>NC_142068.1:73912500-76312500 GCF_059756535.1 Pantherophis guttatus | reverse complement strand
AGGGATGGATTGGGTACCTCTCTCGCTCTGAAGTGGCAGAAAAAAAAATGCCCTGCTCACCGGGCGGGAAAGAAAGAAATCGGAAGGATTTTAAACGTAGGAAATTTGTTCTTTTTCCAAATTGTATTAAGAGATGCATGCAATCCAGTGGTGAAATCCACATTTTTTTTTACTACCGGTTCTGTGGGCGTGGCTTGGTGGGCGTGGTGTGGCTTGGTGGGCGTGGCAGGGGAAGGAGACTGCAAAATCCCCATTCCCTCCCCACTCCTGGGGGAAGGATATTGCAAAATTTCCATTCCCACCCCACTCTGGGGCCAGCCAGAGGTGGTATTTGCCAGTCAGTGGTGGGTTCCTCCCGGTTCTGTCCGGTTCGGCCGAGCCGGTAGCGGTGACGATATGATGTCACCGAACCGGTTCTTCCCCCCCTCCCACCCCCCCACGTTATTCTTATCTTTTATTTGATCCCACCCCCAATCTATTGCTGCCTCCTGAGTCCCAGCTGATGACTAGAGGGAAAAAAACTATTTAAACTCTTGCTGGAGCTTCAAAGGGCAGTCCTACAGCTGATCAGTGTTAAAAGCAAACAAATGAGTCGGGTGTAAGTGTGAGGACTGGTCGTAAGTGTGAGGACCTTCCAGAAATGACTCTGACCAGCTAGCCACGCCCACCTAGTTACATGACCTCCAAGCCACACCCACAAAATAAGCCATGCCCACAGAACCGGTAGTAAAAAAATTTAGAACCCGCCCCTGTTGCCAGTTCTCCGAACTACTCAAAATTTCCGCTACCGGTTCTCCAGAACCTGTCAGAACCTGCTGAATTTCACCCCTGATGCAATCTAGGAGTAGCTCTCTCCTGGAACTCATTAAATCAGAAGTCTTCAACCTTGGCGGCTTTAAGACTTGTGGACTTCAACTACCAGAATTCTCCAGCCAGCATAGTTAGCTGGAGAATTCTGGGAGTTGAAGTCCACAAGTCTTAAAGCTGCCAAGTTTGAAGACCTCTGCATTAGACCAGCATTTCTTAACTTTAACTACTGTGGCTGAGGAACTCTGGGAATTGAAGTCCAGGCATCTTCAGAGCTGAGGTTGAGAAATTCTGCCTTGATGTAATCCCACTTACCTGGATTTGGGCAACTATTGCTTTCATTGATCATTACTGTTAATGGTCACCGCTGCCATGAGCAATTCAACGTCTGTGGATATTGGTTAACCTATTTTTAAGTCAATATCAAAGTTTCAGTTTCTATCCCTCTTGATTTGGGGCTGATACTTAAGGAGCGCATGGGTATGTTGCAGTGGTGAAATCCAAATTTTTTTTACTACCGGTTCTGTGGGCGTGACTTGGCGTGGTGTGTCTTGTTGGGCAAGGCAGAGGAAGGATACTGCAAAATCCCCATTCCCTCCCCACTCCAGGGAAAGGATACTGCAAAATTTCCATTCCCTCCCCACTCCTGGGGGAAGGATACTGCAAAATCTCCATTCCCACCCCACTCTGGGGCCAGCCAGAGGTGGTATTTGCAGGTTCTCCGAACTACTCAAAATTTCCGCTACCGATTCTCCAGAACCTGTCAGAACCTGCTGGATTTCACTCCAGGTATGTTGGCAGCCAAAGGCTCTCTTCCCTTCTGATGTTTGGCCTTGGTGTGCTAAGACACTGGGGAAGTTGAAAAGCACGAGGGTAGCATTGCTGTATGTATATACAAGTAACATGAATATTTTATGTGTGCTTTGAAAAGTATTCCTGATCCTCATTAAGACTCTTGAACGGCAGTGATTCTGGTTAGCTTCCAACTTTCTTCGGTAGAGGTACAAATATGAAATACATTAATTTTTAGATCTAAAATTCAATAATCCCCCAGTATTTCTATAGTCGTAAACATTTCATCAAATCACAAAATTAATATAGCCTTTCCTTTGGTTTCTATCAAAAAGTCCAAATGTGGTTTCCACGTGGAAAAACAGACAAATCTTTCCTTCAACTGAGGTAGTTAATTTCGCCGTCCCAGCCAGTTCCATTAACTTCATCATCCATTCTTCCATTGTGGGAATCTGTAAGTCTAAGGGTGATATAGATGCATAAATAGATTTTTTTAAAAAACATCTACAAATAGATATTTAATTATTTAGAAGATTTATATGGCTGCCCACTCACTCTCAGTGACTCTGGGTGGCTTACATACAATAAAAACCCAAGAATAAAAAACAATATTCCCACCCTACCCCCTGGAGATAATACACAATCAAAGGAACCACTTGATGGGCTCCATCCCACTGTGGATTCTTGGCAGAACCAAGTCTCCGGAGCCTTGCAAAAGAGAGTTAAAGTGAGGGGGCAGTCTAATCTGGTTATTACCTTTAAAGCCCTATATGGCTCAGGGCCAGGCTATCTTCGAGACCGCCTTCTACCGCATAGCTCCCAGCGACCGGTAAGATCCCACAGAGTTGGTCTCCTCCGGGTCCCGTCAGCTAAACAATGCCGGCTGGCGGGCCCGCGGGGGAGAGCCTTCTCTGTGGCTGCCCCAGCTCTCTGGAACCAGTTACCTCCTGAGGTCCGGACTACCCCCACCCTATTGGCCTTCCGGAAAGCGGTGAAGACCTGGCTTTTCCGGCAGGCCTGGGGCCATTTATCTCGCTGTTCAATCTTGCGATATCCGGCCATGGATGGTGTGCATGTGTTTTTAATGTTTTTAAAATGCTTTTATAATGTTTTTTTTTTAATTTTATGTTCACTGTTTGTATTATTTCTGTTGTAACCCGCCCAGAGGTTACAACAAGGGTGGGTTTCATTTACCTTTACTACTGGTTCGCCATGCGCCATGTCCACACATACGCCCGGCCTTGAAAACATGCCTAAATAGCACGACTTGGAGCTGGGGCAGATGGACGCAGATGGGCCCACCCGCGATTGTTGCTACCGGTTTGCCTGAACTGGTGCAAACCGGCTGAATACCACCTCTGGGAGGGAGTATTGAGTCTTTCAGAATCCCGCAAAACAGTCAACAAGGACTAGAACAACGGCTGAGAGCAGTCATAGAGGAAGGAAGTGAATCAGTGACCCTCTGAAGTTACAACATCACTGAAAAAAGTAATTTATGATAGTTTTTCATACTTATGACCTATATTCGGATGCTTGACAACTGACTCACATTTATCCCGGAGTCATGTGATTGCCTTTTGTGATCTTTTGTGATCGTCTTTTGTGCAAAGTCAATGAGGAAACCAGATTCATTTAACAGCTGCGTTACTAATTTAACAGCGGCAGTGATTCACTTAACAAATGTGGCAAGAAAAGTCGCAATATGGGGCAAGGTTGACTCAGCCTTCCATCCTTCTGAGGTTGGTAAAATGAGGACTCAGATTGTTGGGGGCAATATGCTGACTCTGTAAACCGCTTAGAGAGGGCTGTAAAAGCACTGTGAAGCGGTGTATAAGTCGAAGTGCTACTGCTAAAACAAATTTCTCACTTAACAACATAAATGTTGGGCTCAATTGTGGTTGTAAATTGTGGACTACCTGTATTAAATAGGGTAAGATTTAGTCATGGTCTTATCCTATTTAATATCCTTGTGCCATGGACATGAAGCCACTGACTGACTTTAGGCCAGTCACTTTCTCTCAGCCCTAGGAAGAAAGCAAGGGCACTCATGTCTGAAAAACCTTGCCAGCAAAATTGCAAGGACTTGTCCAGACAGACTCCAAGAGTCAGACGTGTTTGAACAGAAGAAAAAACAACAACAGTGTTTAAAAGTCAAAATAGGCATACTAAACTTTTTTAGAGCTTAATGAGTTTTTTATTAAGGAAAAAAAAAAGAGAAAAAATCTGGCTGTTTCCTATCAAACTGAAATGATACAATCTTGAAAATCCTTGCTTTCAGTGTGGCACAGTGGTGCCCTCAGAAGCACCTGAGAAGTTGAGCTTTGGGATAAAGAAGTAGAGATCAGCTCTTGTGTCCCCCCCCGTCCCATCCCCCCAGCATCTTTTCATAGGGTTATTCAGTTCCAGCAAAAGATACATAGACTGGAATATAAATCTCAAGGTGTGCCTCCACTATCAAGATAAAGTCCTGTCCATCCATCCTCAAATCAGCAGAAGTACTATACCTGCAGGAAGTTTACAATCCTCATGGGCAATCTGTCTTCTGTCTCCCCCCGCCCCACACTCCCTCTGTTGTCAGTCACTGCAGATTTCCTCCAGAGGTGGGCTCCAAAAATTTTAGCAAGGGGTTCGCTGCCAGATTGCTGGGTGGGTATGGCCATGGTGGGCGTGGCCTGGTTGGCCTCCTGCACCACGGCGGGGGGGGGTGTTTTTACCCTCTCCAGGCTCTGGAGGCTTTCCTTGAGCCTCTGGGAGGGTGAAAATGGCCTCCCCAGGCTCTGGAGGCTCTCTGGAGGCCGGAAATGGGGCCATTTCCGGTAGGCCCATTTTTCACCCTCCCCGAGCCTCCGTGCATGTCCTGCGCTTACCTGCATCCAAAACAGGCCACGTGGGGACTCCGGGGAGGGGAGGGGAGGGGTGGGTGGGGCCAGCCAGGAGTGGGATTCTCCAAACTGCACAGAATCTTAGCTAGAGGTTCTCCTGAACCCCTGCGAAACTCCCGGCAGCCCACACCTGATTTACTCCCAAGGTAATAGTGACAAAGCCCAGCGGATTTTGCACACCTTCAACGTGAAGGTCAGAATCAAGGGAAGATTATTTGTACGTCTAAGGACAGCCGGAGCCTCTTTTCATTCATGGGCTGGCATTGAGGAAAATTCAGTGTCACGGAAGCACCAGAAGAAAAGGATATTGCTAGAGCTTCTGTAGGCTGTACGGCCTCAGAGATGTCAATTCAAATTAGGTGGTCAGGTTCAAAGGACAGAAAAGTAGCAATCAGGTCTCACCAGCAAATTTCCTCTACTAAACCCTCCCAGTAGGCATGTTAAGTCAACTCCCGCAACTCCCTGCGCTTGCAACAGGCCAAAGGTGATTGCACACCTTGGATTAGCAGCTGTTGAACTTAAAAGAGGTGAATTAATTCCAAAGATGATGGGGTTCAGAACCTATTCAACTGAATTAAATAGAGGCCAAATGGCAAATGAGAATGAGAGAAAGCAAGGCTCTTGTGTTCCAGATTTAATGAGGACTTGGCCACTTCAGTGCAATGAGGATTCTTGCATTGCAATTCATTTCTGATCATGGTAATAGAATAGGAATAGGAATAGGAATAGGAATGAGCCACGGTGGCGCAGTGGTTAGAGTGTAGTACTGCAGGCTACTTCTGCTGACTGCCAGCTGCCTGAAATTTGGCAGATCGAATCTCATCAGGCTCAAGGTTGACTCAGCCTTCCGACCTTCTGAAGTCGGTAAAATGAAGACCCAAATTGTTGAGGGCAATTTGCACCATTTCAGACAAATGTTCGTCCAATCTCTTCTTAAAAACTTCCAGTGTTGGAGCATTCACAACTTCTGGAGGCAAGTTGTTCCACTGATTAATTGTTTCAACTGTCAGGACATTTCTTCCTAGTTCTAGGTTGCTCCTCTCCTTGATTAGTTTCCATCCATGGCTTCTTTTCCGGCCTTCAGGTGTTTTGGAGAATAGTTTGACTCCCTCTTCTTTGTGGCAGCCCCTGAGATACAAAGTCATAATTCTCGTATTTGAAAGAGAAATTCAAGAAAGTTGATTTAGCAAAGAAGATGAAGAATGCATGGAAGTTAAGGTATTTCCACAACATGACTGGGTAGAGATACTGTGCGTGACTGGGCCTACCTGGGGCTCAGTTAACCCCCGGGAAATTTATTGATGGGTCAATTCATCCTGTTTTGGTATTTGCAGAACACACTGCCCTCCTTTTGTTCTAATTATTTTGGAAAGGGTCAGAGACCATTGTCTGTGTGAAAACATTGGGGAACCATCCTCTTTCCATTCAAAAACAGAACAGTTTGGTTACTATGCACCACATTTCAATAACGGGGCAGCTAAGGGTATGCTAGTCTCAATTTCCATGTCACTCAAAGATGGGCAAGCTAGACAACATTGAAAGAAACAGATGCCTGGGGGGCAAAGTGGAAGTGAACTGGCAGCAATATTACTGGCCACCAAGAAAACCAGGTGGCTCATTGCACTCCAAGTGGGCTTCCATATGGCGCTGATAAGGGCACACCTGCCATGGCAGAAAGTTTCAGGAATGTTGCTTAAGGAAAGTAAGTGGAAAAGAGACGGTAATTTTATTCAGGCTGCCCTGGCAAAAGTTACTGTCTTTATTAAGATGGATGGTATCTTCTCAATCCCATCAGGCTGACGGAAGAAGACTGCTTAGAAACGAAACCGCCAAGTAGCATCAGCAGATTGTCAGAACAGGTCACCTCCAAGAACGGGCCAAAGGCAGAACAGATTGCTAATGCTGCTGGGAGAACTGAAGAGCAGTCTTGCTGGATCCATAAATTAGGAAGTCATCAGCAGCCATGCCCCCTTGGCCGGAGGAGACCTTGTTTTTAATTGCTGGTTGCCAAGGGGTTCAGCAAGACAGATGGCTCTGAGTGAGAGAGCTCCATCCTGGAGTCCTGAAAAATGGTTCAGTTAAACATGACTGTAAAGGAAAGTCACGCTATTGAAACAAAGCAGAATTAGGGGGAAAAAAACAACTTTTGTTGACAAGCAGTGCAGTGGTGGAATGCACCCTTCACTTCAATGCAGTGTAGGGTGCGCACGGAGGCTCAGGGAGGGCGAAAAACGGGCCTACCGGAAGATCGGGAAGGCCGGAAACAGGCCTGTTTCAGGCCTCCAGAGGGCCTCCGGAGCCTGGGGAGGCCGTTTTCGCCCTCCCAGAGGCTCGAAGAAGGCCTCCGGAGCCCGGGGAGGGCAAAAACACCCTCTGTCATGGAGCGAAGCTGACTAGGCCACGCCCACCATGGCCACGCCCACCTAGCAACCGGGCAGACAACCCCTTGCTAAAATTTTTGAAGGCCACCCCTGATGCGAGGTGAACATTTTTGGGCTACTCCACCCCGCGTCCCTAACTATTGAAATTTTCTTCCCCAGGCAATCAAAGTCTCACCATTCTGGTGAAAGGATGTGAAATGCATCAGAGACAAATTGAATACCTCCAGAATTAATATGCTCTCATTTTGACTAGCGGACCCTGGTCCTGGTCATCTTTTTCACCCCCATAAATAAAACAGCAACTATTCCTAGCGACTGAGGCACAGCCGTTATTGTCACCATCTGGGAAAAAAAAAAAAAGGAAAGAAAAGATGTGCCAAGCAAATGATTCTCCAGTGCAGGGGTCTTTGCTGGCTGGGGAATTCTGAAAGTTGAAGTCCTCCAGACTTAAAATTTCCAAGGTTGGAGACTCCTGGTCCAGTGAGCCTTCTAAGCTTAATCAGCAATATATATGCCAGGCGCATTTAATGGAAAGATTAATCGAAGGAAAACCGCCTCCTACAGCAGGCCGCTTTCTGAACAAGGCCGCTCGTGACAGACCAGGGACAGGTTCTTTCTCCCCTGACAGAAAAAAGCTACCAGACTCCAGAAGTAGCTCTTTATGGTGTATTTGTTGATTTTAAGCAGGCCTTTGATTCTATTTCCGAGAAAATATCTCTAGAAGAAATTGAAAGCTTCTATCATCATCAATGGAGATGACTCACCCTCCTATGAGCACTGTATAAAAATGTCTGTCTGGGGATGAAGTTTTTTTCCCCACAGCTGAGCATCAAACACAATGACAACCAGGGTGTATTTTGGCCTCATTAGTCTTTAATGAGTCGCCCTGAGTCTTCGGAGAAGGGCGGCATATAAATCGAACCAATAAATAAATAAATAACGATTATATCAACACACAACGGCTAATACCCTTAAAGGGAGAGTTTCATCCCCTCAGCTGGACAGAAACCCGTCTTTTATATTACTTTATGTAGACAATGCAGCTTTATGATCAGAAATAAAATAAGCCTTAGAAGAGCCTCAGGAGCTTTGTTCCCTTTCGGCGTTCATTACAGATCGATCATGAAAAACAAAGGTCATGTATTTTACAAGGTTGTATTTTGTTTTTTTTTAACGAACTGGGCTTTTGAAGGACATAAAATAGAGCAGGTCCCCAGTTCCAAATCTTGGGCTTTGTGCTGAACTGCTTGAGGACATGTCACATGTACACCAGGGGTGGGTTCTACTTACCTTTAGTACCGGTTCACATCGTACCCGCGCGCGATCTACTTTGATGACATCCGGGTCAGTGGGTGGAGCCTCCAACCAGTTGCGAATCGGTCCGAACCGGGGGCAACCCACCACTGATGTACACTGCTCAGTTTGATTCAAATGCCCAGAAGAGTTCAGCATCAATTCTTTATGTTCCCCCCCCCCAAAGGTATCTAATATACAGTTATCCGAGTTGTTATATTAATTTTTATTTATTTATTTAGGGAATTTATATTGCCGCCTATTCGCACATGGTGTCTGAAGGCGACTTACAGAATATAAAACCTCATATAAAAACAATAGAACTAATAAAAGAAGAGTCATATAATAAATTGATATAATAAAATCACCCCCACCCCATCCCATCGACAGCACCTCACATGAGCCATTTAATGGGCTCCATCCCTCTCTGGGTTCCCCAGGCCAGCTGGCAGAACCGGGTCTTCAGCACCTTCCGGAAGAGTTTTAGAACAGGGCAGGGGTGAAATCTAAAATTTTCCCTACCGGTTCTGTGGGTGTGGCTTAATTGGTGGGCGTGGCTTGGTGGGCAGGTGACCTGGTGGGCATGGCCAATAATAATAAATAATAAAAATAATAAAGTACACAAAACAATAAGAGGTACCAAAAACCAACTTTCACACTTTACACACACACAACACAATACAACACAACTGACTCACACACAATGTAAAAGCAGCTGCACTTGATCCAAAATGGCCCCTGCAACAAGCAGGAACCTCACACAGACGCAAAAAGCTCAAAAACTTTCACACTTTTTCTACACAAAATGCCACATACAGCTTTGTGAGATTTTGTGTGTTTGTGTAATTAGAGTGAAACACTACAGAAACACACCAAATCTCAGAAAGCTGTACAAATATTTTATTTTATTATTTTATTTTATTTATATTTTTAGATAAAAGCAGCTAAATTTAAAACTTCCTTAACTTTAAATTACTATGTCTAAAATAAAACAACTCCCTAAAAAACCCACAATTAACTTTTTTTTTAAAGCTCTTCCCCACAAAAAAACTCAGTTACTTACTTACCCAATTGAAGGCACAAGGCAGGCAGATTCAGTTGCTCACCCATAAGATTGATTGCAGGCAGGCAGATTCAGTTGCTAGCTGATGCAAGCGATTGCAGGGATTGCAGCAGGCGAAGCAAGGCTGGAAAAGCGAGCGAGCCAGAAAGAAGCAGCAAGCGGCCAAGCAGGCAAGTGGGTGACTGGGCGATTGGGTGGGCATGGGGGGGATGGGTAGGGATTTTTGCTACTGGTTCTCTGAACTACCCGCCTCCATCGCTAATGGATCAGCCGATCCGGTCCAAACCGGGAGCACTTCACCCCTGGCGTAGGGCCATTCTAATCTCTGGGGAGATGATGTTCCAGAGAGAGGGGGCCACCACAGAGAAGGCCCTTCTTCTGGGTCCCACCAGGTGTATCCTGCTAGGGAATGGGACCCGCAATATTCCTTGCCTCCCCACTCTGGTGGGTCAGGTAGATGTGACAGGCAAGAGGCGGGCCCTCAGATAACCTGGCCCCGAGCCATGAAGGGCTTTAAAGGTGACAACCAGCACCTTGAATTGCACCCAGAAGCAAATCAGCAGGCAATGTTTAGCTTGTTCTCTTTACATTAGCAGGTAAAGAGAACAAGCTAGCTAACTCTTGCAAATTGCAAAGTCTTTTGCAGCTTGTAAAATTCCTACATTGCTTCCTTGGAGATGTTTGATATTAACAGAAGATGCACAGAGGTCATTGGGAAGACATGAAGTGGAATTTAAAAACAAGGCCCAGGTTGACATTTCAGGCAGACTTTTCGGCTGACAGTATCATGTCTTGTGCCTTTGTATAGATTATCACAGATTTTCTCCTGAGAAAAGACTTTTCTGTTTCATAATATAGTCACCATCTTCTATTAGTCTGTTATCTAGTTTCCTTCTAATACTAAACTGAGCTTCCTGTTGCTCCAGATTATATTTTTCTTCTAACATCCTCTATGATAATTGTGCTATCTTTTTTTTTTTTTTTGATGTTGTGTGTCAGTCAAGTATTGTAAGCTGTCATAAAGCCATTCATTATCCATTTGGGGCTAAAGCATCGACCTGGTTCTCATCATAATGAAAGGCTTGCCTTAGACTCACATTGAGAGCATCCTGTCATCTTTTAGGTCAAACCTAACTGTGTCCCTAGCACTCATTTAATAATGATTGCTACTTCATTACTTCAGGGATTTTCCTGTCTGGAGTAGAAGATCTGCTGCTGTTTGGATGTGAATTGGGCCATTCTGGTCCTTTTGATTTAGCTGATTTCCAGAACATCAGGAGTGGCTGATCATATGTATTTTTAAAAATAAATAAAAATGAGAAGAGACTGATCCTTCCTGCTTCTGCTCATTATTAGTGTCTCTCTTCACTGTCCTGTAATCCCAACAATCCTTCTCCTTCTCCTTCTCCTTCTCCTTCTCCTTCTTCTCCTTCTTCTCCTTCTCCTTCTCCTCTTTAATAGTGTTTGAATACACTGCAAACTGCAGTCTGCAGAATTGGATCATTAACAAGCAGATAGAGGAGGAAGCAAAGGATCAAAAACCAGGAAGCCATCCTTGATGGAGAATTAAGTTCTGAAGTGTACAGGCGAAGAAGGAGTAAAAACTGCCTGCAGTTATGTTTCACAGCCAAGAAAGTTCTTATAAGAAAGCAACTGGGAACCCAGCCACAGTCAGCCTTGAAAGCTTTGAGTGGTTGCTGTGATTGAAATCTGGAGCGTCTATCAACTGGTCCTGAGACTAGGTGGAGTTCTGATGAGTGGAGGTTTCTTGGAGAATCACTGATTTCCGACGTATCCTGATTCTCACGGATAGATCCAGGACCATGCCATAATCATGCCACTTTCCAGGAGCCTTCTCCTAGAGTAAAGAAGGAGAGAAAAATTGCTACTGCTGGAAAGAGGAAAGAAAGTCACGGGAGAGGAAGGAGAGAGAATGCCCAGATGTGGGAGAAGGAGGGGCAGAGCTTGAGGGCAGAGTCAAATGAGGAATCAGTCTAGAGCAGGGTGTCAAACTCATGTTGTCACGGTAGCATCACGTGACATATCGGGACTTTCCCCCCCTTTTCTAAACTGGGCGTGACCAGCGTGTGATACATCCGGACCATGGGCTGGGAGTTTGACAGCCCTGGTCTAGAGTGTTTACATTACATAAGAGATCTAAGTCCAACCCCTCTTGAATTCGGTTAATGTAGGAGTTTGCATACGTGCAGGAATTTTCCTATCTCGGAAGGCAAACCTCAGATAAGGAAGGTTACATGCACGTAGGCGCCAGGAAATGGCATTGGAAAATAAGACCCTAAATCTGTAAATAAGAGGAGCAAGAGAAGAGGAAGTGGGATATATGTTATACTTTAACTATAGCTAAACATTATAAGTGCTTAAGCAAGCAGTAATGGTTAACCAATGATTTAAGTTATCTGGAAGACTCTGTGAGCCAATGATATGCTGCCAAATACGCTGTAACTTGTAGTAACAAACTATATAATGTCTCTCTCTAAAGCAATAAACACCACATATATTATCCTCAACCTTTCTGTGTGTGGTCATTTACAACAGGTTAACTCTTATCTGGTGCCAAAATAGTGCTAACCCTTAGTTGACTAGATTCCTGTGCAGAGCATGAGCAATAAATCAATTTAATTGGAACTGATGGCCCTGATTCCCCCCCCCCCCCCGACATCAGAGGAGAAAACAAAGGAAAGGGAAGAAGGAACATCTGAGAAATGCATTGCACGTATGCATGAAGGTTACTCCCTGAACTCTAAACTTGGAATCCAACATTTTTCTCCCTTCCCATGAGCATCTTTTCAGACATGGCATTTCCTACTCCCAAGCACACCACACCAGAGGTGTCTAGAACCTGTAATTTAAAAAAGCCATGATGGCAACTGCAACAGTCCAACTGAAGCTCCAGAGCACACAGAAGGACAGGCGAAGCTTTTATTGCAATGTTGTGTCCATCACCTTGACTTTTTAAAATTCTCGGTCTGTAGACACTCCTGGACACTCCACACATACTGCAAAAGAAAGCCCCACATTAACAACACATCATTACATGATTGCTGTTCCCCTTCTACAAAGGAATCACCTTGGCTGGCTCACATTCAAAGCAGAGATCCCAGGGAAGGATTTATGATTTTCATGGCATATTGCAAGTTAATGGCTCCATTACCAGAATGGAAAGGTTATCCAAATACTTCTCTCTTTTTTTAACAAAAGGGGCAATTTTGCTTCCAGAACATCCCTATCTCACATCTATTTACCATAATGGGATTGTTATAGATAAAATTTGATGATAGAAAATATGGGATGATATATCATCCTTGTGAAGGGTCTTATTAACCGAGAAGAGAAGCGTTGACAAGCAAAACTAATCTACAAGGAGTATGCTAGAGGAGGATGGAGGGTTTTTTTTTCCGGAAAAGAAGGTGGCAGAATCATAAAATTTGGGACTGCAAATTACAGATTAACAGAGTTGCAAGGGACCTTGTAGGTCATCTAGTCCAACCCCCTGCCCAAGCAGGAGACCCTACACCATTTCTGACAGATGGCAGTCCAAACTCTTCTTGAAAATCTCAGGAGATGAGTGCAATGACTGCAATACTTGAGCTCTGCATGGAGTTGGCTAGATTTTTGCAAAGAGGAAGCAAAGTCACTCAGCTCGTACAGGCTGACCCCAATTAATAAAACTTCGATTAGAAAATGTGTTTAGACACAGCATGATGTCAAGTGCAATTATCAAGTTATTTGCTCAATTATTCTAGAGTGGAAGCTATTCCCTTCAATGTTCATGCTATTCCACGCCTTAGCAGTGCTGCCCAAATTTCCCCCCCCCCTTCATTAACCAAAACTGCTTGTCAAAAAGTTTTATGAACCTTGAGGACTAGCCGCAAGTCCCATCCTTCGGTACAACTGTAAATTCAAACCCACTGAATCAATAGTCATAACTTGAGGACTATCTGTATTATAAAAACAATGTCATTGCATCATCTTGATGTCATTTCAATAAATTACCCTGGGTAATTTCATCCATTTTTATCTTAATAGTAATACTTTGGGAAAAATGTTGAATATATTTCAGTACACGTGGCAAATTTTATCTCAGCCTTCCTGGACAAACCTTGTCAGCAGAAACAAACCATGCTGAAGCGATCAACCTCCAGGCTTGTAACAATAGTTTAATGTAGCTGCAAGCTAGATCCGAGGAAACACTGAGCTCAAATAGTTCAAAGTCAGCGCTGAGAGCATCCGCCTCTCAGCGCTTTTTGTAGAGCTGTGCCGCTCACCCGCCACGCCCCCGATGATCATCTGGGCTTCTCTGAGCTGTGGAACGCTTTCCTTTTAGCCGCCCTTCTCCGCGTTGGTTTCATGACGACATTCATCGGCGACCTCATTTCCCTTCCCCCCTGCCTCCGATGCTCTCATTTCTCCCAGCCCCGCCCACCTAACTTCAGTGTCCCTGTCACCATACCCCATGAAACTACAATTCGCTCGGCATTCAGGCATGTCCATTTCCTCCACCACTCCTCCTTCTCTTCCCTGCGTTGTCGAGCGGAACGACAGGTTTGACACTTTAAGTCAGGGTGTCAAACTCAAGGCCTGTGGGGTACTTAGATCTGGCCTGCAGGGCTGTCCTGGAAACAGTGAAGGACCAGCCCATGGTGCTTCACGCGGCCCTCCCGAGCTCTGTTTTCACTGGAAGAGGGTTGCAGGAGGCCGTCCCAGTCGAAAACGGAGCTCGGGAACCCGTTTTCACTTGCAAAGCACTCAGGCCATCACAGGCGCCCCCGACACAAGTGACGTCAAGCTGGCCATGCCCATCCTGGCCACGGCCCTCCAGCCCCCCCCAAGGTCAAATGCAACCCTGATGCGGCCCTCAATGAAATCGAGTTTGAAAGTCAATTTAAATGTCCCGATTGTGATAGATAATGGGTCCATATATCATTACCCAAAGAAAAACCATTTTTACCCAATTCGGGGTCACTTATCCAGTTTTGGAAAGCACTGCCTTCAAACAATGTAGTGGCGTGTTGGCTGTCTCAGGCTCCTGCTTCATTTTCTCTGTTCTTGGCACTCTCCTCAATCTTTCTCCGCAGGAGCTGTGCTTAATCAACACTCCTAAATTGCCTTTTCATACACAAGGGAGACGTTGGACAGTGCTGCTTTTGAAACAGTAATACAGACAGAGCACCTAGTAAAGAAAACGATCTGAATTTGTTTCTAATTCTAGACGGGAAGAAGCCTGCTGGGAGGGAAGCAAATGAGTTTGTTAGCCTAGCGGGCCATAATTTACCCTGAGTGATAGATCATGATGGTATTAGCCCTTATTTGTCCAATACTTCGAAAGTGTACTGCAGATGATTCTAGATCTAACCAAGTTGCGGCTTGATTAGTACTTGGGAGGAAAATCAACAGGGAAGCCCAGCACCACCCTGTAGTGGCAACGTGGAAGACTATTTTGAGAAGTGTCATGTCCCCGTCGGAGCCTGAATCTGCTGAGGAAGACGAGCCGGAGCTGGAACCGAGGGAGACCGAGGGGGCAGCTTCATTGGAATGTGGGAAGGAGGCAGGCCAGGGCCCCTCAGGAGTGGAACGGCTTGCTAGCAGGGAGGAATGGGGCCAGGATGACCAACAGAGGGCAGGCAGTGGAAATGAGGAGCGAAGGAGTTCAGGTGATGTGCAAGAACCATCCCCTCCTGATCCCTGAGCATGGAGAGAGGAGAGGAAGCGGGAACAGCGCAGGCCAACCCAATGACTCAGGAGGAGAGCGCCTCATCTGTCTCCACAAGGCGCACCTGGGGATTGAGACTTAAGGAGATGCTGTGGGAAGGCACGTTTGTCAGGAACAAACACTAAATTCATGGAGTTTTGTATGCCGTTGCCAATGTTTGGAGTTTCCAGGACTTCTTGCTTTATTTCTTGCTTCCTGGATGAATTGCCTTGTTCCATTGCTTCCTGAAACCATTGCCTTGTTGCTTTGCTTCCTGGACTCATTGATTATTCCCTTGCCCCGCTGGATTTCTTGCTTTGCAGTTGTTGTGCTCACAGCGTTTCACTGGACTACTTGCAGCTCCGTTTTCACTTGCAGAGGGTTGCAGGAGGTCATCCCAGCCGAAAACGGAGCTCGGGAACCCGTTTTCACTGGCAAAGCACTCGGGCCATCACAAGTGCCCCTGACACAAGTGACATCAAACTGGCCATGCCTATCTTGGCCACACACCCCCAGCCCCCCCCGATCAAATGCAACCCTGATGCAGCCCTCAATGAAATCGAGAGGCTGCTGAAAGTGTGTCTGTGATCACTTTGCTCTTCAACTTGCCATAACATGGGAGAGTTTGGAGGAAAGTTGGAACAATACCGGGGTGATTTGAACTATCAGCTGACTGTGTTGCCCTGTGCCTTGCCCCGGGTCATCACAAAAAGTTTAGTGTCATGTTTTCATTTTTCCTCCACATTAAGAAAATTCTAGTCATTTAGACCTCACTTTGAGCTAACTTGCTTGTTTTTCACCCTGAATAATGGAGGAAGGAAGATTTTTCATGTTGCTCCAAAGCTGTGACTCTCAGATTGAGTCATGTGTGTTCATTCAGTCCAGTCAAAACTTGCAGTCTCCTGACCATAGCAAGGCCACAAAGCCATGAGGCCAGGTTTTGAGGAAAACCTTGGGGTTGTGTTGTTTGCGGGGAGCTTCTGTATGGAACCTAGCATTGGGTACTATGGAAACTGGCTCTCCTAGGGGTACCTCTGCATCATTATTAAGGAACTTCTGGCAACTTGTAAGAGATTCGGATATTATCTGATTTGTATATATGCTTTTTATGTTATGCTTTTCAATCTGTTTGCCTAAGCTAATAATAAAGCTTTAAATGTCTTTATTTACTGGTATGCTTATTGTCTCTGGATCCAAAAGAAATTATGATTTAAATCGAACACTGAATACAGACATTTTTGGCCTCCCGAAACACTGCCCCACACGTCCCGTTTTCACAAAAAAGGCCCATTTTCCACAAAAACAGGATGCACAGAAGGTTTGAGAGGCCTGCAGAGTGTTCCTGGGGGCTGAGGAGAGTAAAAACGTGATGTGTGTGTGGGGGGGGTTGGGAGGCAGAAAACGGGCCCGTTTTTTTCAAAAATGGAGCACACAGAGAGTTTGGGAGGCCTGCAGAGTGCTCCTGGGGGCTGGGGAGGGCAAAAACGCGATGCATGGGGGGTTTGGGAGGCCAAAAATGGGCCTGTTTTTCGCAAAAACAGGAGTTTTTGCCCTCCCCAGCCCCCAGGAGCACTCTGCAGGCCTCCCAAACCCTCTGCACATCCCACAAAAAACAGGCCTATTTTTTTGCAAAAACGGGACACACAGATGGTTTGGGAGGCCTACAGTGTGCTCCTGGGGGCCGGGGAGGGCAAAAACTTTTTTTCTTGTTTACCTTTTCAAAATCTTGTTGCGTTTTATACTCCGGTGCATCTTATAGTCCAAAAAATATGGTAAATCAAATCCACCCTGCTTGACACTACATATCCCAGCATCCTGAGAGGGAACAAAGACTAGACTGCATTTCCAATAGTGCCAAAAGAGCAACGACTCCCACCTGGATGTGTCCATGATGTCACCAAGAAGTCTATTTGAAGACTGGTTGTTTCCCAAACCCTATCCATCTACCAGAATTTTTCATTTTAAAGATAGCTAAAGAATGAAAGCTAGTTTGGTGTAGTAGTTAAGGCTTGAGACCAGGAGAGTGTGAGTTCTACTCCTGCCTTGGGCATGAAGCCAGCTGGGTGACCTTGGACCAGTGGTGGGTTCCTCCTGGTTTTGCCCGGTTCCACCGAGCCGGTAGTGGTGACAATATGACAATAATGTCAGGTCTATGATTCTCATTCCTAAATACTTTATAGCAGTGTTTTTCAACCTTGGGGATTTTATAATAGGTGGACTTCAACTCCCAGAATTCCACAGCCAGCTTTGCTTTATACAGATGGTGGTAAAAGAACAGTAAGAGTGCTATGCACGTCACGTTGAACTCTTGAAGAAAAGGAGGAATGTAACTCTAATAAGAGGGACACGGTGGCTCAGTGGCTAAGATGCTGAGCTTGTGGACTGAAAGGTTGGCAGTTCAGCGGTTTGAATCCCTAGTGCCGCATAACGGAGTGAGCTCCCATTACTTGTCCCAGCTTCTGCTAACCCAGCAGTTCGAAAGCACGTAAAAAATACAAGTAGAAAAATAGGGATCACCTCTGATGGGAAGATAACAGCATTCCGTGCACCTTTGGCGTTTAGTCATGCCAGCCACATGACCACGGAGACGTCTTCGGACAGCGCTGGCTCTTCGGCTTTGAAACAGAGATGCTAGAGTCGGGAACAATTAGCACAAGGGTCAGCAACCTGCAGCTCTGGAGCCGCATGTGGCTCGTTAACCCCTCTGCTGGGGCTCCCTGTCACTCAAAATATGCATCACAACCGCCAATGTGCGACACCCGCCAGCACGCCATTTATTGAGCTTTTCAACTCCCTGTAGGCCAACCATGGATAAATCCAAGAAAAGTTTCAGAAGAAATAGTCAGGCACAGGAAGGGTTTTATGGCTCCCGGTGTTTTCTTTTCTGTGGGAAATGGGTCCAAATGGCTCTTTGAATGTTTAAGGTTGCAGACCCCTGAACTAGCACATATGTGTGAGGGGAACCATTACCTTTTACCTAAGTCTAATAAAAGAAGAGCCATCTTTCCAAGTCTTAGCAAAACGGGCTATGAGTCCATTTGGCCACCAGATGGCAGAGGTGCTCTTGTAACTGCAAGGACCATTTCTGAGCTTCTCAGAAGCTCTGCTGGAGATATGACCTTCAACTGAATGTTTGCAGCTATCTTAACCGGGAGTGAGTGATGGCAGTAGTAGCCCAGGATTCAGATTACTTATATAAGGGAGCACCTGTCTCTATGTGAGCTGTTTACTACAACAGCAGATTCAACTTCGGCTTGTGGAACTGTTTCATCCTTAAGGAACTCAACACAATATGCAATCATTTCTGTAGCAAATGCTCCCAGAGCATTAGAAGAATGTGCTGGAGTGGTGTCTCCAGGGGAGAAAAAAAAGTCAAAATGGAAATTACAGTTGTGCAATTTAAGCCTTCCTCATTTTTTAAGTGCATGTGACAAATGTAAAAAAGAGTATAGTTTCATGGCGTGATTGTAGTGCTATCTTGACTGGTTTTAACCCTTCATGTGGATGTATATGATGCATTGGTGTGTGTGTGTGTGGGGGGGGAGTCATGAAGTCTTCTATGTGCAGTGTATATAAGGATGTGTCAAGAAACAGATGTTTTCAACAGCTGTGGTTCTTCAGAAAATGAAGAGTCTGCTGTTGGAAGAAATATCCCTCTGGTTAAGCTCCAAGCTGGGAGAAGGACACTGGAAACATGAAGGCTGATTGGAAAGGTGGTTTAATGATGAACAGAACCACCAGGGTTTATGGTTCTGGTGCAGCTGACAAAATGTAGTTGAGAGGGGTGGTGGTGGTTTATACCTTCTTTGAGCTTTGCACTTGAGCTTCCTGTTCCTGTGCAAGAACATGTCCTTTAATATTCTATTGGCTGTTGTCAGATTCCTATGGGAGTCATGTAGGGATTATGTACAGGTCATAGTTGGTTCTATAGGCAAATCCTAGATGCTTGTTTGAGCTAATCTGGTTAACCTCTGGCTTATTGTTTATCTGAGCTCCCAGGTGAAGTTTGGACTGCTCTGGGGGTGGTGCAATGAAGGGACTTTGGACTGCTCTGGGTTGCTTCTAATCCTACCATTCTACCAAGGAGTTTCAAAATATCCTGTCTTGAATGGATTACCAAATTTGCATTTCTAAAAGGTGGCCTCCTCAGTTTCTGCTTGGGGGGCAGGAAGACTGGGGCTGGTTTCTGAATAGGCTGGCCCAAACTCTCTTAATGAGCACAAAGTATCTGCTGGGCAGCAATGAAATGCACTTACCTTCGCTACCGGTTCGGGAATGTGAGCGCACATGCGCTCGCTACACTCGCTCATGCCTCTTCTTCGCATACACAGAGGGTCAAAAAGGGGACGTAATGACATCCTGGCAGGTGGGTGGAGATTCCCACCACCGGTGCTATCAGTTCACACGAGCCAGATAGGTCCGGCTGGATTTCACCACTGGCTGGGGGCTATTAAGAAAGACTAAGTCTGCTTCCTGCCTCTAAAAAAACATGTTTCTCAATTTCTCATTTAGGAAAATATAATATTCTGTCTTTTTAACATATTCCTCAAAATATTTCAATCTTTCTATTTCAAAACTCTCTCTGTGTGTATCTGTGTCTTCCCATACTGCTATAGACTCACACTGAGCAAAATCATTCTTAAGCCACTGAGTTTTTAAATGAAGAGCATGAGTATGTTATGATGCCAAATAAAATAGTTTTATTACATTGATCTGCGACTTCAACCTTGGAGTGATGGGTGTTCCATGGGAAAACTTGAAGGCCCAGGTTGGGGACAGGTCATCTGGGAGAAAGTCTTATCTATGTGGTTGTTAATTCTTAGGAGAGATTTTTTAGAGAGCAAGTGAAGATAATTATTCGTTAAGATGAATTGTTTGTCTCTGTTATTTTAAAATGTTGCTATGTGGATTTAAACACACAGCAGTTGGGACGTGCCAAGCTCACATTTTTTTTTACGTTAAGTCTGCAACTTCCTGTTTTTCTAGAAAATGAGGATGCTAGAGTTTACTTTTGAACAGACAAGGCCCATCATGGCAGGGGTGTGCAATTTTTAGTAGGAGGAGCAGTTGTAGTATATAATTAATTATGCCCTTATAACCAAGCTAGGTCCACAGAATAAAGCAACTGTTGCCTTATTGCAATACATTAAACACATTAAACACACAAGAACCTTGATAGTACAGTGGTTTAATGCACCCTGTAATTAACACAGCTGCCTGCAATTTCTGCAGGTTCGAATCTTACCAGGCTCAAGGTTGACTCAGCCTTCCATCCTTTCTAAGGTAGGTGAAATGAGGACCCAGTTTGTGGGGGCAATAAGCTGACTTTGTATAAATATACAAAAGTATGAAGGCTATTGCTTAACGCATTGTAAGCCGCCCTGAGTCTCCGGAGAAGGGCGGCATATAAATCAAATTAAAATAAATAAATAAATTAAATAAAATGAAAAAAGCCTCTCAGCTAAAAGCAGTGATGGGATTCAAATAATTTAGCAACCGGTTCTCTGCCCTAATGACTGGCTGGGTGGGCGTGGCCATGGTGGGCGTGGCCAGGGGGTGTTACAGGCAGCACTCAATCTCCTGCACCCCCTGGGAGCAAAAACGAGCCACATGGGGACTCCTGGAAGGGACAGGGAGGGTCGGGGCCAGCCAGCAATTTAACAACCGTTTCGCCTGAACCGGCTGAATCCCACCACTGGCTAAAAGGTCTTGTGACATCCAATTCATGTTGGATTGGGTTCAAATGTATGAGCAGTCCACTTCTATACATTTAAAATAAAATAAAATTAAGCATGTCGTATTTTTTCTTTTAAAAAAAAATGCACAGTTTTGTTTTTTATCCTGTTGAGTTTTGTTCTGTTCTTTGTTGTTGTTTTTTTGCAAGTTTGCATTTTAACTCTTGAATAATTTTTTTTAAATGTGAAAAAAAGAACATGTATATTTTAAAGCAGCTTGAGGGGGAAGGGAGGCGGCATTTTAGTGCTTTTCTAAACTTTAGGTGCTTCGACTGGAAGCATAATTCAAATCTAATCCAAAAATTGGTTTTACAAAATCTCCCCTTCCTGTTTAAAGTAAGAAGAAGCTCCAGAGCTTAAATTCTGAAGCAATAATGATGTTGTAGGCTTGAGAGCTCTTTGCTGTAATAAATGGGTAAATCCCTTGAAAAATCTCAGGCGCTGCATTTCGGTCTGCATCATGATTCTCTGATACTTATCTGGAAATTAGACTTTCCTCTGTTCTACAACTTATAATAGAACTGTTGCAGTAGGGCTTAAGGAAGGATGTGTCCCTTGCCATTTTTGGTAACACACACACACACACACACACACACACACACACACATCTCACCAAAACTCACTCTAGATCAGGGGTGTCAAACTCGATTTAATTGAGGGCCACATCAGAGTTGTGTCTGACCTCAGGGGGTAGGATGGGTGTGGCCAGGGAGGGTGTGGCCAGCTTGACCTCACTCCTGTTGGGGGCGCCTATGGTGGCCCAAGTGCTCTGCCAGCAAAAACGGGCTCCCGAGCTCAGTTTTCGGCTGTCATGGCCTCCTGCTCGGGAGGGCCGCGTGCAGCCCTCTTGAGCTCCGTTTTCACTGGCAGAGGGTTGCAGGAGGCCGTGACAGCCGAAAACAGAGCTCAGGAGCCCATTTTCACTGGCAGAAGCACCAGTGGGCCAGTCCTTCAATGTTTCCAGGGTGGTGCCACGGGCCAGATCTAAGTACCCCACAGGCCGGATCCAGCCCCTGGGTCTTGAGTTTGACACCCCTGCTCTAGATTAGATATATATATGGGAGTGATGATAGCTCAGCTTCACTTGCATCAATTTGCTCAAAGCATTTATTTAAGCCTTGGGAAACTACTGCAGTTCTGCATAATTATGTATAAATTATACTGACATAACGATGGGCAATTTTTTTTTAACTGGAAATTTCCATCTGCATCAGGAATAGCAATGTTTCAGAATGTGGGAAGCCTCCCGCTCCTAAAAGAATGAAATATTTTGAGAAATATTAAAAAGGCAGAATATTATATTTTCGTAAATGAGAAATTGAGAAACATGTTGTTGTTTTTTAGAGGCAGGAAGCAGACTCAGTCTTTCTTAATAGCCCCAGCAGATATTTTGTGCCCATTAAGAAAGGTTGGGCCAGCCTATCTACAAAACAAAAGACCCTCACCTCTAGGGTGATGGGATTTAAGAAAAACAGGACATGATCCTTCAGGACATAATAAGATTAACCCACTACCATTTAGCAGAAGACACAGAACTCACTACATTGCAGAATCTTCTAAGGGCATTTCAGACATTGCACGATCCCTTAACATCAGGGGTGGGTTTCACTTACCTTTGCTACCGAATTGCTTGCACACGTGCCACTTCTGTGCATGCGCAGAGTGTATTTTATGACGTCCGGGTGGGTGGGCAGAGCTTCCCGCCGCCGCTACCAGTTCGCCTGAACTGGGGCGAACTGGTAGCCACCTACCACTGCCTAGCAGCATCTCTGAAACTTATAAAAATCCATATACTCATCAAATCAATTGTTCAGCTGACCCAGGACGGTTGTTGGTTCTGTTCACCATTAAACCATCTTTCCAATCAGCCTCCATGTTTCCAGTGTCTTTCTCCCAGTTTGGAACTGAACCAGATAGATATTCCTTCCAACAAGAATGAAATGATTAAACAGGTCCAGTTACTGTGACCACTGAACAATCCTTTGGCAGCCTGAAGTAATTGAGAAAACTATTTTAGTCACCAGCATAACTAGATTAAGATTAAAAGTAATCCTTGATTTATGGCTGCTCGAACAGACTTTCCAAAAATGTAATTATAACCCAGTTTTGAAGTTCTGATAGCTGCCCCTCCCAGGTCACATGACTGCATTTGGGGTACTGACCTGTTTTTACAGCCATTTGCAACATCTAGTAGTCAAATGACCATGATTTTTTATTTTTTTATTTTTTTATTTTTTTTGCTGTAAATCGGTGTTTACTTCTCATTTCTGGCAAAAAATGCCCGCTGACTAAAATGGCTTTAATGATTACATCATTTATTTAACAACTGTGACATTCACTTAACAAATGCCGCAGAAAAGGTAGAAAAATTGAGCATGATCACATGATGATGTAATTAACAACCACAATTTATGACTATAATTCCAGTTGTAAGTTGAGGTTTATCTGCATGGCCATTCCCCTCACAGATTTTAGAGTTACAATATATGCTTTGCATGGTAAAGCAGGGTTTATCAAACTGTATGCTGCAGAACTTGAGGATTATGCCAAAACTTTATAGAGTTCTATAAGAGACTAAGGGTTAAAAAATAATAAAGTTAATTCAAACACAATTTTCTATCACTGGAGCGTTGGCCTCTTGAGCCAAGTTTCTGTGATATATATTTTAATTAATAGCTTCCAAGCCTGAAAAAGATGGGAAAATGTTTTAGAGAACTAAAAACAATTCTATGATCATTTGAAATGTTAAAATTATTATTGTTGTTTTTAACATTGGAACGAAAGTGAACATAAGGTTTTGGGTACATCATCTAAAAAGGATATTGACAACGTGGAACACGTTGAGGGGAAAT
This sequence comes from Pantherophis guttatus, assembly GCF_059756535.1. NCBI lineage: Eukaryota > Metazoa > Chordata > Lepidosauria > Squamata > Colubridae > Pantherophis > Pantherophis guttatus. The sequence goes on along the minus strand of NC_142068.1, from coordinate 76,288,985 downwards.
TCACTGTGTTGGTGAGAGGACTAGAAACCTACGTGGACCATTAGTTACAGCCTGAAGACCCGAAGACTGAGGGAAGAAAAGAGAGCAATCTCTAGACATTTAAAGGATTGACACAAGGAAGAGGGCCTAGATTTGTTCTTGGCTGTCCTGGAAGGCAGGACCAGGAACAGTGGTTTGAAACTAGAAGGAAGTAGACTCAAGATAGCTATTAGGAGAAATTTCCTGAGGGTAAGGGCTGTCAACCAATAAATAGAGTGCCTTAGAAAATGGTTTGTTCTCCTTCAAGGGTTAATACTAGATGAACTGGAGAGTCATCCATCATAAAATTTTAGTGGATCATAGCATTGGACTAGATGGCATCAGAGTCCTTACAATTCTATGATTCTTTGAAGATTGGAGAACTGTTTTAGAAACTCTGCAATGCTATCCATAATGCTGCCTACTTTCTCCATCCTGGAATGCAGCCAGTCATACTCAAAATACAAGCAATAAGTCAGAGAATATTCAAATAGACTTTAAAAAAAAAGAGGCTGAAAAATTACAAGGTAACTTCAGCTGGTTTCACCCCACATGCCCTGTCGTAATGTCTGTTTGTTCATGCTTTACTGTGCTGTCTAAACACAGCCATTTTTTTTTCATCATTTCTAACCATCCATATTGTGATTTATTCAGCAGCCACATTTAACCTGTGCCTTAAATGTTGTATGTATGAATGGAGCCTGGCGTATTGTCCTTAATTTTTAAACCAACACCTGTAAAGTAACATTACTGCTGTTATGTATGTTACAGGAGTGCAGCAGTTGTGGGTTCCTCCGGTTCGGCCCGGTTTGGCCGAGCCGGTAGCGGTGACGATGTCACCGAACTGGTTCTGCCCCCCCCGTCCCCCCTGCGTTATTCTTACCTTTTATTTGGTCCCACCCCCAATCTATTGCTGCCTCCTGAGTCCCAGCTGATCGGCTAGAAGGAAAAAAAAACTCTTTAAACTCTTGCTGCGGAGCTTCAAAAGGCCACCCTACAGCTGATCAGTGGTAAAAGGCAGTTTGGTGGTAGACCGGTGCCTCCAAAAACAAATGAGTAGACCGGTGCCTGCAAAAATAAATGGGTAGACCAGTACACCTCTGCAAGCAGTTAAAAGCCTCGTAGACCAGTACCTCTGCTAAATCCTAAAGAATTGTCACATGACCATCAAGCCATGCCCACAAAATAAGCCACGCCCACAGAACCGGTAGTAAAAAATTTTAGAACCCACCCCTGGAGTGCAGGTTGTCCTCAACTTACAACCACAATTCTGGGACCAGAATTTCTGTGGCTAAGAAAGGCGGGTGATAAAATGAGTGACAGCTACTTTTGCACACTTTTTGACACAGTTGTTAAGCAAATCATTGCAGTTGTGAAATGAACATGCAGTTGCTAAGTGAATCCAGTTGCCTCATTGCCTTGTCGGAAGTCAGCTGGGAAGATCACAAATGGTGATCATGTGACGCCAGGAAGTTCCTGTTCGTACTTATTTTGTGGATTTTTTAATTTAATTTTATTCTGTTTTAATGTTCAAATTGTTTAAACTTTAAAGAGTCACTAAATGAATTACAGGTAATAGCCTATCTCAATAAAAGAATCTTAGCCTTCTTGCAGAGTCGATTTCCTGGTCTGGGCTACCTACTAAAGCTGATACCACCTTAAGGGCATAATTACAGGCAAGATCCCACCTTTTTTCTATTCTCTGTGTATCATATATGTGGATTGGTAGCAAATTGGGCAGTGCTGTTCACGGGTTGTAAGGTGCCTCTGCTGCAGCTTGAACACTATAATCAGAGGTGGAATTCAGCCGGTTCGGACGAACTGGTAGCACCGACAATCAGTTCGCCCTGCCTGCCTGCCCCTGCTCTATCATGTCCTTTATTTCCTGCTTTGTAGCTCATCTCAATCACATGGCTCAGCTGATTCCTCCCCTCACTTTTCTATTTACCGTTGCTGACTTGGAAGGCAAGCAGCTGAGCTTCTAAATGCTCCATTTTCAGCGCTGCGTGAAGTGCACGCTCACCGAACCAGTTGTTAAACCGGCAGGATTCCACCACTGGCTATACTAGTTATGTCTCATGAAGATGGAATAACAACCAGAAAAACATTTAAGACCAAATTGAACCAGGCGATAAACACAATAAGCCAAAGCTCGGTAGACGTCTAAAGAATAGAGAATTCTTTCCAAGAGAAGTAAGGAGAAAAAGGCAGGAAGGGAAATAGGTTGGTTCAAATGGAAGTACAAAATCCACAATTGATGGGAAAGAAAATTCAGAATGCAGATAACGGAGTCCTTCTGAATATGTTGGGTCGAAGAACTGAGAACCACTGAGAGATTCCATGGTGGTACGAGGGACAGTTGAGGAGGATACGCGTTGACAAGCTCCTTGAAAAACACCTTCATGATCAGATGTGGAAAAAAGTATCCATCAGTCCGCAGTTTCATGTTCCAAATAAATAACTGCAATTAAATGTTAAGGGAAGAAGGACGGACAATCTGTTTTTGGGTGCAGAAAGAATTGCTAAACCAATTGCAAGGAGCTAGATGATCTCCAATTACAGGTAGTTCTCGCTTAATGACTGGTTGCTTAATGACTAGTCAAAGTTACATCGGACTTTAGAAAAGTTACTTATGTCCTTGAAATTATGATGGTGCGCACACACAACCCAGACCCAGGGTTGTGTGATCATAATTTGGATGCTTGGCAATGGGCTTTACGACCGGCGCAGTGTCCTGTAGTTACATCACTGCAATTTGTGAGTTTTACTGTTTTGTAGCAAAAAGTGTCCATTGGATAGGCTGGATTCATTTAATGGCCATGCGGTTCACTTGTCACATAACACAGTTAATAATAATAATAATAATAATAATAATAATAATAATAATAATAATAATTTTATTTCTATACTGCCCTTCTCCCGAAGGACTCAGGGCGGTGTACAGCCTATTTAAAAACAGAATAAACATCAATTTAAAATAATTTAAAAGTATTAAATAAATTTGGCTTAATTTAAAACATGATGTCTTGCTTTACAGCCATCATAAGATGTCTTGATTTACAACTGCAATGATTTATAACCAAAAATTCTGGGGTCTGGGGTCCATTAAGAAGTATCTGTACTTAAGAACTATTTTGGTTCTGGGGAAATCTGTGTACTAAAGATTATTTTGATTTATTTTAGAAGTCTGAAAGCATTGTTTCAACATAAGCTTGAAAGTGTGGGAAATAAAATAAAAGAGATAGGTCAAGGACTAAATATTTTGGATAATAATTGATATGGTACTGGTCTTTTCTTAGAAACCAACTCTAGGTGATTCAGAGGTTGCTCAAATTATTGCCTTATCCTTATCTCTAATTACAGTGCAGGAGGGAAAAAGACTCAGCATAAAGAGGCAGCCTGAAGCCATGCTCAATCTCTCTCCATCAATCATCATAGATACTGTGGTTTTCTTGGCAGGGTGATGAGTGGCATCTTTGGGGGAAAACCCTAAAAAAAATATTTCTGCAATAGTAACATCTGGAGTTCAAGAAGCAGGATCAAGACCATGGAACATGAATTTCTGAATGTCCAACACCAGAAAGAGATGTATGATTTTAGCAAGCTAGAACAAATTCGTTCCCAGTATTGAGTTACGAAGAACATGTCCCATGATTCTTTTTTGCCTAGTTCTGCTGTTGAGGAGAAACAAAATGTAAAAAAAATGCTAGTTTGAACTTCAAAAGGAAAGATGGGATATAATGTACTGAGCCTGTAGTACAGTGGACTAAAGCACTGTAATTAACATCTGCTGCTTGCAATTATTGCAAGTTCAAATCTCACCAGGCTCAAGGTTGACTCAGCCTTCCATCCTTTCAAAGGTAGGTAAAATGAGGACCCAGATTGTGGGGGCAATAAGCTGACTTTGTATAAATATACAAAAGTATGAAGGCTATTGCTTAACGCATTGTAAGCCGCCCTGAGTCTCCGGAGAAGGGCAGCATATAAATTAAAAAAGCAAAAATCAAAGCAAAATCAATGAGCAAATAAATGAGTTTGGAAAAAAAATGTGGAAAATGTAAAAGTAGTTTTATTATCTTTAGTGGACTTCTAAAAAAAGCTACAAAGTTTTGGGTCCAAATGCCCACATTTTAAAGATTAATATTCAGCTGAAGCCAGAACTTTTTGCTGGGACCAAAACTAGAAAAAAAAAACTTATAGAAGTTTGCTTTTGAACAGGATAACTGTTCTCTTGCCATTCTATAGAAGGAGGTCTGTTTGAAGAGATTTTGAGCAATTAGGAAAACTCTTCACATCCATCTTTGTCTGCCAAGGCAACACTGCACGTTGTCAAGCTTTTAGAAATCCCAGAGTTCAGGGCAAGTTTTATTATTCATGTTCTGATGAACAGAGTTATGTTTGCTTTCTTGCTTTGGCTTTGACCTTTCTTCAAACAGTATCTATCCAGTCTCCTTGGGCCCTGCTTTGCATTGGCTCTTATTTCCAGCTCAGTGTCCTGCCCTATTTCTCAGCTGCCCTATTCATCTATTCCTTCAAGGTCACCTGGTTCTCTGCCTTTTGGTCTTCTGATAAAAGACGTGGCCTTTTGTCCTTTGGGGTATTATTTATGTCTTTTTTTTTATCAGTTCTCCCAGTGGCGTTTTGATTTACATTGAAGCAAATTTTACATTCCTCGGTTTTGTTTATTTCTTGAGGGTTAATAGCCTGTAGATCTAATCACTGAAGTACACAAGCCTTATGATCTGTCTTCCTTTGTTTTTCAGATGAATATCCTACCCCCAAGGTCATACTGATTGTGAGTGGGAACCATCCGGACACATCGCTCCTTCCAAACCCCATTCCAGTCTCCGCTGCTTTGAGAAGTTCCAGCTTTTAACTCTATGTGGATTTGATAAAAAAAAAAAATGCAGGCTAGACCGTATTGTAAATAGTTAAAGGTAACGTTTATGTTTTATTCAACAGGCCCTTTCATTATTTATTAACCATTTCCATTAAGCTAAATCATTGGAATTTACTTCTCTTTCTGCATTTCTGTTGTCTTGAAACATACTGGTGGTTGCCCAGGAAGAGGGACTTAAGAAAGTCTTTAGATGATGGACAGACTCTTGCAGCCAGATCTCTGCCATTCCACGGTGGCGCAGTGGTTAGAGTGCAGTACTGCAGGCTACTTCTGCTGACTGCCGGCTGACTGCAATTTGGCAGTTCGAATCTCATCAGGCTCAAGGTTGACTCAGCCTTCCATCCTTCCAAGGTGGGTAAAAAGAGGACCCAAATATGCTGACTCTGTAAACCGCTTAGGGAGGGCTGGAAAGCACTGGAAAGTGGTATATAAGTCTAAGTGCTTTTGCTATTGCTGCTGCAGACCTGGGACTGATGGCATTTTTTCCTATTGGCTGGTGATCCAATGAAGAGGAAAAGTCAAAGACAGAAGAATCAATAGATCCCTTTGCTTATCCCATGCTGTTGCTGTTATCCATTCAGTTGTGTCCAACGATCGTCCACGTCTACCAATCTTGCACTACTTCGAGTTGTTCTATATTGCTGTCAACTTCAATGGTTTCCAGCCCTGTGTTCTTTGGCAGCCTGGTTTACTTTTACTGCTAACTCTTCCAAGCATAATTCCTTTCTCCAGTGAATTCCCTTGCATGATGTGGCCAAAATAAGTAAGAGGCAGTTTTGTGATTTTTTGCCTTCCAGTGACGTGTTAGTCACCTTTGCCATCCAAGGAATACGTGCTTCACATACAAAATCAGCTGTCCTGATTTTATGGTGGGTTTTTAAAATTTGAAATTGGTTTTAAATTGAAATGTTTTAAATTATGGGCCAAACTTATTTAATTATTTTAAATCTATTTTAACTTTTGTGTACAAATGTTTTACTTTGGCTGTTCACCGCCCTGAGTCCGAAAGGAGAAGGGCGGTATAGAAATCTGATAAAATAAAATAAATAAATAAATAAAATCGAGACAGCACAATTCAGCAGTTAAGTCAGAAAAGACACAGTAATGGTAGGATAGAGATGGGGCGGGAAGGGAGGAGGCAGAAAATGTTATGCATCTGCTCTCCTGAAATCTCAAGGATGGATGGATAGCAGTTCGACTCAGTTGTGAGTAAAGGCTTTTGTCTGTAACCATTGGTAGAAGAATAGAAGTATTAACTGCACACTACATTAGAAAGTATACGTTTCCCTGTATAGCAGGGGTGTCAAACTTGATTTCATTGAGGGCCGCATCAGGGTTGCGTTTAACCTCAGGTGGGTGGGGTGGGTGTGGCCAGGATGGGAGAGGCCAGCTTGACATTACTTCCGTTGGGGGCGCCTGTAGTGGCCCAAGTGCTCCCAAGCTCCGTTTTCGGCTGCAATAGCCTCCTGCAACCCTCTGCCAGCGAAAATGAAGCTCGGGAGGGCCACGCACAGCACCTCGCGAACTCAGTTTTCAGTTGCAAAGGCCTCCTACAATGCTCTGCCAGCAAAAGTGGAGCACGCATCCCTCCTAAGCTCCATTTTCCCTGGCAGAGGCACCGCCAGTGGTTAATGGTTAAGCGAAGCAGAGAAAATGCCGAATGGTTTTGATGGAAATTTTTTAAAAAGCCTATTTTGTAGTGGCTGAAAAAGCTTTAAAAGGAGTCTCAAGCAGAATAAATAAATTAAAAATTATAAGGGCTGAAAGGATTTAAGTAACTGAAGTAACTGAAACTGATGTAGGGGAATGCCAAAGGAGAATTTTAGAGATTTCTGTGGGAACCATCATTGAAATTATTTTGTTGAAAAGTGGGATTTTAAAAAATGCTATAAATATTACTGTCCAAGAGGCAAAAAAAGTGATGAAAATGGAGAAATACATGCAGTGAGAAGGCTGGGGGAAAAAATATCAGGCTGCCAGAATAGACAAAGTTAAGTGAATAAATGTTCAAGTCAGAATGTGACTGATATGAAATGGCTTTGTGAGTTATTTAACATACGTGAAGACCATCTGTGCCTGACAATTGGAAGAATGTTGTTATTGTTCCGTAGGAGAGGCAGTAAAAACTACAGGAAGAGATTAGGTTCCTGCTTTAGCAGAATTAGGACTGAAAGGAAAGAGAAGTAACAATAAGAAAGATACGGGAAATACCAAGCAGGAATATGCACACCAGTTCCTTATTCTTCCACAGATATGAATATGAGAACATTTTTTGGGTGCATTTGTTGATTTAGAGCAGGGGTGTCAAACTTAAGGCCCGGGGGCTGGATCTGGCCCGTGGGGTGCTTAGATCTGGCCTGCGGGGCTGTCTTGGAAACAGCAAAGGACCGGCCTGCAGTGCCTCTGCCAGTGAAAATGGAGCTTTTGTGAAACTCCGTTTTTGCTGGCAGAGGGTTGCAGGAAGCTGTTACAGCCAAAAACAGAGCTTGGGAACCCATTTTCACTGGCTGAGCATTTGGGCCACCACAGGCACCCCCGACACAAGTGATGGCAAGCCGGCCATGCCCACCCTGGTCCCCCGAGGTCAAACACAACCCTGATGCGGCCCTCAATGAAGTCGAGTTTGACACCCCTGATTTAGAGGAAGCAAACAATAAAGTGAATGAACTTGATTTATGGAATGGTTTTCGTAAACTGAAGTTGAAGGTTGATTGCCAAAGGAAGTAATACGATAGGAATAAAGCATTTGCGAAAAGAAACGGAAAGCTAACGGTTCAGAATTGAGCAGGGGTTAAGAAGAGCGTAATATATCCCTCTGATTGTTTAATGTTATGGATACATGGATAAAGATTGTTGTTGGGACAGTAGAGGTGTTACATGTACAAGTGTGAATGCAGGGAAGATTTTATTGATGGGTGAGAAATCCATATGATTTATAGAAGATGTTAGATTGCATGACACAATGGGCAGCAGGCTGTATGAAAATTTAAAAAATCAAGATCAAGATGGTAAATCACTGCAAACTATACGTAACTAGTGAAAATCTAGTAGACAATTTTTTGTACCTTAGTGGAATGTTGAGTAAAGATGGAAGTACGAATGGAGAAAGTTTGGAGACGTGCAAGTGCTGCTTAGAAAGGTGTGGTTAGGATTGGTTCCAAGGAATGAATGTTTATCGAAAGAAACAATAATGTGTGCGCATAAGGGCATGCTGAAGTATAAAGAAGAAATAATAGATCCGGGAATGAATGGGTGCTGAATGAATACAGATCAAGATCAAAATAGAACTGGTATGAGAAATATATGTTGAGGTGATTCAAGCAGAGAGAATAAAATGAGGATCAGATTTCAAAACAAACACAGGAAGGAAAAATGAAAGTGTCAAGGAAATTAGAGGCAGCAGTTGAAAACCTCAGAAAGAAAGAGAAGTTTAAAGAACAAAATCCTATGTATAAATCAGCATATGGATGGAGTAAAGAAGGTGTGGAAGGATACAAAGGGATCCCACCCCCTGCTCCGGCAGGAGATTCTATACCATTTCAGACAAATGACTATTCAATCTCTTCTTAAAAACTTCCAGTATTGGAGCACCCATAATTTCAAGAGGAATAGTGAATAATCAGAAGAACAGGAATAGATGTAAATTTGATTCAGATATATATTTCCTTTTCTCTTATGTATCTCAATTTGTAAGGCTTCCCACCTCTAGCCCATTTTCTGTGTTTTGCATTGAGAAAAGACATCAACTTCATCGAATTTTCCATTCATCTTTTTTTCCTTTCGGCTGAAGGTCAGCTGAATGTCATCATTGAGAAAAGCCAGCCTTGCTTAAATCCAGGGGATTTCCTATAGAGAAAGACATCACACAGAAACATTTTTCTTCCAGCGATTTCTTGGGATCCATGGTAATTGGAATAACATTTCACAAGCACTCAAGGCTCTGTAAAAAGCAGCTTTAAGAACAAATCATAGTAAGATCACAGGCTAGGGAAAAATTACAGACAGAAATGCATGCATGGGTAAGAGTCAACGTCTAAGGTTAAGGGTCTTATGGAATGAGAAATGGGAAGAACGTTATGTTTAACTTGTGGGTTTTTAAAAACAACAACAAAGACCAATTAAGAAGCATTCTCTTCTTCAATATTCTTCAGTTTTATCCGTAATACAGTGCAAAGCCAGATTTTTGCAGAATGAGCCCTGTTGCAAAAATTCCTTCATATTAACACCCCACCTGCCTTCCGCTTTGAAACTCACAGACAACTGAGAAAAGAGTCTATATTTGGACACTTTGCAAGGATTTCTGAATGTCGGGATTCATTTATTGGGCTCTCCCCCTCCCCACCTTATCATTCAAATGTTTCAGCTCAATTTTGGGGTACTGGATAAGAGGAAATGCTGACTAGGTCTAAGGTTTTTTGTTTTGATACAACAAATTCCTTCTACTCAGTCTGCTACTCATCTAATATCCACAGAACCATCCTTGCTCAGCCATTTTCTACTAGAGATACTAGAGATGGAACATTCAAACCCAAGTAACAAAAGGATTTTGTTTGGTTTTCCAGACAAAAAAAACGGGGGGGAAACTTAATGAAAAACAGAAAAAGGTTTGCAGGTCAGTAAGCAAACCAACTGTCAAGATAAATGTCAGAGTGGACTTAAATTTCTGCTTAGATATTTTTGAAGTCAGCCGTGTAGCTCAACAGTCTTTGCCTCCCAAGGTTTGTCTTTTAGTGCTGTAATGAAGGACAGTCACTCCACTGAAGAAGACCTTCCATCGTGGAGCATCTACCATGATGGCAGAGGAAGGCAGGAGAACTCAGGATTCTTGTCAGGTCAGTGATGCAGCCAGGCTTTCTTTGTCTTCTGGTGGTTATTGCTTGGGCATGGCAAAATCCCAGGCGGTCTCTTGAGCACACTTCCACATAGCCCTCATGAGCCGCGTGAAGCCCATGTCTTTGGGTTTCTCCAGCCCCCTCATAAGTCTCTGCTTCATAATGGCAACAAATTCCTTATTGCTCAGCTCTCCATTTCCTGAGGGAAGAAAAGAGAAGACCAGTTCAGACAATGGCAAATGTAAATAATAATAATAATAATAATAATAATAATAATAATAATAATAATGATGATGATGATGATGATGATGATGGATCGTCATTTGGAACACAACACGCCAAATATCACGGTTATCGAGGGCAGAAGTGTGCAGTTTATTGATATAGCTGTACCAGGAGACACCAGAGTCGAAGAAAAAGAACTGGAAAAAATCACAAAATATCGCGACCTGGCCATCGAAACTAAACGGCTATGGATGAAACATGTAACAGTGATACCCATTGTCATCAGGGCACTTGGTACCATGTCCAAGAATTTTATAAGATACATCAACAAATTGCAGCTTCTTGCAATAACACCAGCGGAACTGTAAAAAACTGCGCTACTCAGAACATCATATATTTGGTTGATACCTAGAATGCTGACAGCAACCTGTATCAACCATTAGAACTAGTCAATCGTATTTGTGACACAATTTTAAATGTTCAGTTGACTGAGTTTCTTGTTTAATGAATAAAAGAGATAATAATAATAAAAAATTTGCAGCAGCCCTGTCCAAAAGGTTTAAGTCATTGAAGACTAATTTCTTCTGGCCCAGTTTCCCTCTTTATTTTTATTTATTTTATTTATTTATGTAATTTATATGCCGCCCTTCTCCCGAAGGACTCAGGGCGGCTTACAAGAAGGAACAAAAAAATTACATAAACATCAAAGTCAATTTAAAATTAGTTAAAATTAATTCAAAATTTAATTAAAATTATTAAAAATCACCCCTACGGATTCAGCCCATTTGGTGAAAAAGCCACGTCTTCAATTCGGGGCGGAAGGAGAGGAGGTCGGGAGCTGTCCTGAGGCCGATGGGCAGCCCATTCCAGACGGTCGGCACTCCCACAGAGAACACTCTCCCCCTGGGGGCCGCCAGCCGACATTGTCTGGCTGACGGCACCCTGAGGAGGCCCGCTCTGTGTGAGCGCACCGGACGATGGGAGGATGGCAGGAGATGATCCTGCAGGTACCCCGGGCCTAAGGCCTAAGCTCTTGATCAGAAACACTAATTTCATTTGCGATGTCTAAATAAATTAGAATGGAATACTGGTGTAGTTCCTACTAGTGTCATTCTCTCTACAAAATAAACCCACCAGGATTTACTTTTTTTTAAAAAAAGGGTTACTTGTTAAATGAAAACATAGTCAGCAATTTCTTTGTGGCCCAGTTCTACATCTGTTTATTATTTCTTGTTCACCCTGATGGGCGGAATGGAAAAAGGGAGATTTTGGGAGAATTAAAAAACCAAAAGCCTTATTCTCATAGTCAAATATTATGTAGATCTAGACAAAGCCTACCAATATACAAAGACCCATTGTTGTGTATAGATGAGATTCTGATCCTTTAATTATTATCCTGAACTCTGATTATTAAGAAGCTGAATTTAATGATGGTCTTCCGTTGAAGTAGCGCCTTGATAATTTGGAGAAAAAGATTATTTCACAAAAGTTATTTTTCAGCAGCCTGGTGGAAAGCTTATAATTTAAAATAGGTATTAAAGCAGTATATTACAGTTCTTCCTTTCTACTCAGTAATGAAAGAATCCCCGCCTGGAATTGAATTTACCAGCAACTGAAGCCATGCTAACAAGATAGGTACATGGATTTACATACACATATATTGTAACTTCGATTTTCCCTACTATTCTTTCATGTTGCATTTAAAGAGGTATTTAAAGAGATGGAAGAGGAATGTTTTTCCTCTTATGTTCAAATGAAAAAGTTGATCGACGCAAGGAAAAATGATACAAGCTGGCCTTGATTAATGCAGTTAATGAATTCCATGACATTATCATCACATTGTTTGAATTTGCACCATTCAGAGCGATATTTCTCTGAAAAAAAATACGGTAATTGGCTCCAGCTTCACGAAAAGAGGCAATGAGAAATTTTAAACATAAAAGTTTATATGCATAATAGTGAAATATTAGCATAAAGGATAAAAAACAATATATATTAATTTAAATTTATGATCTATGAAGTCAAAATATAGAAAACAAAATAAAAAACAAAAGAATTCTACTGCAAATTTCAGACATTCCAACATCCTGTCATATTTTAGTGATGCTATGACCACTCTCATGTTGTTCAATGACATCAAATTTCTGCTCTAAAGTAGTAATAAGGATTCTTAAAAAAACAGTTGTGAAGTTTTCTGATGGAATCTTTTCTCCATGTTGTTTGCACAAAGATTAGCAATGTCTAAGACCCCCAACTGCAATTGTGCATGTGCGAGGCTCCCATTAACTGAATTTTAGGTTGCATTAAAGGTCCAAATTTTGCACTACATCGAATATCACATTTTTCAAACTCACACTAATTGTGACCTTCTTGTACAACGAGCTGTTATTCAGATGCTTTTATAACAAGCAATTCTGCAATCCAGACCCAAGTCAGACTCTCTGGGTAGGGGAAATGTCTTTTATTGCCATTGAAAATTATAATTTAACAATTCTATCAAACATATATGCTTAGGGACTTTCTGACAGTATCCAGTCTTGCCATTTTACAAGGATGTAATTAGAAGCAGAGAGATCACAACTCTGAAATAACTCTCCCTTTTTATGCACAATAGGGTTTATTGACTTTCATCCAGCTGAGCAAATACGTTGCAAATACCTTTTATACAACCTAACTAACTTAACAACTGCAGGGATTCATTGCAGTGAACTGTGGGAAGACAGTTTGCAATAAAGGAGCATAATGATCAAACCAATATTTGCTGTTTGCTTCTGATATGATATACTGCTAGAAATCATTTATTAGGAATTAAGCTTTGTTATTGGCTTCTGATATTATTGTATTCTGCCAGAAATTAGTTGTTAGGAACTAATTCTAGCTTATTATAGCCTTGATATTTTATTGATTGGCATTACTGCAAAATTTGTTATCTCGCTTCTGTGTCTTGCTTCTGTTCTTGGCTTCAAAACTAGGCACATCCTTGAAAATATAGAAGAAACCGTTACCCAGGAATATCAGGCCCCATAGATTAAGGAACCAGAGTAGGGAGTTTCCTGTCTCATAGATAGTCCCACATCAGGGAGTTATCTGAAAGCCTGAACAAAGAAACCTTTGAAGATAAAGACTCACGTTGGTAACGAACCTTTGTCTCTAATTGGGTAAACTTTGTCTCTAACGGGATAATATATATATAATTCTCTGAGCCACTTTGGCACAGGTGTGGCTATTCCTTACATGCATTTTGCCTGTATGTTTTGGATTCACCCAGTTATTTTAGCTTTGGCCAAAAATAAAAGCTGTTATTTTTTGCAAGCCTCGTCTGGAGTCTCACTCTCTTTGGCATCTCAATGGCTTGGGGAAACTTCTGTGACCTTACAATAACATGGGCCAAAATTCACTTAACCACTGATTGGCTTAACAACAGTAAGTTTGGACTCGGTTATGATGGTAAGGTGAGAGCTACCTCTGTTTATTGTTCTTTCCCCCCAAAATTACAACCTAAATTGTAATTTGTAATTGTAAATTGTAAAATGCAGTTATTCGTACGTTTTCTCAGTTCACTGAAGCTATAACTCTTCAAGTGGTCCATTATTTTAAGCCAAAATAAACTAATGGAAAATAAATTTAACGCATTGCTAAGCTGGCATGCTGAAACATACAAAGAAACATCTCAATGAAAAAGAAACATCACTAATGTGGATTACCCAACAAAAACTGTGTTATAGTCATTAACCAGAAATCCAACATCATAAATAAACAATATCCGATGCAGAATAAAATAGTCAACGATTTTCATTTGGAAAGTTCCTGTTCAGAATATTGGGTTTCCAATATTCTTATGATTTGAGCGTGCATGCGCCTGGCCTTGAAAACGTGCCTAAATAGGACGTCATAGAGTCGGGGGAGGGGGGGGACACCCGCAATCTTCGCTATCAGTTTGCCTGAACCGGTACGAACCGGCTGAATACCACCTCTGTTTCTGTTGTATATGGTCATTCTCTGCCTAGCGGAAAAATGGAAGACTTTAGGATTTTTATCATATATAAAATTGTTCAGATGACTAGGAAGATTGTTAAAGTAATGGCTGGAGAAGCAGTTGTCTTGCATCAGCTTGTCTGGTATAGCGGTTGAAGTTTAATTTTTCTTCTGAAGTTATAATTTATTTCAAGAGGAAAACCAACATGAGCATCTGGTTTTAAGCCAAAAGCTGCTCTCAGAGAACCAGAGAAGTATGAAATAGGAAGGTATTCTCTGCTCATTTGGTAAACGTTGTGTTGGCTCACTTCGAAATGCAAGCCAAAGAAAATGTTTAAGAATCCCTAAGTAGATGTTGTAATCTTACTTTTCTATTATACTTCTTGCTTTGTGTTTTTCTGCTTTATAACTCATTCCTTTTTTTAAAAAAGTAAGTAAGTTTGTAATCTATCCAGATAACTCTTTTGCATTAAGTAGATTAAAAGATAATAAGTAGCAAGAGGATTTCTTCACCACTCTTCTGTATAGATCTAGAACAGGGGTCCCTAACCCTGGTCCGTGGCATGCTAGCTACAGGGCTGGTCCGTGGAAAAACCTCCCTCCACGGAACCGGTCCCTGGTACCCAAAGGTTTGGGGGCCGCTGGTCTCGATTACTGTTTGGGATATCACAAGGATGCTATACCAAAAGAATAAAGCCAATATAAAACAGTGCTTCTGAATGGAATAGCAATTTTTAGTAAGGTAGTCCTTGGCTTACAACAGTTTGTTTAGTGACCATTCAAAGTTACAATGGCACAGAAAAATGTGACTTATGATTATTTTTCAATTACGACCATTACAGCATCCTCATGGTCATGTGATCAACATTCAGATGCTTGGCAAATGACTCATATTTATGACCATTGCAGGGGTCTCGTGATCCCCTTTTGCGACCTTCTAACAAGCAAAGTCAATGGGGAAGCTAGATTCACTTAACAACAACAAGGATGAAGGCTATTGCTTAGCGCATTGTAAGCTGCCCTGAGTCTCCGGAGAAGGGCGGCATATAAATGAAATTAAAAAAAAACAAAAAACCAGGTTACTAACTTATCAACTATAGTGATTCACTTAAAAACGGCGGCAAGAAAGGTGGTAAAATAGGGCAAAAGCCACTTAACAAATGTTCCACTTAACAAGAGAAATTTTAGGCTCAGTTGTGGTTGTAAGTTGAGGACTACCTGTATATAGAACAGCAGTCCATTTGGCCATGGATTTTAAAAAAATCTTTTATCTGTGTAAAATTGAACATAATTGGCTATCTAAGCAGGTTAATGTTTTAGTCTGATGTGAGCAACCTTTTAAGAATTTTTCATTTAAAGAATTAGACGAATTGGATGATTGGAAAGAACATGAATAGATTTATTCTATATGTTTAAATGGTTTTGATTGGTACTAGAAGTGTACATTGAAACACTGAGCAATGAAAGAATGAAGGATGAAACTTTAATATAAATAGATGTGAAGAGCTAAATAAGGGAAATATGAATAACAAAGCAGATGATGGAAGATAGAAAAGAAACGTCTTTGAATATTACAGTAACATGAAAAAAAAAGTTAAAATAGAGATAGAAATGAGAGGGGAATAATAGTATATATATATCAGTGGTGGGTTCCTCCTGATTCGGCCTGGTTCTCCCAAGCCGGTAGCGGTGACGATATGACGTCACCGAACCGGTTCTTCCCCCCCCCGTGTCCCCCCCGCATTATTCTTACTTTTTATTTGGCCCCACCCCCAATCTATTGCTGCCTCCTGAGTCCCAGCTGATGGCTAGAGGGAAAAAAACTGTTTAAACTCTTGCCGCGGGGCTTCAAAGGGCCGCCCTACAGCTGATCAGTGTTAAAAGAAAACAAATGAGTAGACCAGTGCCTGCAAAAATACATATATATATATAATATAACTAATTAGTCTGAAATAGATCTATCTTAGTCTCCCTTTAGTCTCCCAATAGACAGCAAAATACTGGTTTGATGTCTGAAAAAGCCTAGAAGCTAGTGAATGGGATTTCACTGAGCTATGGCTGTATAAAGATCTTGATTTACGTAGGAAAAAACCCGGCTAAGAGAAAAATACACATAAAGGCCTACGAAAAGACAAGAAAATAAATATTTGACCTTTACGGGGAGGAGACATGAGATGAAGGTGTGGCTAACTGATGAGGACTAAATTGAAGGGCTGTAGTATTAGGTATGTTTAAATAATATGAAACAATGAAAATGAAATGTAATAACTATGACTAATAATATTATGTATTTGTATTAAAATGTATGATACCCAGGTACCACACTATTCATGCATTGATATGTATAAATAATATAAAATAAAAAACTTGAGAAAAAAAAAGAATTTTACATTTAAGAAGCTATTACGGGGAGTTTGAACTAAAGCTAAGTCATGCAATGGAACTTCAGTTTTTTTCCGGAAATTTGTCACATTTTCTTCTTCAGCTGGATGCATGCAGATGTAGCTTAGCTAAGAAATTTTGCGTGCAGCACAAGTCACACTATGTGTCTTGAGTCCTTGAGACTAAAAAGGTTTGCCTCTTTCATAAATAAATAATTCCAATATTCTCCAAGGTTGGGAATTGGGTTTTTTTTTTTTTTGGTTAGGTATCATGTACAGGTAATTTAATGAGAAAGATTGAAAGGCAAAAGAGAGCGTTACCAACAAAACAAATTATTAATCAACTCTGTCATCCAGTGGCCTACTTTAGAGTCAAGATTTTGAAATCCCAGACTAATTTTTGTTTGCTTTCCCCAGCCTTCTTATCAGAAGAATATTAAACAATATAACAACTTTAATCCCAACGCACTTGGCCTCGGTTAAGAAGCAGCTTGTCTTTTCCAAATTATTCTTTACACCAAAATGGTCCCTCGTTCACTTTCTACAAATACGTTAAGGGAGATGACTAACACGAGCCCTTGGGAATGATTTTCAAATAATCTTCTGTAGCAATCTCTTAAATTTATGTCCACCTACATGCTGCCTTCTAGAAATACTGAACTCCCATTAGAACCAAGGTAATGATTTCAGCTTGGGGAAGACTAGTTTAAAACTAGCCCTATTTTTGTACTTTTCCCAAATCAGTAATAATACTGAACTTATGCTGTTTACATAGGAAAGCTAATTCTTGGTCACTGTTTCCATTTTGATTGCAAGGGTTTCCCCTTTCCAATCATGTCTCAACCTAGGGGAGATGCTCATCTCCATTTCCCAGCTGAGGAAGCCAGTGTTATCTGAAGACAATTTCCATGGTCATGTGGCCATCATGGCTATATGCCAAAGGCGCATGAAATGCTCTTCCCACCGAAGTGGTACCTATTTATCTACTTGCATTTGCATGCTTTTGAACTGGTCACTTCCGGTTTACCAGCCCAACGTGTAAACCGCTAGGCCACCGTGCCTCTTATGGATGATCCCTACACTAAGATATTCACCCATACTCCTGTCTCTCCTTGATCTTAACTTACAAACACAACAAAATTTAAGAAATATGTTTGGAATCAGAATATAAACAAGCTGCAATACAACATATGAGCTGCAGTGGTGCAGCAGTTAGAATGCAGTACTGCAGGCTACTTTTGCTGCCTGCCGGCTGCCTTCAATTTGGTAGTTCAAAACTGACCAGGCTCACTCAGCCTTCCATCCTTCCGAGGTCGGTAAAATGAGGACCCAGATTGTTGGGGGCAATATGCTAACTCTATAAAACCGCTTACAGAGAGCTGTAAAAGCACTGTGAAGCAGGGGTGAAATCCAGCAGTTTCTGACAGGTTCTGGAGAACCGGTAGCGGAAATTTTGAGCAGTTCGGAGAACCGGCAAATACCACCTCTGGCTGGCCCCAGAGTGGGGTGGGAATGGGGATTTTGCAATATCCTTCCCCCAGGAGTGGGGAGGGAATGGGGATTTTGCAATAACCTTCCCCCAGGACTGGGGTGGGAATGGAGATTTTGCAATATCCTTCCCCCAGGAGTGGGGTGGGAATGGAGATTTTGCAATATCCTTTCCCCAGGAGTGGGGAGGGAATGGGGATTTTACAGTATCCTTCCCCTGCCATGCCCACCAAGCCACGCCCACAGAACCGGTAGTAAAAAAATTTGGACTTCACCACTGCTGTGAAGCGGAATGGAAATCTAAGTGCCATTGCTATAAGAAGTGTCTTGAACTTCTTAGGAAGCTCACAAGCAGAATAGAATATCAATATATATTTTCTCTTAATGGAAGGTCAGGCATTGTAGTATAATAATGACTGATTATTTCTCTTTTACTAAAATTTTCTTTTTCCATCTAATCACGTACTTGTTCCAGGTGCTCCATATCTACATCAAAACACATCTATTCTGATCAGAAGTGCTGGAAGTAGGGTGAAGAGCAGGAACACAGCTAAGGATGGTGATGGCTAAGTGGAAGTAGGAGAAAGAATATGCTGAGAAATCGGGGGAGTGAAATGGTTGGATACGCTAGGCTTGAGGCCAAGGACACTGGATGCAGTGTCTAAGAGAAGTAGGGAAAGGAAAACGGTGGGAAGTTCAAGAAGGGGTGATTCAGTTGGATAGTCAATAGCATTGTCTTTGGCTTTATGATGATCATAATCTATTGGCCTGCCTGCTCATCTGCTCCATTCTGCCCCATAGAGTGTCACTGGGCACGGTTGTCTACCCAGTGGCACTCTATGGGACGGAATGCTGGCCAGCAATGAAGAGACACGAACAGCCACTGCACCAGTGGTGAAATTCAGCCAGTTCTATCCGGCTCGGGCGAACCAGTAGCGCCAGCAGCGGGAGGCTCCGCCCACCTGCCCAGACGTCATCATGTCCCATTTTTGACCCTCTGCTCATGCGCAGAAGACTCTGTGCATGCGTGGAGGAGGCATGCGCGCACGCTCACATTTGCGAACTGGTAACGAAGGTAAGTAAATTTCGCCCCTGCACTGCACACAATGAAATGTGAATGATCAGATGGTCACTGGATTATATTACAAACAAAAACATCCGGGAAGCCTTCAAAGTCGCCCCAATTCCAGACAAAAAGAGGGAATCAAGGCTGTGGTGGTACAGACATGTGGTCAGCACTAATGTGGAATCCATTGTGAGGCAGGCACTTGTACTCAAGCCCAGATAGCCGGCGATCCCAAATGTAGGCATATGCCCTGCCAATGCTGCAGATTGGACGAAGTGGCGGGCGAAATGCAAAACTGAGGACCCAACAATATGATGGAAATAACACAAAGAACAAAAACAAAAAGAAGACTGGCCTGCCTGCTCCCTAACTCATCCCATGGCCACCTTTTTCAGTCCTCCTTAAGCCATTACTTCTGTTGAGGTCCTTCAAGCAGGGCATAAGAAGGTAGAGCAAGGAAGGTAGGCTGGCAAGATTTACAATGGGCTGACAAATTAACTATGAAGAGAAGGAGAGGGGGAAAATGCCCCAGCCTTGTCCTACTTGCTCTGTCTTCTTTGGAGTCTGTTTTAGCTAAAACTAGAAACAACCAAAATGTTCTTCCTTTTAGTTCTACTGAATTGTAATGCAACGAGAATTGTTTGGCAAAATTCAAGAATGGGTTCGTTTGATATTTGAAATACTGTCTTCCATGTTGTTCATTCCCCTATTGCTTGATTAAGAAGAAACTCATTATTTTAACTCTGGAACAGATTAGGATAACTCAAGGGTGCCTCAAAGATTAACCAAAGAGGAAACAAACAATCAAAATAACAATGGGGATATGGCAGAAAAGAAGAGGTTGCTAAAATATATTTGACCTGTGGTATGCTGCAAATAAGAAAAGATCTGGAGTTGGCTGGTTTGCCACAAGCAGCTTTGTTTTCTAGTGCACTGGTGAAACTACTGTGTTGCGATTATATTTCTGTCACCATTTCTTTTTATGACGATCCAGACAGGATTTATAAACAACACCAGAAAATAACAAACAATGGTTCGATATTACAGAACTGAAAAAGTGCAGAAAAAGAGTAACCAGAACTATGAAAATGTTGAAGCAGTCTTATACCTACAATACTTGCAAGCGGGAAAAAACAGAACTGCACAAATAATCATTTGATTTGATTTGACATTTGATTTGAGACTGAAAAATCCCAGGCCTAGAATGTACAGAAATTGGACTAATGTCAGTGGTGGGTTTCAAAAATTTTTACTACCGGTTCTGTGGGCATGACTTGGTGGGTGTGGTGTGGCTTGGTGGGCGTGGCAGGGGAAGGATACTGCAAAATCTCCATTCCCACCCCACTCCAGGGGAAGGATACTGTAAAAACTCCATTCCCTCCCCACTCCAGGGGAAGGTTACTGCAAAATCCCCATTTCCTTCCGATTAGCTGGGACTCAAGAGGCAGAGAATAGATGGGGGCGGGGCCAGTCAGAATTTTTACTACCGATTCTCCAAACTACTCAAAATTTCCACTACCGGTTCTCCAGAACTGGTCAGAACCTGCTGAAACCAACCTCTGACTAACGTCTAATAATATTATAGATGTTAACGAACAACAACTATTCAAAATAAAGGAGAAGGAAGAAACAGAATATTTTTTAACATGGGACTCGTTTTATCAATGGTTAGTTGACAGAAACAGAAGTTAGAAACTCAAACGTTTAAGAGAATGATTAACTATACAATGAAGGATTATTAGTGTGGATAAGCAAATACTATTATTATTATGTGATTATCTATCTATCTATCTATCTATCTATCTATCTATCTATCTATCTATCTATCTATCTATCGAACAACTACTTATCCCATGTTCTCTGAGTAGGGAGGCAAGAATGCCAAATCCAGTCTAAACATTTAACCGACTATGCAATCAACCACAATAAATTATTAAATTTATATGCTGCTCAACTCTCAGGGGGGTGTCTTAATTTCTTTTTTCTAAATGGCATTTTAATACTATGTTCTCCTTTTTCAGAACAATACTAGCCAATATGCTAAATTAGTCTTTTTTAATTACATGATTATTCTGTGTTTCCTTCAAGGAGCTTTAAAAAATGGTACGCTGTTGTTTTCTGTCCACAGGGCTAACACACAATCTGCTTGTTTCAGCAGGAAAATGCCTACTGACTCTTTACGGAGGACATGCCCTCACAACAACTTCCATCTCAGTGCTAGCCCACTGCTGAGGCAGGCTGAACCAGATTTTAGAATGAAAGTAGCGTTTTTCATGGTTCTACTGCAGCCCAAAACATTCAGTGGGCATTCTAGATACATTCTAGACCAGGGATGGGCAACTATGGCCCCTTTATGACCTTTGGACTTCAACTCCCAGAATTCCTGAGCACAGCTGGTTCAGGAACTCTGGGAATTGAAGTCCACAGATCAACAGGGCCTCCTCAGGGTGCCGTCGGTCAAGCAATGTCGGCTGGCGGCCCCCAGGGGGAGGGCCTTCTCTGTGGGAGCACCTGCCCTCTGGAACGAGCTACCTCCCGGAATACGGCTGATTCCGGATCTCCGCACTTTCCGTAAGGCCCTGAAGACGTTTTTATTTCAGCAAGCCGGCCTGGCCTGAATAGGTTTTAGGGGTTTTTAATTGTATTGCTAGGGGTTTTAAATTGGGGTGGCCGTTTAATTTAATTTATTCTTAATTATTTTAACTTTTATATTGCATGTTATTTTAATTCTCGGCTGTTCACCGCCCTGAGTCCCTTTGGGGAGAAGGGCGGGATATAAATTAAATAAATAAATAAATAAATAAATAAATAAATAAATAAATAAATAAATAAATAAATAGGCCATAGCTGCCCACTCTTGTTCTAGATTAACTGTCTTTGGAGGTTAGTCATAAGCAGAGTTCCAACAGGTTGACAGGTCTTGCTGCTGGACCATTTATCTTGCCCAATTTATTTATTTATTTATATTTATTTATTTCGTCAAGCATGTATTCGATAACAGATACAAGTATAAACATGATTACAAATACATGAAATGGATACGAATAAAAGGGAACATTAGGGCAGGGACGGTAGGCACGCTGGTACGCTTAAGCATGCCCCCCCCTTTTTTAATTAATTATTTTTTCTTGCTAGGTAGTTGTTTCATCTGTGGCTGCAACGAAGGCCAGCCACCTGTCTTGTGCAGTTACTTTCTTCTTCTTTTTTTGAAGAAGGAAACATCAATCACATATATGGCCAGATGCTGCTTGAAAGTCAATATTCCCAGCGGTAAGGAAAATAAAGCTACCTGTTTCTCTGATCCTCTGCATTAATTAGGCTTCTGTTCTAGGCTTTCCTTGAATGTAGAAAGCAATGGCTGTTCGGTGTGCCTTCACATTTATAATATTTCACTCAACTTTATTTGACTGAGCCCTCATTTTAAGGCCAACAGTTAATGGAAACAGTAAAACAAACGAGCACCAGCGGATTTGATTTTTGAGCACTATACGGTTTGGAAATCAGCCAAGAGACAGGCAATTCAGGGCCAGTATAAGGAAAGGAAGCAGTAGCAGCAAAACTCTATATAACTTGGCAGCTGCTTTGCAAACTATGCTTGCCTTGGGAATATCATAAATTTCCAGGAGATTAAGAGATCAGCATTCTTGTGGATAAACAAACAAACCAACCAACCAACCAGTGGTGAGTTGCCCCCGGTTTGGACCGGTTCTATAGAACCAGTAGTAAAACTGGCGGGAGGCTCCGCCCACTGACCCTGATGTCACCAGAAGAGATCTGCACAATCCCATTGTGAACCGGTAGTAAAGGTAAGTAGAACCCACCCCTGAAACAAGCAAACAAACAAACAAACAAACAAACAGCTGGAGTTGCCCAAAGTAAAAAAAAAAAGTTGACCAAATAAACAATGAACTTGAGTTGATTAAAAACACACACACACACATTGAATTGATCAGAAAATATTCCAGTTGATTGGCTGATGGAACTCAAGGCGGCCAGTGGATGAACTGGCAGGGAGTAGCCCTGGGAGAATGATTGGTGGTTGATTTTCCTTGCCAGAAGAATTGCTGGATGGAGCAGAATGGAGAATAGAGAATCTATCCGTGAAACTACCTCACTCTACTAGTATGAATGTATGACTGGCCTAGTTCTGAAGCATGGTAAAGTTAACCTTAAGCGGCCAATGGGTGACAGGCTAGAGGAAAATATCTAAAATGGCAGTGAGGATGGGCTTCCATCCATGTAGCTTGGCTTGTCAATCCTGCAAGGCTGAATGAAGGTGAGTTCTCCAAGGTCACCTTGGAGTTTTTTTTTTTTTTTAAATATTTATTAAATTTCCAAAGATTAAAATATACAGTATAAAAAGAAACATAATACACAAAAAACAAACCACACACAAAAAATATAAACAAAACAAAAACAAACATATCAAATTTTCAATACTAGTAACAACTTTTCTGCATCGGTATCTCTAACCTATTTAACCTCTTTAGACAAAATATCTCTATCTTAAACTTACATCCTTGTTTAAATTATCTTAACTTCTATTTACAATTCGATCTCATAACAAAAGTATCCCTTAAGTTTTATGTTTACTCTCCAGCCAGGAATACCATTTATTCCATATTAAACAGTACTTGGAGTCTTCCCGCTCCTTCATTTCCATAGATAATCTGTCCATTTCTGCACATTCATATTTTTTAAATTATAATTTGGTCCGGAGGGATATCTGGTTGTTTCCAATTTTGTGCTATCACAATTCTATTCGCCCTTCGTATGTGTAATATGATATATTGTATATTTTTTTCCATTTTCCCTTCCAGAATGCCCAGGAGAAATAGTTCCGGTTTTCTTTCTATCTTCTGTCCTGTTATTTCATCCACCCATTTTTTTATCTTAGCCCAAATTTCCTAACCTTAGGGCAGGTCCACCACAGGCGGTAGAACGTCCCTTGTTTGTGACCACATCTCCAACAATTCGGAGATCTGTTCAAGAACATCCTGGCCAATCTCGCTGGTGGCAGGTGCCATCGGTAGAACACTTTGTAAAGATTTTCTTTATAAGCAGCTGACATCGTTAGCTCATAGTTTCTTGGGGTTGAGAGGGTTTTTGAATCTTGTTCTCCACTGATTGCAATACAATATTGCAGAGAAAAGCAACAAAGATGATTAGGGGGCTGGAGGCTAAAACATACGAGGAATTGTTGCAGGAATTGGGTTTGTCTAGTCTAGCGAAAAGAAGGACTAGGGATGACATAATAGCAGTGTTTCAATATTTGAGATGATTCAACCTATTTTTCAAAGCACCAGAAGGGAAGCCAAGAAACAATGGATGGAAACTAATCAAGGAGAGAGGCAACCTAGAACTAAGGAGAAATTTCCTAACAGTGAGAACAATTAATGGCTCGTGGAATGGCTTGCCTTCAGAAATTGTGGGTACTCCAGCACTGGAGGCTTTTAAGAAGAGGTTAGACAAGAGACTTTGTCTGGAATGGTATAGAGTCGATTATAGAGTCTCCTGCCTGAGCAGAGGGCTAGACTAGAAGACCTTAAAGGCCCCTAGAAACAGAATAGTTAATTTTCTTATATGAGAGCAAGACTGCAATTAAATGAAGGATACTCACCATCACAGTCAAAAAGAGCAAACACAACATCACAGACGTGGTCTGATAGTTCCACCTTTGCCACTGTCTTGGCTACTTGTTGCATCGTATCTGCAAGAACGAAAACAAAATGCCACTCAGATGTCAACATTTGGTGGGAAATGAAAGACTTAACATAAACACACTCAATCACCTCTGATCATTTTTTCCCCCTGATGAGCAAAGTCATTATAGTCTACCGATCGATCCCCAATTTCAACATGAAGCAACCAGCCCTTTTCAAGCTAAATGCCCTTGCTAAATGGAAGGATGAAAAGTGCTGAAGCCAACATGTCATTTTTCATCTAACTGCACCGCTAAAGCCAATCAGATCAGGTGCCGCCGTTTGTTCTTCTGATGGGTGTTTGATTGCAATTCATTTGACCCAGTAGTAGAGAACTTGGGAGGGAGGAAGGGAGGGAGAAGGAGAAGGAGAGGGAGGGAGGGGGAGAGAGAGAGAGGGAGGGTGGGTAGACTTTAAAAATGCTAGGTTAAATATAGAAAGCCTGCATGGCATAGCTGCAGCCTAGCTCCAGATGGCTAGGTCCTAAGAGCACAGTACTGGTGTGAACAGCCTTTATCGGTGTCATTTGGATCAACGGGAGTACGTCTGTGCTTCTTGCATAAGTGCAGCTTTTTGAGTATTGGTTACCCAGGAAATGATCCTGGTGGATTCTGTCATATGTTAAACACATACAAATCCTCCTAGGACTCTTTAATTCGTGATTTCCATAGATGAAACAAGGTAGGCAAGAAATGGCTATAAGCCATAATTTGTACCAAGATCTGAAAACTGATGAGAGTCACCTTTGCAACCTAGGAACACAGAATTTTTCTCTACAGCACAGAGCCTGGAATCCATTAAATGCGTCATGAAAGAAAACTCCGAGGCTTGAGTTTCCTCAAAGTTACATTTTATTAGAGATGTCATATTGGCACATCTGGGAAAACCCGAATCTGAAAGCTTCCAGGTTTTCCCCACCCGAAGGAAAGTTCAAGACCCTGCCCAACACCCACATGTCCATCACATGGCCCAATCCAAACACTGTGCCAACTGGAGATGCCTCCCAGTTCCAACCCTCCAGGTGCAGGGCAAGATGTCCTTGACTCTCAGAGAAAGGAATGTTATTATGACTATATTTCACCCATGCTCCATACAATCCCCCCTCCTAGTTTCCTACATTAGTAAATGTGGCCGGCCTGAAGATGTAATGAAAAATATGGCTTCCAGGCCTGACAGAGAAACTTTGCTGGTCTTCCCCTCCCCCTCACCCACTTTCTTATTGCAGGGATGAGGGAATCAATCAACAGCATTCAGGAATAATAACCTAAACCAGGGGTCAAACTCGCGGCCCGTGGGCCAGATGCGTCACACACACTGGCCATGCCCACCCCCGGTTTAGCAAAGGGAGAAAAAGTCGTGATACATCATGTGACAATGTGATGTGGCGAGTTTGACAAACCTGACAGTGGTGGGTTCAAACCGATGTTACCACCGGTTCTGTTTGTGCATGTGCTTTGCGCATGATTGCTGCATGCATGCTCGCTTTGCTTGTACTCGCACCAAACTTGCGCTCTGCACAAGCGCATTAGGGTTCTGCCTAGCTGAGGTGCGGCAATCCACTCTGCCGCGCCTATCAGCTGGGCTAAAAAATGAGAAATAAAGGTAAGTTTAACGTGGGGGTGGGAGGGCCCAGCTCCCAGTCAAAGAGAACCGGTTCGGTGATGTCACATCATCACCACTACCGGCTCGCCCGAACCGGCCCGAACCAGGAGCAGCCCACCACTGAACCCTGACCTAAACAGATAACAGAATCACAGAGTTGGAATGGACCCTGGAGGTCTACTAGTCCAACCCCATGCTCAAGCAGGAGATCTTACACCAGGGATGTCTAACCTTGGAACTCCCAAGATCTGTGGACTTCAACTCCCAGAATTCCTCAGCCAGCCATGCTGGCTAGGAAATTCTGGAAGCTGAAGTTCACAAGTCCTAAGGTTCCCAAGAATGAAAATCCATACCCTATACCAGGGATATTAAACTCATGGCCCGCAGGCCGGATGCATCACATGCTCACCCCTGGTTTAGCGAAGGGGAAAAAAAGTTGTCATGTGACACTGCAAGTTTGACACCCCTGCCCTATACCATCTAGACGAGTGGCTGCCCAATCTCTTCTTGAAGAGATTAAAAATAGATCCTGCCTTTGGAAACAGGATTTATTCGGAGGCCTTTATTCAAGATTTCTGGCAGTGGGAGCAAAGGCCCAGAGCCTGCCCCGATCAGCTGTGCGCTCACTTGAATAGATGGCCTCTCCAACCCTATGCTGTGGAAGCTTCCTAGTTATTTCATTCCCTCCTCCCTGTTCTTTTTTTTTATTATTATATTTTTAATTATTTTTGAAAAATATATACCCATATTGTATGTGGACTGAGTTGGTTCTGGGTATTATTCTTATTAATCCAATTCACCCTAACAATGTTAGTAATCTCTATCACATTTATCAAATTTAAGTAATCCTCATTATATTATTTAAACATACATAAAACAAAATGCCTAACATCTGTAAACTTCTAATTTTTCTATCTATTATTTTTATTCATTCTAATAAAAAAAATATATTCTAATATTTCACCTATCTAATTTTATTTCTGCCTCTTTCAGTTTACAATCAGGCTACTTTAATATTTAAAGGGCAATTTTTTCTAACCATCATCTCTTCTCCTCTTTAGTGCTTCAATTCTTATCCACTTTTTAATTCGCCTCCCACACTCCTCGTCTTTGTCTCTATCTTCATCTATATAACCCTCCTCCCTGTTCTGAGGGATATGAAGCAAGCAGAATGGGCAAAAGCATAAAACTTTGGCTGAATCTCAAAGGCTCGGTTGAAGAATAAGGATCCATGGTTTCTTCTTTTAAAAGTGTGCAGCATGTCCCATTTCCATATTAGGATCCTAAAGTGGGATTCCAGCATTTGAGATCCTGGCCTATGAAATGAAATGGTAAAATCATCAAAACAGAGGGGCTAAGAGGTAGCAGAACACTTCCCAGAGCACAAAAACCCAAGGATAAAAGAAAGAATAGATGTGTGAGATTTAAGGAAAGTCATTATGCATTCATAATGATTAATCAAATTCATAATTCATAATCATTAATCAAATTAACTATTTGAATACAACTAGAATTCTAAGGTTTGCTACTTTTTAAAACAATATAATATGAATTCTGGATATAAATTTTGTAATTAAACAAAACGAATAAATAAGTTTGCCCCTCAAATAACTACATTTCTGATTTGACTACATATAAGTGTTTTGTTTTGGGTTTTTTTTGCCTCACAGAAGTATGTAACTTTGGATTATTTTCCTCAGTAAATAACTGAACAAGTAGAATGTTTTTGACTCATTTGTTTAACTAGGTGCTTTTTATTTATAGTTTTAGGACTTGTGTGAAGAACCAATAATATTTTAGGTCACATTTATGCAAAAATATTGAAATGTCAAAAGTGTACACAATCTTTTCAGCACCACAATGTATAGCAAATTAATTTTTGAAAGGTATAGCAAGCTCAGCAGTAAGTTAATTTATTGCAGGAAGTTAATAGGTGGTGAATGAAATAATCAATCAACTACGGATGGTATTTTCTTTTTCCTCTGATAGCAACACCACAATAGAAAATCTTAGAAGTGCTTACTCAGGATTTTTCCTTCCACTTATATTCTCTTTTTGCTCTACAGTGGTTTTCTTGATTAGCTGCTCTCATCCATACCTCTGCTGGAAAGGATATTAAGCTAAAGTCTCAATAGGTTTCTTTATAGTAGTTTAATCAGAATTGGGCTGGAAGGGACCTTGGAGGTCTTCTAGTCCAACCCCCTGCTCAAGCAGGAGGCCATATACTATTTCTGACAAGTCCAATGATGAAGCAACCACAACTTCTGAAGGTGTTATAGTTATACTTATGACTATAACTTCGTTGCTTATATCTTTACAATTTATATTGTTTTATTTAGTTTCTTATTTAGTATCCTATGACTATCGTTAAGTATTGTATCTTATGATTTATGATTAATGTATTTTTATGATGACTATGATCATGATTTATCACTTAGAGCTTTTGTGTACCCTGAGAGCTTATGCACCAAAGACAAACCCCTTGTGTGTCCAATCACACTTGTCCAATAAAGAATTCTATCTATCTATTCTTATGGGAAAATGAGTGTATTATTCTTTACATCTCCTTAGCCCCTGCCCCTGGCTTATACTCAGCTCCACATTTAAAAAAAGAAGAAGCACAATTATTCCTTCCCACAACCCATTCTCTTTGCATTGAAAAAAAAAATCCAAAAACCCCTTTTTCTAGAAATGGCTAGTTTATATTATTATGTAAGACATAGTCTAATCCTAGTGGTTTTATTCTGGCATCTATTTTCAATGCTAATGGGTATGTTATTCCCACTTCCTTTGTGCTGCATTTAAATTGTTCAACATCACATTTCTAAAGATTATTGCAAAACTGTAATTGGTAGCTATACATAACATATATAAAAAACTACAAGCACAGAATTTCAAGCTCCGTTTATAACGATGACATACTGTACCTATATACGTGCTACATGCAGTACATACATAAAATTATTCCTTAATATCTAGAATATATATATATATATATATATATATATATATATATATATATATGAAAACTTACATATATATATATATATATATATATATATATATATATATATATATATATATAATTTGATTTATATATTTATATGCCGCCCTTCTCTGGAGACTCGGGGCGGCTTACAAGGCGTTAAGCAATAGCCTTCATACTTTTTGTATATTTTATACAAAGTCAGTTTATCGACCCCACAATCTGGGTCCTCATTTCACCTACCTTTGAAAGGATGGAAGGCTAAGTCAACCTTGAGCCTGGTGAGATTTGAACTTGCAGTAATTGCAGGCAGCTGATGTTAATAACAGTGCTTTAGTCTGCTGCGCTACCAGGGCTCTTTTAAAAAATCAGCCCATTTTTCTGCTACCAATTCCTCCAGGCCACAGATAATCAACCCTTTGCTGGTTCCGATTTGACTTTCTAAAACAGGGGTGTCAAATTCGCAGCCTATGGGCCGGATGCGTCACGCGCTGGCCACGCCCACCCAACGTTTAGTGAAGGAAGAAAAAGTCATGATACAACAAGTGACGACAACGTGACACCGCAAGTTTGACACCCCTGTTCTAAAAAGTATGTCCCAGCATGAAATGGTTGTCTGTATCCAATGAGGTATTATCTGACGGAGAGAAATATCTCTGCTTCAGTGCTTGTGAGCAACTATCTATTTGCACAGTCAATTTTGGAAGACAGGTATAAAAAAATAAGACCTGGCATAAAACAGATTTCAACGCCTTTAATGTATTGCTGAAAATGGCAAAATGCTAGAGAAATTCCCGGTTGTGCAGGTGAGTGGTTTTAGTGATTGAAATTATAAATCAATTTATCTTTTTCAACTTTGGAGTTCAACGTCCCTAACCACCTCCTTTCTATACCTGAACAAAGCTGCTTATATTTGATATATATAAACAGTTCTATATTGAAGGCAGAATGATTTCAGACACTCGTATGTTTCTGAAAGCTTATGAGTAAGCACAGAGTATCAACATTTACAAAGGGGGTGGGTGGGTGGGTAAGCAAATAATCAAGTCTTATTAGAAAATCTAGTTCAATTAAGCTAAACAATTCTATAGCAATCTATTGCCAAGCAAACAGCAGGAGAAACTTCGTTATGTGTAACCAACACTCATTCAGGTCCACCTGGAAAACAGTGCTGCATCATTCAATCTTTTAAAGAGAAAAGTAACACTTTTCAAGTGTCGCCAGTCGGCCAAACAATGCCTACTGGCGACACCCAGGGGACAGCCTTCTCAGTGGGGGCACCAGCCCTCTGGAATGAGCTCCCCCTAGAGGTTCGTACGATCCTCGACCTGCGTACCTTTCGCCGCGCCCTGAAGACCCTTCTGTTCCAACAAGCCGGGCTGGCCTAATATGAATTTTATAATGGGTGTATGTTAGTTTTTTAATTTGTGGGCCAATTTTTTTATATATTCGATTTTAAATTGTTTTTAAATTTTGTAAATTTATATGTTTTTTAATATGGCTGTACACCACCCTGAGTCCTTCAGGAGAAGGACGGTATAGAAGTCCAATAAACATAAACAACAACAACAAACACAAATATAGTGACCGAAAAATTCAAACTCTATCCACTGTGCCACCTAGTGATATTGAATTCCAGTTACTAGCCTAATAGCCAAAATACATATGACCCTGTCTGCAATATTTAAACTAATTAATCTGTAGAAATTTAATTGCCCCTGTCCTGAGGAGAATCAGCAGCACTACATTTTAGCTTTGCAAGATGTATTTTTGCATTTGTATGACCAAGTCAGCAAATTTGAAAGTATTTTGCAGCATAGTCTCTGTGATAAAAATTAAAGAAAGCCAAAATGAGGGGCAGAGAGATTGGCTCAGAGTACAGTAAACTAACTGCATATTAATGCCACTGAAGATATGCCTCCAGTTAACTTAATTGCAATGCTAACGTGTTTGAAAGCTTTGAAAGAAATCTCATTAGTCTGGTTCTAAGTAGGCTAGCTGTTAATTAATTATGAAAGCCATCCTGCCAAGGGCAGTAAGCAAGGATCTTAGAGAACCCATTGACCCATCTGTGGGAACATCTATTTCTGTGTTTCAACTTTCTACAAAAATCGGCCTACTCAGATTTTTCATTTGCTGCTGAGCTGGTAAAAATCAGTATAGGGGTGAAACTTTCTTTTGGGGGTGAAGAGGGAGAACTACAGAGTGGTGAAAATGAACAAGGCTGTCTGAAGACCAAAAGGAACTGATCTGATGGGAAATAGCTTAAAGCAGTTGAT
Source organism: Pantherophis guttatus (assembly GCF_059756535.1). NCBI lineage: Eukaryota > Metazoa > Chordata > Lepidosauria > Squamata > Colubridae > Pantherophis > Pantherophis guttatus. The sequence continues at coordinate 76,257,531 of NC_142068.1, read as the reverse complement.
TTAGCAAACTCAGTCTAAGAACAGAAACAAGAAAGCATTTGTAGCTTAAGGCTGAACTGTGGGGGGTCTTTGGTGCTCTCTAAGGTTGGTTGTGTAGAAAGTTAACACCCACCCCTCTCCTAGAAGAATGAAATATTTTGAGAAATATTAAAAAGGCAAAATATTATATTTCCCTAAAGGAAAAGCATGCTCTTGAAAAGTAGCCCCCACCTCTGTTAATAACCCTAGCAGGACTGGGTCAGCCTATCTACAAGACAATTGAGCTCTAGGGTGATGGGATTAAGACATGACCCTCCAGAACATAATAGGATTATCTATCAGCAGAGTTCACCAGCACAACCAAGTCCCTTCATTCCATCACCCAGCAAGGTTCAATCAAACTTAACTCAGACAATATAAAACGTTAGCTATCACCCCTGCATAGCCCCCTGGGAGGACAACCAATAGAATATATTTCTTGCACAGGAACAGGAAGCTCAAGGGCAAGACCCATGAGAGGGTATAAATACCCCCCCCCCTCAACTCCATGTGTTCAACTGCCCAGGACCTCAAACCCATGTGGTCCTGTCCATCAATAAACCATCTTTCCAATCAGCCTCTATCTTTCCAGTGTCCTTCTCCCCACTTGGAACGGAACCCAGATGGATATTTCTTCCAATAGTTGTTTTCTTGCAGATGTTTCATTTGGGGTAATTCGTTCACTCATTACCTAAAGAAACATCTGCAAGAAAACAACCAAGCTTAGAGAGCACCAATAAGGCCAGGAAGCAGAAGTAATTTTGCTTTTCTCCCATCTACGCACATTTTAGTATCCAGAGACTTTATTATAATTGCTTTTATACACACACACACACACAGGCACCTGATGTTAATAAGATTAGCAATCACACAGCTGGGTTCCTAAAAGTAGAGGCAACTGGGGAAGAATTCAGGAACTCTTGTGTAGCATTTGAGTAGGGTTTTAAAAACCACCCTTCCTCGATCCCAGTTGAAAACAAACTGTAGTATCTTCCGACACAGCATTTAAAGCTTTCCCCAAGCTTGAGCAAAATTATCTTAATTGTAAATAAGTAGGTGTCCAGCAAAGATTGCAGAGGCTTTAAATTGCTTTGCTGTGGCAAGCTCTATTTGTGCCAAGTTCTAAGCACCCATACACCATTATTCAGGATGGGCAATTTATTACAGCAAGGTGACTCTCAATTAATATGCATGTAAAAATGTCCAGAAAAAAAACACTCAGCAGGTTAGCAGTCTCACATTTAATACTTCAGTGGTGTTTTTCAAACTTGGCAACTTTCGAAATGTGTGGAATTCAAGTTCCGGAATTTCTTGGGAATTGAAGTCTAAATATTTTAGAAAGTTGCCAAATTTGAAAAAAGCACTGCTTTAAATACATATTTTAAGAAAATATCTGCTGCGTGTGGAACCCAATTCGCATCACAATGCAGGAGAACATAAATTCAACTCTCTGTATTGGTTATTTTCATGTAAAATATCACACACAGAGCTATTTACTAGAAACACAGGTTGATGAGAGGCCATGGTAGAATAAAGGAATAAGGAGAAAATTCTACTTTCTACATTCTATGGTTTTAACTGAGATTAAGAACTCATGTAAGCTTTAAGAATGTATGCAACATTCAATTTGCCCCTCAAACTTCAAGCTAGGAAAGGGAGCAGGCTTCAAAATTATTTCAAATGCAATCATCTCAAATACAGAGAATCAGTATTTCATACCGGGAGAAGAAACTTCATTCCCCTACAAGTAATAACAGTGAAATTACCAGGTAAATGCAACTTGCAGCCGAGGACTGAGTGAAGTGACCCTAAAAATATTGATGTAATTAAATCCAAATTGATTTTTTAAAAATTGATTTACAACAGGAGCTAGTTCAGAAAAGCTTGCAAATCTTATCACTAAAAATAGATTTTTATCCAGGTAGAAACAGGTTGTGTCCCAAAAGTTATGAAATGGCCAAACTGTGAACGAAAAATTGAGCTCCCAAGGACAAAACTTTTAACATATTATTGGCGCAAAAAAACCCCTACAAGTGGTTTTAGATTGTTCCCACACACTTCATGCTGATTAAAATGAGAGAAAAGGACATTTAAGAAAATGCCAACTTCTCCACATTAAAAATACTGTTAGTCCTTGACTTATGATCACAATTGAGCCCAAAATTTCTGTCGTCAAGCAAGGTAGTTGTTATGTGAGTTGTGCCCCTTGTCATGTCCTTGTTGCCATAGTTGTTAAGGGAATCACTGAAGTTGTTAATAAGTCACTTTTTTCAATGTCGCTGCAACTTTGAATGGTCACTAAACGAATGGATGTAAAATCGAGGACAATCTGTAATTCCATATTCTTTACTATGAACCATATATATATCGGGTCTTTTCCCGTGTAAGATTGAGAGTATCTTGGCAACGTTTCGACGAGGTCCCACTCGTCACCTTCAGGCTGGTGTCTTCGGCTTCGTGTCTGTGCTAGCCTTCGTGTGCTAGTCTGCTCTGTGTGGGGATCGGGGGGGCGGGGGGCGCAGCAGCTGGCAATGCCACCATGGTCCGGCCCCTGGATGGTGGTGGCAACTTTTTTTTTTTTGCTTTAATTTATATGCCACCCTTCTCCGGAGACTCAGGGCAGCTTACACTGCGTTAAGCAATAGCCTTCATACTTTTGTATATTTATACAAAGTCAGCTTATTGCCCCCACAATCTGGGTCCTCATTTTACCTACCTTTGAAAGGATGGAAGGCTGAGTCAACCTTGAGCCTGGTGAGATTTGAAGTTGCAGTAATTGCAAGCAGCAGATGTTAATAACAGTGCTTTAGTCCATTGTTCTACCAAGGCTCTTTCTAAATGTGTAAATTTCTAAATCAGTCTTTTCTGAACAAGGGCTATTAATTTAACTTCATTAACAGCCGACAAGAATCCAAAGAATAATAACTCAATTCTGAGGCACAGTATTTCAGATAACCATAATCTTACTGTGGTTGGCAGAATGCCCAGAAGCAATTTGCAGAAAAACTGACAAGAAAGAAGCAAGAGCCGAATCAAATGTTTCTGGAATCAAGACGTGAAGGAATATGAACAAAGTTGTTTCCTGCAAATTGCATCAGTCGTTGTCCTTCCTTAAATAGGCTAGGGGAGTGGCCAAGTAGCCTCAAGCCTCACTCTTGAGACCTCCTCCTGAGGAGCCACTCCTGCCTTTTAACAGCTCTGCACGCTCGTGCATCGAGAAGAGGCTCCTCCTCTTTTTCCTCTTCACTTATGGGAGCTTCTGGAGGTTCTGAAGGCCCTGGCTGAATCCCTGCCTCTGGCACCACATCTTCTCCAGCCTCCTCATTGTCTGACTCGAGTGCCAGCTGCACAGGTTGCTGGCGCAGCACCATACCAGCTTCCTCGCTGTCGGAATCAGCTACTAGCTGCACAGGCTGCTGACGGGCCACAATGTATATGTATATCTATATGTATTTCCAGAATTTAGGACTATGAGACATCAAAACAGAGATGTGCAGAAAAAAACTTGTGTAGTCTTGTGCAGAAAAAAATCTAAGCTTTGGCCAAACCAAAAGATTGGAGAACTAAAGAAAATGCTACCCAAATAAGGAAAAGTATTTTAGCCACAACTGGCCAAAGCAAATAATCTAAAAGCTGTCTACAATTCAGGGACATGTTGCTACTTCCTTCTTGTCCACATCTCCACAGATAGTAGCACAAAGTAAAATAAAATTCTGTTTAACACATGGGCTTTAAAATGCAACCTTTCGCTAAACTGGGCATGGGTGTGGCCAGCACTTGACGCATCCAGCCCGTGGGCTGGGAGTTTGATAGCCCTGATATAGACACTGAGTTCCTTACTTGAAAAGGACACGTATAATTGGAATATGGAGCATAAAGAAGTACAAAGCAAGGAAACTGAAATTGTCAGAACACAAATGAAGCATGCTAAATGGAATGCCCTAGAAGTAAATATATGACAATGGATGAATTTAACTGGGATTATTACAGGAGTCCATATGAAATTGTTGGAAATGCAAAAAAGTCCCCGGAACATATTACCATCTCTGGTGGACATGTCCTAAGGCGAAAAAATATTGGGCTAAAATTAGAAGTTGGACAGAAGAGATAATTGGCCACAATGTGGACTTGAAACCAGAGACGTTTTTACTAGGGATATTAAGCAGAACCTACAGTAAAGAAATCTGATATTTGATTTTACATATAATTACAGCTGCAAGGATAGTCTATGCACAGTCCTGGAAAAATGACAATGTACCAACAGAGGAAGAAATAATTAAGAAAATTCTGGACTGTGCGGAGATGGACAAATTAACGAAAGAAATAAAAGAAAAGGAAGATACATAATACTATCAAGTATGGAATAAGTGGTACGATTGATTCGAGATTAGGGAAAGTAAATGTGAATAAATGATGGAGAGGAGAATGTGACAAATGTGACAAATATTGTAAATGAATAAAATTAGATATAAAGGAACGATAAAGATAATGATAATAAAGGAAGGGAAAAATGGGGAATGTATAAAGTAGAAAGTAAGAGGAACGAAACTTATATGTAAAAAGAAACACATATTATGTGTTTGTGTTATGTACGTTGTGTTGTGTTGTTGTTGTAAAATCAATAAAAAACTTTTTTTTTAAAAAAAAAGAAAGAATGGTAAGGCAATTACATTCGGAAAGGAAACTATATGCTTGACTATAATGTAATAAATAGTAGGCTCCTATCCATTAAAATAATAAATAGGTCCAAATATATTAAAATAATAGATATCCAATAAAAGGTTATGGATATTCTATGGATGAGAGGCATGCAAAGCTACAGAGTCATTCTCCACAAGCTGCTTCTGAATGGGCAGGAGAAGCTGTAGGTCTTTCAGAGATGCACTTATTGCTGCTCTTATCAAACCCAATCACTTTGCTGCTGCCATCCTCTTCTCTTTTCTCGCAGAAAAGCTTTATGGACTTTTCAAGGGAGCTGGGTCTTTATATAATATATTCAAACTATGTAATTACAGCCTGCTTACTTGGGCCTCAAATGAAAACTCTGGAGTTATTTGCTCCATGATCCATTAAGCATTTTCTCCGACACCACTGTTTTCAGCCTCTTTTCACATTCACCCTAACACCTTCCTTGATTTCGTTCCGTAGTTCCTCTGATTTCCTATCAAGTGGTTCCAGGTTTGCTTCAGAGCAATTCCTGATATTCTCGTTGAAAATGATAGCTATTTACTCAAGATCACGTTATAGAAACTGCTTGGCTTCCTTTTTTTCCCAATTTAGCCTGACTTCCAACTTGAACATGAATAGTCTGTGAACAAATCTATAGTCAGTTTTTCTGGCCACATCTTTGCTGTTAGAATTGACTTCTTCTACCTCTTTTTACCAATAATAAATTTGATTTCTGAGCACTCAGTCTGAAGATCTCCTCTTCCCCCAGTGGTGGGATTCAGCCAGTTCATACCACTTCGGGAGAACCGGTTAACTTTCTCGGCAGTTTGGAGAACTGGTTGTTGGAAGAAATCATTAGGGCAGAGAACCGGTTGTTAAATTATTTGAATCCCGCCACTGCCCTCCCCCCATCATTGTTGAAGAATGTGTTAGAAATCATTGGATTAGCAGAAATCAATAAGTCTTCTGCTTCATTTTGGTCTGCAAGGTCATATAAGCCAGTTAAGTTCTCCTCCTTACTATTTCCATCTTTAGCATTCTCGCAGCTAAAACAGCCCATTTTGCTTTCATATTCTGTTGATTTTAGGTTAAAAGTGACCATAACATTCATCAACCTGCTTTTCTTCTGCAGAAGAACTGAGTGGAGCAAAAACATGGATATTAAACACAAACAGAGGTTATCTGTAAAGTTTAATCCGTATTATTCATTCATTTATTGCTCTGGATACTTTGCAGAATACTTTGCTTATTTTTTCTTGTGTATGAAAATAATGCTATTTCTTCTTTGTTTTTTCATATCCTGGATAGTGAACATTATACGGAGCCTTGGTGGTGCAGCGGACTAAAGTGCTGTTAATTAGTACTTAGTTGCCAGCTGCCTGCAATTACTGTGAGTTCAAATCTCACCAGGCTCAAGGTTGACTCATCCTTCCAAGGTAGGTAAAATGAGGACCCGGATTGTGGGGGCAATAAGCTGACTTTGTATAAAAAAGAACACCGCTTGGGGGGCCCCGAAAGCCCTACTAAGCAGGTATATACAAAAGTATGAAGGCTATTGCTTAATGCATTGTAAGCCGCCCTGAGTCTCCGGAGAAGGGCGGCATATAAATCGAACCAATAAATAAATAAATAAATAAATAAATAAATAAATAAATAAATAAATAAATAAATAAATAAATAAATAAATAAATAAATAGCATGGCCTTCTGATTTGAAAGTGTACAATTTCAGTTCATTTCAATCATTTGTTGGACTTTCTTGACCACGATGGTGTGGAGTAACTCATATCATCTTCATTGCACATCTAAACTTTGATATTGCACTTCGTATGGGGTTGCCCTTCAAAATGACTCAAAAATACTACATGAGGTAAAAGGAGTGGAAGGACTTTACCAGTGTGGCTCCCACATTATGACGTATTTTGCCCACAAAGGACGTGAAACTTCCACTTTGCTTGCCTTTCCCAAGACATCAAAAGGCTCTTGGTGACGATGGTGGATCTGGGCTGTTTTTATAATGTATTACTTTGGAATTGTTACGCAGTTTCGTGGTTTTGTTCCTTTTGAGTTAAACGAAGTGGCGAAGTATAGAAATGTTTGTATAGCTCTCTGTAAATAAATACATCATGAGAGTAGCTGAACCCAATAAGTAGGGTAATTGTAATTGCTTGGCAATTATGGATCTCAACTCAAGGCACTGAATACGTGCACTGAATTTTTCAACACAACGCATACACAGTATTGTAACAGCACAATTTCATTTTTCATCGCAAAAGACTCTAGCAGCAGGGGCTGAAGCAACATCCGCAGCAACTAAGAAATGCAGCCTAGGAGGTTCCCACGAGGGAGAATATCCTGGTGCCAAGACTGACTGAAATAAGGCCCTCAGCTCTTGTGATAGGTGCTAAACTAAATTTCATTAGGTAGGCAGGCTCTGTTGTCTTCCTCTTCCTAAGGCTTAAGCTTTCACAGTCTCTTTAAATTATCTGTATCATGGCTTATTCTCTGTGTGTAATGGCTCCATATGAATACATTGCAGAGATGGGGCATGTCATTTTGCATGTCAAAGTTGTTATATAGATCTTTCTGTATTTCCAACATCCACAGCTAAGCATCTAGGCAGGGGTCTCCAAACTTGGCAACTTTGTGGACTTCAACTCTCAGAATTCCCCAGCCAGCTTAAAATGGCCAGCTTTGGAGACCCCTAATCAGTGGTGGGTTCCTCCCGGTTCAGTCCGGTTCGGCCGAGCCGGTAGCGGTGACGATATGATGTCACCGAACCAGTTCTCCCCCCCGCCTTCCCACACCCCCACGTTATTCTTACCTTTTATTTGGTCCCACCCCCAATCTATTGCTCCCTCCTGAGTCCCAGCTGATGACTAGAGGGAAAAAAACTGTTTAAACTCTTGCCGCGGGGCTTCAAAGGGCCGTCCTACAGCTGATCAGTGTTAAAAGCAAACAAATGAGTCGGGTCGTAAGTGCGAGGACCTTCCAGAAATGACTCTGACCAGCTAGCACGTCCACCTAGTCACAAGACCTCCAAGCCACACCCACAAAATAAGCCACGCCCACAGAACCGGTAGTAAAAAAATTTAGAACCCACCCCTGCCCCTGATCTAGGGTAAACAGAACTGTGAAAAAACTTCAGCACAAGACCTTGGAGAGCTACTAGTAGAAGTAGCCAGTGTAATTTGGTTTAATATAAGATTTCTTACCATATTTTTCTGCGTATAAAACGCTCTGGACTATAAAACACACCTACCTTTTTTGGTGACGAAAACAAGAAAAAGAAATCTGCCTCTGCCTCCCAGCAATTTTGCCTCATTGCAGCAAACAGCCTGCTTTACTTTCATTTTCGTTTTCAGCATAGCTTGATTAGCACAAGGAAAAAAAATCTGCTCTCAGCAATTTATCTCCTTGAAGCAAGCAGCAGAGGCCCGCGCAAAACAGCTGAGAACAAAACAGCTGAGAGTCGGGAGGCCGATCCAATCGTGCTAATCCTAACTTGTGTTAATTAGACTGTGCTGAAGCTGAAACGAGCTGTTTCTTCTTGCTGCTTGCTGCAAGGAGGTGAACTGCTGGGAGGCAGAGGCCAAAGGGTGGGGGCCAGTGGGTGGGCGGGGCTACATTCGGTGTATAAGACGCACCTAAATTTTCACCCCCTTTTAGGGGGAAAAAAAGGTGCGTCTTATACTCTGAAAAATACGGTATATCTATTCTCGGTGATTTCCAGAGACTGTTCTGCACACACTGAGAATTTTGCTGAATAGTCTCCCCAGCTGAAGCTATTCTTCAACTGCAGTGAAGGAAGCTATATTTTAATTCAACAGAATCAGATCACAGAAGGTCTGGGATGCAATGAAACAACATAGCACCTCATCTGCTTCATTAAAAATACAAAGCATACTATTTATGCAGGTGGAGGACTTGGCAAGGCTTTGCTTCTCCTCAGGGCAAACAATCTAAAATTTGATTCCTATGCTGATTATTCTTTTTACTGGCATTATTAGTTTGCATAGCCCTTAGAGTCCGCTGAAATCCAAATTTCCTCCTAAAATGGCTAACTGTCCTAACTTGGACCATTAAATAATTTTCTGTTTCATGGCTGCCTAAATTTCATCCAGAACAGATTTCCATTCCTCTCAGGGAAATGGGCAAATTTCTTATCTGTTTATAGAGGAGAATATATTAAATAAATCTCGTTCAGCAACAGGAAGTGGAGGATTTTCGGTTTTCTATCACGTGCTCAGCTGTCCAATTTCTTTTCCCAGAAACCAGGATCCATATTATTGATCTAATAACTGTGCACTAACAAATACTAAACCTTGTTTATGGAACAGATGCTAGTAATTAAAATGCAAGTCTTTTTTTTTTAATGAACAATCCAGCTTGTTTGATGTCAGCTTTTAAGTAACATAGGGCATTCCTGTGATCGATACTTAATGCAACAGAAATAGAAATGATTTGCAAGGCATAATGGAAGCTACATTAAAAAAACTCTTTATATAAACATGAATATAAATAGGATACTAAATGCACTCGTCTGGCTGACGATCTTAACTGGGGCTTATTTTTGGGGTAGGGTTTATATTATGAGCATCCTGAAAAATCATGCTAGGACTTATTTTCCAGTTGGGTCTTATTTTCGGGGAAACATGTTAATTCCTCAGTTTATGCATATACCTGGATATCTTTGTTTTCTCATATAAAGGTGATTTTGTGGAATCCCAGAATGCTACAAAGAAACCCTGAATTGTTTGGGGTGGGGTGAGAACAAATTTAATATGAGAAATGTGGAAAACAGTTCCATGTCATTCTAAAAGCAAACGTGAATAAGGCCATGAAGGGTGATGTCCACTGACTAAGTGGATGGCTATATGCTTGAAACAGCTGAAAGCAGCCAATAGGAGTTGGACTGCTGACCATGCTGTCATCACCACAGTCACCTCTGAGCTATCAAAATCATGTGAAATGGCGAAGTTTGTATTTGGAGAAGATGGAAATAGGCCAAAACATACCGATATAGATGGCCTCCAACTCAGGGGTGGGTTCTAAAATTTGTTACTACCGGTTCTGTGGGCGATGCTTATTTTATGGGCGTGGCTTGATGGTCATGTGACAATTATTTAGGATTTAGCAGAGGTACTGGTCTACCAGGCTTTTAACTGCTTGCAGAGCTGTACCGATCTACCCATTTATTTTTGCAGGCACCAATCTACTCATTTGTTTTCTTTTAACATTGATCAGCCCTAGGGTGGCCCTTTGAAGCCCCACAGCAAGAGTTTAAACAGTTTTTTTCCCTCTAGCCATCAGCTGGGACTCAGGAGGCAGCAATAGATTGGGGGTGGGGCCAAATAAAAGGTAAGAATAAAGCGGGGTGGCGGGGGGTGGCAGAACCGGTTCGATGATGTCATATCGTCACTGCTACCGGCTCAGCAGAACTGGGCGGAACCGGGAGGAACCCACCACTGCTCCAACTATGGTTGAGGAATGAGATAGAGGCAGCACATCAGCCTAAGTCCTTAAAGAACAGTTAGCAAAGCATCTCTGGCCTACAGCCATTAATTAATTAATTGGATTTTTATTCTGCCCATTTCACCTAAGAGAGCCGGTTTGGTCTAACAGTTAAGATAGTAGGTAGAAAGCAAGAGACCATGAGTTCAACTCCTGCCTCACCCATGAAAGCCATCTAGATCAGAGGTCTCCAACCTTGGCAACTTTAAGACTTGTGGACTTCAACTCCCAGAATTCCTCAGCCAATTGGCTAAGGAATTCTGGGAGTTGAAGTCCACAAGTCTTAAAGTTGCCAAGGTTGGAGACCCTTGATTTAGATGATCTTGGGCCAGTTGTTCTCTCTCAGTCCAACTCACCTCACAGGGTTGTTGTTTATTTATTTATTTATTTATTTATTCGATTTGTATACCGCCCTACTCCCGAAGGACTCAGGGCGGTGAACAGCCAAACAATAAAATAACATAGACATAAAAAATTTAAAAACCAAATAAAATCAAATTAAATTATTTTGGCCCAGACAGATTAAAACACCCCAATAATTTAAAAACAGATTAAAATTTACATATTTAAAAGGGAAGAGATTAGGCCAAGCCCGCCTGCTGGAATAAAAAGGTCTTCACAGCGCGGCGGAAGGTGCGCAGATCCGGGATCCTCCGTATCTCCAGGGGGAGCTCATTCCAGACGGTAGGTGCCCCCACAGAGAAGGCTCTCTCCCTAGGGGTCGCCAGCCGACATTGTTTGGCTGACGGCACCCGGAGGAGTCCCTCTCTATGAGAGCGTACTGGCCGGTGGGAGGCTATTGGTGGTAGTAGGCGGTCCCGTAGATAACCAGGTCCTAAGCCATGGAGTGCTTTAAAGGTGGTAACCAAAACCTTGAAGCGCACCCGGAAGACCACCGGGAGCCAGTGCAGCTCGCACAGGAGAGGTGTCACATGGGAGCGCCACGTCGCTCCCATTACCACCCGCGCGGCCGCACTCTGCGCCAGTTGGAGCCTCCGGGTGCTCCTCAAGGGGAGCCCCATGTAGAGAGCATTACAATAGTCCAGGCGGGAGGTGACGAGGGCATGAGTGACCGTGCGTAACGAGTCCCGATCCAGAAAGGGACGCAACTGGCGAATCAGGCGAACCTGATGAAAAATCCTCCCGGTCACGGCCGTCAAGTGCTCTTCTAAAGACAGCTGTGAATCCAGGAGGACGCCCAAGTTGCGAGCCCTCTCCGTGGGGGCCAATGATTCGCCCCCAATAGTCAGTGATGGCGTCAACTGCCTATATCGGGACGTCGGAAACCACAGCCACTCGGTCTTGGATGGGTTGAGCCTGAGCCTGTTCCTCCCCATCCAGATCCGTACGGCCTCCAGGCACCGGGACATCACTTCAAGGGCATTGTTGGGGTGATCCGGGGTGGAGATGTACAGCTGGGTGTCGTCAGCGTACTGATGGTACTCCACCCCGAAACCACGGATGATCTCACCCAGCGGCTTCACATAAATGTTGAACAGGAGAGGCGAGAGGACCGACCCTTGCGGCACCCCACATATGAGGGGCCTCGGGGTCGACCTCTGTCCCCCTGTCAACACAGACTGCGACCGGTCAGAGAGAAAGGAGGAGAACCACCGCAACACAGTGCCTCCCACCCCCAACTCTTCCAACCGGTGCAGCATGATACCATGGTCGATGGTATCAAAAGCCGCTGAGAGATCTAACAGGACCAGGACAGAGGAGCACCCCCTGTCCCGAGCCCTCCAGAGATCATCAACCAACGCGACCAATGCCGTTTCCGTGCTGTACCCGGGCCTGAAGCCCGACTGGAACGGATCCAGATACGTCGTTTCATCCAGGTGCTGGGGGAACTGTTGCGCAACCACACTCTCAACAACCTTCGCCACAAAACGAAGGTTGGAGACCGGACGATAATTTACCAACATTGCCGGGTCCAGGGAAGGCTTCTTGAGGAGAGGCCTCACCACCGCCTCTTTCAAGGCGGCAGGAAAGACACCCTCACCCAACGAAGCATTTATAATCCCCTGGAACCAGCCTCGTGTCACCTCCCGAGAAGCCAGCACTAACCAGGAGGGACACGGGTCCAATAAACAGGTGGTCGCGTTCAGTCTACCCAGAATCCTGTCCACGTCCTCAGGGGTCACAGGATCAAACTCATCCCAGATAACATTCTCAAGACCTGCCCCAGTCCCTCCCCCTGAGACTACCCAGTCGGAGTCCAGATCTTCCCGAATCTGAGTGATTTTGTCATACAGATACTGAACAAAATCCTCGGCTCTACCCTCCAAGGGGTCCTCCCGCGCTTCCTGGTGGAGCAGGGAGCGGGTCACCCTAAACAGGGCGGCCGGGCGATTATCTGATGACGCAATAAGAGCAGCAAAATAGTTACATTTCGCTGCTTTTATTGCCACTAGGTAATTCCTAATATGAGATCTTACCAGTGTCCGGTCAGATTCAGAAAGACTGGCCCTCCAACTGCTCTCTAGGCATCTTTTCCGGCGCTTCAACTCCCTCAGCTCCTCAGTGAACCAAGGAGCTAAATGAGATTGGCGCCGGGTCAGAGGTCGCAAAGGCACGACTCGGTCCAGAGCTCCAGCGGCCGCCCTATCCCAGGCGGCCACTAGGTCTCCAGTCGAGGCGTGTGCCAGAGCCTCAGGGAATGGCCCAAGCTCCATCTGGAACCTGTCAGGTTCCATCAGGCGCCTGGGGCGGAACCATCTTACCGGCTCCGCCTCCCTGCGGCGGGGTGTAGCGGTTCGAAGGTTGAGACAAAGGAGAGAGTGATCAGACCATGACAAGGGCTTGATGACTATATCCCCTATCTCGAGATCACTCAACCACTGTCCAGAGACAAAAACCAGATCCAGCGTGTTTCCCCCCGTGTGGGTAGGGTCATGAATTAACTGGGTCAGGTCCATGGCTGTCATGGAAGCCATGAACTCCTGAGCCACCTCTGACGCCTCACCCACGGACGGCAGGTTGAAATCCCCCATGACCATAAGCCTAGGGGTATCAACCGCCACCGCGGCGATGACGTTGAGTAGCTCAGGCAGGGCTGCTGCCACGTGGCAGGGAGCCAGGTACGTGATCAGCAAACCCCTCTGAACCCCGTGACCCCATTTCACAAGGAGGGATTCACAGCCGGCCGTCTGAGGAACAGTGGCCTCCCTCGGTCTCAGGCCTTCTTTAATGATAACCGCTACCCCCCCGCCCCTCCCCTGTGACCTTGGCTGATGGAATGCGTGGAAACCTGGTGGGCACATTTCAACGAGGGGAACCCCCCCCTCCTGGCCCAACCAGGTCTCCGTAATACCTGCCAGGTCCGCACCCCCCTCCTGAATAAGATCACAAATGAGGGGGGCTTTATTTACTACGGACCTGGCATTGCACAGCATCAGCCGAAGGCCTGGGCCCTGAGGGTCTATGCAACCTGGAGAACGGGTGGAGCCTAGGGGGCCGGAGCATGCCACCGCTCGTAGACAGCGGGTGCGCGCTCCCCTAACATGATATGGCCCCCTGCTCCCGCCATATCTACCCCTCCCACTCACAGTACTGATGTTTGAAACACTATCCGGATGAGCTCTAACACCCCCCTCGACCCCAGGTCCCCCACCCCCCCGCCGCACTTCGAGGCCAGACCGAACCCTCCCCCTTGTGGGTTTTCCCCCAAACCCACAACCCGAGTTCTAATTCGACCCTCCCCCTCCCTGGGACCCCTTAAAAGTTTAATTAAAAAATTTGATAAAAAACCCCACAACCCCCTGGTTTTCACATTGTTGAGGGAAAAGTAGGAGGAGGAAAGTGTGTTGGAGATGTTCACTGCCTTGAGTTATAAAATAATAAAGGTGGGAAACAAGCAAATAAATAAATAAATAAATAACATTATGTGTGGATAAGCCTTTAGAAAAAAATCTAAGTGTTTCACTCTCTAAGTCATAACATTTTTAATTACAACTGGAAGTGTGAAATTGAACTTAAGCCTAGTCACACATATTTAAAATTGTGTTTCTAAACTAATCTGGACCCAGATTCCTTTTTAGAATGCTCAAAATTCCCTGTTCAAAAGAGTAATTCCATTAGTCCCTTCTTGATAGGCCAACAACATGGAACATTCACATAGAACTGGGGCAGGAAAAAAAGGTAATAGCTGCAACAGCATGAATTATGTAAATGATATTTATATTATTTAAAATCTGCCTGCTTTATAATTCAGTGAGATATCTTTCCACTGTCTGAAAAAGTCTGCAGCAGCTTTGGGAAAATTGTAGCATATGCTACGGCACAAGAAAAACAAGACTTCTCTGTGCCGAAATTGAATGAATGTGCTTCATACGATATCACAAACGGATGAAGTTTATTGCAAACATTGTGCACACTTGGTGACAGGATAAGATGCTGACTGGTGCTGAGAACACAAAATTGGGACAGACAACAGCCGGTGGGGTGCAGTAGTTAAAGGAGTGGGGAGATCTAAATTCAAGTCCCCCTGTTGTAGTCCGCCAGCAGCCTGGGAGCTGGCAGCGGAGTTGGACAGTGAGGAGGCTGGGGAGGACAATGGGCCAGTCCTGGAGTCAGGGAAAGGCCCAGACGAGGGCTCTGCATTGGAGGCAGAGATGGGGCCAGGGCCATCTGGAAGCGATGCGCAGACTCCAGAGCCTCCAGAAGCGGATAGCAGAGAGGCAGAGGAACAGAAGGAGCCTGTTCCTAGTGCACGCATGCGAAGAGCTGCCAGAAGGCAAGAGCAGCTAAAGCAAAAAGGATGACTTGGGAGTAAGGCCAGGAGATGATCGGCCCCTCCCAGAAGGGTTAAAAGAGCAGCAACGGCTCTTGGGATCTTTGTAGGAAAGCAACGTTGCTACATCTTGTTTCTTGTCAGTATCCCTTGCTTCTGAACTTTTGCCAATAAAAGCCTTTGGCAGAGTGCCAAATAAGACAAAGGTTGGTGATAAGGCCGAAGGCCTGTTTATGAAGAATTTGTTTTGAAATTAATTTGGACTAAGCTGAGAATGAAGTAATTCTCAGCTGTTCTAATAAAATATGTTTGTTCTGATTGTGTCTGGTAATAACTACTTGGGCCTAGGTCGCAACACCCCCTTCACTACGGAAGCTCATAGTACTTCTGCACCAATCAACAACCTATCTGGGAGGGTTGATGTAGGTCAGGGGTGTCAAACTCAATTTCATTGAAGCCCACATCAGGGTTGTGTTTGGCGTGACCAGGGTGGGTGTGGCCAGCTTGACATCACTCGTGTCAGGACGCCTGTGGTGACCCAAGCACTCTGCTAGCAAAAACAGACTCCTGAACTCTGTTTTCGGCTGGGACGGCCTCCTGCAATCCACTGCCAGTGAAAACGGAGCTCAGGAGGGTTGTGCCTAGCCTTCCAAGCTCCATTTTCTCTGGCAGAGGCACCGCGGGCTGGTCCTTCGCTGTTTCTAGGGCGGCCCCGCGGGCCAGATCTAAGCACCCTGCAGGCCAGATCCAGCCCATGAGCTTTGAGTTTGACATCCCTGATGTAGATGAAAAAAAGGACAGAATATTATGTATATTGCCTTGAGCTAGTGTACAAAAGAGACATAAATCTAATAAAGAAAGAAACAAACAAAATATTTAATACCAAATGCTGTGCTAAAATCCTTTTCAAGTGAAAATGTAATGATTGAAATATTTTTAATTGTATATTGTGATGAAAGCAGAAATGACTAAGTTGTGGTTTGGAGGAACATATGGGGAAAAACTATTTGGTTTATTAGGAGAGTTTAAGATTTGAAAATGAGTAATATATGGGGAAAGCTTTATTTAACTAGGGAAACTAGTTTAAAGTTGTAATAATTGTTAAACTAGTAATAATTGAAATATTTTTAATTGTATATTTTGGTGAAAGCAGAAATGGTTAAGTTGTGGTTTGGAGGAACATATGGGGAAAATTATTTGGTTTTTTATTATCATGTAAACATAATTGATTTGTAAGAAATTGGATTGTATGGAAATAATTGGAATATTCATGTTCATGCTGATTAATATACAAAGGGAAAAAAAGATAGTTATATAACTGATTTATATTAAAATGTTGGATCTGTATTATCAAAGGAAATATATGTTATAAAATAAGCGGGTTTATTATTTCTATAAGTATTGAACAATTGTAGCACTACATAATTAACTAATTTGAGGATAGACATAAAAATAGATAACAATAGGAAGGGGTATAATATAGAATAGAAGGGAAAAACTGAATTTGGTTAAGATTGGAGATGAGAATGACGGGTAATATTGGTTCTTAAAAAAATAGATGAAAAATAAATATGGCAAAAAGGAAATATAGAAATTGTACATTTAAGTGAAATGACTAAACACTGTCTAAATTTGTGAACTGGCCAAATATTCTGTTCAAAGAAAATACATTGTATGTTTCTATGTGTGTTTGTCTAAAAAATAAAAAAAAAAACTTTACAAAAAAATCCTTTTCAAGTGCAGTCCACCTTAATTTATCTTAAAGAGTACCAGGGAGAAAGAGTTTAGGGGACATCCACAAAGTTACCATGAGCTACAATGCAATTATGGTAATCCTGTTTGCCAGTTGGTGCAGAGAAGCTAAAGACTGAGGTAGAACCAAGCCAGTGACAAGTACTGAAACCCTAGAAATTAAAATAAGAGGATTCTTTCTAAAATATCTTCCTTAATTGGATTATTGCCAAAATAAGTGCAAACCCCCCCACAGCTCGGGAGTACATATTCACCAACAGCCAATTAATATGGTAGAGTCACTTTCTAGTTTTTAAACACACAAATATATCCCATATACAAATATATCCCATATATACAAAAACAGCGTTCCATGCGCCTTTGGCGTTTAGTCATGCCGGCCACATGACCACGGAGATGTCTTCGGACAGCGCTGGCTCTTTGGCTTTGAAACGGAGATGAGCACCGTCCCCTACAGTCGGGAACGACTAGCACATATGTGTGAGGGGAACCTTTACATTTTTATACAAAATTCACTGGATACAGAAAGCTAACACAGTAGTATAGATTGACTCTGCTGAGATATGGTACTTCTGTAGACAAAGAGCATTAATGTCTACTTATATTATTTACTGCAAACTACCTAGAATTAGACAGTCAGTTAGATGGATATCTGCTTATAGATTGTAAATGTTATACTGTTGAACTGTTTCGTAATAAATTGAAGAATCATTTCATGAAGGGTTTTTAAATATTCAGAATATCACAAAACCTGTTCTTTCTAACATCTGGTAAAAGTGAATATAATTATTTTATTTTCCTTTGGGAAAATGTTGATTACCTTTATCAAGAGATGCTCCAGCCATGTGGTAGAAACTTAAAGCTGTATCAACGTCATTTATGTTTTTCAGGAATGTAAAGAAGTTTTCTACTTCCTCAAATGTGAGTCCCTGCAGTGAAGATGAAGAAAACAACACATTTAAAGGAGAAAAAAATAATAATTCAAAGACAAGGCAACTGTCATTGTGTAAATTCACACAGACTATTTTATATTTGCAATCCATTTTTGACTTAGTTATCTTCTTCTGGTATATGAATCTGGGCTATTTTTCTGGAATAGTCACCATCTTTACTATAACAATATAATCAGCTTCCCCTTAGCTCAAATGTTAGCCAATTTTACCAATCCATCAGATCAATACAAATGGCCTCTTGTTTTTAGCAATGGAGGAAATGAAGAGTTTGTTTATTCCTCTAGAAAATTTGAAATATTTTGCTGTCAGCTTATTGTATGTCAAAGCATTTACAGATTGAACTATGAACTAGCATGTTTCTTACCTGCTGTTCCTAATTAATTGGATAGCTCTGCAGACAAGGTACTGTAATTTAACACCAGCTGTCTGCAATTAAAGTAAGTTCAAATCTTGCCAGGCTCAAGGTTGACTCAGCCTTCCATCCTTTCTAAGGTAGGTAAATTGAGGACCCAGTTTGTGGGGGCAATAAGCTGACTTTGTATAAAATATACAAAAGTATGAAGGCTATTGCTTAATGCACTGTAAGCCGCCCTGAGTCTCCGGAGAAGGGCGGCATATAAATCAAATTAAAAAAAAAAAATTCTAACTATGGTTGGATGCTATATACTTATTTATTTTATATTTCATGTTTCTTAACTACCCATCTCTCCCAGATTAGATATCCTTTCTGTCTACTTATATTATTTTCTATTAGGAATAGAAGAGCAATTTATTCTATTCTATTCTGTTTGGTAAACATTTTTATATCAACTAATGGCCCTTGCATGTTTATGCTTTCACGTATCAGAAGGTATTTACTACAGGATCCATTTTATACTACTGAAACATCATTTGCCAGAAGTGCTTATTCTAGGAAGAAAATCCACAAAAATGTGCATTTTTAATGTAAAGGATACCTGCCACCTGCCTTAGGAAAAGAATGGTGGCGCCAAAATAGGAGAATCTAAAAATGAAAATGACAAAGTGCAAATAGGCAAAAAATAATGAAAAGCAAATTAGTAAGCCCAACAGAAGTAACATTTTAATGACTCATTTGATTGTGCTGGATAGAATAGAAAAGCAATTTCCCAGTTTGTAATCAATTTACCGTATACAGCCATACTGCACTATGTTGCTTGCAAGATTAAATTATGCTAAAAATGGAATAGGCAGGTTTAACACAAAACACATTTGCTACACACATATTCTTCTGGAACAGCTTTTTTTCAAGGAAAAAATATCCAGCCAAAAGCAGGAATAATTAAGTCTGAATTTCAGCAAGCAGGTTCCGCAGTAGATGATTTATCTAGTTTTATAGCTCTTAAGAAGGAAGCTCTAAAAGATTTGCTCTACAATTTGAACACAAACTCCTACTCTTGAATCCTTTCTACGGATATTCAAATCTATTAAAGAAACACTACGTTCTAAACAAGGGCTAACAAAGCAAGCTACCAGTACGTAACTATGATTTGTATTCATTGTCTCGGATACTGTATAATGCAATTTATAAGTCTCCTTGTCGACATGCAAATATTCAATCATTTTTCCCTTGCTTGATGAAAATGAGCAGTTGCTGTGGCGTTGTGAAGATTAATAGCCAGTAAGCATGTCAGTTGTGCAATGCCAATTAGAAAAAGAGGCCACATTGTTTTGCTTTTTTATATGGGAATTCTATTTCTCCAATCAGTGTTCCAAATGACAAGCATAGCAACCGTCTGATTAAGATATTCAAAGTTCTAAATAATTACTTTATTTGTACAGTGGTTAGTGAAGATCTATGATGGAGATAAGTCAAGATATATTTGAATCCGTGTCCTGGAGCCAGAGGTGGTATTCAGCAGGTTCTGACCAGTTCTGGAGAACCGGTAGTGGAAATTTTGAGTAGTTCAGAGGATCGGTAAATACCACCTCTGACTGGCCCCGCCCCCATCTATTCTCTGCCGAGTCCCAGCTGATCAGGAGGAAATGGGGATTTTGCAGTAACCTTCCCCTGGATTGGAGAGGGAATGGAGAATTTACAGTATCCTTCCCCTGGAGTGGGGTGGGAATGGAGATTTTGCAGTATCCTTCCCCTGCCACACCCACCAAGCCATGCCCACCAAACCATGCCACGCCCACCAAGCCATGTTCACAGAGCTGGTAGTAAAATTTTTTGAATCCCACCATTGCCTGGAGCCCTTGAGTCACAGAGAGAAATAAAAAATAGGTGTTGAATCTGAACTTTTAGAGGATGCAGGATAAAACCTGTGCTTGAAGAGACAGAAACAGCGCTTAGTGTTTTAAGAATAGATAGTACATTGTAGAGTAGGGATTTTAGCAGGGGACTACAAGATAAGAGCAAAAACGTTGAACTTTCTTTCCATCCTTGATTTAAAGAAAATCACATTTTCTTGCCGACAATTAATTTTAGGGGGAAAAATGCCCGACTGATGTAATTTGCATGAAAATTGGAATTCCTGAAATTGATGTAGGAGATGTCCAGGCTGAGACAGAAGGCGGAGTCAAATGCATCATCAGTTTAGAGTTGCTACCCTTCCATAAGAGACCTAAGTCCAGTTCCCCTTGAATTCTACATATAATTAAGGCAAAATTAGGTTTGGTCCTATATTATCTAAACCAGTGTTTCTTAACTTTGGAAACTTTAAGATATGGAGAATTCTGGGAGGCAAAACAAAGCAAAAAAATAGGTCCTGTCCTTTGTGCTTTGTAATCAAAACATGGGATAAGATATTAAAGTATCAATTAAGGAGAAATGTGATTATACAAAAGAGAGGAAATTTCTGATAAAAAAAAAACCAAGCAGAGAAAATACAACAATTTCAGTAAATTTTAGGCATCTGGATTAACTGCTGTAAAGGAATTTAGAGATGATTCTGGACTGAAACCACTGCTAAGGGGGAAGCAAAGAACATGCCATTAAAGGAGAAACTTGGAGAAGCGATGTCACAGTCCAATATTTGAAAGAAAGGTGAGAGAGAATTTCAAGATAACTCCGCCTTGATTTTGTTTGGTGTAAAGATGAAACAGACAGAAACTCAAGATTGGCTTTCAAGACTGACGTCAGCCCTTCAAGATAGGCCGGTTCAAGAAAAAGACACATCAGGGACTTCAGGAATGCTAATTTATTGTTGCATCATCAACAACTAACCAATGACTTAGTGTATTTCTTCCTTCTCCTTTTACAGTCCTTTCATATCTTCCTCAAGGCCATCTCTAAACTCCTTTACAACCGGAACAGAAATTTAATAGCAAGGATGACTTCCAGGTACTAGCTGATAATGAATGAGTTCACATTATCTTCACAGCTAAAGCACACAGAGCATGTCAATGGTAAAAATGACTTACATAAGTTGCTCAAGAGCAGATCATCTTTCTTACAAGCTATTAATAAAGCACAGTTCACAGAAAACTGCTAGGAATCAGAGAAACACTTTTAATGGCATTACAAAGTTAAATGGACTTGCTGGAGAACTGATTTATCTGAACATTTGAGTTGTCCAGTCAGGATTTAAAAGAAGCCATTTTTGCCCTGAATATATCACTGCAAAACTATTCAGGCTAAGAGAGATTGGATAGAAGGATATATTGCAGTCATTCTAAGTGTCTACTAGCTTGATCTGATAATCCCCAAACTGCCTGATAGCAGTCCAGCAAATTCAGCTTGTGCTGGCAGTCATTTTGATAACTGGAGCTACGGGCCAAGATATCTTTAAAAAAACTCCAATGTTGGTTAAATTGGAAGCAATCTGATTTATGCCCCTTTCTATTGCACCTGTAAGTTTGGCATGCTTGCTTGTCAAATATATACCTTTACCTTTTCTTGCAAATATATACTTCAGAGCACACTGTGATTAGATAATACGGAGGTTAACCTACGGAGTTAAATGCGTCTCTTTGCTGTAGGAATCCCTGCAGCAAGAGACACTTGTGTAATTGAGAGACAATGTGTCTCTTGCTGTTTGAATCCCTAGTGCCATGTAACGGAGTGAGTTCCCGTTACTTGTCCCAGCTTCTGCCAACCTAGCAGTTCAAAAGCACGTAAAAAATGCAAGTGGAAAAATAGGGACCACCTTTGGTGGGAAGGTAACAGTGTTCCGTGCGCCTTTGGCATTTAGTCATGCTGACCACATGACCACAGAGACGTCTTTGGACAGTGCTGGCTCTTCGGCTTTGAAACAGAGATGAGCACTGCCCCCTAGAGTCGGGAATGACTAGCACATATGTGCGAGGGGAACTTTTACCTTTACTTTGCTGTAGGAAGGAATTGCTTTGGGTGTTTTTTCAAGCAGAGTTCCGGGGATTCTTTAATGAGATTTTTTTTTTTAAAAAAAAATGGTGGTCACAAGATGCTGCTTAAGAGTCTGCCCTTATAGGGAAAATTTATACAAAGACAGAATGTTTTCAATAGTGAGAGGGTCAATTAAAAACGGAGTGGGTATCCTACAATATATCAGAAATTCAGACTCAGCAATATGGAGAGATGCCTCAGGGTACCATGCGCAGACAAATCCATTGTGAAAAGTCACTCTGAAGTAGAAATGCAAACCCCCCCCCCCCCAAAAAAAAACCCATCTTGGACTAATTCTCAGCCTTTGTTTTAATACTCAGACTGCAATCATATTTTTCCTGGGAATACTTGAACATGGTGTGAGTTGCTTCTGAATAAACATGCTTAGGGTTACACTATTCATGGATTCAACTTTTACTGTACTTAATGATTTTTCTCCCTCACCTTCTCTTTCATTCTAAATTTATAGATCAACTCCTAACTCACTCCCATGGCTACTGAAAAGTAAATATTTTCAGGGCAGAAAAGAAAAACAGACATTTAGAATATCAAACTAAATATAAAATATGTGTGTAAATAAATAGGTTTAGGCCAGGATAGGAAAAAAAAACAAAACTATTTTCTCCAAGAAGTATTCCACTTAATATCAAACCACAAACTGTTTTCTTTTAATTTTAACATTTTAATATCCTGACTCTGGTAAACAATAAATTGTAATTTCTTCTGTGTGACACCCTTCTAGTACATTGGTTTTCTATTATTGAGGCTAAACATACAGTATCTAACTCCTCTCTCTTCACAGGGCTCAAGTTTCTGTTTTCTTGACCATCTTTTCTGCCCTTTTCTGAATCAGTTACAGTTCTTCTGAATTAGAGGTGTGGAAAATTCAAACCTTTTCAAGCTTGAAATGGGCTTTTTCAATGATTCAGGAAGTGTTTTAAGCTTGGAACAAGCCTGATTTGAGATTGAAGCATTCACAATAGTTAAAACAACTGCTTCAGACTTAACTTTCTGCACATCGTTATGCTGCACTTCTCTTAAATGTGGTATCTGACTAAAGCAGAATAAAATGGAACAATGACTTCCGATGCATTGGAAGCAATACTTTTGTAGATGTACTCTAAAATTTCACTTGCCTTTCTGAAGATTACATGACCCCGCTGATTCAATCAGCCTGCAATCAACTGCCAGTAATGCTTGACTTACAACCATTCATTTAGTGACAGTTCAAAATTATAACGGCACTGAAAAAAGTGATTTATGATGGTTTTTCACACTTACGACCATTGTAGCATCCCCATGTTCATGTAATCAAAATTTAGATGCTTGGCAACGGGCATGTATTTACGATGGTTGCAGGTCCCTGGCTCACCTGTTGTGATCTTCTCACAAGCAAAGTCAATGGGGAAGCCAGATTCGCTTAACAACGGTGTTACTAACTGGACAACAGTAATGACTCAGTTAACAACTGTGGCAAGAAACGCCGTAAAACGGGGCAAAATTCACTTAACAAATGTCTCACTTAGCAGCAGAAATTTGGGGCTCAATTGTGGTTATAACTCGAGGATTATCTGTATTACTCCAATATCTTTTTCACAAGTACTGTAACTAAGTCAGATCATCACTATATGTTCCTTAAATGAAGAAATTTTCATCTGTCAATCAAAATCATTCTCAATTTTATTTCTGTTTTATTCACATAATAACCATCCCATCCGATTTATGCTACCTGCAACCTTGATCACTATTTCCTTCATTCCTCTGGCTGAATCTTGTAATAAAAATATTGAAAGACTAAGCTCCATTTGTGATCCTTCAGATACTCCACTCCAAATATGTACTTCTAGCTTAGTGAATAACTTAAGAGCAGTCTTTGAGTATGGCTTGAGGCCAGCTATGTACCCACATACGTAATTGCTATGTGTCTAACTAACCTGTAACTGGTTTGCTTATCAAACTATTTTGAACTGATTTGTCAAACGCTTTGCTAAAATCCAAACTAAAGATGTCTTTTCAATTCAAGCATGTTTATTCAAAGGGCAGTGCAGGTCTTTTAGCTCGCTTTCATTCCTGCAGTGCCATTAATCTTTTTCCTCTCAACTTTATGAACCCAGTTTCCATAATATTTTTTCCTAGCATAAGTGTGCATTTAAATTGCAAATTTCCTAGCCACAATGACAATTAACTCAAGGCCACAGAAATAAATTATACATCTTTTCCCTGGTTAAACTGGGGATCAAGGATCTCAGATGAGCATATTGTTACAAGTGATTGTTTTTTTCCTTGTTTCTAACCTCTGACTTCTTTATAATGATAGGCCAATGTTTCTTCTAGCATTGAATATCCCAACAACAGTAACTTAACAGAATACCAGAGTTGGAAGGGCCCTTGGAGGTCTTCTAGTCCAACCCCCTGCACAAGCAGGAGACCCTATACCAGTGGTGAAATCTAAAATTTGTTACTACCGGTTCTATGGACGTGGCTTGGTGGGGGGCTAATGTGACTGGGTGGGCGTGGCCATTTTTTTTTTCTTTTAAAACCATTTTTTTTACAACCTCTTCGGCAAAGAGGTTGTAAAAAAATGCTTTCAAAAGGCTCTGACGATCCCAGTTGAGTTGCCTGATCGGCAGAGGCTTTTTTTCTTTTAAAAGCCTCTGCCGATGAGGCAACTCAGCTGGGATCGTCAGAAGCTTTTAAAAGCATTTTTTCTACAACCTCTGAAGAGGTTGTAGAAAAAATGCTTTCAAAAGCCTTTGATGATCCCAGCTGAGCCGCGCGATCGTCAGAGGCTTTTTTTTTTTTACTTTTAAAAGCATTTTTTCGGCCGAAGAGGTTGTAGAAAAAATGCTTTTAAAAATTAAAAGAAAAAGCCTCTGATGATTATGCGGCTCAGCTGGGCATGGGGGGGGGGGGGTGGCAGGGATTTTTGCTACCGGTTCTCCAAACCACCCGCCTCTATCGCTACCAGATTGGGCTGAACCGGAAGCATTTCACCCCTGCCCTATACCACAGGGGTATCAAACTCAATTTCATTGAGGGCCGCATCAGGGTTGTGTTTGCCCTTGGAGGGCTGTGTGTGTGTGTGTGGCTGGGATGGTCATGGTCATGGTGGGCGTGGTCATGGTAGGCGTGGCCAGGGTGGGCATTTGACACAGGCTCAAGATATATTTTTCCCCTTCTCTTCTTTCTTTTCATAGTTCTTTATTATAACATTTTAATACATTTTTTCCTATTGCTTCAACCAGATATTACGGGCAAACATTTATTACTTATTCTTCATACTCCGCTAAACTTTTTATTTCTAAATTTATACCCCATTGTTTAATAGTAAATTGCTTTTCCAGGCAGAAAAGTTATTTATACTATTGTATTTTTATTATTCAACTAATAATAAAAATACAATAGCATAAATAACATGATAATACAAGATCTAACAGCAGAGGTAAGTTTCCAGGATAGTAAATAGAAATGGCTGTCAATTATAGAGTGTTGACTGTAAATTAAATGGACCTACAGTGTGTAAAATCTGGCATTAAACTGTAGTATTAACATAGGATGTTGCTTGTTTTCTATCCAGATCAGGCACTTACTTGAGGCCACTTATTTGTAACCCAGTCCAATCCAGTCCTCCTGCAGCACTATGCCAGCCAAAAACGGGCTGCATGGAGGCCCTGGGAGGCCTCTGGGCAGCCCATTTTTGGCAGGCAGATAGCGGCTGGGGAGGACGAAAATGGGCCGCCGGGGCGGGGCGGGGGGCACATGCAGTCCCCCGTGCCCCATTTTGTCTGCCAGAGCCAGACCTTTGATATTTCCAGGCCAGCCCCACGGGTTAGATTTAAGCATCCCTGCTATATCATTTCAGACAAATGGTTGTCCAACCTCTTATTTAAAAACTCCAGTGTTGGAGCACCCGCAACTTCTGGAGACAAGATTCCCACTGATTAATTGTTCTAACCGTCAGGAACATTTATGACGCAAACTATTATTTTTAATAAACTTTTCCAGCCCCTTTCCATCATATTGCTCTAAAAAGTTACTAACCACTCCATCCTGGAAATGCTTCTTGAGTTGCTTCAGCATCACAGTCAATTTTTTGGATTGTACTCCACTATAAGCCAGCAGCATGCTGCCAAATTGGCGTTCTGTGATCCGACCATTTACAGGGTCATGCCTTTCAAACTGGAAGACAAAAGGGGAAGGAGAAAAGTTACCTAGAATGGCATGGATTCACCTGCTCATTGTCATATCAATACTGTTTATTCAGAAGTTCTCTTCCATGTGAAATGGGCGCATCAACAAAAATAGAAAGAAGCAGATGAAAGGATCAGAAAAGGAATGCTAACTGCATTAAATGCCATAGTCAACTCTCTTATATTTTTAATTACAACATTAGTATGCATTTAATATACAACATAGGTATAAAGTTGATATTAATACTCAGGAATGTAATTATCTTGTATATTTAATGGAAATTATAAAAGAACCACCAAAGTGAGCATTAGTATTTCTTCTGAGGTATGAATGACTCTCATCTTAAGATTCTTAGTAAAATACTACAAGATGAAATTTTGTTAGAGACACACTCTATCTTACACTAACAAAATATTAATGTATTAAAAATAAATGTTGATAATATATTTGTAATAAATACTTTAACTGGCTTGGGATTTTTATCCCATGCAATCTCTTACAGATAACCACTCTAATGCGGGGTGGGTGGGCTTCAAAAATTTTAGCAAGGGGTTCTCTGCCCAGTTGGTGGGTGGGCATGGCCATGGTGGGCATGGCGTAGTCGGCCTCCTGCACCACAGCTGATGGAGGGGACGCTCAAGGAAACCCTCCATCGACTTCCCTTGAGCCTCCGGAGGGTGAAAATGGCCTCCCCAGGCTCTGGAGGTCCTCCGGAGGAACTTCCTGAACTTCTGGTAGGTCCTTTTTTCGCCCTCCCCGAGCCTCCACGCACGCCCTGCACTTACCTGCATCCAAAATGGGCTGTGTGAGGACTCCTGGGAGGGGCGGGGTGGGTGGGGCCAGCCAAGAGTGGGATTTAGGGTTCTCGGAACTGCACAGAATCTTAGCTAGAGGTTCTCCCGAACCCCTGTGAACCCCCAGCAGCCTAATGTGAGTATAATATAAAAGGAGATCTCTTCAATTTCAATGAATGACAGACTTTAAATCTTAAATAGTGGGGCAAGGTTAATATTCATAAAATGCATGTTTCTCTAGAGTATTGTATTTTAGAGGGAATTTTATGCATGCAACCAACAAAATGTTTGCAGAAATGTATTGCAATGTGTTGTAAATTTTGGGGGGAGGGGTGCCTTTTTTAACAACTACTATTTATCTTCATTAACCTTTCAACACATCAGTTCAAAAGATAAGATGGATCGTCAAGGTTTCCACGATCTCTTTCTCACATCATTCAGAGACAAGAAAACTTTGAAGCACTTAAAAACGTTTCTTCAATCTTTTCTTCTTCTTCTTCTTCTTGTGCCATATCTGTCATTGGACGCTGGCGATCATGTTGGCAATCATGTTGGCAATCCTATTTTTGTCAACAGCCGTATGAAAAAGGGCTGCTGAGTTTTGTCCAAACCAGTCCCTTAGATTTTGAAGCCATGATGTTCTTCTTCTGCCTGGACCTCGTTTGCCTTCAATCTTTCCCTGGAGGATTAAGTGAAGGATGCCATATTTTTCTGGGTGTAGCATCACATGTCCAAAATAGTCTAACTTTCACTTTTTAATGGCTTTGATGATTTCCCTTTGCTTTCCCAGGCGGCTTATCACCTCCTCATTTGTGACTTTGTTAACCCAGCTCATACGTAACAGCCATCTGTAAATCCACATTTCAAATGCTTCTAGTTTCTTCAAGTGGTTTTCTGTCAGAAACCAACTCTCTACTCCATAGAGCAGGATAGAAAAGATGTAACATCTGACAAGCCTGATTTTCAATTTTAGGCTTATGTCGTGACTGCACAAGACCTTTTTCATTTTGAAGAATGCTGTTTGAGCTTTCTCTATCCTTGTCTTTACTTCACTGAGTCCCAGCTTTCATGTAAATTAAAACCGAGGTACATGATCCTTTCAACTTTTTCTAGTGGTATTCCTTCCGAATTTATCAGTGGTAAATTAATGAGTTGTTTGCTGAAAACCATGATCTTGGTTTTCGAGGTGTTAAGCTTCAAGCCATATCTTTCAATCTTTTCCAACATATATTTTCCAATCTTTTAAGTAATTTAAATGAAAGGGGGGGAGAAGTAAAATCTAGTTATTCTTTAATAACATCCAAATCAGTTCAATTTAATTTTGATGGGTCTTCAATTAATTCACAAAGATTTTCTCCTTTCGAGGAGTAAAAATTGCCAATGAAAATACATGATACAGAAATAAAGATGATGTTAATGTGATAACCTGCCCTTCAGATGTTTGCCTTCACACTGTCAGAACCTTTCTGGAATAGTATTATGGCATTTAAATAAGCCTGCAAATTAATCCAAACTCGTTTCAACTGGTTGCAATTTTTCACTCAAACTGACAGCATGTAAGATCTCCTAAATTTCACAGATCCATCAAAAATTCAATGATCAACACATGCCAAGGTCAAAACGGACAAAGATTGCAGAAGCATGCTATGTAAACCTTATGTCTCAATGAGGTTTTTTTTTTTTAAAAAAATGTTATCTATATTTAACAAAGAAAGTCAGTTAGTGTAGGTCTTAAGCACCAACTTACAAGCATGGAAGCTGTTAGTTCTACTTCTGCCTTGTAGATGAAGTCAGCTGGGTGACTTTGCCTCAGTCTTTCTCAGACATAGAAGAACGCAATGGCAAATTACTTCTAAAAATATTGCCATGGGTAACGACTGACTCACCAGTATAATAATGACACAACAAACATTCAACAGAAGAAAGCTTGAAACTGGGGTTCCTCGACATGTGGCAGTACCCTCCATAATACTGAATGGATCAGTGGTCTAAAGTGTAATAAGCCAGGTTTGGGATATAAATAAAAAATGTCCTTTAAAATGCTTTTCTTTCTCTTGAACCTGAAGTACTACAATATCTCACCCAGTTTATATTTAATTCTAACAAGGCATAAGTTATAACTTGCAGTCAAAGAAGTGAAGACGGTAATAAGACCAAGCTTTAAATAACTGGCTATGATTCTGAGCCTCAGGCGCTACACCAAGGCCCTGCCTCCTGGCTGTATTGTTAACAGGCCAGATGTCTTGCTTGTATGCCCTTGAATTTAATAGTTTTTTTTTAATGTTTTAATGGTTTTAAAGAAAGAGTCGTGGTGGTGCAGTGGTTAGATTGAAGTACTGCAGACTCACTCTGCCCCAAGCCAGAAGTTCAATCTTGACTGGCTCAAGGTTGACTCAGCCTTCCATCCTTTTGAGGTCGGTAAAATGAGGACCCAGATTGTTGGGGGCAATATGCAGAGATGCGTAAACCGCTCAGAGAATACTATAAAGATATTAAGAAGCGGTATATAAGTCTAAGTGCTTTTGCTATTTTTATTGTTTTAAAATATTTTAAAGATCTTAATTGGAATATGTGTTTCTCAATGGTGAGCTGCCCTGAGTTGTTGAGTAGTTATAGAAAGAAAGAAAGAAAGAAAGAAAGAAAGAAAGAAAGAAAGAAAGAAAGGAAGGAAGGAAGGAAGGAAGGAAGGAAGGAAGGAAGGAAGGAAGGAAGGAAGGAAGGAAAGAAAGAAAGAAGCAAGCAAGCAAATAAATAAAAATACTAACTTAGAGTGTCCTGCTGTCACAGATGTACATGGTGGGGAAGATAGTATTTTTATTTAACTATCTTCCCCACCATGTACATCTGTGACAGCAGGACATTCTAACAACGTTTATTTCTGCTTTCTTAAATAAATGTGTCTTTTTTTCCTTTAAAACGTTTTCAGAAATGTAAGCACATTTCTACTTCTAGGGTCCCTGGGTGTTAACATTTTGGTCTATAAAGAAAGCTAAATTGATCTGTTATGCTCCTTATTGCCTGTCACAGACAAAATAATACCTTCTTTCGTGGCCACTGACTCAGCATCAAAAAAGTGGTCGATAAAGAAATTTCACTTAATCCTCTAGGATTTATTTGCATAATACAATTTAACTGAGATTTGAATAATACTTAATAATGGGACTTAATAGAAGAGATCTTAAAGCCTTTGTAAAATTCGAAGCCTCTATTGCACAAAAGATAAAAGGGAAGGAAACAGTGAGGAGTTCAAAGTCTCTAAATCACATTTAAAACAATAGGGAATAAATGCCATTTTCAATGTAGCTTTTGTACTTTCCAATGAGCTTATCATCTAATCAGCAAGGGCATGTTTAAAAAAAAAAAAACAGAACAAGACAGAACGCAATACTTTTGGGAAGCATCAAAACTGTAAGCATGCTATATCCTTGTATTATTTTATTTTTAATTTATTTGTAGAGTTCTAAAAACATAAGGATTACCGATCTCAGGAAGAACTCCACTGTCAAGGCAAGGATAGGAATGTGCCATTATTGCTGTTGAACAACTAGGCATCGGGAATCATTGCTGGTCTACAGGCAAGTCATTCAGTTGCCTAACTTCTGCCCATCTTAAGCTTGTGAAATATAGAAAGATGGTTTTGGGACAACCATGACCTGGATGACTGAGAATCTCTACAAACGTTTTTCAGAATTAGTCTGATAGCACCTTTTCATACTAACCATTTCATTAAAAGGGATAGACGTTCAAAATTTAATACTTCTTCAGAAAAGTTGCTGATAGACTGCATGACTCGCTTAAAAACTGTAGTGGTTCACTCAACAGCCGTGACCAAAAAGGTCCTAAAATTGGGCACAATTTACTTAACAACCATTTTGCTTAGCAATGGGAACTCTGGTTCCAACTGTGGCCATAAATCAATGACTGTCTGTATGGCTAAGATTGAACACTTGTGAAAACAAGGCTAATTATGGTCCTTTGGTTTTATTGCCTGCCACCAATCTACAAGGCCTGTCCTTCAGATGTATCTCATTTTGTTAAAGGAAGCACAACATATTTTAGCATAAAGATAGGTTTAGAATAACCCTGGAAGCTTTGAAAGGAGTAAGAAATGGTAGGAAAAAAACCCTAAAAATGATGGATCTGTCTGGGTGTACAAGCATCAGCATTTGGGGAACAGCTCCCGTCTGCTCCAATTACTATAAAACAGCAAAATCAGGGAAAGCTTTTCACAGCTTGAAGCAGAACGGAGAAAACAAAATAAAACAAAAAATACTTCTTCTCCAATAGCTCCCATTTCACGTGAGAACTACAAAATTTCCAGGAGCCTGGACGCTACATAGAAGATGAAATCCAACATCTCATTCTGATACTGATATTTAATTTGCTTTGTATTCCAAAGCATCAATAAAAGAACAAGAGGAGGCACACACACACGAAAATCAGCGAAGAAAGAAACATCATAAACAAAGCAAAGTGTTGCTTAGAGAGGCCCTGAGCTGCCAGTTGTGCTTCATGGACCTCAAAAACAGCTGCGATTTCTGGAGTCAGGCAGGGCAAAGATATTTTGGAGAGGGCCCCCATGGGGCTACTCGGAAACCACTGATTTTCCACAGTCCTTTTTCTACTGTGCTTTGGGGGCTGAAGGGAGACACCCAAACCAACATCTGAGAAAAATAGTGGTTATTTTCCTCCATATTTCAGATAAAATATTTTAAGAGGTATTCATCATCATCCCCAATCAAACGAGAAATGATAAGCTAAGATAACCTTTATTGCCACTTTTTTTAATAAAGGGAGACTTTATTGGGGTAGACCAGGTGCTTTGACAGAAAAAAACACTTAATCTCTCCCCTGGCTCAGCTGATAAAGGGAGAAGAACTTGTGGCTCAGAGGTTAATACAACTGCCTAATATGCAGGCAGCCCAAGTTCGAATCCGAGTAAGGGTATGTCTAGCTGATGAGAGCTAAATAGCTTGAAATAGATCTATACTAGTCTCCCTTTATTTCTTTATTAGCAAATATAAATTTGATACAAAATAGTTTGTTGTGATAGTGACTGCCTGAGGGCTCCTGGATTGGAGCTGAAAGGCAAAAGGGAAGCAGTATGCTCCCTCCCATATTGGGGTAGACCAGGTGCTTCGACAGAAAAAACACTATACATACATACATACATACATACATACATACATACATACATACATACATATGTCTGTCTCTTTAGCCAGGTTCTACCTACATAAACCAAGATATTATGTAGCCCTAGTTCAGTGAAATCACAATTCACTAGTTTCTGGGCTTTCCCCCCCCCCTTTTTTCTGGCAGCCAGCAGACACTTTGCTGCCCATTGGGAGACTAAGATAGATCTATTTTGGCCTTATAAGGCCTCATCAGTTAGCCACACCCTCATCTCATGTATCCTCCCTGTAAAGGTACAATATTTGTTTTTCTTTCTTTTTCGTAGGTTTTATGTGTATGTCTCTTTAGCCAGGTTCTACCTACGTAAACCAAGATATTATGCAGCCCTAGTTCAGTGAAAAAGAAAAAGAAAGAAAAACAAATATTGTACCTTTACAGGTACTCCTAGAAGCACGAAGCCGAAAACACCACCCTGAAGATGACGAATGAGACTTCGTCGAAACGTCGCCAAGACACTTCCAATTTTACGCGGGAAAAAACCTGAATAACCAAAGACGTACATACAAGCACCTGGGAAAACCTCAGAAAACACACACACACACACACACACACACACACACACACACACACACACACACACGTATATGTATAAGTATGTGCCTGCCTTTTCTGAAATCGACAATCATCTCTTTTGCTGTATGATGATAAAACATTTGTAACTTTTCTCTTGGGGAAAATGATTTCCTAAATGGAGTGTGATGTCAATCTGTTCTCTATTCTTCTTCTGGAAATCTTACTAAATGGATTATTTTTCTGATACTTGGCTTTCCTTGGACAGCTTCATCTTGCAACAGAGCCAGAAGCTGCATTATTTCCAGAGTGACCATAAACAATGTCTTCACAGAGCCTCTAATGCTTTTCAGTTAACCTACAGAAAGGCTACAGAAAGCCTTGAAATGAACAAAGAATACCAGGTTCCATTAAAGAAAATTGAATTCAGTCACTTTTCTTTCTACCGCAAGATAAGTCTGATGGCCAAAAGCCACGAAGAGTCTCATAACAAGGGGCTGGGAAGAGGACAACAAAAGCAGTGTCATGTTTTCACAGTGCAATCCCCTTTTCTAAGCATGATACGTAACACTCTATCTATATAGTAAAAAGGCAAAAACTCAGGGAAAAAAGTGCTTTCTCACCAAACCAGCAAGTATCCTGCAGATACTCACAAGCAAAGATATTCGCATCTTTTGCTTGTTTAACTGAAGGTTCCATAGTCAATTTAGGTTGTTAAATTTAATAACACCTAGATTTTACCACTAATCACCTTTTCACATTTTTTTTTCTTAACTTACCCGACCTACTCTATTTCTGACATTCAAAAGTATTCTAATTCTTTCAAAATGTAAACCATGTCACAGCATACTGTCAAACCAAGCAAAATCCTCCAAATTTTTTGAGAAACCAAATTAGAATTCCTTAACTCTCATAAGGCTACATCTCCAACCTTCAAATTTGACAACCAATCCAAAAAGACACCATGATTAGTAAAGTCAAGAGCAGCTAGGATTCACAAAAGCACTGATAAAATTATGCTTCCTATCCAAAGGGATTCCCCACCGTGATTAAAATATTCTCTTTTGTAAACTCAACTTAATATTTATCAGAATAAAACCCTAAGCACACATTCCCCTCTGTGTGCATTTAGACAAAATTAAAGAATTATGGCAGAACATTTTTGAAATAATAATTTTGTCCAGGAAAAACGTCACTGGAATTAGCTATTAAAAGCACCACTGGTAACTTCAAAACTTAAATTAAAAGTGGGGGAGGAAATGAAGTAGTAGCCTAATATGAAAAACACAGTTTTTCTGTTATGCAAAGGAAGAAGAAAGTGACTCTTTCAGCTAATAGTTGAACACACAGAGAATTATTAGCACGGAGGCCTAGGGAATTAATAAAGATAAAATACAATAAGGTAAGTAAGCACCACTAGGAAAATCCACCTCACCCTATTAAAAGATAAAACCTATTATGGAAGTGAAATGCTGCAAGCTTATCTCCAATTCTCAGCATGATGTCTTTTCTTTACATTACCAATGCAAACTCAGTTCAGGATCAGTTTGAAAAAACCTATAATATTATTTTAAAAAGCAATGTCAAGGACACAGAAAAGTGTTCAGTCCCCTAATTTTCAACTTCTGGCCCCAAGAATGGCAGTTTGTAGCCCTGATGCTAACAGTTAGTAGGGTTGCCAGGTCTGCTTCCAAAAAATAGCGGACAAGCGGGTGTGTGTGTGTGTGTGTTAAATAGTAAAAAAAATTTTAAAAAATTTACAATTAAATTATATATTTTCTTACAAACATTTTAACACGTATTAAAATAATCACTTCAAAACTTTACTTAAAATTCAAAACATCAAATATATTATAATAATATGTAAAATATTAAATTAGATTTTACTTTGCTGTCGTGTGTATTTTTTATTTGACTGGGCAGCTTTGATCAATTCTTTGTGTTTAAGGAATAATTCTTTAATTTCAGTACAACGTTGAGAAATATTAACAAATATACAATCATAAAGCTTTTGAATAAAAAAAATGTCCACTATTTTGTGAAAAAAAATAGTGAACATAATGTGAAAAAAGCGGACTGTCCGCTCAAATAGTGGACACCTGGCAACCTTAGGAACTTGAGGGGAGAGCCAGTTTGGGTGCTAGCCTAGAAACCAGGAGACCAGGAGTTCTAGTTTCACATTAGGCATGAAAATCGGCTGGGTGACCTTGGGCTAGTCACTTTCTCTCTGCCCAACTTACCTGACATGGTTGTTGTTGTGGAGACAATAGGAATACAGGTAATTGTTCTGACCCAGCCTTAGCAGAAGCAAGAAACAGACTTCTTGCCATGAAAAAGACCTCTTTATCTACCTCTTGTGAATTAATTGTATTCACCCACCGAAAAGTCCAGGCAATAGTCCTTCAAGGACTTAACTGCAGTAACAGACCTTATCAATTCCTTGCGTAATTGCAAAGCCATGAGCTCCCAGCCGAAAGTCTGCAAATTAAGTTCTGGCAAGCAGTCTTTGTGGCACGAAACACAATGAGCAAAATCTTCAGAAATACGAACTGTTGTCTCCTACAACAACCACTCCCCTTTCCTTCTATTCATTCCCCAGCCAGGGAGGGGCCATTCAGCGTCCATGTGTGCTTTGCTTCCCGAGTCGATTCCTTGTCCTCTGTTGTTCACCCCTCCTAACTGCTCTGCGCATATGCGCATCTGGAACAGGCCCCAGATATTCTTCCTCCTCACTCATATCAGCTTCCAAAGGCAGCTGCCTCTCGGGTGGCTGGGAAATGTTGGATGGCCCTGGCTCTATCTCTGCGTCCGACGCAGAGCATCCATCAGAGCCTTCCCCAGACTCCAGAACTGGCCCAAGTTCCTCCTAAACCTCCTCATCGTCCAAGTCTGCCGCCAGCTCCGCTGGCAGGTGGCAGGCCACAACAGTAATCCTCAACTTACATCTATTCATTTAGTGACCATTTGAAGTTACATCAGCACTCAAAAAGGAGACTCACAAGTGTTCCTCCCACTTATGACTGTTACAGCATCCCCATGATCATGTGATTAAAATTTGGGTGCTTGGCAACGAGCGTGAATTTATGACAGTTGCAGTCATGTGATCGCCCTCTGCAACCTTCATGGTTGGCTTCTAACAACGGAAGTCAGTGGGGGAAGCCAGATTCACTTAATGACTATGATTCACTTAACCGCAATGATTCACCCAACAGCCATTGCTAGAAAAGTGGCAATATTGGGCATGATTCACTTAACAACCACTTTGCTTAGCAACTGAAATTCTGGTCTCAGTTCAGGTTGTAAGTCAAGGCCTACTTGTATCATGTATGTTTGCTGCCTTGAGTTACTATAAAATAAGACAGATGGGATAAAAATCTAATAAATAAATATATAAACAAACAACAAATTCATCCTTTTGGGGAGAGGAAACCGAGCACATTAGAAGCCCAGTAAAGTAATGAGGAAAGAAAAAAAAACCAGGAGTGGGTTGGATAGCACCATAGATGGTGAAACGTCATGATCTACTTAAGAGTTTGGTTGAAAGTTTTGGTTTTGAGGAGTGAGAAGAAAATGACAGTCTCTAGTTCATCTCTACCTATCTTTGCACCAAAATTATAATGGGCAGTAAATGGGTTGAAACTACGCTTCCTGCTGATAGCAGGATATCATGGATGCCCATTTCTTGGGAACTGTTTTGGACATAGATCATTGACCTCAGAAAGCCACTGAAGCCTGCAACTGAACAGCAGAATTAATTACGGTCACCAGCAGATTCCAGGAGTTTAACGAGCAATTTAAACAGTTATGTACACAAGCGTTGCACTTTTAGCTTCAAAGCCATGCATAAAATCGAACAGAATTCTTTATTGGCCAAGTGTGATTGGACACACAAGGAATTTGTCTTCAGTGCATAAGCTCTCAGTGTACATAAAAGATATAAGTGATAAATCATGATCGTAGTGATCATAAATGCATACATCATGAATCATAAGATACATAACTTAGTCTGATAGAGGTAGTCTAGCATTGTTTCTTTTCTGCTTACAAGTTCTTTTGTACTTTTAGGAAAAGAGAAAATATTTCTCAAACTAGAAAAGCGTAAGGAAACAAGCCCCCCCTCCCCCCCCCAAAAAACCTTTGGAGATCTGAATTCACGGGGTTAGGTTTTATTAGCAACTGGGCATGCTATGAGAAAACCCTGTGCTCTGTCTCTCTTTCTCAGAATGTCAAGACACTGTTGACAAGAAATCCCTCAACTAGTTCTGGCTGCCAATCAAAGATCAAACAAGCTTGCAGAGGGAATTACGGCGGCAGCAAATGCCACTTTGAAAGTCAACGGGCAGCCCACCAATCCATGAGATTCTTTCCTCTTCACAGTAGCTGTTGCACTGAGATGACAAAGTGAGTTTGCTATCAGATGAATATATGGAGGAAATTGATTAATCCCAAATTGCAAGGGGAAAAAACAAAGCATAAGAAAAGTAATAGTACTTGAGAACGAAAACTTTAGATTTAACAGAAACAATTACCTTTTACTAATGGATATGTCTATCTCAATTACATGTTGCATATGTCAGCTTTGGAAGCCATATTAAGCCAGAAACTTCCATGCTGCCACCTTCTCATGTGTGGGAAAGTAGGAGTGGGGATTTAGTAGAGGGGTTGTCTTTAGACATGATAGCATTCTTCCTGTCGGTCAAGGTGAGGCCAATCCTGCATCTGGAGGAGTGGTCAGAGTGATGTCTCGGGATGGGACGGCTGGTGATTGGAGCATGTGATCGTCTGAGGAGTGAGGGGATGGTTTGGGGGGTTTTGATTTACTGAGGGAAAACCTGGACCTCTCAGATTCGGGTTTTCCCCAGGTGTCCCCAGAACTTTGAAAATGCTTGCTTCAGAGTTTTACTTGGAGTTGGGGGGTTTTCTGGAACACTGACAGCATATACCATATCACACATGAAAGTCAGTCTGGTGTAGTGGCTAAGAAACTGAGCTAGAAAATGGACGACCAAGATATGTAGTCTTCCCTTGAACACAGAAGCTGACTTAGTAATTTTGGTCCAGTCAATCTCTCTCAGCCTAACACATTTCACTGGGGAAAATATCGTGGGTGAAATGCCATCCTATCGAAATTCACCACTGGGTTGCTTTTTCACTTTACCCAAATTGATAAGATTGAGTGAGTCCAGAGTAGGGCAACAAAAATGGTGCCTTATCTGATGGACAAAACATATCGGAAGAGATCGGAGGAACTGAATATATACAGCCTGGAAGACAGAAGGAAAAGGGGGTGATATGATTGAGACCTTTAAATATACTAGAGGTGTGAATAAGGTTTTAGAAGGCAGTATTTTCAATATTAAGCAAAAAATAAAGAACGCAGGCTAGTCATTGCTGATTATAGGGGGAGATGTCATCTCCATTGCAAGGCCAGTGAGTCAGTGCTGCCATGGTCACATGGCCAGCATGATGTCACGGAACACTGTTACCTTCCCACCAAAGTGGTACCTCTTTATCTATTTGCATTTGTATCAGTGGTGGGTTGCTCCCGGTTCGCAAGAACCGGTAGTAAAAAAATTTAGTAGTTCGGAGAACCGGTAATAACATTGGCTGGCCACGCTCCCGAACCAGTCCCCGGTCGCCGCTCGCTTACCCTGCCCACCTCATCAGAGGCTTTTTCTTTTCTTTTAAAGCATTTTTATACAAACTCTTCAGCTGAAAAAAGGCTTTTAAAAGTTAGGCTCAGCTGGGATCTCAGTGGCTTCTAAAAACATTTTTTTCTGCAACCTCTTCAGCTGAAGAGGTTGTAGGGGGAAAAAAATGCCTTTAAAAGCCTCTGGCGATCCCAGCTGACTTGCCTGATCGTCAGAAGCTTCTAAAAGCATTTTTTTTTTTTTGGCAACCTCTTCAGGCAAAGAGGTTATAGGGGAAAAAATGCTTTTAAAAGCCTCTGGCAACCCCAGCTGACTTGCCTGATCGTCAGTGGCTTCTAAAGGCATTTTTTTCTGCAACCTCTTAAGATTGTAGAAAAATGCTTTTAACAGTAAAAAAAAAAAAAGTTGGCCACACCCATCCAGTCACATTACCACCCCACAAGCCATGCCCACAAAATAAGCCATGCCCACAGAACCGGTAGTAAAAAAATTTAGAACCCACCCCTGATTTGTATGCTTTAGAACTGCTAGGCTGGCAGAAGCTGGGGCGAGGACGGGAGCTCACTCCATTGCATGGAGCTTGGGTCCCCAATCTGGGTTGCCAGCTTTGCATATGACAAGCCCAGCATCTTAATTGCTGAGCCCACCACACCACCAAATTGACAGGAGGGAAATTCAAAAGTAATGTTAGAAAGTATGATTTCATAGAGAATAGTGGAAGCTTGGAACCAACTCAGCAGAGGTCAATCATCAGTAACTGAATTTAAACATGGATGGGATAAATACATGTCCATTAACCGACAAAAATAAAAATAAATAAAAATAACAATGGAAAAATAATAAATCAATTAATTAAAAAGAAAACATCCCCCCAAATAAACTCAAATGGCATGCTCAATGGATTACTAGGTCTCTTTCCACCCTCATTTTCTATGTTACTGTGTTTTTAAATCAATATATTGGTTAGCTCAGACTCAAAAAAAAAATCTGCACATTTACTTCAATTCAGGCAATGTTCTTGTCTATCTTTTATTTCAGTTGCAAACAACTCAGTCATAATAATTCTATCTGTCCTACATGACAGTTTTCATTTGCTATAAAGGTGCATTCAGGAACAGTATTTAATATGTAATTTGAGATATACTGTAATTTTTATCATAATACTCAGTCCATCTTTCTTCTTTCTGGGTTTCTTCTTGAAGATGAAGCTGCAAGATTTAATTTATTATTGATATTATCAGGTATAAATTTTAAATATCAAATTTAAGGTTCCTCTCTGAAAATCTTATACATGACAACTCATATTCGTGTAAACATTAATTCATGAAAATGAGTGATGATAACAAACACTCTTAATTTTATGCATTCCTAGATTTCCAGGATCAAAATACAATGTGAATTTATCTAGCAAAGTGAAATAAAGACTCTGATAAAGAAATATCTGTAGTTTCTACCTTCTGACAGAATTCAAATACACTAAATACAAACTTTATTTCAATCTAATTTGTTTATAAAGATCTGAGACCCTTCCTGGCTGGTTTAATTGGTTTCAAAGTACGCTTAAGTAGTGCTTAAAACTCTAAATAAAATACATTAAAAAGAATTGATTTTCTGTTAGAAATCCTTTTTTTAGGATCAACTCATTCCTCTTTGCCAAATCAGGTTGGGCATATTTGTGAGTGTACAATATTAGTCTGGTTTACAAATGTTTCTAGTTTTTCTCTAAAAGGTGTTTTTAAAAAGGGGGATAGAGATTTACTGGGGTAAAAATAAATACCCGACTGGTCTGATGGATGACTTTTATTAACATTTGGAAATGCTTCTTCCCCTGACAGATAGAATTCCTTCATAATATAATTTTTTTAATAGCAGTTGAACTACTAGGGT
Source organism: Pantherophis guttatus (assembly GCF_059756535.1). Taxonomy (NCBI): domain Eukaryota; kingdom Metazoa; phylum Chordata; class Lepidosauria; order Squamata; family Colubridae; genus Pantherophis; species Pantherophis guttatus. The sequence continues at coordinate 76,217,339 of NC_142068.1, read as the reverse complement.
ATACTTCACTGTATTTTTCAAAAAGCATATTAGTTTTAAACAGTTATAACCTAAGTCAGTGATGGCTAACTTTTTTGCCATCGTGTGGCAAAAAGTGGGGGGAGCGTGGGGTGGTCATGCGTGCATGTGCCCACAGCCATAATTCAATGCGCCCCACCCCCCCATGCATGTGCGCACGACCCCCCATGCTCCCCCCGCTTTTGACATGCGATGGCAAAGTGGGCCCGGTAGGCCCATTTTTTGCTGTTCCCAGGCTCCAGAGCCTTTCTAGGAGCCTGGGGAGGGCAAAAACGCTCCCCTCCCGGAGGCCCTCCGGAGGCCAGAAATAGCCTGTTGGCCAACTTCTGGTGGGCCCGGAAAGCCCGAAAATCAGCTGGCGGAGCTGAGCTCGCGTGCCCACTGATACGGCTCTTAGGTTTGCCATCACGGACCTAAGTTATTCACGACAGCCTATTTTAATTAACCAAAACATTATAACTATCAAATATTCCTTGAAATTGATTAATGTAGAGGTATGTCTTTTTTAGTCCTACAAGAGAGAGTTTATCACACTAAGTGTATATTACATTTGACATAAACTCAAGAGCACACATGACATATATATTTTTAAAAAGAAAAACAAACTCATCTGTTTTCAAGTAACATGTTTTTGTGTATAATATTAGAAAGATGGTAGGTAGATGGGTGGGTGGATGGGTGGACGGATGGATAGATAGGATGGGTGAAATCCAGCAGGTTCTGACAGATTCTGGAGATCCAGTAGTGGAAATTTTGAGCAGTTAGGAGAACCGGCAAATACCACCTCTGGCTGGCCCCAGAGTGAGGTGGGAATGGAGATTTTGCAATATCCTTCACCTGGAGTGGGGTGGGAATGGAGATTTTGCAGTATCCTTCCCCTGTCATGCGCACCAAGCCATGCCCACTAAGCCACACCATGCCCAAGCCACGCCCACAGAACCAGTAGTAAAAAAAATTGGATTTCACTATAGATAGATAGATAGATAGATAGATAGATAGATAGATAGATAGATAGATAGATAGATAGAATAGATGAGAGAGAGAGAGAGAGAGAGAGACATTTGGGACACATGTAATAGATGAAATCAGGTCAGAAAACTAAAAGCAAGTGTGTGTTATTTTTTTACTGCAGAATAGAAATATTTTGTGCTGCAATATGGTATGTTTTATTTTTTAGCCCATTGCTCCAGAATCAACCAACCATTCATCTGGCTATCTGGGATATTTCAGGAAATCTAAAAGCATCTGGATTCTCATGGGAAGTGAAAGGAATGAGACCTCCTGGGGGCACAGATTATACCATCTGCTTAAATAAGCTTTGTCCCTGGTAATTAAAGCTAATGATATTAATATAACAAATCTGTGAGCAAATGGAAAGTGAGTTAAGCAAGATCCTTGTGTGGATTATTAGACGCTAACCTCGAGTTTGAGAATGTCGTGCTGAAGCTTCCGCTGGAACTCCAAGAAGTGGGAGATGGTCAGTTTCCCCTTCAAATCAGCTCCAAAAAAGTATGTCGTCAATGCAGAATTGAAGCCGGTCTTCAACGTGTTCCCAGTAGTTGAACGGTCCCTGTGACGCATCCCCATGCTAGTCTGGGAACGAATGATGCTCTGAACCTACAGAGGGCAAAACAGCAATAGCAATAGCATTTAGAGTTATATACTGCACAGGGGTGGGCTTCAAAAATTTTAGCCTGGTTGTTGGGTGGATGTGGCCATGGTGGGCATGGCCTACTCGGCCTCCTGCACCACGGCGGGGGGGGGGCATTTTTCCCCTCCCCGGGCTCTGGAGGCTTTCCTTGAGCCTCCAGGAGCAAACCATAGTGAATGACCAGAAGGACCCCATCTATACAAGCTTCACAAATATATGTCAGCCCTGAAGCCATTTTGGAGCATCTTCAGGGCTGCCACAGCAAGGCTGGTTGAAGTTGTGAGAACGGGAGTGGGGACATAAAGATAGCTGGGGATGTGTAGCCAAAATAAAATTCTTTCTCCTGGGAACCAAAGGCGTTCTCATCAGGTGCTGGGAAAGCATGGACCGAAGCCAGCCGGAGTTGGGACTGTGACCTGATTGGACCATATGATGGACGTGGGGCCTGGGGGAAAGAACTTTGGGGTTTGATTTGGGTGGGGAGAACCTCGGTTCCTTTAGAGTCGGGTTTTCACCAACTGTGCCAATATGACATGCCTAATAAATTTCTACTTTGAGGAAACCCCAGGCCTCGGAGTTTTGATTGCGTTGGGTTTGTTACTTGGAACCCTGACAATACAGTTCAGAGTAACCATGTGTTAGTTCAGCTGAAAAGAAAATGCAATCATGATTAAGATGGAGAGGACCATGCATGATGAGCTATCCCATTATTTCTCCATTATTTGCCATTATTAAATGGCAAAATATGAAATGGATGTTTTGTTGTATTTGCTTGACCGTGATTTTTGTTTACAGAACTTTACATGAAAGTAGTAAACCTGATTCTATGATAACCTCTCCTTAGAATTATCAAATCATAGGGCTGAAAGGGACTTTGGAGGTCTTCTAGTCCAACCCCCTTCTCAAGGCGGGAGTCTTATACAATCCCAGCCAAATGGTTGTTCAGACTATTTTTGAAAACTTCCAATGATGGAGCATCCGCAACCAAAGGAGGCAAGTTATTCCATTGATTAATTGCTCTCACTGTCAGGAAATTTCTCCTTACTTCTAGGCTGTATCTATTTTTGACAAGCTTCTATCCCTTACTTCTTGTCCTGCCCTCTGTGCCCTAGTCAATCCCCTCTTTTTTATAACAGTCCCTTAAGCACTGGAAGGTATTCTTCTCTTTGATATTGAGATCTTACATATCAAGAAATGGAGAAAACTCTGTTTTAAAGCTTGCCATTCAGTCGGGTTTGACCGTGAATGTAGTGAGATGGAACACACAGAGATATATTGAGGGCACAACCACTGGAAACAAAGCTGCTTCTTGTATTTTATGAGCATTTTTTAAAAAACGTTCCATAGCTCCTTTTCATAAAATTTGCAAATATTGTTTGGCCAATAATGGAAGGAATGGGCCAATCTTTTACAGCTCCTTTATTGAAGCCTGGGGGCATCATACAGAATTGCTCCAGGCCTGGATATCCCAATTGTGAAACCCATTCCCCAAACTTAAGAATACCTTTGTCTTCTAGGGGTGTCTAGTCAAGAGTCAAAAAATGATCAACCAAAGTAACTCAAACCTTATCCTTGCTCGCTCTTTTTGCAACCTTGTCAGATTTGCAAAAAGAAAGAGATGTGAATGCACACAACAGCCTGCAATTTGCTTTAAAATAAAACCCAAGCTGTCTTATAAAACAGAGATGTTATAGCATGTCCTGCTGGTCCAGAGCACTTGGGTTTTTTAATTTGATTTATATGCCACCCTTCTCCGGAGACTCAGGGCGGCTTACAATGTGCTCAGCAATAGCCTTCATCCTTTTGTATATTTATACAAAGTCAGCTTATTGCCCCCACAACTGGGTCCTCAATTTACCTAGCTTAGAAAGGATGGAAGGCTGAGTCAACCTTGAGCCTGGCGAGATTCGAACCTGCAGTAATTGCAGGCAGCTGGTCTTAATAACAGGGTGCTTTAGACCATTGTACTACCAAGGCTCATGCTTCCCAAAATGTGTATTGTTTTGCTTGTTCATGCTTCCCAAAATGTGTATTAAATTCACTGACAGTTCAAGGTGCATAAAACACTTTGACTATAGACCCTTCAAATCCTGCTGTGCTGCCTCATTGGGACGGGGTGTATGTGTGTCCTTGGATGGATGAGCATGGAATGCCAGGGTGTATGCCCAGCACCCTGCACGGTCACCAAGCCATGAGGATCATCCCAGCTTTCCAGTTAAAATAAAAGGCATATTGTGTAGCAGCAATATAAGAAAATGCTAGAGGCAGTTGATTGCTTCGGCGACAATGGAACAAAGCATCATTTCGTATTACGTAGGAGAAGGCAGTTGTAAACTACTTTGGTATTTTACCAAGAAGGCTGCAGTGTGCCAACTATCATGCAATGTTTTTAATTTCAAGTGCTAGGGGGAAAAAAATGCTGAGGATCATCCAACACAGATTACAGCATTACACGGTAAGAATAATGCCAGATGTTCAAGCTGGTTTTAGATAAGCCTGAGGAACAAGAGATATTGCGGATGTACTAAGGATAATTGAGAAAGACCCAGAATGTCACCTACCCAATCAGCATGTGCTTCAGCAATAAAGATTAGCCTTTGTTTGTGTCAACCATGTCAAGCTGTGTTCAGTAACATGGCAATCCCAAACCTCTGATTGTCTTCACATGAAACCTGTATTATAGATCAGGAAGCCCATAGCCTGAATGGAACGTGGAGAAACAGACTGTCTCCAGTTTGGCAAAGGAGTAAGACTAGGATGTATAACCTCTCCTTCTTTATTTAACCTGTCTGTTGAATCTCTCTCTCCCTCCCTCCCTCCCTCCCTCCCTCCCTCCCTCCCTCCCTCCCTCTATCATCTATATAGCTATCTCTATATCCCTATCACTATCCATCTGTCCATCTATCCATCCATCTATCTATCTATCTATCTATCTATCTATCTATCTATCTATCTATCTATCTATCTAAACAGGATTGGAAAACAATGAAAATTTAAAATTGGTGGAAGAAACAATAATTTTGCTGATGATGTCTCTGACAGTTTAAAATGAAACTGATCTGCTAACTCTAGTAATGAAACTCGAGGTGCATGGTGAAAAAAAACAGGAATAACTTTGAATATAAAGAAGATCAAATCCATGACAGGAGGTGTAGCAAACTGCCTTAGAATGGGCAAAGAAGATGTTGAAGTGGTGGTTAGCCTTTGCCTTTCAGAATTAACTATCAACAACAACAACAAAAAATGAATCAATTGTCACAGACCAGCATTTGACAGAGGAGCATTCAAAGCTTTGGGAAAGATATTCAGATGCTGGAATATGTTTCTATCTGCAGAGATGAGAATCATGCAATTGTTTTCCCTCTGACACTCTATGGAAATAAAAGCTGGACATGCACTGCACACAGAGAAACAAACAACTGTTGTAGTATTTGACAATTTCTGAAGATCTTGTTCTCAGATTATTGATTTCAGTCAGACAGCAGAAGCGAAGAATAAGGTTATTTTCACACAAGGAAAATGGTCAGCGTAACCTGGCAACTCAAATTCTAACCCCGATAATAGCAGCATGATTACTAAGTCACTAAACAGAATTAAAAATGCAGGAAAACAATCCCAGCTGCTTTTCAATGGTGCATATGGATGTAAATACAGATTCAAATTTTAAAAAATAAGTAAGTAGATCAGTTCTGACAATCTGTAAACAAATGGGTCAAGGATATCCTGAAAAATGTATATATTGCTGCTTAAATATTGGATCTGACTTACTTTAACCGCTTTATTTGTACAATTATTTCAGACTTATTTATGATGTTGAGATTGAATTGTATCCTGTATTTTCTAAGATGGCTTTGAAAGACTGCTATCTTGAAGGAGAGCTAAGAAATACCTACATTTAATAACTCAATGAAACGAAAGAATATGCGGCATAAATCCTTAGCAAGAACAAGATTTCAATTTTTGGCAATATTCCTGGACAGGTTATTAATCATCCAATAGAGAATTGAATTTACGATGTTTCTTTTTATTATGTGATATTCCAATACAATTTAGACTCCAGAGAAATGAAAGGTTACTGCCCTAACTTCTCCTCTGATACAATCATTGCAGTCTTTTCATCCCAGGAAAAAAAAATCTTGTTTTCCAAATTGGTCAGGAGTCTGCCAGTTTTTAAAGTTCCAGTACAATGGAGTTAATTTTTAAGTACAAAGTATCACTTCCTCCTACAATAATAGGAGTATGTTATTTTAATAGGTAATATATAACTCAACCATCTCAATGGGAAGACTGATGTAGGCAGAAGGTACAGGAAAAAGGGATCATAAAAAAGAATATGGTACCTTCAGATATAAAAATTCTACAGAGGAATTATTGAGTCTGTCATCTGCACCTCTATAACTGCCTGGTTCGGCAATCAAACAAGACAGACACAGACTTCAACGAATAATTAGAACCACAGAAAAAACAATTGCTATCAACCTGCCTTCCATTGAGGATCTGTATACTGCACGAGTCAAAAAGAGGGCTATGAAAATATCTACAGTCCCCTCACGTCCTGGACATAAATTGTTTCAACTTCTACCCTCAAAACGACACTATAGGGCACTGCACACCAGAACAACTTGACAGTTTTTCCCTGAATGCCATCACTCTGCTAAACAACTAATTCCCACAACATTGTCAAACTATTTACTAAGACTGTATTACTATTATTCTTCTCATCCTTCCTATTACCTATCCCCTCCCACTTATGACTATAACTTTGTTGCTTGTACCTTTACGATTTATATTGTTTTGTTTCCTAGTATGATTTGATTGCTTATTTAGTATCCTATGACTATCACTAAGTGTTGTATCTTATGTTTCTTGATGAATCTATTTTTTTATGTACACTGAGAGCATATGCACCAAAGACAAATTCCTTGTGTGTCCAATCACACTTGGCTAATAAATTTCTATTCTATTCTATTCTATTCTATTCTATTCTATTCTATTCTATTCTATTCTATTCTATTCTATTCTATTCTATTCTATTCTATTCCATTCCATTCCATTCCATTCCAAAACATAGCAATTACCATTTTAAAATATTACATGCTTTTTAAAAGAGGCTGCTGAGTTTCTTCTTGTCTCTGTTGGACAAGGATTATTAAACTTTGCCCAAATCCCATTGATGGTGGGTGGAAGGAAGCATTTTAGCGGTTTCATAACTTTCTCCCTTTCCCTCTCTCATGAAGCTTTCATTTGTGGCAAGGGATTCTCAATGTAGACAAGTGGGAAATAAAAACATGCAATGGTCTCCAACCACCAACAGTGAGAAAAGAAAGGCAAAAACATTTTTATATGGGGAAAAACATGAGCAAATTCTGTATCAATCTGAAGGCCACTCAGTAGTTTAGTTGTTGGTAAAGGCAATGGTTCTAGAACTATAATAAAAATTGTAGCTCCTAGCTGTGTTGTCTGAGTCTCTTGGGCAATTCAGCTTCCTGAGTGACAAATTTAAGGAATCTGACACCTTTAAAGTTAGGAGATATTCCAGTCTTAAAAGGGAATATTCAATCTGGAGTGATATGATAGCAATGTCCCAATATCTCAGGGGCTGCCACAAAGAAGAGGGAGTCAAGCAGTGGTGGATTCCTCCCGGTTCGGCCCAGCTCGGCCGAGCCAGTAGCGGTGACGATATGACATCACTGAACCGGTTCTCTTTGTTCGGGAGCTGGGTCCTCCCGCCGCCCCCCCCGTTATTCTTACCTTTTATTTGGCCCCGCCCCAATCTATTCGCTGCCTCCCGAGTCCCAGCTGATTGGCTAGAAGGAAAAAAACTGTTTAAACTCTTGCCGCGGGGCTTCAAAGGGCCACCCTACAGCTGATCAGTGTTAAAAGGCAGTGTGGTGGTAGACCAGTGCGCTCCAAAAACAAATGGGTAGACTGGTGCCTCCAAAAACAAATGAGTAGACCGGTGCCTCCAAAAACAAATGGGTGGACCGGAATGCTCCAAGAACAAATGGGTAGACCGGTACAGCTCTGCAAGCAGTTAAAAGCCTGGTAGACCAGTACCTCTGCTAAATCCTAAAGAATTGTCACATGACCATCAAACCACGCCCACACAATAAGCCACGCCCACAGAACCGGTAGTAAAAAAAATTTAGAACCCACTCCTGGAGTCAAGCTATTCTCCAAAGCACCTGAGGGCAGGACAAGAAGTAACGGGTGGAAACTAATCAAGGAGAAAAGCAACCTAGAACTAAGGAGAAATTTCCTGACAGTTAAAACAATTAATCAGTGGAATGATTTGCCTCCAGAAATTATAAGTGCTCCATCACAGGAGGTTTTTAAGAAGAGATTGGACAACCATTTGTCTGAAATGTTATAGGGTCTCCTGCTTGTGCAGGGGGTTGGATTAGAAGACCTCCAAGTTTCTTTCTAAATGTTATTTTATTCTATTCTATCTTGGAAGCATTAGGAAAGAGAATTTTTTCTAATGTTGGCATTGGCAAAAGTCAAAATCAAGCACCCCACACTTGATTCAGAAGGGCACAGAAGACGACAATATTTCTGCTAAAGTCCAAGGATTCCTACCTCGGCGTAATGGCCAAAAGCAAAACAAACCTAGATTTACAATCTGTGTGATATAGTTGTTGAGATGTTGGGAGACCAAGTGCTAGTCCATTTTTAGCCTGGTAGCTCTCTCTTTGGGCTTTGGGGAAATCCTGAGGCAGAAGAGCTTATATCTAAACTCATGGAAGAAAAGTAGGCTGGAAATGTAAAAAATGGTAAAAATAATAAAACTGTGAGCTGAGTAAGGGAGGAAAACCATTGTCTTCCTTTATTTATGGACTGCCAGCTGGAGCTTGGCAGAGATTACGACATATTGGAGGCTCTATTTTCAGAGCTCATTAAATATCAGTGAAATAGCTCCTGTCTGCAAAATCAAGGTCTTAGATGTGAACAAAAATACACAAATGTTATATACATTGCTGTCTGGGTCTGTAAGAAAATTCATTCAAAATTTATCGGAGATGAATTTCAAAACTTGAACACATTTAACATGACTTATTAATCATTCTAAAAGAGGGGTGTTTAGATTGATTCAAATGTAAGATAATATAATGCAGATTGAAATGTTTCAAAACTGTTGTTTTTGGAAGCATTTTGAAGGTCAAATTTTCTAGTAAGACATCTTAGTTATTTGTACCGACAATACCAGAGAAATAAAGGCTCAGAAAGATGTTAATTGTGTACATTTTAATGATCTATGATAGTCAGGGCCCTCAGTCACTTTAATAGGCTACAACAAACAACAAAAAGAGTTGTCATTTTGATGTAACATACTAATGGTTGAGTATTGGTTACTCATATGGCATACTGCTTTTCAACGATCTATGATTTTTTTTTTGTTTTGTTCTTATATATATGATTCTTACAGACCTTTCATTTAGTGGCATGTTGGCATATTTATATCCATTTAGTCACCAGGAGTGAAGCACATTAAAAAGCATCTTTATTTTTATCTCTTTTTAAAATTCTTCATTCATTGGTTTCACAGGACCTACACAGAGTTCTCACTTTGTGATGGAACTAACATCGAAACTGTGCTTAGATTTTTTTTTTAATAAAAAAAAAAGCTACCCCCCCAGATTAAATTCATGTAGTTTAAATTGTACATACTTATTTCACCTTCTTAAAATACTTCCTATTGTTTAGTTTCTGAAAGTAAAGAAAATCCCACTAATTGCAAAACTGCATAATTATTAAATTTGATATTGTTTTGGTATTATTTTGTGGTAATTGAGACAAATTATTAAAAGTACATTTATTTCTTCCTCTTTGAATCTGTTCCCTTTGGTAGTATTTTTTTTTCCTCTTGTCCAAAATCAGTTTAACAACTGTCTTTCTATAAAAGCTTTTATTTTTCTCCCCCTTTGTAAATTTACCTCTGGGGGCTCTCCCTCATTTAATATTAAGGATATTTTGGGGAGTTTGAAAGTGTTAACTCATTTTGCAGTAGAAAAGCAGTTTATGAAAACCTTAAAGCTTGTGAGCTGCAGAATCACACTAGAAAAGCACATATGCATTTTTGTTAAGAGATTTGCAGTCTTTTGTCCTTTTTCTTTTGATAGATATTTTATAGGTAGTTGAAAAACAATCCCTCTAGTAGCAAAGACAGATATATATTGATTGAATCCCAGAAGACAGGAACAAGAGGATGTTAGCTGTCTGTTTGGAACTGTGTGTATCTTTTAAAAAAGCCAAGGGGGCAATACCTTAAAAAACAACAACCAGGCAATCCAAAGGCAATTTAGCAAGCTCACTTACAACTGGAAATCAGTTAGATGGAAAAGAAAGAGGAAATTAAAGGGTAGGGAAGAGAAAGAGAAAAAAATGGGATTGTCAGCCAGCATTGCCAGAAGTAGCCTAACACACTTGAAAGGCGCCAAGTTAAGGAGGACTGTTTTACATACAGACAGAATCATAGAGACAGAATCATATAGACATGCCATCATGGATTATGTACATACAGTACAGGGATGGGTTCTACTTATCTTTACTACTGGTTCGCAACGGGATCGTGCGTGCACACTTGCTTCGCTCGCCAAGCTTCTGTGCAGATCACCTATGATGACATCCAGGGCAGTGGGCGGAGCTGGTTTTACTACCGGTTCTTGCGAACCGGTCCGAACCAGGGGCAATCCACCACTGATACTGTACTCTTAACAGCAGAGAACTGCACAAATTCGCCTTCTTAAATATTATGTCAGAAAGGAAAAAAGAAATGAAAACTTGCCTGTTCAAATTCTTCCATATCCACTTCTCCATCGCCATTTAGATCAAACATCTTGAAAGCAATTTCGAAGTTTCTCTGAGGAGCTAGGGAAAAAAAACCCAGTATATTATAGACATTACATTATGGAGTAATCAGAAAGCAGCAATAATGATTTAAGAGTGATATTACAGCTTAAAACTTTTTTTTAAATTGTTCTTGTTTTTGCAATATATTTCTTATGTTTCTCCAGTGGATTTTTCTTCTTCTTGATTTTGTGTCTGCATCTTTGTTAATATGTATTATCTTAATAGTCCTCTTTAGCAATTTTCTTGCAAAAAATATATCTGTAATATCTTGAAATTATGAGCTCTGCAGGGCTACTTTTCTCCAGTAAGTCCATATTAAGTTTCATAACTTTATTTATGGCTCTATGCACAAAACATCTGTAATTTCTGTCCTCTCTAAGGAAATAGGATAGAGAAAACCTAATTAGAAATTGAGGCTCCAATGCTAAACTAAAAGTTTCAAATCTAAGCATGAATTTAAATGCAGGTTGTTTATAGGACAGCCCACAGATAAATTTATGCAGAGACGAATTTGATGGAACAAGTGGGACAATGAAAGGTTTTAATTAAACCATTTGCAACAAGAAGATTCTGTGTGAAAAATCAGGCAAATGACAATTTCATTTTAAGTACTATTTATTTGAAATCAAATTGTGCTGTTTTCATTTGGAGTTACTTCTTATTAAATATTGTGGCCTTAGTAGCAATAGCACTTAGACTTATATACCACTTCACAGTGCTTTATAGCCTTCTCTAAATGGTTTAGAGAGTTAGCATATTGCCTCCAACAATCTGGGTCCTCATTTTACCAACCTCGGAAGGATGGAAGGCTGAGTCAACCTCGAGCCGGTGAGAATCGAACTGCTGGCAGCTAGCAGTCAGCAGAAGTAGCCTGCAGTACTGCATTCTAACCACTGCGCCACCGCGGCTCATAACAAAACTGTAACAAAAGTTATAGGAAGATGAAGGACAGGTTATACCTCCAGCTTCTAAACATATATTGGTGGACCCACACCTTATTCCAGTGATGGCAAACTGATGACTTGCATGTCAAAAGTGATACACTACAATATTTTGGCTGACATGTCAACATTCATCAATATCTGACAACCACAGTGGTATCTTGGTATTCAATGGAAATTCATTCCAGAAGACGCAACAAATACTAAAACCAATGAGTACTAAGAAAACCATGTGACTTACTACATGTCACTATTTTGGCCAGAAGAAAGAGAGAATCACAAAGCAGCCGATATCAGTAAGTTCTTCCTTGGGCGTCGACTACCAGGAGAAAGACAAGCGCTTGGACAAGATTTCTACTTCAAAATCTGTCGAGAACTGAATTTGACGGGTGTTGCAACAGTTGAGGGCTGAGGTATGACTGTATTCTCAAAAACACACCCCATTCTTATGTGATTTTGGGGGGCTGCAGAAGCTATGTGAGAATGGGGGGGGATCTTCTTGCACAACCACTGGACTTTCTGGAAATCGTGCAAGCTCAAAAAATAAGTTTGTTTCCATTTTGTAATTATTTGGTATTTCTCTATATAATACCTGTTACCGCACAATTAGACTGTATTATTTTTAAGAAAACAAACCAATATGTAAAGAATTCTCTTTTGTTTGTGTGTATGTGTGTGTGTGTATATCAGTGGTGGGTTTCAAAAAAAATTTCTACCAGTTCTGTGGGTGTGGCTTGGTGGGTGTGACATGGCTTGGTGGGCGTGGCAGGGGAAGGATACTGTAAAATCTGCATTCCCACCCACTCCGGGGGGAAGGATACTGCAAAATCCCCATTTCCTCCCTATCAGCTGGGACTTGGGAGGCAGAGAATAGATGGGGGCAGGCTAGTCAGAATTTTTACTACCAGTTCTCCGAACTACTCAAAATTTCCGCTACCGGTTCTCCAGAACTGGTCAGAACCTGCTGAAACCCACCTCTGGTGTGTATGTGTCTGTGTCTGTATCTGTGTGATACACCAGCAGAGTCAAGTTAGGCATTTTCTGAATATGCAGAAAATGAGGTTTTAGCATCATTGCCCGGCCTAGCCTATTCATGCTGACATCTTTGATCTAGGGCAGTTAATAAATCTTTTTTCCCTCTTCTCCATTGTTTTAAGCACTCAGGAAAATATTAACTAAAATCTAGGAGCTGCAATAATTACTGTACCAAAGAAGTATCTCTGTAATATCCATATTATGGCACTTTTCGCCAGGGAATGACTCAGAAGAAAGCTTTGTGTCCAGTAATATCTGTTTGCTACTTAATTTTGAAGAGAGGCTGTTATCTGTATTTCCATACCAAGTCTTTTCATAACTGTTGTCCCACCACATCTTGGGTTTAGGGGTCAAATAAAACTCAGCCATTAGTTCAATTGTTTATTTACATCACTTGTTTATTTACGTCAATTACATTATATGAGAATTTCATTTGAGTGCCGTGTGATTTTTGTCGACTCATTCTGTGGAGGTGGTAAGGCTGGTTTGTTTTCATGCACTCAACACTCCATTCCAATAGTTTCCACAAGATGTCCCACCTTGCCCTCAAGCTAATTAGACATTATTCACCTTCAGGAATAGCGAAGAATGACAAAGTTCACCTTACTGTAAGAGCAATTACAGGTAATCCTCGACATACGACCACAATTGAGCCTAAAAATTTTGTCTCTAAGCAAGACATTTCTTAAGTGAATTTAACCCCATTGTATGATCTTTCTTGCCACAGCTGTTAAGTGATTCACTGCATATTAGTGACATGGTTGTTAAGTGAATCTGGCTTCCCCGTTGACTTTGCTTGACAGAGGTTTTCAAAAGCTGATCATGAACCAGGTAAAATGTAAATATGAATCAGTTGCCAAGCATTTGAATCAGTGGTGAAATCCAATTTTTTTTACTACCGGTTCTGTGGGCGTGGCTTGGTGGGCATGGCAGGGGAAGGATACTGCAAAATCTCCATTCCCACCCCCCTCCAGGGGAAGGATATTGCAAAATCCCTATTCCCTCCTCACTCCTGGGGGCAGGATATTGCAAAATCTCCATTCCCACCCCACACTGGGGCCAACTAGAGGTGATATTTGCCAGTTTTCCGAACTACTCAAAATTTCCACTACTGGTTCTCCAGAACCTGTCAGAATCTGCTGGATTTCACCCCTGATTTGAATTTTGATCACATGACCATGGGAATGCTGCAATGGTTGGAAGCGTGAAAAATGGCCACAAGTCATTTTTTTCCAATGCTGTTTTAACTTTGAATGGTTGCTAAACGAACTGTTGTAAATTGAGGACTACCTATACTTTGAAACAGCCTCTCCATCTTTTGAGTGACTACACTTCCAGTCCCCGATGTCTCATTAATATTTTACATAAAACATGAAAAGAATCGGTTCAATACACTTCCCACGTCAATCATGAGAGAACAATATGGAGTATATTTGCCTTTAAACTCAAGCCCTTCATATTCTCTACACGTGAGAACTGCCTAGAGGCACAGCCTCTGAGCCTCGTAACAATTTCTGGTGCTCATCAAAAAGACGTCTAAATGGAATTTTAGCAAAACTATACTATTCTGCAATAAGAACTAAACTGAGAATGCTGTTTATAGCAGACGTCCTTGCAAAAGTCTTAATATTCTCATCTTGTGCCGCAGAATGGGAACATTAGGCCTCCGAAACCTTAAAAAGAATTTAAATGAACTGAGATGTTTTCCTTAGATGCCCCTCATTATACTATTAATCATACTACTTTCTGTCTTGTTCTCCCCTCCCCAATTAATACATTATATGCGAAATCGGACACTATAATTATTCTGCTTATAATATAGGGTGGCTTTTTTTCTCTAATTCTTTCCTCTTATTGGGAGGGAACAGGAAATATATCTCCCTGTGGGAATATGCATCTTCAGACGCTGTTGGAATTCAAAGATGCGAACGCAGCACAATATTCATTCATATGCAGTAGAAGCCAGCGTGGAATAAGAAATATATGGCTTTCCCCGAAATGTTTAATGCTGGTTCCATTTCTAGTATCCTATTACCAAACAATTGTCATAGCTTCCCCAGAGCATTCAAGGAAATACAGGTTGCGATAATACAGAGAACCCTCAAAGGATTTTCCCTGCCAACAGACACCATATATTTGCATTACAGAACTTCTGTTCTCAGGGCTTCTAAGGAAATTAAACTAAGATACATTTGAGATTTAGGTATGTTCAGATATATTACTATTTGTTTAAAGTCCAAAGGCTCTTATATCCTTTTCAAGGTTTGCATGCAGTATATCAACCAGACTATGATTTTACTTTCCTTGTTTTATAACAGTAAACGTAGGAACCTCCCTAGGATGTCTCCATTATGAGACCTCTGATGGACTGACTTTAGATCTCCCATCCATTATTTCTTTACATGTGATACTACCATTTGGGAATTATGTCTATGGATATTCTCAATCATCCAAGTTATGGTTGTCCCAAATGTGCTTTTTTCCAAAAGGCAATTGGACTTTCTTGTTTTTGTTTTTGTTTTGAAAATGTTTCGCTTCTCAGCCAAGAAGAACTGAAGAAGCTTCTTGGATGAGAAGTGAAATGTTTTCAAAGAAAAAAAAACCAAACAAACAAACCAAGAAAGTGCAATTGCGTTTTGGAAAAAGCACCTTTGAACATTAAATAGTTCAGCTATAATCAGAGAAGCACGGTAACTATCTAACAAATAAATAAATAAATATTTGATCTAAACCATTAAAATCTGAGGGAGTAAATATCTTGATCATTGTAGGCAGAAATACATGACTTTTTCTTCCATAAAAGAAAAAAAAAACCAGATTCCTAATGTGGCATTAGAGGAAAGTACAGATCATCCTTGAGTTACGACAGTTCGTTTAGTGAGTGTTCGACATTACAACGGCACTGGAAAAAGTGACTTATGACCATTTTTTACATTTATGATCATGGTCACGTGATCAGAAATAAGATGCTTGGCAACTCACTCATGTTTATGACAGTTGCAGAGTCCCAGGGACATGTGATCCTCTTTTGTGACCTTCTGACAAGCAAACTCAATGGGAAAGTCAGATTCACTTAACAACCGTGTTACTAACTTAATAACTGAAGTGATTCACTTAACAACTGTGGCAAGAAAGGTCGTAAAGTGAGGCAAAATTCACTTAACAATGCCTTGTTTAGCAACAGAAATTGTGGTCCTAAATCAAGGATTACCTATATACCAAATTATACAAAGGGAGTTAAGAAAGCATTCCAGAATACAGAAAAATGTTTTGTACAAATTGATAAATAACAGATTTCATCTCTGTCTCATGTTAGAGTCTTCTGCCATTAAAATATTTATTCATGGGACAATAGTATTCCTTCCACAGAAGATAAAAATGGCATTGTGTTGTAAATGTGCAAGAAATAGGAAAGGGCAGGATAGCCAGGATAAAAGGCCCTTGGTAGTACAGTGGTCTAAGGCACCCTGTTATTAAGCCGGTTATTAAGACCAGCTGCCTGCAATTACTGCAGGTTCGAATCTCGCCAAGGATCAAGGTTGACTCAGCCGTCCATCCTTTCTAAGGTAGGTAAATTGAGGACCCAGTTGTGGGGGCAATAAGCTGACTTTGTATAAATATACAAAAGAATGAAGGCTATTGCTGAGCACATTGTAAGCCGCCCTGAGTCTCCGGAGAAGGGCGGCATATAAATCAAATTAAAAAAAAAAAAAAAAGCAATCAGGGAAGGTAGGGGAATTTAAAATAGCTAGAGATATGTGCTTGAAAATACATACTGTCTCTCTAACACAAACATATCTAGGAGCCGTGTGGATTATTTATCATGACTCTACAACCATGAGATATTAAGTACCTTGCTATAACAACAATATTGCTGCATTCCTTTACAGCAGAGCTAAGCTAATGCTCAAAGGGCTATGTTCAATTTTCAGTGAGAATTCATGGCAATGGAGATTTATTCCTGTCTCCGTAACACGAAGATTAGATGAATAAATATGGAAAGTGCTTTTGCCAGGCATCTCTAGGAGGTCACATATAAAAATTTATGTAGCTGAAGGTTGAGTGAATTCTCGACTACTTATATTATTGGGCAGGTGCCATGTATTTCCTAGTACAATAGCTAAGTGCATCTTTAGCTGTACACAGAGCATATCCCATGCACGTAACTTGAAGGGAAAAAAATTGAGATCATCTAAATCTGTAAAATACTATCTGTAGGAGAAGAGCGGGGTGGTGGTGGTGGAGTTAAACACATCATCAGTTAGAATCCTTGCGTTCCCAAAATGCTCCAACTTCAATCTTCAGCAGATCCTTATCTGGCAGCACATTAGCAATGAACTTGAGTTGAGCAGATCCTTGTGCATAGGCTTGAATAAATCTTCTATACTGCAACCTTACAAAGGTCCAGATTTTTTGTGCCTGACATTATCTTTTCTAGCATACTGTAGTATTTACAAATTTAATCTACTGAGCTTAACCCTGCCTCAAAGACACATATGAAACAGTACTAGTACTTATTTGGTTGGGAGTGGAACAGAAGGGAGTTCTTGAAGGTTTCAAGGAAAACCGAGTAAGAAATCCGAATTCTTTACTACTCCTGGTGTTTGCAGTGGGAAAGGAAACATCTTTCTCTTGATTTGAAGTTGATGAGATGAAATGCAATGATTTCATATGCAAATTCTATTGAGAATGTGGTTGATACATCTTAACGTAAATACAGTAGTGGCCAAAATTGTGGAAACCTTTTGGGAAAAGTGTATTTTTAAGGTTTGATGGCTAATAACACCACTTTTTTTTTGGAGTTTTAAGATAATCATATCCCACTGCTGGAATGGCCTGGGAATTAGCCCAGACCTTAACCCAACTGAAAATCTATGGAGCCAACTATAGAAACTTGTTAGTCAGAAGCGACCCAGCAATAAAACCCAGTTAATAGAAGTAATCATTCAATCCTGGTTTCACATTATAACAGCTGCAGAACTAACAGACTTGGTTCACTCCATGGGAAGATGTTGTAAGGCCGTAATTCATACTAAAGGTTACCCAACTATTAACTGACATGGTGATAATTTTTGTATATCTCGTTTTTTCTATGGTGATAATTTTTGTATATCTCATTTTTTCTACGTTTTACTTTTCTTCTTTATACTGTAACTTGTGTCTTGCAGACGTTTCATTACCAAAATTAGGTACCAAACCTAGTGTCAAACTCAAGGCCCAGGAGCCAGACCTGTCCCACGGGGTACTTAGATCTGGCCTATGAGGCTGCCCTGGAAACAGTGAAGAACCAGCCCACGGTACCTCCCAGCAAAAATGGAGCTTGGGAGGGTCGCACGCGGTCCTCCCGAGCTCTGTTTTTGCTGGCAGAGGGTTGCAGGAGGCTGTTGTAGTCGAAAACGGAGCTCAGGAGCCCATTTTCACTGGCAGATTGCTCGAACACCTCCGAATATGAGTGACGTTGAGCTGGCCACGCCCCCTGGCCATACACCCCGGTCCCCCCAAGGTCAAACACAACCCTGATGCGGCCCTCAATGAAATTGAGTTTGACACTTCTGCTTTACAATATGATTGCTCCTGACCCACAATTATTGCCAGTTCCAAATCTCCAACTATCTCAGCCGGAGATTTGGCAAACTGTATGAAGCATATTGCTAGTAAATACTAAACAGTGGATGGCAGATGTTACTGAAATCTCTCTGTGGCTAATTTTTGAAGGTATGGAGGAAAAAACAGTTTTCAATTCAGCCAAAGCTATTATTCTTATAAGAAAAGCATTCTAATTTGTGGCATAAAATAACATGCTAATGACTGACATACATAAAAAGATCCTCACAGAATGGTTTAATTTGCTCCAACTGCAACTAAATAGGATATGAAAGCGCAATGAATATAATTTTTTTCCTTCCAAATTTAAACAGGCACAGAGCTCTGTTTAATAGTTGACGGTAACAGATGAGTCTAGATAAGTAGGAATTTCAATCTAGAATTCTCACTTGAGGCACAAATGGCCAGGCTTAAATTATTTCAGACACAGTGTGCAAAGACCTCACTCTTTGGAAAAGGCTCTGACAGTGGTGGGTTCCTCCTGGTTTTACTACTGGTTCGCTGATCACGCACTTTGTGTGCGCGCTTTGAGCTTCGTGTGCGCACACACCAAACGTGTGCTGTGCATGCATGCGCAATATACAAAAACTTTCCACTTCCGCGTTTCTACTAGGGAGAGCACAGATGATTCGCGCGGCAATCCACTCTGCCGTGCTAATCAGATGAGAAGATAAAAGGTAAAAAAAGGAGCCCGGGCGGGCAGGTAGGCCAATCTGAACATTGGGGGCAACCAGTTTGCTACGAGGTGATCGTTGGTGGTACCGGTTCGCCCAAACCGCTGTGTACCTGTAGCAACTCACTACTGGGCTTTGATGTTGGGAAAGGTGGACAGAAAGAGAAGACAAAGATGACCAGCAGCAAAGTAGATGGACTCAGTTAAAACAGTGATGAGTGTGTCCTTGGGAGGTTTGAAAGAACAGATTAAAGATAGGTCATCATGGAGAAAAGTGTGGTTGCCAGGAGTCAAAAATGACTTAATGGCTCAAAATCAATCAAGTAGGAGTTAAGTCTTTATTCGTCTTCTTCTCCCACTCAAATCCCCATAGGATAGTTCTCCTTCAGTATAAATAATTTAAGAATTGGACTGGCTCTGATGGGATTGGCTCTGAATTAAGAGCAAAGACGTTTGTCTTTACTCATCCTTACAAGCTCAGTCTGTACTTCTACCCATGAAAGAGATTAAACTATACAAGTCCAGTTTTCCATGTGTGCAAAAACACAATCCAATTCACCAAACACAAAAAACTGTTCTTGTGTCTAGTTGTTCTGGTGTGCAGTGCTCTATAGCGTTGTTTTGAGGGTAGGAGTTGAAACAGTTTATGTCCAGGATGTGAGGGGTCTAATTTAGGATGCAGAGAATGTGAGTGACCTAATCACCATCTGGCTTCTCTGCCTAAGTGATGAGTAAGGGACTCCCTGTTTTTAATCCAACAATTTAACCACTATATAGCCCTCAACTTGTAACAGTCCATTTACTGACTGTTTGAAGTTACAAGGATACAGAAATAAAGTGACTTATGACCATTTTTCACAGTTACAACCTTCGCAGAATCCCCATTGTTATGTGAACTGATTCATATTTATGACCGCTGCTGTATCCCAAGGTCACGTGATCCCCTTTTGCGACCTTCTGACAAGCAAAGTCAATGGGGAAGCCAGATTCACTTAACAACCATGTTACTAACTTAACAACTGCAGTGAATCTCTTAAGAACTGAGACAAGAAAGGTCATAAAATGGGGCAAAAACTCACTTAACAAATGTCTCACTTAACAACAGAATTTTTGGCCTCCATTGTGGTCGTAAGTCAAGGACTACCTGTATTATATTGGTTGTGTTTTACTTTGTGAGGTGCCACAGCATAAAAAAATCCCAGCTATTACTAATAAAATAAATAAATAGAATATTTTTTTAAAATAAATGTGATTAATAAACAAGTACTATTAAAACAAAAAATCAGGATCACTTTTTAAAAAAACAAACAAACAATAAACGGGATTTTTATTCTGTTTTTCACTGCCATGTTTCCAAGAAGCTGCCCAAATGCAATTTCTTCCAACGTACAGACAAAAAGAAAAAGAAAAGCAAAGTCAGCTCGTTTCCCTTAACCTTGTGTCTCCCCACTAAGGAAATTCAAAATGTGCAGAAAAAAATGAACAGTGGAGAAAGAGATGAAGATCACTGCAAAGTCCTCTATGCTGTTTTGCCCTAACATTTTAATAGAAGACAGGAAACACTGACACAATTTAAAATATTATATCATGTCTTTTGGGGAAAAAAATAAATGTATAAGATGCACAGAGCGAATTAGGGAAACAGACTGCTCGAGAGCAGTAAGTTACTTATGAATAAAATATGGTAGCAGACTTCATTTTCTATGCAGTATGCAAACAGCTCCTTGCTTGTAAAAGGGATATGATTTTATCTGAGACCTGGCCAACCGTAAACACTGCAGAAGTAACAAAAAGAATAACCAGAACTCATTTTCTTGGGCTAATTATGCAAATGTTTTAAAACTCTTCTCTATAGGATAGTCATTTATAGAAGGCCTACTGGAACTTTCAAAAATATAAATCATGAGCTGGTGGTATACAATGGAAGGAGACAAGATGATATTCCGCAGCACGAAGGAGAGGCGAAGATTACATTGAACATCTATGTTGGGACATTTAATACTTCAAATCAGTTACAAGCAGTGGTGGGATTCAGCCGGTTCAGGTCAGTTAGGGTGAACTGGTAATTAAATTTCTGGCTGGCCCACACTGCCCCTTCCTTCCTCTTCCAGGAGTCCCCATGCGTCCCATTTTGGCTCCCAGGTAAGTGCAGGGAGACCTACTAGGCCCAAAACGGGGCACAGATATGTGTGGTGTGCCTCGCCCGTGGCCCGTTTTCACTCCCAGGAGGTTGCAAGAAGACCTACTAGGCCCAAAACGGGGCATGGGGGGGCAGTGCTTCCCCCCCACGGCCCATTTTTGCTCCATGGGGGCTGCAGGAGGCCAAGTGCTGCCCGTCACATACCCTGGCCATGCCCCCCCATGGCTACACTCACCCAGCCGGTTATTAGGGCAGAGAACCGGTTGTTAAATTATTTGAATCCCACCACTGGTTACAAGTATAGAGCTCCCAACGGTGCTTTTTCAAGAGGCAACTGGACTTTCTTTGTTTTTTCTTGAAGACATTTCATTTTTCATCCAAGAAGCTTCTTCAGTTTAGAACCGAAGAAGCTTCTTGGATGCGAAGCGAAATGTCTTCAGCCTTCAGCCAAACAATGTCGGCTGACGGCCCCCAGGAGGAGAGCGTTCTCTGTGGGAGCCCCGACCCTCTGGAATGATTTGCCCACCGAGCTCAGGACAGCCCCCGACCTCCTTTCCTTCCGTCGTGAGTTGAAGACGTGGCTCTTTCGTCAACTTAACTGATCCGTTATGGGTGTACATTGTTATAATTTTAAATTGTTTTAATTGGGTTGTTGATTTTAATTTTATTGTGAATTGTATTGGATATTGTTTTTGTAAGCTGCCCTGAGTCCCTCGGGAGAATGGCGGCATATAAATCGCAATAATAAATAAATAGATAAATAAATAAATAAATAAATAAATAAATAAATAAATAAATAAATAAAAATAAAGTCCAGTTGCCTCTTGAAAAAAGCACTTTTGGGATAACCAGGACCTGGATGACTGAGAATCTCCACAGACAAGTACAGATTTCAACTAACTGAATTTCAATGAGGTTGCATTTTCCATGTTGCTTACAGAGGAAGTGTTTCACTACTTATGGTCACAAATGTTCTATGTTTACATAGAAGATTCCATTAGGCAAATAGAATAGAAATCCCTCCCAGGGCACTCTACTCAGGAGGAACAACCACTAAGTTCTCACACCCAGGTAAGTCCATCTGTTAGCTCCACTACATAGATAGATCAGACCAGGCAATCAACTCCAAAGGAAGGCCAAAATTACTTTTTATTGAGATTGATTATTATAACAGAATCTTGCAAGTCTGATTATGCGTACCTGCTCTTCCTTCTTATGGAGGTGTTTGTCTGAACTGCTCCAAAATGTTATCTAGCTATTTTGCAATTCCGCCCCTCTTGCCTAGACCAGTGATGGCAAACCTTTTTGGGGCTGAGTGCCAAACCGGAACACGCGTACAAGTGTGTGCATGTGTGCGCCCCGGAGCACCGGAAACCCAAATACCAGCTGGCCAGTGCGCGCATGCCGGTTTTTTGGCCGTTTTTTGGGCTGTTTTCCCGGCCATTTTCTGGGCCGTTTTCCAGCACTCCGGCATGTGCCCACATAGAGGGCTCTGCGTGCCACCTCTGGCACACGTGCCATAGGCCTAGGCAATAGTTCCTGCATGTCTGTATCAAGTTAATTTTTCTTATCTTCAATTTGATTGCAGTGTTAAAGTGTGAGTTCCTTCCGCTGCATTTTGTTTATATAACCAAACTAATAGCTGCAATTATGACTGCATACAAATAGCTCATTAGTATTCAATGTTCCAATAAAGGTAAATTTATTCTGTTCTTGTCCTTCATAGTTAAATTCACTAAAAGCAGTAACAGATTATTTTATTGGAGGAAGAAAACAAAGGGGCTATTACAGCTCAGGACCAAAGAATAAGAGCCAAGGAATGAAAACAATGTGCAGATTCTGATTTCATGTCCAGTCCATGCTTAAGGTAGCAGGTGAGCACACCAAAAGCAATTCGTACAATATCTCTCTCAGTAGCAAAACATCTACACTTGAAATAGGCAGATAATTTAACACCAGCACAGCAAAGGAGGAACAAGAAAATATCAAGACAACAGATAAAAGCAATCTTCAAAAGGGAATGACAAGGATGGAGAATATAATTATCTTCAAATTCCAAAGAAGAAGTAATTGTATTGTGATTTAAATTAAGCAAAAAATAAAGAGAAGCTGGCCTGGATTCCAGGTATCCCTTGCAATCCAGTAATTATTATTGCAGTCTTGGACAATGAAGGCTATATTCTTCTACTGCACACAATAGGCCATAATTTTCTCTCACTTTCTAACTCTAGGTATGTGAGAATGCTTCTAGTAATTACACTTTTCTGATAACTGGCATATGGCCTTATCAGGAAAGTGAACAGAATTGATTACTCCCTGTAAATGCAAGTAACTTTAATCAAATAACATTGATTAAACGTAGCGCTTAGTTGCCCAAGGGTACAATCATGAAGAATTTGCATTATTGTACAGTGAATACTGTCAAGTACATCCTTGTCTGCAAATCATTGCCCACAGACTCTTACCAATATAGGAGATGCCTGAGAACAAATTGCACTCAACGCATTTTAATAAATATGAGTTAGCAACACACTTAACCATTTAAAGGTAAAGGTTCCCCTCGCACATATATGCCAGTCGTTCCCAACTCTAGGGGGCGGTGCTCATCTCCGTTCAAAGCTGAAGAGCCAGTGCTGTCCGAAGACGTCTGTGGTCATGTGGCCAGCATTACTAAACGCCAAAGGCGCACGGAACTCTGTTACCTTCCTACCAAAGGTGACCCCTATTTTTCTACTTGCATTTTTTACGTGCTTTCGAATTGCTAGGTTGGCAGAAGCTGGGACAAGTAACAAGAGTTCACCCTATTACATGGCAGTAGGGATTCGAACTGCTGAACTGTTGACCTTTTGATCGACAAGCTCAGTGTCTTAGCCACTGAGCCACTGTGTCTTTTATACCTTAACCATTTGCTAAGGTATAAAAAGACTAATCTTTCTGTTGTCCCTTTCTTCTACTTTCCTCATACTCCACTGCCCTGACAGTTCTTCATTTAAATGGCATGCGTTAGGATGTCCACAATCTACACAACTCAAAGAAGATGTCATTCTGAGTGGGATCGATATCTCAACTGCAGGAACTTTTTGTACTATGTGACATGTTCAGTCTGATCGGATAGCTGTTTATGAAGGTTCTATGATATCAGAAGCTCAGCTAGTCCCAACATTTTATAATCATAGAAGAGCAAAGAGTAGCAGAACCATCAAAAGCCTTGAGGCTGCTGAATTCATTAGGCAACTTTATATTTTTTTAAAAAATGTATGGAAAAGATCAACTCGTTCTCGTAAAGATATAAAAGAACTTGGCGTGCTGCAGGTCATATCTTTAAACTCTTAATTCCACAACAAAGATTTTACTGGAGGAACAAGCATTTTCCTCTCCGATATTTGCCTTGAATATAATCAATCCATCTTCTCCATTCTAACATATATTTCTCATTTGAATGGTCCTTTAGATATGCTGAAATTTTTGCCATTTCTGCTAAATTTACTACTTTTAATGTCCATTCTTGAATAGTAGGTAAATATTCCTTCTTCCAGTACTGCGCCACCAAGAGTCTTGCTGCAATTATTAAGTTCAGAATCAAATTAGTCTCTATAGCCATGCAATCTGTAATTATACCTAACATGGGAATGGCTGTTCTGATGCCTCAGCTTCTTTCAGTTGTGCTATTCTGAAAATGAGACCTAATAATACATGTGCACAGCAGAAAATGGGAAAAACATTTCATATTTATAGTATTGCTTCTTCTTGCCAACAGACTACTTACCTGGCCAAATTGGTTATTTTCAAAACAAAAACATTTGCAGACAGATTATTATTCTCTTTGTGCAAGGTGTGTGTTTCTGTAAAAGACGGTAAATTCTCTCAGCTACGTACACAATTGTTTTCTAGGATAAATATAGCTGACCAGCAATGCCCTTGTTGTCTTCTGGACTCACTATCTCAATCCTTTGGGCATCACAACATTCTACTTGTTTGATCAGCAACTGGGAAGGGAGGAACAAAAGGCTTCAACTGCCGTGTTTTCCCGAAAATAAGACCTAACCAGAAAATAAGCCATAGCATGATTTTTCAGGGTGCTTGTAATATTAAGCCTTACCCCAAAAATAAGCCCCAGTTACGATCGTCAGCCAGACAGATGCATTTACCATACATTTTCCTGAAAATAAGACCTAATTGGAAAATAAGCCCTAATGCGTCTTTTGGAGCAAAAATTAATATAAGACATGGTCTTATTTTCGGGGAAATACGGTAAGTCTCACCTCCCCATTCAAACATGTAAAGTTAGCTCTTATGTAGCAAACTGGTACACCGGCAGGAAAGGCCACAATTCAATGACAGAACAAAAATGCTCGATTTGGTAGGATTCTGTTGGAAACTATGGTGAATATAACATTTAGTACATATGGAGCTGATGTGCTCTGAATTTTAATTCCCATACAAGTTTTGTGAGATTTCAAAACTTTCCAGATAGAGAATTTAATGATGCACATATAATTTTTTCCCTCTCTCACGGGGGCCAAATGCAGAATATGTGGAGTTTTCCAAGCCAAATGACTTAGAACAAGATAGAGAAACAAGACAGAATACTCTCAACAAGACCGAATTAGTGCTGCTCTTTCTACAGCAAGATAAATGACAGAGGACTGAAGCCAAATCCAAAATTGATAAAACAGGAATGTTTCCAAGAGAAAGAAGAAAAGAATTTGTTCATTTCTGATATACATCAACTGCAAATGGGACCCAAAGAAATCATCTAAAAATGGAGAGTTGAATGCACATTGACAACAACTGTGAGTATGATCAAATCACAAAAAAACATTGTTGTTATGGCGCATTGCACAATCAGCCAGATGTCTAAACTGCATTTGACATTTTTATCCACCCATCAAGTCCTTCCCAAGGACTTGGGGTAGGCAGATACTGTTTAATCATTGAGGTAATTGTCGCAGAATGTAAGCTGTTCCAAGCAAAGCTGCCTTTTGCAATTGACTGATGGTGATTTTGTCAATGCCGAAGGTGTTTAACTCTGTTTTTCTGTATTTAGAAGAAAAAAAAAACTAAAATGGAAACAGTATAGAATAAAAACATGTACTTACTTGACAGGACTGTTGTGAGGAAGATATAATCAGAAAAGGAAATCAAGCCACATTCTCCAAGGGCATAAAAGATGCTGTCTTCATCTGCAAACTTCTCACGTTCCTGGGAAATTCTCTATTTGAAAAGATTATGAATACCACAATCCCAAGAGAGGAAAAATAGACTTAATTAATAACAGACCGCAGCTTTAATACTCTATTATTATTGCCATTATTCATTTTCTAAATCCCTTCTATTACCATTCAGATACCTTTCCAGCCTTTAAATCTGTCAGGTGGGCTTTTGGGGGTTAAAATATTAAAACCAAGTTCTCTTCTATCTATATTTTTACATACATTTCACTCCTTATTTGAGTCTAAATCCTTTTGAATACAGGAATTATTTCTAAGGGAGCAGGCTAGGATCGTGTTATTAACATTTTCAATCCAAGGCAAATCAAAATATGCCTTGTTTCCTTCTAACTTAGTAGGCATTTTAAAGTTTCCATGTTGCCATTTTTAATACATAGTGACCAGATAGAATTTATTGATGGTTGATTTGGAGAGCTTTTATACTTCTATGCACAAATAAAATACTGCCCATCTCTTAATTTGATTATGAAATAGGAAGCAGGTTACAGTACTTGAATTTAATAGCAGTGTTGCACTATGCTATATGAACATTTCAGGAAACCAGAATTAATAGTACCACATATTTTCTAAAACTGCAAAACTGCAACTAGCTTTGAAGCTTTGCAGACGTGATTTAAAGGATTTCTCTTGGCTATGATTTTTGGCGAGGCATACATAATGCAAAAACTCTTTTTAATGGCAGGACTGGGAAATGATTCCGCTAATGAAAATAAAGATAAAAGACCAAATCTAATCTCAGTGTCATGCTTAAGAGGCCACAGTTTATCATCAGTTGGTAACTGTAATGCAGGCAGGCAATTCTGATCCAACAATTTCTTTTCTTTCTCGTTCTATCCATAGATTTAATTAGTAAACTGAAAGCTATTAAGTTGTTTTTGCCTTCTGAAGTTTTAAAGGCCAAAAAAAGATACAAAAATTGGGTTAGAGAGGCTGAGTTTTATCATTTTAAAATAGTTTTTTTTTTCAGAAGTATTAGAAGACATTAGAAGGCAAGCACCATACACGCACGCACACAGGGAGAAGAAGTAGAAATATTAAAAAAAGATCAAGTGAGTTGTGGTTAATGTATATGAAGCATGCAAGCACGAGAGCACATAAATCACAAGCACAAATTTAAGAGCAGTATTAGGGAACAAAAGACACCATCAACAACACACCAGGGTGCAGTTATACAACTGTCCCCTATCTGTTACCTCTGTCTAGCGAGGATCCCATCATATATGAGATAAAGGAAAGACAATTTGTTAAGCAACGACACTTAAAGCACATTCACATCATCATCTGTTGCATTTGGAGAGCAAGAAACAGTTGAAACGATAACAGTCATAATTAAGAAATGTAGAGGAGGCATTGATTAGAAACTGAGATAGAGATTTCAGATGCCGTCCAATGCTATCGTTCTATTTCTGTCTGAAGTACCAGAACTGGAGATGAAGCCATAATAAAATAAAGTAATCATCCTGAGAGAAAGGATAATCACCAAACTCTTTTTCAGTAATTCTAGCTACGTAGGAATGCCAAAATATCAAGGGAGAACTCATAACAAGAATCATTCTTAGTGAAAACATTTTAGGGAGTGAGAAGTAGCAAAGTTGTACTTATCCTGCAAAATACGGATACCAGTATTCACTCATTATATTTATGAAGTCCTTGGTTCTCTGAACTTGGTGGCTTTCAAACAATAAATAACAGCCTAACAAAGGAACCACCAAAACACCCCCATCAACACTGACAGGGCAAGCTACTAGTGTATAAAAAAGAGCAACTTCCCACTCTCTTCTAGCACTGATGATGTTACCTAGGTGGGTAATGAAACAACTGCAAAAAGATAACCAAGCCCAGAGAGCACCAAGGATCCCAGAAATATGTAGTTTATACTTGAACTACAAATATTCTGTCGATATCTGTCGGTGTCATTATATTTATTCTGACAAAATCAAAAGGGAAAGCTACATAAGGATATTCTATGGCCAACATTTATACATACAATTGACAACATCTGGAAAAAAGATTGGAGACTCACTGTTCTCTAAGATTATGAAAACTGTACCTAAAATCAGAACTCTGTTGTTTACAGTATTATAATTTCAAATGATGCAATCATACTGTTACTACTCCTATCTCTTGTCATTTTAGTATCGCTTTGGCATGCAACTCTAACTTGTAAAGAAAGTTCCACTGAAATGAGACTGATTTCCACTGAAATATAGATTGCCGATTTAGAGAGACAGAACTTTAGTTAAGATTTTAAACTCATTTAAAGGCATTCCGTTTGTAAAACGTTAGACCCAAACAATATTTATCACAGTCATCATTTACAATTTTATTATGGCATTCTGTATCTTTCTTTACATTAGGAGTAGTAACAATATATATTTCATATGCTACTGCTAAGAATATCCACTTTGTATATGGAGCTCTAAATATCATAATGAATGAGCTTCTGACACCTTTGATGCAGTTTTGCGAAATAGATTAATACAACAGGCATGTCAGCAATTCAAACACATTCTATTATAAACCAGTTTCTCTTGTATAAGAATGTGTTTTATGACTCTCAACACCATCTTCCCCAACTATCATTCCAGCACAATGCATTATTATTCTTGAATCAAATGCAAGTTATTTAAAAAGCAAAGCATGCAGGTATGGTATAATCAGTGGTAGTAGTAGCAGTGGTAGTAGATATAGTAGTAGTAGTAGTAGTAGTAAATGACATGTAGTTAATGCTAAGTAGATTAGGCTTCTCTTAATGACTTGCCATTGACATCAGAAAGACTAATAGCACATTCTGCTCTACCTACCTAAGTCCTCTTTGCACCTGGATTCCAAATTCATTCCTATCTGTTATCAAATTAACTATTTTATAAAATTCCCATTTATAAAAATGGAAGCATTACTGCAAAAATGTGATGATTTTTTTTTTTTTTTTTAAAACAACAACAACCAGTTTGGCTTACTGAAGAATTTTATATTTCCCCAAATCATCTGAGTCTGTTCAATATTGTCTGAAGCTCATTGTCACACTAAGTAATTCAATTTAATCCATTTAGAATTTAAAATAATATTCTTAGAAAAATGAAAGCTACTCTAGCGATAAGGTACAAGCATCTAGAAATAATCACAGTGCAACTGAATAGTATACCAACTCCCTTTTTACGACCCTGTGTAATCTCTTAATTCGGGGTAGACTCAGGGCGACTGGATGGAGCTGAGCTTTTACTGGCCGGATGCCCTTTCTGATGCCACGCAGAGTTCTCAGTAGATTTTTTTTCTTTGTGCCCTAGGAGAGAAATACCTGATGCTACCTAGGATTGAACTCCCAACCTTCCAAGTAGGAAGCGAGTGTCTTCACCACTAGGCCACCATACTGCTCAGCTGAATAGTATATATACCAACATGTAAGAGTAATGCATATATTCTCTCTACTGCAATACATATATATAGTCAAAGAGGTGACCGGTTCAATTTCTGTCAGATGGATTTAAATAAATATTTCCCAAACTTGGCAATTTCCAGATGTGTAAATTTCAACCTTCGGACTTCTAATCAATGACCATCTCTAATCAATGAGTGATTGTGGAATTCTGAGATTCCAAGTTCACACATCTGGAAATGTCACAATTGGGAAACATTGATTTAGACCTTTAATTAAATGAGGAATAAAAAGCAAACACATTTTGATGAGGCTGCTGTGTATGGACCAGGCAGGAAAAGAGAACAAATGTGTTAAGACAGAAAGGCCCGATTGTCAAAGTGACAACTAATGTATTCGTATGTTCTAAAACAGAAGGTTGACATCTGATTGTTATAAGGCATAATGTATATACTATATGGTATCACAAAGTATATTTACACATATAGCTGTATCATTGTCTTCTGTATCAAGGAAAAAAAGAACTGGGGATTTTGAAGCTGCAATTAAATTCCAAAATAGGATTGCCACATTTAACCTAGCAATTTATGGACAGCTCGGTCATCACATAAAAAGAGCCAAGCACGTAAGATTGCAAAGGCTTTATTAAAGCACAGAGATTAGTAATATGCTTTGAAATATATGGATTATGAAACACCAAATGTAAAAAAAAAAAACCATGCCAAATAATTATTTATATCGCTGTATTTACTAGTACCACAAATTCAATTTCAGAAATTGAACTGTAGCACATTAATATTATTAATCACCATAACAATGCCCATTACAATATACCCTTGGTCAGTGTGCATTTAATAAGCAAGATTTTGAATGTTTATCTATGTCTCCAGCTTTTTTCTTCTTCTTTTTTTTGAGCATACATATTTAAACTGAAGGGAATACGTTGCATTAAATTAGAATCTGTATTAATTTTTTAAATTCTGGCTTTAAAGAAAATATGGACACAACTTTGTCCATGCTAGTAAGGAAGGAAGGAAGGAAGGAAGGAAGGAAGGAAGGAAGGAAGGAAGGAAGGAAGGAAGGAAGGAAGGAAGGAAGGAAGGAAGGACAGTATCACATAAGAAAAAAATAGCAGAAGGAAGGAAGGAAGGAAGGAAGGAAGGAAGGAAGGAAGGAAGGAAGGAAGGAAGGAAGCTTATAGCCTATGAAGAGTTTCTGCTGAAGAAAAGAATTAGCGTTTTCTGATTTCCATTGTCTTACAATGCTTTGTTCTGTTCCAGAAAAGATAGTCTAATTGTTACCTACCTACCACAATACAGTAGTAAAAGCTACTAAGAACTAGAAGGAATTCAAGAAAAGTGCAATCCCCACCCACTTCTTCCTGTTTTGGAAATCTGGATGTAATCTGGTCTAGTTTGGACAAAATCTGAATGCAGGTTGCCAGTAAGAGCACATCAAAACTATAAACAGATAATCATCTTAATTCAAAGACACCAGCATTGTTTTTAAGAACCCAGCTAGCCCTCAAATATTATATTACTTTAACTTTTATATAATAATATAAAAAAAATTAATGAACAATGTCTGTATACCAAAAGATATAGGGGACACTATTACTATAAAATAGAGAATGACTATAAACTGATCATTTGTCTTAAATCATGAAGGAAAGCAGCGAATGCTCAGTGATATTTTCCATGCCATTAATATTTACACTTCAATACTTTTTTTAAAAAAAAAAAAAACACAAGTTGATAATCTTAAGCAATCAATACATTGTTTTTCCATCAATATGTACTGTGTACTGTGTATCATACTGTGTATGCCAGAACTGCATACATCTTAACAATTTAGGTAATTTGTTCGGTCTCATCTGCCTTATTTGGGATTACAATAGCTGAACAATCATTAGAAAAAACATGAATGCTTAAGATTCTGCGTATTGTATTTGTTGTAATATCATTCTCTTTCAATCCCCATTGACCACTCTCAGGTTTGCTAATTGGCATAATGTACACAGAAGTTCAAATAATCTCCTTTTAATTGGCAGCCTGTGGCTCTCAGGCACTTACTCGGATGTAAGTAAACTTTCACCAAGTCATCCCACTGAGAATTGCTTCTCAGACCAGAGTTGGGGGAATGTTAAAAAAGTTTAAAGGCCAAGAGAATTGTGTATTTACGAAGTAAAACTGGATTAGCTAGGATGGGCATCTTTATAGGGAAGAAACATTCCAGGTTCTCAATTTCAACTGTTCATTAAAGGCATGTTGGCAAACCTGAAAAAAAGGTTCTGTCTGCCTTAAGGGTCATATCAATTTAACCCATAATCACAGACCTGCGGTCACACTGACCACAACAGTTTTCCAAAATGTTTGGAACACCCCTATTTTTAGAAATGGACTACTCTGGTTGCGAATAACTTTTGTTTTTCCACCAATAAGAGTGTATGTAGCATTGCGCTTGCATCAGTTATTTGGTGTTTTCTGTAGCGGCATTTGAATTTGAGTTTCGGTCATATTGACTGCAGATCTTTGGTAACGGTTTTTTTTTATAATGTCGGGGCCAAGTTTTCCACCAAAAAAAGTGCGATTTAGTGATCCAAACTTCAAAGAAACTGTTCTAAAATGGTATGGAGAAGCAGAGAGTGATTTGAGGGAAGTGGAATCGGATTGGGACAAAAATTTTGTAATGGACGATGAGGAATCCGCTGCCGCCGCTGATTCTGACACCAGTGATGATGAAGCTCCCAATGAAACTGATGACCAGGTACAATCTACGTCGTGCAATAATTTATATGGCAATAACAAATTCAAATGGTTTTCTGCATCTTTTGGAAGCAATAGATCCAGAACCGCTAGTCACAATATTGTTGTGCAATTACCTGGACTACAGCCAGAAGCTAGAAATCTCAGAAATTGACCTCCTCCCGTAGATTTGGAAATTATTGTCTAAAGAAATTATTAGCACCATCATTCAGTGGACCAATGTAAAAATTAGAGAAGAAAGATTGAAGTTCAAGGATGGAGAAACAAAAAGTGACCTGGGCAATGTGGATTTGATAGAGATCAATACATTTTTTGGTTTACTGCTCTATACATCAATTTTTAGATCCAACCATGAAAACATCAAATGTCTTTTTGCTACTAAGGTCATTATGACCTTGTGCCTGTAATAGCGTAGCCGAAATAGTACATCTGTGGTTAAGGGTTAAATCTAATTTTAATGAGGCAACTCCTGAAAGCAGCAACATCATTTTTTTTTTACAGGTTTGCATGGAAGCTTGAAACAGATGGCTGCTTTAATGCATAACAGAGAGATGTTATGTCCATGTGAAATCCAATGCACTTTCCAATAATTTTCACACTGTGCACAGCCCCAATAGTTATCCTTTCCAAGCTGTTATCTAATGGGTTTTTATCCAAATATATTTTAATATCCCTTAGTTTCGACAGATGTACAGCTTTGAAATCTCTTTGGATTGCTCATTACCAAGATACTTGAACCGTTGTGGCTTCAGAATAACATGATCTAGATTTGTCTGTGTAAATAAGCATATTGAGGGCACTGATAAACATTTTATTAAAGTAAATTTTCCAAATATAAGTATCAAAAAGGGTTCTGGGACTCTCAATCTGAGAGTCTCAAAAAAAGAGTGGGATCTTTAATTACCAAAGGAATTAAGGAACTTAACTGATGATTATTTGAATCTATTTTGTGGTGTCAACAAATCCAGGAGAAAAATTAGCTGGAAATGTCAAATAGAGAAATTATTCATTTTCCCCCACCCAAACTTTATACACATGATCAAACAGTGCATGTTAAATTCAGACTGCAGTCCTATAGATCAGGGGTGTCAAACTCAAGGCCCGGGGACCGGATCCTTAAGCCGGGTGCTTAGATCTGGCCCGTGGAGCTGCCCTAGAAACAGTGAAGGACCAGCCCGCAGTGCCTCTGCCAGCGAAAACGGAGCTCAAACTCCATTTTTGCTGGCACAGGGTTGCAGGAGGCATCGGGACCCACTTTCACTGGCAGAGTGCTCGGGCCACCACAAGCGCCCAGACACGAGTGACATTGAGCTGGCCATGCCCACTTTGGCTCCCCAAGGTCAAACACAACCCTGATGCAGCCCGCAATGAAATTGAGCGTGACACCCCTGCTATAGATACCCGAAACTCCCATTACATGGGTAATGAAGCTTATTTTGGACAACTACTGGGCTGCACTACTGAATTATAACATGATTGTGCAGTAAACAGGGTGGTGCAGCTAACTAAAAAGCATGTTTTACATTAGCAGAAAAATTGACAGGAGAGATTTTGGGTTTTTTTAAAAAAATGTTTGGAGATGAACATTTCTATGAAATACCGCAGCCTCAGTGGGGAAAACCGCTTTGCAATTTCTTTGTACAGTAAAACTAGAAAATCAGAACGATCCCACCCAAAAAAAAAAAATGTGCATAGTGTGCACATTTTTATAATTTGAGCCAAGGAAACATGTTTATTCCCGTGAGAAAAATGAGAACTGTTGCTTTTTTTAAAAAAAATTTTTAAGAACAGTATGTGCAATCTTCCTCCGTAAAATTGACCTCATGATGCATCGAGCAAGACTTGTGTTCCTGGGGGTTTTCAGAGGCTAGAAAGAGAAATGTGCATGGATACCTTTCCCAGTAACAAATCAAGTGACCATCGCCATTAAAAAAGCTGCACCTGAAATGCAAGAACTTAGAAGGCTAGCATTCTGCTGTCCAGAGGAAAACAAGCCACCAATATCCCAAGACCCCTCCACAGGCAGCAGGAGCCCAGCAAGCAAGGATGAGTCCTTCTAAAGAAAGCAAGAAGGAAAAAGCCCCTTTAAAAAGGGACAGCATATATCTGGTATTCCTCACAACTGGTGGATCGCCAATATTCAGAAACAGTCCGCATTTGTCTCTTCAAATCATTTCAGGTATTTATTCTTTCATTGTACACTGTAAGTGCGGTATAGAATTTTGCAACTCGGAGAAGACTACTCTTCCGAAATCAAGGTATCTTCATGCAACAGAAATAGCGCACAAAAAGTTTTAAGTGAGGGAGGCAATGATTTATTGATAACACGGGTGTCATTTGCCTTCATTGCTCTGTCGTGTTTATGAAGAGATGCCACTGGATGTATTTTGAAAAGAGAGCTACAAGTGTACTAGCTCATAAGAACAAATTGAAATGTTAGGGGTCGGGGGTGGTATTCACTTACCTTCGCTACCGGTTCGCAAATGTGAGCGCGCACACACACTCGCTCGCATGCACCACCTCCGCGCATGCGCAGGACCTTCCGCGCATGCGCAAAGCGTCAAAAATGGGACGTGATGACATCCGGGCAGGTGGACGGAGCCTCCCACCGCCATCACTACCGGTTCACCACATGATAGAATCAGCTGAATACCACCACTGGTTAGGGTGCACCATATGTAGCAAAGATTTTCTTAAGTGTTAGTTATACAACAGATAGCCAAGAAACAATCTATGACTGAAGAAGTGTCTCCAGCAAAGAGAAGACAACAGCATCATTTACTAAAGAAGAATATTTATATGTCTTGTCTATAGAGATTCTCAGTCATCCAGTTGTCCCAAAGGTCTTTTTTCCAAAAGGCAACTGGACTTCCTTTGTTTTTCCTATAGCTTTTTTTCCTATTTTCCCAAACAAGTGATGGAAAGGAGGATTATTTAGAATGTTTAACCCTGAGGGTATTATCCCAAATCCAATTCTAGGAGATTTGCTGAAGAAGTATGAAAGTTTGCTAATTTCACAGGGTTGATGTTAAACTACGTAAGATTCCATGCAAAAAAACCCTCCGATGTTTCATGAGTGTCATTAGCATGTATTTTGTTTGCTAATGTTCGCTCCTTAGAGCCTAAAATGGATTACATGAAGCTAGATTTAATAACAAACTGGGATGTGAGAAATCATTGCAACATAAACTTGGTTAAAGCATTTTGTCCTGGATAGTGTTGCTAGCTTGGGTGGATTCTTTTGAGAGCGGGCATCAGAATTTCATTTTTTAATGTGTGCCAGTGTGTTCACATTAAAAAAATGACAATAAAGGTTACCTTATTTTATAATATGGTGCTTGCTTAGCAAAGCTGTTGTGGTAGCTTCCTGCATTGCATTTGAACAGTAGGTTTGTTTTCAGAATAAAACATGGCTCCAGGTTTATCAATGGTGAAAAAAAATATTAACACTTCTTCAAAAGAAAACCAAAAGTTTTACCTCAGAAAAGAAAAAAAGAGAATTATCAGTATTCTAAACTGACTCATATATGATATATGGGCAAACAAGGGAAGAGCGCTTCAGGGTAAGTCTTTCTCCAGAGCCTACATGAGGCTTCGCATTCAATATTTGTCAGTACAGATGCCAAAGAAGGGAATATCGTCCTTGTTATAAAATGCCCTATTTGCTTAGGATGTAACGTTTCATGTTATAAAGGCCTCCTTGGGGAAATCTTCCACATACAGACACATTTGTCAATTGAAAGAACTCAGAATACAATTTGGAATTATGACTCCTCACTCTGGGAAATGCTCAAAGCTATTAGAGGTGCACTCCAGCCATAAATGTTAGCAAATGGAAAAGCTAGAGAGCTTTCTAGAACAGGAGTCAGCAACCCGTGGCTCTGGAGCCACATGTGGCTCTTTCATCCCTCTGCTGTGGCTCCTTGTCGCTGGTCAGCTCCACAATTAATAGGGCTTTCAGTTAGGACAGGTAGAGGAAAAAGGACGCCATGCTAGGAGGAGACTCTATGGTGGAGGGAACCAGACTTCTGGTCGGCATAGGAAAAATAACGCCATGCTAGGAGGAGACTCTATGGGGTGGGGGAGGGGAAGAAATCAGACTTCCGGTCAGCAGAGGAAAAAGGATGCCATGCTAGGAGGAGACTCTATGGTGGAGGAACTGGACTTCTGGTCAGCTCCAGAATTGAACAGTGGGCTTCCAGTTAGGACCTTTGTGGCTCTTTGAGTGTTTTAAGGTTGCTGAACCCTGTTCTAGAATGTCGTTAGAAACATATTTCTGTCATTATTCTGCTTTTCCTCCCAATTTCCTTAATATCTTTCAGCTACAATCACCGGATGAAACTAAAGCAGGAACTCTAAGAGGGTCATTAAAGATTCATTTGGGGGGGGGGGATACTCATTATAGGTAGTCCTTGACTTATGACCATTCATTTAATGGTCCTTGAAGTTATGGCTGTAGGAAAAGAGCAGGCAGAACTGAAGGGCGGAGTTAAATGTGTAATCTGTTTAGAGTCCTTATGTTGCTACAGGAGATCCAAGCCAGCCCTCCTTTGAATTGTGTTAACTCTTATCTAGCATCAATTCAGTGCTGACTATTATTGGCCAGATTCTTGTGTACAAGTTTGAAAAAAATCCTCTATGTTGCAACTTTATGAATGATCCTGATTCGTTATGCCCAACATTGGCTATTGCAGCAACCCCCACATAATATGATCAATTTGGACACTTGGCCACCCACCCACATTTATAACTTCAGGAGCACTTCAACTACCCCGTCCAATTATCTCCCCCCATCTATGTCCTTTTGGCCCTCTACATTCTACGGCTCCTGAAATCCTACTTGACTTTTGCCATTATCTTTCTCCTTCTCCTGACCAAGACAGCTGCTGGTCACACAAGGCTTTCTTCCCCTGGTCTATCCATGGCAGATTCCTTGTGAGATCTAGCAATAATGGCTTCGTGTGGCCAGCAGAGGATTCATGAAGGGGCAGACCGGGTATGCCTCATCAGCAGTGGGAACAAGAAGGTGGCTAAGGTCAGCTAGTGTGGTGGAGTGCAGGGCAACAGGGGTCTCAGAGTACAGGGTGGCAAGCGGGGTGGGACTGTGGCTGGCACTGAGCTAGGACAGCTGAGGCTTCCAGGAGAAGCTGCAGCTCAAGACGTCTTGCAGCCCCAGAGCGATGGCACACAAAGAAATCCTTGAGCCACAATGTAATTTTTCCTTGGTCTTCCTGTACTTACACACATGCATGCACATACTTTACATGCTTTTTCCCTGGCCTCCCTGAACCTACATTCCCTCAACCCCTGTATTCCTTACCTGGAACTCACATCCACTTCCCATTTAACAACATGCACATCTGGAGCAACCGAGGCTGCCAGGATTGCCATCGTTAAGGGATGTAGTCTTATGACTCACGCTTTACGATCCCATCTTTAGCAACAGAAATTCCGTCTCCAATTGTGGCCATAAGTCAAGGACTACCTTTAGCATTGGCTACTGGAGGAGGACTGGGGAAGGGTGATATCCGGGATCTGAATGTCTATTGAAGAAAAACCCCATTTCTGAAAGTGGGATTTGCACTGGAAGGAAATCTCACGCTTGCAGGTTCAGAAAGCCGAAGAGATATATATATATTTTTTAAATTTGATTTATATGCTGCCCTTCTCCGGAGACTCAGGGCGGCTTACAATGCGCTAAGCAATAGCCTTCATTCTTTTGTATATTTATACAAAGTCAGCTTATTGCCCCCACAACTGGGTCCTCAATTTGCCTACCTTAGAAAGGATGGAAGGCTGAGTCAATCTTGAGCCTTGGCGAGATTCGAACCTGCAGTAATTGCAGGCAGCTGGTCTTAATAACAGGGTGCCTTAGACCACTGTACTTCCAAGGCTAATTTAATTCTACAATAGAAGCAGAATTGCTAATGCTATTTGCATTTTTAAAAAGACAATATTAACAGCAAAACAGCTTTTAATGTGGACCTGGGCTTTTTACAGCTCCTGGCCACAACTGGCCCTTTGACAATCCTTGTCTGGCCAATGTTTCATTTTGAAGACAACTATTTTTTTTCAATTTACACATGATTCGGCCCTCCACAACTGCCTCAGTTTCTCATGTGTCCCTTTGGGAAAATTAATTGCACACCTCTGTTTTAACGTAATCTCAAGTAGAGTCTACACACAGTTCTCTAAAGCTCATTACTAATTCCTTCATAATTTACTGAGAGCCACTTTTTATGATAGGATGGTCTTGAAATGCAATTTAAAAACCAACAGTGGATTTCAAAACATGTCTTCTTTTTAATTCAAATGGCTTGTTTCTCAGGAAAAAATTGTGGAGAAAAAAAATGTGTCAAAGGAGCTAAAGTTATTATCTCAAGGAAACTGATAATAGAAATTTGTTATATTGGAAAAATGTTTCTTAAGGAACATGCCCCGTTCCTTAAATCAACTTTCCTATTTTTCTTTTCTTTCTATTTTTTACAGGACCTAAATATTCAATACTTTAAATCAACGTGTTTTATTTCTCTCATCGTAAAGAAAAATTTATTATTTCATTTGGCTGAGGAATAGAACATGTTCATAAAATGCATCCAGGAAGCTGTTAAGCCTGGTGATGAAATGGCATCAAGTGACTTTACGAAAAAGAAAAAGAAAAAAAGGGGGGAAAACCTGTACAGTATATGAAATAGCTTAGCAATGAATTCCCCTTAGTACTTTTTTTCTATCAAAAAAGTTTGAAAGGCCCATATTTTAATTTGTTTAAGTAGCACAATCCAAGTAAAGAAAACTTCTATTTTAAGAGGGATGATGGAGATAAAGGTAAGTGTGTGTGTGTGTGTGTGTGTGTATAAATATATATATATGCTGTCCCTTTTAAAAGGGGTGGATATGGGATCTGAAGCACAAACTGGTTAAAGCACATGCTGAGAAGTCAGTACCTGCCAAAAATCCTGAGAAGTGGGGTAAAGGTTAGGAAGAAAAGGAAGAAAATGAGCAAAGGTTTGTTACAACAATAGGAAAAATAAACTAACAAAAAACATCATGTACATCATAATGGCAGGAACGACAGAATAAAAAGAATAGGAAGTTAACATTTCAGGAAGAAAGAATTTTTAACAGTAACAGAGTTGGAAGGGACCTTGGAGGTCATCTAATCCAATCCCCTGCTCACACAGGAGACCTGTACTAGGGATTCGAACCGCCAAACTGCGGACCTTTTCTGATCGACAAGCTCAGCGTCTTAGCCACTTGAGCCACCTAGTCAGGTATTGCTGAACTCCTTAGAAGCAACAAATAAAGGGGAGGAAATCAATGATATTTATCAGTTTGCCCTGCTACAATATCAATAACAGAAGGAATCTATAGAATAGTCTAGTTCAGTACTTTCAATTTATGCCAACAAAAATGAAGCCTTCAAGTTTCAACAGAGCCAAGAAGAAAGCAACAGGTCATAGATTCGCCCTTGAACAAAGATTCATATTTTCTTCTATCTAGTTGTCCTCTTCCAGTGACCATGCAGCTTTGAGAGAACACACACGAAGCATTGAGGTAGGAAGGGGTCAACCACCTAGCCAACCAGATCAGTTGGGTCAACCCTGTCAAAATGAGGTGACGGATGTTGCAGCCAGACTGCCCTCCACCATCATCTCCAGTTTGAGATATAAAGCAACTTTTATAGGAAAAAGGCCATGTTTTCTTCCTAATAACACAAAGTTACCAATCATTCCTCTTCTTCTCCAGCTTGGTGTCTTCCACATGTTGGATAATAGACATCAATAGCACTTAGACTTATATACCCCTTCACGGTGCTTTATATCTCTCTCTCTAAGCGGTTTACATATTGCCCCCAACAATCTGGGTCTTCACTTTACTGACCTCGGAAGGATGGAAGGCTGAGTCAACCTTGAGCTGGTGAGACTCGAACTGCTGGCAGCTGGCAGTCAGCAGAAGTAGCATGCAATACTGAATTCTAACCACTGCGCCACCACTGCTCTTATTAATGTTATCAAGGTAATTTAAGCTGTAACTGTACCCTAAAACACCTCAGGAACTAGGCTGGGGAAACAGATGGTCCTTTGGAACCTATTTTCCTTGATAATAACCTCAGTGCAGAACTGCAAATTAACCCAATTAACCATTGGCACTTAAAATTAATGGCTGACTTCATGGTTAACCTGAGATTCCAATATATCTTTGGCAGCTGGCCCAGTTATCTGGAGAACAAATCTACTAAATATATATGCTAACATCTCATCTTCTGGGTGTTGTAAAAGGCACAGACATGGTTACACAAATAATTACTTCTCCTGATAAGCTACACCATCTGCCACAATCTTTTCAAATAATTGTAGATTTTAAAGGAAAAGCAGCAATTTATATAAATATGCATACAGCACTGACAATTAAAGCTGTGCATATATTGCTTAATTTAAGTTTTCCCTCTCCTGCAATGCATACCAAGAGAAACTGTTCTATTAAATTCAGAAAAGCAAAGTAATTCGAAAGTAATATGAATGAGATAAATCAGCAAAAAAAAAAAAAAAAGATATGGGGAAACCACTGAAAAATCTACTTTTTTTCAGCACAACAAAATCTTTCAGGTGAAGTCCCAGATCCTGTGAATTATCTGAAGTGCCCATCCTCCCAAACAGAACTCCTATGAAGAGATATGTAAACTGTCTTTTCAAACATATCTAAAATCGCTCTGCAATTCCAGTTCAAATTAACTACGGTTAAGACACTTGTTCTTCTATGATGATGAAAGAATCAACTGGGTGACACAAAGATCCATAAAACAATAAACATCTAAAAATCTAATGCAGTATTTCAGAAAAGGGCAAACTGTTGTGCTTATTTACAGCATATATGCTTACTACACATTAGAAAAATGTGAACAAGTCTGTATATGGCCAAATATCATAAGACTTATATTGGAGGGTTTGGGAAAAAACTGTTTCAAAGAGCAGCGTACACAAATTGACAGTAGTTTGATTGCACACTTTAAATTATATAGGTAGTCCTCAACTTGAATCCATTTGTGTCGTGACCATTCGATGTTACAACAGCACTGAAAAAAGTGACTTACAACCACTCCTCGCACTTACAACTGTTGCAGCGACCCCACAGTCACGTGATCAAAATTTGGGCACTTGGCAACTGGCATGTATTTATGATAATTGCAGCATATGGGAATGGGGGTAGGGCTTGTGATCATCATTTGTAATCTTCCCAGCCGGCTTCTGACAAGCGAAGCCAATGGGAAGCTTGATTTACTTAATGACCATGGGACTCATTTAATAACCGCTGTGATTCACTTAACAACCATAGCAAAAAGGTCATAAAATTGAACATTAAAAACAGCAAGATAACTGTTAAAATTCAACAGTTATCTTGCTTAGCAACAGAAAATCTGGTCTCAATTGGGAGTGT
The DNA here is from genome assembly GCF_059756535.1 of Pantherophis guttatus. Taxonomy (NCBI): domain Eukaryota; kingdom Metazoa; phylum Chordata; class Lepidosauria; order Squamata; family Colubridae; genus Pantherophis; species Pantherophis guttatus. The sequence goes on along the minus strand of NC_142068.1, from coordinate 76,175,620 downwards.
TAAGTCAAGGATTACCTGTGCTTCTTTCTCAAACAGGGAAGTTGTTCGTTCAGAGACTGATATTAAATATTAAATGCCACCCTCCAGAATAACCAATAATTGTGTTAATCAGCTTGTTCTACCCATCAGTCTGATAAAAGCTGGCAACAGGGCCTTAAATTGAATGCATTTGAAGCTGTCACCAATGACAACTTAAATTATTCCTTCCGACCATCCAGATGTGCTGGTGAAAAAGGCAGAACAGGAGTAGAATGACATGGAGGAAAGATAATGTGGCTACATATTATACTTCTTTCTGCCATCCCTGGGAAAAACAGGGAAGTTTGCCTCAGAGAAAAGAGAGAAAGAACAGCAAAAGTTCCAAAATTTATTTTTCTCTTGAAAATGGAAATAGGAAGGTGTGCCCTTTGTGGTATACCATGTTCACCGTACCCTCAACTGGATATCAAATATCCTAATTCACTGTAGTCCTTATATATACAGTGAATTTGGATGTTGATACCAGTGCAACGAATAGATTAGCAAAGGGCACACCTTCCTATTTCCATTTTCAAGAGAAAAATGAGGGCCATTTTACATATTCCATTTCTTTGAGGCAGGAAAAAAATAAATTCCTGAAAATTTGCGAATGTGAACTTATAATGAAGAGGAAATTGGAGTAGCAATTTTTGCTCCAATGACACAGCACAAATAAGCAGAAGAGCAAGCCGTTTTTTTAAAACTTTGAGGCTTCTACAGCCTCATAAGAGTCAGTAGAAAAACTCCTTAGAATTTAGATGTAGTTGCATTCATTATAATGAGCCAGAAAAAAAAAAGAATATTGTCTGCTTGAAAAATGGACAGGCCTTTGCTTATTTTATACATGGAATAGGAAGAAAAAAGGACATATTTTCCCTCTCCCCATCCCTCTCCTCACCCCATCATTGTTAGAAAGACAATTAACATGCAGTTAACAAGATTTAGAAATCTCACCTTTCCATCATAGCGTTTCACCACAAATTGATCAAGACCTAAATCTGGGAATAAAACCAAACAGGTTTATTAGCATATTTTGAAAATGGCATTTTGGCAAGTTTCTTTAGAGAAAATGCATCACTTAACCATCAAATCAAACATGAAAAATACAGGAAAGTAATCTTACGGTATAGTAGGTTAATTTTCTATCTAGTAACATCTTTTGCAGGTTTGTATAATAAATCTTTGTCTTTAATCACTCCACCTCCTCCTAACAATATCATTCTCTTTTACCTGCAGCTAAGTATGGTTTTTTCCCCCCCTCTGATTCGCTATGTTACCTCAATTGCACTCCTGTCATCTCCCAGCTACTACAAACGTTAATCATGTAGCTGGAAACAGCACACTTGGATGGAATCAGAGTTTGAGAAAGTTTGGCCTGTACAGAAAAAATTATGTCCTTCCTTTCATGTAGTAAGGCAAACAGTAGTTGCCATTAAGAGATTACAAAAATGCTTTGCTTAATGAAAGTATGGAGCAATGTTTTTCAAACTTGGCAGCTTTAAGATGAGTGGACTTCCAGACTCCCAGAATTCCCTAGCCAGCATGTTGGGGTTGGGGAAGTAGAGCGTTGGAATTCTGGGAGTAGGCTGACTGTGGAATTCTGGGAGTGAAAGTCCACACATCTTCAAGCGACTGAGAAACACTGAAGTAGAGGAAACACTTCCTTAAGTAGAGGATACATTTCTTCAAGTTTTCTTTTCTTCTTTAAGTTTTAGTTGGGAATAAGAGTTTGGAAAATGGGTTAGATTTTTCCCCATAGAATGAAATCATGTATTTTACAACCAATGAATTCTCTTTAAAGAAAAACTGGAAGCATAATTAACATATAATACCTTGAATTAAAGATATTTATTAGTTTAAATATATATATATGTCCGTCATCCCTTCACAGCTCTGTGAAGAGATGGGTGACTTATAGGAAATGTTTACTGTTATACATCTTAAATGTAATAGTAAAAATTCCACTAATTGTCATTAAAAGAATAAAATCAAGTCAAGTAGATAGACAATACAAAAAGATAAAACAGTCACATTAGCAACCTCCTTCTATATTGAACCTCCTTCTATATTGTTATGAGGAAAGCCATGGTTTTTATCTAGTGGTAATGGATGCCAATCATTTAAAAACAATATCCATAACAATGAAGCAATATATGAATAGATACTTTCTAATTGGCACAAGAACTAGATATGTTTAGCCTAAAGAAGAAAAAATCAACAAAAAAGATGACAAAAACAACCCTTAAATTTCTTGAAGGGTTATCACAAAAACAGGGTTCATGTTTACTCTCCATAATTCCCAAAACAGGATAAGGGGCAGCATGTGGAAACTTTTCAGAGTGGGATACAAACTCAAAATAAGTTGGAATTTCCTGATGGTGAGAACAACTAAAAAGTAGAACAGCCTGATGCTCCATCTTCAAAGACTTTCAAACAGGATAGCTATTTGTTTGGGATGTTAGACGGATTCCCACCTTTCATGGGGCATGATCTAGAACAGGGGTGTGAAACTGGTGGCCCACGGGCTGGATGCGTCACGTGCACTGCAGGCCACACCCACCCGACTCTGCGAATGGGAAAAACGTCGTGAAACGTCATGTGACAGCAACGTGACGCCGTGAGTTTAACGCCCGTGATCTAGAAGTTCTCCAAGGTCCCTTCCAACATTCTGATTTTACAAATATGTTTAATGTTAAGTTGATAAAAATCAACAATACTGATACAGGATTTAATCAATGAAATGCTTCATTGCAGTCTTTAGCCAGCACAATAGGAATCAGTAATCCAAAATACCCAAATTGATCTACTTTGTGATGAATGACCACTGAATGATCATTTTGACATCCTCCACATTTCTGTAGATTAAAAGTCACAATAAATTCAGCTATTCATATAACTGTTGCAATTATTCATTTATGTTTACTGGTTGCCTTCCTTTCAGGAAGAAACTAATTTTGGGAGGGGGGGGGGAATGGATGCTCAAAATGCAATATTGGATCAAATAGTATGATACTGTGCTACACTGCACTATCATTCGATGACCTTCAATGAAGACCTTTGTCCTCCATTGGATTACCGTATTTTTCGGAGTATAAAACGTACACCGAATGTAGCCCCGCCCACCCACTGGCCCCCACCCTTTGGCCTCTGCCTCGCAGCAGTTACCTCCTTGCAAGCAAACAGCAAGAAAAAACAGCTCCTTTCAGCTTCAGCACAGCCTAGTTAGCATAAGTTGATTGGATAGGCCTCCCGACTCTCAGCTGATTTGCTCTCAGCTGTGTGCAGAGGCTCTGCTGCTTGCTGCAAAGAGGTAAATTGCTAGAGCAGATTTTTTTTCCTTGTGATAATCAAGCTATGCTGAAAACGAAAATGAAAGTAAAGCAGGCAGTTTGCTGCAACAAGGTAAAATTGCTCAGAGGCAGAGGGAGATTTCTTTTTCTTCTTTTCCTCACCCAAAAAGGTAGGTATGTCTTATACTTCAGTGCGTCTCATATTCCGAAAAATACGGTAATTCATATTGATGTATATCTCTATTTTATAGCTGTCTCCCGCAAGACCATTTGCAAATAATAGGAATGGCAGACAACAAAATATGGCAGATGCTAAGCTAGAAAAAGCTGTTATAAAGCTTCATGCTCACAAAGAGTCACGAACCTTAATAAAAAACTTAGTGCCACTTACCCACATTATTTTTACAACACGTTGGCTAGATCTTAACTGCAATAAAAACATTTATAAGGCTGTTTTAGTCCATTACTAAAGATTATCTCAGTAATTGTTTAAAACCATGTGCTGGAGAACATTAAAAATGAGGTGGGAGAAACTGAAAAATGGTTACTGGCATAAAATTGCACAACTACAGGAAATCAATCTCAGCAACTTTTACAAAGAAGGAAATAACCAGGATTACTGGTGGGCCTCGCAGCCTTCTATTTTCCATCACAGTATCCAAGGTGACTTACTTTCTGGTTGCTTTTCATTTGGTGTTATAGATCGCACAAAATCTTGTGGGGTCATAAATACTTCTGAATCTCCATGCTCATTGATGACTTTCAATGTGGCAAAGTATCGAAAGATTTTATCTGGAGTAGAGTAAGCTCGGATCCTGTTTTCATATTCCATCACCTAAAAAGAAAAATACCAGATGTGAAAATTCTCTAAATTCCAATAGCTTAGCTATTATTATTTTTTTAAAGGTAAGTGATGTTTTGATAGAAATATATAATTCCATCTAAAGCAGGGGTGAAAGGCTCCCGGTTCGGACCCGATTGCCCGATCCAATAGCAATGGCGGCGGGTGGTTCAGAGAACCGGTAGCAAAAATCCCTGCCCTCCCCCATGCCCAGCTGAGCCGCGCAATCATCAATGTTTTTTTTAAAACTTTTAAAAGCATTTTTTCTACAACCTCTTTGGCCGAAGAGGTTGTAGGGGAAAAAAATGCCTTTAAAAGCCTCTGGCGATCCCAGCTGAGTTGCCTGATCGTCAGAGGCTTTTAAAAGCATTTTTTTCCTGCAACCTCTTAAGGTTGTAGAAAAAATGCTTTTAAAAGTAAAAAAAAAAAAGTTGGCCATGCCCACCCAGTCACATTAAATCCCCCTACCAAGCCACGCCCACAGAACCAGTAGATTTTACATTTCACTACTGATCTAAAGGCCCAAGCTGAGTTGATAGGGTCTACCGTATTTATCTCTCAGTATTATGAATCTATCCTCCAGGCAGATTGCAAGAGACATAAAAGCCAAATTAGGTTTCTGTCCTGAAATGGTGGAACATTTTGGAAAAAATAAAAACAAATTAGGCCTAGAAACAACAGAGCAGACAAAAAACCAGCACCATAATGAAGAAATAATTGTGAGAAGGCAGTTAAAATTGGCATTGAAATAAAAGTGACAATCAGTCCTATTTTGTGAGTGAAGCTTTTATAGTAAGAAAATACCATCATAGTTTAACTCCCCTGCCTCACTCTAATCAATCAATCAAAATGTATTTGCGGTCCAAGACCAAACACAATAAAAGACCAGCATATGATACAATAATAACCATAAAAGAAAAAAAAAATTAAAATTGCAAGAAAATCCTAAAGCAAATGGTTATTAGCATAGAAGAGGAACTAGATGTTGTGGTCCACCAGCAGCCTGTGGAGCTGGCAGCGGACAGTGAGGAGGCTGGGAGGACCATGGGCTAGTCCTGGAGGCTGGGGAAGGCCCAGACGAGGGCTCTGCGTCAGAGGCAGAGATGGGGTCAAGGCCATCTGGAAGTGATGCGCGGACTCCGGAGCCTCCAGAGTCGGACAGCAGAGAAGCAGAAGAACAGGAGGAGCCTGTTCCTAGTGCATGCATGCACAGAGCTGCCAGAAGGCAAGAACAGCTAAAGCAAAAGGGACGACTTGGGTATAAGAAGCAGCAAAGGCTCTTGGGCTCTTTGTAGGAAAGCAACATTGCTAAATCTGTTTCTAGTCGGCCTCTCTTGTTTCTGAACTTCGTGGGGTTTTGCCAAGAAAGGCCTTTGGCAGCGTGCCAAAGAAGATAAAGGTTTGTGATAAGCCCAAAGGACTTTTTCTGAAGGACTTGTTTTGGAATTAATTTGGACTAAGCTGGGAATGAAGTAATTCTCAGCTGTTATAATAAAATAGGTTTGTTGGGGACTAATTGTGTCTTGTAATGACCAAGTGAACCTAGGTCACAACACTAGATAGTTTCTGATATCTACAGTTATTGAGCTACTTAGATGGACTCCAGAGGATGGTAGAGGACAGGAAGGCCTGGAGGAACATTGTCCATGGGGTTGCAATGGGTCGGACAAAACTTCGCAACTAACAACCACCACAACAGTTATTGATGAATATTTGCAACCTTCAAGTGGCAGCATGTCAAGTGCAAGAAACCAGGAGCCAGGATAGAGTTTGAAAAGACTATATGAGTTTATTTCATGCTAAGAATCTGATCTAAGTCAAAGCAAATTGGCACTAGATAAAAGTAAGTAGAATTCACAGGGAGTTGGCCTCTAGTGGAAGCGTAGCAACTCCAAAGTGATGGCCCATTTGACTCCACCGTCAAGCTCAGCCTAGTCATCTCCTACAAAGCATGAGGCTTGCGTGGCTGCTGCCAGGTGAGGGAAAGGTGCATGAGGGTGCATAGGTGATCAGAGAGGTGTAGCAGTGAGCGCAACTAGGCTTGACAAGGTGCACAACGGTGCTGTCAGGCCTGGAAGCCGTCTTTTGCATTAGGCCTTCAGACCTGCCACATTTACTACTGTGGGAAACTGGGAGGGGGGATTGTATGGAGCATGGGTGATATATAGTCATAATAACATTCCTTTCTCAAAAAGTCAAGGACAACTTGCCCTGTACCTGGAAGGCTGCAACTGGGAGGCATCTCCAGTTGGGACGATGTTTGATTGGACCATGTGATGCACTTGTGGGTTTTGGGCAGGGACTTGAACTTTCCTTTGGGTGGGGAAAACCTGGAAACTTCAGATTCGGGTTTCCCCAGATGTCCCAATATGGCATCTCTAATAAAATGGAACTTTGAGGAAACTCAAAGCCTCGGGGGTGTTACTTGGAACCTTGGTGTGCAAGTGGCAGGATGAGCATAGTGTGAGTACAGTGGGGCTTGGAGAAGATGCAGAGGGTCTGTGAGTTGTTGCTGCTCTTCATGAATGAAGAGAAGTTATGGGAGGTTGCACTGTTGGAGAGACTTATCCAAGCAACTTGCAATCTTCTGTGCCAACTTCCCCATGACTTTGCTTTTGGTAAGCTAATTGGTCATTCCAGGCCTGTTTATCTCCCACAGGAGACCTACTGCTGAGAGAGAGTAATTCGATTTGGAAATGATTGGACAAAATAACTCCTTAATAATAACAACATCGGTTGATGACTGCTGCCTCTATGACCTTGGGAGAAAGAAGGGAAGAGATACTGCCTAGAAAACCAGAAAAGGCAGAAGTTAAACCCCAGGGGCTTAGCAGTCAGAAAAAGAAACATAGGAAGGACCTGGCCTAATGGATCAAGCAGTTAAAAGTGGCGGAGAAAAGTTTGTACTTTCAGACTTGCAAGATTGATGTCAGCCCTTCCCCCAGGTAAACCAGACAGGAAACAGAATTAGATGAACAAATTCTACTTTCGTGTAAGGCTACATTAACACGATCTTGCAAGTCATTCACACAGGGAGTGAAATCCTCTGCTACCGGTTCTGTGAGTCTGTTGCGCAGCACTAAAAAAGGGGCATTTTGAACCTTCCGAGTCTGCAAAGGTAAATAGAACAGCGGGGGGAGGAGAGAATCTGCTGTGCCACGCGATTTAGATTAGCCAGAAAGCAGGAAATCTGACGATTCTAGCTCATATAAATCGGGCATCACAGCTGATCGTCGCCCAGTTGATCACCGGAAATACCAGTTCGCCAGTAGCATTTTTTACTACCAGTTCGGGAGAATCGGTCCGAACCGATAGCATTTCATCCCTGATCCACACATATTTAGAATCATTTCAATGGCAACAAATGAATAAAAATTCACTTGTAGATTTCCAGAAAAGGCTTCTTCTTTTCTCTTCTGTGCCATAGCTCTCAATTTGCTGATGGAAAACAAAACAAAACAAAACAAAAAAAACCCCACAATATATGCTCCCATATGCTTCCTTTACCCTCAAGCCCAAAGACTCATTCCCTTCTAAGAAGGGACAGGGTTGAATTTTGAGACTGATACAAAAGTGATTATGAATGCCTGTTTACCCTGAATGAATTTAAATTCCAAGAGCCTATATCTTATAGTACTAAAACACTTCATGATGGCCTGAACATTTGTATATTACTTTTACAAAATCGTGAATAACTACTGAAGTACCAAATGATTGGAAGAGAAACAAAGAATAGGATAGGATAGGATAGGATAGGATAGGATAGGATAGGATAGGATAGGATAGGATAGGATAGGATAGGATAGGATAGGATAGGATAGGACAGGACAGGACAGGACAGGACAGGACAGGACAGGACAGGACAGGACAGAACAGAACAGAACAGAACAGAACAGAATAGAATTCTTTATTGGCCAAGTGTGATTGGACACACAAGGAATTTGTCTTTGCTGTATATACTCTCAGTGTACATGAGGAGGATAAAATACATTCATCAAGAATAAAAAGATACAACACTTAGTGATAGTCAAGGTTACTAATAAACTATCAAATTGTACTAGGAAACAAATAAAAACAATATAAATTGAAAGATACAAGCAACATGGTTATAGTAATAAGTGGGAAGAGATAGATACTAGTAAGGAAGAGAAGAATAATAGTAATAATACAGTCTTAGTAAATTATTTGACGGTGTTGTGGGAATTACTTCTCCCAATTTTCAAAAAGGACAAAAACAGGAACTAGTTAGTTCCACCTTAATACTTGGGAAGTTTCTAGGATGTACTGCAAAGACAATGATGTTTTAAGTGCACAGTCACACAGAGGATAGGGAGTTCTGGTTTGATAATAGTACCTGTCAAAAACCATGGTATAGTCAGCAGTTGATTGCAACCTGAACATGACACAGCAAAGGTGATATGACTACAAAAAAGGTAAAGGCAATGTTAGGGTGCATTCAAAGAAATATGATTTCCAGATCATAGGAGATCATAACACTGCTCAGATCTCACTGTAAGCGCTATGTCCAACTTTGGACACCATGCTTTAACAATTCAGACAAACTGGAAAAAGTTCACCGAAGGGCAACAAGGATGATAAGGGAACTAGAATTAAATCCTATAAAAAGATATACAAGGACATATTTGGCTCTGAGATAGCTTTCATATTCCAGCTTAATTTTCAAAATATCCAAAAAGATAGCGCATGAAGAAAGTAAAGATTTCTATGATTCCAAAGTGTAGAAAGACAGAGTAGTTAATCTAAATTAAAGACTTCAACTAAATATTAGCAGAAGAAACCTCTAAATGACAAATTCCACGGTGGAATCAATTACCAAAACAGATGGTGGGATTTTTCTCATTAGATGCACCCAGTTAGAGACTGGACAGCCATCCAAAAATTATTTCATTTCCTACACTGAGCAAGAGTTTAGACTTCATGGCCTAAATGTCACTTATCAAAACTAGGATTCCACAATTCTCTCATCCAAACTCAGAAAAAAAAATATCCAAAATCCAAAACCCATCCACATGTATGTATAAATGATTCATTTGATTTGCATCCTGGTTTAAACCATTCTTTATCTACCCTCGTCAGCCTCAAAAATATTTGTGGGATTATTAGAACTTAAAACACCAAGCTAGAAAGCAAGAGACCGTGAGTTCAAGCCCCACTTTACCCATGAAAGTCAGTGGGATGACTTTGGGTTCAGTCACTCTCTCTTAGCCCAATTTACCTCACAGGGTTGTTGTTTCTGGGAAAAATAGGAGGAGGAAGGAGTGTTGGTTGTATTTGTCACCTTGAGTTATTTGTAAAAACGCTAAAGGCATGATATCAAAAATAAAAATAAATGACCTGTCAAAAAGTTGTTCTTGACCACTAATTCAAATAAATGCAGTTTAATAAAGACATACCTTACGGTCTCGAAATCCAGAACGCTGTTTTTTCTTCTTTCCTTCTGCCTGAGAAACGTTATTGGACTCCAGAGCTTTCTCTTCATCGCTCCCTTCATTCGCTACTTCTCTGTTTTTCATTTTCTCATCCGCCGCGTGCACGTCGTGATTCACAGAAGGCGATGCTTCCGCCTGGGCTCTAAGATTAAAAACAGGGAGGAAAGTCCTTCTGATTATTTAAAATGCCCACAAGAAAAACACTTCAGAGAAATGAATGACCTCAATCCTGGCTGTGCAAATTATTCAAAACAGGTGATTTACGGAGCACATTATCCCGGAGAAAACACCTTTTTTTTCCCAAAGTGTTAAAATAATACCGTGGTTGCAAGGTTCACACTGCTATTCCCAGCTGTCTCTACCTGCATATGTTTTCCTCTGCCGGTGCCAAGCACAAGGTCAGCTTTCAAAGGACATGGCTGTTTTAACACTTTGAAGGCAGAAGTTGCACCTACATTCAGAAATTCTTGCAAAGGGCCTGTTCCAAAGGCTTCATTTGGGTTTATTATCTACAGCTAAACTTCTACGCCTTTGCAGAAGCTTGCACAGCTGCTTCGTAACCTGCCCCCAGTTGCTTATGAAGCATTTATAAGTAGCTAGATTTATGAAGCAGCTAAATGAATCTGGAAAAACATGCAACAACTGCTTTAATTATTCCGAGAAATGTGCTTTGTCTAAGTTCCTGTGAGTTGTGAAGGGCTTCTTTCCAAGGATTTGCGTAGCAATAATACAAATTTTGGGTTGAGTTATATGAAAATTCCTCGATTCTCATGTGATGCACAAGTTGGGCTTAATTCAAGCAAGGAATTCTATAATGAAGGAAGTGCTGAATGGAAGAAAAAGTCAAGCATGGAAAATGTGTGTTGCCTTAGCATCTGGACATTCATGAGCAATAAGCAACGTCCAAAGGTAACCGCTGAAATAGGTCACTGATTATTTAACAAAATGCCACAGAGAAGTTTGCTGCAAAAATAGCAGCATACAATATAACCCAGCAATAACTGAATGTATCTACATAATTTGAATAGTTCACTCTAAATGTTTAGGCACATGAACAAAAGTTGCAAGTATAAATCTTAAATTGGCAGGGTTATTAAGGAAATCCACTCTAGTGTAGGTTAACTGTTATTTTGATTACTATTTTATTAATTATTTTGATGATTATTAATTGATCTAATTGAAGTTTGACTAAATCTTGGCAATGACAACTGTTTGGCAAAATGCAATAGAAGTTTCTCTGTTTTACTATTCGCATATGCAAATAATACTTTGAAAAGCCAATACTGGATACCTGTTTAAAGGCTGATGTTGGAAGCCAATGAAGAAAATGAGATCCTTGATTATAGAGGATATAAATATAGGGGGAATAACCAAGGGAATATAATTTTCTACCTACGAACAATAGAGAGAACAAAAGCAAGAACAGTGAGAGGTACCACTTCAAATCCAGAGCACAGAATGAGCTAATTAAGGAAAAATGATAACTCCACAAAATTCCTGTGGATGATGATATTCAGACTCAGAAATAAATATTGGGGGCAACCTTTCACCCTAGTGACAAAAACAGGTGACCACAGAAGCAAACAAAAGGAAAACAATTTTGCGATAAATTAGCAAGCACCCAAAATGTGGCAGAGAATCAAATTTACTGAGCCAATCGAAAACTACAAGGCTATCAACTGTTTTTTCCTCAAAATTAGGCATTTATCTGCACATCGACTTAAGAAAGACCTTAAAAGAATAAAATCACTGATAAATAGGAAATCGAAAGTCAAGGAGACACGTTTTAGAACTTTTCACCTCTGCCATTAAATCAGCTTTGATTTCTTTAAAGAGATTTACAAAATGATCAGATTTAGGGAAGTTCCTATTTCACTGGAAAAATTGTCAACAGTGATGTCTGTAAACACATACTGAATTACTTACAGGTAGTCCTTGACTTACAACTATTCGTTTAGTGGTTGTTCAAAGTTACAACGGCACTGAAAAAAGCGACAACTGGTCCTTCCATTTGCAACCACTGCAGCATCCCCATAGCTTAACAACCGTATGACTCATTTAACAACCATGGCAAAAGAGGCCACAAAATTGGCTGTGACTCACTTAGCAACCTTTTGGCTTAGCAAACAGTAACTCTGGTCCCAGTTGTGGTTGTAATTTGAGAGCTGTGGCGGCGCAGTGGTTAGAATGCAGTATTGCAGGCTAATTCTGTTGACTGTCAGCAGTTCGATCCTGACCGGCTCAAGATTGACTCAGTCTTCCATCCTTCTGAGGTCAGTAAAATGAGGACCCAGATTGTTGGAGGCAATAGGCTGACTCTGTAAACTGCTTAGAAAGGGCTGTAAAGCACTGTGAAGAGGCATATAAGTCTAAGTGCTATTGCTACAATATTATAAGTGGATATAACTTGAGATTGAAGTGTCACAAAAAAAATGATAAAATCATCCAGAAACATGAGTACAAGCTCAATTCTTTCAAAAGTATCACCTTCCCCACTGGAAAAGTACATACAATCAAATTCTATATTTATTTCAGAGAGAAGAGCCAAAAAAGTGAGATATATCCTTAAACGGAAGAAGGGAGGGAAATAAGATGAGCAGTTCTGGTACTGCTAACTCCTGATCAGCCTCTGGCAGCTATTCTATGTGACAGACTTGAAAGTACTAATGTATTCAGGTAAAGTTGGAAACCCAAGGGAGATACTGAAACATTCAGAAATGCTGCCCATGGTCTTTAAAATGCAAAATCATTGTGATGAATGCAAATTAAGTGATGCAGGTCACGATAACACAACAGCACACCATATGCATCTTTAAAATGGGCAAAGTTTCTGCTGAATAGCAGTGCTATTTGTTCCCTGGTTATTGAATGAAATTCATTTTGCAACATTCCGGAAACAAATTCTATTAAATCCCAGGAAAGGGTAATCAAACTGAAGCCACACTGTTACAATTTTAGATGGAGTTTCTTAGGAGTAACTCTCACCAGCACAATAGGTTTTACTTCTGAGTAGATATGGGCTAGGACCTATTCATGATTACAGAGAATGTGGCTCTGTTCAATGGGTACGGCAAAAAAGAAGACGCTTGTGATAATTTAAATGCTAATTAGGAAAGAAGTGAGAATTTAAAAGACCACGATGAGTTCATTTCATTGTGATACGAACTGTCCACGACAGAGACTTAGAGGGACAACATCAGCAAGTATTATGGGCCGAATTGGCAAAAGAAAGCTAAAGACCGTATTGGTTGGAAACATGCGGAAGAGGTCTTCATCCTGCAGTGGATAAACAATGGCTAAAATGATGATGATGATGAATGAGTTCATATATGAATATGAATACTGAATACTGTCAAAAACAAAATCAAATTCCTCAATTGTTCCTATTGGGTATAATTATGGACTGTACAGTATCAGAGACTAAATTGATTTTGAACCTAATACCAGCAGCTAGGCTGTTGGTAGCACAATATTGGAAGAAGGACTCTTTGCCTACTATTGAAGAGTGGATATTGAAAGTAACGAACCTAGCAGAAATGGCAAAAATCTCAGCGTACTTGAAGGACTATACACAAGAAAGATATGTATCGGAATGGAGAAGATGGATTGACTATATTCAAAATAAATATCAGACAAGAAAATATCAAATAGTTTATGAATGAATGTTAAGTATTAGAAGTATTTTGTTATTTATAGTGGAGTTAAGGTTTCAGGGGGGGAGTTAGTAGTCTGAGGATAAGTAGGTTAATCTAGTTTATGATTGTTAAATGAAACACCTTGTATTTTGCTCTGGGAAGTCTGGAGGGGAGGGTGGGATGTGGGGAAGGAAAGGGTGGGGGGAATATGGGGGGGAGGAAAATTTTTGTTTTTTTGTAAAACCTTTCAATAAAAAAAACAAAAAACAAAATCAAATTGTGGTTCCATTTCTACATAAAGCTTAGTGCTGCAGATCTTCTGTACCAAAATCCACCTTCTATCCCCCACTGTAAAATAAAGTGAAACAAGTTGAGTTATACCAAAGATGCTTTTTTTTCAAGAGGCAACTGGACTTTCTGGTTTTTCTTTGAAGAAACGTCTTCAAAAAAAAACCCAGAAAGTCCAGTTGCCTCTTGAAAAAAGCATCTTTGGGACAACCATGACCTGGATGACTGAGAATCTCCATGGACATTAAGTTGAGTTATAATAACAGAGTGTACAAAGTATTAGAATCTTTAGTAATGTGCTACAGAACATTGACCAAAACCTAATATTGCTTAAAGTACAACATAAATAGATCAAGATTGATTATATACCATGGAGTCAATCTCAGTTGATTTGCAGGAAAATCTCCAGGATGCTCTGTCACCAATGGCCCTTCAGGTCATCCAACAGTGCCTCCATCACCCCTACAACCAAGATTATTCTGCTATCATCCTCCTCTCTTTCTTTCCATCTTTCCTAACATTATAGACTTCACAAAGAAGCTGAGTCTTCTTCATAGGATGTGTTCAAAATACAAAAATATAAACGTGGTCATTTGTCCCTCAAATGAGAACTCTGGATTGACTTCTTCCATGATCTATTTATTTGTTTTCTTGGCTATCAATGGTATTCTTCTCCAACAACAAAATCCCTACCTAACATACCTAAAAATAAAATAATGCAGCATCTTACTCCTTAACACTGAAAGTAAAAACTAAAATTAGCTAAGGGGAAAAAAAACTCATACCTTCTATTCTATTGTACAGGTAGTCCTCAACTTACAATGTTCATTTAGTGACCATTTGAAGTTACAACAGCACTGAGAAAAAGGTAACATGACCATTTTTCACACTTATGCAGCATCTCCATGGTCACATGATCAAAATTCAGATGCTTGGCAACGGACTCATACTTATGACAGTTGCAGTGTCCCAAGGTCACATGATCACCTTTTGTGACCTTTTGACAAGCAAAGTCAATGGGGAAGCCACATCCACTTAACAATCGTGTTAATAACTTAACTGCAGAGATTGACTTAATAACTGTTGCAAGTAAAGTCATAAAACAAGGCAATCATCACTTAACAATGTCTCACTTAGCAGCACAAATTTTGGGCTCCATTGTGGTCGTAAATCGAGGACTACCGGTATAGGAAGTTTTAAACTAAATGCTGAATGGATGGTGCAATAAATCAGCAATATAGAAATAAACAGTACTGTAAAGTCTAGTAATGTAAAATATTGATAAGTTACAATTGATATTCAGTCCAAGAACGACCAAGAATTGATGGAGCAATATAGCAATTTGGTTACTCGTGTAGACCAAAAATTAGTTGTTTGAACACAGTCACAACTGTTGTGCTAAACTTTACTACATTGGGTAATAAGGCGTTTCTTATCCAATAGGAGGAAATTAACATAAAATTTCTCAGACTGGCCTGGAGTACAGAACCACAAAGGAAAAATGAGTTCTTCGGGTATCATGATAGGAACAGCAATGTAACAACACCATGGAGAATGGATTCAACTGAACTCTACTGAGTTAAACTAGCTGTAGAAACTTTATTAAATCTCCCATGTAAAAGTACAGAAGGCAATCTACTGAATCGAAATCATTTCGTTGAAACGGGAAGATCTTTGAATGGGTGTAATTAGCTGCTTTCCCCCTGGAGTGATTAAATCATACTTACGTAGATTTTGGAATGAGGCTTTAGTCATTCCAGTGTTCAGTATCTAAACACTTTTTGCTGATAATTTTCTTAGGTAGGTTGAGTTAATTGGATGAAATGTAGGAAATCCCCCTCTAAAAATTACTTGCATCCAAGAGTATTGGAATTTATTGGACGAAAGAAACGGAGTCAACCCAACTGGGGAAAAAATGGCATTTGAGCCAATAATTGAAAATTAATACCAGAGCTCTTACCTCAATCCTCATATGACCACTGTCTAGCCTCAGAATTACATCAGATACGCATTTTAGAGCTTGATCCACTACTTTTATAAACTTACATACAATTTCCAACAGCCTATAATTAGGATAAGGGCCTAACTGGGATCCATAAAGCAACTGAGCCAAGGATTCCACTCTAAACAGCTTTAGAGCTGCAGAGATACATTTCTGCTTTTTCTGTGGAAAAAAAAGGAGTAGTTGAAAAACTTAGAACAGAATAAAGAATCTGGAAGGGACTTTGGAGATATTCTAGTCCAGGGGTGTCAAACTCACGGGCCATGGGCCGGATGCGCCATGTGCTGGCCACGCCTACCCCTGGTTTAGTGAAGGGGTCACAATATGTCACATGACGATGCACGTTTGACACCCCTGTTCTAGTCCAATCCCCTTCTCAAGCAGACCCTATACCATTTCAGACAAACCACTGTCCAGTCTCTTCTTGAAACTTCCAGTGATGGACCACCCACAACTTCTAGCGGCAAGCTGATTAATTGCTCTCACTGTGTTCTGCCCCAGATACAGACCCCAAAGGACGCAGCACAGACAAAGTCCGTTCAGACCTTAGTTTACTATAAACCAGTCTTTTATAACAACGGCTGTTAATTAACTGCATTAACAACCACCAAGAATTCAAAGAATAATAACTGAAAGCTTACTATGGTTGGCAGAATGCCCAGAAGCAATTTGCAGGAAGCTGATAAGATAAGCAAGACAAGACACGAAGGTATGTGAACGAAGTTGTTCCCTGCAAATTGCTTCAGTCGGCGTTCCTCCTTAAATAGGCTAAGGGAGTGGCCAATTAGCCCCAAGCCTTACTCTCGAGGAGACCTCCTCCTGAGGAGCCACTCCTGCTTTTTGGCAGCTCTGCGCGCCCGTGCATCGAGAAGAGGTTCCTCCTCTTCGTCCTCTTCACTTAAGGGAGCTTCTGGAGGTTCTGAAGGCCCTGGCTGAATCCCCGCCTCTGGCACCACATCTTCTCCAGCCTCCTCATTGTCCGACTCGAGTGCCAGCTGCACAGACTGCTGGCGCAGCACCACACCAGCCTCCTCGTTGTCTGAATCAGCTACTAGCTGCACAGGCTGTGTACGGGCCACAACACACTGTCAGGAAATTTCTCCTTAGTTCTAGGTTGAATTTCTTTTTAACCATCTTTCACCCGTTACTTCTTATCCTGCCCTCAGGTGCTATGGAGAAGAGGTCAATTCCCTCTTCTCTGTGACAGGCCCTAAAGTCAGCTATTATATCACCCCTAGTCCTTCATTAGACTAAGCAAACCTAGTTCCTCCAATCATTCATTGTACAAAGATGCTTTTTCAGGAGGCCACTGGACTTTCTTGCTTTTTCTTTTGAAGACGTTTCCCTTCTCATCCAAGAAGCTTCTTCAGCTCTGACAGGATAGTGGGGAATGGAAGCACTGAAGACCTGTCAGAGCTGAAGAAGCTTCTTGGATGAGAAGCAAAACGTCTTTAAAAGAAAAACAAGAAAGTCCAGTTGCCTCCTGAAAAAGCACCTTTGGGACAACCATGACCTGGATGACTGAGAAGCTCTACATACATTCATTGTATAGTTAGCCTCCAGACCTCTTATCATTTTTGTTGCTCTTCTCTGCACTCTTTATAGAGTTTACATGGATAGGTTTACAGTTTATTTCGATATTGCTGATTTATTGCACCATCAATATAGCATTCTATTATATGACGGCACTGAAGGAATGCTAGTTAGAGTGATGCAGTGGCCGAGAGGTGGAGCTCTCGCTTCACAATCGGGAGGCTGTGAGTTCGATCCTAGGTAGAGGCAGATATTTCTCTCTCTGGGCACAATGAGAATATATCTGCTGAACAAAGCTCTGCATTGGCGAGAGGAAGGGCATCCGGCCATTAAACGCTCTGATAGCTCCATTCAGTTGCCCAGACTGCACCCTGCAAGGGATTATGGGGTCGTTAAAGGATGATGATGATACAACCTAGACATTACGGCCATCACAGCATTCCTGCTGTGATCCTGATTTGTGGCCTTCCTTGTCAGTTTTCCACAAGAAAAGTCAATGGGAAAGCAGGCAGGAAGTTGAAAATTGCAGTCATGTGAGGTCCTCACTTAATGACTGGCATGGTCCTTTTTTAACAATGGCAACCAGGGCTTCCAGAACTGCTGTCACTACGTGACATAGTCATGTGGGTTATTTTTTTAAAACTTACAATCAACCACTTAATAATGGAATTTCCAATCCCAATTAGCATTGTTAAACAAGGACTACCTGTTAAACAAAGATCCTGACTTTAATCAAAGACCCCGGCTTTAAAAGACCACACCTCAATATTTAAAGTATTTTTTGCTTAATTTCCTGTTCTTTTATTACACTGAAGCTTTTTGCATGTTTTAGCAAAGACCGCTATATTAGTCTTTTGGAAGTTTATTAAAAACTGCTTTGTACACTAAGCTAGGAACTTCTTTGGGTAATTCAGACCTTAAAACAGATTTTAACATCTGGAAGATTTGGCTGGATGCTGGGATTTTTACTTTAGCTCAGGTATTGATGATAATGATGAATTTTAATCATTTTCTGTGTTACTAGATAAATCCCATTTTCCATTGCCAATCACTGGTAGCATTTACAACTACAACGTTTACTGACGTTCTGAAATGGACAAGTGGCATTTTCAGCTTCTGAGTCACTTAATGCATTTGACATGAATAATTACCCAATTTAACGAGAGAGAAAAGCCCACAATTAAAATCAAAATCCATTTCCCATGCACTTTAAAAGAATGAATGAAATAAGGAACTGGATATCCCTATTTTCTCTAAAATTGTTCTAAACCTAATATAAAAAATGACAATAGATTTTAGATTTAGCAAAAAACAAAACAAAACCCAACCCCAATATTTCAGACTTAATGGATCATTTGTAAAGAATAATGGAGTTTTTGTATAGAAAAGGAATGCTGCTAGAAACATAAGAATAATAATACTTTGTTAAAACAAACACTGTATTTTTGCAACATTTTAATGTTACTATGTTCTGGGGGGAAATAATTGCATGTGTTAATTTGACCTTGAGATGAGATGTAGTAATTTTGGATGTTTATATTCTTTTGAATTATATGTGCCTATTACATGGAATTTGCAACTGCACAATCGAAATTGATTCTCTAGACACCTTTTATGGCTAAAAGGCCAGTCTTTTAACAATGCAGGGATAAATTTATGAGCCCAGATGTCTGTAGATTGAAGACCTGGTGTTGTTACTTGTGACTCATAAACAAGTTGCTAATAGAGATGGATTATGTATAGAAGGTTACAGTGAAATACGGCGGTGCTTTATTGAAACGGTTGTGTAAATCTTAATGTATATACACAGATACACATGAGAAACCCTTGTCTGGAAGTTATGCTGTTCTTGCATCAATCCCCAGGAAGTTCACAGGTTCACCGGGGAGGTCACACTTAATGACCCACCTAAGAGAAGGATTTAGGAGCAAGAACCCATAATGGCTCTCTGCGTACTCACCTATTGAGCCTATACATCCGAAAACCAGAATAAATATGTGGTTCCCCTAACCAATTTGCTCAAACTGAAGAAGCTACCTGGATAAGCATTTCAAACCAAAAAGAAAAGACGTCCAGCTGCTATGACTAAACTTCCAGATAACTCTAACTCAGGGGTGTCAAACACAAGGCCTGCGGGCCGCATCCGGCCCGCAATGTGGTCGGATCCAGACCCCGGGGCTATCCTGGAAAATGTAAGGGGTGTTGTGACCTAGGCTTATTGAGTTATTACAATACACAATTAGTCCCAAACAAACCTATTTTATTATAACAGCTGAGAATTACGTTCATTCCCAGCTGAGTCCCAATTAGTTGCAAAACAAGTCCTTTGGAAGAAGTCCTTCGGGATAATCACCAACCTTTATCTTCTTTGACACCCTGCCAAAGGCCTTACTTGGCAAAGCCCCACGAAATTCAGAAACAAACAAGAGATGCTGACTGGAAACAGAGTTAGCAATGTTGTTTTCCTGCAAAAGGCCCAAGTGCCTTTGTTTTTCTTTTAAGCATATGGGAGGGGCCAATCATCTCCTGGCCTTACTCCCAAGTCGCCCCTTTTGCTTTAGCTGCTCTTGCCTTCTGGCAGCTCTGCCCATGCGTGCACTAGGAACAGGATCCTCCTGTTCCTCTGCCTCTCTGCTGTCTGACTCTGGGGGCTCCGGAGTCCACACATCACTCCCAGATGGCCCTGGCCCCGTCTCTGCCTCTGACACAGAGCCCTCGTCCGGCCCATCTCCAAACTCCAGGACTGGCCCATGTTCCTCCCCAGCCTCCTCACTGTCCAACTCCGCTGCCAGCTTCTCAGCCTGCTAGCGGACCACAACAAGGAGCCATCCTGCATCACTTTGGCCCAGTCTACCTAATGCGAAGAGGAAACATCAGGCCAGCATGGCTTCAGCTCGGTCTACCCAGTGCAAAGAGGAAACATGCCAGCAGTTTGGGGAGTGATATCAAGCTGGCCATGCCCACCCAGTCAGCCACGTCCAGTGTGTGGCATCAAGCTGGCCACGCCCACCCAGTTGGCCACATCCACCTGGGCCCCCCGAGGTCAACCACAGCCCTCAATGAAATTGAGTTTGACACCCTTCCTCTAACTGGATGACTGAGAATCTTCATCGACACGAGAAGCCCTTATATATTGTTCTTGCTCTTGTATCATTTTCTTTCTTTTCTCTTTTTGTTATTCTTTCCTCTTTTTTATGGCTTTTTATGTTTTTATTTATTATAAATAAAGCAACAGCAACAACACAGGACCATGGAACGATAAGAGCGTTGAAGTTATTAAAATTTGCAGCATTAGAATTTTTTTAAAAAAACAACAACACAAGGTGTGCTGGATAGCAACTTTAAAACTAAAAGAACTAAAACGAGGGTCTCCATTCAATCTGCACTGTTTCCTTTCATGGGTTTTAAACTCTTTTATATAGCATTTAAATACATTATACAGTGGTTTTTTTTCCCCTCTCCCTAATTTGTTCCAGGGTGAATCAAGAAACATGCTGTGCAAAGAGATTTCTAGTCCAAGTGATCAGCATAGCTTCCCAAGAGATTGAGAAGGCAGTGACCCATCAGAAGGATTTCTGCCTAAGGCAAAGAGAAGAACCAATGTTTAGCAATTCATAAATACTTGTACTGCTCTTTTATGTTCAGACAACCATGCCCCCTAAATGTTATCCTTCAAGTCTATTAGTTCTCCCATTGCCTTCTTACAGCTGAGAAAAAGTCACTGAGTTGGCTTTGTGCCTAAGGCAGGACTAGAATTCCTAGTTTCCTGGTTTCTAGCCTAATATCTTAGCCACGATACTGTTGTGATTCCAACCCCCGAGGCCGATTTATCGGAGGGAGAAGGCCCCGAACATGAAGGAGAGGAGTTGGCCAGGCCTCCCTCTCCAGGACCCTCCTCTCTGGCAATGCCTCAGATGTCTCCTGAAGGAGAAGAGATTGGCCAGGAGCCAGGTGTCTCCTCGCAGTCAGACAGTGACGGAGATAAGTCTTGGCTGGATCCACGCCAGCGTCGGAGAAACAAGCGCACGCAGCAGAAAAGGAGGTGTGCCAGAGATTAAGCTGAGTCACTGGACCACACCCCACAGGGGATAAAAGAGGGTGAGGTGGCATTCAGACTCTGTGACGGACAAAACTAACTACTAGCGAGTCACATTGTATCTTTGAAACAACGTTATCTGCCTTGGATTTAATACGGACTGGACTTGACAATTCTTGAACTGTGTGTATCTTGTTTGGGTTTATCTAACGGAGGAACAACCCTCCCTCTATGAGTACAGTTCTTGGCAAGCAGCTACTGGGTTGCTGCCAATCCTCTTATTGAAAGAATTTGTTGTCTGCCAGTTTTATTTAATCCCTGGCTATCTGTTTGTGTGCGTGTGTGAGACGGGGACAGAACAGATACCAAAATTGACTTTCCATTCATGTCTAGAGGGTGGTTATTAGTAGTCCCCATTCTAAGGCAAGGAAGACTACTCCTCCTTATCATAATGCCAAAAGAAGGAAAGCTTGCGCTAAGCAGGAGGTAAGACAAACAGAAGATAGGCAAGAGGCTTCAGGTCACATCAAATCAAAATTAATCATAGGCATCAGAAGACAGCTTGACCTGAGGACCTGACAAGAACTTCTATGGCATCTTAGGTGAAAGCTAAACTGTCAGGGGCAAAGAATCAGGACTATCCATTACCATATTTTCCGGCATATAAGACGACTGGGCGTATAAGACGACCCCCTACTTTTCCTGTTAAAATATAGGGTTTGGGTTATACTCGCCATATAAGACTACCCTTCTTCCAACGCACACCAAATAAAAATTAAAAAACATCAGATTTGATTTCAATATGGTAATTTTAATTCAAATGCTTATGACGTGCAGGTACTTAGCAGGAAAACTGTCACTTATAAACATAAGACTGTTTGTCATCAAACATGTAAACATAAAACAGTGCAATTGGATTAAACTTTTCCTAATTCACTCTAAAGCTGAAAGGAAGGATAAGACAATAAAGCCATGGGAGCTGCCATGCTGTTTGTTTTCTTAACAGAACCGGTACAGATACCTACAAGCCAGGCTGCCCATCTGTCAAGGTAACGGGCCACATGTAGCGCCAAGAGGGCTATTTCGTACCAGGTTTTTTTCCTGTCACCCTGTCCTGTCACCCATGTCCTGTCACCCATGCAGCCTTGACGAGATCGGCACAGCTTCCCCTCAATGTTATTGGCACTCCCGTAGCGTCATCGGTCAGCACCGGCAACTCAGATTCGGGAAGCTGTGCCGATCTCGTCAAGGCTGCATGCCACTGAATGCTGGACCCAGCTTGTTGCTGTGTGGAGCTTCCCCCACCGTCCCAGGCATCCAGGTGGATATTACCAACGCTCTGACTTCCCCAGACCCCAGTGATGGGGAGCCCCAGCTGTCTGGGGAAGTTGGAGCATCGGTAATATCCACCTGGATGCCTGGGACGGTGGGGGAAGCTCCGCGCAGCAACCAGCTGGGTCCAGCATTCAGCGGCATGCAGCCTTGACGAGATCGGCACAGCTTCCCCTCAATGTTGTCGGCGCTCCCGTAGTGTCATTGGTCAGCGCCGGCAACTCAGATTTGGGTTAGAAATCTCTAGCAATGACTAGAGATGGTAGTAGCCACTCTTACCGCTTCCGTCAGTCTGTCAAGGTAGATATCATAGGCTTATACCCGGCGTATAAGATGACCCCAATTTTTGAGAAGTTTTTCCTATGTTAAAAAGTCATCTTATACGCTGGAAAATACAGTAGATTGCAACATAGAAGATTTATTCAAGCCTATAACACAAAAATCTAGTCAACTAAAGTTTAACACTAAATTGGCTCCAGAAAAGGGTCAACAGAATTCAGGAGGAGGTGGACTTGGACTGTTTGCAACAATATAATGATTCTAAGCTGATGATGTGCTTAACTCCACCCCTCCTCCCCAGGGTGGATAAAAATCAATGATTTTTTTTAAAAAAATCAAAAAAATCAGATTTTTTTTATTTAAATCAGATTTTTTTTATTTTTATTGAATTTATTTTAATAAAAAACTTTTGGGGTAAAAATCTATTGTAAGATAGTTTTCTATTTAAGATACATAAATAATTAAGTTTATTCAGCATGAAATGGAGCTTAGTTATGTAGCATGAGGCTGTATATTCTGCAACACTGGGACTATCGGTGAGTCAACAGTGGGTCAAAGGAGTAGCAGAGATGACAGTTGCTCTTTAAAAATTATGATTTAAATCGAGTTGATTTAAATCAAACCTTTTTACTAGTGATTTAAATCATGATTTAAATTGTGATTTAAATCAACTCGATTTAAATCACATCCACCCTGATTCTAATAATATGTAACTATCTCAAATTCTGTAAATATCACTGCCTTCAAGTCTACGAACAAACCAAACTGCTTTAGAGAAAAATAATAGACTCAGCCTGTTTCACTAAAAGCAATTTCCACTCTGCTTCTTTCAAAGTGCATTCCTTTTTCTGAGATGAAAGCGGTTTACCAACTTACAGTGTCACATCTCAGCAGGGTTACTATTTAATAAAACAGTGCAAAAATTTACATACACAAGGAAAAAGTAGATGATAGGTTTCTACCTCACTCAGTGCATTTTAGCAGAGTGGATACATTCCAGGACCCCTCCCTTAAATATTTGCCCACTGGGGCCTTTCCTGTTGTGGCCCCCACCACTGGTGGGATTCAAAATTTTTACTACCGGTTCTGTGGGCCTGGCCAGGGTGTGTGACAGGCAGCACTCGGCCTCCTGCACTCCCCTGGGAGCAAAAACGGGCCACAGGGGGACGCGCCACCCCCTGCACCCCATTTTGGATTTAGAAGGCATCCCTGCAGCCTCCTGGGAGTGAAAATGGGCCACGGGCCCCCGCACCATTCCCCTGTGCTGTTTTGGACCTAGGAGTCCACCCTGCACTTACCTGGGAGCCAAAATGGTATGTGTGGGGACTCCTGGAAGGGGCAGGGTGGGAAGGGGTGGGGCCAGCCAGCAATTTAACTAGCGGTTCGCCCGAACCGGCCCGAACCGGCTGAATCCCATCACTGGAACAGCAACCCTCCCCCCACCCCGCCGCCACCCCCAAAAAAAGATAAAGACAGTATCCTCTCTCTTGAGGTTCCGGAAAGCCTTGCAAAACTAGCTTTGGTCTCAGCTCTGGGATTAATATTTATCATTGTATAATAACTTCTGTTTCGTTTTGTGGATTTTATTAGCAGGGTATTTTAATCTGGGCTGCTTGTTGGTTTAATGTTTCTTGCTGTTTTTAATGTATGTGGGGTTTGTTTGTTTTTTTAGTTTTAAATGCCAGTTTGGAATTGGCAGCCAATATATTTCAATAAATAAATAATAGTTTAAAAATGAGCAAATGTTTCCACCCAACACAGTTGGAACATAAAATCGTAGGGCTGGAAGAGAGCTCGGAGGTCTTCTAGTTCAACCAGCTGCTTAAGGCAGGAGACCTTACCATCTCGATCAAATGATTATCCAGTCTATTTCTGAAAACCTCCAGTGATGGAGCACTCAGAACTCCAGGAGTTATTTTGGTCTATTTATGAAGGTATGTATATACGGAACTATATGGAGCAGTGGTGGTATTTAGCCGGTTCTATCTGGTTTGAGCAAACCGGTAACGGCGGCTGCGGGAGGCTCCGCCCACCTGCCTGGACATCATCACGTTCTGTTTTGGATGATCTGCACATACGCAGAAAGTTCTGCGCAGGCACAGATGTGACATTTGCAAACAGGTAGTGAAGGTAAGTGAATACCACCCCTGATATGGAGGATATAGTAGCATGTTTTATTTGAGATATCAGCTCTTCAAGGTAGCCCAGACTAAGAAACCTATGCCTTGCAGGTCGGGACTACTTTTAGAAAATCTAGAACTATAAAGCTATAGAATATTGCAAATCTGAATGGGTTTCTATTCCTCCTTTTATCTTCTGGTGATCTAGGAAAAGGATTGTCTTGACAGTTTTCTCACATTATTTTCTTGGCCAATTTTTTTTTGTCCCTTTTATCTGACCATTGCCTTGGTAGTAGCTATTCCTTCTGTTCCTCAAGGACATTCAGTCTTCTCTCTATATGACCTATATCGTTCAGGAGCAGAGGATTCTACACATTCAGAATATCTTAGGTTCCATCTATGGTGTCTCCAGTCAAAATAATTCAAGATTGCATGGCTGAGAAAGACCTAAACATAAGATCTTGGTAAATGATTGAGTGTTACAAAATGGTAATATTTCGATATTTAATTCAAGCTACATTTAAGCAATCCTTTCAATTCTCAGATTAGAATAGCCTTCTCCAATCTGGGACATCCAGACCATTATACCTAGAAAATTAATCCCACACACATTAAAATAATGATTTTAACTGTTCATAAAATCTACTAGCAGGAGGGAAAAAAAGATAAAACTAAAAAGGATTGTAATCAATGAACCTATTTTGAAGCATTCTGAAGAACTATAGTATCTATGGAACAAAATGTATAAACTTACAAAAACAACGAATACTGTAATTAACTAAAAGGCAAAGAAGTAAACAGCTGCCCACTATTAGATTTAGTCAGGGATTTACTATGATTATGCTAAAGATGGAGGAAAAATTGGTTAAGGGCCAGGTCTATGCGAATGAAATATGGCATTTCACAGTACAGATGGATTAAACAAACGAATCACTTGCTAGACAGGACATGATTTTGATGAATTTTTATCTATCTCTGCAAAGGAAAATAATTTAAGCGAAATTGGTGAAAGACAACCGTAGCTCTCAGAAATCCACTATGCATTTTTTTGGGATACTGACACAAAGACGGATGGAAAAATGATCCAGTAACATGTAAAAGGCAAAAGAGCAGTGAAATAGCTCAAGAGGAAGAATTAGAAGCGAATAAAGACCAGATTAATGAAAGAGTAGTTCAACTGGTTGACTGAAAGTCCTTGGTCGTAATTTGGCACACAGAGCCTTTGCAAATGTAATGTCATTTATCACTAAGGTGTGGCAGGATTTCCTGAATTACTCTGGATATACAATTAACCTCTTGCGACTGTACGTATGCTGTAGAACAGGGGTGTCAAACTCAATTTCACTGAGGGCCGCATTGGGGTTGTGTTTGACCTCGCGGGGGCATGGCCGCGTGGCTAGTTCAGTATCATTCATGTTGGGGGTGCCTGTGGCAGCCCGAGTGCTCTGCCAGTGAAAACAGACTCCCGAGCTCCGTTTTGGGCTGCAACAGCCTCCTGCAACTCTCTGCCAGTGAAAACAGAGCTGCGTTCACTGGTTCCTAGCAAGCCCTATGCCGATGTGACAGGTGACAAAGCTAAAAGGAATGCCAGCCATCTGCAAAATACTTGAGAACTGGGTGCACCGGTATTAATTGTCAGTTCCAAGTCTGCCGATAAGCATTTGCATTTATTAAAATCAATGCAATTCAATAGAATCTACCTGTCCATGTAGCTACTGCATATTTGTTGTGCTATGTTTAATCAAACAATCAGATCCTTTCAGCCACTCCATTGCCTTCCTTCCTTGACAACTAACAGCATATAGTTTAGCTGAAGTAGTATTTTCCACAGGGGAACCCAAGGAACAAAAGCCAGTTGATTCACAATAAAACATGTGTTAATTTAAGACACGAAACATATTTGTTTGATTAAAATGCTAATGAACTGTAACCTTCCTAGGGCTGAAATGAAGAGGAGCGAGGGCACGGGTTGAGAAAGAGAAACCAGAATAGAGCTCTAATACCTTTTGTAAGTGAATTTCAAGGTTAATTTCAGACAGACTTTGTTCAGCACTTCGGCTGTTCCCCAGAAACAGTTCTAATTAGACTTATTAACCAAATCTCAGCCCCTGATTAGACTGTAATGAAAACATTCTACTTCAGAAGCTGTGACTCAAGTCATCCACCAGAGGGTGCTCAAGCTGCTGTAGAAACAGCATTAAAATTAAAATGGATTAAAAGTGACAGTAAGGAAATTCAAAGAAAATTTGTACTAATACACACAGGTGAACATTTTCAGCTTGGAATAATTTGCAGTGATTTTTCGCTGCTGGTGCAGTAACCTGTATGGGTATAATTACCATACCTGAAAGCATACCTCGTTCTAACAATACAACATTAATTATGTTGAAACATGCAGCTGAGTTGCAAGTCACTGAAATGTGCACACCCATAAGCATGTACAGCCATAGCCCATAATTTCTTCCCACTAGCGATACCTATAATTCAGATGTACCACTCACTATGATTAGTTTTAATTTCTGATGATGCTGTATTGATATCAATATCTAACTCTCAGTTACCCAACAGGCATATTTATGTTTACGAAGTAAACATATTTACTTCGAAGCTCCCGGATACCTTTTCTACAGGAAACAACCTAATGTTGAAAAACAGCTTTTTCCTCTAATAAATATCCTGCTTCTCTTTATTTATGACCTCTACCACCATCACCAATCAAGTGTCTACCAGCAGTTCTCCCTAATTAAACCCCAAAACATCTCAGCAAAATCCCAGGCTGCTAATGTGCTTAATCTAATACAAATTAAACTTTTAAAAAAGAAAAGAGGATGGAAGAAGTAAAAAGTTCAAGAAAAGAAAAAAGAAAGGAGAAAAAGTAAGAATATCATAAAGAAAGAGAAAGAAATGTATAAAGAAGTAACTTCTGGTCTTCATCACCGCAAGTACAAACAAATTTAATTATTCTTCACTCCCTCTAAGGTTGCAAGCATTAGTCTCTTCATCTAGTATCCCATCTTTTATCCATAAACAAATCCATAAAGTATTGGCTTTTTAGTCCCGGTGTTAGCAGAAAGGGTTGCTAGAAGTAACAATGTATTTGTTTTCACTTGGATTAAATAAACCAATTTTATATTCCTTCCTTTCGCTTCTAACAAACTTAATCTTTAGCTCATATTCAAATATTATTATAAAGTTTGATTCATCTTCATTTCTTCTTTCTCCCATTACCCAGAGTTCTTCAAGATTTTAACAAGCCTCTTTTGTAAATCCAGTAAAAAATATCCAGGTCACTCTCTTGATTTGTCATCTGTATTTTCCTTTTGAATTTTTAAAACCGCAGCCAGCTTCTTTTGAAGATCCAGGGAAACCTCTTTTTCTAAGTCATTCTCTTAGCCTGTCAGCTCTAAATCTACTTTCAATACCATTTTTATCTCCAGTCATCATTTCCTTTGTATTTGCAGCAGTCATTAGCTCTACTTTTGCAGAGCCATATCCAGTTCCCCATACTTCCCCTGAAAATCCAAGGAAGGTCCAAAATAAGGAGCACACTACAGCTGGAGGACAGCATTACCAATAAAAAGAGCGGTGCCCATCCAAAGCATTTGGAAGCTGCCAAGTTTAATGAAAGTAGCAATAGCACTTAGACTTATATACTGCTTCACAGTGCTTTACAGCCTTCTCTAAGCAGTTTACAGAGTCAGCCTATTGCCCCCAACAATCTGGGTCTTCATTTTACCAACCTCGGAACGATGGAAGGCTGAGTCAACCTTGCGCCGGTGAGAATTGAACTGCCAGACTGCTAGCAGCCATTAGTCAGCACAATTAGCCTGTAGTACTACATTCTAACCACCGTACCACTACGGCTCTTCTGGAAGTGAAAACACTTCTGGTGGGCAAGAGTTTGATTTACACAGTGATCATCAAATGTTGTGAGATTTTAAACAGTAGAATGGGACAACTTGCCATAGTCAACTCGCCATGGCCAACTCACCATGGCCAACTCACCGCAGGACAATTTGCCATGGCCTACTTGCCATGTGACGACTTGCTGTTGGACAATTTAACAATTCAATTTAATTATTTAAAATAAATTTTTAAAAATTATTTTAATTTTTGCCGTTCACAATTCATTCTGTCCTCCCTCCTTTTGCATCCTTTCCTTAATGATTCTATCCCACCATTTCTTGGATATTAGTGTAATCCTTGTCCCGCAGCGAGTTGACCCATGGTAAATTGTCTGTGGTAAGTTGGTTTTATGGCAAGTTAGCTGTGTTGAGTTGGCCATGGCAAGTTGGCCATGGTGGATTGTCATAGACCAGTGATGGCTAACCTTTTTGCCATCGCGTGCCAAAAGCGTGGGGAGCATGGGGGGGTCACACGTGTCCACACCCATAATTCAATGCCCCCGTGCCCTGCCCCCCTCCGCACATGTGCGCCCCACACTCCCCTCGCTTTTGGCACGCGATGGCAAAAAGGTTACCGGTGGGCCTGGTAGGCCTGTTTTTCACCCTCCCCAGGCTCCAGAGGCTTTCTTGGAGCCTGGGGAGGGTGAAAACAGCTTTCCACACACCCCCGGAGGCCCTCTTGAGGCCCCTCTGCTGGGCCCGGAAGACCCAAAAATCAGCTGGCCAGTGCACACATGCGCGCTGCAGCTGAGCTAGGGCAACACTCGCGTGCCCACGGATATGGCTCCACGTGCCACCTGTGGCACCCGTGCCATAGGTTCGCCATCATGGTCATAGACCCTTTAAACAGTCCTTTGCTTGGACTCAATGACTCAAAGCCAAAACTTTTAGAACCATTTTCTCCCTCCTGCTGGTGCCTTCTAGATGTTTTGTAGAACACCCCAGAATTCCCAGTCCACAGTGAGCATGCTGGTTGAGCATTCTGATGGCTTTAAATCCAGACCTCTGGAACACATCACTGTCTATCATTAATAGATAAGGGACGGTGGATGAGCATTCTCCAGTGCAGGGGTCTCCAACCTTGGCAACTTGAAGACTTGTGGACTTCATCAACTCCCAGAATTCCTCAGCCAGCAAAGCTGGACACCCCTGTTACAATGTGTTGCCTTATAGATGTGTTGGGCCTTAGCTCCTATTATCCATTCCAGCATTAAAGTCATCTATATGCACCAAATAATCAAAATGCATACACGTAGTCCTCCACTTACAACCATTCATTTAATGACTGTTCAAAGTTATAATGTCACTAAAAAAGTGACTTACAACTGGTCCTTGCACTTACAACCAATGCAGATCGCCATGGTCACGAGATCACAATTTTGGTGCTTGGCAACTGCCATGTATTTACAATAGTTGTTGTCTCTCAGAGTCATTTATGATTTTCCCAGCTAGCTTCCGTCAAGCAAAGTCAATAGGGAAGCCAGATTTGCTCAATGGACCACATGATTCACTTAACACCTACAATGCTCTGCTTAACAACTATGGCAAAAAAAAAGTTGTAAAATTGGATAGGACTCACAATAACTTAATAACTTGCTTAACATCAGAAATTCTGGTCTCAATTGTGGTCATAAGTTGAGGACTACCTGTATTTGAAGTTAAATAAATTTAAACACAGTTAAACATTTTTGAGGAGTTACTTAAAGTGTTAAGAAGGAGAATTTGCAGCAGCAAATTCACAACCATCTAGGATTCCATTCTATCAGTTGCCAAACAGATGCTCTGTCCATGAAAATTCCACAAATAGCCACAAGCACAACAACATACTCACACTCAAGTTTTTCCAAGATGAATAACCCCACTGCTCCTGAGACTGGAAGTAAAGTTCAGGTAATATATATCTCTAAGCCAACATAACCATTTAGTTTTAACCTTGAACCCACATACTGTGTCCTATAACCCATGATTTATGGCTGAGAATAATGTAGGATCCAAGCCAATTGTGGATATTCAATAAATATGGTTAAGCAAATCGTTGACTAGTTTAGTATGGTCTGCTAAAGATACTTGGCTGTAAATGTAAAGATTGGTTGCAAAGCTGTTTTTTTCCCCCCAACCGTCATAACTTCAGATAGTTGCTAAACAGGGCAGTTGGTAAGCAAGGACCATCTGTATGTCATCATTCTCTTAAATTTCACATAATTCAATTTCACTGAATGACTCCAGGTTTTAGTATTAAGCAACCAACAGGACGGAAAATCTCTTCACTTTCTAAGGGATATACTTGTCCACAATAATGCCATTTTCAGTATGCAAAATAAATATATTTGTCCTGCAAACGTTATTTCATAAGACATATAACAATGTGCAAGATGAAAGTTAATCGGCCAAGCAATATACTCATCAGCTTTAATGGGTAACCTAGAAAAAAACAATTGCTACCAACCTGCCTTCCATTCAGGATCTGTATACTGCACAAGTCAAAAAGAGGGCTGTGAAAATATCCACAGACCCCTCACATCCTGGACATAAATTGTTTCAACTCCTACCCTTAAAAAGACGCTATAGGGGAATGCACACCAAAACAACAAGACACAAGGACAGCTTTTTCCCGAACACCATCACTCTGCTAAACAAATAATTCCCTCAACACAGTCAAACTATTTACTAAGTCTGTATTACTATTATTCTTCTCTTCCTTACTAGATCTATCTCTTCCCACTTATTACTACCCTGTTTCCCCGAAAATAAGACATCCCCTGATAATAAGCTCAATCGAGCTTTTGAGCACATGCACTAAAATAAGCCCCCCCCCCGAAAATAAAAGAGCCTTGGTGGCGCAGCAGATTAAAGTGCTGTTAAGTAGCACCAGCTGCCTGCAATTACTGTAAGTTCAAATCTCACCAGGCTCAAGATTGACTCAGCCTTCCATCCTTCCGAGGTAGGTAAAATGAGGGCCCGGATTGTGGGGGCAATAAGCTGACTTTGTATAAAAAAGAACACCGCTTGGGGGTGGGGGCGAAAGCCCTACTAAGCAGGTATATACAAAAGTATGAAGGCTATTGCTTATCGCATTGTAAACTGCCCTGAGTCTCCGGAGAAGGGCAGCATATAAATTGAACCAATTGAACCAATAAATAAGCCCTTCCCGAAAATATTTAAACGCAGAGCTGGAAATCAGGTAAGACGGCAAGAGGAGCCCCATCTTGCTCCAATAATAAGACCTCCCCGAAAATAAAGCCAAGTGCTTATTTCAGGGTTCAAAAAAATATAAGACGATCTTATTTTGGGGAAAACACGGGTATAACCAAGTTGCTTGTATCTTTCAATTATATTGTTTTTGTTTCCTAGTATGATTTGATAGCTTATTAGTAACTTTGACTATCACTAAGTGTTGTATCTTTTTTATTCTTGATGAATGTAT
The DNA here is from genome assembly GCF_059756535.1 of Pantherophis guttatus. Classification (NCBI taxonomy): domain Eukaryota; kingdom Metazoa; phylum Chordata; class Lepidosauria; order Squamata; family Colubridae; genus Pantherophis; species Pantherophis guttatus. The sequence goes on along the minus strand of NC_142068.1, from coordinate 76,143,467 downwards.
TTTATTCTCCTTATGTACACTGAGAGCATATACACCTAAGACAAATTCCTTGTGTGTCCATTCACACTTGGCCAATAAAGAATTCTATTCTAATTATATTCTAAAAGCCAAAACTGATGTTTGTGTATTATGTTAAACCAGGACTCTTGATTTCTTAAGCTACCATAAGAACCCCCAGTTAATTTTTCACTTTGTTAACACTGCATAAACAACGCAGAAAGGACAGTTCTGCATTATGCCTGGATTTGGGAGGATGGCTTTACATTGATGCATGAGATCTGACGTGTTTACAAATACTTAATCCTTTAATCCAGAGTTCGAGCCTAATGCAGAATTATCCTTCCCAGGTAATTTCCCTACTGAAAAGGGAAAAGTAAGCAGCTTGTTCATTCGTGTTGTGGATTTCCAGCTTAACATGAAATCCAGGCATCGTATTATAGCTACCGCCAAAGAATCAGGCCAGGCCACTGTGAGTGAGCATAACTTGGCCATCGCTTGAAAAAACAGCTAAACAGCTAAGAACGCTGCAGCTTTGATGATTCTTTTCTTTCCTACATAATTCCTGCCCAGTAATGGAAGAGATGGAAATAGACAGGTGAATAAAATCAAGTACTGGACTCTAGAGACAAAGATAAATGCACTGTACAAATGAAAAAGATGGATACCAGACTGATCTCTAATCATCCGAACGTGTTCAGGAGCTCCAACTCACATTTACGAGCATTTTGCTCTCTGCTGAAATTCTAATTGTTTCCATCTCAATCTCCTATTATTGAGATAATAGCAGCCTTGGATTTCTTTCATTCTCATAAAAATAAATTACTTCTACTTGCCCTTTTTGAATGTCCTTGTGAGGTCCTCTCTCAGATTTTCCATTAATATAAAGACAACTTGTATTTCCGCCAGTACAAATTAGAAATCTTTTGCAGGAACTGGGCATGGCTAGTCTAGCGAAGGGAAGGACCAGAGGAGACATGATAGCAGTGTTCCAATATTTGAGGGGCTGCCACAGAGAGGAGGGGGTCAAGCTATTTTCCAAGGCACCTGAAGGCCAGACAAGGAATAACGAATGGAAACTGATCAAGGGGAGATTCAACCTGGAAATAAGGAGAAATTTTCTGACAGTGAGAACAATCAACCCATGGAACAGAAGTTGCCTTTGGAAGTTGTGGGAGCTCCATCACTGGAGGCTTTCAAGAAGAGACTGGACTGCCATCTGTCAGAAATGGTGTAGGGTATCCTGTTTGAGCAGGGGGTTGGACTAGATGACCTACAAGGTCCCTTCCAACTCTGTTAATCTGTTAAACCTGGTCATGATAGCAGGAAACCCTACTAACGCATTAGAACATTATATTGAGGGAAGCTACTTTAACACATTATCCTCTGCCTTCAGAGTAGAGCAAAATTATTACCAAATTGTATTCTTTGATATGATAGATGGGGGATAATTATTCAATGTATTACTGAAATGGGAATCCACATTAAATATACTACATTTTAATGGAAATAAAACTGAAGAAAAATTGGACATTGCTCCATGCTCTACTTTCAGAATGGGACAACTCTTCATGGCCAACCCACTGCAGGATAACTCCACAGGGCCAGCTCACTGCAAGGACAACTCGCCACAGGCAGTTGGCGGGAGAGCTGGATAGGCAGGCGAGTGAGCAGGAGGGCAGAGCGCATGGGGGGGGGGCGGGAGGCAGTCAGGGTTTCCCATTTTCACACCTGTCCCTCTGAGCCCGGTATAGCAGGGGCAGCAGTGGTTCCGAGCCTGGCGCGGTGGTAGCAATGGCTCCGAACCTAACGTGGCGGCAGCAGGGGTGTGAAAATGGGAAGTCCCCTGCCCGTTGGGCTCTGCACTCTGCCCACCCACTCGTCTGCCTGCCCGGTTCTTCCTCTGGCTGCCTGCGGCAACTTGTCACCATGGCCTGAGTTGGTCACGTGGAGTTGTCTTGTGGCAAGTTGGCAGAGAGGAGTTGGCATGGTGAACTGGCGGCAGCAAGTTGGCCACGGCGAGTTGGCCAAGGTGAGTTGTCCTACACCCTTCTATTTTTTGAAGAATACATTTCAACATGCCATTGTTGGAAGAAATATCCACCTGGTCCAGTTCCAAACTGGGAGAAAGACACTGGAAACATGGAGGGTTCTGGGTAGCTGACCACATGGAGTTGAGAGTGGAGGGTTTTTATACCTTTCCTTGGGCTTTGCACTTGAACCTCCTGTTCCTGTGAAAGAACGTGTATGCTATTGGCTGTTGTCAGACTCCTATGGGGCCATGCAGGGGTTATGTAGGGGTCATAGCTGGCTTTATAGGCAAAGTACAAATCCTAGGTGTTTGTCCGAGCTAAATTTGGTTGAAGTTTGGTCTTCTCTGAGATGATTCAATGAAGGAGCTTGTGTTCTGAAAGGGTGTTAGGCAATTCCTATTGTGGCTTAATGGCTTTGTCCTGCAGGATAATCCCATCATCCTGGATCTGAAGGTCTTTTGTTTTGTAGATAGGCTGATCCAGTCTTTCTTAATGGGCACAAAATATCTGCTGTGGGCTATTTATTTATTTATTTTTAATTTGATTTATATGCCGCCCTTCTCCGGAGACTCAGGGCGGCTTACAATGCGCTAAGCAATAGCTATTAAGGCTGAGTATGCTTCCTGCCTCTAAAAGAAAACATGTTTCTCCATTTCTCATTTAGTGAAATATAATATTCTGCCTTTTTAATATTCTTCAAAATATTTCATTCTTCTAGGAGGGGGGTGGCTTCCCACACCATTCAAAGGCCCATAGCATAATTGTCAAATACTCTAGGTGGGCAATTTAGGAGTGTTTTCCTTAAAAACTATTTTAATTGGGATAATACAGCTCACAAATCCCATTCATTTTAGGGCAAAAATAAAGGAATAATCAGGGTTTACTATCAGGGTGCTTCTCGTTGAATTCCTCATTAAGAGAAACAGCTCCAGAAATAGACTACACAAGGTTAGACAGCATACTGGAAACCACACACACTCCTTATTAGTGTCACATATCACAGTCTCAGTATGATGCAAGGGAAACTTCAAAGAGGAAGAAGAAAATTCATTATCTTCCTGCCCCCACATAATTGTAGTTCTGCAGCACAGCAAGCATTCATATACCCATGAAAGTGAATCTGCCTAATTAATTGGAGAACAAAAACCCAGCACCACGCATTGTGTTATATCATGTTTGTAGCGGGTAAATTTCCCTGTTAGATTATTTATACAAAATCTCACTTTGAATTAGCTGGTGTTCCTCATTAAAAGGCTCCTCCATGCAAGTTCACCTAACTTACTTCTGATTCCAACTTCAGGTATGTAAATAAACACTTGTGAATTCTGGTTTTCTAAACATTCCCGATGAATTCAGGATTAAATCCCACTGAATTCAACAAAGTGTATTTCTCAGTAGACATGTCGAAAAATAGCAGCCACAGTATGTTCTTGTCCAGCCACATTATGGAAAGATTCCTTTACAAATAGATCAAAACAATATCTTGATTGAGTTTGCCTGAGTTACAGTTAACTGTGTCATATAGCAATTGTGGATCGTGACTTTAATGCGGGTTCATTTTAAGTGTTATGTGTTATGAATTCCTAGTCTACATTATTTATTTATTTAGTTATTTGTTAATTTATTATTTTTATTAAAATATTTGTAAATAAAATATGTGTAAAAATATTATTTTTACAAATAATTCAAGAAGGTGAACCTTCTTCCTCCTATTTTCCCTGCAACAACAACCCTGTGAGGTAGGTTGGCTGAGAGAGAGGGGGGTGGAGGGGGGAGGGGGGAGAGAGAGACAGAAAGAGAGAAGAGAGAGAGAGAGAGAGAGAGAAAGAGAGACAGAGACAGACAGAGAAACAAAGAAAGAGAGAGAGACAGAGAGAGAGACAGAGACAGAGACAGAGAAACAAAGAAAGAGAGAGAGACAGAGAGAGAGAGACAGAGAGACAGAGAAACAGAGAAAGAGAGAGAGACAGAGAGAGAGAGAGACAGAGAGACAGAGACAGAGAGAGAGAATCATCCAGCTGGTTTTCACGGCTAGGGAGGAACTTGAACTCATGTTCTCCTGCTTTCTAGTCTGGTGCCTTAACCACTATATCAAACTGGCATTATGATTCAATAATAGCATACAAGTCCCAGAAAGCAGGTTTTAAGGATTCAAGTTAACTATGTTATGCAATTCCAGCATATAAACCATTTGTCCACACAACAAATAGGAAACTTTAAAACCCCAGGCCGGGTCAACCAGGTCACCATGCTGTTGCCAAGTGATTCTAAAATCAAATGACAATATAGATGCTATTTAATTGATACGTGCATGTTCACTGCATTTTTTCGGAGGTTTGCCAATTTATTTAAAAAGAAACAAGATGCAAGGAAAGCAATATTACGCTAGCGCCGTGGACTAATTTGTCACCCCCAACATCAGTGCCACACTATATATCTTACGGCCCAGAGCTCTTAGGTGGCCCTTCATAAAACAGCTGTAATGCTGAACAATGTTTTACCTCACAACAGCAAACAGTAGCAAACCTGGGTTAGGGAATGAAACGGTAGGGACAGGGGTGCTATTTAGCAGGTTCTGACAGGTTCTGGAGAACCGTAGCGGAAATTTTGAGTAGTTCGGAGAACCAGCAAATACCCACCTCTGGCTGGCCCCAGAGTGGGGTGGGAATGGAGATTTTGCAATATCTTTCCTCCAGGAGTGGGGAGGGAATGGAGATTTTGCAGTATCCTTCCCCTGCCATGCCCACCAAGCCACGCCCACAGAACCGGTAGTAAAAGAATATGAATTCCACCACTGGGTAGGGATGTAGAACATAACAAAAGATTCAATCAGCTAGCTCTTTAATCTGCAACAAGGTTATATAAATGCAAACTACAAGGTGCGGTTGCATTTTTTTTTCCTCACTGCAAATTGTACCTATAGTATTTATTTATTTTTCTGAAGCTGTCTTGTTGTTTTGCTTTAACAACCCAAAGGAAAGCGAGGATGGTAATTTCAAGGCACTTACCTTCTCCAAAGAAGCCCAGTGCTTGTGGTTAGAGCTGTTGTTCCTGCAAAGGCTACCATCATAAGCCTGCGCCGACTTTGGGGATAACGAGCGGTACCCAAATGGCGCCTGGAAGTGACAGCCAAGGCCGCCATAGCAGGGAGGAGACGGAATCGCAACATTCTGGGAAAGGAAATAAAGAAAAGCATAAGAACAAAAGCATCAGCACGGCTTAGGTTTTGAGAGCACTTCTGGATTTTTTTGCTTGAGAAAGATAAAAAGGAAGTTTTGCTTTTAGGCTTTGATAATTAGATTTGTTATGACTGTAGGTTGCCCTCGACTTAACAGAGCCCAAAATTTGTTAAACAAGGCAGTTGAGTTTTGCTCCAATTTACGACCTTCTCTGTCACAGTTAAGCAAATCGTGCGATCGTTATGAAAATCTGGCTTCCCTCACTGACTTTGCTTGTCGGAAGCCGGCTGGGAATAGAATAGAATTTTTTTATTGGCCAAGTGTGATTGGACACACAAGGAATTTGTCTTTGGTGCATAGGCTCTCAGTGTACATAAAAGAAAAGATACCTTCATCAAGAATCATAAAGTACAACACTTAATGATAGTCATAGGGTACAAATAAGCAATCAAATCATATTAGGAAACAGTCAATATAAATCATAAGGATACAAGCAACAAAGTTACAGTCATACAGTCATTAGTGGAAGGAGATGGCTGATAGGAGGTTACAAATGGTGTAACCCCAGGACAGTGCAAATGTCAACCCTGAAGTTGGCCGAACTGTGGCCATTTTCTTTTTGGTAGTTTTCTCTAGGGAGGTTTCTCTTCTCACTGCTTTAGGGCTGACACAGCCTGGAGCGAAGGGGCCAGGGTGGGGGGGTGTAGAGATAGCTGGGGTGTTGTAGCCAAAATAAAATTCTTTCCCCTGGGAATCAAGGACGTTGGTGCAGGAGTTCAAAAGGTGGAGACTGAGGTCACCCAGCAACTGGACTGTATGCTGATTGGACCATATGACTGGAGACTCTGGGGGGAAGTGACAAAAGTTTTAGTTTTAATTGGGTGTAAAACTGGCGGGAATTTAGAGCCGGTTTTCCACGAGGAAATGTGCCAATTTGATACGTCCCAATAAAATGTTCTTTGAGGAATTTGCCTACCTCGGAGTTCTTATTGAATGGGATGTATTACTTGGAACCTTGACAGCAAATGTCATAAATACATGCCAGTTGCCAAGCATCCAAATTTTGATCACGTGACTACCATGGGGATGCTGCAATGGTCATAAGTGTGAAAAAGTGGTCATAAGTAGCTTTTTTTCAGTGCTGTTGTAACTTCGAACAATTACTAAACGAATGATTGTAAGTCAAGGACTACCTGTGTAGACATATTGAGTATTTTTATTGTTATTATTAGATATTTTACATTTTTAATGGTTTATGTTTAAACTTAGAGTAAGTGGTTTTTTTTGTATAGGATTTTAGTGGTTTTTTTGGATTGTGTAGTTTGCACACTGTGTATAAGATACTTTTGTTTTAATTTAGAGTAACGGGTTATTTTATTATATATTTGTATCTGTAGTGAAGAAAGTGGGAAGTCACTGTTTTTCTATCCCTTTCCCTTTTTTTCCCCTTTGTCTCTTTTTAACTTTCCCCTCCCTTTTAATCTTGGTTGTTACTGTTGTTGTTTTGTACTTTATTTTTCCTCTGAAACTTCATAAAGTTGGTTAAAAAGACAAGAGCAGCTTCAGTTTTGAACTGTGCAGATCCAGGGGTCTTTGAAGAAACTAGAAAGCTGCAGTGTTCACCTCCTTTTCAATCTTGTAGCAAAACAAAAAAATCAACAACACAAGCTAGCTTGTTAAGCTTCACAATTTACCACTGAACTTCCTAAACCCTGGCAGAATTTCTACTCTAATTCAGGGATAATCATCTTGTAGGCAGCCAAGCAAGTTGAACTCCATGTCATAGAAATTATCATCAAACCGAGATGTCAAGTCATAGTCAGTCTGAAGCTGGTGTATTAGATATAAATTTCAACTGCTGGAGAGTGGCTGAAATGTAGACAAAGGCAGCGCCTGTTTGGAAACGAGTCCAAAAGATGACAAACCAAGAAGAAAAGGAACTAGAAGACACTCCAAGCAGGCCACTGGGAGACACCTGGAAAGTCAGATTCCTAGCGTTGGTTGCACAAAATTCCATTTTGGGCCTAGGGCTGATGATCTTAAAAGGGAAGATTACGCATCACCTCAGTCTGCTGTCTAGGATGCTTTGGTTTGATTCCTGGCAACCCAAAACGTAGCCTGATGCTATAATAACAACAACAACTACTACTACTACAACTACTACTACTACTACTTTATTGTCATTGTACGTGTATACACAGTATACCCATACAACGAAATTCACTTAACACCCAAAGACCAGGTCCAACACACATAACAATCCCCAAACCCTCACCACCACCACAAATTCCCCACCCCTAAACCACCCAAACATCAACACAACAGACCAAATAATACTGTCCAACAGCTCACTGATGGTGGCCCTTTAGTTCATTGTTGAGTGCAATTATAGCTCTGGGATAAAAACTATTCAGAAAATGTGTGATCCGAGTTTTAATTGTTCTGTATCTTCTGCCAGAAGGCAACAGTCCAAAAAGATTGTAAGCAGGATGGGAAGAGTCTCTGAGAATGTTATGCAACTTCCTCAAACAGCGAGATTCGAAGATGTCGTCCAGGGCTGGTAGCTGGAGCCTGATGATATTCTGGGCAGTTTTAATGATTCTCTGTAGAGATTTTCTGTCCGCTACAGAGCTGCTCCCATACCATGCAAGAATGCCGTATGTCAGGACACTCTCAATGGTGCTGCGATAGTAGGACAGAAGGAGATGCTGAGATAGATTTATCTTCCTGAGCATTCTCAGGAAGAACAGCCTCTTCTGTGCCTTCTTCCCAAGCATGTTAACATTCATAGTCCATGAGAGGTCCTCCGAGATATAAATGCCCAGAAATTTAAAACTACCAACCCTCTCCACCTCCTCACCATTTATGTACAATGGTAAATGCTTTCTAGATGTCCTAAATTACACATCTAGTCAGTCCCAGCCAGAATATCCAGAGAATATTGCTTTCATAGTTTGGTCACCACATTATAAAAAAATACGTTGAGACTTTGGAAAAAGTGCAAAGAAGAACAATTAAGATGATTAAAGGCCTGGAGGGGGAAAAAACCATATGAAGAATGTTGCAGGATTTGGGTTTGGCTAGTCTAGAGAAAAGAAGGACTATATGATAGCAGTATTCCGGTACTTGAGGGGCTGCCACAAAGAAGAGGGGGTCTAATTATTCTCCAAAGGACCAGAGGGCAGGACAAAAAACAATGGATGGAAACAAATCAAGGAGAGAAGCAACCTGGAATTAAGGAGAAACTTCCTGACAGTGAGGACAATTAACCAGTGGAACAGCTTGCCTTAAGACAGTCGCTTGTCTGAAATGGTATAGGATCTCCTGCTTGAACAGGGGGCTAGACTAGAAGGCCTCCAAGATCCCTTCCAGCTCTATTCTGATTGACTGACTGACTGACTGACTGATTGTTAAGGAGATCCTGTTTCAAGTCTACAGTACTTTCATTCATGGAAAATTGTTAGGTGATTCTGAATCACACACCTTTCTTTAAAAACCTCATAGGGCTGTTGGTATGACTAATAAAATGAAGGGAGATCCCCAGGTAATCTAACAATAGAACTAATCCAATCAACAAAATTTCCAATCCAAAGTAACTGGAGGGCACCAGTTTATGGAACGATTAGTTTACATTGTGAAAGTACTCACTGACGTATCTGTCATGGAATCAAACCCAACCTGGTCTTTGCATCATAACCCAACTACTGCAATCACGTAAAGTCAGTCTCTTCTCCAAACTACAAATGTGTATGTTTTGTGTAAACCCTAACAAAAATATAACAACAATAGGCAGTGGCCAATAATTATGGAAATAACCCAGATAATCTACCCTAAATTTTTTTATTTGAAGATTTAGAGATCTACACATGTAGCACTATCAAGTCTTCATAGAAATCTCAACAATACCTGAAAGCTTCCAGATTCCATGTGTTTGTGTGTGTGTTTCAGGGGTGAAATGCTCCCGGTTCAGACCGCATCACCCGATCCAGTAGCGATGGTGGCGGGTGGTTCGGAGAACCAGTAGCAAAAATCCCTGCGCCCCCACCCTCCACCATGTCCAGCTGAGCTGCACGATCATCAGAGGCATTTTTTTCTTTCTGTTAAAAGCATTTTTTCTATACCCTTTTCCGACGAAAAAATGCTTTTAAAAGTTAAAAAAAACCGCCTCTGATGATCGCGCGGCTCAGCTGGGATAGTCAGAGGCTTTTCAAAGCATTTTTTTCTGCAACCTCTTGGCCGAAGAGGTGGTAAAAAAAATGCTTTGAAAAGTCTCTGACGATCCCAGCTGAGTTGCCTGATTGTTAGAGAGGCATTTTTTAAAAAGCCTCTCTGACGATCCCAGCTGAGTTGCCTGATCGGCAGAGGCTTTTCAAAGCATTAGAAAAAATGCTTTGAAAAGTTTAAAAAACAAAAAAAGTTGGCCACGCCCACCATCACATTACCCCCACCACCAAGCCACGCCCACAAAACCGGTAGTAACAAATTTTACATTTCACCTCTGGTGTGTTTGTTTGTGTGTGTGTATGTAGAATTTCTCTCCCTGATGTACCCATTGTGACTCCCAAATTATATTTTCTTTTGCATATTATACAAATGGAAATATAGTTTAAGTAGGAAATTTTGCTAGGTAAGGAAAGTGCAATTTAGTGTGGTTGCCCTCTCTAGAGAATGCAAAAATAGTAACGTTGCTTAACATTCTGTAGCATATTCATTAGTAATTAAGATGTTCTTTTAATAAAAGCTCGTGTTTCCTATTTAAAAAAATCCAGTTTATTGGCCAGATTATTACAGAAAGAAAAATGGAAAGCTGGCCACTGAGCTAAATAGTATTTAAACATGAACTCTTTAAAATGGAAACGACGTCTCTGAACACAAATAATAATTTATCTCAGAGGTACCCATGGGAATTGCAAAAATGGAAACAATTCATATAAGGATCACTTCAATTTGAAAGTGGTTTGAGGCTGTTTGTTCTGTCTTGCTTTTTAGGTGCTTGTTCTTCAACAACACAGCTTCCAAGATAACGTATGCCATTGCTTTATAGAGAAACCTACAAAATAATTTTAATGATTTATGGCATGAAACCTCCTCCTGCAGGACCCAAGAGGTTTCGCCATCATTTCCAAGGCAAAATAAATCCATCAATCCAACTTCAACATGAACATAACTATGGTTAGATCAGAAAGTAAGGCCACACTGCATAATACATAATTACTTTTTCCAATTCCCCCTTTATAATTAATGTAATAACAGGGGTGGGCTTCAAAAAATTTAGCAAAGGGTTCTCTGCCCGGTTGCTAGGTGGGCGTGGCCATGGTGAGTGTGGCCTAGTTGACCTCCTGCACCACAGGGAGTGGGTGTTTTTGCCCTCCCCGGGCTCCAAAGGCTTTTCTCAAGCCTCGGGGGGGGCGAAAACAGCCACCCCAGGATCCAGGGGCCCTCTGGAGACCAGAAACTGGCCCCAAACCTTGGGTAGGCCCATTTTTTGCCCTCCCTGAGCCTCCGTGTGCACCCTGCACTTACTTGCATCCAAAACGGCTGCGTGGGGACTCCTGGGAGGGGTGGGGCAGGGTGGGCGGGGCCAGCCAGGAGTGGGATTTGTGGGTTCTCTGAACTGCACAGAATCTTAGCTAGAGGTTCTCCCTGCAAATCCCCAGCAGCCTACCCCTGTGTAATACGAACAACCGGGCTAAAATTATAATTAATATTAGATTATTATTTAGCTAATGCAGGCGGATTAAAGTAAATTGAGGCTTCCCAAAATCTTTCATCGTTGTCCCAGCTTATTTTTTAACCTAAGCATGAATTACAATGGTTCGCTTTGGTATCAATGTGCTGTTATACTACAATTAAAATCGAAATAGGGAAAGGAAATAGCCCAAGAAGGATGGAGAGGGAGAATACAAGGCTAAAAGGAATTGTCAGATTGTTATTTAATGCTGAGTTGAACATAGCACGTATATTTAAAATATTCATTAAGTTCCTGGTAGAAATCTAAAAAAGAAAAGAAAAAAAAATGCCGAAATTTTTATTTCTTCCTTCTTCCAGGATACAACAACGCCTTTCCTCCTAAAAGGCTGAGATAGTCACTGATTTCAAGGTTATCCAACAAATTTCTGTGGTTGAGGATGAATATGAATAAGGCTACAGGCCTAGGCTTCAAAAATATAGAGGAACAGGGCTATGTACTTAAGTCGGGAGGCTGTATTAATTTTTAAAATAAAACTTTTAAATAAACAACTCTAGATGACAGCAAAGAGACAGAAAGCTCTTTTTTGCAGTGATCTAATAGTCTTCCAGATCTTTTTATCCTTTCTCTCAATAGTCCCAATAATTTGAGTCTCTCCGGATCTAGCTAATAGATGATTTACTTTCTATGTATAATTAAACAAATCTGTCTGAACTTCTTAATATAAATCAGAGTGTTCCATCATAGCATGCCGTCCCTAGTCACTCAACAGAAAATCAAAGCAGCAATAAAAAAAAAAAAGACTTAAGATCAACTAAAATTGAAATTCATATTAGCTGGATGCACAGACCATGCAAATTCATGCTTTCTTTAACCATGCACTACTGAATATAAACCACTTGAGATAAACCAAACAAACCATAGTCTGCTCAGGTTTAGCATGCTGCATGATCTAGACCAGGGATCAGCAACCTGCGGCTCTGGAGCCGCATGTGGCTCTTCCATCCCTCTGCTGCGGCTCTCTGTCACCGGTTGGCTCCACAATTGATAGAGCTTTCGGTTAGGATAGATAGAGGAAAAAGGACACCGTGCTAGGAGGAGACTCTATGGTGGGGGAATTGGACTTCCGGTCGGCTCCACAATTGAATGGGGGGCTTCCTGTTAGGACCTTTGTGGCTCTTTGAGTGTTTAAGGTTGCTGATCCCTGACCTAGACACATGGACGAAGTAGTTACAATAGTTAGAAGAAGGGGAAATTGTGGAACACAAGTAGTCCTCAATTTACAACAGTTCATTTAGAAACCGTTCGAAGTTATAATGGCACTCAAAAAAATGATTTATGATCGTTTTCCACACTTACAAACGTCTCCATGGTCACGTGATCAAAATTCAGATGCTTGGCGACGGTTTATATTTATGACACCTGCAAAGTCCCAAGGTCATGTGATGCCTTTTTGCAACTTTCTGACAAGCAATTCAACAGGGAAGCCAGATTCACTTAACAACCGTGTTACTAACTTCACAACTGCAGTCATTCACTTAACAACTATGGCAAGAAAGGTCATAAAAATGGGGCAAAACTCACTTAATGGATGTCTCACTTAGCAACAAAAATTCTGGGCTCAATTTATGGTCGTAAGTCAAGGATTACCTGCATTGTGAAGTGAAAAATATACTCACAATGCAAATATCTAAGATGCAGAAAAAGCTGTACCATTCAAAAACTTAACGCTGGGCAAAACTTCCAAGATTGTTGAAAGGAAATAAACCATAAAATAAGAGAGCAGGAAATGAAGAAAGTTAACAGAATCAGCTTTCAACATCTATTTCTCTCGTTCCATCTCCACAAACTTTCCTGGCTTTCCTGGCTAAAGGGATTTTTTCAGGGCCCCAAAAAACAAATCTATATACAGAATGATGCTCATGATAGATTAAAAACAAATTTTTAAAAGTGTTCTTTTGCAGGAAAGAAGGTGCGTGTTTCTGAAGCATGGGTTTGGTCAGTCAATCATGAACTATTTTTATAAGCAGTTTCACTCAAAACATTTTATTCATAGGCAGCATTTTTTTTTCCATAAGCCTCCACTGCTGTCCAATTTTCACTGCTTCATCAGAGATCCAACAATACATCACACATTTCTGGCCCCTTCAGAACAGCTACTTGGCAGGCAGTGCTGCACTCTGTGAAATTATTTCCTAAGACTTCCGATAATATTAAAGTCCATATTGGTTTTGACGTCAACCCTGACAAACTATGTGGATGCAAGCTCAAACAAAAAAAAGAGCATCAGCCGTTCAGAGTGTCAAGATTTTAATTGGACAGTTAAGAGAGTCAGTTTTGTAGCATTACCGACCTCGGCAAACATTTTGTTGTGTAACAGTTGTCACCACTCATTAAGAAAGCCCTGGGTATGAAAGATTGCAATTAATCTTCCTGATGTCGATTCCTGATTTCTCAATTATGGCTAAGTCACTTGAGGTGTTACATCTGAAGTTAATTGCAAGTCAAACCTTCCACAAGAATATATTCTGGTTATCAAATTATGAAGGCCCAGCACTAGTAAAACTACTCAAAGCAGGCCAAGGGAAAATCAACCAATCCTAGCAAAAACCAGTTTGCTAATGAAAAAGGCAAGAAGGAAAGCAGGTTAGGAGAGACAATCTTCGTGAATTTGTGATGCTGCTGAATTTATGTGCGTTAGCAAACTCTAAACGTAGACGACACCCACAAGAAAAGGCAGCACTATCTATTGCTAAAGAGGCTGACAACAAAAGGGAACTCCTTCCCATTTAGTAGATGGGAGACAACGTTGTGTCACACTCCATGCTCCTGCACTGCGGTTTCTACAAGCAACTTGATTGGTTCAGCCTCCGAAAACACAGTCAAGAATGTGGAAAGAGATCAAAGCAACTTCTGTGACACTTTTCTCTTATAGCACATGGGAAATAAGGAAGTCCCTAACTCCCAACAACTATTTCAAAGATCAAAGCTGGTGCATATAGATGAGCTAACCAACGAGTTGTTAGCGGATCGAGAAAAGTAGAAAGAATTAGAGAAAATCTTGAGTCAGCTTCCTAAGACGGCAAAAATGCAGGAATAATTTCATATGCAGAAAGTTTCGTGTCCCTTTTAGATGTAAAGGAAAGTAGGCTAGTCATGGTTAATAGTAGCCAGTGTTGGTCTCTGGTATTCAATCGTAGGCGAGGATGTCTCTTTCAACTCTTAATGCTTTGCTCCTTCAATATGCTCAGTAGAGCACTGTGTAGCTGAGGGGTGTCAAACTCGATTTCATTGAGGGCCGCATCAGGGTTGTGTTTGACCTCGGGGGGGGGGGGGGCGATGAGAATGACCAGGGTGGGTGTGGCCAGCTCAATGTCACTCGTGTCAGGGGCGCCTGTGGAGGCCTGAGCACGCAGCCCTCCCGAGCTCCATTTTTGCTGGCAGAGGCACTGCAGGCCAGTCCTGCCGGTCCTGTTTCCAGGACGGCCCCCGGGCCAGATCTAACCACCCCGCGGGCCACATCTGGCCCAAGGGGCCTTGAGTTTGACACCCCTGGTCTAGCTGGTGGTATCAATAGAAGCTTACCCCAACTGATTTTATTGGAGGCACCTCGTAGTTGCATAGCCTGCTGATGTCCTGTGATCATACTTTTCTAATTCATGTATCCCTTACGAGTTGGGGTCTCTGCAATTTCTTGCTCCCTCATCTAGCTCCAAGCTCAGTTCAGGAAACAGAAAGTGAGATCTGCTCTGTTCTTCGAAACATTTGGAGCACCTGAGAATATAAACACGAGACAAGCCACGTGTGCCATGTTCCCACTCAAGCAAACTTCTAATCAAGGGTTGATTAGAGAGGGGGGAGAACAATGCTTTGCCTCATATCCAAACAAAATACAGGCTCCTGAAGGAATGAGACAGACTCATTTTACCTTTCTTGCAGCCCCAAGGAAGTCTCAAATGTATTCTATTCTTGAGGTAAACATTACGAATAATGCTTAAGATGGATTTCTGATTAAGACCATTTTTGCTTAAGACCAAAGTGTGGGCAATTCTTAGGACACAACTAACTAACAATGGCTTGTTTTAATAAAACAGCAGGCACCACTCAAAAGCTGTAACTGATCTCTTAATCCTATGAACAATCTAGAGTCTTATTTCTGTTGACCCGTTAAATTTAATGTAGCATCATTAAGCATACAAATGTTAACCTCTTTTTAGATTCCTGACCAATGACAGGTCGTCTGGTGCAAAAATCTTTCAACAATTGTCAATAGACAACTTCAAAAAGGACAATTGTCAATAGAGAACTTCATTACTCTACTTTTGGTATAAATCCGAATTTGATTTCTGGAAGAAGATACCCATTGCAAATGGATAGCTTCTTTGACCGAACTCAGGCTAATGGGCTATCATATTAATTCCAACCTAGTGGGAATTCCATTCATCTGAGAGCAGAAACTAAACTGGCTAAACTTCATCTCTTGCCATAGAGGCCCTTGCTACTATCATAGGCAATATGCCAGTATATCAGCTTTGTTAAGTCTCACATCTTTTTCATGTGAGGAATATCCACTGTCACAGAGAAGAGCCCAATGCCCATCAGGACAGTAAAAGCAGTAATGGGTGGAAGCTCATTAAAGAGAAGTCCAATCTGGAACTAAGGAGAAGTTTCCTGACAGTAAAAACAATTAATCAATGAAACAGCTTGCCTCCAGGAGTTGTGGATGCTCCATCACTGGAGGTCTTCAAGAAAAGATTGGATAGCCAATTGTACATGATGGAATAAGGTCTTCTGTCTTGGGCAGGGGGTTGGACTAGAAGACTTCCAGCCCTAAGATTCTATGATTCTTCTCATAGACAATGTATACATGGACTATTCTGGGATTTGTTAACAGATTCTGAAAGCTTTGGGAGAGCAAAACTGGCACTGACTTATCATCTAGATCAGGGATGGGTTCTATTTACCTTTACTACCGGTTTGCAACGGGAGCGCACGCGCTTCAGCGCATGCGCAGATTGTCCATTATGACGTCCGGGTGGGTGGTCGGAGCTTCCCGCCGCTTTTACTACCAGTTCGTAAGAACCGGACAGAACCAGGAGCAACCCACCACTGATCTAGATTCAACCATCTGAGGATTAAGCAGAAGCCAAAATGTTTGTCGTCTTCTCACCTCAGAAAATTTATTATCTCAGTCTGATTAATGTCTGTTATGGCTTTGAGAGGACACCTATCCCAATAAATATCCATTCTGTAAAAGAACAAAATAAGAACTGAATTGTAGCTAAAATGATTGACCAGTTCTGGATTCTAGTAACAATTCTGGATATGATAATTAAAACGCTGCAGACGTCAAACAACAAACACGTCTTAGATATGGTCCATATTTCATTTTTCTGCAGGTGATATAATTGTCAGGTGCAGTTATCATCATTCAAGACACGTTCATGGAACGGGTAACAAGGCAAATCATCGTAAAGTGCATTACCATCACTGCTGACTGTACAAATTGACTCTCCTCAACTGAAATGTATTGGCTGCAGTCCACGGAACATTTCCCATGATTTATTTTTCCATTTTGGAAACAGCTAGGGAGGCCTTTCCCACTAGCAACAACAACAACAACAAAAATATCCTTCAGACAAAATAATGCTCAGTTAGGTCCATCCTTGAAACCAGTTTTTGCTTTCCATTTCAAGTTTAATGTCAGTTACAAAAGAGAATTTATTCTGCATCTATCCCTGAAATCTTTTACAGGTAGTCCTTGTTTAGTGACCACACTTGGGACCAACAACTCCGTTGTTAAACAACGTGAACCCACAGATGTGCTTACGAACACAATGGAGTCCAAAATTTCTGTTGCTAAGTGAGACATCTGTTAAGTGATTTTTGCCCCGTTTTACAACATTTCTTGCCACAGTTGTTAAGTGAATCACCGCAGGTATTAAGTTAGTAACACGGTTGTTAAGTGAATCCGGCTTCCCCATTGACTTTGCTTGTCAGAAGGTCGCAAAAGGTGATCGGATGACCCTGGGATACTGTGATCGTCATAAATATGAACCAGTTGCCAAGCATCCAAATTTGATCACATGACAGTGGGGAAGCTGCAATGGTTGTAAGTGTGAAAAATGGTCATAAGTCACTTTCTTTCAGCGCAGTTGTAACTTGGAACCGTCACTAAAAGAACGATTGTAAGTCAAAGACTACGTGTATCATCTTTATGCTTTCCAGACCTATGAAGGTCCTAAATGCAAGGATTAATTGTACATTTAAATTTCCATCACTTTTAGATCCGCAAATAGTCGCTAAAGGAAGATTACCTGTATTTCTTTGTGCCAAAACTGAATCAAGATACCACTGCCAGTGCAACTACCTTGCATCTTTTAAAAAGGTTAATTCAAGATGATTATTTATTGGAAAGATTCCCCCCACAAATTCTACTACAGTATTTAAAAAGCTACTAATACATGGAGCCTTTTAGCTCAAATACAATTAGATTATAAAGGAGTAAAGCTGTAACAATAAGACAGAAGAGTAAAATACACGATAGTCCTCGACTTACAACAGTTCGTTTAGTGACCATTCGAAGTTACAATGGCATAAGTGACTTATGACCATTTTTCACACTAATGATCATTGCAGCATCTCCATGGTCAGGATGATTTACATTCAGATGCTTGACAACTGTTTCACATTTATGACGGTTTGCAGTGTCCCAGGGTCATGTGATCCCCTTTTTCAACCTTCTGACACACAAAGTCAACGGGGAAGCCTGATTCGCTTAACAACCATGTCACTAATTTAACAACTGCAGTGATTCACTTAACAAATGTGGCAAGAAAAGTTGTAAAATGAGGCAAAACTCACTTAACAAATGTCTCATGTGGCAATAGATTTTTCGGGCTCAATTGTGATTACCTGTATCTTGAGCCACATTTGAACGAATAGATCTCTACTTGAACATTTTGAGGTTTGAAAACAACAATGCACTCATTACACATTCTTTATTCTACTCTTATACACACAACTCAGCATTTATTTATAATTTCATGAAGGTAGACCAATCTAGTACCCCTAAAATGCAGCTATTGATTGGGAAAGTAATTAATATACCAAGTCCATTATGCCATTTTCTGCCTAAGCCAGACAAATAATAAAATCAAGTCCTGATAGTCCGTCTACTTATTCAGAAAATGATTATTTACGCCTCTTGACAGAAAATTATAAGCAGAATCAATGCAGTAGCAGCCATGCTTAATTTCCCACAATACCTCTGAGACATAGAAAAAGATGCTAAATTATATGGTTTTTATATGGAAAAGACTGAACTGGATAAGATACTCATGGGAACAGAGGAAAACTTAATATTTTTTTTAAATAATTTTTTGTTGTACATTGAATTGGAGGAGGAGCAAGTAAAAGAAACGATGATAGCCTGGGGTAGAAATTTTGGTTATCCAATTGAGTTTGAAAAATGGCAACAACTATGGGAAAGGAAGTACAAATTAACAATGTCCACAGCATATAAGGAAAATCAATATATAATGTTTTATAGATGGCATATGCCACTGGAGAAGTTAGCAAAAATGTTTAAAGATAAATCAGCCACCTCCTGGAAATGTCATCAAACACCAGGATCTTATTACCATATGTGGTAGACTTGTCCCGAAGCAAAAAATTACTGGTATGAGATTAAAATTTGGCTGGAAGAAATGATATAGCAACGTATTGAATTTAAACCAGAGTTGTTCCTACTGGGTATCTTTCCAGAAAAAAATTAGTAAGGAAAATGTATATTTGATTATACATGTAATAACAGCTGCAAGAATTGTATATGCTCAAAACTGGAAATCAGAGAAAATACCTTTGGAAGAAGAACTAAAAAAAAATTTAGACTGCAGAAATGAATAGATTAACTCTGATGATTAAAGATAAGGAGGGATCAGAATATTTTAAAACATGGAATTATTTTTATAGTTGGTTGGAAAAGAGATATAAATGACTGATACTATAATTATGTACAAATGATGATTACAATATTGATTTAGAAATGAAATGTTAGAATGGTTTGGATGAAGATGAAGATAGAAGATGGAAGATGGAGAAGCCTAGAAGATAACATCGAGATGTCACAGGGAAGGGAGGATTGATGTATTAAATGTTTAAAAAAAATTACTAAAAAAAAATACCTCTGAGACATAAAAGGATCTTCTAAAAACATTTTGGGGGAAATAAGATAAGGGAACTAGGAAGCCATAGCAGCTTTTCCCAGTATTTTTATTATTAGCATCAGGCTCTCAAAGTATATCTGTGTATACAGTTATTGATATAAGCCTTCACATCTACCCAAATACATACAAATATAGGCCCAGTGGTGGACTGCTGCCAGTTCGGAGTAGTTCGGGCGAACCGCCCTGCTGCAATCACATCCTATGTAATTGCTGGTTTTTCGATGCTGCATTTATCCACGTACCCTCACATTTTTGGTTCTGGGTGAACTGGTTGTTACAACCAGCAGCAGCCTACCACTGTATGGGCCCCTAACTTTCCACTGACTTCCTCACAGACCAGTATTTTTCAAACATGACAAATTTAAGATGTCTGGACTTCAACTCTCAGAATTCCCCAGCCAGCATGCTGGAGATTCTAGAAGTCCAGACATCTTAAAATTATCAGGATTGAGAAACACTGTCCTAGATCCTATGACTAGCAATATGTCTACTAAGCAGAATTTGTATTTTTAGTTTTTAATATAACAACTTCCTTGCTAACTTTAGAAGTCAGATTTATTTAAGACAGTAGCGGGTTGCCCCCGGTTCGGACCGGTTCGCAAGAACCGATAGTAAAACTGGTGGGAGGCCCTGCCCACCGCCCCAGATGTTGTCATTGGCAATCTGTGCACGCACGATCCTGTTGCGAACCGATAGTAAAGGTAAGTAGAACCCACCTCTGATTTAGGAACTTAAGACTTTGTGATTATTATTTGTATGATTTTATTTATTTAATTTATTTAATTTAATTTATATACCGCCCTACTCCCGAAGGACTCAGGGCAGTGAACAGCCACAAGATAAAAATACATCATACAAAAGTTAAAAACCATTTAAAAGTACATTAAATAATTTTGGCCCAAAAAACGAATTTAAAAACACCCAATTTGTATAAAACTTAAAAGCAAATTAAAAGGGAGAGTCAAGCCAGACCAGCCTGCTGGAATAAAAATGTTTTGAGGGCGCGACGGAAAGTGCGTAAATCTGGGATCCTCCGTATCTCTGGGGGGTGCTCATTCCAGATGGCAGGTGCCCCCACAGAGAAGGCTCTCCCCTGGGGGCTGCCAGTCGACACTGTTTGGCCGACGGCATCCTGAGGAGCCC
This sequence comes from Pantherophis guttatus, assembly GCF_059756535.1. Taxonomy (NCBI): domain Eukaryota; kingdom Metazoa; phylum Chordata; class Lepidosauria; order Squamata; family Colubridae; genus Pantherophis; species Pantherophis guttatus. The sequence continues at coordinate 76,123,198 of NC_142068.1, read as the reverse complement.
CTCTCTATGGGAGCGTACTGGTCAGTGAGAGGCTACTGGTGGCAGAAGGCGGTCTCATAAGTACCCTGGTCCTAAGCCATGGAGCGCTCTAAAGGTGGTGACAAAACCTTGAAGCGCACCCGGAAGACCACCGGGAGCCAGTGCAGCTCGCGCAGGAGGGGAGTCACATGGGAGTGCCACGTCGCTCCCATAACCACCCGCGCGGCTGCATTCTGGACCAGCTGAAGCCTCCGGGTGCTCCTCAAGGGGAGCCCCATGTAGAGAGCATTACAGTAGTCCAGGTGTGAGGTGACGAGGGCATGAGTGACCGTACGTAACGAATCCCGATCCAGAAAGGGACGCAACTGGCGAATCAGGCGAACCTGATAAAAAGTCCTCCCGGCCACAGCTGTCAAATGCTCTTCTAAAGACAGCCGTGAGTCCAGGAGGACACCCAAGTTGCGAGCCCTATCCGTGGGGGCCAATGACTCGCCCCCAATAGTCAGTGATGGCACCAACTGACTATATCGGGACGTCGGAAACCACAGCCACTCGGTCTTGGATGGGTTGAGTCTGAGTCTGTTTCTCTCCATCCAGATCCGCACAGCCTCCAGGCACCGGGACATCACTTCAAGGGCATCATTGGGGTGATCCGGGGTGGATGATTGTGTTTATTCTTAATTTACACTAGTACATAGTTTCTTAATATCTGTGTAGCACCAAAAGATGAAACAGAGCTTGCTAATTTTGTTTGCATTTTATGAGCTTAGCTATTTTTGATGCCTCTGGGCACCCATAAAGCTTATAACCCAACCTGCTATTTAAACAGAAAGGCATGCAAGCACCCAGAAAAGTGCTTTCTTGGCTTGCTGCTATGGCCTTCCATCAACTTTGTTGGAAGGCATATTTTGCAACATTCTTCTAGCTCTTAAAATGCTTCTGTTCTGGTGGTCAAGGGAAGCTGACCACTGCATAATACCATTTCATAGTCTGTGGTGCAGGGTAAGAGAGAAAAAACAGGGCTGAACAATCTGCCTGCAACACTTTAAAAATCAATCTTCCTTCCTGGGATCAAAAAACAATGACGGAAGGCAGCCACATGATCCCAGCAAAAGATAAAGCTACTTTAAAGGGTTATAAGCTTCATATTTGTGTGCCTGCATTTATTTAGACATGGCTGTTCCAGCAAACTCCCTGATCATTCTACGAGGTTTTAAATTTGGGGATTTTAATTTTGGATTGGTTTTAGATATTTATTGTTATTGTTTTTTATTTATGTGAGCCGCCCCGAGTCCTTCGGGACAAGGGCGGCATATAAATTTTAATAATAAAATAAAATAATAAATAAATAAAATAAATTTAAAGAATTTATATGGCCGCCTCTCTCAATTGATGGTCCTAGGCAGCTCACAACACCCAATAAAAAACAAGAATAAAAATAAAACCTTCTCACTAGGCACTAACACACACCAAAAATTTAACATTATTGTAACTGGTTTAACACAGTTATTCCCAGTCAGGATACAGGTAAGTCCTTGGTTTGCAATCATTTGTTTAGTGACCATTTGAAATTATAATGGCACTGGAAAAAAGTGAATTCCAACTGATTTTCACACTTATGACTGTTGCAGCATCCCATGGTCATGTAATCAAAATGTAGACGCTTGGCAATGTATTTATGACACTTGCGATGTCCCAGGGTTATGTGATCGATCGCCTGTCATGCCTAGCAACAAAAAAATTGGACTGAGTTTATTTATTTTATTTATTGATTGATTTATTGGTTCGATTTATATGCCGCCCTTTTCCGGAGACTCAGGGCGGCTTACAATGCGTTAAGCAATAGCCTTCATACTTTTGTATATACCTGCTTAGTAGGGCTTTTGGGCCCCCCCAAGCGGTGTTCTTTTTTTATACAAAGTCAGCTTATTGCCCCCACAAACCAGGTCCTCATTTTACCTATCTCGAAAGGATGGAAGGCTGAGTCAACCTTGAGCCTGGTGAGATTTGAACTTGCAGGAATTGCAGGCAGCTGGTGTTAGTTAACAGTACTTTAGTCTGCTGCACCACCAAGGCTCTTGTAGTCATAAGTCAAGGACTACCTATGCTGTGGCAAAAAGGTTGCCCAGAAGTGCCACGAAAGTTTTACCTTAAATTAAACTCTTCCAGCTAGATCTTATCTGTCATTGCTGGAGAACTTCCCACAGTTTCCAAAAGAAGAAAAAGTCTTCTACCTGGAGAAGGGAAGGGAAGGGAATAGAATCTGGAAGGGACCTTGGAGGTCTTCTAGTCCAGCCCCCTGCTCAAGCAGGAGAACCTATACTATTTCAGAAAGGTTATGGAGCAACTCTCCTCTGGAAGATCCTGACCAAAGCAAGGCGTATATTCCCTTTCTAGAAAGCAGCTGTAAACCTTGTGAATGCCAGACGGTATTATAAACATAACCATTGAAACCTATGACTACTGTTGAGAAACCCTTTTATTGAAGCAACATAAAACCAATCCCATCTTAGTCTCACAGAAAAGGGGGAGTTAGTGAACATATGTGACACAAATCCTTATTACTTATTATTTTGTATATCTATGTGTTTTATTTCATGACTGTGCACCGCCCTGAGTCCTTCGGGAGTAGGGCGGTATAGAAATTCAATAAAATCTAAAATCTAAAATTACCACATATGAAGGGACTGTTGTTGAATTCTGGATTTAAGCGAAGAATGAATCCCCTCAGATTGTTAAAAAAAGGAGGAACTGGCAATCCTCATGAAGTTTTCACTATCTTACCTATGCAAGCAAGAATGATATGAGCCTACACAGAGGTGGGGTTCACTTACCTTCCCCACCGATTCGCAAATGTGAGTGCGGACAGTAGTCACGCATTACATTCGGGCGGGTGGGCGGAGCCTCCAGCAGTCGCCGCTACCAGTTCGCGCGATCCAGAGAGAACCAGCTGAATCCCACTACTATTGCAAAAAAGGGAAGGTCTGCCCCATGTTGTGGGATATTGTGATATAAGGATGCTTTTCGGTTAGTACGGTTAGTATACAGGAATAATTATGAGAAATGTACATTAATCTACCATTGGGATTAAAATTGGTGGTGGGAATATCAACAACCTCTGATACAACAGTGCTTGCGGAAAGCAAGGAGGCTCTGGAGTGATTGATCCTGAAAGCCAAAGATGAAAGTGAAAAATTTGGATTGGAGCTTAAGATCAAGGAAACAATGATCACTACAGAGAACACACAGATCAGGATCAGTGGTGAAATCCAATTTTTTTTACTACCGGTTCTGCGGGCGTGGCTTGGTGGGTGTGGTGTGGTGTGGTGTGGCTTGGTGGGCGTGGCAGGGGAAGGATACTGCAAAATCTCCATTCCCACCCCACTTCTGGGGGAAGGACATTGCAAAATCTCCATTCCCACCCCACTCTGGGGCCAGCCAGAGGTGGTATTTGCCAGTTCTCTGAACTACTCAACATTTCTGTTACTGGTTCTCCAGAACATGTCAGAACCTGCTGGATTTCACCCCTGATCAGGATGCAGATCGACAATGAGACCATCAAAACAATAAAGGACTTCATCTTTCCTGGGATCTAAAATCGACCAAACTGGTGACTGCAGCCTTAAGATCAGAAGGCATACAGCACTTGGAAGAACTGCAATATCTGGCATGAACAACATCTGGAATAGTAAAGACATCAGCCTCACAACCAAACACAGATTAGTTGATGCAGTAATTTTTTCCAATTGCTACTTATGGCTACAAAACCTGGACTCTGAAAAAGTCAGATGGGACATAGGTGGATGCCTTTGAACTGTGGTGCGGGAGGCGATTATTATGCATTCCATGGACTGCAAAAGTAACAAACAAACAAAGAAGTTCTAGACCAAATCTCACCAAAACTATCTCTTGAAGCCAAGATCGCCAAACCAGCTGTCATACTTTGGTCATGTCATGAGGGCATGACTTGAAAAGTCAGTCATGCTGGGAGTGATCGACGGAAAAAGGAGAAGGGGTCACCCTAGTACCTGCTGGCTGGACACTATAAAGGATGACACCGGGATGACCTTGACAGATCTGAAGGAGGCGGCGAGAGACCGAGGGGCATGGAGAGTGCTGATCCATAGAGTGGCTGAGGGTCAAACACGACAGAATGGCTGATGCTGATGACCATCTCTATATTACATCAACACAAAATCTGGAAGATGTTTACTTACTTCCATTTTCCATCTAGAACACACCATAAAATCCATTGTCAAAGTCTACAGCCAAGTTCTCTGATGCAACCCAAGGCTTAACTGCAGTTTACTGAATAACTGATAGCTGGCTGAAGTCACTCAAAACACTGGGCAAGCCAAAACAAAGCACATTGTGGCTTAACAAAAGCCGTATGCATGGCATCAGTAAGAGTACTTGCCTGACATGCTCAGTCACATCTGATGTTACCTGTTAAGTAAGATATTTATTCATTCATAATATTTATCTGGCTGTCCAACTTAAAAAGTTTGACACTGGGCAATGTGCAAGAAAAAAATATCCACAACAAATGCAACATAAAGAGAACAAAATACAACTAAAGGGAATAAAACCCAATTAACATAGTAAAATTGTAATCAGACTAAAATATATTGTAACTCATCCAGTTGGGTCTCCACTCAACCTGATCCAAAGGCCTGGGAAAAGAACCATAATGACTTGTGCCATTATGTTCTGGACCACCTGAAGTTTCTGGATGGTCTTCAAGAGCAGCTCCATGTAGAGTGCATTCCATTACAGGTAATTCTTCATTAACTATGGTAATTGGGACCAGAATTACCCGAGGGACTGCCTTCTCCCAGTGGTTTCACCTCTCCAATTCAGTCCTGTAAATTGGGCATCCTGTGGATTTCATCAGATAAGGATTGTCGGCTAGCAGGGACTAGAAGACGTGCCTTCTCTGCTGTAGCCTCTGCCCAATAGAACATTCTCCCCTGACACTAGCATGACTCAAACTTGTTGTTCTTTCATAAACCTTGGAAACCTTGATTTGTGCCCAAACCTGGGGCTGAGTGTGGGAAGGGTTCCTTTCCCTGGCTATATTGACATCTATGATGATTTTTTTTCATGGTTGTCATATACAGTATATTAAATTTTGTACTATACTATAACTGCATTTAATTGTTTTACGCTTGTTCATCTCCCAGAGTTACTTTTTTGAGATGGGTATCTATTTGCTATTGATGCTGTTGTTCACTCACTAAGTCATGTCCAACTCTTCATGACACCATGGACCATAGCACTTCAGGCCCTCCTGTCCTCCACTGTCTCATTGAGTCTACCCAAACTCATGCACACTGTGTCAATGACACGATCTAACCCTATAGGGTCCTATAGAAATTGAGTTAATAAATAAATTTCCATCACTGTGGTCATACAGGGCAATGTCATGTCATTACATTGTTTAGTGATGGCAATCCTGACTGCCCCAGTTGCCATTGTTAATCAAATCCCAGCTAGTCATGAGGTGAAGAGCCCTCCTAATTCAAGCTATCCCTGGATAGTCCCTCCTACTGGATAGTGCTTCCTACTGGATACTGGATACTACTGGATAGTATGATATTCCTACTATCCTACTGGATAGTCCCTCCTACTGGAGCCCCAAGCCTCAGTAAGGTAAGGATCTGTCTTATCTCCACCATCTCTACCTTTGGGTTGTCCTGAACCCCACTGGCTGTGCCGCCCTGCTGGCTCTGTTACCCATAGCTGATCTCTCAATCAATCAATCAAAATAGAGATGGAAGGGACCTTGGAGGTCTTTTAGTCCAGGGGTCTGCAACCTTGGCAACTTTAAGCCTGGAGGACTTCAACTCCCAGAATTCCCCAGACAGTTTGCTGGCTGGGGAATTCTGGGAGTTGAAGTCCGCCAGGCTTAAAGTTGCCAAGGTTGCAGACCCCTATTCTAGTCCAACCCCCTGCTCAAGCAGGAAACCTTCTTGCTCTTTTCACAATCCTGCACCCTGAATCGAAACATGGCCCTGCAGTCCCTCCAGGACTCATGGAGCCAAACCTCAGGGGCATAGTTGAGATGAGCCTGTTTTTCCCCCATCCAGACCCTCACAGTTTCCAGGCACTGAGAGAGATCTTTGACAACTTTATTGGAGCAGCCAGGGGCAGAAATACATAACTGAGTATCATCAGCGTATTAATGATGCCATACCCTGTGCACACCAAATGGGACGTGGTGGCTCAGTGGCTAAGACGCTGAGCTGGTCAATCAAAAGGTCAGCAGTTCAGCGGTTCGAATCCCTAGTGCCGCGTAATGGGGTGAGCTCCCGTTACTTGTCCCAGCTTCTGCCAACCTAGCAGTTCGAAAGCACATAAAAAATGCAAGTAGAAAAATAGGGACCACCTTGCTTCCGTGTGCCTTTGGCGTTTAGACATGCTGTCCACATGACTACAGAGACGTCTTCGGACAGTGCTGGCTCTTCGGCTTTGAAACGGAGATGAGCACCGCCCCCTAGAGTCAGGAACGACTAACACATATGTGCAACGGGAATCTTTACCTTTACCTCACCCTGTGCCAACAGATCACCTTTACCAGAGATTTCATGTATACACTGAAAAGGAGAGGGGGGAGCTCTAAAACACTCTGGAAAGCAGGGGAGTAGAACTATTTCCAATCAGGCCAGCTTCAGACAGCACAGCAAACCAGTTTACAACAAGGTGTAACAGATTAGTTGTTATATAAATAATATCCAAGGTAGATGTTGGCCTATCTTCTCAAAAGAGACAGGCTTCCTTTTCCCACAGCATAAATATAGGAGGAAAGAAAAAGCTAACTGCATTGAAGAATCTATATTTAGAGTTAATATTTGAAAACAAAGTCCTGATCAGAATTCTTGGGCTGTCATTTTCAATAAATGTCACTATAAAATGTTACTAACTGGAGCCGTACTTGTTTCTGATGTTCACTTCCAATCCCGAGTGCTGCTAAAGAGATTTGACAAATCGTTGTGAGGATAACTTTGTAAGCCACTCTAAGCTCTTTAAAAATAAGAATATTTTTAAATGAAAAATATAAATAGGGAATATGGAATTTATACCCTTGAATATTTACCATACAATTTAGACCTCGCAGTACAGTAGTATATTATAAAAAAGTTGTCTTCCTCTATGGAGGTTTAGTCATTTTGGAGTTAATTGTATCACTATTCAGCTATAAGGTCACAGCACCAATTCACATTAAGTCAAAATTAAATAAACCGTAACAGTATTCTATGTTTTGCAGGTAGATTTAGTCAATGAATTGTATTTTAAACACATCATGCTCTAATGCTGATATGTTAATCACATTAGATCATCTTGTCAGAATCTATATTAGTTTTACTGATGTGATTTATGATTCAGCTGGAAAAGCTCAGTAACAACCCCACAATATCCTTTCATCCCTCTATGTCATATTATTGAAACGCTAAATGGACCAAGATTTTGGAAAGAAATGATCATTAATTGAAAGTTCTGAGAATGTTGCAGTAATTAAAAACTATTGGTGGGGGAAGAGTGGAACTGAATTCACTTAATGACTGTCTGATTCACTTAATGACTGTGACAAAAAGGGTTGTAAAGGCTTGTAAGGAAGGCCATGACTCACTTAACAATCTCATTGCTTAAAGACATAAGTTCCAGTCCAACCAATTGTGGTTGCAAGTCAAGGACTACCTGAGGTGGAGTTGACTATAATGAAATAAATTGAGACTAGGCTCTAATCTCATTATTTCACAACAAACAACTCTACTTCAGGTAGTCCTTGGCTCTAATTTTAAGCATTTTTCTAAATTTAAACATCCCACAGAAACAGCTAATTGGCTTGTGCAAGATATCTGTAGAGATTATGGAAAAATTGCTGAAAATCCCCTTAAGGATTTCTAGGCAAATATAGGCCATTAGAGAGCAAGAAAAGTTTTGTCTTCTGAATAAAGATATATCTGAAGTTTGACAAGTGCAATGTTATGAAACAGTCTAACTTTCCAATCTTTAGTATGACTGGCAAAGAGTTGCAGGTTTTTTTACAGGTTTTAGAGCCAATTTAGCTGTTTTTGTGGGATGCTTAAAGTTAGAAAGAAGTGTGGCTGAGGTATGCCACACATTTTTTATCATCTCCAGTTAACATCGTATCAATGGATCCAGGCAGATACAGATGGGGTAACGAAGATGAATCTTCTGAATCTTCTTAGCTATACAATTTGGGAGGAACATCCTTTGAATAGTGTGGGAGTAGGAATGTATTTCCAGAGGAAAAATTGCAGACTACAGGAACAAGGAGCATTACTCAGGTGACCCTGAGGACACAGATAAACTTCCAAATGCTTCAACCACCCTCTGAAAGGATGCCAATGACCAGGTGTCTGCAAGGAATATAAATCCTTCCTTTCCCCACTATCCTGTCAGAGCTGAAGAAGCTTCTTGGGTGAGAAGCGAATCATCTTCAAAAGAAAAAAAAACAAGTAAGTCCAGTTGCCTCCTGAAAAAGCACCTTTGGGCCCTTCTTCTGAGATAGATATAGTAGATAGATTATGAACATACATTTAACTTTTATTTTTTAATTTGGTGTCTTCGAGTCAGCGCGGACTCCTACAACTGCTGTTTTCTTGGCCAGGGTTAACTTTTACACACTGTTTTAAGCATTTTCTCCGACATTCAGGATACATGTCGCTTACAAATACCACCAATGTTTACCCCCACATTGTCTATTTATTTCCCAGGCTAATTCCGACTATATTCATATGGGACCTACTTCAGAAACATTCTATATATGAGAATATACATCACACATACCGGAGTCCCGGGAAGGAAGGCAAAAAAAAAAAGGAATCTTACATTGGATGTAAGGGGAAGGCAAAAAAAAAATTTTTTGTACATGGGGCAGAAGAGTTGCAAAGGAAAGGCTTTAAATAACAACATGTAAGCAGAGAGCAGGAATAGGAGGGAGGTAATTCAATTCAAATTCAATTTATTGTCAGAGTACAACATGTGTACAACGAGATTGGCTGAGCCTCCCTTCGTGCACCCACCCCCCCAATCCAATACAACTCACAGTGAAAGACAGTAAAAGAAAAAATCCCTAACCCAATGAATCCTACTAACAAACACACAATCACACACAAAAACACACAATCGGGTAAAGGAAGAAACACACACACAAAAAGAATATTAGGGATTAGTGCGTCCCAAAGTGGGAATAGATTGAGAAGGCAGCTTTCCCCGCTTTGGAGCTAGGCAAGAGGAGACCCTCGCCCCGCTGGTCCTCCTCCTTTAGCCATTTGGCTTTGCGGGACTTCCAACCCGGCTGGAGACTCGGGGCCCCGCTCCCCTTTGCGCCCATTGTCCGAGAGACGTCATTGGGAATTTCCATTCACACACACCCCTCCAAATCTTACCTGTCGGGTCTCCCACGGGGGGGGCGTATGCACCTCCCGCCCCAGGACTCCTGAGAGAGCGAGACCAACGCCGGGCCGAGGGGGGGGAGAGACAATCAGGAAACGTTCCGCCCAACCGAGCAAAGCGAAATGCGAAGCTCAGCCCTTGACTCCGCCCACCCTGGCCGCGGCCCGCCTCCACCTCCACCTCCTGTCAGGCAACGCAGCGTGCCTACGTCACGGGAGCGCTTTCCCCGCCTCCTGGAAGGGTTTCCCTTTTGCTTAAGAGTTCGCGGGTGAAGGGGGCGGGGCTTCTCCTGCAATGTTATGAAGGTCGCCTTAGGACTTTCATGAATGGTCTTCAGAATGGCTATAATTAAGGTGTATAATATGTGTATTCGAAAGATATTTGATACGGACAGTACAGTACAGTGTGGTTGCAGAAATGGAAATGTGATGCATGATAATATATATATATTATCATGCATCACATTTCCATTTCTGCAACGACACTGTACTGTCCGTATCAAATATCTTATATATATATATATATATATATATATATATATATTTGTTTTTCTTTCTTTTTCGTAGGTTTTATGTGTATTTCTCTTTAGCCAGATTCTACCTACGTATAATATCTTGGTTTACGTAGGTAGAACCTGCTAAAGATATATATATATATTCTTCTTCGTAGGGTTTATGTGTGTTTTTCTTCTAGCCAGGTTTTCCCTACGTAACCAAGGTTTTTCTGCAGAATCGAGTGGATGTGATTCTACTGAGCTGGTGCTGCAGAAAAATCTTGGTTATGTAGGGAAAACCTGGCTAGAAGAAAAACACACATAAACCCTACGAAGAAGTAAGAAAATTGATACTGTACTTTTACAGGGAGGATACATAAGATATGGGTGTGGCCTACTGATGAAAGCAAACGAGCTAGAAATAGATCTATTTAGGTCTCCCACCTAGCAGGAAGAGCTTGCTAGCTGTTAGAAAAGAAAAAAGCCCAGAATGGAGTGGATGTGATTCTACTGAGCTGGTGCTGCAGAAAAACCTTGGTTACCTAGGGAAAACCTGGCTAGAAGAAAAACATATATATATATATATATATATATATATTAAAGAATTGCCGTTAAGAAATAGACTCAGGCTTCCTAAAGTGGTATAAAAGAATCTAAGGATTTAATCCTGGACCTGAGAGCCCAGTTTGAAGGTTGACATGATGAGAAGACAATAGCAAGCAAGCAAGCCAAGCCAAGCTAAGCCAAGCAAGCAAACAAGCAAATTGTGTACTTGAGAAGTCTCTGGATTATTTCAATCCACCTCGCTGGCAAGAGCTTGTCTGAATGTACAATCCTGCACGAAATGTAAAAGTTCCATGCAGCAAACCTTGATGACGCCATCACGTGAATGCTGCTGTTAACACACATCTTCACCTTGATGGGTGATGCAATGAGGGGCAATCCGTGCTATGATGTCAAATTGTGTGCTTCTGCAGGTGTCAATCCTTTCCTGCAGATGTCAATCATGTCCTTCTGCAGATGTCAATCATTCACCCTGATTAATCGATGCAGTGGGCAGGGGTTTGGGTAGACCAAGGGTGACAGTTCGGGTGCGGGGGGGCTCACACCTGGGATCACGAAGAGTTGGACCCGATCTGAAAACTAAACAACAGCAACAATTATTCCACTCAGAGGAGTGAAGTTGTAAGGACAAATCCAATCAAAAGTATCATATGATTCACCTAGTAGAAATCCAATAGAATAAATAAACCTAATAAATCGTTCCTCGGTTTTAATTTACATGAAAGCTGGGACATGATCAGTGAAGTAAAGACAAGGATAGAGAAAGCTCGAACAGCATTCTTCAAAATGAAAAAGGTCTTCTGCAGTCACGACATAAGCCTAAGACTGAAAATCAGGCTTTTCAGATGTTACATCTTTTCTATCCTGCTCTACGGAGTAGAGAGTTGGTCTCTGACAGAAAACCACTTGAAGAAACGAGAATCATTTGAAATGTGGATTTACAGATGGCTATTACATATAAGTTGGGTTAACAAAGTCATAAATGAGGAGGTGGTAAGCCGCCTGGGAAAGCAAAGGGAAATCATCAAAGCCATTAAAAAGCGAAAGTTAGAGTATTTTGGACATGTGATGCTACAGCCAGAAAAATATGGCATCCTTTACTTAATCCTCCGGGGAAAGATTGAAGGCAAACGAGGTCCAGGCAGAAGAAGAACATAATGGCTTCAAAATCTAAGCGACTGGTTTGGACAAAACTCAGCAGCACTTTTTCATACAGCTGTTGACAAAAATAGGATTGCCAACATGAACACCAACGTCCGATGATGGATACGGCAGAAGAAGGAGGAGGAGGAGGAGGGGGGATTGGAAAAAGGTTTTTAACTGCTTCTAAGTTCAACAATCGTTCACTGATGTCTACATATGAGCAACGTGGCCTGCAGATGCTCATTCTGACTTGCCATGGTGACCTTCCGGTGACACATTTGTGTCACTAAATAGCCAAAGTTGGCCGTGGAGGAAGTGATTTTAGGATTTCCGTCAGCACCAAAGTAGTTAGCATAAATAAAATTATTTAGTACAATCAGGGAAACGTTTCAGTTATGATGGAGTAGCTATGGCTTAAATAGAAATAAAAGGAAAAATAATATAGTGCCCAGACTCAGACATACCAATTTAGAAAAGCATTCTAATACTGTTGATTTTTGTTTAAAATAAGCCCTCTCGGATGCCTGAAAAGAGAGATTAAAACAAACTCTGGAAAAGACACATCTATAAATAGAATAAAAAGAGTGCAACTAGCTTGCAAGTGCAATCCTTTGTATTTCTGTCTGTGAGAAAAACAGTTGGGGGGATACTACAATTGGGATTTAGTACAGCTTCCCATTAGTACTCAAACAACAACAAAACAAAATGTTTTGTAGTCAACAAACATGTTGAAATACCCAGGGTACATTTGTTACTGTAGAAGAAACCTTAGACGTGTCAAATCAAATTCTAAAAGCTGTTTATAGATTTAACTTCAGGAAAATTCAAATGAGTTCCCCCCACCGCCTGCTTCAGGGTGTTATGAATGAAGCCCGTGAAAATATGGACAGGTTCATACATTTCCTCTTCTTGGTTCAGTCAATTGGCTCAGTAGGACTGCTCATTTATTGATGGTATCAGACACTATTCCTTTGACAGTAATTATACCTATAGCAATTGCTTTGTTATCATGAACCGTTAGAAAGGCCAATGTTTTGTCCATCAGTCTTCTGCAGAAGTTGTTTTGTCTTGTCTTTTCACTTGGCAATTCAGGTGCAGTATTTAATTTACCTTATTTTGCTAAATGTTCTATTTCACACTTACCTTTGGTCCTAATTAAAATGTCCTGGCTCATAAAAGCATTGTTCAAATTTTGGACAACTGTGAGTGTTTGGATCCAAAGCCTACTTATTTCGGGGGAATTAAAAATCATAGCCAGATTTCCTTTAAACTCATAGGCTTATCATTGCAAAAAGAAGTTAAGAGCAGACTTGTGACTGATTTCATTATAAGGTACAAAGTATTTTGAGATGAAAAGAAAGAGCATTTTGAGTTTATAATTCCTTTGCCTCATATTCCATACACATAAGTTCCTGTTTATATCTCTCTCTCTTATTGGTATCTGTTAAAACAAAAGGAACTTTTTGTACGTTGAATAAGAATGGTACCATTCAAATGGTATTATAAACAGATTTATCTCCAGTTCCAGATTTGAATTCTATATCTAGTCACGTAGTTAGTATTTTTTTTTTTTGTTTCAGTAATAATTTAAAACTCTGATTGCTATCTTAGGGTGGTGTTCTATTGGTATGTTTATATTATTTGAATATTTTTGTGATAAATTTGGCAAGTTGCAGAAAAGTGAGATGTAAATAGATGAAAAGATGAACAAACTAAGTGCATTCTTGGGAACTGATAAAATCTTTGGCATAAAACATATGCCAAAATGAGAAATTGAAAATAAAATGGAAGCTCTATGTTCATAACAAAGATTTTCTTCAGGAACTTCCGGTGGCACCGCAGGCGCTGACAGACGCTCCTTTTGGATCGTCAGCCCCGCAATTTCGTTAAAGCCGCTAAGACAGCGTAAATCAGCTATCTGGCAGTTTGGAAACCTTCCCCTCGGGAGAAGAGAGGAAGGCAAGCAGCCGGACAAAGGTAGAGCTCCCCAAAATCCCTAGGAGTAATTCTGGGGCTTGGAGGGTGAGAGTTCTCTGGTAGTCTGACTGAGCTCCGAATCCGGGACTTCTCTGCTTTAAGCAGAACAAGACGCCGTGACCACCCCTGCAATCAACATTCAGATTCAAAATAAGCTCAAAGCAGGCAGAACAAAAACAGGAGTCCTGGCAACCGCAAGTACTGAACTTTAACTCTGTGTCTATACTTCTTCCTTCTAAGACTTTTAAAAACGAAAGGAAAAATGGTTCCTGAACTGTAACAGGGCATGAAAGTGAAAGTTATAGTGAAAGTGATTGTTAGCATCGTTAGCGCTTCTAAGCCTGTTTAAGATTATTGGATTCTACACCAAAGAAAGAAAGATTTAAAGTGGAAAGACTACAGTTTGGACTTTAAATAAACTATAATACTTACAAAAGATTTAAAAATATTTGGACCTATTGATTTGGTTGCTGCAGGAAATATAAATTGAAAGCTAAAAATGACTTCTAAGCAAATAAAATCTGGCTTTAAAAGTGCTGGAGGATCGCCAGCACAACCATCAAAATTACAATCTTTGTCTACTTCAAACTCACAAATATTGACTTTGGAAGTTTTACAGGAATCTCTGCAGGAGGCTTTGAAGCAACAAACTTCTTTTTTAGAGGGGAAAATTAAGGGAGTGTCTGAAGAGATGGCTGAAATTAAAGAGGTCATTCAAACTCGGAATAAGGAAATAAGAGAAGATATAGTAATGGCATTTCAGGGTCTGGCAAAACACATTGAATTGTTGGATGAAAGAGTAGAAGAAATTAATCAGTCTAATCTGGAAATGGAAAAAGTATCATTTTATTTAAGGTTCCAGAATATAACAGAAACTAAAGAGGAAGACTTGGCAGAGACTATGACGGAAATTCTGGTTGAAATAACACGAAGAGATAAGGATGACATAAGAAGGGACATAGATGAAGTCTACAGAGTGCACACCAATTACACACGCAGGAACAAGCTGCCCAAGGAAGTGCACGTTCGATTCACAAAGAAAACGATAAAAGAGGAGATATGTAGAAAAATGAGAGAGGAAGCAATTGTCTACAAAGGAAAGGAAATAATAACGCTGAAACAAATCCCGAGACGTGTAAGAGACCAGAGGAAAAAACTACAACTTCCTCACATCACAACTGAATAAACACAAAGTAATATTCCATTGGTTATTACCAGATGGCATCTTAATTTCATGGCAGGATAAGAAAGTTAACAAAAATCACTACAAAATGTTGCATAGGTGGTACCTAGCCCCGGACAGGCTGGCCAAAATATTTCCAAATTCCTCTGCTTTATGTTGGAAATGTGGAAAGACGGTCGGCACCTTTTATCATCTGTGGTGGACTTGCCCTGAGACCAAAAAGTTTTGGTTAAAGATTCGACTCTGGCTCTCGGAAATAATGGGACAGGAGATAGCCCTGGCCCCGGAATCCTTCCTCTTAGATATGATTGAAGACGGTCTCGACAACAATAAAACCCAACTGGCAATTCAAATTATTACTGCAGCTAGATTAGCCTTTGCGAAACTCTGGAAATCCAACTCTACCCCCTCTGAAGAAATATTAATAAATAAAATTCTAGAGTGCGCAGAGATGGCTAAATTGACGAGCGAGCTAAAAAATGAAGAGAACTCTAAGTACTACGAAGTATGGGGAATTTGGTATAACTGGTTAAAGAATAGGATAAAAATATGATAATAGGTTATGATTTGTTAGACACCCGAAATGGACTTAATTGTATAGAAATGTAGAGAATTGTATAGAACTGTATATTGTATAGTTATGGATGGAATTCATCTAATGTTTGATCTATGAAATGTGTAAACACTGCACCTTGGATCAAGATTGTGATTGTACATTGTCTTTTTAAAAAATTGGAAAATTCAATAAAGTATTTAAAAAAAAGAAAAAAAAAGAAAGTTAAAATAGACAACCTGGAAGGCGCACAGGAATATTTTGACCAATATTTTGGCCTGGAAGAAGAGCAAGAATCCAGAGAGGATGCAGAGAAGGCATTTGATCGATTGAATTGGCATTTTTTATTGAAAATAATAGAAAAGATGCAGTTTGGAGGATACTTTACACAATCTATTAGGGCAATATATCAGAGACAAACAGCACAAATAATAATTAATGGTGGTTTAACAGAAACTTTTAAAATTGAAAAAGTAACAAGACAGGGATGCCCTTTATCACCATTATTGTTTATTTTAACTTTGGAACCTTTATTGAATAAAATACAAGGGTCAAATAAAATAAAGGGAATTAAAATTAGACATCATGATTATAGATTAAGAGCATTTGCAGATGACTTGGTTGTTACTTTAACTCAACCAGTACAATCAGTTACAGGTTTAATGGATATAATTAGCCAATATGGACAAATGTCTGGATTTAAAATAAATAAACAAAAAACAAAGGTAATAACTAAAAACATGATGGTAAAGCAAAAATAAGAACTAGAAAGACTAACAGGATTTGAAATAGTAAAAAAGGTTAAATATTAGGGGTATATATTACAGCCTCAAATGTAAAATTATATAAAAATAATTATGAATTGTTATGGCAAAAAATACAGAACGAGATGGAGAATTGGGGAAAACTACAATTATCTTTGTTGGGAAGAATAGCAGCAATAAAAATGAACGTTTTACCTAAGTTTTTATTTTTGTTTCAAATGATACCAATACTCAAGAAAGATGAAAATCTGAGGGAATGGCAGAAGGGTATTAATAATTTTGTTTGGGCAGGGAAAAGACCGAGAATAAAGTTAAAAATAATGCAAGATATACGTGAAAGAGGAGGTCTTAAAATGCCTAATCTAAGATTATACTATGAAGCAGCTGTCCTAACAATAATTAGTGACTGGATTAATTCAACAGAAGAAAGAATATTGACTATTGAATATTGAAGGATATGATTGTTATATGGCTGGCATGCTTACTTATTATATGATAAAAAATTGGACAAGACCTTTAAAAGCCACATATTAAGGAATGCTTTGTTACGAGTTTGGAAAAAGTATCAATATAAGTTAAATTATAAGATACATATATGGGCAATACCCAGACATGCGATAGAGAATATAAGTGTAGAACAAAAGCAAGAGGTGATTACCTATAAAGAGCTTCTTAAAATGGAAGGGGATATATTGCAGTTAAAATCCTTAAATGCATTAAAAGAAGAAAGAATAATTCAAACTTGGTTTCAGTATGGTCAGTTGCAAGCTAGATGGAAAGAAGATCAGAGAATTGGTATCATGCAGAACGAGGAAAATTTGGTAAAACAAATTAGAGATCAAGGTCAAATGCATATAAAAAGATTATATAATATATTGATAGAAATAGATTCAGAAACCGAATTAGTTAAGGATTGTATGATAAAATGGGCACAAAACATTCAGGAACCAATAATGATGGAAACTTGGGGAAAAATATGGGTTAGAAATGTAAAATTTACGCAAGCACAAAATTTAAGAGAAAATTTTTATAAAATGTTCTATAGATGGCGTTTAGATCCTAAAAAATTGGCTTGTATGTATCCGAATTTGCAATCTAAGTGTTGGAGATGTTATTGTGATGATGCCACTTATTATCGTATATGGTGAACTTGTAAAAAAGTTAAAGCATTTTGGATTAAAATATGCTGGATTATTCAAAATATTCTTAAATCACAGATTGTGCGGTTATAGAGACTAAATTGATTTTAAATTTAATAACTGCAGCTAGACTTTTGGTGGCGCAATATTGGAAGAAGGAAGATTTGCCTACTATTGAAGAATGGACATTAAAAGTAGCGAATTTGGCAGAAATGGCGAAAATTTCAGCATATTTGAAAGATCATTCACAAGAAAGATATATATCGGAATGGAGAAGATGGATTGATTATATTCAAAACAAATACCGGACTAAAAAGTATCAAATAGCTTATGATTGAATAGAAAAATTAAGAGTAGTTATATTTAGTTAAGTAAAAGGGGAGTTAAAGTGTGAAGGGAGGGGGATAGGAATCCTTAGTTAATTAGCTTAGTTTAGCATATGATTGTTAATTGTTACACCCTGTATTTTGTTCTGGGAAGTTCGGGGGTGGGTTGGTGGGCGGTAAGGAAGGGAGGAGGGGATGGGAAAATATTTGTAAAAAATATTTTTTTTCTTTTTGTAAAACTCTTTAATAAAAAACAAACAAACAAACATTCTTCCAATGAACCATCTGCAGATAGCTGAACCAAACATTATTAATAGGCTTGAATATTATATTACTTGTTTCCTAATGGAGCATGCAATGTACAATGTGCTCATCACCTCACACATAGTTACCCTTGCTCTTGTTTATAAAATGCGTAATAAAACCATAAAGACTTATAAATATGAAATCCATTTAGAAATCATAAAGAAAATGAAACAAAATAGGTTTGTTTAATATTTAGCTATTAGTATTTAATAGTATACTAATAGCATTTAATATTTAGGCTGTTACTGCATCTATTGTTTAAAAAAAGACTGTGGTGGTGCAGTGGTTAGGATGCAGTATTCCACTATTGCAGGCTAACTCTGCCCACATCCATAAGTTCGATCCTGACCAGCTCAAGGTTGATTCAGCCTTCCATCTTTTCTAGGTCGGTAAAATGAGGGCCCAGATTATTGGGGACAATACAGAGAATGCTATAAAGCACTATTGGATTGGTATATAAGTTTAGGTGCTATTGCTCGTTCTATTGTTTTAAAAAAAATCAAAAGAATATTAAAAATGTTTACTATTTCATAGTATGTTTCTTCTTCTTCTTCTTCTTCTTCTTCTTCTTCTTCTTCTTCTTCTTCTTCTTCTTCTTCTTCTTCTTCTTCCTCCTCCTCCTCCTCCTCCTCCTCCTCCTCCTCCTCCTCCTCCTTGCAAATGGCTGTTTTGTTGAAAGTCATATTTATGGTTCAATGCTTAATTTTCTTAATTTTCCAGTGTCACTGGCCAACAGAGGGATTTTCTATCTCATGGCTTCTTATAAAATCAAGGGTTTTTCCCACTGTTTTAGATGCGGCAATAAGTAAATATTAGAGTGCTTTGGTAGTTTATCTTTTAAAATGCAAGACAGTTTTGATCTATAATAAAGCAAAAATACAAGCAGTTAAATTTTTCAAACTCCATAGACAGGAAATAGAATACCAATAAATCTTTTGTTTAATGTCATTGCTAATGTTATTGTTGACTACTGAATTGTTATTTTAAAAAATCTATTAAACACTGGCTGGGTTCACAATCAGCTAAGTGATAGTTTCCTTAATTCTCATTTATTGAATAAATCAAAATTTGTTGAGTTCACACAGCATTGACTGATAGAGTGTTAATAAGTAGGAATCATTTGACAACCATATACATTCAGCATATATATTGAATACCAGCCACTAGAAGCTGATATTTGTATTGAAAATATGTTGTTCAGGCACCAGCCATGCTACACAGCAGATGCTCTGTCTCATCCTTTAAAGTGATTTATGATTTTTCATTTAAAGCAACAAATTACTTGGGAAATTGGCATTGGCAGTGTCAATTTTATTTCTAAGAATGCCTTTGTACAAATTAACTTATTTCATGTGGTGTTTATTTATGAAAACAAAAATACCATCACTGGGGAGTGGATGCTGAAAAATACCTTTTGTATTTGTTTGTTTGTTTGTCTTTGCAAGATCTAATAGTCCAATTACAGTTCAGGAATTGGGTATTGGATGACTTGCTCCGGCTGATTTGCTCCAGCCAACTCATTCCAGCCGACTCAACCTAGCCAACTCACTCAGTGGTGGGATTCAAAAATTTTTACTACTGGTTCTGTGGGCGTGGCTTGGCGGGCATGGTGTGGCTTGGCGGGTGTGGCAAGGGAATGATACTGCAAAATCTCCATTCCCATCCCATTCCAGGGGAAGGATACTGCAAAATCCCCATTCCCTCCCCACTCCTGAGTAAAGGATATTGCAAAATCTCCGTTCCCACCCCATTCTGGGGCCAGCCAGAGGTGGCATTTGCCGGTTCTCCCAACTGTTCAAAATTTCCACTACCGGTTCTCCGAATTGCTCAAAATTTCCGCTATTGGTTCTCCAGAACCTGTCAGAACCTGCTGGATTTCACCCCTGCTTTATGCCTTTGTATGTTATGCTACAAGCCACTTCTGGTGATACAAATGAATTGGCATAAAAGCATTTTTATTCATGAATAAATGTGTGATCCTAACCCGACCTGCAACTTAGGATGCAGATCTATGGATCTTGGATTGTATTAGAAGGTCACAGAATATTTTTGAGGGAACTCTTAATTTTTTAAACGAAACAGAGCAAACTTTTGATCCTCTATTCCAAGGCTGCGGACATGGCAGTGGTGGGTTCTCCCCATTTTGGACCAGTTCGCAAGAACCGGTAGTAAGACCAGCGGGAGGCCCCGCCAACCACCCCGGATGTCATCATCGGTGATCTGCACATGCACAGAAGCTTCTGCGCATGTGCAGAAGCAAGGTGCGCGCATGCACGATCCCATTGTGAACCCGTAGTAAAGGTATGTAGAACCCATCCCTGGGACATGGGTCTTCCGTTTTCTGATGCCAGAAATGAAAGGTGGTAGATTTGAAACAAGGCAGGAGGATGGAGGAGACTTATGTCTCCTTGATCTCAATTACATCTCCGTTCATGGGGTGATTTATAAAGTAATCTTCCTTCCACCGGTTGCAAATTGAAAGAAAGACGTTCAGCATCAATAATAGACATGCAAACAAAAAGGAAAAGAAAGCGAGTTCTCTCTAGCTTCCAGGTGATCAATCTCAGTTCAGGAAAGAATTTCCACATCTTAGGGGGTTTCAAAGATCTTAGAACTCTCTGAAAAGGCAAGTAGCTTTGCTATTGTGGGAAGCCACCACCCCCCTCCTAGAAGAATGAAATATTTTGAAGGATATTAAAAAGGGCAGATTATTATATTTCCCCAAAGGGAGAAATGGAGAAACATGATTTTTTTTAGAGGCAGAAAGCAACCCCCATTTTCTTTAATAACCCCAGCAGATACTGAGGTCAGCCTTTAGAAATGCAGATTTGGTAATCCATTCAAGAGAGGATATTTTGAAACAAAGGCAGAATGGTTGGATTAGCCCTCAGCCAAAAGCCAAAACAGGACGAAAGCCATTAAGCCACAATAGGAATTACATCACCCCCTGAGCATTCCAAACTTCAATCAAGGCTCAGACAAACACCTAGGATTTGCATTTCCTCTTTTGCCTATGGAGCCAGCTATGACCCCTACATGACCCCATAGGAATCTGACAAGAGCCAATAGAATACATGTTCTTGCACAGGAACAGGAAGCTCAAGTGCAAAGCTCAAAGAAGGTATAAAAACCCTTCTCTCTCAACTCCATTTTGTCAGCTGCACCAGAACCATGTGCTTGGTGGTTCTGCTGATCGTTAAACCTTCTTTGCAATCAGACCATCTCCATGTTTCCAGTGTCTTTCTCCCAGCTTGGAATTGAACCGATGTCAGCATTCTGATGCTGCCATAAAAAGACGAGGCTTGACTTTTCACCTACTTATTTCTTTGTAGATAATATCCCCTAGGAGATGGGATGGTGGGGGGAACATTCCTGTGAGGTGAGATCAGAAGCTGGGGAGACTGACTTGGAAGATGGCCAATGAGAAGATGAGAATTGGGGAACGGAAAGGGAAGGGTTTGGGGGTCAGAGGGATAGTATCGGCTACGACAAAGTCAGGGTTAGATCTGTCGTATTCAATAAATGGAATATTTCAGCAAAGATTAATTGTTTGGGAGTGCAATTTATTTGAGATGACATCGGAACCTGACAACCAGATGGATATTTCTTCCCACACTATGATTGGGTATCTCAGTACATAATTTTGACAGACAGAGCACAGACAGATAGACAAAATTTTATTTCAGTCATTGACAAATAAAAACACATTCCATAAAATGAATAACACAAAACTATCCCCTATCCACAAGAAATGTCAGCAACTATTTGTAGGTGAAGTTTACACATAACCTAGCAATATTTTGCTATTGTAAAGAAATAAAATTTATTTTGATTGTTTAAAAGGTAGTGTGGGGGGGGGGAAGTTTCCCAGAAATGTAAAGGAGGAGTAATCAACTGTTGGCAAATGTCCCTGAAGAACTGGCAATGCAGAGAAATATAAGCTAGTTTTGGTAAGCATTATATAATGAATTAGATCTATCTCTAAAGCAAATGGATACCTCTGATGGCCTTTTTTATTTGTTCCTGGCCAGGGCGTATTTTGCTTGTCATGATGCATTTTTCTTCTCTCGCCATACCTGAATGCTTTTGACCATGGAGCATTTAGCTCTGCGGCAGAATTGTTACAGTACAATCTTAGTTTAAATATAAACAGTTTCCACTCTGATGCATATGGCTGCAAGAGACCACCTGTCCCTCCTACTGGAAAAAAAATTCAGGTGCAGATGGTTATGATAGAGGAGAGCTGAAAATAGCACCTTTCCCCAGCATCTATATCAAGACCTACATTAGTGGCTTCCTTAAAATTATGATAGCCAGACTTTTAAAATAAATTTGCAATTGGGAAATGGCAGGATGCAAATATTGCTAATACTAACATTAACTCTTCAACATTTCTTTTTATGAAATCCGGTGTAAAGTTGCAAAACTTTACTTTTGCTGTCAGATAGGCTTTCGTGAAATGAGATGCAGAAGAATCTTCCAAATAGATCTGGATGACAGTATTTATTTAGTGATATAATGTGGTATGATGTATGAGATGAGATGAAATGAGATGAGATGAGATGATGATACGATATGACATGATATGATATGATGATACGACAAAAGATGATAGGATCTTAACCTCTGGAACCATTCAATTTCTCAAAGAAATGGTTGAATATTTTCAGATCTGCCCCTAGTCATGTTACATCATCAACAGTATATTCTTCTCCCATCTGGAGAAGAATATATGTCTGATTAATTATCAACAACAACAACAATTTATTATTAGAGTCTTAGACCAGAGAACAATTACCTATCAAAGAATGTTGCTTATATACTGTATATTACATAAAGTATATTTTTGAGGTTTTCAAAACAGTATTTAATTCAATTCAATTCAACCTTTATTGTCAAAGCACAACACGTGTACGATGAGATTGGCTGAGCCTCCCTTCGTGCACCCCCCCGCAACATAAATACATATCAATAACTCACAGTGAAAGAAAATCCCTAACCCAATAAATCATACTAACAACACACAATCCTCTATACATATATGTGGCTATGTGTCTATATCTCCTATCCGAAGGTAGGAGAGTAAAGAAGTGCTGACCAGGGTGTGAGTCATCCCTTTCGATGGTTTAGTTTAGTTTGGTTTGGTTGTTTCCTGTTTTTATAGCAAAGGCCCCCAAACTTTTGTGCACCAGGGACTGGTTCCATGGAGAGAGGTTTTTCTGTGGCCCGGAGAGAGATGTTCTGTCCCCGTCCCACACACGCACACAAACAGACAGCCGGGGGTTAAATAAACTGGCAGACAACCAATTCTTCCGATAAGACGCTTGGCAGCAACCCAGTAGCTGCTTGCCAAGAAGTTTTACTCAATAAACAAAATACACACAGTCAAGAATTGTCCATTTCGTAAAATAAATCCAAGGCCGATAATGTTGTTTCCAAAGATGCAATGTGACTCGATAGTAGTTAGTTTTGTCCGTCACAGAGTCTGAATGGCCACCTCACCCCCTTTTATATCCTGTGGGATGTGGTCCAGTGAGTCAGCTTAATCTCTGGCACGCCTTTTTTTTTTTTTTTTTTAAATTTGATTTATATGCCGCCCTTCTCCGGAGACTCAGGGCGGCTTACAGTGCGTTAAGCAATAGCCTTCATACTTTTGTATATTTATACAAAGTCAGCTTATTGCCCCCACAAACTGGGTCCTCATTTAACCTACCTTAGAAAGGATGGAAGGCTGAGTCAACCTTGAGCCTTGGAGAGATTCGAACCAGCAGTAAATTGCAGGCAGCTGTGTTAATAACAGGGTGCTTTAAACCACTGTAGTACCAAGGCTCTTTTCTTCTGTTGCATGCGCTTATCTCTGCGACACTGCCGAGGATCCAGCCAAGACTCATTACCCTCATCAGTGTCCACCTGTGGCTGTGTGGAAGTGCTTGGCCCCGGCCCTATCTCTTGCCCTTCGGTGGACATCGAAGACATTGCCAGAGAGGAGGGTCCTGGAGAGGGAGGCCTTGCCAACTCCTCTCCTTCACTCTCGGAGTCCTCTCCTGCCGATGACACAGGCTCAGGTAACGGAGCCACAACAAGAGCATGGTTTTGCATGCTGCCTGCATCCCACAGATGAGGCTTTGCATCTTTGCGCAGACCAATTGCTGGTCCACAGACTGGGGATTGGGGATCTCAGTTTTACAGCACTGCAGTTTAATATTTGTCCATATATTATATAGAGAGAGTAAGGGATGCTGCATTGGGATGCTGAAGTTGCCTGCATGGGATACAGAGTATATCTTTAAATATTAGCATAAACGATAAATATTGATAATGAAAAAACCTGTGAAGATATTCAGTAAATCTGAAATAAATTGAATTTTTTGTCTCTATAAGGACTCGGGTTTTTTGAATGTAGAATAATTGGGTTGGAAGGAATCTTGGAGTTTGTCTAGTCCATCCACATACCCAGTGGTGAAATCCAAATTTTTTTACTACCGATTCTGTGGGTGTGGCTTGGTGGGCATGGCTTGGTGGGCGTGGCAGGGGAAGGAGACTGCAAAATCCCCATTCCCACCCCACTCCAGGGGAAGGATATTGTAAAATCCCCATTCCCACCCCACTCTGGGGCCAGCCAGAGGTGATATTTGCTGGTTCTCTGAACTACTCAAAATCTCCGCTACCGGTTCTCCGAACTGCTCAAAATTTCTGCTACCAGTTCTCCAGAACCTGTCAGAACCTGCTGGATTCCACCCATGCACCCTCCCCTGCCCAAGATGGGAGTCCTTATACTTTATTGATGGTCATTTTAGATTTGAAGAAGGTTTCTTGTGCTGTCTGCCATTACAGTGTGTCTTTTATAAATGTCTGTTTTGTGGGAATTGGTTACCTAAAGCTTTCCATCTTTATCATGGCCAAGGACCCCACTTAACTTGGGGTGGAAGGAATCAAAAATTGCAAAAGAGTAAAATGAGAATACACCTGGGGGGGGGGAGTTTTGAAAGATTTCCTTGCTATTTTTAAAACTATAATATGCCTATTTCAAGGCTTACTTTTGTCCGATTAGCAATTTTTAGCTGAAAGGCATATGCTTCTGTGAAATATAGCTCAATTCATCACATGAATGGAGTGGATAAACTGATTAAGGCTTCAACAGGGAAGAGGCAAGAGAAGGAAGAAAGGGTGGTTTACAGATGCAAGCTACCTGCTCATCCCTAACACATCTGAACATGTGCAGATCGACAGCTGTTAAAAGTAGAACAACAAAAATGGGCTCCACATGATGGATAGGCCTGGATTTATACATCATGCCAACCTATGGTTTGCTTAACCATGGTGCATTGAACAAAACCACAACGGGATGACTTTGTATAACATGGAATCTTGATTATACTAATGAGATAAGTAAACTCACCCACCATGGCTGCAATCCTATAACCCTTAAGCTAAAAAATTCAGCTAATGTACTTGTACATCTTATTCTTCTTTTCCAATATGGTTCTTTAAGCACAGAGTGATATTTATCTATCATCTAGACCCAGGGCAACTATCATTCATGGGTATATGAAAACCAATTCTAATTAGTAATTAAAAATAGTCACCGTTCTATTTTCAGTTTCTATGAACTCCCAAATGGCCCCTGCCTTAGTTTTATATTTCCCTTATAGTCTCCTCACTGCTTTATTCTCACCCCCATCTCTCATTTATTATGGTCTGGCCACTTCCTATATATGTACTCCTCAATTTATGACCACAACTCAGTCCAAAATTTCTGTTGCTGAGCAAGACAGTTGTTAAGCGAGTTTTGCCACATTTTACGACCTTTTTTGCCACAGTTATTAAGCTAATTATTGCAGGTGTTAAGTGGACCATGCAGTCGTTAAACAAATCTGACTTCCCCCATTGACTTTGCTTGTTGGAGGATAGCCGGGAAGGTTACTGATGGTGATCACATAACTTTGGGACAATGCAACCATTCTAAATACATGCTAGTTGCTAAGCACCCAAATTTTGATCACATGACCATGCTTCCACGGTCGTAAGTGTGAAAACTGGCCATAAGTCACTTTTTTCAATGCCGTAACTTCAAAGGGTCACTAAATGAATAGCTGTAAATTGAAACAACCTCCTCCCTTTCTTTAGTCACTATATCAGGGGTGTCAAACTCAAAGCCCAGGGCCTGGATTCGGCCCACGGGTTGCTTAGATCTGACTCACAGGGCTGCCCTGGAAACAGTGGATTGCCCTGTGGTACCTCTGCCGGGGTAAACACAGCTTGGGAGAGTTGTGTGTGGCCCTCCCAAGCTCTGTTTTTGCTGGCAGAGGGCTGCAGAAGGCTGTCACAGCTGAAAATGGAGCTCGGGAGCCCATTTTTGCTAGCAGAGTGCTTGGGCCACCACCTGCGCCCCCGACATGAGTGATGTTGAGCTGGCCACACCCACCCTGGCCCCGCCTACCCACCCACCCCCGAGGTCAAATACAACCTTGATGTGGCTCTCAATGAAATCGAGTTTGACACCTCTGTACTATATGATCTAGTGGCAACAGATGGTTTTTAAGAATCTGTCCCACACAAAGGATAATTATTTTTTTTTAAAAAAAGAGTAAGAATAGCTGTGGCAGCATTATTCAATAAAATTATGATTTTTAAAAGGCAATTTACTATATGTGAAGAAGGAGAGTTATGCTTCATCAGCCACAATAGATCATGTTTATGATCCTTGTCTGGCAACATTAATTTTGCCTGGGGTTTTGCCCTCTAATAATAACGGCTCTGACATTCTTCTTCCGAGAAATAAACACAAAATATCCTTCAAGTCAAGTTCAATTCTTGGTGATTTCATGGATCTGAATACAGATCTGCGGCTTTCCTGGCAACAAGAAGAAAATGGTTCAGTGCAGGGGTGAAATCCAGCAGGTTCTGACAGGTTCTGGAGAACCGGTAGTGAAAATTTTGAGTAGATCAGAGAACCGGCAAATAGCACCTCTGGCTGGCCCCAGAGTGGAGTGGGAATGGAGATTTTGCAATATCCTTCTCCCAGGAGTGGGGAGGGAATGGGGATTTTGCAGTATCTTCCCCTGGAGTGGGGTGGGAATGGAAATTTTGCAGTATCCTTTCCCTGCCACGCCCACCAAGCCATACCACGCCCACCACGCCCCACCACGCCCACCAAGCCACGCCCACAGAACTGGTAGTAAACAAATTTGGCCATTTTCTGGGATATTTTTAGACTTCCCAGTCTGGTTTACGACCTGAATTCCTCAGCAGCCTCCCATAGTCCTCGACTTACGACCACAATGGAGACCAGAATTTCCATTGTTAAGCCAGGTGTTAAGTGAGTCATGCCCAATTTATTAGCTTTTTAAACTGGTGGTTGAGAAATCACTGCCGTTGTGAAATTAATCACACCATCATCAAGTGAATCTGTTTTTTCCACTGATGTTTGATTACATGACTGTGGAGACACTGCAATAGTCATAATGCAGGGACCAGACATGTTACCTTTTTTACAGTGCAATTGTAACTTTCAATGGTTACTAAACTGCTAGGTTGGAAGTCAAGACTAGCGAGGCTTAAGTTAACCCTGCTTAGCTTCTGAACCCAAGCAAGGTTGGCCAAATCATTATGAGAGCACTAAAAAGTATAAGATTTTGGATCAGAACCAGCAGTGAGGAAAATGGAAAGGATGTATTAAAAAAACGCTTCAGTTCCACCCTTATTCTGTTTTCTTTCCTGACATGGTAATTTAGGAAGGGAAGCAATAATCAATTGCTAAGCAACTATATGGGGGGAAATTAACAATGCTGTCATATAAATATTTACTCATAACTGTGCCAGTGAACTTGACTATTTTTTTTCTCCTGTAAATGTGACTGCAATTGTAATAATTAGAATAACAGAGTTGGAAGGGACCTTGGAGGTCTTCTAGTCCAACCCCCTGCTCAGTCAGGAAACCTTAAACCATTTCAGACAAATGGATGTCCAATCTCTTCTTAAATACTTCCAGTGTTGGAGGATTCACAACTTCTGGAGGCAAGTTGTTTCACTGATTAATTGTTCTAACTGTCAGGAAATTTCTCCTTAGTTCTAGGTTGCTTCTCTCCTTGATTAGTTTCCATCCATGACTTCTTGTCCTGTCTTCAGGTGCTTTGGAGAATAGCTTGACTCCCTCTTCTTTGTGGCAGCCGCTGAGATATTGGAAGACTGCTATCATGTCTCCCCTAGTCCTTCTTTTCATTAAACTAGACATACCCAGTTCCTGCAGCTGTTCTTCATATGTTTTAGCCTTCAGTCCCCTAATCATCTTTGTTGCTCTTCTCTGAATTTTCTAGAG
Source organism: Pantherophis guttatus (assembly GCF_059756535.1). Taxonomy (NCBI): domain Eukaryota; kingdom Metazoa; phylum Chordata; class Lepidosauria; order Squamata; family Colubridae; genus Pantherophis; species Pantherophis guttatus. The sequence goes on along the minus strand of NC_142068.1, from coordinate 76,095,030 downwards.
GTTCTCTGCATTCTTTCTAGTTGTGCTCTTTCTATTCTAGTTCTAGATTACTCAATTGTAATCAAGGTTATTCTGAGAGTGCATTGTAATAAGTGTTTCCTTAATAAAAAGTCTCACTGACTTCCCCAAAGCTGACACTGAAAATAGAGGAATGGACATCCTGCAGGTCCCAAACCCTACATGGCCCTTGGCCCACATGGTGGTCTTCCAGTTATTCTGCCAAAATAACCAGAAAATGATGGTTCTGCTCAATTAAACAATATGGTGCAGCTTCCTTTGTTCGAGCAACCTATCCGAAAGGACTGCCAATCACAGAATGCCTCAGGTACAAGTTTATTCATATCCATTCAGTAGAAACCCTACTAGGTTGAATGAGATTCAGTGCAATATGTACAGGATTACAACAGGGGGTGGGTTCTAAATTTTTTTACTACCGGTTCTGTGGATGTGGCTTATTTTGTGGGTGTGGTTTGATGGTCATGTGACAATTCTTTAGTATTTAGCAGAGGTACTGGTCTACCAGGCTTTTAACTGCTTGTAGAGCTGTACCGGTCTACCCATTTGTTCTTGGAGTGTCCTGGTCTACCCATTTGTTTTTCGAGCGCACTGGTCTACCACCACACTGCCTTTTAACATTGATCAGCTGTAGGGCAGTCCTTTAAAGCCCCACAGCAAGAGTTTAAACAGTTTTTTTCCTTCCAGCCGATCAGCTGGGACTCGGGAGGCAGCCAAAAATTGGGGGCGGGGCCAAATAAAAGGTAAGAATAACGTGGGTGGGTGGGAGGGCCTAGCTCCTGAACAAAGAGAACCGGTTCAGTGATGTCATATCGTCACTGCTACCGGCTCGGCCGAACCGGGCCGAACCGGGCCGAACCGGGCCGAACCGGGAGGAACCCACCACTGGATTACAGATTTCATGTGCTTGCAGATTTGGGGCAGGGGGCTGGGAGAAAAGACCATTGGCAGTGAGCTTAAGTGGAGATCTGGTAACCAAAAATCGTTAATTCAGATTTTATTGATAGAGGAGGATATTTGTAGCTCAGGGTGAAATGATGGCTCTTTGTGGTGCTCTCTGAGCTTGGTTATTTTCTTGTAGACATTTCATTATCCAAACTAGATAACATCATCAGTATCAACACTCCAAAAAACGTGCAATGTACCAATTATAGTTGTTCCATATGCCCAAAGTTAAAGAATATACCCAATCTTGAAACATGAGTCACTTATACCTATCCCTTATGATGCTTTAAGATGATAAATACTTATGCAGTAGAATATATCCTTACACAATATTTCATAGCATCCTGCTGGGTACAGTAGTTGGACAAAAGCTGTTCCAAAGGCTTTTGAACTAGTATGACTATCATAAGATAAGACAGATAATGGTACCTACAAAACATTTCAGGGTAATATATTGAATGACTAAAGATCAGGGAGCATCAAGGACTCCACAATGAATGGATGACTAAAGTCTGGCAAAACGAGTTTTATTATCCCGATCCATAATGTTTGAAGAACGATTCAGTTCTAGGGGGGGAATAAATCACGAGATATTTTAATACCTGCTCTTGTATGCTAAATAGTTAATATTTAATTCTGCAGACCTGCTTTAAATCAGAGGTCCCTGTAAAACCAACCTCTGAGCTGTGTCCAATGGCATGCCAAATAATTCCTCTGGCTCTTGTAGGAAGTTAGCACCCACCCCTCTCCTAGAAAAAATGAAATGTTCTAGGAAATATAAAAAAGGCAGAATATTATATTTCCCTGGATGAGAAATGGAGAAACATGTTTTTAGGCAGGAAACAGACTTATTCTTAATAGCCCCCACCATCCTTAATAGCCCACAGCAGATGTCCACACTTAAGAGATAAAGAGATAGCTAGGTCTATTTATAGGCAAATGCCCTCACCCAAGATTCAACAAAGGTAGGAGTAGCCTTCTATCCATCTAGCAACAGAACTCACCACATGGCACCTGGGGAGATTGCATCACTCAGCAAGGCTCAACCAAGCTTGGGACTCAGGACAGCCTACAGAGTTGCCCCTGCATGGCCCTATGGGAGTCTGACAACCAATCAGAATACAAGCTCAAATTCAAAGCCCAACAGAGAGCATAAAACCAAGGCACTCTCAGCATCTCTGCCCCCCCTTTTTTTTCTGCTCAGGAACTCAAGGCATGTGATCCTGTTCATCAATAAACCTTCTTTCCAAGCAACTTCCATGAATCCAGTGTCTTTTTCCCCACTTGGAACTGATCCCAGAAGGATATTTCCTCCAAATTAATTCAAGTAAAATAATAATGGGGGAAAGCATATGATCTGATGTTCTGCTGAAAATTGCAGATTCAGTGAGGAAGAAAAAGAATATGATCATTTGGGCCGGGCAGGTGGTGAGAGAGAAGGAAAAGAAATTTGCTTATTTGCTTTTTTTACAAGTGGAAAATGCCTAAAGCACCTGAGGGCAGGACAAGAAGCAATGGATGGCAACTAATCAAGAAGAGAAGCAACCTAGAACTAAGAAGAGATTTCCTGACAGTTAGAACAATTAATCAGTGGAGCAACTTGCCTCCAGAAGTTGTGAATTCTCCAACACTGGAAGTTTTTAAGAAGAAATTGGACAACCATTTATCTGAAGTGGTATAAGGTTTTCTGCCTAAACAGGAGGTTGGACTAGAAGACCTCCAAAGTCCCTTCCAACTCTGTTATTCTGTTCTGTTCTTTGCAGAATTAGCCCTCTGGATGTTTCCTACAGAAGGTTTTTTGTTTTTTTTTAAATCCAGGATTGGACAAAAAGTTTTTTGTCTTATTCCTAAGTGGGCCTGGAGCAGCAAGATCATTGCCAAAGAGGTCACTACCACAGAAGCCAATCCAAACATCAGTGTCAATCTTGGACTTTATTCAAACATAGGTGTTGATTTAATGTAACAGCCACAAATATTTTTCAGGTTTATATGGAAGGATGAAAAAAAAGTTTGATTGGTTTAACCCAGGGGTCTGCAACCTTAAGCACACAAAGAGCCATTTGGACCCGTTTCCCACAGAAAAGAAAACACCGGGAGCCACAAAACCTGGGTGGGCGTGGCCAACTCGATATCACTCACTTCCACCAGTCACATGACAAACCCCCCAGCCACACCTACCCAGCCGGTCATTAGGGCAGAGAACCAGTTGTTAAAAAACACCGGGAACCACAAAACCCTTTTGACATATCTGTCTCTCCCCTTCCTTCATCCCTCCTCTCTCTCCCTCTCTCTCTCTCTGTATCTCTCTATGTCTCTTCTCCATCCCATGCCGTCGCCCTTACCTTCTCAGGCCAGGTGAGGAGTGACTGGGAGGGGAGGGCGAGGGAAGGGGTCAGCCAGTGGTGGGATCACCTGACAGAGAGCCACAGCAGAGGGCCCAAAGAGCCGCATGTGGCTCCAGAGCCGCAGGTTGCTAACCCCTGGTTTAACCAATAGAAGAAGTGTTCATGTTTCCACACTTGCCAAATTGTTTTTAAGCATCCACGTGTTTAGTAGCTATTTATTGGCCTGACAACACTCTATACATGGTATACATTATTTGACTTTTTAATGGCGTATTCTACATAAACAAGATGTATTTTTATTTCTTTCCTTGTATTGAACATGAATATAGTGGCATATTCATGTTCAATACATGGGACAAATGAAATAAAAATAAAATAAAAATAAATAAATAAATAAAATAAATAGTACAATGGTCTCAAACATTGTTGAATGTCCTCTCCCTTTTCACTTGTTTAGATTCAGCCTTTATTCGATATGTAGTTCATGGCATCAATGAAAGTTATCATTTGATGATTAGCAACAGATTCGTGCTTATTTATTCTGAGTCTTCATAGAAGATTTCTGAGATGTTACAATGATCTGAAGAGCACTGCAAAGAAAATTAATATGTACTGAGAAATCTGTTACCGTATAGTGAGTTTTGAATGGATTTGTACAATGTTTAATGCAATTTTAAAGACACTCATATTACATGTTAAAATAATTTATCGGCTTTCAATAAATGTATAACCATCTTTCCCCTTAAAAATTGAACTTGTTTCTATTGTCATTTAATTTTCCTTCTTAGATTGCCTTCCTAATTTTTTTTTTTATGTTGAAAAATGATAGAACATCCATTTGTTATTTATGAAAAAGGCTAATGGTACAATTGCCTATTCAGAATAAGTCTTGATAGATTCAGTAGAATTTACAGCTTAGTAACTATGATCGGGTTTTCTATATCAAAAGTGGGTGTGGCTCTCTGGAGTTTTTGTATTACAACCCCTAATAATTTCAGACACCAAGCCAATGGTGGAGTATGCTGTAGTTCTGGAGAGTCACAAAGTATAACCAGTGGTGGGTTGCTCCCTGGTTTGGACTGGTTCGCAAGAACCGGTAGTAAAACCGGCGGGAGGCTCTGCCCACTGACCCAGATGTCATCAGGAAGCTTTTGCGCATGCACGCACGGCTCCGTTGCGAACCAGTAGTAAAGGTAAGTAGAACCCGCCTCTGAGTATAATCTCTGATTGTATTTATGAATAAATAAACATCAATAATTATCAGGCTCATGGTGTATTGGATATTTTGCATCCAGCTTGTCTTCTTATTATTAGTATTTGCTGAAGTTCAACAAATCTATTTTCAGTTTTCGTTAATGCACAATTTTATATATCTAGTCAGAAGTAAATGCTGTTGTGGTCCGCCAGCAGCCTGCGGAGCTGGCAGCGGAGTCGGACAGCGATGAGGCTGAGGAGGAACATGGGCCAGTCCTGGAGGCTGGGGAAGGCCCGGATGAGGGCTCTGCGTCAGAGGCAGAGATGGGGCCAAGGCCATCAGGGAGTGAGGTGCGGACTCCAGAGCCTCCAGAGCCTGATAGGAGTGAGGCAGAGGAACAGGAGGAACCTGTTCCTAATGCACGCATGAGAAGAGCTGCCAGAAGACAAGAGCAGCTCAAGCAAAGAGGACAACTCGGGAGTAGGGCCAAGAGATGATTGGCCCCTCCCATAAGGCTTAAAACAGACCAGCAATGGCGTTTGGGCTTTGCCGGAAAACAACGTTGATAGCTTCGTCTTCTTCTTCATCTACGTCTTGTATTTATTTTTGAATCTGTGACTTCTGAACGTTTGCCAAGAAAGGCCTTTGGCAGTTTGCCTAATTGGACTAAGGTTTGCGATAGGACTGAGGAATTTGTGTTGGGAGGAATTTGCTTTAATTTAGTTGAACGATGCTGGGAATGAAGTAATTCTCAGCTGTTCGAATAAAGTTTGTTTGTTTTTTCACTGACTGATTTTCCTACTACTTACTTGGGCCTGGGTCACAAACAGATGCCACAATTTTGGTATGGAAGTTATCTTTAATGTGACCTTCTCCAGCTTGGAAGGCTTCCAGATGCGTGGAATTTAAGTTCAATATTCCCCAGCCAACATAGCAATTGTTAAGAATTCTGGTTAGGTAAACTTCCTTAAATATAGTTTCTTTGAGTTCACAGCATTTACTACTAAAAATAAACTGATATGGGATTGTTGTCCTAACCTGCAGTGACCAGGTATGCTTTTTAGCAGTAAAATGCTATAAACTCAGAGAGACTATTTCTGAACAAAAATCTTTAATATTAGGCGGTTGTCATATTTTTATTACTGTTTTCTCTTTGTGCTTCATTCTTTGAGTTCCAAACGATCATGTTTCATTTTTAAAGAAATCTATATTTAGGAAAGAAATGTGAGATTTCAGAGGACCTCATCTGCCCTGCTTTTTCATAATAAAAATCTAATTAGAAAAGCTTTTGATAGTGCTGAATAAGGCCTTTTAAAAAATATAATCAGCAGAGCTGCAGAAGAAATGCTTTGAAGCCAAGATTGCTATTACTTATAAAAGAATGCTCATATTAAAACCCAATAAGACAGCTTCAGAAGAGATATTTATTTTTAAGTTTGCGTTAAGTTCTCTTTAAACTGTGTAGTACAATCTCCTCTTCTCAAATGCTTAAGAATCTTCTAACCACTCATAACTAGAAATTTGATCACAGTCCTGCTATGCAATAAAATTTAATACCAGCCATAGAAGCTGATATTTGTATTGGAAATATGTCATTCAGGCACCAGCCATGCTACACAGCAGATGCTCTGTCTCATTCTTTAAAGTGATTTATGATTTTTCATTTAGAGCGACAGATTACTTGGGACATTGGCATTGGCAGGGTCACTTTTATTTCTAAGAATGCCTTTGTACAAATTAACTTATTTCATGTGGTGTTTATTTATGTGGCTGTCTATAAAAACAAAAATCCCATCACTGGGGAGTGCATGATGAAAAATATATTTTGTATTTATTTGTTCGTTTGTTTGTTTTTGCAAGATCTAATAGTCCAATTATAGTTCAGGAGTTGGATCTTGAATGACTTGCTCCGACTGATGTGCCCCAGCCAACTCATCCCAGCTGACTCACCCCAGCCAACTCACCCAGTGGTGGGATTCAAATTTTTTTACTACCAATTCTGGGGGTGTGGCTTTGGTGGGCGTGGCATGGCATGGCATGGATTGGCTTGGTGGGCATGGCTTGGTGGGCATGGCAGGGGAAGGATACTGTAAAATCTCCATACCCTCCCCACTCCAGGGGAAGGTTACTGCAAAATCCCCATTTCGTCCTGATCAGCTGGGACTCGGGAAGCAGAGAATAGATGGGGGCGGGGCCAGTCAGAGGTGGTATTTACCGGTTCTCCGAACTACTCAAAATTTCCACTACTGGTTCTCCAGAACTGGTCAGAACCTGCTGAATACCACCTCTGAACTCACCCCAACCAACTTTCCCTGACCAATAACTCAAGACAGGGACAAATGAATTATGGTAAACTTTGTCTTGCTTGATTTGAACCTTCTCAAGTTAGAAGTCCTTGAGGCTGGGGTGAGCTGCAATTCACTAACCCGCGTTCAATTGTCCCGCGGCGAGTTGTCCCTGTGGTAAGTTGGCCATGGGAAGTTGTCCCACAGCAAGTCGACAAGGGCAAGTTGGCCGTGGCGAGTCAGCCACGGTGAGTTGTCCCATTCTACAGGAATCAGTAGGCAGAGTGAGGTAAGCCTTCCCACTAATGAGAGCTGTACCACAATTGCAGTGGAAATAAGCTGAAAATAAGTTCAGATACGAAACAGGGAAGATACTTTAGAATTATAGGGAAGACAGCCACATTAAAAAAGGAAATGCCCACCAGGTTTTAGTGCTATCTTATTGTGATAAATATTACTAATTAGCCTGTGTTACACTGCAAACATAAGCAGTCAAGGACAGCAATAAAAGAATAAGACAACTTCTGGTAAGGGAGGCCAAAAGATTTAATTCTTATAGTATTTGTCAAATAAATGAATGATCGGAAAGTATCAGATACTAATGTCTCTAATGATTAGTGAATTTGTGTGAAAATGAACAATTCTTCGGTGTCTGCCTGCCTGCTTGCCTGCCTATCATCTATTTGCCTGTCTGTCTGTCTGTCTATCATCTGTCTGTCTGTCTAGCATCTATTTATCTATTATCTATCTGTCTATCTAGCTATCTAGCTATCCATCCATCTATCCACCCACCCATCCATCCTTCCAGTACATATTTTACAAACTGTAAGCTGTTGTCTTATTTCTCCTTTCTCCAATGTCGGTCCAATGTAGTATAGTATAGCTTTTATTGTCATTGTACATCATATCTACAACGAAATTGGTTATGTCTTATTTTATGTTTGTATTTTCAAAAAGATTTTTCAAAAATAAAATAAAACTTGAATGTACCTACTGCGATTGCAAACTCCATAAGCAAACAAGAATAAAAGTGTATATTATCAATAACAAACAGAAGCTATCTAATGCAAAAATTTATTGTTCAGACAAAGAAATGCATAAATGTCATCATCTCCCTTGCACATTTTCTGCCCAACGTCAGATTATTCCTCTTGAAGCTGATTTTGTTTTCCTATGAAAAACAACTACTCTGGGAGGAGTGCAAGTATAATATGCCATTGAAGCCAAAGGAATAGAATAGAAAAGAATTCTTTATTGGCCAAGTGTGATTGGGCACACAAGGGGCTAGTCAGAGGTGGTATATACCGGTTCTCTGAACTACTCAAAATTTCCGCTACCAGTTCTCCGAACTACTCAAAATTTCTGCTACTGGTTCTCCAGAACCGGTCAGAACCTGCTGAAACCCACCTCTGAAAATAGGATAAGATATCAGTAGGGACCTTGGTCTATATCAGGGGTGTCTAACTCAAGGCCCGGGGCCCGGATCCAGCCCACGGGGTGCTTAGATCTGTCCCGTGGGGTCACCCTGGAAGCAACAAAGGACCAGCCCGTGGTGCCTCTGCCAGCAAAAAGAGCCCTCCCAAGGTCCATTTTTGCTGGCAGGGGGTTGCAGGACACCGTCACAGCCGAAAACAGAGCTTGGGAGCCTGTCTTCACTGGCAGAGAGCTCAGGCCACAACAGTCTGTTATTTATTTATTTATTTATTAAAATTTTATACTGCCCCCTCTCCCGAAGGACTCGGGGCGGTGAACAGCCAAAATTAAAAACATACAATACAAATATTAAAATACATTAAAACGAAATTAAATTATCTTTGGCTTCTCCAATTTAAAACCCCTTGCCCATAAAATTCCCCAATTAAAAGATTTTTAACCCAGCCCAGCTTGCTGAAATAAAAGTCTTCAGGGCCCGGCGGAAGGTCCGGAGGTCCGGGATTAGTCGTATCCCTGGAGGTAGTTCATTCCAGAGGGTGGGTGCCCCCACAGAGAAGGCTCTTCCCCGGGGGGTCGCCAGCCGACATTGCCTGACAGACGGCACCCTGAGGAGGCCCTCTCTGTGGGAGCGTGTTGGCCGGTGGGAGGTTATCGGAGGCAGAAGGTGGTCTCGTAAGTAACCGGGTCCTAAGCCATGGAGCACTTTGAAGATGAGAACCAACACCTTGAAGTGCACTCGGAAGACCACTGGAAGCCAATGCAGCTTGCGCAGGAGAGGTGTCACGTGGGAGCGCCATGTCGCCCCCATAAGTACTGTTACAAGTAAATGCCCAACATTATGCTCACATGGCAGGGCAAGGGTTAACTCCATCCACCTCACCTAGCCCTTCCCTTGGCCCCTCCTTACCTTGACTCCGCCTCCCAGGTATATAAGTCTCTGTCCAGGAGTCCAGAGGCATCCAGATGTTCACCTGCAAGAGATAAGTAATATGTAAATAAATGCTTTTGATTCAAACTTGACTTGTACTGGAGTTATTGGGCTGGATCCTTGGAAACACTTAACAGTGTCCCTGACATGAGTGACGTTGAGCTGGCCACACTCACCATGGCCACACCCACCATAGCCCCCCCCCGAGGTCAAACATACACAACCCTAATGCAGACCTCAATGAAATCAAGTTTGACACCCCTGGGGTATGAGAATATACTCTATATTTTCATGATTTTAGAAATGTGTGCATATTTGTACTGAGCTATGATACAAAGATAGCAAACCAAAAGCTTTATGACAAAATGGATGCAGAAATTCAAAGAAAGAGTACAGCGATAGGAAGAACTATGGATTACATCTATAAAATTTACACCTAGTAATAAATTAAAGGAAATGTGGTTCAAAATGTTTTATAATTGATTCACAATTCCATCAACAGTAACTGAAACGGACAAATCATACAGTAATAAATGTTGGAAATGCCAAGATGCAGAAGGAATATTTTATCATTTATGCTGGGCATGTAAAAGAAGTCAAAAGCATTGGAAAGATATACATAGTATAATGCAGAAACATTTGGAAATTAAAATGGAAATGAACAGTTGGAAAGAACAACTGCTCTTATTAGGTATAATCTTAGAAAAATGTTAAGAAGTTTCATAATTTAATGAGATATATATGCTTAAAGCAGTAAAAATAAACTTTGTTCAGTTTTGGAAGAAAAACACAGACTCAGCAATATTTAACAGATTAACAGATGTTGAAGGAACTGTAGAGGTCTTCCAGTCCAACCTTCTGCTCAAGCAGGAAACCTATACATTTCAGACAAATGATTGTTCAATTTCTTCTTAAAAACATCCAGTGCTGGAGCACCCACAATTTCTGAAGGCAAGTCGTTCCACTGGTATTTTGTTCTAATTGTCAGGAAATTTCTCCTTAGTTCTAGGTTGTTTCTCTTCTTGATTAGTTTCCGTCCATTGCTTCTTGTCCTGCCTTCAGGTGCTTTGGAGAATAGCTTGACTCACTTTTCTTTGTGGCAGCCCCTGAGATATTGGAACACTGCTATCATGTCACCCCTAGTCATTCTTTTTATTAAACTAGACATTCCTAATACCAGCAACTATTCTTTATATGTTTTAGCCTTCAGTCCCCTAATCATCTTTGTTGCTCTTCTGTGAACTCAACATCTTTTTTACATTGTGGCGACCAAAACTAGATGCAATATTCCAAGTGTGGTGTTACCAAGGCATTTATAAAGTGGTATTAACACTTCACATGATCTTTTTGATTGGAGACTTAAATTTGAAGAGCATACCTCTACAAAACGAATAGTATATAAAGATATACAGTAGAAATTTGACCAAATTTGAGCAAGAATGGTTCCCATGAATAAAATGCATCACAGAGTATGGCAAATATAAAAATATACAGTCTGGCTTTAAATAAGGTCTAAATGCTAGCAGATATAGCAAATTAGCAATTGTATAAAATGGTGAGAGACATAAACCATTTTTCCTTTTTTTTAAAGTATTATTACTTTGTTTACTTTTTTCCATTTTAAGTATTTTAGGTGCTCTTAAATTTGCTTTCCCTTTTTTATTTCCTTTTATCAACATATAAATATCTAGAAATGCATGAATATATAAAACAGGTGCCACTTCAAATTCCATTAAGGGATTTGGAACAAGGCTTAAATTTTAAATGTACATAACACAGACACTTTAGCTCAGAAGCAGTTCTGGTGCTCTCCGACAGATCTGTTTTTATAGCTTCTGTCTTTCCATCCACCAGACTCCTTGTCCCACGATAGATTAGATAGATAGATAGATAGATTAGATAGATAGATAGATAGATAGATAGATAGATAGATAGATAGATAGATAGATAGATAGATAGAGATAGATAGATAGATAGAGATAGATAGATAGATAGATAGATAGATAGATAGATAGATAGATAGATAGATAGATAGATAGATAGATAAATAGATGATAGACAGACAGATAGATGATAAATGATGGATTAATGGATGGATGATCTGGCTGTGTTTTGCAGTGGCCCATCACTGTTCTAGTGATGAAGTCATGGCCAAAGAAGATCAGGAAAAAAGATTTAACCTTGGGTGGTATGGTTATTCTGTTTTAAATCTGTTTTTGTGCCCTTAAAAACTAGGTTATTTCCCCTCTCTATCTATTTTTTTCACTGAATCCACTGAGTCCTTAGGTCAGATAATATCATGAATACTCCCCACATAGTTGAAGCTCTCTTTCTCTCTCTCTCTCTCCTCCTTCCTCCCCCCACCCTCAAATTAATGAGTTAGGGCACTGCAAAGCCAAGCGAGGTCATCAGGCCATTTATTTCCAAGAGTGGTAGTGGCAGCCCAATTAGCATAATAATTTGCCATTAAATATTGGATTTAAATTTACACAAACATAACCGATGGAATGTACTTCTGCTTCAGCGGTTACTACTGTAGCAAATTACCTGATGTTGCTTGTAATAGTCTAAACAAATAGTTTACCACAAATCTCTTTTGCCATGTTGCAGGGCAGAGGAACAGCTAGAATAGAATTAATCTCTGTTTGTATTCAATGCAGCCCTCCTGTTTTGGATGCATGTCTACAAAAGAACTTTTTGTTGGATCCAGCTCTGGATTTCTATATTCCAATGAAATTTCAGAAGTCTTCAAGTGTCAGCTGTTGCATCCTTGAAACTGCAATACAACTTACATTCTTTAAAAATTCTGCAAATCTGGTCTGGGCATTTATGGTTAGTTTGTTTCTCCAATTGCAGAAACCCTTATCTTGTTCTACTTCCCAGCTCATGGCCTTGAGGACAAATGACCTGATGGTGTTCAGCTGCCCCCAACTCAGGGGTGAAATCCAGCAGGTTCTGACAGGTTCTGGAAAACCGGTAGAGGAAATTTTGAGCAGTTCGAAGAACCGGTAGCGGAAATTTTGAGTAGTTCGGAGAACTGGCAAATGCCACTTCTGGCTGGCCCCAGAGTGGGGTGGGAATGGAGATTTTGCAATATCCTTCCCCCTGGAGTGGGGTGGGAATGGAGATTCTGCAATATCCTTCCCCTGCCACATCCACCAAACCACGCCCACCAAGCCACACCACACCGACAAAACCAGTAGTAAAAAAAAATTGGATTTCACCATTGTTATAGGGCCCTCAAGCAGGAGATAAGAGTCTAAGAGAATCCCTAAGGCTGAGAGTAGCCTAGGACCTGTATCTTTCCATTTGTAGCTCAAGATCTTAGCTACAACTATTGCTTAACGCACTGTAAGCCGCCCTGAGTCTCCGGAGAAGGGCGGCATATAAATCAAATTAAAAAAAAAAAAACAATAGTGGCTTTCATTCACATAGCAGACTTTTTGCCACAGTGCTTGCACATTGTATTTTTATTATTATGGGGGTTTTTTTATGGTTGAAAACTATTTTAAATAGAAAAGAGAGTTATGAGTAGTTCTCTCCATTTGGCTTTGTTCTATAGCCATGTGTTTTGGCCCATTGTTTTACTTGTTGGTGATGATGAAGAAGAAGAACTTGTTACCAAGAAGGATAGATAAGTCGTTAGGAAGTGAAGATACCATGGTGACAGCTTTGGTGTAAAAATCAAAATAGAACAGAACAGCCTGTCCTTGGGAAAGCATCCCTGGTGATAATTAGGAGATATGCCGGAAGAAAATTTGGGTTCATTGCACTGTCCTCTGCTGTGAAACTCTAGGTGGGAAATATCTATTAAGTTTGCAATGTTAAGGAATATATTTAGTTCACTGGAAAATGTTTGATTATCAGGATCTTTAATTTGAAACTATTCGAAGACGTAAGAATGCCCATCAAGCTGGAATATATAAGCTTAGCATCAATATCTAAATATTTCCATGCAATACTTCCACAAGCTTTAGTTATAAAACCCACAACAAAAATAAAGTTTGGGAAATTTTCATGAGCGCAGATTCCAAGCTAATGATAAGGCTGTTTATATTCATGTCATGTGTTATCAGCTTGAAGCGTAACCAACTGCTTTCTCAGATGAAACGAGGCCAGAGAAGGATGTGTTTGCATTTTGCAAAAATAAGATGTAATACCTTAGCACCACAAATTTCTGGAAAACATAGGGGGCATCCATGTTTATTCTTTGTTAGTCTCATGCAGATAGATTTGATGGGCATAGCTGGAGTTGGTACCAAAACAGATCAATGAGGATTTAACATAATCTCTGGGTTTGGGTTTTCAAAGTACAACTAAAAAACCAATGCATTTGCACAATAAATTAGGATTGGCATATTGAGTTCAGAAGTCTAGGCCCCTTGGCAGTAAGAATCTGGATTCACATTAAGTTTTGAAAATATAATTTATTTGTAGAGCTTCTTTCCATGCAGCCACAGAGCCTTGCATATAAACAGTCCATGAATATGCGCTAGCAACTGTTTTATTCAGCCATGTCTCCATAATGTCTCCACATCATCCTCAACTAATAACTTAGATGGTCCTAATGTTAAAGTTGTATTTTGTAGTGTGAAAATTGCATCCCCCTCCCCAATTCTTCCTCACCAGTCATTTTGTTACCAATTGTCAGAACTCTGCATCACTCAACCAAACTGGAAATTAGTAAGCAAAGAAACAAGTTTCTCTGATAGATTAGATTTTTAAGAAAAGGGTTTAAATGACAGCACTTGAGAATGTTGGCTAATACCATCCTTTCTTCACCCTAAGGCATTCTGAAATCTTGGTTTCTGAACAAGAATCAGAAAATATTTACTTGTCTTCACTATATGTGCCACTTTAATTTTTTATTTAATTTTTTAATATAATAATTCCATCTTCAATTAAACAGAGTGTGGTCCGGGTACAGATATCTTTATAAAATAATAATCAAAATTAACAACAATATTCATTATATTAACATTGATTCTATAATATTAAAATGATAATATTAAACATAATAATCATAATATTTGCTTCTCTCTCTTAACGTATCTTCTTTATTTCACTAATCTTTTTCTTTTGTTTTCCTGTTTCTAACTTCCATTTTTGTTATCTAACCATTGATAAAATAAGTTCCATGTCATATACTATTGAGCTTGTTCTTTTTCCTTAATTGCTAGTGTTAGTCTATTCATTTTTGCACATTCTAATATTTTCCTGATCACATTCTCATCTGTGGGAATCTCTTCACTTTTCCAATTTTGTGCAAATAGGATTCTAGCTGCAGTTAATATATGGATAATTAGATATTCATTCCCCTTACTATATTTCTTAGGTAAAATCCCCAACAATAATATTTCCAGCTTTAAATTCATATGTGCCTCTTTTTGACAGTAGTGGTTGTTTCTTTTATAAGTACAAAAAACAACAACAAAAGAAAAGGCAGAATTACAAAGAAAAATAAAACTAAAAAAATAAATCAAACCAATGCATATATTCATATATATACTTACATATAGTTCAGTGGTGGGTTGCCCCCAGTTCCGACCGGTTCACAAGAACCGGTAGTAAAACCGGTGGGAGGCCCCGCCCATCGCCCGAGATGTCGTCATCACGTGCGCGCGATCCCATTGCGAACCGGTAGTAAAGGTAAGTAGAACCCACCCTGATATATTTGTATAATAAACATTTAAATGAATGGAAGCAAGAATTCATTATAGCCATGCATAACTAATCTAAATTGATAATTTGTAAATTGTTAGTAACTACAGTTCTGCAGATCTGTGAATCTTATGGGTCATATGTTTATCTTTCCAAAGCTGAAAAATAGGGTTTTTAAAGTTGTAAATAGAGTACAGAAAATCCATTTTCTTTGTCAAGTTCTATGTGATAGGAATAAACTTAATATGAACATCTGAAAATACTGAATCTCAGAGTCAAGTTAATGCATGTCATAACTTCTTTGCCAAAGAAACCAATTGTTAGACATAATAGTGATATGTTTAAATGAAGCATGCAATGGTTGAAATGAAATATGCAATATAAATACATTAGAGACCAGTAAATCTGAATACATTTTTTGTTTTTGGAAAAAAATGTAATCTAAGATCTATTGTTGACCTTTTTCACATCTTTTTTTAATTATGTAAAGCTTACCAAAAAAAAAAGAAGACAAAATAAAAAGAAAAGAATGCATACACAAAAAGTTCTCAATTTATGACCACAATTTAGCCCAAAATTTCTGCTGCTAAGAGAGACAATTGTTAAGTAGGTCTTGCCTCATTTTACAACCTTTCTTGTCATAGTTCTTAAGTGAATCATTGCAGATATTAAGTTAGTAACATGGTTGTTAAGTGAATCTGCCTTCTCTATTGATTTTGCTTGTCAGAGGGTCGCAAAACATGATCACATGACCCTGGGAAAGGAGTCAAACTGGCAGCCTAAGAACCGGATGCATCATGCACAGGCCATGCCCTCCTAAGCTCCACAAATAGGCAAAATGTTGCGAAACATCATGTGATGGCAACGTGATGCCGTGAGTTTGACACCCATGCCCTGGGACATTGCAACAGTCATAAGTTTGAGTCAGGTGCCAAGCATCTGAATTTTGATCATGTGAATTTTTTTTGCACGTGATTTTTGAGGCTGCAACGGTCATAAGTGTGAAAAACAGTCATAAGTTGCTTTTTTCAGTACCCTTGTAACTTCGAACAGTCACTAAATGAATTGTTATAAGTCGAGTACATAAATGAATGCTAGTTATACAAAGATTTGGGGAAAATATCTCTGCTATTGTTCTTTATTTAAAAAAGTAAAGGATTTTTTTGAGAGCAGAACATCACTTCTCAATTCTGTTAAAAGAGAAAAGTCATGCTTGAGTTAGATCTGGTTTCTTCTTTAGAACAGATGTAATATGTACGTTGGCTCTGTTAACATCTGTCTTCTGGTCAGATGACTTTTATATGAAGTACAGCTCATGGATACCCGAGATTTCTATAAATGTGAAGAAGTCATTTAGATGACCTTCCTCACATGCTTCATACATTCCAAGGATTTTCAGGGAATGCTGGAGGATTTGTTTGACAGCTTGTGTCTGGTTGATCTCTGTACTATGGAGATGGCCAGAGACGAACAAGATTGACCTTGCAAGACCTCTTCTTAGTCACTGATTCTTCCTGTCTCCCTGGTTCTCAGAAGAGCTATGAAAGATGAAGCAATGAAAATATGCCTGGAATGACAATGGCATCAAGCCAAAAATGAATATAACTAATCACTGGCACATGTTCATCTATGGACTTACCCAAGGGTGACAAGAATAGAGAAACATCTGCTCTACACCATTGTCATAGCTGCAGTTCCTGGCCATGGTCCTGTTTAAGATGACCCAGGTTCTTTTGAGAGGAATAGATGGGACAAGTTGCCTAAAAGCAGAGAAGATACTTTTGTTGGTTTCTTTGTGGTTAAAGTCTTCACCTTTGTTCAGATTTGGACACCACTTTGGCAGAAACAGTTAAGAGGGTAAGGTTTTACATTGTGATTAGGAGATTTGGTGGTGGTTGTTTTTTTGAATGTGTAGGATTCAAAGAAGTGTTTGTAGTTTTGTCTCCTGTGGACTGGATTCATGTCCCTCCTGCTCCTTCAAGTAACTAGGTGGTACGCTCAGCTGGATTCGGGAGGGGGTTAATGCCCCTCTTCTAAAGATGCCATCTCTCAATTCAGCACTAAGGGAGGTTATTGAGATGATGATACAGATTCAGCTACAGAGGATGTTAGAAGAAACAGATTATCTAGTTGGAATTCAGGCATGGATGTAGGATGGAACTACCATGGGTTGCTGTAGTAGATGACCTTCTAGTAGATGACTGTCTAGTTGATGACCATCAAGCTGATGACCGTCTAGTAGAGGGTGTCAAACTCACATTGTCACGTCATCATCACATGACGTATCATGATTACCCCCCCCCTTTGCTACACCAGGCATGGGCGTGGCCAACGTGTGACGCATCCAACCCATCCAGCCCTGTCCATCCAGGTTGGACAGCCCTGCTCTAGTAGATGACTCAAGTAAAAGGAATGTATCATTCCCAATCCTATCGGATCTCTCAGTGTTGCTTAATGCTATTGACTATGGTAGCCTTCTGGATCATGTGCATATTTGGAGGTGAAGGGCTTTGTTCTGCCGAGGTCATGCTCATATCTGAGCAGATCATTCCAACTAGTAATCATGAGGGAAATAAAAGATGGTCAAATAAGTTTCCGTTATGGTACTTAAAATATTGTGATAAAAGTCATATTCTACTTCTTTTCCAAAGGCTTTTTTGCCACAGACTTTTACAAAACATTTATTCCCAACAGCCCAGTGAAGAAGGCAAAACTGAGCCAAAATTCAGAGCAGAGATTTGAATGTTGACCTCCTCAGTCACAGAGCAAAATTTGGGCCAGTAGTATAATATACTGGTATTCTGTGATTCTGTTGGAAAAGCAATGGTTGGATGTGATAGCACCTGAAAGTGAAAATATCCTCTCACACTTACATCATAGAAGTTGGGGCAAGTCTAATATTAAGCCTGTTGAGATGCAACTTAAGGTTTTCTCCCTCTGGTACCATGTTGGCCTCATGTGGGCGTGTCAGAGGGAAGAACTCTGTGGGCTCCATCTTCAGCTGTAAAATAGTTTTGTTGTTTTGATTTCCCCAATCGACAACCCTCCGAATGGAAAAAGTGATCCAGCTGTTCCATTCTCCAAAGCAGAGGAAGGGGAATTCTTTGACCTTTTCTTACTAAAGGCTGATTGCCATGGATAAAGTATTCTAAATGCCCCCTGCTGCCTCCCCCACTTTATGCCTTTCAGCTTCAACTCCTGAAACAAGCGATGTGCTCGTGAGAGAATTACCCTGCTGCATGTTCCCGAGCCACATCGTTGTGCTTGTCATTTTTGCTCTGCAAAGGAACTGCTGTGAAAAGACAATAATTCCATAAGCAGCTGGTTTCCTTCCCTCCTCCCGAAGACTATTTGCATACACTGTATTTAAGACAGCCCTCCCACTTCTTGGCTGAGGTGCTCGTTGCTAGCCAAGCTACTAATACTGTAAATATTTGTCTGTGCGTTCGTCCAAGGCTTGGCAGTTCTCTGCAGAGAGGCAATCTTCTGTCAGTTCAAACAGCAACATCCACATGGCTGCAAACCAAGTGGCAATGAATGCCACACCTGCTCAGGTGAATCAGACAGAACGCCCGACTTCAGCGTCAGGGTTTCCATAGCTGCCCACAGAGAGTGTGCAAATAAGAGCTGAGGAAATAATACAAACATACCCAGTCTGCTTTTACCAAGCTACCAGATGGCTCCTACCAGGAAGCTCTTTTGTTGTTACTTTAGGACAGGGGTGTCAAACTCAAGGCCCATGGGTCAGATCCGGCCCGTGAGGTGCTTAGATCTGGCCTGTGGGGCTGCCCTGGAAACAGTGAAGGACTGGCCTGCAGTGCCTCTGCCAGCAAAAATGGAGCTCAGGAGGGCTGCATGCTCCCAAGCTCCCTTTTCAGCTGCGACAGCCTCCTTCTGCCAGTGAAAATGGAGCTCTGTTTTTGCTGACAGAGGGGCTGCAGGAGGCCATCCCAGCTAAAATGGATGTAATGCTGGCCACGCCCCTGGCCACGCCCCTACAGCCCCCCGAAGTCAAACAAAACCCTGATGCAGACCTCAATGAAATCGAGTTTGAACACCCCTGCTCTAAGATGAAGTGGGAGGGATTCTGAGTCAAACCTTAGCCCTTGGGTCAGATCCAGTGGTGGGTTGCTCCCGGTTCTGTCCGGTTCTTGAGAATCGGTAGTAAAAGTGACAGGAGGCTCCGCCCACTCGTCCTGACATCATATTTGGCGATCTGCTCAGAAGCGCGCACACTCCCTTTGCGAACTGGTAGTAAAGGTAAGTAGAACCCACCCCTGGTCAGATCAGTGTGTCAGAGGTCAGTCTCTGACCATTTGAAATAATGACAAGATACAAAAACAAGCAGAGATACTTGTTTCTCTGAGAGTAACTCAGCCGATGATGCATCTCTTGATAGCCTTTGAGAGACTTCCAGAGATCTTAGACCAAAGACCCAGCGAAGGTTCAATGAATGTATTTGATCAAAACATGCTTGTATGTTTCCATACAGCATCACCAGTAACCTTCTGTTCCACAGCAGAAATTACCTATCATATTTCTATTCAATTGTTTTAATTTCCTGGCCTTCTAGTTATTGTTTTCTCCCTTTATATTATGTAAAATATTCTTATATTCACTTTGGTGACATTTTAGACTCAATCATTCCCACCACAACCATGAATTTATTTTTGCCAAGTACACTTTGTTAAGATAAATATATTACTTTTGCCAAGTACACTTTGCTAAGATAAATATATTATTTATCATAAATTATAACCACCCCATAATTGACCCCTTTGTCAAAAAGGATTTGATTGTCATACATAATTTAGGAAAGGCGATTTATTCTTTCAGAGGCATTTTCTTTTTTACTTTCTTTTCTAAAATGGGTGAACTTTATTTTCTACTCTCCTCACTCTCTGTCTCTTGCTCCCTCTGTTTGTTTTTTTAACTTCTCTTGTTTTTTTCTTTTTCTTTTTCTTTGAAAACCTTTGCAAGGTGCCCCAGAGTTTATATGGCATAAGGACACCACCATCTGCATAAGTTGTTTTGGAAAAAGCTTAAAATAGCCCCTGACCCACCAAAGGACGTTCGTTAATTTCTGAAACATTATCTTGTTAGTAATTAAAGCTGTTCCGTTTATGGTATCCAATGTTAATGGATCTAGTTTATAATTAACTGGTAAAGGTCCTACGGATTATGAAAGATGGCACCTATTGGAGATAATGTGTACATTGGCAATCTTCTTTGTTTGACTTTTGCTCATCATGAAGTTATTTTGAGATCAATATTTTTTTTAAAAACAGCATTATAACATTTCTCTAATATCCACAGCCTCGGTAAATGTTCTATACCCACAGCAGGAATACAGATGTCTCAATTCACATATTGTACTGTTGCATCCAATGTTTGTGTACAGAATGCTTAATAAAAGCCGTTCAACATTATGGGGTTTTTCGTTTCCATGGATTGTGGTTGTGAAATGTCTCTATCCGTGAGCGATCGATGCTTTCAGAAATGAATCTGTTAGCCAGCCAGATGGCATAGTGATGCTGCAAGGAACTCAGCTACCAAAATAAAATAAAATAAATGAACTGACACAAGGGATACCACCAATGTGCGTATGATAGTGTAGGGAGAAATATCCTTCTGGGTTCAGCTCCAAGTGGGGAAAAAGACACTGGAAACATGGAGACTGCTTGGAAAGATGGTGTTGTGGCCCCGCCCTCTGAGCCTGTCCCATCGGAGGAAGAAAGCTCCGAGCATGAGGAAGAGGAGTCAGCCAGGCCTCCCTCTCCAGGCCCCTCCCCTCTGGCACTGACTCAGGTGCCGGCCGAGGGAGAGGAGATTAGCAGGGAGACAGGTGGCTCGGATGAGAGCGAAGGAGAAACATCATTCCTGGACGCACGCCTCTGAAGGCGTGATAAACGATTGCAGCAGCTCAGGAGGCATGCTAGGGATTAGAACTGAGTCACTGGACCACACCCCAGAGACTATATAATAGAGAGTGGTGGCCAGTGATCCTTGTGACGAACAAAAGTAAACCTTGGATAGTCACTAAAGCCTCGGCCAGAACTGCTGAGAGAAATATTATTCTGATTGGACTTTTTGTACGCTAAGTATCTTATCTTTCTGTTTTGTGGAAATAAACGCACTTGGCAGACGGTGTGTAAATCGCTGCCAAGTTGGAGATAAAGACCTGGGTGTGTGCCAAAGTGTTTCCTTAACCCTCGGCTGGCTGTGTTTGTGTGTGTATGTGTGGACGGGGACATATCAGATGGTTTAATGGTGGACAGGATCACGTGGTTTGAGTTCCTGAACAGAAAAGGGGTGAGATGCAGCGAGTCCCCGGTTTTATGCCCTCTCTGGCTTTGAACTTCCTGGGACCCAGAAAGAGTATCCTGATTGGATGTCAGACTCCCAGGGGGTGGGGGTCTTAGCTAGCCTTGCTGGCTGATGTAATCTTCCCAGGTGCCATGTGGTGGGGTTTCTGTTGCTAGATGGGTCCTATTGTGTTGCAGATGATGGTCCATTGACAAAGATGGAAGGGAATTTAGTTTCTGCCTCTGGCCCATTAATAAAGGGTGGGGGGCAGGAAGGTGGGGAGCTGCTTTGACTTTAAAACATGTTTCTCCATTTCTCATATGGGGAAACATAATATTCTGCCTTTTTAATATTTCCTAAAATATTTCATTCTTCTAGGAAAGGGGTGGGTGCTAACTTCCTACAACAGGAGAGATGTGGATGCTGTCTGTAATGAAACCGTTGACTTTCTTGTTTAGTTCTTGAATCAGCCTTTGAAGTTGATAGTGCTGCTGATCAGCATGATGCAAAAGCCTTTTGCTATTTTCCACACACTTCAATAAATCTGGAAGGAGTTCTCACCGGGAGGGTTTTGGAACAGATATTCATCTTGCAGAAATGTCACTAGAATACAAAGAGGAGCTTCAACTCTTTGATAAGATCAATGGAGTTTGCAAGATCACATCTTCTCATCTAACACTTTGTTTTCTTCTGTCAAATGAATGTAGGCAGGTGACAACGTTCCTGGTGCATCTCTTAGCATTGAAGGTTCACAGCACTGAAATTGAATACAGATAGTCCTTGATTTACAACCATTCATTTAGTGACTTGTTCCAAGTTATAAAGGCACTGAAAAAAGGGAGTGATGATCATTTTTCACATTGTTGCAGCATCCCCGTGGTCCTGCAATCAAAATTCAAGTGCCTGACTCAGTTTTACAATGGTTGCAGTGTCCTGGGGTCATGTGATCACTTTTTGCAACAAGCAAAGTCAATGGGGAAGCCAGATTCACTTAACAATCATGTTACTAGTTTAACAACTACAGTGATTCACTTAACCACAAAATTTCATAAAATGGGGAAACACTCACTTTACAATTGTCTTACTTAGCAAAGGAAATTTTTGGCTCAATTGTGATCATGACTCGAGGACTATCTATATTTCATTATTCATGCACACACACACACACACACACACACACACACACACACACACACCGTGTTTCCCCAAATAAGGGCTTGGCCTTTTTATCGGGGGGGGTGTCTTATCGGGGGGGTGCAAGAGGTGGTGAGCGTGGGACTGGATGTCCTGTTGCTGCCGTCGCCTCCCCTCCCTGTTCTTAGTGCCGGCCAAGCGGCCCAACACGTTCCACCCCACCCTAATGGCAACACCTGCTTCCCTTCCCTGCCGTCTCCTTATCGAGAGGGGTGGCAGGTGGGGCAGGGGAGAAGCGAGACACATGGAGGACACATTCAATCAAACTTCTTGAACTCTCGAGAAGGCTTTCTTTTACAGCATGTTTCCCTGGACAAAACAGCGAGGAAAGCGACAGAGCTTGAAAAGTAAGACGCACGTCCCGCTTCTCGCCCGTCCCACCTGCCACCCCCAAATTGCATCCCTAAAGGGGGTGGGTGGCTAAGCAAGGGGCAGGAGCCCTGTCAGGCCCGGCGAGGGGGGGGAGGAAAGACGGTAAGGGGAGCCACGTCTCACTCCACGCGTCTCGCTTCTGCCACAGAATCTGCCACTACTCAATGAATGGGTCTTAAAGTATTAGCTCTCTTGTATATGACTAAAGGAGACCACAGACCCAAAGTCACAGCAGAACAAGGGACCAGTTGTGCTTTAAAGAAAATTTCTCTCAGAGAACTGTATGCACCAATTCTTCTCTCGCCTATTTCTAGAAAGTAATGATCCAGCCATCTTCGAAACACAGAAAATTTTGAAGTGCTCAATATGATGTGAGAGAAGGCCTGGCACATGGGACTATAATAGAAATTAATTGTCTTTATTATTATGTAACTGTATATCTACCGCTTTTATACCGTTCAAATAATTAATAAATGATTTTTGGCTAGTCAAGTGACCAGTCCCATAATATACAATTAAGTCATCACAATGAGAAAGAATCAATCTTAATTTTGTTTATTTCACTTTTTTCCCTCAGGAAAAACTTCTACAGCTCTTGCCTGGCTAGCTCCATATTTTCAACTGCAGAAAATTCTAGTTCCTCCTACACAATTTTAGTACAACAAACCTCTTTAATTCAAACAGCTGTGAATAATTGACATTCCCAGTCTGAAAGGCTTCTCAAACAGTCTATCAGGGGAGTGTTTACAAACACTCACCTTATCTCCCTTGAAATGCTGCCAAAGAACTAATTGCCAAACGCAGGGCAAGGCCAAACTTAGCACAGAGTCAAACAGAGCTTTTCGAGAGCTTTTACCGACCAGATGAACTAATTGCTTCCTGCAAAAGCTCACGTCCTGTTCACTTCTCTTTTATGCCTTATAGGAGGGGCCAATCATCTCCAAGCCTTACTCCCAAGTCGACCCTGTTTTTTTAATTGTTCCTGTCTTCTGTGTGTATGTGCACACTGGGAACAGGCTCACGCTGTTCTGCCTTGCTGATGTCAGACTCCAGAGACTCCAGAGGCAACAAAGAACTACCAGACGGCCTTGGCCCCCTCTCGGCCTCCGACTCAGAGCCTTTATCCGAGCCTTCCCCAGACTCCAGGACTGGCCCACATTCCTCCCCAACCTCCTCACTGTCTGACTCTGCTGCCAGCTCTGCTGGCCACTGGTGGGCCACAACATCGGTAGTATCATGGCTGAAGCACATGATGCTTTGTTTGTTTATCATTTACTTGTACAAACCCAGCCAATTCTGGATTATTCAATAAATCATTATTTAAATGAATTTTCTTTGTTTTTGCACTATGTATAAGTACAGTCTTTTTTCGGAGGAAACTTCTGCTCTGTGGGTTGCATTTTGTAAAGGAATTATCCTGTTAGGCTTTGATGTTACATATCGGAACCACAAGTGGTTCCTTCTAATCCAGTCTTGGGGTTGGTTTTTTTCAGGACCCAAAGCAAATTTGAATCCTTTTCTTCTTTACTTGGTTCAACTGAAGTTGCAACTGAAGTTATATGCAACTCTTTTTGACGACATCCTGGGGAGACCTCTGATTTACCCATTTGCTGAAGTAATATAAATCCTGTTGTTGGAAGAACTATTCTTCTGGGTTCAGTTCTAAGTGGGGGAAAAGACACTGGATTCATGGAAGTTGCTTGGAAAGAAGGTTTACTAATGAACAGGATACATGGCTTGAGTTCCTGAGAAAAAGAAAAATGGCAGAGATGCTGAGAGTGCCTTGGTTTCATGCCCTCATTTGGGCTTTGGATTTGAGTTTGTATTCTGATTGGTTGTCAGACTCCCATGGGGCCATGCAGGGACAACTGTAGACTCTGTTTTGAGTCCAAGTTTGGTTGAGCCTTGCTGGATGATGATGTAATCTTCCCAGATGCCATGTGGTGAGATGGGTAGAGGGCTAATCTTACCTTTGTTGGATCTTGGGTGAGGGCATTTGCCTATGAATAGACCTAGCTATCTCTTTATCTCTTAAGTGTGGACATCTGTTGTGGGCTATTGGGGAGGGAGGGCTATTAAGAGTGAGTCTGCTTCCTCCCTAAAAAAAAACATGTTTCTCCATTTCTCATCCAGGGAGGTATAATATTCTGCCTTTTTAATATTTCCTCAAATATTTCATTTTTCTAGGAGAGGGGTGGGTGCTAACCTCCTACACTGTTCATAGTTGAATAAGCCTGGAAAACCCATAACACTAGGCTAGTAGTGAAATTCAATTTTTTCTACTACCGGTTCTGTGGCCGTGGCTTAGTGTGGCTTGGTGCGCGTGGCTTGGTGGGCGTGGCAGGGGAAGGATATTGCAAAATCTCCATTCCCATCGCACTCTGGGGCCAGCCAGAAGTGTTATTTGCCGGTTCTCCGAACTACTCAAAATTTCCTCTACCGGTTCTCCAGAACCTGTTGGATTTCACCCCTGCACTAGGCCCCGTGTGGTTTCTTTATTTGTATTTGTTTTTATGTGAACTGTGAACTGGCCATTATGTTTGAAAGTATCTCCTGAGGTACTGCATTGCTCATTTCAGTGGAAGTTTCCCATCTCATATTCTGCTTACTGGCATGGATGGCTGAGTCATGTTTTGTGCATACTGTAGGTAGGTGAGGCAGATGATTAGATAATGACAGAACAATATGGAATGTGAACAACTGTAAGTGTGAACATTGTTCTTCTGACCCTCTGGGAGTTGTTCTCACATCCACATCCTTTCTTCAACCAACACAGAAATATAAACACTCCATATCAAGTTATCTGTTGCATGCCCATCACAATAATTAACATAAAGCTTTTGCTCTTTGCTCCAATGCCACTAAAATTGCTGCTTGCCCATTTGCCCACCCATACGGTAGCTCAGTGGCTAAGGCGCTGAGCTTGTGGATCAGAAAGGTCGGGAGTTCGGCAGTTCAAATCCCTAGTGCCACATAATGGGGTGAGCTCCCGTTACTTGCCCCAGCTTCTGCCAACCTAGCAGTTTGAAAGCACGTAAAAATGCAAGTAGAAAAATAGGGACCACCTTTGATGGGAAGGTAACAGTGTTCCATGCACCTTCGGTGTTTAGTCATGCCGGCCAATGACCACGGAATTGTCATCGGACAGTGCTGGCTTTTCATCTTAGAAACGGAGATGAGCACCGCCCCCTAGAGTCGAGAACAACTAGCATGTATGTGCGAGGGGAATTTTTACCTTTAAGGCATCCACAAGTTCTATCCAAAGTTTGGAAATCAAAGGTTGGCAGCCATATTTATAATATCTTCTTTTGGAAACACTTGCTCTGCCATGTAAACAAACCATTTGCTTTACCAAGTGCAGGTAGTCCTTGACTTACAACAGTTCATTTAATGACCATTCAAAATTACAACGGCACTAAAAGAAAAGTGATTTATGACCACTTTTCACTCTTATGACCGTTGCAGATCACATGATCAAAATTCAGACACTTGGTAACTGATGCATATTTAGGACGGTTGCAGTACCCTGGGGTCATGTGATCATGTTTTGCAACCTTCTAACAAAGTCACTGGGGAAGCCAGATTCACCTAACAACCGTGTTACTAATTTAACAATTGCAGTGATTCCCTTAACAAATATAGCAAGAAAAGTCGTAAAACGGGACAAAACTCACTTAACGAATTTCTCACTTAGCAACATAAATTTTGGGCTCCATTGTGGTCCTAAATCAAGGACGACCTGTAATATGTGAGGAAAGGATCAAGCCTGACTTTGAGCAGTAAAGACTCCCTCCTGATCCAAACTCTGGCGTACTGAGATTAGTATTTTACAGAGTGCTCTTCTGACCATAATAAAATTGCACTTTATTTTCTGCTCTATGTGTTTATTTATAACATGGAAGCATGAAGATGGACTAGTTTTCAGGGCAGTGGCTCTTGGCTGCATTCCAGGATATAGGTAAACAAAGAGCTCCTTGATAGATGTTGACAAAGACCTACAGCCATATGATCCTTAGTAACACTATGCAACCGAATAGAAAGGTGTGCTTTTTAGTTTGTGGGAACACATCCATCTTCTTATTCACAGGGCAGCTGAGCAAATGGTTTACAGTGTACTTTAGCTAACAAGAGGTTGCTATTCAGTTCTATTGAGATATATCCAAGAAGAAAAGATGAACATGCTATAACAAGAGAAAAGAGGACTGTTTCCATGATAACATTAAAGGGTAACTTGAAACCTCTTTATTATAATGGACATGACATCCAGAGTAACTGCCCCCACTCTTACTGTTAGGACTTCCGTCCCCAATGTTTGAAAAGTTGCAGTGCCAACATATTTGGAAGATATAAATTTGAAAATAGAAAAAAGCATGAGAAAACCTTGTCCAGAAAATGAAATAGGGTGACAGCATATATGCTGTTTGTGCCAATCAAATCTGGTCACTTCCTAAAAATCTTTAGGCAGTTCCATTTAACCTTTGAAGAGCTAGCCAACAAGCCAAGGAAATTAGCAAAAAAGGCTGAATCTAATCTCATTTCATTTACATATAATTAAATTGTATTAATTATATGAAATGTGTTTAATACTTTTCCTCTTCTATCCTGTTACATGTTACAATCCAATGACAACTGGAGCTTTTTAAGAAGAGATTGGATGCCCATTTGTCCAGAATGGTATAGGATTTCCTGCTTGAGCACGCGGTTAGACTAGAAGGCCTTGAAGGCAGGGGTGAAATTCAGCAGGCTCTGACAGGTTCTGGAGAACCGGTAGCGGAAATTTTGAGTAGTTGGAGAACCAGCAAATACCACCTCTGGCTGGTCCCAGAGTGGGATGGGAATGGGTATTTTGCAGTATCCTTCCCCTGCCACACCCACCAAGCCACACTCACCAAGCCACACCACACCATCCCCACCAAGCCACGCCCACAGAACCGGTAGTAAAAAAAATTGAATTTCACCACTGCTTCAAGGTCCCTTCCAACTGTTATTCTGTAATCCTGTAACTCTTGAAGATGTACTGAGGACTGCACTCCTCAGTACATCTTGTACTGGGTCATATATGGTCCTGGGATTTTTAGGCTATTCTGGGTCATATATTGTCCTGGGGTTTTAAGCTATGGGTTTCACACCATTGGATATGGGTTCTAGAAGAGTCATGAGATCAAATGAAGGCCCAGCAGAGTCTATACCCCGATACCATTTTGGGTGTGTATGTATGAAATATCACTGAGTTCTGTGCTATAAATTTAATCGTTTAGCTCATGATTAGCATACATAGTGATGTTATATTTAGAAGAATTCATAATGCTGCAGTTTTAAATGTTATTTTATGTTGGTATTAGACTGAAATAAAATACATGTAAATTTAATTATTGTTAAAATGAGAGCAGATATATATCTGATGACATAAAAATGAAGTGAAACCCTCCGAAATCATGCAGGATGAGACAGAAAAAGCTTTCCAGTTTGAAGTTGTTGTTTGAAATCCATTTCAAACAAGTTCCTATTGATGTCTGTGCAAACCTCCCATCAAAGTATAGAGTAGATGCAGAAATAGAAGGAAGAGGGGGAAAAATATTTTCCATTTGGTATGATGCCAAGGTTGCACAGATTTTTCCCCGCTCAAATGTTATTAACTTGACTAGAAAAAAAAATGCATTTGTATCGCTGACTCTGAGAACACATGCTAGGATAGGATAAATCTTATTCTTATACCAAGTTTGCAAAATCTTGAAATCAATTATTTTTGGCCGTAAACAATGTGCTTTAAATCTGGTAAAATATATTTGCTCATTGCCTGGAGCAGATTTCTAGGAGATATGCCTGCAAAGTACAGGGCTGCCATTATTTTGAAGACGCTTCTCACAGAAACCTAGAAGGAAGTAGTTGAGGTATTAGGCTCTTTTTTCTAAAGAAAGGAAAAGAAAGGTCCAGCTGTTCACCATTCCACTCTTGGGCCAGTTAAAAAAAAAAAACAATTAAGTACAGCTGTGCACTGATCTACTTTTCCACCAAAAGGAAGGAAGGTCCTAGCTTTATGTGGAAATATCTTTTTAGAATAGGCCAGGAGCCCAAGATGAAATGACCACGAAGATAGATCATAACCAGTAAATGGAAGGAAAGGTGTTACGTTCTGGGTGAAGAATGGAGGTGAGGCCAGAATGATTTCTAACAGCTCTTTATTCAGTTGTGAGGCAACTGTTGCTACCTGGCTGACACAGCTCCTTTTATTGGGAAGCTGATCAGCCCACAACCAATCAGGAAAGAGTATTTTCCCGCTCCAACAGAGGACCAGACTGAGAACTTCAACTGACAACTATATACAATACATAACAGGTGTCTTCCCACCTGGCGTGCATAAGGCGACTGGAGCCAAGGCCTTGCCGCCAACGAAGTACAGCAGGACTGCACAGCCATACCAGCAGAAGGAAGAAAAACACTTCTGCCATGTAAGATGGATGGAAGTTGCCTTTTTGTTGGGCTGAGAACAAGTCAAGGAGTGTTGCGTTCTTGCTCTCAAGAAGCAGTGGCCACCATCACACACAGGATTAGGAGAATGTGCAGATGGACTCAGAGTGAAGAAAAGGAGGAACCAAGTAAGGAAGAAAAGGATTAGAATTTTCTTTGGGTCCTGAAAAAATAAACCCAAGGCTGAATTAGAAGGTACCACTTGTGGCTCCAATATGTAACATCAAAGCCTAACAGGACAATTCCTTTAGAAAATGCAACCCACAGAGCAGAGGTTTCCTCAGAAAAAAGGCTGTGCTTATACACACTGCAAAAACAAAGAAGATTCATTTAAATAATGATTTACTGAATAATCCAGAATTGGCTGGGTTTGTACAAGTAAATGATAAACAAAGCATTGTGTGGTTCACCCATGATACTACCAGTAAGGCAAAACCAACTAAACCTTATTATCCTTAGCATGAATAAATGGGAAAGGGGTATCTAGCCCCACTGCCTTCCCGCTTTAATTTTCTTCATTTCAGGGTCCATACCTCTCTTTGCAGCCGAAAAGTGTATCTATAGGGCAGTGGTGAAATGCAATTTTTTTTACTACTGGTTCTGTGGGCGTTGCTTGGTGTGTGTGGTGTGGCTTGATGGGCGTGGCTTGGTGGGCGTGGCAGGGGAAGGATACTGCAAAATCCCCATTCCCTCCCCACTCCTGGGGGAAGGATATTGCAAAATGTCCATTCCCACCCCACTCTGGGGCCAGCCAGAGGTGGTATTTGCTAGTTGTCCAAACTACTCAAAATTTCTGCTACCAGTTCTCTGAACTACTCAAAATTTCCTCTACCGGTTCTCCAGAACCTGTCAGAACCTACTGGATTTCACCTCTGCTATAGGGGGAAATGACAATTTCATCAGAAAGATTGTTCCTTGGAGTCAAAAGGAAAAAGCAACCGATGAGAAGAGACTGAAGAGCATTCCTCCCACTAGGCATGACTGTCTTTTATATGCCACACCATGCCCCCCCCAAAAAAGGTTTCAGCTGCTTTGAAGAGATATATCACAGTAGACATATAAAGAAATCTACATCTACCATAACTGACAGGCAATTAAATCTAATTTTAGATCTGCTTATCTTAACATGGTTGCTTTGTCCTCTTCTGCACTTGTGCTATAGAATTTCAGCGTACCCTCAGTTTCAAACATGCCTCTTTGCCCTCTAAGCAAAAGTTTGCCATAAGTATTTTTTTTATAAGTTGTTGCAAAGGTCTCCAGACAGGTTTTTAAAGATATGATCTGTTACTGAGAGACCATCCACACATCTCCCTAACTTACAGCTTGAAAGTGGGTGATAATTGTTTATTAAGAGCATGTATCCCCAGCCTGACACTGCCCAATTTTGTATTTTGCTTTGGAGCCAGTTGGGCAATGCCTGACCTTTAATATGCACAAATGAACCAAATCTTAATGACAATTTTTCGCTTTGGCAGTTTGGGGTGAGAGTTGGGTTGCTTTATTTTCTCCTTCATTATCAGATGTTGCTTTTGGAGAAACTCCAAAGAAAGGGGGAAGCCCTTCAGCTGATTCCTTCCTTGCTGTTGCTTAGACAAACAGGCCATCATTTTCCGTAGAGTTACTTTATTAGACAAAAATGGTCTATAAAGTAATATTGAGTACTTTCTGAGGTAATGCGCATCTCAAAAAGTTTGCCATTCATCGCTTTTAGTCAGTCATGATTTATGGATTCATGTTATGTATGAACTTGGCATTACCACAATGGTTTTCTCAGTGCCATTGCAAGCATACAATCTAATTTTAACAGCCAGCAGCTGAACAAACTTTTTTTTTTTTTTTAATGGATGACTTCCATTTCCTTCAGATTGTTCAAGGTGACATTTTATTGCCACTCTCCTCCTCCATTTTCACAACAGTCTTGAGGGAGATGTGAGGCTGAAAAATAGTGCTTGGGTGATTGAAACTTCAGAAAGAGGCTTAGCGTCAGGAGAGACCTCGGGGGATAGAAACAGCAGTTCTGAAACACAACATTCTTACTGCTGTTGTTACATGACCAAGTGTAGGCATATACACATTATAACAGTACAATAGTACTGTATTCAGTACTCAGCTGCCAGATCGTAGATGGTTTACACTCTCAATGTCTCCTGTAGATATTCCAGTAACTTGGCATTTTCTAGGCATTGGTTAAATACTTCTTAGATCTCCTGGATTGTTTATAAGAAGATAAATATAGGTAGTCCTCGATTTACAACAACGGGGTTGTTGGTCTGAGCTCCGAGCTTGGCAATTTGGTTGTAAACGTTTTGTCCCCATTCGAGGAAACATTGTCAGTGTACTTTGAACTGTGCTCGACTGTCAAGCACAATTCAAAGATGGACAGACAAGCACAATTCCAAGCGCACTGACGATGTCTCCTCGAATGGGGATGAAATGTTTGCAACCAGATTGCCAAGTTCGGAGTTCAGACCAGGGGTGGATTTCTACCAGTTCACCCCAGTTCGGGAATTTGGTAGCGGCAGTGGTGGGAGGCTCTGCCCACCCACCAAGACATCATCAAAAATCCTCTGTGCATGCGCAGAAGTGCCATGTGCTCGCAAAGCGAGTGCGCACACCTGTGTGCTACCGATAGTGAACAGGTAGCACCAGGATTTGAATCCCATCTCTGGCTCAGACCAACTACCAACCTGAGCTACTTATATTCAAATATGTTACAATAGTTCATTTAGTGACTGTCTAAAGTTACAACAGCACTGAAAAATGTGACTTATGATTATTGTTCACACTAACGACTTTTGCGGTATCCCCATGGCCACATGATCCAAATTAAGATGCGTGACAACTCTCATATTTAGGATGGTTGCAATGCTTGAAGGTTGCAACTTTCTGACAAGCAAAGTCAATGGGGAAGCCAGATTCACTTAACAACCGTGTTACTAACTTAACAATTGCAGTGATTCACTTAACAACTGTGGAAAGAAAGGTCATAACATGGAGCAAAACTCCCTTAATACATATATATATCACTTATATATATATATATAAGTTTGCCCATAAGCAGCAAACCGAGAACTTCAGCCAGAAGATGACGAATGTGATTTCGTTGAAACGTCGCTACTACCCTTTTAGGGATATATTTACAATTACACGGGAAGAAACCCGAGATATTAACTATACACATATATATCATATATATATATATGATATATATATATCATATATATCACTTGAGCCCCAATTTGGGGCTCAATTGTGGTCATAAGTCAAGGACTACCTATCAATAGTAAGGAAGAGCCAACAAAATTGTTTCATCGGCATTTGAACTGTTAATAGACTTACTATCACCTGTGACTTTCTCAATTTTTGTTGTTTTCAGTGCCTTCATTTATTTATTTTTTTTCAAACTGAAAACTGATATTTGTTCTTGGCAGGAGAAATGTATGCTGTTTCCCAGGGTTTGATATCCAGTTCAGTGTAATATTTGCATATGCATACCTAGGTTTATTTCAACGTTTTTAACGAGCTGTAGCCCTACACCATTCTGCTTATTGAGAATGCCCGGAGCGATTGGAACAAGGATTGGTTTTCAAACTTATAACATGCAGTAATTGCTTGTATTGTTCGGCGACTGTATGAATGAATGGAATTGTTCTAGAAGGATCATTTATCCTCAGCTGCATGGATGCCCTCAATTTTCCAAAGAACACTTGTTTTTCAGAGTAGCAGTCAGACAATTAATTTTAAAACGATCTGAAGATTACGGTTATTGAAAAAAAGAGCTCCTGATAGGAAGGTCAACTCTCTTCTCTTTGCAAGATAAAATGTTCAGGCACAGCAATCCTATCGCTCGGCTGGAAAGCTCCAAAGTCAGAGCACTCCGCTATGCTACAAGAGCCTGGAGACTGGCATGATGGAAAAAAACAAATCCAAAGCTTTCAGACAAGCAGAGATCAAACTGAATTGTTGCCTTTTTCTTTTCTTTGTTTCGTAAACTCTTTGCATCCCGTTGGAGTGAAGGGGAAGGGAATATGTCTAACTCAGCTCTCAAGGAATGAAAGGAAGGAAATGAGAAATGTTGACTCTCTTTTGGTTCTTTCAGAATCTTCAAACTTTATCAAATTCTTTTTCCAGTCCAGCTATGGTGGCTGATCTATCAATTGATTTTCTTCCTCTGAAGATGGAGTTTTACCCCTGGCATATAAAAAATCCTTGGCTTTGGAAACTGTAAGCTTCCCAAAAAAAGATAAAAGTTAATTGAGGATTTTCCAATGGAAAATAAAACTCAAATATATTTTCTCGGTCTCCCCCGCACCCCTTCAGTTCAATTGTGTCAAATTCTTGGTAACTGCTGGGATAAGACCACGCAGTTTTCCTGGAAAGATTTTTCAGAAATGGTTTGCCATTGCCTCCTTCCTAGGGCTGAAAGAGAGGGACTGGCCTGAGGTCACCCAGCTAGCTTTGTGCCCAAGGAAGAACCAGAACTCATCATCTCACAGGTTCTAACCTAATGCCTTAATCATTACACCAACTAGTCTTAATTCTCTATCTAATCACAATAAAAAAACATTATTTGAAATGACGTCTTTTAAAATGGCATCATTTCAGGGGTCGGCTTCAGATCCTTTAGCAATGGGTTCGCTGCCCCGTTGCTGGGTGGGCGTGGCCATGGTGGGTGTGGCCCGGTCAGCTGCCTGCACCACAGTGGCGGGGGGCATTTTTTGCCCTCCCTAGGCTCCAGAGGCTTTTCTCGAGCCTCCGGGAGGGCGAAAACGGCTTCTCCCAGGGTCTGGAGGCCTCCGGAGGCCGGAAACAGGCCCATTTCCAGACTTCCAGACCCTCCAGTAGGCCCATTTTTTGCTCTCCCAGACCCTCCACGCAGCCCCTGCACTTACCTGTGTTGTAGAATGAAGAGACCAAACAACATTCCTGGGTCAGCCAGAGACAGTTTTATTGCGCAAGGTTCAGAGCCAGATTTGTACCTGCAGCTTTGAACAAAGGAAAGAAATCTAATACCCCTGTTTTATACTTTTCCAAGACAAAGGATTTTGCTAGCACAGCAGTTTTCCATATATGGTTAACATACATCCGTTACATGATAATTGACATTTCCTAATTACTAAATTCCTGCCCTAATTTATAGTACATGAGATAATTTTAGCTAAACATCCTCCTTAGTTCTGTATGATGCATAGATTTATGGCTTCCTTTGATAATAATTAACTTCTGGTTCCATATGGATGTCCTTACATTCTTGACAGCTAGGTTCTTCAGAAGATAGATAGATAGATATATTACCCAGGATGTAATTTAGCTGACTTAGTGTAATCTTCAAAACAAGTATTGTTCTTCCAAATCAGCACATTTCTTTCTTACAATAATGTGAATAAGGAGGGCCCTTCAGTGTTCATATAGCTGATCCTGCATCATTCACATTATTCCCCCCTTTTGAAGTTTTTCCATGCAGAAACTTCAACCATTCCCTACATAGTAGATAACATTCTATACCTGGAATGATGAACGGGCCACATGGAGACACCTGGGAGGGGCATGGTGGGCGTGGCTAGCCAGGCTTTGCATTTGGGGGTTCACTGAACCCTGGCAATCCTTGGCTAGAGGATCACTCAAACCCTGCTGAACCCCCAGGAGCCCATCCCTGTATCTCTTGATATATCCATCCTGTTTCCTGCTAAAGGTTTTGTCAGGGTTCCAAATAACCTACTTGCCAAAGGTTGTGAACAGCACTTGGGAAAGGCATAATAGAGTGGAGAGATTGAAAACTGGTGGGAAAGAAAGTATTTGAAGAGAGGGGTTTTCTTAAAAACTAAAGTAGCCAAGATTTGGTTAGTTTTTTTGGGGGGAAACTTTTTAACCTTACATGTAGTCTAACCCTAGTTGGGTTTTCAAAGAGAAAGTAAGAAAAAGTGGGGAAATTATATTTTTATTAGATAATGTGAAAAGAAATGGAGCATTCAAACTGACATGCTGTCCTTAACCTACTCAGAGTACTCCAAGCTATCACAATAACGGGAAAATAATCAGCTAATATTGCCTACAGAAAAGAAAGGCCAATTACAACAGAGAGAAACACCTACGCATCTGTGCTGCTTATATTTGTTGATGCTTTCTTTAAATAGAAGTAATTAAATCTTGGCTTC
The DNA here is from genome assembly GCF_059756535.1 of Pantherophis guttatus. Taxonomy (NCBI): domain Eukaryota; kingdom Metazoa; phylum Chordata; class Lepidosauria; order Squamata; family Colubridae; genus Pantherophis; species Pantherophis guttatus. Next base: position 76,059,727 of record NC_142068.1, on the reverse strand, counting down.
ATCAGCTTCCTTGTTATCTCTTTATTAAAGGTATTTCTGGAATGTCTTCATTATAACATTGAACATTATCTAGGGCTGCCCTTTTTTAGTGGGAAAAAAACCCCCAAGGAATCAGAAGTGACTACAAGTTGTTTACAACGATTTTAACTAATAGACTGAAAATAATGTTGCAAGAATTTATTCATAAGGATCAATGTTAGAAATGTATTGGATTTTTTGGAATATTTGGAGCAAGTTAACGATTCTATTATTCTATAATGAAAAACAAACTGCATTGATTTTCTTAGATGAAAAGAAGAGTACTGATAATTTAAACAGGATTTTCTCATTCAAGGTTTGGAAAATATGAATTTTGGAGAGAACATATAAAATGTATAAGATTGATTTACACTTCACAGAAAGAACAAATTTATATTTGTTAATGGAAATCTAACAAAACCTTGTGAAATACAAAAAGGAATAAAACAGCCTTCCCTCTTATTGATTTTAGTTCTTCAAATACTGAATAGAGATATAAAACAAGATTGGAGGATTGTGGGACTATTTTTTTAAAAAAAGTTATAAGTTAAAGGCTTTTGAAAATGACTTGGTATTGGTTTTAGAACAAGGGTGTCAAACTCAAGGCCCGGGGCCCGCGGGGTGTGGGGTGCTTAGATCTGGCCCTCAGGGCCATCCTGGAAACAATGAAGGACTGGCCCACAGTGCCTCGGCCAGTGAAAACGGGTTCCCGAGCTCCGTTTTGGCTGTGACGGCCTCCTGCAACCCTCTGCCAGTGAAAACAGACCTTGGGAGGGAGCTCTGTTTTCACTGGCAGAGGATTGCAGGATGTCGTCGCAGCCAAAAACGGAGCTCGGGAGCCCGTTTTTGCTGGCAAAGCACTCGGGCCACCACAGGCGTCCCCAACACAAGTGCTGTCAAGCTAGCCACACCTACCCCAGCCACGCCCAGCCTGGCCCCCCGGAGGTAAAACAACCCTGATGCGCACCCTCAAAGAAATTAGTTTGACACCCCTGTTCTAGAAGATCCTTTAAAAAGAACTGAAATGTTAATCCACAAATTAAAGGAATTTGGTACATTATCAGATTTTAGGTTTCATAAACAGAAGGTAAAGATGTTAAAAATATAAAAATAGGAGATCAGGGGGAAATGATGAATAAAATGTATTTTTTTAAGATTGAGAAGAAGATAAAATATATGAGTGTCACAATATGAATGGTATGGCATTTCAAAATTACTATATTAAGACATGAAATGAAGTTAAACAAGACATGTTAAGACGGGAGAAACTGCAACTGTTATTTCTAGGGAGAATTTCTGTGATAAAAATGTATGTCTTGCTTAGAAGAATGTTTTTGTTTCAGACAATCCCTTTTTTGACAATTTATGTTCAGTGATACAAGGATATATCTAAATTTGTGTGGCAGCAGAAAAAAACACCCACAAATTAAATATAAGATTTATTTATTTATTTATTTTTCATATTTGTATACCGCCCTACTCCCGAAGGACTCAGGGCGGTGAACAGCCATAATAAATACAGATACATATAGAAGTTAAAAACTATTAAAAAACAGATTAAGTAATTTGGCTCAAAGATTAAAACATCCAAATTTATCTAAAAGAGGTCTAAACCCGATTTAAAAGCCAATTTAAAAAGCCAATTTAAAAAGGGAGAGTTAGGTCAGACCAGCTTGTTGGAATAGAAATGTTTTCAGGGCTCGGCGGAAAATGCGTAAGTCTTGGTTGTTTCGTAACTCCGGGGGAAGCCCATTCCAGATGGTAGGTGCCCCCACAGAAAAGGCTCTCCCCCTGGGGGCCGTCAGTTGACATTGTTTGGCCGACGGCACCCTGAGGAGTCCCTTTCTATGGGAGCGAACTGGTCGGTGAGAGGCTATTGGTGGCAGGAGGCGGTCTCGTAAGTACCTTGGTCCTGAGCCATGGAGCGCTCTAAAGATAGTAACCAAAACCTTGAAGCGCACCCGGAAGACCACCGGGAGCCAGTGCAGCTCGCGCAGGAGGGGGGTTACATGAGAGCGCCACATTGCTCCTATCACCACCCGCGCGGCCGCATTCTGGACCAGTTGGAGCCTCCGGGTGCTTCTCAAGGGGAGCCCCATGTAGAGAGCATTACAGTAATCCAGGCGTGAGGTGACAAGGGCGTGAGTGACCGTGCGTAATGAGTCCCGATCCAGAAAGGGACGCAACTGGCGAATCAGGCGGACCTGATAAAAAGTCCTCCTGGCCACAGCCGTCATATGCTCTTCTAAAGACAGCCGTGAGTCCAGGAGGATGCCCAAGTTGCGAACCCCATCTGTGGGGGTCAGCGACTCGCCCCCAATAGTCAGAGATGGCGTCAACTGACTATATCGGGATGACGGAAACCACAGCCACTCGGTCTTGGATGGGTTGAGTCTGAGTTTGTTCCTCCCCATCCAGATCCGTACGGCCTCCAGGCACTGGGACATCACCTCGAGGGCATCATTGGGGTGGTCTGGGGTGGAGATGTACAGCTGGGTGTCATCAGCGTACTGATGGTACTTCACCCCAAAACCACAGATGATCTCACCCAGCGGCTTCACATAAATGTTGAATAGAAGGGGCGAGAGGACCGATCCTTGTGGCACCCCACATATAAGGGGCCTCGGGGTCGACCTCTGTCCCCCTGTCAACACAGACTGCGACCAGTCAGAGAGAAAGGAGGAGAACCACTGTAGAACAGTGCCCCCCACCCCCAACCCTTCCAACCGGTGCAGCATGATATCATGATCGATGGTATCAAAAGCCGCTAAGAGGTCTAGTAGGACCAGGACAGAGGAGCAACCCCTGTCCCGAGCCCTCCAGAGATCATCAACCAATGCGACCAATGCTGTCTCTGTGCTGTACCCGGGCCTGAAGCCCAACTGGAACGGATCTAGATAATTCGATTCATCCAGGTACTGAGGCAGTTGTTGTGCAACCACACTCTCAACAACCTTCGCAACAAAGCGAAGGTTGGAGACAGGACGATAATTTGCTAACACAGCTGGGTCCAGGGAGGGCTTCTTGAGGAGGGGCCTCACCACCGCCTCTTTCAAGGCGGTGGGAAAGACACCCTCACTCAAAGAAGCATTTATAATCTCCTGGAGCCAGCCTCGTGTCACCTCCCGGGAGGCCAGTACCAACCAGGAGGGACACGGGTCCAATAAACATGTGGTCGCATTTAGTTTGTTCAGTATCCTGTCCACGCTTTCGGGAGTCACAGGATCAAACTCTTCCCAAATAATATTCTCAGGACCTGTCCTTGTCATCTCCTCTGGATCAATCCAGTCAGAGTCCAGCTGTTCCCGAATCTGAGCAATTTTGTCATACAGGTATTGTACAAAATCCTCAGCTCTACCCTCCAAGGGGTCTTCCCGCGTCTCTTGATGGAGCAAAGAGCGGGTCACCCTAAACAGGGCGGCTGGGCGATTATCTGATGACGCAATAAGAGTAGAAAAGTAGTTACTCTTCTCTACTCTTATCGCCACTAGGTAATTCTTAATATGATGCAAATTCTTAAGATGCAAAGGAATCAGGAGGATTGGAGCTACTTGGTTTGAAATTGTATTTTGCAGCTTGCAGTTTGGTTTGGACGAAAGATTGTTGCTAAGAAATAAAACGCTCTTGAATGACACAACCTGAGATTCATGTGACATGGATATTTGTGGTATAACAAAGTCAAGGTGAAAGTGCATTTTAAAAATCATTGTTAGACACATGCCATATTTCATGAATAGAATATGAAATAGATTTTTAAAAATTCAGCTTTTGCCTGAAAACATCCTTGTGATTCTCAGCACAAGAAGTATTTTATAGGCAAGAAACAATAGGCAAACACAAATGGTTAACTTATCATGAGATAGCAGATTTTTGTCAAGGGGATATAAAATAAAAACAAAAGAAGAACTGGTTGCAGAAGGATATGTTGGTTCTTTGGTCAATCGTTCTTTTATTTTCAGTTTTTAGAAAGAGCTTAGGGTTTGGAACAGGGGTAAAATCCAGCAGGTTCTGACAGGTTCTGGAGAACCGGTAGCAGAAATTTTGAGTAGTTCGGAGAACCGGCAAATGCCACCTCTGGCTGGCCCCAGAGTGGGGTGGGAATGGAGATTTTGCAGTATCCTTCCCCTGCCACGACCACCAAGCCATGCCCACCAAGCCGGTAGTAAAAAAAATTGAATTTCACCACTGGTTTGGAATATTGTAAGACTGAGTTGGAAAAAAATTGCATACTGATGATGAACATGTAATTGCTAAAATGTATAAGCTTTTATTAAAAATTCAAAATAGGAGAAAGTTGAATAAGAAGAACAAGTGAAAGAAGGCAAGATAAATTGGATTAAAATTCTGATATTGGAATAAAGATGGAACAATGGGAAAAAGGGCTGAAATTTACACTATGTTATAATCTTAAAGAATTTTTTTTATAACATGACATACTGTTGGTATATGTCATCATAGACATAGTGTCTCTTCTGCCCACTCTGTGGGTCAGAGAAAGATAGGATGAATTCAGTAAATTCTATGGATCCCAAATCCTAAGCAGGCTCACCAGACTTAGTTATCACTGTGACTATAAACCTAACTCTTGCTTGTCTCACACACACATATTCATGTTTTATAAAGCTCTTTGGATTGCAAGACAGGTGTTGATGGCTTTGTATGGCTGAGTCATTGAAGTCAAAGGGAAAATAGACAAACACAGTCGGGTCTGTGGAAACCAAAGTTCCTATGGATCTGCCGCCTTCTGTTTTATTATTTTGCAGTTGTGTGAATGAATTAAAACTGGTTTAGGATTGAAATGAATGTCTAAAAATAATTTGCTAATTCGGTGCACATTCATACCTTTTTAAAAACAATAATCAGACAGGGGAACCCAGAAAACAAAGAGCTCTCTATAGAGGTTGTCTTATTTTGTAAAATCCACTATTAAATTTATATAGCCACCCATTTCACTGGAAGCAACTCTGGACAGCAAACAACAATCAAATAAAACTATAATCTAAATGGTAAAAAAAAATCTAAGTCTGAACCACTGATATATACAATAATATATTGTATATTATTATTGTATATTACTATTGTATATTGTATTACTATTATTATTATTCTCTTTCTTACTAGTATCTATCTCTTCCCACTTATTACTATAACCATGTGCTTGTATCTTTCAATTTATATTGTTTTTACTTGTTTCCTAGTACGATTTGATAGCTTATTAGTAACCTTGACTATCACTAAGTGTTGTATCTTTTTATTCTTGAAGAATGTAGTTTATTCTCCTAATGTACACACTGAGACCATATGTACCAAAGACAAATTCCTTGTGTGTCCAATCACACTTGGCCAATAAAGAATTCTATTATTCTTATTCTATTACATCTTGCCTTCTCTGATTCCCTGAGCTTGATTTATAACTTCATGAATTAAAACTCATTGGTTACCTACCTGCTACTGTTGCAGAAAATCAAAGGACTCAGACTTCGAGATCAAGAGAAGCTTTATTTTGGCCAAAGGTTCAGACAGGAAAGTTAACCATCTAACATCTGAACAACGTTCTGATTAAGACACGCATTCTTATAGTCTTCAAAAGCAGCAAAATACGGAAATATGTTAGATCATTCCTATTAGCTAGGCCCTCTATTGCTGGGCAGAAAAGCTGATTATATCTTGCATCTGAGACACAAGATATCTGAAACATCATGCAGGAAATACTAGTTTCATATTGACATATGTGGTTTTAGTTCTGCGCTTAGACGCAGAAGTGAGAAAGCTAGCTGTGGTTTGACAGTTTGAACTCAGAAAATGTCTCTTACAATAGAAGGGATCTTTAGAAGTCATCCAATCCAACCCCGTACCATTTCACTCTTATGTCCAAATCTCACTTTAGGTCCTACTCTACTACTTTTATTAGAGGTTTTGAAAATCAGTTTCTATTAGTCCTGGACATGCATTTCATAAAGATTGGTGTTTGATCCAGCCTTCCTGATACGATTTTAGTAATATGCTATGCTCTATTCTGTCCATCTTTTGCTTCATTATTATTCTTCCAGAACAATCACTGCGGAGACACAAACAAATAATATTATAAGTTGGCAGAGGGGTGTTTATAGAACAGTAAAAAAGAGAAAGGGGTACTGCCATCTGCTTCTGAAAAGCTGTAGGAATAGCCTCACGTTGAAATAAACTGATAGCATAAACAAATAGCAGTAGCATTTGATTTATGCTGCATGAGAATGCTAGGTGAAATATTAGAATAGGCTAATCTTGGTCTAGGACAACAGCAGAGGGAAGGAGGGAGAATAAGGCAGTTAATATATTATTAAAATGAACTCACAAAAGCACTGGACTAGATTCAAATGAGTTTATTCATACTTTTTGTACAGTTCGGGCTCTTTCTTTTTAAATCTTGTGTGTGTTTTAAAGGAACAGGTGCCTTTTTTCAGAAAGGTTATCAAACGGCACAATATATAGATTTTGCTATCCTGTACCCAAAGTCAAAATGGTTGCAGGAATTGGGTTTTTCTAATCTAGAGAAAAGAAGGACTTGGGGTGACATGACAGCAGTGAGGTGTTGTTGCCACACAAAAAAATGGGATCAATCTATTTTCCAAAGCACCGGAAGGTAAGACAAGAAACAATGGATGGAAACTAATCAAGGAGAGAAGCAATCTAGAACTAAGGAGAAATTTCCTAACAGGGAGAATAATTAACCGGTGGAACGGGCTGCCTTCAGAAGTTGTGGGTGCTCCATCATTGAAGGCTTTTAAGAAGAGATTGGACAGTCAATTATCTGAAATGGGTCTCCTGCTTGAGCAGGGGATTGGATTAGAAGACCTTCAAGGCTCCTTCCAACTCTATTATTGTGTATTCATTCCAATTCCTTATAGGAATTGTACAGAAACAAAACAGAACATGATGCTGGCATGTCTACTCCGTAAGATATTCTGAAACAACTCCAGTTCTTTGCAACCTGGAATTTGTTTAATGCTATTTCTTTAGCTAGCCATTTATTTCTCATTAAGGTGATGTATATGAATTCTTTTGCAAAACATTGACCCAAGCGAGACCTATATTGATATCTGTTGCAGCATTATGTGCCTCAGGTTTCAGTCTGAGGATTGACCATAATAGCAAAGATCCACATATAATTACGATTTATAGAGTGTCATTCACTTAGATGTTTGTAGGATGCATCCTATCAATATTCTCATTGCTATTTGAGTTGCATTATCTCAAGTGAGTCTAAAGACAAACACATGTACAGTACAGATCTACCTATACACATACCTGTCTCGTGCATGATATAAAAAGTTATAATTACCTGAAATTAGGGAAGAAAGAAAAAAGATAGAGCAATCACTTGAGTGGTATATTCAATCAGAGAACTAGTTTGATGTAGTAGTTAGAGCATCAAGCTAGAAACAGGGAGACCATGAGTTCTAGTCCTGCTGTTGGCACCAAGCTAGCTGGTAACCTTGAACAGATCCTTTATCTCAAGCCTGGAAGAAGGCAATGGCAAACCACTTCTGAAAAATGTTTATGGAGATTCTCAGTCATCCAGTCATGGTTGTCCCGAAGGTATTTTTTTCAAGAGGCAACTGGATTTTCTTTGTTTTTCCTTGAAGACATTTCACTTCTCATCCAAGAGAGTCCACTTCACATCCAGAATTGAAAAAGCTTCTTGGATGAGAAGTGAAACGTCTTCAAGGAAAAACAAAGAAAATTCAGTTGCCTCTTGAAAAAAAACATCTTTGGGATCACTTTTGAAAAAACTTGTCAAGAAAACTACAGGGATTTGTCCAGGCAATCTAGAAAAATCAGATGATTGAATGGAAAGAAGAAAAAAACATTCAATCAGCTTTCCCATCTAGGTTAAAAGAATGATTCAAAAATTATATTAAAATCCCGAAGTATTGAATCTCCAAATTTCGCAGTTACATTGTTATGTAAAATTGTATTTAATATGTAAAAGCATTAGTATTCTTAAGTATAATATGTATGTGTTGTGTATACTTTGATATTTTTATAATTAAATAAACTCATACTTTTTATTTAGCAGTTGGAAAGATAATGAAGCACATCATTCATCTGGAAGGGATAGGGGACTGGTATATAGGGGAAAGTACCCTTTCTGCAATGCCTTAATACTGCACTGTATTGTATTTATGTAGCTTCTAGAAATAGAATAGAATGTAATTTGCAACCATTTCGTCTGCCAAAGGGGCTTTAATTAGAATTACAATATATAAACAGCTCCACAAAACATACAGTAAGATTCTATAAATCCAGGACTTTACAGCTAGAAATAAGACCTCTTTAAGACCTGTGAATCGATAAATTATTGAACTCCATTCCTTAGGGCCTTGTCCTAAATAGTTTAATCTGAATTTTCCTTTTTTCAATTTCCTTTCCCCTCTGTTAAATAAATTCTGGATTTTATATTTCAATAAGTAAAGTTTACAACACTGTTCTTCCCTCCGTTCTATCTCTACCCCACCTGAGCCCCTCCTTGCCTCAAAGTTGTCTGAGATACTAACATTTTTTTTTACAGAGACATTTCTTTTAAATCATTTTGAAATTATGGTAGAAAATTTAAATGCCTTTATAGTTGAAAGTATTGATATTTGTTGATGATGTTATCCATTCAGTCGTGTACGAATAAAGAGTTGGAATAATGGAACATTAATCAATACAAGACTTTTAAAAAATGTTAAAATTATTTCTTTGGACTTTTGGTTGAAATCAATTCATTAACAGGTTATGTTCTGATTTTATTGAACCCCCTCAGAGAATGAATTGGAAAAGATGGACTATAAATGCTCTTTTTGTTTTACATATTTATTTATTTATTTATTCAGATTGGAAGTTGTTGCCCAACTCCAAAAGACTGTGGGTACCTCATAATAACAAAAAGAGGCCCTCCTTCCCTTCCTATCTTTTTCTCTTAGTTTTTTTCTGTCTTCAACTTATAGCCATTTGCTTAGTGACCATTCAAAGTTACAATAGCACGGAAAAGAATGAGTTATGACCGTCCTCACACTTACAACTATCACAGCATTCCCATGATCAAAATTCACCCAAAGCACCAAAATTCTGGTGCTTGGCAAAAGGCAGGCATGCCATATCCTGAGATCATTTGATTGCAGTTTGCATCTCCCCGGCCAGATTCCAACAAGCAAAGTCAATAGAGGAAGCTGGATTCCCCTAACATCAGTGTGATTCACTTAACACTTGCGGTAATTCATTTAAAAAACATGACAAAAAGTTGCCCGCAACTCACTTAAGAACTTCCTTCCTTAGCAATGGAAATTCTGGTTCCAATTATGGTTGTAAGTTGGAACTACCTGCATTATTTTTTTCCCCCTTTGGAATCACACAAACGTGCTGGCTGGCTTAGAGTAAGTAGCCTGGTTAGTGCAAGTGCCAAATCCAAACCAAGGGTGGGCTTTAAAAATTTTAGCAAGGGGTTCTCTGCCTTATTGCTGTGGGCGTGGGCATGGTGGGCATGGCCTAGTCGGCCTCCTGCACCACAGCAGGGGGGTGTTTTTTGCACTCCTCAGACTCCGGAGGCTTTTCTTCAGCCTCTGGGAGGGCAAAAACAGCCTCCCCAGGCTCCCGAGGCCCTCTGGAGGCATTCACAAACGTCCAGTAGGACTGTTTTTCACCCTCCCCGAGCCCCCGTGTGCGTCCTGCGCTTACCTGCATCCAAAATGGGCCGTGTGGGGACTCCTGGGAGGGGAGGGGCGGGGTGGATGGGGCCAGCCAGGAGTGTGATTTGGGGGTTCTCCGAACTGCACAGAATCTTAGCTAGAGGTTCTCCCGAACCCCTGCGAACCCTCAGCAGCCCACCCTTGAATCCAAACCAACTAGATTTTTGGTCTTCCAAGATAAGCTGAACCTTGAGATGACTTCATTTAAGGCACGTAACTTTCTGTCTCACCGCTTTGTGACTGATATAGTAATTTTATCTTCTCACCTGTTCAGTTTCTGCCTGTCAAGCTATTTTTAAATTGCTAGGATCCGGGCCAATTGAAGAAAGCTTTGGAGATGGCTTTCCTTCCAGCTATGCTTAGGTTAAAATTAGGGAACGAGGAAACTTTGAGTATGTGAAGGTAGAACCTATTGTCTTTGCCCATGTCACTGTATGAGCCAGAGGTCATAAATTTCATTTGACTAACGTAATTTATCTTACAGGGGAAGATTGCGATAACTTTTCCCAATATAGAATTTCCAGGTGTGTGAAAATACTACGGTATTCCCAGAATTCCCAATTATCATGACCACGGGGAGACATATTTTTATACACTCATTGCTCTTACTCTTATGTAGATGGGAAATCCAGAAATGTGGGTTTTTGAGCTAATGGAGGTGTAGAGATTTTTGCAGAAGTGCACAAAACAGTGACTCATCAACTTGGCCTGGTGCTTATCCTGTTTTCCAACAGGGAGTCAAAGAACAGATGGCCAAGTTGAAGGAAGTGAATAAGAGGAGATAGTGATTAGACTGTTTTTAGAAGCCATAAACACTTCTAATACTTAACAGCAACTAAAATATATGTTGGGCACTTCCTACAAATGGTGGCCATCTACAAGTATTTTTAATAATAATTTTATTAGATTTTTAAACCAGAAAGATAAAAAGTAAATACCAATATTTAAGATACTGTAGGAAGTTAGCACCCACCCCTTTCTTAGAAGAATGAAATATTTTAGGAAATATTAAAAAGGCAGAATATTATGTTTCCCTGGATGAGAAATGGAGAAGCATGTTTTAAAGACGGAGCAGCTCCCACCTCCTTGTCCCCACCCCACCCTTTGTCAATGGGCCAGAGGCAGAAACTCAATTCCCTCCCATCTTTGTCAATGGACCATCATCTGCAACACAATAGGACCCATCTAGCAACAGAAATTAACACAATAGGACCCATCTAGCAACAGAAACTCACCACATGGCACCTGGGAAGATTACATCAGACAGCAAGGCTAGCTAAGACCCCCACCCCCTGGGAGTCTGACAACCAATCAGGATACTCTTTCTGGGCCCCAGGAAGTTCAAAGCCAGAGAGGGCATAAAACCCGGGGACTCGCAGCATCTCGCCCCTTTTCTGTTCAGGAACTCAAACCATGTGATCCTGTCCATCATTAAACCATCTTTCCAAGCAGTCCAAGTTTTTAAAACAGAGATCATCACAACTGAAATTTGGGATGCTAGCTGGACTGAAGAAGTACGTCCAAATAATTATATACAAGATACGAATTTTAAAACCCAAGAAACTGAAGAACAGAACCAATGACTGTACTAAATTGAAATGTCATGTGAACGTGCATGTGCAGCTGTCATTCTTGAAGCTATTGTTACACAGTCTGTAAGATGTCATGCTTTGTATTCGGGGCAGCAGTAGGAAAATTATTTTAGACTAACAGTCGAACTCACTTTGAGCAATCAGGGATGGATTGCATGCTGGCTGTCAAGTTCATTGCAAGTTCCTGGAACATCTCAGGAAGAATCCGGGACAGCTGTACACCAACCCAAAAGTGTAACAAGGTATTTTTTTCCCCAGACTATGGGTGAAATGCTCCCGGTTCGGACCGGATCGCCCGATCCGGTAGCGATGGAGGCGGGTGGTTCGGAGAAGCAGTAGCAAAAATCCCTGCCTCCCCCTCATGCCTAGCTGAGCCCCACAATCATCAGAGGCTTTTTTTTTAACTTTTAAAAGAACTTTTTCTACAACCTCTTCAGCCGAAAAAATGCTTTTAAAAGTAAAAAAAAAAGCCTTTGATGATCGTGCGGCTCAGCTGGGATCGTCAAAGGCATTTAAAAGAAAAAAAACTTTTTTTCTTTTAAATGCCTCTGATGATCCAAGCTGAGTTGCCTGATCGGCAGAGACTTTTTTTTTACTTTTAAAAAAGCCTCAGCTGATCAGTCAACTCAGCTTGGATCGTCAGAGGCATTTAAAAGAAAAAACCCCTTTTTTTCTTTTAAATGCCTCTGATGATCCAAGCTGAGTTGCCTGATCGGCAGAGGCATTTAAAAGAAAAAAGCCTCTGCCAATCAGGCAACTCAGCTGGGATCATCAGAACCTTTTGAAAGCATTTTTTTACAACCTCTTCACCGAAGAAGTTGTAGAAAAAATGGTTTTAAAAGTTAAAAAAAAAACTGGCCACGCCCACCCAGTCACATTACCCCTCCCCCACACACACACACCAAGCCACACCCACAGAACCAGAAGTAACAAAATTTAGATTTCACCAGTGCCCCAGACTGATATCTTTCTTGGCTCAGGAAATTTAAATTCAAGATCTAGTGTTTATTGGCAGAATTTACACATGTGTGTAGGAAGTTAGCACCCACCCCTCTCCTAGAAAAATGAGATATTTTAGGAAATATTAAAAGGGCAGAATATTTCCCCAAAAAGGGAGGCCCGAAACTCAGCCCACTTGTTAATGGGCCATTAGGGGCCTGAGCCAATCCATTCTACATAACAAAGATAGGATTAGCCCTCTACCCATCTAGCAACAGAACTCACCACATGGCACCTGGGAAGATTGCATCACCCAGCAAGGCTTGGCACTCAAAAGACAACCTACAAAGTTATCCCTGCATGGCCCGATGGGAGTCTGACAACCAATCAGAATACAAGCTCAAATTCAAAGCCCAACAGAGGGCATAAAACCCAGGCACTCTCAGCATCTCTCTGCCCCTTCTCTGCTCAGGAACTCAAGCCATGCAATCCTGTTCATCAATAAACCTTCTTTCCAAGCAACATCCATGAATCCAGTGTCTTTTTCCCCACTTAGAACTGAACCCCGAAGGATATTTCCTCCAACATGTGTGCAGTGTGTTTTTATGCCTATCTGAAGACTGTATTATTGTAGCAAGAACAGATGTGTTGAAAATGAATCCTGAAGAATTGTATTTTTCTATGCAAGCTAAAGATGACGATAATGTTTTCCTTCCTCTGATGGTGGTTCATAAATCACTGCAGGAGTGGCCCAAACTCAGAGACAACACAGCAAAGTTGAGTTTTATCACTTTAGTTCGGCAAGATGGTCTCCATCAGGTGTAACTGCTATATTTGCTTACACCTAATGGACAGAATCTTGCCAAACTAAAGCTATAATTTTCTAACCTTCTATGTTTATCCTGAGAGATTGTGCGGTGTGGCTACCCTGGATCTCTTCCGGCTCAGGACTGTACAGTGTCTTAATTTGGGCCTCTCTCTGGGAAAGCTCTGTGTTGCCATAATTCTCTTCATTGTTTCTCCAGGTTCACAATCCAACACGCTGCAGTTGGGTGCCATAAACTCTGAAGACAAGGCTGAAATTATTCCTTGAATCTCTTTTCTGAATTTCCCCAAGGAAAGATAAAGATATAAACTTAATTCAATGTCCTCCCTTCTATACTAGGAGTAGTTTGTGGCACCTGAAGACAGTTCCTGGAACCAGAATACAGATTGCAGGATTTGGCCACAAATATATCTTTTTAAGATCTAGTTCTTGTGTGTTGTTATACAGGTTTATATTGCTGATCATAGATCAACCATTCCAATGCCGAAGTGACAAGATATGCAAGCTGTCAGAGATATATTTCATCATTTCCCCCTATGCTCTAGATAGCCATGATTTTGAGCATGCGATCTTGAAACGTATGACATATTAAGTGTTCCTATGACATATTGAGTCTACTGGGACACATAAACTGCCATTTTATCCCTTCCAAATGGCCTTACTTTTTAACTACAGTCTGTGCTTTTTTTTTAGAACACAATATGCATAGACATCCATAAGGCCCACCATATCTGGTTAGCAAGATGTTGTTTTCACGAGTTGCTTCGTGTTTAGCAAAAATGAAGGTTTGGGCAGTACATTTCACCATAGCAAAGACATCTAGGAGCCGAGGTGGTGCAGTGGTTAGAGTGCAGTACTACAGCTACTTAGCTGACTGCTAGTTCAGCAGATCAGCGGATCAAATCTCACCGGCTCAAGGTTGATTCATCCTTCCATCCTTCTGAGATGGGTAAAATGAGGACCCAGATTGTTGGGGGCAATATACTATTTAGTATACTGTCTTTGGTGTAAGATGCCCAGAGTCCTCGGAGAGTGGGTGGCATAGAAATATGAATAATAAAATAATAATCTACTATGGTTAAAAAGGCCATTACAGTGTCCAATTCAATTAACTTGCATCGTCTGATCCCAATCATTTATTTGACAGCTAGCCCTACTACTTTGATAGAAATTTACTTCCATGCAAAAGGAAGATGGTATTGTTGGCTGACACGTGTCATTGAAGCAATACATTCTGCAAGGACCTAGAAAGAGCACAGCTGGATCAGACAAAATATCGTGTCTAGTTTAGCATTCTATTTCTTACAATAATCAGCCAAGTATCTTCTCTCAAAGGGTGGTAGCTAAGATGGCAAGAAGTCTGAAAATAAGTAGGATTTTGCCAGTAGATTTAACTTGGAGGGAATTTATCAGAGGTGGGTTTCAGAAGGTTCTGACCAGTTCTGGAGAACCAGTAGTGGGAATTTTGAATAGTTCAGAGAACCGGTGGTAAAAATTCTGACTGCCCCTGCCCCCATCTATTCTCTCTTCCCAAGTCCCAGCTGATCGGGAGGAAATGGGGATTTTGCAGTAACCTTCCCCTGGAGTGGGGTGGGAATGGAGATTTTACAGTTAACTTCCCCTGCCACGCCCACTAAGCCACACCCACAGAACCGGTAGTAAAAAAATTTGAAACCCACCACTGGAATTTATAGCTGATGGCAACACCTATTGTCTTGAGTTGATTCCCCCAGTAATTCAGACTTGCTTTGTACTTGAAGGAGAGATCATCAGAACTGAAGACTGGGATATAGGGAAAAAAAGAAAAAAAAAACCTGGAAGAAAACGATGGCAGACAACTTGGAACTGCTGCTTAGAAAACTACAACAATGTTTTTAATGTGCCTACCAGGAATCATCTCATTATCTTCCGCTTAGCCTGGAGGAAAGAATACTAACAGAAGACATACTTGTAATAGCATGTTTCATTTATCTGAAGGGTACTTATTCAGAAAATGGAGCAAACGTATTTCCTATCATGCTAGAAGAGAGATAATAAGTGGGTATTTCAGGTTAGTAAGATTCCAGTGAAGGAAGCCTTTGGCTGTAAAATAAAATCATGTGTCCATCAAATGTCTCTCTAAGTGGTTTTAGTAGAGATTCTGTTGCCATCTGTCAGGGTTTCAAAACCCTTGAATTGCAAGTGTTCCATTGACTAACTTAGACCAGATGCCTGCCTTGACTCTTTCCATTTCTAACCATATGTAATGGATAGCTCTCTTCTGATGCTGTTTCCATTACCGGACACATCCACAAGATGAAAAGCTTTCATCAAAATCAAGAGTACAGCATCGCAGTATCGCTACACACAGTTCGACTCTTTTGAACATGCTTGCAAAGTCACCACGGATGTCCAAAAAGAGACAGTGATGTAATGCTGCTTTTGTCATTTGGACTTCCCTTGTTCCTTCCTCTGTCCGTTACATGATATATCTTTGAATGCAAAAAGTCCCCTACTTGCTTAACCTTTTTGGTTTAGCACAAAGCTGAAAACACGAAACAGTGAAATGATAGAACAATGAAATAGCTTAACAGCATGAAAGTGTATGGCATTGGAATGGTAGGATCTTTACTGCTTCCCAAAGAAAACACAGTGGAATTTGGAAATCAGTATTTTTTTTTTTAATTTGATTTATATGCCACCCTTCTCCGGAGACTCAGGGCGGCTTACAATGCGTTAAGCAATAGCCTTCATTCTTTTGTATATTTTATACAAAGTCATCTTATTGCCCCCACAAACTGGGTCCTCATTTCACCTACCTTAGAAAGGATGGAAGGCTGAGTCAACCTTGAGCCTTGGAGAGATTCGAACCAGCAGAAATTGCAGGCAGCTGTGTTAATAACAGGGTGCACTAAACCACTGTACTATCAAGGCTCTTGATACTTATATATAAAGAAATGCGTTATCTAAGGTTATCTAAGGAACCATCTCGTCCCAAATACATTGACTCATTTCATCCACTCAGGCACGGAGAGTATGGT
Organism: Pantherophis guttatus; assembly: GCF_059756535.1. NCBI lineage: Eukaryota > Metazoa > Chordata > Lepidosauria > Squamata > Colubridae > Pantherophis > Pantherophis guttatus. Next base: position 76,043,622 of record NC_142068.1, on the reverse strand, counting down.
GCAGATCCCATCCAATAAAGAAATTTGGCAGAATCCAGGAAGAGACTCTGTTGCCCAAGATGTTTGGGACATTTAATCCATTTAATCTGTTGGGGGTTCGCAGGGGTTTGGGACAACCTCTAGCTAAGATTCTGTGCAGTTCGGAGAACCCCCAAATCCCACTCCTGTCTGCCCCCCCCGCCCAGCTTCTCTCAGGAGTCCCCACGCGGCCCATTTTGGATACAGGTAAGTGCAGGGCATGCGCGGAGGCTCGGGGAGGGCAAAAAATGGGCCTACCAGAAGTTCGGGAAGGCTGGAAATAGGCCGGTTTCCACCTTCCAGAAGGCCTCTAGAGCCTGGGGAGGCTGTTTTTGCTCTCCCGGGGACTCAAGGAAAGCCTCCAGAGCCTGGGGAGAGCAAAAACGCCCCCCCTGCTGTGGTGCAGGAGGCCGTCTAGGCCACACCCACCATGACCATGCCCACCCAGCCAGCGGGTAGAGAACCCCTTGCTAAAAAATTTTTGAAGGCCACCCCTGATTTAATCCCATAAAAGTGAGGTGGCCCTTGACTCTTCTGGCTTTTTAGTTGAGCTTCAAGAGAGGGTACTGCCAATTATCATGGGAGTTTAAGGGTGATATTCAACCCTGAGGTGTGTGCTGACTCCCTGTATAAATGGGGAAAGACACCTTCAGCACAATGTGATTGCGGGGCCCCTCGACAGACTATCCAGCATATAGTGAGGGAATGCCCTAACAGAAGGTATCCAGGAGATTCTAGGGACTTCCTCTGCATAACAACGGCAGCTACTGACTGGATCTCCAAACTCGACATTAAACTTTGAAATGTTATTTCTGTTTTCCTTTTAGGTTTTCTTACTGCTTTTTTATTGTTTTTATTGTTTTTAACCTGTAAAAATGAAGTGTTTTAATACTGTGTGTGACCAGCCATACGCTAAATAAATAAATCAACCCTGGAGATATTTGGTGGGTTGAAGGCACTCCTTCTGGCTCTTTCAACCTTGTTCTTAACTCTTTGTTTTTAACTTTGCTTTTTTTTTTTTTTTTTTTAACTACAGGTTGTTTTTCTTGCAAACTGTCCAGAGTCACTTAGGTGAGATGGGTGGTATGGAAATTTGATAGGAAGGAAGGAAGGGAGGGAGGGAGGCAGGGAGGAATGGGGTTAAGTAAATTATGACTCAGCTCTCTTTGTGAGTCTGCTCTTTCTGATTCTTCTTCTTTTTTCAAGCAGTGGTGAGGTTATAATAAAATAAGATGAGGGCACAGAAAGCAAGCTAGAGATAACAGCCCACCCCCACCCTATCCTTGCTGCAATCCCAAAATGGGCTCATTGTTTCCCACCAGTTGATGTCACAAAGACAGAGAGCAGTCAGACTGAAGGATTCAACACACTGCGTTGCCCTAATACACTGCACGCTCCAAATCAAGGTAAAAATTTTCCGTAGTCACTTGGCACAAACACAAAGGAAACAGTCTTGGTCCTGGCGATGTGGGCAGCACTCTGGGTTTTAGATGAGTCAGAGACGGGTGGATAGCCCATAAACGCAGGGATGGGAAGGGTCCTATGCATGACAGGGCTTGGCTAAACAAAAGAACATTTTCATAGTTGATCATCTCTTGTGCTCAGCCAGGTTGCAGATAACAGTCAGGTTGCAGAAATCAGGGTGTTGCAGTGGGTGAAAGCTGAAATGCTGCCAAATGAAACGTTTCAGATAAGGCATTTATTATATAAGTACTCTGAAGTCATTCATAGAATGTTACAGAGATCAGAGCTGGATAACTCACCGAAGAGCTATGTTCTATTCATGATAATTGAATAATAGTATGCAATCAAGATGACAATTTATTCTACCTTCTTTTTATTAATGTGGTTTAATTGATCACAGGAAAACTAAAATGTTATTTGCCAGGTTCGGTGCCCCCCCCCACTCCGCCTCAATATTTCAACCACTTCTGGTCCTGCTGCAGACCAAACAACCAGCATTTCTAAATGTACTGAATATGGGAATTTATTTTTAACCTGATCTTAGCTAACAAATGGATTTCAAAGCTGCGTTCCTAGCATGATTAAAGACCAGTATTAGTATTAGACATTATTAAGTGGGATATGTGGGTTTGAGCCATGCTGGTTGATTTTCTGTGTGGGTGGGAATTTCCATCAAATAAAGCAGAGGAATAAGAACGACTGCTTGGCATGAGATTTGAATAAAAAACTGCCACAGGTTTAAGTCACACACTTTGCAGTTAAAGTACAAGTCGTCCTTGATTTACAACTACAACTGAGCCCAAAATTTCCATTGCTAAGTGACACATTTATTAAGTGAGTTTTGCCCCATTTTATGATTTTTCTTGCCACCGTTGTTAAGTGAATCCCTGCAGTTCTTAAGTTAGTCATAAAGTTGTTAAGTGAATCTGGCTTCCCCATTGACTTTGCTCGCCAAAAGGTCACAAAAAGGGGATCTCATGACCCTGGGACATTGCAACCGTCATAAATATGAACTAGTTGCCAAGCATCTGAATTTGGATCAGCTTGATCGTGGAGATCCTGCCATGATCGTGTGAAAAACGATCATAAGTCACTGTTTTCAGTGCCGTTTTAACTTTGAATGGTCACTAAGTGAACTGTTGTAAATCAAGGAATACCTGTGCACCACTTCAAACTGTTTCTTGGTACCGTAGCATTGATTCTCTCCATGAGGACCTTTGAATTGTGGTTTTAAGCAGTGGTGGAATGCTGCCGGTTTTACAACCGGTTCAGTGAGCACACGCTTTGTGCACGCATGCATGCTTGCCCGCAGCGCTGAAAATGGAGCATTTAGAAGCTCAGCTGCTTACCTTCAAAGTCAGCAACGATAAGTAGAACAGTAAGGGGGTGGGAAATCAGCTGTGCTGCGCGATTGAGATGAGCTACAAAGCAGGAAATAAAGGACAGAATAGAGCGGGGGCAGGCAGGTGGGGCCAACTGCTCATCGGAGCTACTGGTTCGCCCGAACTGGTCTGGACGGCTGAATTCCACCACTGGTTTTAAGTCCATGGGGTGCTATATCATCAAAAACATGTGGGCAGTTTTTATTCGTGGAAAATCTAACTTTACACCCTTCTTTTCTAGGTTCATGGTGGGACTGTATGGAAATCTATGTGGCAGTGAAGAATGGATAGTTCAGCTTCATTGAAACAAAGTACCCTATTTCCCCCAAAATAAGACATCCCCTGATAATAAGCCCAATTCGGCTTTGAAGCGCATGGCAATAAGGCCAAGTGCTTATTTCAGGGTTCCAAAATATATATATATAAGATAGGGTCTTGTTTTCAGGGAAACCCGACAGTAACATTCCAAACACTGATGATGTTACCTCGTTTGGTCATGAAACGTCTTCAAGGAAACAGCCAAGCTCCGAGAGCACCAAGGACCTCTCAGAGTAACATTTCAACACTGCAATTTAAAGATGTTTTTAAAATTGAAAATGAAAGGAAGCTCTGCAGTACTGAAGGCAGGAGGTGGGAAAGGAAGCGCCCAGCCTGAGTAGGAACTGAAAAGCCCGCTGGGAGATGTTAATGGTTGAACAGAGCTACTAGCATTGAAGAGGGTTCATTGATTTAATCCCATTAATCTTGGGGTTAATTCATCGTTGCATTAACCCCAAGATTATAAAAATAACAACTGCTGAAAAACAGAGGACAGAGCAGCCCAGCATGAAATGGGAGCCTAGGGCAGCAACCAACCTATGCAGAGAAAGGGCACGCCAGCCATGATGTAGCCACGCAGAATGGAATGAAATGTTGGACATTGACTTCTCCAAAGGGCAAGACAGAAAACAGCATTTTTTAACGGAAGCTGGAAAGGTGGATGGGAGGAGGCATCTGCAATGGGCTAGGTGTGGGGAGGTGGATGAGGTCATCTTCGAGACCACCTGCTGCTACCGACAACCTCCCATTGACCCGTGCGCTCCCACAGAGAGGGCCTCCTCAGGGTGCCATCAGCCAAACAATGTAGGCTGGTGACCAGGGGGAGGGCCTTCTCTGTGGGGGCACCTACCCTATGGAACCAGCTGCCCCCAGAGATAAGGAGAATCCAAGACCTTGGTGCCTTCCGCCATGCCCTTAAAACTTTCTTTTTTCATCAAGCCGGGCTGGCTTAACATATTTTTAAATTTTAAATTTTTAATTGGTTTGTCATTTTAAACTGGGGCCAAATTAATATATATTTTTAAATTATTCTTAATGTTTGTATTCTATGTTTTTATCTGGCTGTACACTGCCCTGAGTCCCTTGGGAGAAGGTGTGGTATATAAATTTGAAATAAAATAAATAAATAAATAAATCTGTGCCAGCACTTGGGAAGGAGGGAAATGACCCATACTAATGATGGGCCAAGTAGAATGTGGAGTTCTGACTTGGTAAGAGATAAGAGACCAAACAAGGGAAGGAGAAGCAGTTTTTTTAGGAACTGAAGACTGGTAGAGCTGATGTGATCAATACAGCTCTTAAGCTAGCATCCTAGGTACCAAAATTGACCCGCTCAAATTAAGTCCTTTGGGGATCTGCCATGCAATAAAAAGGGCATCGCAGCAACTAATGCGGCTTAATTAGCTACAGCAGCAGGAAGGTATCCGGTAATGGTGGTGCTGGAACTGGCTTGCATAGATGCGCTTGAGAGCCAATTACTGAATTTTTGGGAATTTTGCAAGCCCGTTGAGAGCACAGCTAAGTCACAACTGCTTGCAAGCCAACCATCTGCTTGGCAGTCCAAGGTGCAGCACAGAAGAGGCAATGGGGCTAGCACAGCCAGCTGTTATGCATCAGCACACCACTGTAGGTATCTCAAGATCAAGAGTCAGCATCAAGTCTGTATACTCCCTCCTGGTTCAGAGATAGCCAGCCTTTGAATACCAGTTGCTTTGAAATAACTCCAGCAGGAAATGGCATCCTACTTAATTGGTGTCTCATAAGTCAGAGTTCCCCAACCTTTCTGGCTTTGCAGGGGGGAGAGAGGATGGTTCCACGAGAGTGGCAGGCACACCAGATCACCATTTGCACATGCTTGCCCGCTGCTTGCACAAATGGGGATGTGCGCGAATGCATGCTCGCCAACTAGTTCCATGGCCCAATTCTGAATGGCTCAAGGCCTGGTAGTGGGCTGTGGCCCGGGGGTTGGGAACCCCGATCATAAGTAACTGGTTGGCCAAGAGGGGAACTGAATGATAATGATAGACTGGATGTCCCGAAGGTGCTTTTTCAAGAGGCAACTGGACTTTCTTGTTTTTCTTGGAAGATGTTTTGCTTCTCACCCAAGAAGCTTCTTCAGCTCTGACTGGATGGTGGGGAATGGAAGGATTTATACTCCTTGCAGACAGCTGGTCATTTGCATTCTTTTAGCAAGTTATTAAGGACACCTGGAGGCTTATCTGTGTCATCAGGGTCACCTGAGGGGTGCAAATGGGTGTGGAACCTTTGGGAGAACCATGACCTGGATGACTGAGAATGTCCATAAACAGGCTTTGATGTAGTCTAGCTGGGAATCTCTATGTCAGGGGTGTCAAACTCAAGGCCAGTGGGCTGCATCTGGCCTGCGGGGTGCTTAAATGTGGCCTGTGGGGCCGACCTGGAAATAGCAAAGGACAGCCCCGTGGCACCACTAGCAAAAAAGGGGTGCATGGACTGCATGCGCCCCCCCACCCCATTTTGACCAGCAAAGTGCTGCAGGAGGCCATCCAGGCTGAAAACGGGGCACGGGTGGGAGGGATGCATGCGGCTCCCCCATGCCCCATTTTGGCTGGCAGGGTGCTGCAGAAGCTGTCCATCCTGTGCCCCCCCCCGATCCAGCCAGCCTGCGGAGAACTCTACAATGCTGATCTGGCCCTCGAAGAAATCCAGTTTGACACCCCTGCTCTTAAAATCAAGGTTTTTGGAAGTTGATAGGCAAGTTCTAATCTAAGGTATTCATAGAATCATAGGGGTGGAAGGGACCTTGGAGTTCCTCTAGCCCAACCCCCTTACCAAGGCAGGAGTCCTTATACCATCCCAGGCAAATGGCTGTCCAATTTTTTTTTTTGAGAACCTCCACCAATGGAAGATCCAGAACTCTGGGAGGCAGTCTGTTCCATTCGTTTATTGCTCTCACTGTCAGGAAATTTCTCCTTATTTTCAGGATGGCCTTCCTTTTGATGAGCTCTCACTCACTGCTTCTTGGCCTCTGCACTCAGGTGCTGTGGAATGCAAATCAACACCTTCTTCTCTGTGACAGTCCTTCAAGTACTGGAAGACTGCTGCCATGTCTCCCCTAAGCCTTCTCTTTGTTAGGTTAAACTTACCTAGTTCTCTTACCTGTTCATTGTACAATTTAGCCTCCCCACCAGTGGTGGGTTGCCCCCAGTTCGCGCCGGTTCTATAGAACTGGTAGTAAAACCGGTGGGAGGCTCCGCCCACTGACCCTGATGTCATCAAAACGCTTCTGCACATGCACAGAAGCCTCTGCGCTTGTACGCGGCCCCATTGCAAACCGGTAGTAAAAGTAAGTAGAACCCACCCCTGCTCCCCACCTTTATCATCTTTGCTGTTTTCTCTACACCCTTTCTAGGGTCTCAGCAGGGGTGAAATTCGACCGGTTCAGACCGGCTTGGGCAAACCAGTAGGGACGATTTGAATTGGTTCGCCGAACTGGTAAAAACCACCCCTGGTTGGCCCTGCCCATGCCCGCCTGCCCACTCGCCCGCTCGCCGCTCACCTCATCCGGCCACTCGCTCGCCCCTTCCAGCCACTCGCCCCATTCAACATTAAATGCTGCAGCAGAGAGAATCCAAACTTTTCTCCCTTCATTCACAGTGGAGCTGCTGCAGCTTGTCCCTTTAAGGTACTTTGACCCCCGGAAGGGAGGGGGCCAGGGTGGACCATAAAGGGAGCAGCAGCTCTGCTGTGAATGGAGGGAGAAAAGTTCGCCTTCTCTCTGCCACAGCATTCACTATGAGCCCTTCTGGTGCTCATACACACATTTTTTCCTACTGGGTTCTGTGGGCAGGGCTTGGTGAAGGGGTCATGTGACTGAGTGGGCGTGGGCGTGAGTGACATCGAGTTGGCCATGCCCACTCAGTCACAGGACCCCCTCCCCACCAAGCCATGCCCACAGAATCGGTAGGGGAAAAAATTTGAATGTCACCACTGGGTCTCAGCATCCTTTTTTGTATGGTAGTGAGCAGAACAGGATGCAGTATTCCAAATGTGGCCTCACTAGTGCAGTGTAGAGAGGTACTATCACCATGTGTTCTTGATGTTACCCCTCTATTGATACAAGGACTCTACACTCAGGATTCTTCTCCATTACAGGTCAAAAGTGTCATCAGGTAAATAGGCAACACTTCTGGTGGATATAACAATTTGGTATACTGTAGAAAGTTAGCACCCACCCCTCCTAGAAGAATGAAATATTTTAGGAAATATTAAAAAGGCAGGATAAAGTATTTCCCCTAAAAGAGAAATAAAAATCTTAAAGGAAACAGAACCCCAGAACCCCAGCTCCTTTCCCCCAGGAGATATTTTGGTGCACATTAAGAAAGACTGGGCCAGTCTATCTACAATACAAAAGACCTCTCGCTCCAGGGTGATGGGATTAAGACATGACCCCTCAGGACATAATAGGATTAGCTCTCAACCCATCTAGCAGCATGGCTCACTGCATTTCAAAATTTCCTAAGGACATTGCATCACCCAGCAAGGTTCAACCAAACCTATCTCAGACAACCTCAGCTATGATCCCTGCATAGCCCCAAGGGAGTCTGACAGCAGCCAATAGAATACATATTCTTGCACAGGAACAGGAAGCTCAAGTTCAAAGCCCAAGAAAGGGTATAAATACCTCTCCACTCCATGAGGTCAGCTGCCCAGGACCTCAAACCCATGTGGTCCTGTTCATCAATAAACCCTCTTTCCAATCAGCCTCCATGTTTCCAGTGTCTTTCTCTCCACTTGGAATTGAACCATACGGATAGTTCTTCCGACAACACAAAAGTTTCCGCTCCTACATTGGGTTGTTGGTAACCAAATGGAATTGGAATATTTCAGTCACTGAATTTTGATCTTGCTATTTCCCCCCCTTGCGGGATATAAAAGGCTGTGTTTACAATTTGGCTCATGCCCTAAATATTGCTGTATTGCTGGTCAATGGATTAAAATATTCTTATGATGCCTTGTCCTGATCTTTTCCTCTTGGGTTTTAAAAAAAATGATGCTAGCCTCCCATAGCTTTCAGAAGTTTATATCCTCGGATTGGAAAAGCATGAAATTTAATTTGGGATTATAATCAGTTCAGTCAGTGAGAGTAATATATTGGTTTAAGATGTTTTTATTTTCCCTGTCATCTTCAAGTTATTTACAGTACTGAAATACATATTATACATAACATGTGAAAGCATATACATACATACATACATACATACATACATACATACGTGTGTGTGTGTGTGTGTGTGTGTGTGTGTGTGTGTTATAAAAAAAGGATTGGGGGATTTTGCTGCAGTGGGACAAAATCAGCCAAAAATATCTGGCTTGGATTTATCCTTCTCTAGAAAATGTACTTGGAGGCTTTCAAGGATCCTTGTAAACTTCAAATTTTAAATTAACCATTACAGGGATTGGATGTGAACATAAATTGAATTTAATACATTATATCTATTTTCTGAGGTATTTTATTGCTGTATGTGGCACATAAAAAATAAAAAATAAAACAACTACTTCATGAGAACCTAAGCAGTTTCTATATCAGAAAGTTCTCCAGTATATTATGGAGGTTGATAGGTCACAGGATTTGAGATACAGATCTGTGAACTTTCTAGATACGCAGACCAACTAGCAAAAGGTCCAGTTTAGCTAGTTTAGCTCAAAGGAGGAGCCTGCAGGGAAAGCAGCTAAGGAATCATAACCACAGTGACATGCTTGCTGAGCATTTAGTAATCTGGGTTAATTGTGGAGATACCTTCATCTTAATTCCCCAAATCCTCATTTCATTCCCAGGTGAACAGAAATGGGGTCTTCATAGCTAACTATAGCCAAAGAGTTTATAGCATACTATCTTTCTGTTTAGGGACATGGTAGCTCAGTGGCTAAGACGCTGAGCTTGTTGGTCAAAAGGTCAGCAGTTCAACAGTTTGAATCCCTAGTGCCGCGTAACGGGGTGAGCTCCCATTGCTTGTCCCAGCTTCTGCCAACCTAGCAGTTCGAAAGCATGTAAAAAATGCAAGTAGAAAAGTAGGGACCACCTTTGGTGGGAAGGTAACAGAGTTCCATGCGCCTTTGGCGTTTAGTCATGCTGCCACATGACCACAGAGACATCTTCAGACAGCGCTGGCTCTTCGACTTTGAAATGGAGATGAGCACCACTCCCTAGAGTTGGGAACGGCTAGCACATATGTGCGAGGGGAACCTTTACCTTTACCTCTACCTTTATCTTTCTGTTTACATATGTACTTTTCAAGAGTTCAAGAAGACAGAGTTCAATCCTAGAAGTGGGACTCATAATCATTAATCCACTATGGGTTTCAAAGTTCACAGTCTTGGCAATCACAATCTTAAATAAGAACAAAGAGCCACCATCCAGTCCAGACAAAAATCAAGGGAGACTTCTAGATATACAGATAAATCTGGGAGGCAAAAATACAGCTAGTGAAAGGATTAGCTATTCCAGAAGTTTCAATTTGTTTGGGTTTTTGTGTGTGTGTGTATGTGTGTGTGTGTGCCTTCAAATCAACCTTGACACCTGGCAACTGCCTGGACAGGTCCTTGCAGTTTTTCTTGGCAAGATTTCAAAATGGTTTGTCATTGCTTGTGAGCTAGGGCTGAGAGAGAGAGAGAGAGAGAGAGTGAGTGACTGGCCCCAGATCACCCAGCTGGCTTCCTGCCCAAGGCAGGACTAAGAGTTATGTCTTCTGATTTCTAGCCTCATGCCTTAACCCAGGGGTCGGCAAACTTAAACACTTAAAGAGCCACAAAAGTCCTAACCGGAAGCCCCCTGTTCAATTCTGGAGCCAATTGGAAGTCTGGTCCCCCCCTCCCACCATAGAGTCTCCTCCTAGCACGGCGTCCTTTTTCCTCTACATGTCCTAACTGAAAGCCCTATCAATTGTGGAGCCGACCAGCAACAGGGAGCCGCAGCAGAGGGATGAAAGAGCCACATATGGCTCCAGAGCCGCAGATTGCTGACCCCTGCCTTAACCAGTACACCAAATTGGCTCCCCATTCCAGAAGTTACATCAGCATTTTTGTGTTATCAGGTAGAGACCTAAATACAGGTAGTCCTCAAGTTACAACAGTTGATGTACCATGTTTTCCCCAAAATAAGACCGGGTCTTATATTAATTTTTGCTCCAAAAGACGCATTGTGGCTTATTTTCTGGTTAGGTCTTATTTTGGGGAAAATACAGTATTAAACACCTCCGTCTGGTTGACTATCTTAACTGGGGCTTATATTGGGGGTAGGGCTTATATTACAAGCATCCTGAAAAATCATGCTAGGGCTTATTTTCCGGTTGGGTCTTATTTTCGGGGAAACAGCGTAGTGACCCTTTGAAGTTATGATGGCACTGAAAAAAGTGACTTATGTCTGTTTTTCACATTTACAATCATTGCAGCATTCCCATGGTCATGTGATCAAAATTCAGACATTTGGCAACTGAGTTACGACCATTTTTCACATTTACAATCATTGCAGTATCCCCACAGTCTCTTGATGAAAATTAGGATGCTTGACAAGTGACTCATATTTATGACAGCTGCAATGTCTTGGGGTCATGTGATCATCTTTTGCAACCTTCTAGCAAATAAAATCCATGGGGAAGCCACATTCATTAAACAACTATGTCATAAGTGCAATGATTCACCTAACAACTGTGGGAAGAAAGGTCATAAAACGGAGCAAGATTCATTTAGCAACTGTCTTAGCAACTTAACAACAGAAATTTTGGGCTCAATTGTGATTCTAAGCCCAGGACTACCTGTACTGTTACTATCCAACTAGCTCAAACTTAAATAGTTTCAGGAACAGGACTAGGTAGGAGCAATACCCTAAGTAAACTGCTAATTCTAAAAGTCTCTTCTAAACAAACTGATACTCTTTTTGGTGTTATATAGCAGTGAAGACGCTCTTACAAGTTTGGTAGCCAGATCATTTGTTGGGAGTGTCAGATTTTAGAATCTGAAGTTGTGGTGCCTGATTGTACTCTGTCAGGTACAAAGGATCGGGACCATACATTTGGTTCAGGGGTGGGTTTCACATTTTGTTACCACTGGTTCACCGCGTGCGTGCCTTCTGTGCATATGCCCAGCTTTCCGCGCATGTGCTTTGCTCTTTCGCGTGTCTTCCGCTCATGCACCCAGCTTCAAAAACATGTCTAAATAGGAAGGCATAGAGCCAGGACGGGGTGCAGGTGGGTGCCACCCATGATTTCCGCTACCGGTTGGTGTGAACCAGTCTAAACCAGCTGAATACCACCTCTGATTAGGTTGCAGTTCAGAAGATTGCTAAACTCTATACATAAGAATCTAGTCAACTAAAATTCAAGCCTCAATCAGCGCTGGATAAGGGTCAATGGAATTCCGTATCTATTAAAGAAAATTGGACCACTTATGGTAACATAACGATTCTAAGCTGATGATTCACTTCAGTCTGCCTCCACTTCTGCCTGCTCTTTTCCTATATGTCTGTGCTCCATCTCCAGAGTCAAGTTTGCTTGATGCCTCCCTCAGAACCTTGTTCTGTTTCAGATAAAAAATCCATCAAAGGTATACATTGCAGACAAATAATTCCACTTAAGTACTCTGTGAGCAGAGCTTTTGAATAAAGAAATATTGACCCAAAATGCAAAGGATCTTATTAAAAGGATATAAAAGCAGATAGAAATCAGAGCAAGAGACACACGATCAAAATAATAATAATTAAAAAAAAGCTCTTTGCAGCAGATCAGGTGAAAATCTGCATAGTGAGAAAGCGGATATGAAAAATCTCCACCATTTTGGCATAAATCTTCCCTGCCAAATGAACACTGTAATCCATTCTCATTAAGAAACCAGTCATTCTAATTTTTCATTTGTAGAGCAGGGGACGGGGAAAGGTGGAAAACCCAGATGCTTGGCACCGAGTGTTTTCTTTCATTCACAAACATCCTGACACATGTGGGAAGAAATAGTATATTTCTGCAAAACAAATTACTTTAATGCACCAGCTCTGGGTACATTCCAAAAATAACATTAATGTTTTTTAGACGGTGTGCCTTGAAATCAAACCAGCACTATCCAAAGAAAGAAAGAAAAAACCTTCCTAAGGGAGGTCAGCCAACCGAAGAGCCCTTCAAAGAATTGTATACTTTACACACCATCTATTTCTCCTATGCACATTATATTCTAGGGAAGGCATCCCAACTATTGTTGAGTCAGATCTATTTCCACTGGTGAGAGAGTGAAAAAACGAGGATCATGATCTATGTACTCACAGGGTGAGCAACAGAGAACAAATCCAAACCAACCTGCTTGTTAACACTTTTAGGTGTGTTCACATTAGAAGGTTTATTATATTCCAGGGGATTTCCCACTTCACGCCCTTAGAGATGGAGGACAGGCTGTCTTCGACTTATGACCACAATTGAGCCCAACATTTCTGTTGCTATGTGAGACTTTTAAGTGAGCTTTGCCCCCTTTTACGATTTTTCTTGCCACAGTTGTTAAGTGAAATCATGGTTGTTAAGTGAATCTGGCTTATCCATTGACTTTGCTAGTCGGGAGGTCGCAAAAGGGGATTACATGACCCCAGGACACTGCAACGGTCATAAATATGAGCCAATTGCCAAGCTCACAAATTTTGATCATGTGACCGTGGGGGTACCGCAATGGTTGTAAGTGTGAAAAATGGTGATAACCTTTTTTTTCAGTGCTGCTGTAACTTTGAACGGTCATTAAATGGAATGTTGTAAGTCGAGGGCTACCTGTATTTCTTAGTGCAAACTAGGTCATCAAGGAGCTCTAGAAGGTGGCAGATCTGAAAATACTAAGCAGGGCCAGATCAATTTAGCGTGGGGTTGGAAAACTCAGCAGAAATCCTTCCATTCCCCACCGTCCAGTCAGAGCTGAAGAAGCTTCTTGGATGAGAAGTGAAACGTCTTCAAAGAAAAACAAAAAAGTCCAGTTGCCTCTTGAAAAAAGCAACTTTCGGGCAACCGTGACCTGAATGACTAAGAATCTATATAGACACCAGAAAATACCACGGTGCTAGACTAGAGAGGCAAATAAATTAACCTGAGACCCTAAGACTGAATGCAACATGTAAAATCCAAAAGTTATTGTATGGTATTTTTTATTATCATTAACTGGACAAATGCATGACTATATTAATTCATATTAATTTTAAATGGGAATGAAATAAAACAAGTTATAGCTTTTGTCTTGGCCTTATCTACTTAAAAAAAAAAAAATCTCCCAGCATGTTGCTTGAAGGCCAAGTAAAGCCTTAGCACATTATTTACCCCTATTTACCCCTGTTTTTACATAAAATTGTGCTGTACAGCTTTGCTTGTGGTCCATTGTATTTGTGAGGGTTTTTGGTGTAAATATTTGAATAATCTACATGGAGGAGACTCCTGTAATTTTATCTTATGATTCTGCATGAACTTAAAATAGAAGTGTGAAAAGGAAACACCTTCCCCAAATCCCAGCTAAAGACAGCCACTCCAACTGGGAGTAAAAAGATAGTACTGTAAATGCTACATCAGGGATGTCCAACCTTGGCAACTTTAAGATTTATGGACTTCAACTCCTGAGGGCTGGCTGGGGAATTCTGGGACTTGAAGTCCACAGGTCTTATAAATTATCAAGATTGGACACCCCTGTGCTGAACCATCCTCTTATGAAGGAAGAACATAGGAGAGCAGTCAAGAGATTTGTGGTTATGGGCTCATAACCGGGCTTAGGCAGCAAGAAAGGTACTGAGATTGGATGGATGCCCAATTTCCAAGGTGATGTGGTCACAAACAATGTCACTTGTGGGAAGTTGAGAAACTACTAGGATTAAAGGCAGTTTACAGTGTCTATTTTAGAAAACTAAATTTCCATTATATTGATTAAAGAGCCCATTTCAAGAAATGCACATTTCTTGATGTCAGCCTTTGTTATTTGGTGTACAAGAACACATCACAGTCTTTCACGCAACTATTCAAATACTGATCCATATTTCTTCTTGAAAAAATTATAATTTTAGGGATACAACTAACCAAAACATTTATATCTTCAACTTTTAAGTTTTGGCTTATGGACACATCCACTGCTATTTGTTAAGTATGAATTATGGCTTGTGAACAAATAATGATTAAAGCAAAAATGTGGTTTAGTGCAATGTATGAACTCAGCCTATAACTTGATGCTCTTAACTTCTTCCTAAAGTTAAAGGTTTCCCTTGCACATGTGCTAGTTGTTCCCAACTCTAGGGGGCAGTGCTCATCTCCGTTTCAAAGCCAAAGAGCCAGCGCTGTCCAAAGACGTCTTCATGGTCATGTGGCCGGCATGACTAAACGCCAAAGGCACACGGAATGCTGTTACCTTCCCACCAAAGTGTTCCCTATTTTTTCTACTTGCATTTTTTATGTGCTTTCGAAGTGCTAGGTTGGCAGAAGCTGGGACAAGTAAGGGAGCTCACCCTATTACGTGGCACTAGGGATTCAAACCTCTGAACTGCCGACCTTTCGATCAACAAGCTTAGTGTCTTAGCCACTGAGCCACTGCGTCCCCTTCAAGTTCTTCCTAGAGGGCCTTAAAAACGATTAACTCACTTAACTCACTGCCTTATCTTTAACAGAAAGCTAATTTGTGCATCTAATAGGCACATCAGGCTCCACAAGCAGCAAAGTGTGTCTTTTTCACATGGACCACATCGCCTCACCCCCTAAACTTGCATAATATGTGAATGACTTTTAATTTCCCTACTGGTGGAATGTAGTCTGGATTCCCAGGAGGCAAGGACTGTTTTCCAAAGAGCAAAGAGGCAGAAGGGCTTGGGAAATTTAGTTAACAGGAAGAGAGTTAAACTGGCTCCTCCCTAGCAATTTCCAGTTTATCTATAGTTATGTACAGTATATGGTTGCTTTAATGTGGCAAGATTCTGTCTATAGATAAAAGAGCAATAAAGGAAACTACTCAAAAGGAACTTGTGTTGTTCTTGGTTCTTGGGGGCCTGGCATCCTTCAGCCGCTCTTTCCGCTCAGCATGATGCCAATTCTAGGCTGCCATTCTTCTTGTAACAATTATGCAAAATTGCTGTATGACGTGGCAATGAGCATGTTGCTAGAAGACCACAAGGTTATTGTCCAATTTCCAGCCTGCTACCAGAACCATGGGAAATGCTTCTTCGCTTATTCTACCCCACTGCAATAGAGTTGTCAGTCAAGTGACCAAGAGTGTGTCAACCTATTTCCCATGAGACTCACCGAGGACAGGTTCTGTGGGAAAATTTCCCTTAACCATTTGTGGTTTTATTGTACTTCCTCTTTGAGCTTTACCTTCGGCGTGTTCCATCTTTGCAGATCCATGTTTTTCTGAGGGTTAGTGGGTTTTCCTTCCTTGTCACTCGTCCTGCTCCATTTTACACCTCTAACAATTTCAGTTTTGTAACCCTGTAATGAGCTGCGCATTAATCTCTTCTTTCAGAACATTGCAACTGCCAGAATTGTAGATCCCAGCCAGATTTGCTTTATTATACAGAAATACCCACAAATTCTTCCTGTCACCACATCCTTTGAGCTATTCAACTCGACCAATCAATTCATTCTGGGTTGTTTTTCTCTGATGTACTATTTTAAGTTCTCTAATGCAATCCCCCCCCGCCCCCCCAAATGATGCAGTAGCCTATTCTGATCTGTGCAAGAGCTAGGGAGGGAAGCCGTAAAAGGGACTTTTCTTTCTTCTGTAGCCAAGACGTGTCTAAAGACCTCCATTAATTTATTCTGAATTTGTGATAGTGTTTGCACTTTCGCTATTTGCCCTAGCTGATCTTGCAAGAAGGGAGTTCAGAAACAGCAGTTTCATTTATTTCATTCATTTCATTCATTTATTCAGTCTTTATGTGGATTTTGTTTATATTCATGTCTGCAAAAGGGTTCGAGTGCCTCTTAGCACAGAGGTAGACTTGCAACCCAAGACTGCAAATATTATTTATTTGTTTATTTATATGCTGTCCATCTTCCCTACAAGGTGACTCTGGGCGGTAGTTCCCAATCTTATGTTTTTGCAGCTCCCAATTAGAACTGCGTAGAAATCCAGTTTAGAACAATAAAATGTGACTTAAGAACAATCCAGGTAGTGCACGACTTATGACCGTAATTGAACCTGGTCATAAGTCATGATAGTTGTAAAATGGGTCGACTGACTAAATTTTACAACCTTTTGTGGGAGGGTTGTTAAGCCAACCAATGTTTCACTATGGGCATGATGGTTTTTTTGATGAAAACCAGACGTAAATGCCAGTTTTCAGCAAAACAGTCATGAAATATTGTCACATGACCACAGAATGCTGCCAACTATCATAAACTTGGCCTGGTTGCCAAATTTTGGTCATGTGGTCAAGTTCATTAGAACTTGGAATCCACCAAGGTAGAGCTTGTTTAGTGACTTCAAACAGTCACTAAACAACCCATCGTAAGTCGAGGCCCACCTGAACATATTGTACTATGCACTGCAAGTCCTTCTTCCCCAGTTTTCATGGCTACCTTCCAATCACACACTTGTTCCCCCACTGACTTTGCTCGTCAGAAGTTGGCTGGGAAAGTTGCAAATGGTGATCAATTGATCCCGTGACACTGCAACCATTTTGAATACATGGTGGTTGCCAAGTGGCTAAATTTTGATCACGTGACTGTAAGGAATGCTCCAATGGCTGGAAGTGTGAGGACTTCTTTCAGTGCTGCTATATCTTTGGATGTATAGTTCTAAGTCGAGGACTATCTGAACATAAGGAATCATGATGACCAACTGTTTCTTCCTACATCCTATAGGAATCTGACATCATTAGTTCATAAAGTCTTTTCAAGAGACATCTTACTAAGGAAAGGCAACAGAAACTTCTACTTCCCCGGCAAAATATTTTTGGCAACAAACTGATAACTGCCTTCACTTTACATACGTCCTCATTTTATATTGCCTAGTATTGAAATGGTTCTGGGTTTGAAGTGGTTTTACCATAGGAAGTCATCTGACTCTAAAACAGGAATGCAAAACTTGTGGCTTTTTAGTTGTGAACTGAGCTTCAGGGTGTAGCATCCCTTGCTATTGGTCTGCAACCTTAAACACTCAAAGAGCCATTTGGACCAGTTTCCCATAGAAAAGAAAACACAGGGAGCCACAAAACTCTTCTCGTGCCTATTTCTTGAGCGGCCACAAAACTAGCATATGTAGTTGAAATTAAATGTTCTGTTTTCTTCTGAAACTTTTCTTTTCTTGATCCATGGTTGGCCTACCGGGGGTTGAAAAGCTCAATAAATCTCGTGCCGGCAGGTGTCGCACATTGGCGGTTGTGACACATATTTTGAGTGACAGGGAGCTGCAGCAGAGGGGTGAAAGAGCCACATGCGGCTCCAGAGCCGCAGGTTGCTGACTCCTAGTCTGGGGCCACCGTGGATGTAATTTCACCTTAATATGTGGGCAATTAGAAACTCTTTTATCAACTTTTGCAGGAACTGGCCATGGCTAGTTTAGTGAAGAGAAGGACCAGGGGAGACAGGATAGGAGTGTTCCAATATTTTATGGGCTGCCACAGAGGAGGGGGTCAGGCTATCTGCCAAAGCACCTGAAGGCCAGACAAAGAATAATGGATGGAAACTGATCAACTTGAAAATAAGGAGAAATTTTCTGACAGTGAAAACGATCAACTAATGGAACAGCTTGCCTTCAGAAGTTGTGGGAACTTCATCACCGGAAGCTTTCGAGACTGGACAGCCATGGTGTAGGGTCTCCTGCTTGGGTGGGGGGGGGGTTGGACTAGATGACCTACAAGGTCCCTTCCAACTCTTGTTAATCTGTTATCTTCACTGGGATGTACTTTTAAAATGTAGGGTATCATCGGACGCTCCCTCTGAATACCAGAAGAGATGTGAAACTGAACCCTCCCTTTCAACATTTAGGAAGCTTTTAAAAGAATGTTTTATTTGGTGCCCATTTGGAGACTAGTGTCAGAATGGGTGGCGGTATCCGAGTTGGGGTTGAACCTGGCTGCTGGATGATATAAGACATCATGGTTTCGCGATTTTAATATTATCACTGCCGATGACATTTCTTCTTTCTGATATATGGATTTCTTCAGTTGATTTGTGAATTACATTGCTGCTTGTACATTGCTTAGTCTCACACCTGCACCTGCATAAAGCATTAGTAATGAATAAATGAATAAAAAATACAGGCAGCTCTTGACTCGCAACTGTTATTTAGTGACCGTTCTAAGTTACAACAGCCCTGAAAAAAGCGACTTCTGACCATTTTTCACACTTACGACTGTTGTAGCATCCCCACGATCAAAACTAGAGTCCTCGGCAAATGGCATGTATTTATGACAGGATCATGCAGTTGTCATTTGTAACCTTCCCAGCTGACTTCCAATGGGCCAAATCAATGGGGCACACCAGATTCGTTCAGTTACCAAATGATTCACTGAATACCTGCACTGATTCATTTAACAACAGTGGCCAGAAAGGGGGTAAAATGGGGCATAACTCACTCAACAACTGTCTTACTTAGCAACGGAAATGATGGGCTCAATTGCGGTCATAAGTCGAAATCTAACTGCACTATGTAACAGGTACCATCGCCTGTATGTATCCAAGAAAAACTAGGGATGACATGATAGCAGGAATCCAGTGTTTGAGGGGCTGCCACAAAGAGGAGAGGGGTCAACTTATTTTCCAAAGTACCAGAAGACCCCCCCCCAAAATGGATGGAAACTAAGTCAGGAGAGAAGCAACCTGGAATTAAGGAGAAACTTCCTAACAGTGAGGACTATTAACCAGTGGAACGGCTTGCCACCAGAAGTTGTAGGTGGCTTCATCACTGGAGGTTTTTAAGAAAATGATCCAGGGAACCAAAATGACCCCAGGCCTTTGGAGGTTGTGAGTTCATTCCTAGGTAGAGGCAGATGTACGGTCTCCTGCTTGGGCAGGGGGTTGGACTAGATGACCTGTAAGGTCCCTTCCAACTCTTGTTAATCTGTTAAAGTCCCATTGGCAAGTCAGACCAAGGCACGGTAAGAACAAAACTACCACATTTATGCACGCAGCCCCGACACATCCTCCCCAGCTCTCAGGTATGAACAATTAATCAGTGGGACAAGTTGTCTCTGGAAGTTGGGGTGGCTCCATCAACGGAGGCTTTAAAGAAGAGATCGGACAGTCATTTGTCCGGAATGGTCTAGGGAGGGTCTCCTGTTGAGCAGGGGGCTGGACTAGAAGACCTCCAAGGTCCCTTCCACCTCTGTTATTCTGTATTCTGTAAAAGACTATCTGAAATGGTCACTTATCTGAAACAGTCTAGGAGGGTCTCCTGTTGAGCAGGGGGCTGGACTAGAAGACCTCCAAGGTCCCTTCCACCTCTGTTATTCTGTAAAATACTGGACAGCCACCTCTCTGAAACGGTCTAGGCGGGTCTCCTGTTGAGAAGTGGGCTGGACTAGAAGACCTCCAAGGTCCCTTCCACCTGTGTTATTCTATATTCTGTAAAATACTGAACAGCCACCTATCTGAAACAGTCTAGGGAGGGTTTCCTGTTGAGCAGAGGGCTGGACTAGAAGACCTTCAAGGTCCCTTCCACCTCTGTTATTCTGTAAAATATTGGACAGCCACCTCTCTGAAACGGTCTAGGTGGGTCTCCTGTTGAGCAGGGGGCTGGACTAGAAGACCTCCAAGTTCCCTTCCACCTCTGTTATTCTGTAAAATACTGGACAGCCACCTCTCTGAAACGGTCTAGGTGGGTCTCCTGTTGAGCAGGGGGCTGGACTAGAAGACCTCCAAGGTCCCTTCCACCTCTGTTATTCTGTATTCTGTAAAAGACTATCTGAAATGGTCACCTATCTGAAACAGTCTAGGGAGGGTCTCCTGTTGAGCAGTGGGCTGGACTAGAAGACCTCCAAGGTCCCTTCCAGAGCTCTATTCCGATTGAAGTCAATGGGGGTGGGGTGGGGGGACTGACTGACTGACTGACTTCCAGGTCAACAGGCTTGGAGTAAGTTTAGTCGGGGAAAGTCCGAGGTTCTCATCGTTTCGCACCTCCCGTTTCACATCCCACCCCACCCCCTCCGCTCCCCTACCCACCCACCCACCCGCGTTTGTGAGTTTTGCGCGTCTCCCACGGCCCCTCCCTCCCCTCTCCTCTCTCCCTCCCTGCCTCTTTCCCCACGTAACCCCTTTCTGAGGAAACCTCCTCTCTCTCTCTCCTCTCTCTCTCCCTTCCTTCCCACCCGCGGCATTTCCCCGGCTCTCCTGCAACCGCTGCAGCTTGGCGCCCTGGCGAGGGCGGAGGCAAAACAAGGGCGGGCTCGGCCTGAGGATTGACACGCGGGTGGCCCGCGCCCTGAACAGCGGAGGGCCCGCCGATTGGCTGGCTGGCTGGCTGGCGCGCGCGCGAGAGCGGGGATCCTTTTTTTTTTTTTAATTTTTATTTTTTTCCCCCCACCCTCCCTCCACAACCCCACCCCCCCCTTCCTCCTCCTCCTCTTCCAACACCCCCCCCCCCACCCCACCCCTTTCGAGCAATCCCGCAGCGCTGCCTGCCGGAGAGCGGCGACTTCCAGTGGAGAGATGGCGGCCACCGCGGGCAGATCGCTGCTGCTCGTCCTCTCCAGGACTCCCGGCGGCGGAGCTGGCGGAGGCGGCGGAGGACCGGCGTTGACCGCCGCCGGTTGCTTCTTGGGACTGGAGAGGCGCCGGCAGCAACACCAGCAGAGGCACAGGACGGTGAGTGCCCGGGGCGGAGGCCAGAACCCGGGACGGGACAAGCGAGGACGCCCGCCCGCTTGGGGCTTCCGTGTGTGTGTCTGAGGGGGGGGTGGGAAGCAACCGGGGTTGGTTGCCCTTCAGCGAAGGGCTTGGGACGGGCGGTGCGGCGGGGAAGCCCTTGGACGCCGGACTTCCCGGGGCCGCCCGTCGGGTCTTCTCCTTCCCTCCTTCGGGCGGGGAGCCCTGCCCAGTCTTGGCTCAGGGTCCGCCCCGCCAAGCGGAGGGACCGCCCGCCCGGGGCAAGGACGACCCTTTTTCCCCCCCCTTTGCCTGCTCGGTCCCGGCGTGGTGGAGGGAGGAAGGAAGGCAGGCGGCCGTCTGGAAGCCTTGGAGGGGTGTGGGGTGGGAAAGAGGCGACCCGCAGGCTGCGGAATAGGAAGGAAGCGCCGCCGCTGCTGTGGCTGCTTTTTGCTTTGCTGCAGCGCCTTGGATAGCTTCCCCCCCCCCCTTTCTCTCTTCTCTCTGCTGCTTCTGCTGCTGCATCTTTTGGGTTATAAAATTATTAATAATAATAATCTTAGCCGAGGATCCCTGGGTGGGCGCGGCGGAGGGAAAGCTGCGGCTGGTGCTGCTGCTGCTGCTGAGCCGGTCGTTGGAGGCGAAGCGGTCGTCCCTGCGAGGAGCGCAAGGGGGAAGCGCGAACTTCTTCTTCTTCTTCTTCTTCTTCTTCTTCTTCTTCTTCTTCTTCTTCTTCTTCTTCTTCTTCTTCTTCTTCTTCTTCTTCTTCTTCTTCTTCTTCTCCTCCTCCTCCTCCTCCTCCTCCTCCTCCTCCTCCTCCTCCTCCTCTTCCTTCCTTCTTCCTTCTTCCTTCTTCTTCCTCCTCCTCCTCCTCTTCTTCTTCCTTCTTCCTTCCTTCCTTCTTCCTCTTCCTCTTCTTCCTCCTCTTCTTCCTTCTCCTCCTCCTCCTCCTCTTCTTCTTCTCCTCCTCCTCCTCCTCCTTCTTCCTCCTCCTCCTCCTCCTCTTCCTCTTCCTTTTCCTCTTCTTCCTCCTCTTCCTTCTCCTCCTCCTCCTCCTCTCGCCTTCAACCCCAACTTTGGGAAGGAAAAAAAAGGGGGGGGAGAGCGGAGGATCCTTTCCCAAGAAAGAACTCGGATTGGACTCTGGTGGGGTGTTTTTTGGTTTTTTTTAATGGGAAGGGGGGGCGATAGTGTTCAGACGTGCACTTTCCCCGTGTCTAAAGCGAAGATGCGGATCGCTTGGCCGGGAGCAATTTTTGCCTCCTCCCTCCCCCCCACTCGCCAGGTCGTTTGGCTTGTAGCGTCTGAAGGCTCAAAAAACCATGACAGCGCGTCGATGTGTCCAGGATGCACAAGCCACAAGCTGGCCTAATCTCTCCAACTGTGTATTTTAATTTGGATTTTTAATGGAGGATTTTAACTGTCGGGCCAAAATGTTTAATTTATTTTTAAATTGTTTTTAAATTTTGTATTTGATGTTTTTTTTTACTTCTGGCTGTTCACCGCCCTGAGTCCTTCGGAAGAAGGGCGGTATATACATTTAAATATTAAATTAATATTCCAGCCAATATTTCAGCCTGGCTGCTCTGCAAAACCCACCCTGGGGCCAGTTTATATAGGCTGTTGGATCAGAGTGTTGTGTGAACCCAGAACTCGAGTCAATAGAGAAAACCATAATAAAGCGAGGGTGTCCTTCAGATACGATGAATGGGGGGTGGGGGTGGGAGGTTGGAATAAAAGCCCTGATACATTTGCAAGTTGACAGCCATTAGGGATGCGATTCCAGCATCTTGTCACAGGTTGTGTGGTACCTCTTACGGTTTGGCTTGCAATCTAACGGTGTGGTAAAAGATGGGTTTGTATTTAAGTTGGTAAAAATCCACTCATTTAGGTTCTGTGTTTTAAGATGGATGTTAGAGTGCTTATGGCTGCTGCCCTTAATCTTCTTGAGAACATGGTCCATGGTTTCCTGCTATCTCGCCGTGCCTTAAAAGTTGTGAAAGTAAAGAGTACATGTTGTACACATAACAGTGGTTTTTTTTCAGAGAAAAGAACCCTTTGCCAACTCAAACTTTTACTATGTTTTAGCTTATTAATTTTTTATTCTTCCCACTTTAAGTTTTTTTTAGTTTCTCTACTCAAAACAAATATAATCACTTTGTGCCAGAGTAACTTCAGCATACTTTGTGGTAGTGACTTCTGCTTTACTTTTTTTGTGATACTCTTCAAATGAAACACTACTACAGGTAGTCCTTGATTTACAACAGTCTGCGCTCCAAACAGAAGCACAGAAATTACAACAGCGCTGGAAAAAGTGATTTATGACCATTTTTCACACTTACAACCATTGCAGCGTCCCCATAGCCACGTGATCAAAATTGAGATGTTTGGCAACTGACTCATACTTATGACGGTTGCAGTGTCCCCGGGGTCATGAGATCACGTTTTGCGACTTTCTGATAAGCAAATCAATGGGGAAGGCCGCTTCGCTTAACAACTGTGTTACTAACTTAGCAACTGCAGTGATTCACTTAACAGCTGTGGCAAGAAAGGTCATATAATGGGACAAAACTCACTTAACAACTGTCCTGCTTAATAACAGAAATTTTGGGCTCAACTGTGGTTGTTAAATCAAGGCCTACCTGTATGTAGCAGTGAATTTTCAACCAGAGTCATAGTTGTAAATTTGTAACGCTTTGAAGGGGCCAGAGAATATACAGGCCAGGGATTTTCAAACTTTTTCAGGAATCTGATACTTTAAAAAACAAACAAGCAGAACCTTTAATGATAAAAAAAACTGGCAGTAAACTGAAACAGTTATTTAAAGTTATTTCAATTTCACAAAAATCAATGCCCTTATCATTGTTCCAGAAAGCTCTCCACTTATTTCAAATATAAAAAGTAAACTGCAAAATTAATATTTTGATGTAAAAATTTTAAACCTTGAATTTCAAAGTGACATGGTAATTCAATATTTCAATATTCAGTATTTTAACAAAATTAATGTCCACTGAGTGGGTAGAACTGTATTTCATTAGAAAAATGGCTGTGAACATTCTTGGCTGTGTTCACTTTTTTGCCATTACAGAACTCTATTTTTACTTATCATGGACAATAGTTTTGATATATAGAGGCCAAAGGAAAAAAAACTTTTGCCAGAGTTTAGGCCAAAAAAAAAAAAAGTGTTTATAATGCTACAGATGAGTGGTACTCTGTTTCCCCTAAAATAAGACATCCCCTGATAATAAGCCCAATTGGGCTTTTGAGCGGATGTGCTAAAATAAGCCCGCCCTGAAAATATTTAAATGCATGCACAGCCGGTCCCCGCCATTTCCTCTGGTTAGGTTTAGGGAGACAGAGCTGGAAATCAGGTAAGATGGCAAGAGGAGCCCCATCTTGCTTCACGCACCCCAAAATAGTAAGACATCCCCAAAAATAAGGCCAAGAACTTATTTTGGGTTCAAAAAAAATATAAGACAGGGTCTTCTTTTTGGGGAAACACGGTAGTTTTGTCTAATATAATTTATTTTAGCCGAATATTGATAGTCTTCTTTATCTTAGCTGAAACGTTTTAGTCTGAAATTAATATTTTTCAGTCTAAAAAAGTAGGAATGATAACTTCTTATTAAAAAAATAAGTTAAATGAAATATTTATTAACATAGATTTATTGATATGGTAGATCTGGTATTGATATAGTCAGTCATAAGGTCAGTTTTGGACTGGTTGGTTTGTTGAGAAACAAAATAATTTTCATGTGCATAATAACCATGTGAAAACATTCCTTGACTCTTACATAGCAGTGCAAATAAGTTATATATGAGAAACCAGGAATTATTAATGCCGTGCTCATGTCCCATGCTGTCATTGTGACAATCGGGCATATTTTTTCATCCTTAAGAATTAAAAACAAAATATGTTCAATGTTGCATTCGTTTTTTTTGGAAAGTTATGGTAGATTTCACTGAACAGTCAACGTGTGCTTGCAGTAGATGGCACTGCACTATTCTGGTGGATTTCATAAGGTCAGAAATCAGATGGTTTTCACTGTTTTCACTCCTCTGCTATTTAATAAAAAGCACTTTGAATTAAGGCAGACAGTTCAAGAATCACAACTGTAATTTATGTGTAGTATGTAGAACAGCTTCCTCCACTAGATTTGAAAGTGTGGCGTGCTTTTTATGACAGAAGCACGCCTGGTCTTGTAAGCATGTTTTATTATTTATTATAGATAAATAATGTGTATATGTAAGCTTTAAAAACCATGCCACTCGGGACATGCCTGCATGTTCATGGCACATTGTGGAAAAAGCAAAGTTCTGCCTCCTTCACAATGAGTAAATGAACTTAGCAAAGAATTGGGTCTCCCAGGACGGGGAAAATTTTCTGATCTTCCCTGATGTTTACTACGATTGCTGCTATCGTTGTGAGATCTCCCCAGCGTCTTTTTATCATCATCTTCTATCTTGTAAAAAGGTCAGGTAGCGGTGAAAGCATCTTACCTTATTACATGGTTATATTACCATCATAATGATATTCAAGGTTGCCATGGTGGTAATATGATGTTTGTGTCATAATCCTGGCCCCATCACAATGGTTGTGTAGATATCGTTGCTGTTGTTGCCAGCATTTTAAAGGAAGAGCAGGGAAAGAACAGTTGCAGTAGAGAGCTTTGTGCTTGTAGAAAGAACATGCTTTGTTTGTTTAAGAAATCAAATCAAATAAAAAATCTCCTTTGTCCCTGTTGTTTCTGTGTTCAAAACCTCGATACCTGGGGCGGGGAGGGGGAAAGGGGGGGGGAGATTCAGTATGATTGCATGGAAAGTGAGGCCAAAATTGGACTTTAAGAATTATTTGGCCAACCATGAGTTAGTTTGTGAATTAAATTTGGAATTCCTTCCACATTACTGACTTATATATATAGAATGCACTGATCCCACTGTAAATACATATTAGTTCCATCATTCAAGAAACAGCAACCAAAATTTTGCATGAACATTTCTCTGCTATGACTGTGATTTTGGCATAGACTTCTGTGTGGTATTTTGCCCAATTAAAGACATCACTCAAAATTTGTGCAAAAAGAAAAAAAGGAATAATCAGCGTTCCTTTCTGTAAAGTTCTTGTACTTTTTATTCTCCACATGTTTTACAATATTGGTGTATCTTTGATCTTTACAACCATAATGTAGACTTGGTAGTTGTGAAGAATTCTTTTTGCAGGGCTTTTTATGTGTGAGTGAGTGAGTGTGCATGAATGTGCATCTATGATTGATAGCTTTCCCTTTTTTTCCTCCTGCCTAGTTACAAAATTGTGCCAATAGTGAAGCTGTCATGCAAACATGTCCTGCATGTTAATATTTTTCTAATTTTGCAGATGATTATCTAAAATTCCACTTTACTAGACTGTGTTGCCTTTTGTTTGTTCGGCCCGTGAGTTAGTCTCCATTGCAGCCTAGTCTCTGCAGTTTCCTTGGCAAGATATTTTTGAAATGCTTTGATTTTTTTGACTCCTTTTCCCTAAGGCTGAGAGAGAGGGACTGGCCTAAAAGGAGTCAACTAGCCAGGTGCTTTAACCATTAAACCAACTGACTCATATTGCCTCTTACTGTATGAAATGAAGAATTTTGCACGACATTTGTATGGAAGATGTAAGTTGTTGTTGTTTAAGGCTATTAAATACTATTCAAAAGCCACACTATTGCTATGATTTTTTTTAAAAAGTTCAATAAATTGTCACAAAACAAGAAGCACATTTGCTGTTATTTAATGCCTGTGGTAGGTTATCAACCACTTATGGATATTGTGTGGCCCTTATTTTCTTTCCGTTTTGGTCCCCATTTTCTCTTAAGAATGCACTAAAACAAAACATCAAACTGCTAAAGAACAGAGGCATGATTTCCTATGAATTTTTTTTTTTTGAAGGGAAGAAGGGAATTTGAAGTGGTAAACCTTAGATATTTTTAGCAAACCAAGCTCTTCAAATAAAATATTTGTCCTGGGGTGAAAAAAGTGTTGGATCAGCAATCTTGACATTATTAATGGCCCGCAGTCACTAAACAACTGTAATAAAAAGTGCAGCCACTAGCTGCAAAAGAATTGTCCATCTTATTTTAAGATTAGAGCAAATACTATTCTTGGTGTTTTTATTTTTAAATTTGATCACCATATACCGTCCCCCTGAAGATAATTACTTTGTTTTTAAAAGATATTTATTGGAACTTGCTGAACAACCAAAATAATGCATAGTTCAGAGAAAAGGATTTAAAAGTATTTCATATAGAGCTCAGTAAGAAAAGTGGATGGACTCCGTTACAGTGGGGATGATGCATTGTTGGACAACCTGAAAAGCCAACTTATGGGCAGATTGTCATGGAGAAAACCTATGTGGCTTCTAAGAGTCACACTGATGTGATACCACATAATCTGCTTAATACAATCTAATACATAAGATTTTTTTCATAGAAGCTTAAAAATAATATCCAATTTCTACAGGGAAAAAAACCAGAGGTGGTATTCAGCCGGTTCATACCAGTTCGAGCGAACTGGTAGTGGAAATCGCAGGTGGGCCCACTCACCCGCCCACCCCTCCGGCTCTATATTGTACTATTTAGGCACGTTTTCGAGGCCGGGCGCATGTGTGGAAGGCGCATGAGCGAACAAAGTGCATGCTCGGAAAGCTGGGCGCATGTGTGGAAGGCGCACACACGGACGAAGCAAGCATGTGTGCGCGGGGTGAACCAGTGGTAAGAATATTGGAAACCCATCGCTGGAAAAAATACTGAAGATACAGAAGATTTAAAAAAAAAGGCATGCCCATCCTCTATCTAATGTAAAAACCAGCGAAGTATAGTGATCCAGGTGTTATACTGGCACAGGAACACCCAGGTCCAAATCCACCCCTAATCACCAAAGCTCCCTAGGAGATTTTGGCCTACTTTCTCTTTTAGTTCAGTTTACCTCAGAGGTTTATTGTGGTAGAGATAAATGGGAAGAGGATAGAGTGCTGGGTATCCTACCTTGAGTACCTGAATAATAAAACTAATACAAAATCTAATTCATACATAAAGTCTTCTTTGCTACTAACACTGCTGCTAAGCCGTGAGGGCTGTTTGTTACCTTAGCTACATTTGATTATAAAACGAACATTAGGAGTGCTCCATTTTAACATTTGAATGAAGTGTTGCTTTGAATGCTCTCCGATGTGGCAACCTATTTCTAATTATCAGAATTTACTTAGCAACAGCTGTGCTCAGCCCCTGGAATCAAGCAGCCTTGCCTTGCCTTGCCTTCATACATTTACTAAAGTCTATTATCCATTATTCTGAAGACTTCTAAAAGCTGAAACTCCTTTCATGCTATATTAGCTTGAAATGATTTGTCTAATAATATATACTCTCCTGGCATGGCTATTTAAAAAACCTGAAGAACTTTATTACACATGGAAACATAAGCATCCCTGCCTGTTCTTAACAGCAGCATCCAACACATAAACAAGTTAAAAGTTAAATTTTCCTTTTGGAAAATCTCTTTCGGTCTTGTAAGCTGTAATTTATAATAATGCCCTATAATATATCAAAGCTAATTGGTTTTAATACTCTGTAGGAACTGTTGAGTAGGTTTTTTAAAAAATTGACATTTTAGACCCAAAGAAAGAATAGTGAGATTCTGGTAAATTCAGTGTTTTCATGAATTTACTTGTCAGTAAATTTGGTTCTTTTAGGATTGCTAGACTTTAGGCTTTGTGAAGGGGAATTTTTATGAATAAAATCAAGTTTTATTGCAATCATTGGCCAGGTTTTGACTTTTTGGCTAGGATCAAGTGAGTTTGAATGGGTCTGCAAATTGTTGAGCAGCAGGTCATATGAAGGCATGAGAAGTGCTACAAGGGTCCTGAATATGCTGTTTATCAATGCTCTTACAGATGTAGCAACATGCCCTTGTAGTTACAGTTAGACCAGGAATTGGTCTCTCTGAACTGTTGATTATATGACAAATTGGTTTGGAAATAATGCTGTTAGCTTGATGTTGGTTAAAATTATGACAGCCAAGGAGGATGTGTGTGTGTATATACATTCTTTTAAAAAAAGAGGAAGCATGAGAGTATTAGAAAACTCACTGATGCTCATGATATAATTGATCTGGCCAATTGAAGAGAATAAATGTTCTTCATGTTTTTAGTCACAGCACTTCAGATAAGAAGCATGGCATTTAAAAAGCTCAGCAGTTTCATTAAAGTACATGGATCTTAATAGAAACCTTTACAGAATTAAACAAGAGGTTTTAGCAAGTCATTGATAGCAATTAAGCCACCACAATATCTTTACTCTATTCTGGAATAAATTATGGATTTGCAAAGCATTGTGTTCTGAGCTTGGAATGGCTACGCTAAATACTCTTTTTTTTTTAATATATTTTTTTTATTTTTTAAAACATAAACATAAAATACATCTTTTCAAAATGAAGCATTGATCATAAATTGATACAAATCACTAACAAATCTTAATTTACAATTAACACAACTTAATATTTTACTCAATTATTTTCCTAAATTCTATCTATTTAACAATGCCATTATCCCAAAAACCCGTTACTTAAATCTTTAAATCCTAACCAAATATCATTTCATTCTATGCTAAATACTCTTAACGTTGGACTATGCTAAATACTCTTAACGTTGGACTAATATACACATTCAGGAGAGATTTGCTGGGATCCTGGCTTAGTGTTGCTGTAACTTCTTCAACAAACCATAGTGTAAACTCTGTCCTTCTGAGACTAGTCTTTACAAAATACATAGAATCAATCTGGGTTTTAACAGTGACTGATAAGGAAGTCAGATGCTTCCTATATAGTTCTTGTTAAGATGGACTGCAGCTTTTCTAAATCTGAAAACTTGTTAAAGGTACTTTTTAGGCAGAACACATTATAATGATCAAACATGATGTCACAAGCATTGTATTACTGAGGCCAGATCTGCATTCTTCAAGAATAAATATTCTGGACTTGATTCATTTTAGGCTTAGCTGAGCAAAGGAATTTCTGGCCTCGCTAATAGGTGGGGCTCAAACTTCATATTAAGTCATCACTTGTTTAACTATGGTTTATTCAATGAAACAAAGAGTATTATACCAGTGATGACTAAACCAGATGTTTAGTCATGGGGTTTTTCAACTACTGCTACTTGATTAGCCTTTTTTGCATATAGTCTTTAGATGTAATTATTGAATTGTTTCAGCTGTGAATTGTTTCAGTTTATTTGCATTTATGCAAAGCTTTCATATTCCTGTCTTCTCAGGAACCGGGATGCCAAGGGTGTCATTTAAAGTGAGAAACAAGTATTGAATTTATGTTAAAAGAAGTTGGAGGAAGTGAACAAAAATATTCTTGAAATTTTAATCCTTAGTTTACTTTACTCTACTCTATTTATATGCCCTCCCTATCTCACTCTGCAAAGCGATTCACGGTGGTGTCAGAAATACAAAAATATGCAGTCATAAATACAAAAATATTAAAAAATGTTGAAAACATTAGGAGCGGAGGTGAGAAAAGGCAAGATTGGTACAATGGTGGCATCTTCTCTGTTAGTTCAACAGCCACTTCCAACATAGAAATCTCTGTCAGGACCCCAAGCCATTAGCAGAGCCAGGTTTTTATGCTCTTCTGGAATGCCAAAAGTGGGGGAGGGCAGACTTTACACAGGAAGTAAGATAATCCAAAGAGCAAGAGCAAAGCAGAAAAGGCTGTCCTTCTAGATCAGGGGTGTCAAACTTGATTTCATTGAGGGCCACATCAGGGTTGTGTTTGACCTCAGAGGGCCGGGGTAGGTGTGGCCAGGGAGGGCGTGGCCAGCTTGACGTCACTCCTGTCGGGGGCACCTGTGGTGGCCCAAGCGCTCTGCCAGCAAAAACAGGCTCCCGAGCTCCACTTTTGGCTGCCACTGCCTCCTGCAACCCACTGCCAGTGAAAACGGAAACATTTTCACTGGCAGAGGGTTGCAGGAGGCTGTGGCAGCCGAAAACGGAGCTCGGGAGCCTGTTTTTGCTGGCAGAAGTACCACGGGCCGGTCCTTCGCTGTTTCCAGGGCAGTTCTGCAGGCCAGATCTAAGCACCCCATGGGCCAGATCCAGCCCCCGGGCCTTGAGTTTGACACCCCTGTTCTAGACCCTCCAGCCAAAACTCTTTGACCAATGGGGGCTGTAGAATGCCCCTTTTGCCAGATTGAGTGGAGCTGATACCATTGGACCGAGATGCTTCATAACCCTTATAATCATCAGTTACGCAAACCGAGATTCACAATATTTTTACTACCAGCACCTCATGCCTGCCATTGCTGTGACTCCTTGTGGATAGTTTTATGATGATGATCACGTAGATCAGATATGGTACATTTTCTATACCTACTTGGGTATTGAACATTTTTCATGCTATCTGCTGGTCACCTATAGAAACAGAAATTTAGATAGAAACCTTCGTTCTTTTACTAGCAAAGCTGCATATCAAACTAGAGAATTAGAAGGGGGGGAAGCATTAAGTATATTAAGATAAGAGATGAGAATGAAATCCAGGTAGTGCACTACTAGCAATCTCGGATAATATACCTGTTGCTGTATTTTGCACTTAAAAATGGGGAGATTTAAGAAGATCAATTGAAAATCAGAAAGTGAGAGTTGACGAAGATTTGTTGCAATTTTCTCATAATGGTTGTTGTGGAAGAAAATAGGAAGAAGTTACATTATGTTTGTTTGCTGCCTTATCTATAAAAACAATACAAGCAGGATATAAATAAATAACCATAATTGTAAATGAATCCTGCAACCCTATCCACACATTCTTTTCAAAATGGTATTTTCTGTAAAACCCAACCCCTGATATTAGATAAGGGTTATGGTTATAATAGTTATAATTATAAGGGTTATTTATAATATTATATTTATAAGTCCCAGCTTCTGCCAACCTAGCAGTTCAAAAGCATGTAAAAAATGCAAATAGAAAAATAGGGACCACTTTGGTGGGAAGGCAACAGCATTCTGTGTGCCTTTGGCGTTTAGTCATGCCGGCCACATGACCACTGAGACGTCTTCAGATAGCGCTGGCTCTTTGGCTTTGAAATGGAGATGAGCACCACCCCATAGAGTCAGGAACGACTAGCACATATGTGTGAGGGGAACCTTTATCTTTATTATAACCATTATATACAAACCAGATAAAAGAAATAGACGTTGTACTTCGGAGTAAAAGCATGTAGACAGAGTAGAGAAAATAAATAGATAAGACTTTATTACGATCATAAACCAAGAGAAATAAAAGACCACCATGGTGAAACATTGCATAACCATTAGGAATTACAGCTGCTCGCAGGCCAGTATTTACACACAGGAGAAAAAGAATTGGCAACATTGAGACACAGATTTTACCTTTGTTATCTAACAGGTAATACGAGTGGAATAAATCAGAATGCCCTGGGAATTTAGAAAGAAGAGGAAAGATCAACTGCAAATGAGTCTCCCTGTAGAACTGGCTACATAACAAAACACGAGCTACAGTTTTTTTACTGTACCTGCCTCACAAAGGCACCATTGTTTAGCAAAGGAGATTTTCCAGCCTGCTGTAGGTAGGGGGGAAAAGACAAGAGTTTTAAGGACAATGTCTGTTCGTCAACCTGCAACGTAATCTTAGGGATGGATGAATGCCTTGGCACTTCCTGTTTATACTTAGCATGACTTGCTTAAAGCATAGATTTTGCTGAATAGAACTTAGTTGCTGGGCTCAAACATGGGAAGTAATAGAAGCATTGTTTCCAAGATACAGTTATTGTGGTAATTATTATTTATTAAATTGAACATAAGCTTTCACTCTAGTGGACTCTGGGCAAAACACAATACAGAGGTAGTTCTCAACTTACAACAGTTCATTTAGTGACCATTTGAAGTTACAACGGCACTGAAAAAAGTGACTTATGACCATTTTTCACACTTATGACCATTGCAGCAGCCCCGTGATCATGTGACCAAATTAAGACATTTGGCAACTGACTCATATTTATGACAGTTGCGGTCAGGGTGGATAAAAATCAATGATTTTTTTAAAAAAATCGGATTTTTTTTATTTAAATCGGATTTTTTTGATTTTTATTGAATTTATTTTAATAAAAAAATTTTGGGGTAAAAATCTATCGTAAGATAGTTTTCTATTTAAGATACATAAATAATTTAGTTTATTCAGCATGAAATGGAGCTTAGTTATGTAGCATGAGGCTGTATATTCTGCAACACTGGGACTATCGGTGAGTCAACAGCGGGTCAGAGGAGTAGCAGAGATGACAGTTGCCCTTTAAAAATTATGATTTAAATCGAGTTGATTTAAATCAAGCCTTTTTACTAGTGATTTAAATCATGATTTAAATCGACTCGATTTAAATCATGATTTAAATCGACTCAATTTAAATCAAATCCACCCTGGTTGTGGTGTCCCACGGTCATATTATCAACTTTTGATACTTTCTTACGAGCAAAATCAATGGGGAAGCCAGATTCACTTAACAACCGCGTTACTAACTTAGCAACTGCAGTGATTCGCTTAACAATTGTGGCAAGAAAGCTAGTAAAATGGGGCAAAGCTCACATAACAACTGGCTCGTTTAGCAACAGAAATTTTGGGCTCGGTTGTGGTCATAAGTTGAGGACTACCTGTACAAGGTTAAAATAATTAAAATATGTGAACAAGATGAAATAATTATTGGATTCGCGCTGTACATGAGGTAGGCTGTATAATAGTAGTTTGGAATACAGGTAGTAAACAGTTTATTTAGTGACCATTCAAGTTACAACATCACTAAAAAAAAGTGACTGCTGACAGTTTTTCACACTTATGACCATTGCAGCATCCTCATAGTCAGTGATCAAAATTTTGATGCTGGCAACTGACTCATATTTATGACGGTAGCAGTGTCCCAAGTTCATGTGATCATCCTTTGTGACCTTCTGATAAGCAAAGTCAATGGGGAAGCCAGATTCACTTAACTGTGTAGTAATTTAACAACTGCAGTGATTCACTGAACAACTCTGGCAAGGAAAGATGTAAAATGGGGCAAAATTCACTTAACTGTCACACTTAACAACATAAATGTTGGGCTCAATTGTGGTTGTAAGTCGAAGAGTACCTGTAGTTATAAATCTAGCCAGGATTCTCTTCTTTTGATCTTCTGCTATATGCCGGTTTAAAGTAAAGAGTCTGGGATAACAAGCAGGATCTGCAATGCTGATGTTTGCTAAATTAAGAGTTCTCCAGTTCAGATGTCATGCAAATTAAAATCTTAACCCAAAAAAACCCAACATACGATCAAGAGGGAAGGTAAGATGTCATAAACTATGGGCACGATGCAGAATTAATTGGATTCCAGTCTCTTTTAATCAGTAGGAGTGACATGCATCTTGAACAACTTGATTTGCATCTAGATCCAAATCAACAAATTTTCACTCCTTTTCATTTATGTGTAGACAAAAATATTCCCTTTGAACTAGGAATTAAAATGCACACTGTGTGAACGTAATACACATTTAAACTGCTGGGTACAATTACTTTGGCATTAAAAAAAACCCTTTTGAAATGAGCATTAAGTATGAAATGCTCAATTTTATGATCCTCATAAAAGTTACAATTGGAGTTTTTTTTATTTACTTCTATATCCCAGTTATAGTATCTCCTGGATGTGTTTATAACTATTCTATTTGGGGGTGTTACAGAACACTGTCAAACCAATTCATTTACACACACACACACACACACATACACACAAAAGAAAACAACCCCAACTTTTTAAAAAAATTAACACGATTCATACAAATTGGAAAATATAGCAACTGAAAAAAGAACTCCAGAATAAACTTTTTTAAAAAAAACCAGCAAGGGTGTTTTTTTGCTGGAAAATCATCGTTGCACTGAATGATTAACTAGCAGGTAGAAAAACTGCAATGCTGATTGGCAATCTCTCCCAGCTAGCATTATGCATCATTTAAAAATGCTCAAGCTGTAGGAGGAATTATCCCTTCAGGAGCTAGAGCTAAAATGATATTGAAATGAAACGTAAACTGTAGTATATGGTAGCCTCTAATTGTTTTCAAGTCATCCTTATTTTAGAGATGAGTGAATGCTGTTGTCGGACTTGCCACAACTTAAACCTCTAAATAGAAATGAACCTTGGCACCATTTGTTGAAAAATGTATAGTTTATTAGAAGTCAAGTGTATTGCAGTATTGCAAAGACAGAACTGAGAGTTGCATGCCAAAATCCCTAAGTTAGTTAGTTAGTTTGTCTGTCTGTCTGTCATATTTCTATGCCGCCCACTCTTCGAGGACTCTGGGCGGCTTACACCAAAGACAGTATACTAAATAGCGTATTGCCCCCAACAATCTGGGTCCTCATTTTACCCACCTCGGAAGGATGGAAGGCTGAGTCAACCATGAGCCGGTGAGATTTGATCTGCTGAACTAGCAGTCAGCTGAAGTAGCTGCAGGACTGCACTCTAACCACTGCGCCACCTCAGCTCTTTCCCTCCGTTAAGGGAGGGAAAAGTTCTACTTTTCCCTCCCTTAACTGTCTCTCACTGCCCACCCCAGTGTAACCAATCAGGTTCAGGCAAGATGTTTTCCTAATGGTCAGTCCAAGCGCATTTTGGTATGCGACTCCCTCCTTTTTCCAGCTTGAGTAACCTTGAGGCAACTTCTTGAGGAGAGAGAGCACTTACTTTCATTTCCCCAAGCCTTCCCTCCTTCATTCCGCCTCCCCACGGATCATGGCAGGCTATCACCCATAGCAGCAAAGCCCAAAACAACATAAGGGGGAAGCTGACAGCTGTTCTACTGATTGAGGATACCAATGCAGTGAACTGGGTGTTGAATTTGATGACTTTATAAGAGAAGGGTTTTACAGTGACTTAATTATTTTGATTTAGGGATGCGGTGGCTCAGTGGCTAAGACGCTGAGCTTGTCAATCGAAAGGTCGGCGGTTCAAATCCCTAGTGCTGTGTAACGGGGTGAGCTCCTGTTACTTGTCCCAGCTTCTGCCAACCTAGCAGTTCGAAAGCACATAAAAAATGCAAGTAGAAAAATAGGGACCACCTTTGATGGGAAGGTAACAGCGTTCCGTGCGTCTTTGGCGTTTAGTCATGCCAGCTACATGACCACGGAGACGTCTTCGGACAGCGCTGGCTTTTCGGCTTTGAAACGGAGACCACCCCCTAGAGTCGGGAACGACTAGCACATATGTGCGAGGGGAACCTTTACCTTTAATTATTTTGACCAGATATAGTTAAAACACAAGACAACCCCTCCCCCCCAAAACCTTTAAAAAAATACTTCATTGAACAATAACACCTGGGATCCATATTTATAAAGCCACTTTAGAAACGTTTAGAAAGTTTCTGGAAATAAAGGTCAGCCTTTAATTTGGCAACTCCTATTTCTTAATTTTATTGGTTAAATTTATATGCCTCATGAGCTCTGTGCTTATTGAAAATAACTGGATATCATTTATCATCAAATAGACAGTTCATCTGTCCAATGAATTCTAGAAACAAAGACATTAACAAGAATTGCATAAACCAATCTAGATAAGACATGATTAATTGAAGCGTAATACAACCGAAATTCATAAGGGCCCAAACCAATAATTCTCTACAGCCTCAAGCGCTTGACTAAGGCTTCCTTCATAGGAAGAACTGCACTTCTGTGTGATGCTACATGGCCATGCACGGAACATTTTAGGAAAGTACAAATAGTGATAAAATCTATAAGGAAACAACTTGTATATCCTTTTTGGACTTTTCAGGGTTTTTTTTTTTTTGCCCCTTCTGTTCAGTCATATCTGATTTTCAGAGACTGCCTGGATAAGTCCCGTAGTTTTCCTGGCAAGATTTTGCCAAATGTTTTGCCATTGCTTCCTTCCTGGGGCTAAGAGAAAGTGATTGGTCCAAGGCAGTGGTGGGTTCCTCCCAGTTCGGCCTGGTTCTCCCGAGCCGGTAGCAGTGACGATATGACATCACCGAACTGGTTCTGCCCCCCCTGCCCCCCACCCCCGCGTTATTCTTACCTTTTATTTGGCCCCACCCCCAATCTATTGCTGCCTCCTGAATCCCAGCTGATGGCTAGAGGGAAAATAACTGTTTAAACTCTTGCCGCGGGGCTTCAAAGGGCCGCCCTATAGCTGATCAGTATTAAAAGAAAACAAATGAGTAGACCGGTGCCTGCAAAAATAAATGGGTAGACCAGTGCCTGCAAAAATACATGAGTAGATCAGTGCCTGCAAAAATACATGAGTAGATCAGTGCCTGCAAAAATACATGAGTAGACCAGTGCCTGCAAAAAATAAATGGGTAGATCGGTACAGCTCTGCAAGCAGTTAAAAGCCTGGTAGACCAGTACCTCTGCTAAATCCTAAATAATTGTCACATGACCATCAAGCCACACCCATAAAATAAGCCACGCCCACAGAACCGGTAGTAAAAAAATTTAGAACCCACCCCTGGTCCAAGGTCACCCAGCTGGTTTTGTGCTGAAGGTGGGAATAGAATTTATAGTCTCCCTGATTCTAGCCTGATACTTCAGCCACTACACTAAAGTATCTCTCAATAGCATTTGGTCTAGTGCAGGGGTCGGCAACTTTAAACACTCAAAGAGCCATTTGGACCTGTTTCCCACAGAAAACACCGGAAGCCACAAAGGTCCTAACCAGAAGCCCCCCATTCAATTCTGGAGTTGACCGGAAGTCCAGTTCCCCCACCATAGAGTCTCCTCCTAGTGTGGCATCCTTTTTCCTCTACCTGTCCTAACTGAAAGCCCTATCAATAGTGGAGCCGACTGGAAAACCCACCCCTTGCCATAGAGTCTTCTCCTGGTGTGCCGTGCTTCCCACCCCCCAAACTGGAAGGTCCTCTCAAAATTGTGGCGCTGACCAGCAACAGGGAGCCGCAACAGAGGGATGAAAGAGCCACATGTGGCTCCAGAGCTGCGGGTTGCTGACTCCTGGTCTAATGGTTAAGGCTTCAGGCTAGAAAGCTGGAGACTGTGAGTTCAAGTCCTGCCTTAGACATGAAAGCCAGATGGGCGACCTTGGGCCAGTTACTTTGTCTCAGCCCAGTCCATCTCATAGGGTTGTTGTTGTAAGGAAAGTAGGAGGAGAAAAGTGTGATTTGCCACCTTGAGTTATTTGTAAAAATAAAAAAAAAGATGGGATATAAATAAATGAAATTTAGTAAAATTTCAATAAATTTTCAGTAACATTCATCAAAAGTAACGGTATGAGGTATACATGAATACAACCAACAAGATGGAAATAGAACTTGGCAGTCGATTGATATTTTAGAACTGTAAACTTAAAATACTTCAAAAGTTATTAGAATTGGTACCTAAATCCATATCTTTTCATGTCAGTATTACTACTGATACTACATTACAGTCTCTAAAGCCTCTCATTTCTTTAATATCCTTTCCTTAGGTGAAAAATAAAAAATGAGATTCAGCTATCAGATGATGAGACTAAGAAAGCAGCTACAAACCTCATCCATATTGTTAATGTTGAGCTTCATTTGAAGGAAGCTTTGTTTTGTTTTGAAATAGAAATTGCAAGGTTTTATAGAAGTGGCCGGGTTTAATTTTTCTTGGTAGCACGGTATTTCGAGCAAAACCACTGCAGGTTGCAGACTTTTTCAAAAAAGGGAACTTTGAAATTTGGTCATCTATAATTTGGAATTGAGACATATGGAGTAACAGCTCTTCTAATGCAAAGTTGGTGTTTTATTACTAATATAAAACTTAATCTGGTTTTTTTAAAAAAAAAATATTTACACAATTAGGTTCATTTAAATGTATTCACATAAAATGTACATTTTTACCTTTTGACTTCTCCTAAACTTTTAATTTAACCAGAGAATTCATACTTTCAGGATGAATTTTGACATTGCCCATGTGATATGTTATAAGGAATCTCGGATGCATTGTGTGAAAAAATAATTTTTCCAAGAAAATGTCTTATGAGGATATGTAAATAAAACATGTACCTAAAATTCTTTAAGAAAAAAAAAGTTTTTTTTTGTTGAGGGAATTGAAGAACTAAAGATTTGCTCAGATCTTGAGCAATACGTTTGAATAATTCAAAATGGTATTTTAAAATAGAAATTGGCTTCATAAATCAATTAGTGGCTGCAAGCAGCACTCTGGTTTTCTTTTTCCTAACATCTTCATGAAAAACATTATGGCTGTTGAGTGCTTTCAGTACAACTTACAGTTATAATGCCAGGTTGATTCCCAGTGCCTCCGAATGTGGGAATACAAATAGTCAAAACAGAGTTGATTAAAGTGATATTA
Source organism: Pantherophis guttatus (assembly GCF_059756535.1). Taxonomy (NCBI): domain Eukaryota; kingdom Metazoa; phylum Chordata; class Lepidosauria; order Squamata; family Colubridae; genus Pantherophis; species Pantherophis guttatus. The sequence continues at coordinate 76,004,309 of NC_142068.1, read as the reverse complement.
CATTGTACCTAGCCTGCGCCATCTTTGCTAATTGCCATTTGTTCTGTTTCAGTGAAAGATTACAGCATTGACCTTCGTAGTCTAAATAATCTTAACAGAGATAATCAGAAATTGAATATTTCTATAACATTTGCAAACAATAATGATATTCTGTGATACTCTGCCCTGATCAAAGGGTAATCGGTCTTATACGTAAGAGTAAGGTGTGAGACTTTACTGGTGAAGCTGTGTTCTAGAGACAAGGTGAGAATGCTGCTTTTGTAACTTTTGTCTCTGACCTAGGAGAGTTCCCTGCTTGTGTTTTTGGATTCCATCCCTGGGTTGGCAGTAAAGTTTCCAAAGCTGATTGTTCTTAGAGATATCAGCTTGCCTTTTTTGGGAGAAGAGTTAGAAGTGGTTCAGTAATTCATGGCACCCACCCACCCACCCATTTATTTATTTATTTATTTATTTATTTATTTATTTATTTATTTATTTATTAAATTTTTATACCACCCCCTCTCCCGAAGGACTCGGGGCGGTGAACAGCCAAAATTAAAAACACATAATACAAATATTAAAATACATTAAAACGAAATTAAATTATCTTTGGCTTCTCCAATTTAAAACCCCTTGCCCATAAAATTCCCCAATTAAAAGATTTTTAACCCAGCCCGGCTTGCTGAAATAAAAAAGTCTTCAGGGCCCGGCGGAAGGTCCGGAGGTCCGGGATTAGTTGTATCCCTGGGGGTAGCTCATTCCAGAGGGCGGGTGCCCCCCCAGAGAAGGCTCTTCCCCGGGGGGGGTCGCCATGATAGCCATGGACCTGTTTCAGGTCATACTGGGCCCAAAAAGAATTAGATGTGGATTTTATGATGTGATTGAAGGGTTGGGGTTGTTAATATCTCTCCCTTGTTATAGTCAATAACCTCTGATTACTGTAGAGCGGTGAGATGCCATTAACCTCCATGGAGAGGATAGACATATTTAATCAGTATCTCCAGGTATCTAATTGAATGGCTTTGTTTTCAGAAGCTTTTGGGAGAGTTACCTGCTGGGCAATTCTATTGAAGCCTTAGCTACCTGGGAAGTAGGGTAGCATCAGATTAAACTCCTCCTGAATGGTCTATCATGGCTTGCTAACCAGAGGAGACTTCTGGGAGTTCTGGGAACTTCAAGGAATGACGTGAATCAAGAGATATCTCGACTGCCACTGACATTAATCAAGGAGTGATTCTGACGGCCCACAAGTAAGAGCCCATCCTATTCATAGTAAATATCCCTGGGGTAGAGGATTTGATTTTATTGTTTTGCATCTCAACTTACAGTCATTCAATTAGTGACCATTCAAAGTTGTAACAGCATGAAAAAAGTGACTAGCAGCTGGTCATAAGATTGGGCATGAATTACTTAATCATCATCTTGATTAACCACAGACATTTTGGTCCCAGTTGTTGTAAGTTTAGGACAACATGTATATCTCCCAAATTCATGTTTTCATTCGTATTACATAGGATTTGATCTGTATTATTTTTGATCCCAATTACTATGTGTCTTGGGAATTGTACACCACTCAAAGATGCCTGATTGAATTGATTATAAAGCCAATAAATAAATAATCTGTCATACTTAGTAAAATATACTCAGAATGGTATTAAAAACAAACCCTTGTTTTCAATCCTGATTTATGCAGTATTTAATGCAAACATTGCACACAACTAAATATGCTTTAAGGATGAATTTTTAAATGCTATAGCTTACTGAAGTTGCTGCTTTGTTCTACAGACAACTACACAAAAATCTCTGGCTTTATATGTACTTTTTTTATTTTATAATCTGATTTAAGATAAATGACATGCTGTTCATTCAAGCATTTTAGAAATTTTCTCAGGAGAGCAAAGAGTAATTTCTCACTATGATAAATGTGTCAGAAGTGGGTTTCAGCAGGTTCTGACCAGTTCTGGAGAACCGGTAGCGGAAATTTTGAGTAGTTCGGAGAACCAGTAGTAAAAATTCTGACTGGCCCCGCCCCATCTATTCTCTGCCTCCCAAGTCCTAGCTGATCAGGAAGAAATGGGGATTTTGCAGTATCCTTCCCCTGGAGCGGGGTGAGAATGGAGATTTTACAGTATCCTTCCCCTGCCATGCCCACCAAGCCACGCCCACCAAGCCACGATACACTCACCAAACCACGCCCACAGAACCAGTAGTAAAAAATTTTGAAACCCACCACTAGTTTGTGTGTGTGCGCACATACACGTGCCCATGCGTTTTGGAAAGATGTGATATATATTGGAAAGCTTTGACATATCCCATAACACAAGGATGCTTAGTTGCAGGGTAGACAATTTTAGCTGAAAAAGTACTCCTTTTGTGTAAGAATCAACCGAGTTGTAAAACAATTTGCTTTTTTAAAACTCTGACTCCGACTTTTTGCTCTATGCTAGATCATGCTGTCTATCAGTATTGATTGGATATTGTCTGATCATGGCCTCTGCTTTTGAGATCAAAGAGAAGCAGAGGCATGTGTTAATGGAGTTCACTGTCCCTTTTAAAGCTTATTGCCATTATGCATTCATCTAATAATATCAAGGCAACCAAGCTGACAGGATGAAGTCTTAGTTCAAGCCAGTAATAGTTATAGGACATGGATTCTCAAGGCTGTAGGTTGCTGTCAGAACTGCCACCTCACACTCACCTCCTGCCTTTTCTTCCGTGCCAATCAGCCATAAACTAGGGGGAGGGGAGGGGGGGAGGGAGATGAGTGAGAGGAGGAAGGAACACTGCCTCCCTCCTTTCACTCGCTGTTCACTTTAGCAGCCGGAGACACGAATTCAACTAATAAAGGAGAATATTTGTAGCTCAGGGTTGATGTCAGGGGCCCTTGGTGTTCTCTGAGCTTGCTTGTTTTCTTGCAGACGTTCATTACCCAAACCAGGTAACATCATCAGTGCTAGTGATGATATTACCTAGTTTGGGGTAATGAAATGTCCGCAAAAAAAACCAAGCAAGCTCAGGGAGCACCAAGGAACCTCACACAAATTCAAGGCCTGTGAAGAAATATAGCTGCATACCAAGAATGACCGTTCCAACATCTGGTTTGAATATTCCCTTGACTTGAAATATGTTGAAGTATAAAATATATGAAATTTAGATTATGTAAAAAGAAAATATATCAATGGATATAATGAATTATTTTTTATTGAGATGTTGGATGGTACTCTTTGAGAATTGATGGTTATAATAATTGTTTCAATACCTATAACAATTGTAGTAATTTGAATATTTTTAATAATTCATTCATTTAAGCAAAGGAAAAGAAAATTGAAATGATGTAGGATTATGATTTACTAAAAAAGACTCATTTAAATTGGTCTTTATATAAATGGTATTGTTAAATAGACAGAATTTAGGGAAATAATTGTGTATTGTATTATGTTGTGTTATTTGAATTAAGAACTTTGTTTAAATGTTAAAATGGTATATTTTCAAGATTAGAGATAAGACTTAAATTTGAAGTAATAATTAAATAAAGACTTCATGAATATTATTAGGAAGTAATAATAAAATGTAAGGAAGCTCTAGAAATGGAAATAAGATTTAGAAATATAAATATGTTTGAATTGTATTTTTAATAGTGAGTATTTGGGGTAAGAATTGTGAAATGTATTATGAGGTATTAATTGAATTAAGATTTAAGGTGGATTAATAGAAAGGTAATTGCTTTGATTAAGTTAATATGAGTTAGCTTTCTATAAGATGGTAATAGTTGAGATATGTGATAAGTGTTATGGCAAAAATAGAATATATGAAATTTAATATGCTTTCTATAAGATGGTAATAGTTGAGATATGTGATAAGTGTTATGACAAAAATAGAATATATGAAATTTTGTTAAAGATGAACAAAAAGTTGAACAAATTTATGACCGGAGCAATGCTCTGTTCCGAAAAGATGTATTGTATGTTTATTTGTGTGTTTTAAAAAAAAATAAAAAAAATTTCCCAAAAAACAACATCTGGTTTGAATATGACTGGACAATCCGGGACTGAGGGAAGGGGGGAAATTACACTTGGGAACTAGGCACGCAAAACTCAGATCTGGCTTTGCTTTACTGTACTAGACTTGACCTTTAGTAAAGTAAAGGTAAAGGTTCCTCTCGCACATATGTGCCAGTCGTTCCCAACTCTAGGGGGCGGTGCTCATCTCTGTTTCAAAGCTGAAGAGCCAGTGCTGTCCGAAGACATCTCCGTGTCATGTGGCTGGCATGACTAAACACCAAAGGCGCATGAAATGCTGTTACCTTCCCACCAAAGGTGGTCCCTATTTTTCTACTTGCATTTTTTACGTGCTTTCAAGAAGCTGGGATAAGTAACGGGAGCTCAGCCCGTTATGCGGCACTAGGGATTCGAACCGCTGAACTGCTGACCTTTTGATCGACAAGCTCAGCGTTTTAGCCACTGAGCCACCGCATCCCACCTAGTAAAGTATATCCTTCTCTTAAAATGGAGCCATGGATTGTTCTTGCTTAAGATTTGAGTCGAGGCAGGTGACAATTGCAAGTTAAGAACCAGTTCGGTATAGTGGATAAGGAACAGAACTAAAAACTGAGAGACTGTTAATTCTAGTCTTTGTATTAAGCACAAAACCAATTGGGTGACATTGAGCCAGTAAATTCCAAATCACCAGAAATCTAGACTAATTCTAAAGGAGGGAGTGAGGGAAAGAGAGAGAGGAAACATTCTCTCTTTAAAATCAAACAGCACTTCCCTGGCTACTTGCGGTGCCATCCTCAAAAATATCATTTGTACTACTGGTAGTCCTCGACTTAAAACAGTTTCTTGACCGTTCAAAGTTACAGCGGCACTGAAAAAATTGACATGACCATTTTTTACACTTACGACTTTTGTAGCATCTCCACGTCACGTGATTTACATTTGAATACTTGACAAGTGGTTCATATTTATGACTGTTTGAAGTGTCCGGGGTCATCTGATCCCCTTTTGTGACCTTCTGATGAGCAACGGGGAAGCCAGATTCACTTAACAACCATGTTACTAATGTAACGCCTGCAGTGATTCACTTAACATATGTGGCAAGAAAAGTCGTAAAGTGGGGCAAAACTGAACAAATGTGTCACTGAACAACAGAAACGTTGGGTTCAATTGTGGTTGTAAGTCGAGGAATACCTCTATTGCAGGTGAGAGAGAACTGTTGTATGGTTCATATGGTGCACCATGTATTAGTGGAAGTCTGACCTCAATTTAAGTTTTAGGGGTGCTGGAGAAAAATGGATGCAATTGACCTTTTTCTGTGGCAAAAAGACCTTGTTCTTTTTGAGCTGGCCTTATACTTAATACAAATGTTAATGTGTCCCTAATACCTCTTGGTAGTTCCTACCTGCTCAGGTAGTTCAAATAGCATGTTTTTAATTGATTGGACCTAGAGAATGGAATTTTCCATTTTGGCTTCTAGACTACAGAATGTTTTCCCTGTGAGGTGTCTTTGTTCTTCATTTTTTGCTTTCTTGCATGCTTTTTAAAGCTGATGTTATGCCCAGCTAGGCAGTAATATAACCAAACTTAGCTGATTCCAAAATCTAATAAGGGTTAGATCCAGTGGTGAAATCCGAACCGGTTTGCTACCGGTTTGCTGGCTGCGCATGCACACTGCGCACCAAAAGGAGACTTGGGAAGGTAAGTAGAAGTGAGGGGTGGGGATCAGCTGTGGTGTGCAATTTAGAAAGCAGGATTTCCCAAGACCAACCAAGAACTATGGAGAAATTTCCTGATAGAACGATTAAGTAGTGGAAAAGCTTGCCTTCAGAAGTTGTGGCTGCTCCATCACTCGAGGTTTTTTAAAAAAAGATTGAACAACCACTTGTCTGAAATGGTATAGGGCAGTGGTGGCTAACCTTTTTGCCATTGCGTGCCAGGAGGGAGGGATGGGGCGGTTCAGGTGCGCGCGTGCCCACACCCATAATTCCATGCACCCCGCCCTGCGCATGTGTGCGCAACCCCGCTCCCCCCCTGCTCCTGGCACGCGATGGCCCGGTAGGCCCGTTTTTCTTTCTCACCTGGCTCCAGATCCTCTTTGTGCATCTGGGGAGGGCAAAAACAGCCTTTTCCATTCCCTCGGAGGCCCTCCGGAGGCCTGAAATGGCACATTTCCCAAATCCCAGTGGGACAGGAAGTGATGTTTTTTGCCATCCCCAGCCTCCAGAGCTCTCTAGGAGTGTGCACACCAGAGCTGAGCTGGCGTGCCCACTGATATGGCTACGCATGCCACCTGTGGCACACGTGCCATCGGTTTGCCATCACGGGTATAGTGTCTCCTGCTTGAGCAGAGGGGTGGACTAGAGGACCTCCAATGTCGCTTCCGACTTTTGTTTTTTCTGTATTCCATTATCCTATCTCTTGACAACACATTTTAAAGTAGAAATCGTAGTAGAAAATTTAAATGACTTGTATAGTTGTGTTTCTTCAATTGAGTTTTCTGGTTTATAAGGATCACAAGATTTTTTTTTTTTAAGATGAAGAATGTTTAACACAGCCATTGTTTTTTCAGTTTTAATAATTTCTTACATGGTTTCAGAGTATTCTGCCACATGTTCCACATGGACAAACTTTCTGAGGAAAACTAAAATACTTGACACACATCGTTTAATGGAAACTGTAGTTTGTCCAGATGGTTATACTGAAGGAATGCAGTTCTTGAACAGTTTGGGTCTTACTGAGATTACCAAATATATATGTGAAACTTATAAAGAGCATAATATATTGTAATGTCCTTGGGAATGAGATGCTGTTTTGGGAGTGGAAACTTTAATAGCTTTGATTGCTTAGGCCTTGAAGGTTTATATTTACTTTTAGCAGTATAACTGCTTAATTTTATTGCTGTCAAATGATTAGTTCCTGCTCATTTCCTTTTTAAAGTGAATTTTTGGAAATAAATCACCATATTTTTAAATTAAAACTTAACTAGATGATTATAATACCATTGAGTTGTAAAAACAAATCTTTGAACATCAGCATCCAATTTGAATGAACCATAGTTAAGAAATTGCAATTCTGCCACTGTTTTTTTTTTTTGCTGGATTTCGTGGCTCACAGGCTATATAGGGTTACTTTTAAACGTGATACGGCTGACTCGGGTTCAAATCATACTAGCTGTGCTGTTAGCAAACCCAGATGTTATCAGGATCTCAAAAACTTTACATAAACAAACAATCTGCTGATATTTTACTTGGTTTATAAGTATTGCTTTATTGAATGATGGAGAAAAAGCAGCATTCTTAGGCAAAGGAAACAAATTTTTAATAATTATGATATACGGGTGGCTGTTTATTTTAATGAAAGCTTCAAAGTATTCCTATGAAACTCTTTTCATATTCTTTTTTTTCTATGCAAAGAAATGTAAATAGTCTGATCCATTAACTTACAATGCAAATCAGTTAATTTTTTTATGTTTGGAAAATAATCTGACTATAAATAGCAAAGTATTGAAATATTACCAGGCAATATTGACTGAAAATATTTGCCAGGCAATTTTTAATTTGGATGGTTTAAAGCATGATGTGAAATAAATCAAATACGGATGGTGCATTATAAATTCTCTTTGTCCATAGGTTTGGGGGAGGGGCTAATTAACACTTTATACATATTCATTTTTATTAATACCATTTGCCCAATTATTGTGTACAAAATCCATTCATACCCACACGACAATATCTATGAGAATTCAAAATATCTCTTTTTTTTTATTGAAAAAGTTTTTCAAATACAAATTTTTCCCCCTTTCCCCCCCCTCCCTAACCCCCCTCACCCCCCTCCCCCTTTGACTTCTTCATAATAAAACCCAAATTCATAACAGATTATATCATACTTTGCTCTTACTCCATCTCCATATACTGACCCTTTCTTTCTAATAAAATTATCATACCCCCCTTATACTATGCTATAATATGCATTTCAAAGTGACATTCTATTATAACAATATCTAGTAACTCCTGATTTAACATAATGATATTATTATATCTCCCAATTTAACAATTTCCGCTCGTAATCTACGCTTTTACTACCCCCCATACGATATAACATTTCAAAGCATACTTCCACTCTAATACTATTCAATAAATCCCAATTTAACACTTATTCAGTTCAACTACCCAATTCCTTCCCCCCCTTCATTACATACATTCACATCTAAACATAATATCCCTTTTCTTTAAACTAAACAATCCGTAACCTATCCTATCTCCACCCACTTTCCTACAAAATTACCATAATTATTCTTAATATCTTTATTCTTCTGCCCACTCCCCTAGAAAAATATTCCCTTATGTAAATAAAATCCTAAAAGAAAAAAAAAACTTTTTGCTTGTAATCCATATAACATCTTCTGTAATATCCTTCAACTGGATGATAAATTCCATCACCCATGTTAGGGTAACATCGCATCCTTATTCCAACAGTATTTTCAGAATCTTCAAAATATCTCAAATAGTGGCCTTCATTAAATATTTTTTTAACAGAATAACAGAGATGGAAGGGACCTTGGAGGTCTTCTCGTCCTCATCAGCTGACATTTCTTGGCTGATGGGACCCGTTGCATCCCCAATCTAGTACAATGAATTCAAAAGGTAGAAACTAATGGGAGAAAATGATTCCTTAGGTAATCCGGTTCCAAGCCATGAAGGGCTTTAAAGGTGACAACCAACACCTTGACTTGCATCCCATCTGTGCAACTCCCATAGTAGTGGTGTTATATGTGGTGTATAACCAGCTCCATTAACTACCTGTACAGCTGTATTTTGTACATCCTTATTTTATATTTGTATTAATATTTCCATGTTTGATCTTGAGTTTTTGTGACATATAAATGAAAAGCTCTCATCCTTTTGTCAATTTGACACCTATTGAATCCTGCTTTCACAGTGATTTACTAAGAATAAATATGAACAACATTCAATGATGTGTTACTAATTCAATGAAATGCTGTTTTGTGATTCGTAGTCAACTTTGTTTCTTGGGTTTTTTTGGTGGGAAAAAATTTCCAAGTGGAATTTATCAAAGTTTCCAAATGAGATTTATCAGCATAAATTTCACTTCACAATCCAATCATAATGGTTAATCTTTTATTTTATTTACAGCCCTGGGCCAATAAATACATAAATATAAAATTAAAAATAGTCTTTGAAAATAAGGTTACCTTTTGATTAGGTAATTATGGTAAAGAAAGTTGAAAGGTGACTCAATCAATGTGGATCTTCTTGAATAAACAAGGGAGTTGGCTTCTTCCAGTGGTTTTTACTAGGTTGCACAAGTTATGAGCCTGCAGCCAAACCATACCTGTAGGATAGCAATAGCACTTAGACTTACATACTGCTTCACAGTGCTTTACAGCCCTCTCTAAGCAGTTTACAGGGTCAGCTTATTGCCCCCAACAATCTGGGTCTTCATTTTACCGACCTCAGAAGGATGGAAGGCTGAGTCAACCTTGAGCTTGGTGAGATTCGAACTGCCAAATTGCAGGCAGCCAGCAGTCATCAGAAATAGCCTGCAGTACTGCATTCTAACCACTGCGCCACTGTGGCTCATAGGATGCTACTACATTGATTTTGCAATACACCACTGTGCAACAAACAGCAGCAAGAAAAAAAAACTACAGTAGATACTTTGAACTCTGATGAAATTCCAGTGGACACCATTACAGTGTGCAACCTGGATTTTGATTCTTGTTCATGTTCTTAAACAGATTCCTGGGTGGTTAGCTAAGATATCACAAATCTGACCATAGAAACACTTTATGAACAAAAGATTTTTTTTTAAGTTTCTAAACAGTTCTCTTCATACATAAAAACACACACACACACAAATCTCCACTGAGTTTGACATTAATTCAATAATTATATTCTATTATTATAGGATTATGAATTGCCCTCACTAGAAATGTGTTTTAGTAGCAGTGAACTCAAGGAATATGTATAATGAAATTGGCATTAGAAAGGAAGTCATTATATTGTGTTTATTAATCAGGACTTTTGTTGTTACCTTAACTTTTCCTCATCCTCTCTTTTTAGTACTTTCCTTGTTGTCTGTAATTCTCCAGCTATTTGGCTGATTTTAACTGAACTGTAAATAGAAGATGGCAATGTCTTGATTATATGAATGCTTATATCCTATTTTTAGAACTAGGAAGTAGTGAAACCATCACTAGCAATAATGTCCCATCTTGTTCACTTTTCCAGGTTGGCAGCTGTAAGCCAATAATACATAATAATACTCCAGAATAAAATATATAGCAGGTGAAACATAGACCATTGCAGAACAGTAAGTCAAATGTAAAAATACTTAAAAGTGTTGAGTGTGAACTAAGCATTTGTATCAAGATGAAGTGATACTTGGATAGCTTTAAAAAATAGTTATTTAACATTCAAATAGGATACAAGAATAGTTGACAAGAATGTTAATTTGGTAGCTAGTGACACTGTTTTTGAGAAATATATTTGGTTCTTTTAAATTGGAATGTACATTGCCCCAGATAGCTATAAATAATTAATCTTGCATGCAATACATATTTATTTTGCTAAAATATCTTTCCCCATCTGACTTGCTAAAGATTTGTCTTAGTTTGGCAAGAGGAAGAAGTTAGGGTATGCATATACAAAATCAAACTACTATTTTCTTTCCAACAGCAACTGTATTTCTTCTTCTATCAATAAAACTATTTTCTTAACAGATATTGGAAATAAATTTTAAGGGCATACAGTATATTAATTAATTGTATCTTGGTTGCATTTATAAATGTCTCAAAGAAGATATATTGAATGTGATACTCCAGCAGCAAAATATATCATGGCTTCTTTAGAAAATTCCAGAGTTGAAATCCAGACTGTATCCTAAACATTCTTTCAAATTATTTGTTATTGCACTTGAATCCTTTTTTATCATGATTTTTGATCTTGTAATGCAAAGGACTTTATTTATTTATTTATTATAAGTTTTGGTAATTATTGTTTCAATTGCATATATAAATTCATGAAAGAGAACGATGCTGAAGCCAAAGTACTATAATATAGCATTTTATGTGACTAGTTTTTAAGAATAGTTAATACGGAAACCAGTGGCTTGACATGATGGAAAGTAACTAACAATATATTTGTTTCTCAGTGTTGAAATGTCTTTTAATGTTCTTGGTGTATAGAAAATTATGTTCTGCTTTTGCTGCTTTATGGAGGGCAGCTCTGTTAAGAAAAACTGGTTCAGAAAAGGCCTTAGCTGTAAACATTATGTTCTCAGTCTATTCTTCCAGATGTTGCCAATCCTATAAAAACTCTGAATCCCTATACCATAGCCAAGAGTATTGGGTGTTTTAATTGACGAAATCTTGAGGGCAACAGATCTGCTCCCTGCCTTTCTGTAAAAATTTTCTTCTTTAAAATATTTATTTAATAAAATAATAGCCGGTAGCCATAAGTATTGCTCGTAGCTGCATCTGAGGGGAACTTGTGGCTGAATCAACAATATTTCTTAGTGTGGGAAGTTTTATATTAGACATTAGAAGGAATCAGCAATGTAATATTTTTCAGCCATGCAGTTCTAAATGGGATCATCAGATTACATAGGAATAAATCTAAAAATATGAATTCCAGAAAATCAGTACATAAAGTGGCTATTTTCAGGTAATACCAACACTCTGTTGTAGAAGTAGACAGTTAAATGTCTCTGGAAAGTGGTGGCAGCACAGGGAGGGACTTTTCTCATTTATTACCAGCTATATTTTTGAGAAAAAAAATTAAATGCATATTGCTGAAAATTGCCAATTTTCCCGCCAAAGTTCAGCTGTGCCCTCTCAGTGCTGGAAGGCTGCACATAGCGTGTGGGCAGTTCACCCTCTTCAGCTATGATTTGTGATATATATCTTTAAAGACTTCCAGTGCAGCTGCTTTTGATATGCGCTGTACTTTCTGTTTTAATTTGGCATTTGGATTAATAGCTGTACTGCAGTGTTATGCAATTGAAAATACTACTTTCAGACCTTTGATTGAGCTTGTATATGTTGCCCATTTTCAAACAATTATTGTGCACAAAATGGGCAGCCATATAAATTTGATTAATAAATAAATAAAATAATATATATCTCATATATATATGTGTGTGTGTGTGTGTTTCTGTATGTATGTATATCAGTGGTGGGTTCCTCCCGGTTCGGCCCGGTTCCGCTGAGCCGGTAGCGGTGACGATATGATGTCACCGAACTGGTTCTGTTGCCCCCCCCACGTTATTCTTACCTTTTATTTGTCCCCACCCCCAATCTATTGCTGCCTCCTGAGTCCCAACTGATGGCTAGAGGGAAAAAAACTGTTTAAACTCTTGCCGCGGAGCTTCAAAGGGCTGCCTTACAGCTGATCAGTGTTAAAAGAAAACAAATGAGTAGACAGGTGCCTGCAAAAATAAATGGGTAGACCAGTGCCTGCAAAAATACATGAGTAGATCAGTGCCTGCAAAAATAAATGAGTAGACTGGTGCCTGCAAAAATAAATGGGTAGACCAGTACAGCTCTGCAAGCAGTTAAAAGCCTGGTAGACCAGTATCTCTGCTAAATCCTAACAAATTGTCACATGACCATCAAGCCATGGCCACAAAATAAGCCACGCCCACAGAACCGGTAGTAAAAAAATTTAGAACCCACCCCTGATGTGTATGTATGTATGTATGTATGTAACATAAGTATACTGAATGTCCTACATTGGAGAAGGGCGGTATAGAAATTTAAACAAATTTAATTTAAACTTGTACACATACAGTAAGTGATATACTGTAATCGGTGGGGCAGTTCTTGTTTTCTTAACAAATGCCGGCAAAGCTACTTAGTAAATTTATTAATTTAACAATTTAAGCTAACTGCCTTGTTTTTGAAGCATTCTAGGTAAGAGTTTTCAAAGCCATTTAAATTTGACATTCTTATCGCTGGTGCCAATCTGCTTTTTATTTGAGTAAAAAACTTCCAAAGCTTTTAATAGGTGATAGGTTTCCAAATTTATTGGAAAATACATGCAGTTCCTTGCTCAATATTGACATGCACAGGTTGTCCTCAATGTATAACCTTCAATTGAGTCCAACATTTCTATTGCTAAGTAAGACAGTTGTTAAATGACTTTTGCCCCATTTTATGACCTATCTTGACAAAATTCTTAAGAGAACCACTGCTGTTGTTAAGTTAGTAACACGGTTGCTAAGTGAATCTGGTTCACATTGACTTTGCTTGTCAGAAGGTTGCAAAAGGGGATCATATGATCCTCCCCAGGACACCACATCCATCATAAATATGAGTCAATTGCCAAGTGTCTGAATTTTTATCCCATTTTTATCACAATCATACGTCATAACTTTTTTCAGTGCTGTTGTAACTTCAAATGATCACTAAATGAATGGTTGTAAATTGAGGATTATCTATACTAATGACATATTGCTTACAGCAGGGGTCGCCAACAGTGGTGGGTTGCTCCCGGTTCGCACCGGTTCACAAGAACCGGTAGTAAAAATTTGTAGTAGTTCGGAGAACTGGTAATAACATTGGCTGGCCACGCCCCCGGCCTGGTCGCTGCTTGCTTACCCCGCCCACCTCATCAGAGGCTGTTTTTTTTACTTTTAAAAGCATTTTTTCTACAACCTCTTTGGCCGAAAAAATGCTTTTAAAAGTTAAAAAAAAAAGCCTCTGATGATCGCGCGGCTCAGCTGGGATCGCCAGAGGCTTTTAAAGGGATTTTTTTTTTTTCGGCCAAAGAGGTTGTAGAAAAAAAAATGCCTTTAAAAGCCTCTGGCGATCCCAGCTGAGTTGCCTGATCGTCAGAGGCTCCTAAAAGCATTTTTTTCTGCAACCTCTTAAGGTTGTAGAAAAAATGCTTTTAAAAGTCAAAAAAAAAAAAAAGTTGGCCACACCCACCCAGCCACATTACCTCCCCACCAAGCCACGCCCACAAAATAAGCCACGCCCACAGAACCAGTAGTAAAAAAATTTAGAACCCACCCCTGGTCCCCAACCCCCTGGCGGCGGCCCACTACTGGGCCACAGCCTATTCGAAACCAGGCTGCACAAGCAGCAGGGGAGCACCCATGCGTAGCAACCCTCACGTGAGCAGTGGGGAGCACACATGCATGTAACTCCACTTGTACATGAGTGACGGGCACTTGTGTCCACACATAAAGCTCCATGTGCGAGTTGTGGGCGCTTGTGCTCATGTGCAAAGTTCCACTCGGGCGCTTATGGGCGAATGCTGATTTGTGCATGCATGGGCATCTGCTGCTCGCACAAATGGACCTGTGCACATGTGCCTATAACTCACACAGAGCAATCCCCTCTTCCCCCACCCTGTGCTGGAATGCCAGAAAGGTTGGGGACCGCTGGCTTAGAGAATTTACTATGATAGTGGCAATTCTCAGTAGGCCTGCAGGTAGCCCAAAAATGTTGAGAGAAGCATCCAAAGAATTGATGGAACTTCTGTGGTGAATTTAATTTAATTTATTTAATTTAACTTAACTTAACTTAACTTAACTTAACTTAACTTAACTTAACTTAACTTAACTTAACTTAACTTAACTTAACTTAATTTAATTTTTTAATTTAATTTAATTTAATTTTTTAATTTAATAATTTAATTTAATTTAATTTAATTTTTTAATTTAATTTAATTTATTCAATTTATATGCTGCCCCACTCCGAAGACTCAGGGCGGCTCACAATACATTTTAAAAAATCATTATAAAAAAAACATTTAAAAATTAAAAACATTAAAAACATTAAAAACTCATTCACGTCATTCATGGCCGGATCTCGCCAAATCACAAGAGCGAGATCAACGGCCCCAGGCCTGCCGGAAAAGCCAGGTCTTCACCACTTTTCGGAAGGCCAATAGGGTGGGGATGGTCCGGACCTCAGGAGGTAACTGGTTCCAGAGAGCTGGGGCAGCCACAGAGAAGGCCCTTCCCCACGGGCCTGCCAGCCAGCATTGTTTAGCTGACGGGACCCGGAGGAGACCAACTCTGTGGGATCTTACCGGTCGCTGGGAGCTATGCGGCAGAAGGCGGTCTCGAAGATAACCTGGCCCTGAGCCATGTAGGGCTTTAAAGGTAATAACCAACACCTTGAATTGTGACCGGAGACCAATAGGGAGCCAGTGCAGCTCGCGGAGAATTGGTGTAATGTGGGTGTACCTAGGTGCACCCACAACAGCTCATGCGGCTCCGTTCTGGACCAACTGTAGTCTCCGAACACTTTTCAAGGGTAGCCCCATGTAGAGCGCATTGCAATAATCTAACCGTGAGGTGACAAGGGCATGAGTGAAAGATATTAATCTTTCTACAGACAAATTTCAAATCAAGATTAAAAACTTCAATTAATCCTGTATTTTCACAGGTGCATTTATGCTTGTTAACAACCATGTATGCTAAATTCTCTTGATATACATCTATCAATCCATTTCATTAACCAGACTTATTGTCTAGTATGCCCGACGATTGGATATTTTCTACTCAACTAACCGTTGTATAAGGGTTGGCAGAGTCTGGGATTGTAGATAACTGGGCTGTTACATTGCCTAGATGATAACACAAGTCTTCTGGACTTTGATGGTGCAACATTCAGAATTCTCCAGCAAGTCTTTGTCATAACTTAGAAGAAAAGGTCACATTTACCTTGATGGAGCGTTGACAATCATTGAATGCAGAACTGCTTTTCCATTTTCTTTCACAGTTGCTTTATTTTCTCTCAAAGGCACATTAAAAATCCACACTAACTGCACGGAACCTTATTTTTCCCCAGCTTGAGTGATTTCTGAAAGACAATTGATTAGCCACCAATTATTATTTCAGCAATGCAGTTTACATAGCAATTTGGTTTTTTTGTTTTTACATCTACAGTAGATATTTTTCTTCCATTCCCCCCCCCCCATTAATACTTTGTCTCTTACACATAATTGTGGGAGATTTATGGGGTTTGTAGCAGCGCATAGTTGGAGGAAGACCCTTTGCCTCATCTACCAAGCGATTCCAGACAGTGTATCATGTATTTAACAAATGTTGAATCAAGAGTTTGCAACAAGAGATTTTCTACAAACAAAACCAAAGACAATATCTTCATTGAGTAGTCCGCATCGTTGACATAAAATAAACCAGGAAAGATGATGCCTTCAAACATGGTCAAATATTGTAGTCACTGTTCACAGACTTCCATTCTATGGGTAAGATAAGATAAAGCCGCATAGTTTAGTGTCAGCTAGATCGTAAGCACCTAGAAGACAGAATCTCAATAAAACAAACTTCACAGTTACAAGGCCTGGGAAACTAACCAGTTTTTCAGTAACTTTCGGTAATTTAGGGTGAGAATTGTATAGATTTTAAAGAGGGGATTTTAAGATGGCTGGTACTGCAACAGAGATGGCATACCTTCTATGCCAGAGGTGTCAAAACTCAATTTCATTGAGGGTCGCATCAGGGTTGTGTTTGACCTCGAGGGCGTGGGGGGGGGCATGGCCAGGATGGGCATGGCCAACTTGATGTCACCTTTTCTCCTTTTGTTTTTCTAGCCCTCTGCTAGTGAAAACAGAGCCCATGGCCCCTCCCCCCAAGCTCTATTTTTGCTGGCAGAGAGCTGCACGAGCTCTGTTTTCACTGATAGAGGCACCGTAGTCCGGTCCTTTGTTATTTTCACGGCCACCCCTAGGAAGTGCTAACTTCCTACAGAATAATGCAGTTTTGAGTTTTACTTGAAACGAACTCTGCTTAATCAATTGCCTGTTAATTCTTACATGTACAGTGAGTTCATGAAGCTATCCCTGTAGATTTTTTGTTCTGTGGCTTTTTTTAAAAAAAAGAGGAAGATAGGTCTTTTCGATTTTACAAACTTTCCCTGTTCAAAGTTCATGACCTCTTGCAGTTCCCTCTTCGTTTTCGCCTCTTGGATTATTTATGGAGTTCTGTGCTGCAAAGAGTTCCAGGGAGGTTCAGTGCAGAATTTTTTTTTCTGAAGATGAATATTGAGGAGATCTTGGAAATGTATAGAATTTCCTTAGGGCTGCACTTTATTTGAGGTGGTCCTATAGTTGACTGGGAGCTCAGCTACTTTTTCACATCAAGAGCCGAGGTAGCACAGTGTTTAGAGTGCAGTACTGCAGACTACTTCAGCTGACCGCTAGCTGCAGTTCGGCAGTTCAATTCTCACTGGCTCAAGGTTAACTCAGCCTTCCATCCTTCCGGGGTGGGTAAAGCTGGCCTGGCCTAAATCTTCTCCTTTTTAAATTTAAATTTTAAACACAAATTTTAATCTGTTTAATTATGGGGTATTTTAAAATTCAGCCAAATTATTTAATTCGTTTTAATCTATTTTAAATTTTGTATCTCTGTGTTTTATCTTCTGGCTGTTCACCGCCCTGAGTCCTTCGGGAGAAGGGCGGTATAGAAATTTAATAAAATAAAATAAATAAAATGAGGACCCAGATTGTTGGGAGCAATAGGCTGACTCTGTAAACTGCTTAGAGAAGGCTGAAAAGCACTATGAAGCGGTACATAAGTCTAAGTGCTATTGCTATTGCTATCAGGTCATAGTTCCTATTGTTCTGGGCAGGATCTGTCTCAGAAACTTTCCTTTTGACTGTGCCAAATGCTCAGGAAAGTCTTCCAAATTTCTCCAGTAACTAACTTCCAAGCAAAATTGAGCTGAACCCATTAGTAGGGAAATAAAATTCATTCACACTCTCCTGGCCTCGCAAATTGATTTCTTCTTACGGTCCTTCGATACTTCCAGATGTAGCTGAGGAACTCTTGTCACCATCCCAGGTGAAGAAAATTCTCCTCTGTTCAGCTCAGTGAGATTAAATGCCTCAAGTAAAGGGTCATTAGGACCTCTGCTAGGTCACAAGACAAGGCATCTATCTGTCTTTTGGCTTATTATTTCTTACACAGAGTGGAACAAATGGCTCTTAGAATTAATTCAGTTTTTTGTAGCAATAAGGTTAAAAGCAAAATATCTGTTTGCAACAGCATGTATCAATAATATTTAAAAGTTTCATATGAGTAATAGGACCTTAGAGTTCAATTATGACAGCAATTTCAAACATTCATTTTAGCCTTATGACTTCACTTGCTTAAGATTTTTTTTTAAAGAGAATAGACTAAGACGGGTGTCTGCAACCTGTGGCTCTGGAGCCGCATGCGGCTCTTTGGGCCCTCTGCTGTGGCTCCCTGTTGGATGATTCCACTATTGGCTGGCCCCACCCCTTGCCCACCACTCCCAGTCACTCCTCGCTTGGCCTGAGAAGGTAAGAGTGACAGTGGGGGATGGAGAAGCGGCCGGGGCAGAGATAGAGAGATACAGAGAGAGGGGGAGAGACATAGAGAGATACAGAGAGAGTGGGAGAGAGAGGGAGGGTGGAGGGAGGCAGAGAGAGATGTCAAAAGGGTTTTGTGGTTCCCGTTGTTTTTTAACAACCGGTTCTCTGCCCTAATGACCGGCTGGGTAGGCGTGGCTAGGGGGCGGTCATGTGACTAGTAAAAGTGAGTGATGTCAAGTTGGCCACGCCCACCGAGGTTTTGTGACTCCCGGTGTTTTCTTTTCTGTGGGAAACGGGTCCAAATGCCTCTTTGAGTGTTTAAGGTTGCAGACCCCTGGACTAAGACTTCAACAACATGATCTCTTAAGTATTTTTAGCCACTTCAGAGTCCAATATCTACAGTATACAACCTGTTGTCCAGTAATCACATTAGATCTCAATAAATTTTCAGATTCTTGCTGCTTACGCAGTATGCTGCTTTAATCATTTCATTTTCAATTTACAGTATTTATAATCCACCCTAATTTTTTGGAATTTGGACAAGGCACAACATCAAACAAAAGAAAATCACTAAATACAAATCAACATCAGAAACAAAAAAAATCAGCTACCAAAGAAAAACCAAGATAAAACCAAAGATTGGCACTAGTTATTAGTGAGTTGGATCCATCAATAAGTTGAAATAAAACCACTTTATTTGTTTATGAAAATGAAACGGGGTGGGGGTCTGGATATATTTCTAAGAGAAGAATATGGGTACTCTGACTTACAACCATATTTGAGCCCAAACTTTTCATTGCTAAGTGAGACAGTTGTTAAGTGAGTTTTATCCCATTATATGACCTTCATTGCCGCAATTTAGTGAATCACTGTACTTGTTAAGTTAGTAACATGGTTGTTTAGTGAATCTGGCTTCTCCATTGACTTTGCTTGTCAGAAGGTCACAAATGATGATCACATAATCCTGGGACACAGCTAGTGTCATAAATATGAGCCATTTGCCAAGCGTCCGAATTTTGATCATGGGGATGCTGCAATGTTTGTATGAAAAACGGTCATAAATCACTTTTTTCAGTGCCGTTGTAAACTTTGGTCACTAAACAAATGGTTGTATCTCGAGGACTACCTGTATTCCATCAGAGACTGGTTTGACAGAAAGACCTGTTACATCAACCATGTTCTCCAAATTTCACAAGTGGAGGAAGTTTTTGTAGGCCCTTTCTCAATGACTAGGTTGAGAAACGGGTAGGTTCATTTGTGGCAGACTTGATACGTAACTTGACTTAGCTTGAGGTGGTTTATTTGTAAACATGTTTATATATTTCTTCTGGCATGCTTAGCATCAAACCTGAACACAGTACAAATGTACAATGGTTTAAAACAAAACAACAACAACAACAACAACAAAACAAATCCATGTAAGCATATTGGAACTTCGACTTGCATTAAGCCATTCTTGCTGTATTTCCAGCTCAGACTGAAACCTCAGATTGAAAGATTAAATATTCTTTATTCTGTGGCATTGAAGCTTCCTTTTACTCTATGCAGATGTAATTAATTCACTTCTAATCAAAATCTCAGCAGGGAGCAAAGGCTTAAAAGTCTTCTATTCCTTGGATTAAGCTGTAGTCCACCTTGGCTCTCCTCTGTATCTATAATTTATTTACAAAATGCCAAATTCGTAATTGTTAATTATGTGAATGGCTATTTGATCTAGTTTGACTTTGCGGGCCCTTGATTGATATAATCGTCATCTTGTTTCATAATAGATTGGATGATAAAGTGTTCTCAATTCACTCTTGAGTCACAAAATTATAACACCGAAAGGAACCTTGGAAGATTTTTAGTCCAACACACTGGCCAGATCAGGAATTAATAAAGGAAAATATTTGTAGCTCAGGGTTGAAATCAGAGGTCTCTGAGCTTCGTGGTTTTCTTGCAGACGCTTCATTACCCAAACTAGGTAACATCATCAGTGCTAGTAAAGAGTAGGGTTTGCTCTCAGTTTATATTCTAGCGGCTTGCCCTATCAGTGTTAGTGAGGGAGGCCTTCAAGGTTCTTTGGTTAGGCCATTTACTATTGGCTTGTTTGGCAGTTTCTTGATTGCGGTGTTGTTTACTTGATTGTTGGTCTGATGTGTCAATGTATTCATGATTGGCAGAGACATGGTAACAAAGTCAGCCAATGACTAGGGCTTAGTAACAAGGTCAGCTAATGGGAGCTGAGACAGTAAGGAGCCTGGGCGTGGCTTAGTTGTGCTTAGCTCTGAGTGCTGTGCTGAGAATTGAAACTGAAACTCTTCTCTCCTCTGCCTGTTTTTTTTGCCTGTAACTACTACCACGTTGGAAAATCTGCTTTTGGTATTGTATATTTATTTCATGTGTTATTATGGATATAAAGAGAAGTTAATGAATCCTGCTGAATCAGTTACCTGTGTGTGCTTTCTGGATTTGATTGCTGTTGCAAACTCTGTCATGATGTTAATCTTAGAGTTAACATCAGACCAACAATCAAGTAAAACATATGCCACTAGAATATAAACTGAGAGCAGGAAACCCACTCCTTATTAGCACTGATTGTTGTGGCCCGCCAGCGGCCTGCGCGGATCGAGGCTGGTGTGTCGCGCCAGCAGCCTGCACAGCCAGCGCTCAGGTCGGACAGCGAGGAGGCTGAAGAGGATGTGATGCCAGAGGCAGAGACTCAGCCAGGGCCTTCAGAACCTCCAGAGGCTCCTTCAAGTGGAGAGAGCGAAGTGGAGTTTTTTTTTTTTTTTTTTTTTTAATTTGATTTATATGCCGCCCTTCTCCGAAGACTCAGGGCGGCTTACAATGTGCTCAGCAATAGCCTTCATCCTTTTGTATATTTATACAAAGTCAGCTTATTGCCCCCACAAACTGGGTCCTCATTTCACCTACCTTAGAAAGGATGGAAGGCTGAGTCAACCTTGAGCCTTGGCGAGATTCGAACCCTGCAGTAATTGCAGGCAGCTGGTCTTAAGCAGCTTAATAACAGGGTGCCTTAAACCCTAGTACTACCAACCCTAGTACTACCAAGGAGTAACCTCTCCTCAATGCTCGAGCACGCAGGGCTGCCAAAAGGCAGGAGTGGCTACTCAGGAGGAGGAGGTCTCCTTGAGAGTAAGGCTTGAGGATAATTGGCCACTCCCTTAGCCTATTTAAGTCACACACTGTTAGTAAGTTTCTTGCTGGAAACAACTTGTAATTATCATCAGAGCATTTTTGGAAAAGTCTTATCGTATTTTGTTTTCTGGCTGGTTGCCAACCTTTGCCGGACTTTGGTTTATTCTTGCTACTTAATAAATTGGATAAGGACCGTTGGTGTGTGTCAATATCCTCGGGAATCCGGAGCTGGGGCAGAACACTGATGATGTTGCTTACTTTGGGTAATGAAACGTCTGCAAGAAAACAACCAAGCTCAGAGAGCACCAAAGAACCCTCAGATCAGGAATCGTCTAACCATCTCAAACAAATGGCTGCCCAACCCCTTCTTGAAAAATCTCCAATGATGGAGCATCCCTGACTCCAGAGGGCAGGCTCTTCTATTGCTTAATACCTATCACAGTCGGGAAATTGCTCTTTATTTCAAATTTGGATCTCCTATGTAAAGCTTCTTTTCCATTAGTTCTTGTCCTGCCCCCAAAAGCTGTGGAGAAGAAATCCGTATCTCCTTCCCTGGGACAGCCTTCAAATATTGGAAGGCTGCTATCGTGTCTTCTGATACCCTGTTCTTCTTTTGACTAACAATCCCAAGTTTAAATTTTTTTTTCGTAAGATTTCACCTTCAAACCCCTTGGAGTTTGCTTGAGTCTTGAGGATTCATCTTTATATTTTGAAAGTCTTGAAGTTGTGGTTGCTTTGATCTGCGGTGTCACAAAAAAACTAGAATGGAAAAAAGTTTAAAAACTTTCCTCTCTCTTTACTTTAGATTAGTCAGATAGGAATACAGGTAGCCCTCAATCAATCAATCAATCCCACCATTGACTTCTGACATTCAATCAGAATAGAGCTGGAAGGGACCTTGGAGGTCTTCTAGTCCAGCCCCCTGCTCAAGCAGGAGATCCTATACTATTTCAGACAAGCGACTGTCCAGTCTCTTTTTAAAAACCGCCAGTGATGAAGCCCCTACAACTTCTGAAGGCAAGCTGCTCCACTGGTTAATTGTCCTCACTGTCAGGAAGTTTCTCCTTAATTCCAGGTTGCTTCTCTCCTTGATTTGTTTCCATCCATTGTTTCTTGTCCTGCCCTCTGATGCTTTGGAAAATAAGTTGACCCCTGCTTCTTTGTGGCAGCCCTTCAAATGCTTGATTAAAAACCTGCAAAAAGGGACATAGTGTAGAACCAATCCATGTTAATTTCTGGCATAGTTAATTTCTTGTTTCTAGAGAACTGCACTGTATTGGATCACATCTGAAGTTGTTCTCTTTGATTCCCCCACAAGAAACCCCTCTTCACCATAAGTGTCTTTTTATTCTAAATATATTTCTGATATCTGTGACCTATGTAACAACTTATTCCCTATTGATTACAGGAACTGGTAAGCATAATGTATCTAGGAGCAGTTTTTCTCTGAGCGGATATACTGCAAAGCTACTGTAGTTTCAAAAATCCTAGCAATGGGAGATAAGGAGTGTGGAAGTCCTCAAACTTGCAACTAGTTCATTTAGTGACCGTTCAAAGTTATAACAGCACTGAAAAAAGTGACTTACGACTGTTTTTCACACTTACGATTCTTGCAGCATCCCCATGATCACATGACCAAAATTCAGACACTTGGCAATTGGTTCAGATTTATGATAGTTGTAGTGTCCTGCAGTCATGTGATCACTTTTTGTGAACTTATGACAGGCAAAATCAATGGGGAAGCCACACTCACTAACTTAACAACTGCAGTGATTCACTTAACAACTGTGGCAAGAAAGATCCTAAAATGGAGGAAAACTCAACATTTGTCTTATTTAGCAGCCAAACTTTTTGGCTTAATTGTGATCATAAGTTGAGGACTACCTGTCTATACTTTTTATACGTGTACGTTGGTAAGTTAGACTTAAAAATTGCTAGCACCCAGTTGCTCTTGGTTGATCTTATAGGTTAAGCAGGATCATGCTTGATTTTCATACGGATGGAGCACCATCTGGAAAATTTCAGGGCTGTTAGCTAGACTAGGAAATGGGGGAATATAACAATACAGATTAACTTCAACACAATTATTAGAAGTGCTGTAAGATGATTTGATGGTATCTTTACCTTTTTAAAATTGTTTTTGCTTTTGAGGAGACCATCTGGGAATTTCAGAGTTGTTAGCTAGATTGGGAAACGTGGAGAAAATCCCATAGGACAAAACCATACCAATTGCAATACAATTATTAGGAATAAAATCATCTGATGCTATGGTATCTTTATATTTTTTAAATGGTTTGTTTGTTTGCTTTTGATAAAGTTAGCACTTTCAGTTTAGAATATATCTTCCATTAAATATAAAATCTGCATCTTTATCCAAAGAGGAATTTGGGACATGGGAACTTTCCTTTAATAAAAGATTATAAAAATGCATGCAGTAAAATCAGATACAATGTGAACCACAATATTGTTAAAGCTTTTTATCTTCTTAAGCTGTTCCATTTGTAAAGTGTAGTTCCAGATCCCTGCAGTTCAAAAAAATATGATGTACTTAGATTCTGTTGCACAGTTTGAAGATTCTTCTACTTGCATGATTCCCTCTCCCCCCATGCAGTTATATTTAGAGGCTTTTATTTAACAACATTTAGTGTTTTCTGTCATTTAGGAGAGGAGGCTGTGACTTTTAAACCTGCTGAATCTCCTTAAAAAGTCTGAATAGTTAATTAATTTTTATAGCCTAGATGAGAAGGAAATAGCATCGAAAGGTAAATTATGATTGCCTTAATATCAACGTGAAAGGATATATTTTATGCTTCTGAGGTTGCCTTTATTTTGCTTATTCATACAATTATTTTTTCAAAGGGGACATAAAATTTAAAGTCGTAGCATAACATTGATCCCCTTATTAGAGAGATTACCAGGGAGGGTAGACAATTTTTATGTAGGCTATCACCTCCGGGACTCAAACCCGGCTACCACAAGGAAAAATTCGGTTACAGAACTGTAAAGTTTTTGTAGCTATTTCTTACAATTTTTAGAGAAATTATATTTACACACATACTTTATCTGCTCTCCAATCATGTAAACAAGGGCATGATCCAAACTGTTTTAGACCATGTATTTTATTACCATGGATGTTATTATCCACTATTATTATTAGTACTATCTTTTAACATTATTGTAAACGGTGATTATTCTTGTCTATTGCTGGTCTATGACCGTAATAAAGTTCTATTCTATTTTATTCTTGGTGTAAAAGAATAAACCTAATGTTAGCTTGCAAAGCATTCCTGGCTTGTTCTCGAGTTGCCATAGGCCAGTGGGGATGGGAAACCAGCGAAACGGCACGGCAGCCAAAGACAGATGCACATTCCATGCTTATCTCTCTCAAGGCTGTATCCCGGGGTTACCTACAGCAGCTGGAGGGGAGTGACCTCTACAACCAATGAAATTGCTCTGTTGGCGAATGTCATTGATGACACACCCTGGGGGGGAGGGGGCAAACAGGGTCATAATTGGGGCACCAATTACATAGGGTCAGAGCTGGCTTCACTTGGGAATGTGCAAACATGAAACTCCTAATAAATAACTGGATTTCTTTTGAAGCTTGGCTCGAGGCTCATGATTTAATTAGGGCATCCATGAGAACCCTGACACCTAATGGAAGAGTTACAGAATTCAAAAATGGGTTTAGTCTTTTCTCATAGCATATGAAACTTTTTGGTCAGGAAGAGTGGAAAGGACTACATTTACTTGTCATTCCCCGTTAAGGTGATGATGGCAAATTAGGAACCTAGAGGGAGGAGGTCAGAAATCAAATAAATCAAAATTATTTGCCAGTCCTTGTTGAAAAATAACATAGTATTAAAACCCCATTAAGAAATCATGAGATGCAGTAATGGCAGCAAATGCATCAATGTTAATTTTTACTGTGCTAAATATTGATAAATATAACCCATATAAATAAAAACTCCTTGGGAGTTTTCGATAATTTTTAAAAGTGGGAAGAGGTCCTAGAAGAAAGAAAGTTTAAGGAACACTATTGTGGAGAGATAACTATTACAAAGAAATATTGGAATAGAATTCCTATCTTAATACAGAAGATTCTCAAAGTGAATATAAAGATAAAACCAGAAACTTTTCTTCTGGGCTTAATGGAAAAAGACGGGAAAAAATTGGAACTCTGATATTATATATATTGACGGCCGCAAGATTACTTTACATACAAAAATGGAAGGACACTTTGATTCTTACAATGGATGAATGGTTGCAAAAGTTGGTGGAGTTTAGCAGAGATGGCCAAATTGACTGCTTTGATCAAATTATTATTGTTTTTGTTTCTACTTGGAAACCGCTTCTGGACTTTGTGCTTGAGCTGACAAAGATAACATTTTGATTTTGGGTTTTATCAATTAGATAGATTTGCTGTTATAGAAATGGCTAGTTTATATGCAATTATATAAGCCAATGCAATCCTAAATTGCATTAACAGAGGGATACAATCAAGATCAAGTGAGGTACTAATACCACTCTATAAAACCCCAGTAAGACCACACCTAGAGTATTGCATCCAGTTTTGGTCACCAGACTATGAAAAAGTGCAGAGGAGAGCAACCAGGATGATTAGGGGACTGGAGACTAAAACATATGAAGAACGGTTACATGAACTGGGCATGGCTAGTCTAGTGAAGAGAAGGACCAGGGGAGACATGATAGCCGTCTTCCAATACTTGAGGGGCTGCCACAGATAGGAGGGGGTCAAGCTATTTTCCAAAGCATCTGAAGGCCAGACAAGGAATAATGGATGGAAACTGACCAAGGAGAGATTCAACCTAGAAATGAGGAACAACTTTCTGACAGTGAGAATAATAAACCAATGGAACAGCTTGCCGTCAGAATTGGTGGGAGCTTCATCACTTGAGACTTTCAAAAAAAGATTGGACTGCCATTTGTCAGAAATGGTGTAGGATCTCCTGCTTGGGCAGGGGATTGTACTAGGTGAGCTATAAGGTCCCTTCCAACTCTGTTAATATTATTATGTAAAAGTAAAAAGGTGACATTTGATGTTATTATCTTATTCTGCTGCCGCAAAGGGAGTCAGAAGTCAATGCCTTTTCTTTCTTTCTTCCCTGTATCCCAGACTTTTCCCTTCCCTTTTTCCTCTCCTATTTTCCTACTGTTTTCTTACGTATTTTTGTATTGGATATTATAAATAAATATATGATTTATTTTTTTTTAAAAAAAGGAGAGACACCATTGCTGATTCTGGACATTTAAGCTTCCCTAAAGACTGAGGTCATCAACTGTTATCCCTCTGTGTTTTCTCTCAACTTAAATAAAAATAAACAAATGGCAGCAAAGGATTAGATTAATATTCTTTGAGTATTAATGCAAAGATTATACTTAAAGCCTTATCTCTCTTCTAACAGGCCGCTGTACTTGGTTTGAGGGAAAAAAAAAACCTTGGTTGTTAGGTTGTGGCACGTAACTTTGTACCTTGAAGCACAATTTTTATAGACCATGTCATTATTGTTGAAATGGGGACAGTGGAATGTGTTAATGGATGTAAAACTACCGAAGCTTTTTAACTGCTACTTTCTCATTCTGAATATTTATTTCCATTGTGGTATTGGGTCAGTATCTTAAGGCAGGCAGTTGCTGTCTTATTTATGACACTGCTCAGAAGAACTGTTATATCACAAGGTTCCTGGGGGTGATTATAACAGTTATTTGAAAGCTAAGAGCTCTCATAATCAGGAGGATGCTACCCACAAATTTCATTTTAGGGCCTTAATTAGGCAGCTGGAAAATCCAGTGGTTTCATTACATTTCCCTCTCTAACTCTCTCCCCATGAAAATACATTCATAAACTCCATCCTTTCCTTCCCAGGCTTTTGCGTATATTGGATGGGATGCACTCTTGACCTTGTTTTTTCACTCTGACTTCTAAAAATTAATTCAGCAATTCAGATAGGCCTTTCTAGTTGCATATTCTGGCCACTTAGCAACGAACTGGAGATGATACGGTCTTGTCCATTTCTTTCTTTCTTTTTTTTTTTTAAATATACTTTATTGATTTTTTAAAAAAGGTTTTTTTAAAAAAGAAAGTATCAAATCCCAGGTATCATCTGAGGTATCGTGCGATTACATATATACAGTATATACACAACAAGTATCTTCAAATCTATCATTATTAGAAATAGGCATATCCTTATAGTCTTGTTCTATTATTCCACCATTTATACCACATTTCCCATACTGCCTTAAATTTTGAATTCTCATCATCTTTGAGCATACTGGTTAATTTTGCCATTTCTGCACATTCCAATATTTTATTTATTATTGTCATCTCTGGAGGTATTTGTTTTTCCTTCCAGTATTTTGCGAAAATTAATCTGGCCGCTGTTATAATATGTATAATTAATTGTATCTTGTCCTTAGAGAGTACATCTCCCATCATTCCTAGTAAGAAAATTTCTGGAGATAATTTTATATCTTCTTCCACTATTTCCCGCAGCCAAGTTCGTATTTTTGTCCAGAACTTTTTTGTCTCTGAGCAGGACCACCACATATGAAAGAAGGTGCCAACCTTCTATAGCATGGAATAATTTAGTATTAGGAATATGTTTTCTAAAAATATTCATGGCACGACTCTATATGATGCGTAGCAGCCAGTAAGTCAGAAATTTCTGCCAGCTAGTAACTAATCGTCATCATTTTAGCCATTGTTTATCCAGTGCAGAATGAAGGTTTCTTCCGCATGTTTCCAACCAATACGGTCCTGAGCTTTCTTTTGCTAGTTGGGCCCACAATACTTGCTGATGTCATTGACCCATCTTGTTTTAGGTCTGGAAATGGGCTGGTCACATAGCAAGAAGAACTGATGGCAGGTGGACCAAGGCAGTCATAGAATGGATTCCACTTGATGAAAAGCACCCACGAAAGTAACTAATATACTTGCTATTCTTTGGGAAAGTTTTCTTCTTTTCTTCGGGATATTCCACGTAGTGTCCTGTTAAATGGAACTCCAACGCTGATGGCTGTCTTTACATACTGTCTTTACTTTGCTTGGATGTAAAGAGAAGAAACAATAGATGGAAATTGATCAGGGATAGAAGCAACCTGGAATCAAGGAGAGACTTCCTAAAAGTGAGGACAATTAACCAGTGGAACAGCTTGCCCTCAGAAGTTATAGGTCCATAGGTGGCACACGTAGCCATATTAGTGGACACATGAGCTCAGCTCCGACGTGCGCTGATTTTTGGGGCTTCTGGGCCCACCAGAAGTAGGGAAACAGGCTGTTTCCTGCCTCCGGGGGGCTTCGGAGGATGGTGGGGAAGGCCCGTTTTTTGCTGTCCCCAGCCTCCAGAGCTTCTCTAGGAGTCTGGGGAGGGCAAAAACAGCCTCCCCCCCCGGAGGCCCCCAAGAGGCCAGAAACAGCCCGTTTGCCAACTTCTGGTGGGACCGGAAGACCCGTTTTTTGCTGTACCCAGCCTCCAGAGCCTCTCTAAGTGTCTGGGGAGGGCGAAAACGGCCTTCCCCATCCCCCAGGAGGTTCTCCGGAGGCCGAAAACAGCCCATTTTTACATAGAATTATGGCTGTGGGCACGCACATGCGTGACCCCCCCGCCCCCCGTCCTGGCACGCAATGACAAAAAGGTTAGCCATCACTGTTATAGGGGCTTCATCACTGGAGGTTTTTAAGAAAAGACTGGACAGCCAGCCATCTATCTGAAATGGCATAGGGTCTCATGCTTGAACAGGGGTTGGACTAGAAGACCTCCAAAGTCCCTTCCAGCTCTATTCTGATTGGTTGATTGATTGATTGGTTGCATTATCTTGATATCTTGATGAAATTATTTATTTTATATCTTTGTCCTCATTCAGTACCCGGAAAAGTGTTTCATTTCACAGGTGGATCACTCACATGTACAGATGCATGACTGAAGAGACATGTTTGTTGCTCTTTCCTTGTTATTTGAATAAGAAACTACAAATGCAAAGCATCATATTACTCCTATTGTAATACGAGACATCATTCATACCTCTGACTTCTGTAAAATATCTGCTTTATGATGCACTGCTTGGATATAAATGATTTGGTGTTTTTCTAGAGAGCCTTTTTTCCTTATTTATTTAAGACTTTCTTTAAACTGTCTCTCACACCTAATAATCAGAGAGAGGTGGTTCTGCAAATATTCTGCCCTTGTATTTCACAGGTTAAAATCGGCAGCTTCAATTGCATTTGCATGCCTACCGAACTACAGAGTCAGCACAGTTTGCAAAATTGTGGTAATCAGTCAGTCATTTTATTTCGGTCACTGATCAATAAAATATTTGCCGGGGGTTGGGGTGGGGGAGAATCACATTTAACTCACTGAATATCAATGCCACCTTTACAGTGCAACTTTAGAACTTGACTAGAATAAAACAAGCTGTACAATCATCTAACAATATCCAAAGCAATGGTATCATCTAGGCATTCTGTTGCGATCCACTCCATTGCATTCTGGGCCAGTTGCCTATCTTATAGGTAACTTTAAAAAGCAGCTGGCAACTTGAAAGCTTAATTAATTAATTAATTAATTAATTAATTAATTAATTAGGTCATCTTTCGGAAACTTGACAGCAGCGTTGGTGTGCTGCTTGGTCATCAAATAGGGGTTGACCAAGGTATTAGTGATTGTGAACAAAGGCTGTCCTAACCAAACCTGCCACTTAACATTTTGAGCAAGAATTGAGATTTAAAAGTATCCTCACACTACATAAATTTTGTTGGGGGAAATGTTACCCAGCTACAAGTAATTTGGAAACTCCAGATCTGGGGCCCTCACAGATACAGTAATTCATTGGCTAGGATCAGTTTTTTTTAATCTGACTGTTAGTGAATTGTGGTAGCAGATCTTCCTCCTGTCCTTCAAGGTCACTCACTTTATCCACTACAAATATTTTCATAATCACTGTAAACATTGTGTAAAGAATTTGTAATTGATGCTCCATTAAACTTCTAATGTGATGTCGTTAGTTGATCTTGTATTGTGTGATAATTGTACGAGTGAGTTTTCATTCTCACTTGAGAAGGCTGCTCATAAAAAACGGGATGCAAAATATTTTGGTAATGTTCCTGGTCTGGTATTGTGATCATTAAAAAAAAAAAACAATTGCTGCAATACATTCTAGTGTTTTAATAAATATCTTCTCTGGTGGTGAGGCACCAGGATGCAATCAGACTCAAAAGGACATCTGAGTAGTTGCCATAAATAGGGTATCACTTAAACATGACAATATTAAGCACTGCTTTGCCATAACAAATGTTCCTGCTGATAGCAGTCTAGGGTGTCTTTACAATACAAATTAATTTGTCATAGCTGTCATTTACAGCATTTAAAAATATAGTCCTATAGAGGTTTGAATCTTGCAGAGAATTCTATTAAAGACCTCTGATTGGTCCTCCAAGTACATGGTGGGACAAGCTTTGAATTTGTTGCTTCATGCTGTCAGTAGGCCAGCTCAGATATGAATATCTTTATATTAGCCTTGCATACCACTATACATTAAAACCTAAAATCATGGCATCCGGCCCTCTCAATTCCTGGGAAATAGATGGGAAAGAAGTGGAGGTAGTGACAGATTTTATTTTCCTGGACTCCAAAATCACTGTAGATGGGGACTGCAGCCAAGAAATTAAAAGACGCTTGCTCCTGGGGAGGAAAGCCATGGCATAGTTAGACAGCATACTAAAAAGCAGATACATCACCCTGCCAACAAAAGTGCATATAGTCAAGGCTATGGTTTTCCCAGTTGCAATGTATGGCTGTGAAAATTGGACTATAAGGAAGGCTGAGCCTCAAAAAACTGAGTCCTTTGATCTATGGTGCTGGAGAAGACTCCTGCGAGTCCTCTGGATTGCAAGGCGATCAAACCGGTCAGTCCTAGAGGAGATCAACCCTGATTGCTCTTTAGAAGGCCAGATCCTGAAGATGAAACTCAAATACTTTGGCTACCTATTGAGAAGGAAGGACTCACTGGAGAAGAGCCTAATGCTGGGGACGATTAAGGGCAAAAGAAGAAGGGGACAACAGAATGAGATGACTGGATGGAGTCACTGAAGCAGTCGGCGTGAGCTTAAATTATCTCCAGGGGATGGTAGAGGACAGGATGGCCTGGAGGAAAGTTGCCCATGTGGTCGCAATGGGTCGGACACGACTTCGCAACTAACAACAATATGTTAGGCCTGATATCAACTACATGTAAGACCTGGTCTGTTTACCAGATCTATTGGGTCTTCTTTTAAACTATATTATTTGAAAATTATGTAGAATACATCAACCCCGTATTACTTGTTTGAAGAATTCCAGGCTTAATCCAGAATCAGCTTTAAATGTATTATTTTAAGAGAGTTGGTAGCTGGCACATTGGTAGCTGGCATATTGTCTGTTCTTTCATGACATGTCCATTGTCCAAGCTGTGTGGCTACACAGAATAATAACGTAGTGGATTGGTTTTCCTTTGCTTTAGTAGAGAACCAGGGAATTTACCTCAAGATATGACAGGGTGACCTAGTTTTATATATTAAGCTAAAACAGGATAGTAATGGAACAGATATTGCATGCATTACTTTATACTTCAGCATAATGAAGTTGACAATCAATTCTTTCTTGCTGTTCTTTTAGTTGTCCAGTTAACCTGAACATTTCTTGTTGAATTATTCTCACTTTAAGATAATTTAAGAAATACTAGTTAATTACTCTATAAATATTTATCTTTTGCTATGTCATAAAATCATTGGAATTTTTAAACATCTATTTATGCCAATATTCATGTGATATAAGCCAGTTACCTTCTAATATTTGTGGATTTTCTTCCACACTGATTTTCCACTGATTTTCTGTACTGTTCCCCATCTAGCCAATGCAGCTTTCTTCCTTTTCATTCTAGCTAAGGCTCTATAACATTTAATTTTAAGTATTCTGCTTTTCTTATCATTTCCCCTCCATACACACACACACACACAGAGAGAGAGAACTTCAGGTAAGTTCCAATAAAACCGGCATCTTGTGGATAAATGATGCAATGTTGAGTGTGTAACCCACATAACTAATTCCAAGAAACCAGTTATTTCTTTAGGAACGTAAATAAAATAGCTGGGGGAAGAAATTCCTCAATGTCCCTTCTTTTTTTTCATTCTGAACTCTTGTTCTGAATGTAGTGGTGGGTTTGCTGTAGATTTTCACTTCCCCTCTATTGTTTAAGGGTATTGGTATCCCTGTTGATTAACAACAAATTGTTCGTTTGCCCATATATTCGGTATAGTATGAGGAACTTTCTACATACACACCAAGAGTTTCCGTTCTCTTCTAAATTACCTGTTTCAACTATCCTATGTTACTGCAGGATGTTTGTAAAGCTGTTACTATTTGGTGTTGGATGCCAATTATAGGTAGCAAGGATAATTTTATAAGCTTATAAAGAGTATAATTAAGCACAGATGACATTGGATATGTACATTTTAAGGAGGTAAAGAGTTGTGGTGGTGCAGTGGTTAAAATGCAGTATTGCAGGCTAATACTGCCAACTGCCAGCAGTTTGATTCTCACCGGCTCAAGGTTGATTCAGTTTTCCATCCTTACGAGGTCGGTAAAATGAGGACCCAGGTTGTTGAGGGCAATATGCTGACTCTGTAAACCACTTCAAGAATGCTGTAAAGCACTATGAAGCAGTATATAAATCTAAGTGCTATTGCTAAGTGTTATTGCTAAACTATGCTGTGAAAAGATTTATGGAACCCAGGTTAGTACCAATTCTCAACTTTATGTTTAGATCAGGTCTTGGATTAGCAAATCGGCTAATTATTCAAACACAGAGCAAAGGGGCCTTTAATTTTGAGATGTCCTTGTGAATCACGAATTCTCGCTGTTACTCATGGTTATTTGTTGTGAGCATTAATGGAGCTGCCAAGCATAGGGAGAAAAATGGCATTCAAAAACATACTT
This sequence comes from Pantherophis guttatus, assembly GCF_059756535.1. NCBI lineage: Eukaryota > Metazoa > Chordata > Lepidosauria > Squamata > Colubridae > Pantherophis > Pantherophis guttatus. Next base: position 75,970,871 of record NC_142068.1, on the reverse strand, counting down.
TTCCTATTTTGCAAATGTTTCAAGTCTCTAGCCTTGGGAAAAATGTGCAGGGATTGCCTTACCTTGCTAAAACATAGTTGAGCTTTCCCTGCACCAAAATGGAATTACTAAACTTTGAAATAAATTGTCTTTGGTGCCAACCGGGGAGCTGGGCTGGTGTCTTCTGAAGGAATCCTTTTAACAATCAGGGAAACGGAGATCCTGGTCGTTCTTTCTCCGCACTACCTATTTAGCATGCAGAGGGAGTTTCCACCGGCCAGCATCTTCCTGTCTCTCTTACATCACATACTCAGTAAAGCAAGCAGCCTGCGGAAAACCCTGACAGTGAAAATGCTACTGTTTGGGGAATAACCTTGATAGTGTTGCAAGGTTACTGACAATATTGACGGAAATGGCCAGCTTTTATTTCACCTCTCTTTTAAGTCTTGCCACCCTATGTGTGTTTTTTTTTTTTTAAAGAAAGCTTAATTTTTAAGTTTGGAGGTAACGTCTCAGACTTCATTTAAAAAAAAAAAAGTTCCTGAATATCACAGATATTAAAGTACCCAGATGCATCTGGGACTGCTGAAATCTCTCTCTCCCTCTCTCCCTCTCTCCCTCTCCCCTCTCTCCCTCTCTCCCTCTCTCTCTCTCTCCCTCTCTCTCTCTCCCTCCCCCCCCTCTCTCTCTCTATATATATATATGCAAAAAATTAAAATCTCGGGTGTTTTCCCGCGTCATTGTAAATAAGTTGGTTAAAATGTTTAAAATTCTGGTTAAAATCCCAGCTAAAATCTTCTAAAAATCCTTACAGAGCACTCTGCAAGGTCCTTTAAAACCTCAGCTAAAATCCTACCAGTGACTTTAAAAGTTTTTCTTATAGCAACGTTTCGACAGGCTCACAACCCTGTCATCTTCAGGCTCTTGTTTCGTTTAGAAGCAATGACGTGGGAAAACACCCGAGATTTTAATTTTTTGCATATGCACACCCGCGAAAACTTAAGAAGACAAATACACACACACACACACACACACACACACACACACACACACATACATACATATATTTTAAGGTTGTTGCAAAATGATTTGCTAACACTCTACCGCTTTCTTCTCAGATCTTGCTGCTGCAGTTAACAGATTAACAGAGTTGGAAGGGATCTTGTAGGTCATCTAGTCCAACCCCCTGCCCAAGCAGGAGACCCTACACCATTTCTGACAAATGGCAGTCCTGTTTCTTCTTGAAAGCTTCCAGTGATGAAGCTCCCACAACTTCTGAAGGCAACTTCTGTTCCATTGATTGATTGCTCTCACTGTCAGAAAATTTCGTCTAATTTCCAGATTGAATCTCTCCTTGATCAGTTTCCATCCATTATTCCTTGTTTGGCCTTCAGGTGCTTTGGAAAATAGCTTGACTCCCTCCTCTCTGTGTCAGACCCTCAGATATTGGAACACTGCTATCATGTCTCCCCTGGTCCTTCTCTTCATTAGACTAGCCATGCCAAGTTCCTGCAACCGTTGATCGTATGTTTTATCCTCCAGTCCCCTAATCATCTTGATTGCTCTTCTCTGTACTCTTTCTAGAGTCTCAACATCTCTTTTATAGTCTGGTGACCAAAACTGGATGCAGTTCTCTAGGTGTAGTCTTACAAGGCTTTATAGAGTGGTATTAGTACCTCACTTGATCTTGATTGTATCCCTCTGTTAATGCAATTTAGGATTGCATTGGCTTTTTTGGCGGCTGGCTCATATTTAATTGGTTGTCCACTAAGATTAAGTTGTACAAGAAGTATATGATTTCTGGTTCATTTGATAGTGTGCACCATTTTATAGTACAGTGTTTCACTTCTGAGCTGAATATAATTGTTTACATATTTCAAAAACTGTGACTGTCTGAACTTGATACATGCAAATAGCGTTATGTGAAAAGAAAGCAATGTCAGAGTTTTTGCCTATTCTTCCTAATAGTGATATTTGCTTTTTACTCGTCCTATTTTGCTTCCAGATGTGCTGTTCCTGAACTAATCTTGTTGAATTGTTCAATTGATTTTAGGGAATTCCATACAAGTAAATTGTTAAATAATAACATTGTAAATGTTTTGATACATTCAAGCTTTTTCTGGCCTCTGACCATTTTCAGAGGTTCCTATTCCAACATTGATTGTCATGATTGTATAGAAATGGGTGCTCTGGCTAACTCAGACATGGACTTTTCAAATTTAACGTTTTGCTAAAGAGATGTCGTTTGAAACATGTTGAATGTAAAAACACATTTTAGATTTGAAACCATTCTGATTTTTCTAAAAGCATTTTGGGTGCAAGCTGCTATTTCAAGCTTGCAACATTTCCATTAACATCAGAACAGCATTTTGGAGTTTTATAGTGAAGTCGGAATAGCCTTTTAAAGCTACGACAATGTATTTCAAACTCAAAATGTTTCAAATTCAGAACACTTTCATACCTTTAGATTTTTTTTTTTAAAGGTAAAGATTGTCTGGAATTAAGGTCAACTCATGTGGCTGCATAGGCGTTTTTCTAAAGCAGCCATCATTGAAATTGTACAACGCTCACGAATGCCAATATTTTAGCTTTCCTTCATGCTCATACAAAGTCATTTATTTTGAAGAGTTGCGTTATTAATATGGGAATAATCCTCATTAATTAGACTAAAGTTTGCTTTTGACAGGTTTCTAATTCTGATATTAATATCTGGCTTTTCAACTCTCATTCCTGGAGAACCACTTCTGCTCTTATCAAATATGAGCCAAACCAGAATTTTCAACTCTGAGGGGTTTTTGTCTCCAGATGTTGTTAAAAGTACAGGTAGACCTCAATTTACAACAGTTCATTTAGTGAACATTCAAACAGCACTGAAAAAGAGAATAGAATAGGGTAGGGTAGGGTAGGGTAGGGTAGGGTAGGGTAGGGTAGGGTAGGGTAGGGTAGGGTAGGGTAGAGTAGAGTAGAGTAGAGTAGAGTAGAGTAGAGTAGAGTAGAGTAGAGTAGAGTAGAGTAGAGTAGAGTAGAGTAGAGTAGAATAGAATAGAATTCTTTATTGGCCAAGTGTGATTGGACACACAAGGAATTTGTCTTTGGTGTATATGCTCTCAGTGTACATAAAAAAAAATACATTCATCAAGAATCATAAGATACAACACTTAGTGATAGTCATAGGATACTAATAAGCAATCAAATCATAGTATGAAACAAACAGAACAATATAAATCGTAAAAATACAAGCAACATGGTCATAAGTGGGAGGAGATAGATAATAGAAGGATGAGAAGAATAATAGTAGTGCAGACTTAGTAAATAGTTTGACAGTGTTGAGGGAATTATTTGTTTAGCAGAATGATGGCATTTGGGAAAAAACTGTTCTTGTGTCTAGTTGTTCTGGTGTGCAGTGCTCTACAGCGTTGTTTTGAGGATAGAGGTTGAAACAATTTATGTCCAGGATGTGAGGGGTCTGTAGATATTTTCACAGCCCCCTTTTTGACTCATGTGGTATACAGGTCCTCAAAAATGACTTATGACTATTTTCCACAGTTATGACCTTTGTAGCGGCCTCATGACTATATGATCACAATTCAGATGCTTGACTATTGGCTCATACTTATAACCGTTGCTGTGTCCCAAGGTAATGTGATCCCCATTTGCAACCTTTTGACAAGCAAAGTCAATGGGGAAGCCAGATTCATTTAACAACCAGTTTACTTAATTATCAACTGTAGTGATTCACTTAACAACCGTGGCAAGAAAGGTCGTAAAACTCACTTAAATGTCTCACTTAACAAAAGAAATTTGGGGTTCAATTGTGGTCATAAGTTGAGGACTACCTGTATTCTTTTGGTATACCGCTGAATGTAGTCCTCGATTTACAACAGTTCGTTTAGTGACTGTTCAAAGTTACAATGGCACTGAAAAATGTAATTTATGATTATTTTTCAATTACGACCATTACAGCATCCCCATGGTCATGTGATCAACATTCAGATGCTTGGCAACTGATTCATATTTATGACCATTGCAGTGTCCCGGGGTCACGTGATCCTCTTTTATGACCTTCTGACAAGCAAAGTCAATGGGGAAGCCAGATTCACTTAATTACTGTGTTATTAACTTAACAAGTACAATGATTCACTTAGCAATTGTGGCAAGAAAGATCATAAAATGGGGCAAAACTCACTTAACAAATGCAATAAAAATTTTGGGCTCAATTGTGGTCGAACATCAAGGACTAGTTTAATTTTTCATACGAGCTTATGGGGTGTAGTATAGACATAGTTCATATCCAAAATATTTCTAAAATACTTTATTATAGTAGAAGGGAAATCCTATGATTTAAGATATCGATATAAATAACTGTTGGTACACTGGGATTAACAGTGGTATAAAGATGATTACACTGGGATTAACAGTGGAATGATAAAAGAAAAGGTTGAATTAGATTATGTAAAAAGAAAATATATCAATGGATATAATGTATCAATTTTTATCAAGATGTTGGATGGTATCTTTTGAGAAAATTGATAGCTACAATAATTGGGATATTGTTTAAATATGTATAACAATTATAATAATTTGAACATTTTTACTTAAGCAAAAAAGAAAAGAAAATTGAAATAATATATGATTATGATTTACAAACAAAAATTACTTAATTGGTGTTTATATAAATGGTATGGTTAAATAGATAGAATTTAGGGAAATAATTGGGAAATTGTATTAAATAGCATTATTTGAATTAAGAACTATGTTTAAATGTTAAATTGCTATATCTTTAAGATTAGTGATAGGATTTAAATTTGATAAAGTAATAATGGAATAAAGATTTAATGAGCATTACATGAAGTAATAAATAAATGTAAGGAAGTTTTAGAAATGGACATAATTTTGGAATATAAACATGTTTGAACTGTATTGTTAATAGTGAGGATTTAGGGTAAGAATTGTGAAATGTATTATGAGGTATTAATTGAATTAAGATTTAAGGTGGGTTAATAGAAGGGTAATTATATAGATTAAGTAAATATGAGTAAACTTTTTCTAAGATGGTATTAGTTGAAATATGTGATTTAAGATTAAGAAATAAGTGTTATGGCAAAATAGAATATATAAAATTTTGTTAAAGATGACAAAAAATTGAACAAATTGATGACCGGATCAAAACACTGTTCCGAAAAGATGTAATTTGTATGTTTGGGAAAAAAAAAAACTTTTGCAAAAAAATAATAATAATAAATTATTGTTGGTAGAATATTAGTTACAGAACAAAGATAGACAGGTCTTCTAGGATCACCTCTCCCTTTTGACATATTTTTTCTTTTCCTTATTCCCTTTGCAATATCCATTTTTAGTTCTCTTGTTTGCTCTTTATTCTTTCCTTGTTGTTCTCAACTGAGTTATGACAGTAGGCCAGTTCTTGAAGATTAGAGCTCTATTTGTAATGCCAGTATAGGATTATTTATTTATTTTTATTTTTGAGTTCTCGATTTTTTTAATTTTTTTTAAAATTTGATTTATATGCTGCCCTTCTCTGGAGACTCAGGGCAGCTTACAATGCGTTAAGCAATAGCCTTCATACTTTTGTATATTTATACAAAGTCAGCTTATTGCCGCCACAAACTGGGTCCTCATTTTACCTACCATAGAAAGGATGGAAGGCTGAGTCAACCTTGAGCCTGGTGAGATTCGAACTTACAGTAATTGCAGACAGCTGGTGTTAATCACAATGCTTTTAGTCTGCTGAGCCACCAGGCCCTATTTGTAGAGTTTAATTTGTAGAGTTTAATTTGATTTGTAGAGTTTAATTGATGTGGCCCACTTCATAAGGCATGAACGGAGAGTTTATAAAATCATAGTTTGATTAATAGTCATAGTGTCCTGAGTCATACAGAAAATCACACAGTAATACAAGGATTCACATTTTACATTAAGCCGAATGCAAACAAAGCAGATGGTCCAATTACAACTTTTTCTTTCGGTTCCCACCAAAAGTATCACATTTCTGCTTACACATACAAGTAACCCTCAACTTAGAAGCACTAGTTTAGCAACCACTGTTTGTATCTAGCCTTAGGGCCGTAATAAATTTGATTTTCAAAGTTAACGATGGCACTAAAAAAAGCACTTATGATTGTCCCAGCATTCTTGCCGTTACAGGATCATGATTTGGGCAATTGTCATCTTTTGCACATTTATGACAGTTGCAGTATCCTGTGGTCACTTTTATCACATTAACCCTCTTTCCAACCTTCCCAATTGGCTTCCAGTGAGTAAAGTCAATGGGGAAACTGGTACGGATGGAAAATGTGATGTTTAACTTAACAGCCATGGCGATTCGCTTAACGACCATGGCAGAAAGTCATAAAATAGGGTGCGGTCATGTGACAACCGCACCCCATTTAATGCCAAGTTCAGTTCCTATCGTCGTAAGTCGAGAACTATCTGTATTTATTATTTAAAGTTTTGGCGTACACCAAACTTTGTATTGCTTTTCTTTTTTTGATAAAAAAGAAAGGCAATACAAAATTAAGAGTAAATTGTGAAAGCTTTAAAACAGCAAAGCTTTCCGTTTATTAGAACTTTGGCAGAAAATTAAACAGAGCAGTCATAAAATAGTCCGCTAAGAATTGAGTTGAGTCATAAATCCATAAATCAGTCTGTGGCCTTCCATCGATGTAGCAAAGGGTCAGCCAGGCAGCAGCAGGACCCACGATTTCAGCAAACAGCAATGGCAGGGTTTAAAGATGAGATGCAGGCAATGATTAAGTCTGGTCCAGAGTATAAGGACTTGGATAAGTAACTAAAAAGATAAAAAAGTCTGGTGAGATAAGCCTTCTCACCAGCCTTAAATCCCTCAGTCCTCTATAATCCTTACCAAGAATGAAGCTGGCTGGAACTGAAGCTCCATAATATCCATCTTATTTATTTATTTTATCAAATTTATATAGCCCCCCATTTCACAAATGTATAATGAAATCTCTTACCACAATCTACTCCTGAAGTGCTACCAGACTCTGCATGGGTTCACTTATGTTTGTGTGTGTGTGCGTGTGTGAGGGGTCTTCATAGGCCTTGAATTTAGTTCCAGATATCAAGCTTTCAGAATTGGGGTCAGCTATAATTGAACCAGCATCTAGCCTTCCATTGCTACCCTGTTTCCCTGAAAATAAGACCTCCCCGGATAATAAGCCCAATCGGGCTTTTGAGCGCATGCGCTAAAATAAGCCCCCCCCCGAAAATAAGTCCTCTCTGAAAATAAGCCCTCCTCAAAAATATTTAAATGCATGTGCAGCCAGTCCCCGCCATTTCCTCTGGTTAGGGTTAGGGAGACAGAACTGGAAATCAGGTAAGACGGCAAGAGGAGCCCCATCTTGCTCCTCACACCCCAAAATAATAAGACCTCCCCGAAAATAAGGCCAAATGCTTATTTCAGGGTTCAAAAAAATATAAGACAGGTTCTTATTTTCAGGGAAACACAGTAGTATGGGCACTTGGCTCTTTAGTTGTAATGGTATGTAGGAATGATCTTGGAAAACAGGAAGAAGAGCTGCAGACTGGACAGCAGTCATGTAAAAGGTATCTCACCCCGATGAACATAGATTAATTCCAAAATTAACATCAGACCTACAATCAAGATATGAACAGTACTCTAATCAAGGAACTACCAAAGAAGCTTAACAGTATACAGGATCCAAACTGGGTCAGTCATGGGACCAGAGATTTAGCATTCTGCACTTTCAGACTCACGCTGGAACCCATCCTCAGGGAACTTCTCTCTAGCAGAGTGTGTGCTTCGAGCTATTTCGTGTGTGGTATTTATGTGGTGCCTGTTGTGTTTGGCTTTCTGTTGATGGCTGGCGAATAGAATAGAGTGAATAGAATAGAGTGAATAGAATAGAATAGAATAGAATAGAATAGAATAGAATAGAATAGAATAGAATAGAATAGAATAGAATATTGACCAAGTGTGATTGGACACAAGGAATTTGTCTTGGTATATATGCTCTCAGTGTACATAAAAGAACAGATACATTCATCAAGAATCATAAGGTACAACACTTAATGATAGTCATAGGGTACAAATAAGCACTCAAATCATATTAGGAAAGAGTCAATATCAATCTCTTTGTTGCTGGTAAGGATACCAGCAACAAAGTTACAGTCATAAGTGGAAGGAGATGGGTTATGGGAAGATTAATAGAAGTGCAGACTTAGTAAATAGTTTGACACTGTTGAGGGAATTATTTGTTTAGCAGAGTGATGGCATTCGGGGAAAAAACTGTCTTTGCATATAGTTGTTCTGGTGTGCAGGGCTCTATAGCGTCGTTTTGAGGGTAGGAGTTGAAACAGTTTATGTCCAGGATGTGAGGGGTCTGTAAATACTTTCACAGCCCTCTTTTTGACTCGTGCAGTATACACGTCCTCAATGGAAGGCAATTGGTAGCAATTGTTTTTTCTGCAGTTCTAATTATCCTCTGAAGTCTGTGTCTTTCTTGTTGGGTTGCAAAACCAAACCAGACAGTTATAGAGATGCAGATGACAGACTCAATAATTCCTCTGCAGAAGTCATTGGCTGTTGTTTCCTTGTGCTGACAAGCCCACTCCTAAATACTTAGTAAACTGGTGGTAAATCAGCACTCCTGTTGACTGACAAGAGGCCTGTTTCCCAGGCTTCAGTCACTTCCCTGGCTGTTTTTGTGCCTGCTCATCCAACAATCTTAGTAGCTGCAAAATTGAATGTATGTCTTTGTTCATTGCAATATATTTGCTTTCGTTCGTAACAGTAAATAGCCCAATAGAAAATCACCAAATACTGACAGGACGAGCCACTAGAATAACCAGAAAGTCCAGTTGCCCGTTGAAAAAGCATATTTTACTGAGAATCTCCATAGACACTAGAATATAAATTGAGATACCTGAAAGGTATCTTAGTCCACAGAAGGAGAGAAGGGACATGGGAAGCGTTTCAGAAAAGCCCCTCCCTAGTCCCTCCCATGCTGGCTGGGGAATTCTGGGAGTTGAAGTCTACAAGTCTTAAAGTGGCCAAGATTGGAGACCCCTGCTCTAGAAAGTGAAATGGGGGGGGGAGAGAAAATTCTTGCAATAGTCTTGCAAGATTCTGTTCATGTAATCTTAGTATAAAGATAGAGCTGGCACTCATATCTTCTTGTCTAGACTACCTTGGAGGGCTATGAGCAGTATATGATCTACCAGATTCCTTAGCCTAATTCTTCTTTCAAGAAGATTGCATGACAAAAAATGCTGTGCCCTAACCCCCCAAAAAATGCTCTTTAATGTTTTCTTCTTCTTTATCTTTATCTTTATTTGATTTATATACCACCCTACTCCTGAAGGACTCAGAGCGGTGAACAGCCAAACGATAAAATACATAAATACAAAATTTAAAAACAGAATAAAACCGAATTAAACAATTTGGCCCAGACAGATTTAAAACACCCCAATCATTTAAAAACAGATTAAAATTTTCATATTAAAAAGAAAAAGAGAAAAGATTAGGCCAGGCCCGCCTGGTGGAATAAAAAGGTCTTAAGAGCGTGGTGGAAGGTGCGCAGATCCGGGATCCTCTGTATCTCCGGGGGGAGCTCATTCCAGATAGTAGGTGCCCCCACAGAGAAGGCTCTCCCCCTAGGGGCCGCCAGTCGACATTGTTTGGCCGACGGCACCTGGAGGAACCCCTCTCTATGAGAGCGTACCGGCCGGTGGGAGGCTATTGGTGGTAGTAGGCGGTCCCGTAGATAACCAGGTCCTAAGCCATGGAATGCTCTAAAGGTGGTAACCAAAACCTTGAAGCGCACCCGGAAGACCACCGGGAGCCAGTGCAGCTCACGCAGGAGAGGTGTTACATGGGAACGCCATGTCGCTCCCATTACCACCCGCGCGGCCGCACTCTGCGCCAGTTGGAGCCTCCAGGTGCTCCTCAAGGGGAGCCCCATGTAGAGAGTGTTGCAATAGTCCAGGCGGGAAGTGACGAGGGCATGAGTGACCGTGCGTAAGGAGTCCCGATCCAGAAAGGGACACAACTGGCAAATCAGGCGAACCTGATGAAAAATCCTCCCGGTCACGGCCGTCAAATGCTCTTCTAAAGATAGCCGTGAATCCAGGAGGACGCCCAAGTTGCGAGCCCTCTCCGTGGGGGCCAATGATTCGCCCCCAATAGTCAGTGATGGCACCAACTGACTATATCGGGACGTCGGAAACCGACGAAGATATGAGGACCTGCTGCAATTCCAGAGAATGCAATCCAGTTTGTTAGCAGCACTGGAGGAAAACCTTTTCAAACAGCCAACAAACAGGACTCAGCCTGCAGTATCCTGAGGATAACTAGACACTTTTAAATCCCTTAAGTCTCTAGCTCTATTTTCCATCTTCTACCCACGTCTACTCAAACAACAGAGGAAAAAGCTCCCCAAAACATCCCTTATAATTGTTGAATTGGCAGGTCAATTTGGTAAGAACTATGACTCAGCAGCTATTAAATTATTTGAAGCCAAAGTTTTGGATTTGATGCTATAAGGTAAAGGTAAAGGTTCCCCTCGCACATATGTGCTAGTCGTTCCCGACTCTAGGGGGCGGTGCTCATCTCCGTTTCAAAGCCGAAGAGCCAGCGCTGTCCGAAGACGTCTCCGTGGTCATGTGGCCGGCATGACTAAATGCCAAAGGCGCACGGAATGTGGTTACCTTCCCACCAAAGGTGGTCCCTATTTTTCTACTTGCATTTTTTACGTGCTTTCGAACTGCTAGGTTGGCAGAAGCTGGGACAAGTAATGGGAGCTCACCCCGTTAAGCGGCACTAGGGATTTGAACTGCTGAACCGCCGACCTTTCGATCAAGCTCAGCGCCTTAGCCACTGAGCCACCGCCTTCCTTTTTGATGCTATAGGGTGTTCAATTATATATTTATAAGACGTCTCCCAATTTAGTAGCAAGATTCTTGAAAATTTTACTGCAAGTTCCTTATTCAGCTAGAATTAGGCTCCATATCTCTTGGGGCCTGAGTAAGACTTTGTCATTTTATATTCTGGCAGAATCAAGTCTGGTGGGGCAAGTCCGTAACTCATCACACGCTGCTGGATAGGTTCTCTTCCAACTTAGAAGGGCAAATTATTGTCTATTTGGCATCTTATGGTCTCATCTGTCACCACTACCTGCTTTGGGAGTTGATAAAACCCTGGCTGAAGTAAACCAGAGGTTTGAATCTAATTATCCAGTATGACAGAGGCAAAGTCCATTCCTTTTATAACACAATTATTCTTCCTCCTTGACTAACTCTTAGATATTTCTTTGATGTAGGAAAGTTTATACTTTGCCCTGAATTGGGGCACTACCTATGAGGACAACAGGTGGTAGATATATAAGTCTGCTGTGTGAAAGGTGAACTTTTAGAATAACAGAGTTGGAAGGGACCTTGGAGGTCCTCTAGTCCAACCCCCTTGCTTAGGCAGGAAACCTTACACCACTTCAGACAAATGGTTATCCAACATCTTCTTAAAAACTTCCAGTGTTGGAGCATTCACAACTTCTGGAGGCAAGTTGCTCCACTGATTAATTGTTCTAACTGTCAAGAAATTTTCCTTACTTCTAAGTTGCTTCTCTCCTTAATTAGTTTCCACCTATTGCTTCTTGTTCTACCCTCAGGTGCTTTGGAGAATAGTTTGACTCCCTCTTCTTTGTGGCAGCCCCTGAGATATTGGAACACTGCTATCATGTTTCCCCTAGTCCAGTGATGGCTAACCTTTTTGCCATCGCGTGCCAGGAGAGCGGGGGGTTGGGGGATGTTCGCGCATGCGCATGCCCACATCCATAATTCTATGCACCCTGCCCTGTGCATGTGCGCGCAACCCCCCTCCTCCCCCCACTTCTGGCATGCGATGGCCCGGTAGGCCTGTTTTTCTTTCTTACCTGGCTCCAGATCCTCTCTATGCATCTGCGGAGGGCAAAAACGGCCTTTCTCACTCCCTCGGAGGCCCTCCGGAGGCCTGAAAGGACCCATTTCCCAACTCCTGGTGGTACAGGAAGTGACAGTTTTTGCTTTCCGCAGCCTCCAGAGCCTCTCTCAACAGTGTTGAGAATAACCTGAGACAATTGTTATGAAACCAAAAGAAAAATGTATTTTCTATGAAAGGCCCAGCTGGTAAGATTCCACACCAGTGCCAACAAATTGGGATGCCATAGGTAGCGAAAGTAATATTTCTGTGACGGTCATCGTTACTTGTAAAACGAAGTTGTTCTTTTTTAGCAGGCTTTTAGATCTATTATTTTCCTTGGCAGAGGGGATAATATTAGGCAACTTAAAAGCAACTTTTGTTCCTCCAGAAGTGGGACTGGTAAAGTATATGAACTTTTTGAACTGCTTTTATCTACAATTCTGTCAAGTTATTATTCTCATTTCAGAGAGAGAGAGAAAGGGGGGGACACCCAAATTTTATGCACTGTTAAAGCTATAGTTAAAGGCTCCAGGTGACAGGTTTTGTGGAATAATCAGTCATGCTGTAATAGCAGAAAACATTGTACTGTTGCAGCTTCCGATTTTAAAGAATGGGATGCAAATGGACTTGCAAGATGAGAAGATGAGGCTTTTGTGAAAAATCTGTACTGCATTCCCCTTTGTTCCATGTTCTTTGGGCTGAATACCTTTAAAGAATAAAGGAAGGAAGTTTTATTTAAGAAAGTATATCTCTATCTATCTATCTATCTATCTATCTATCTATCTATCTATCTATCTATCTATCTATCACTTTAAGACCTGTGGACTTCAACTGCCAGAATTCCCCAGCCAGCATGGGGAAATCCAGTTGAAGTCCACAAGTCTTAAAGTGATAGATAGATAGATAGATAGATAGATAGATAGATAGATAGATAGATAGATAGATAGATAGATAGAATTCTGGGAGTTGAAGTCCACAGGTCTTAAAGTTGCCAAGGTTGGACTTAAATCCCTGATTTAAACGCTACATCTCTAAATAGAAGCATTGCATAGTGCCATTACTAACTTCAGTACTATGAATTGGGGTTTTTATGGTATTAAAATTGTTTATTTGCTACTTTTAAGTTCTTTTACAATTTGATAGTGAAAGAGCCCTGTTAAAAGATATCTGTATATGAAACTATGAAAATGAAATGTAATAACTAGGAGTAATAAAATTATGTTTATTGTACTGAAATGTATGATACCCAGATATCACACCATTCACGCATTGATATATATAAACAATATAAAATAAAAAACTTGAAATGAAAAAAAAAAAGCTTTTTTTTCATCATTAAATATGAAAACGGTGTAAAGTTTTGCAATTGTTTTTCTGGAATCGGGTATATTAGAACTCTGCAGTAAGACCAGCAAGCATGAGTAGGTTGATGAATTATGTACAAATAGCAAGTGAAGTGGCATTTATCAATATTCTTTGCAATCCTTTTCCACAATAACTGATGGTTAGATGAAGCAAGCATGTTTAACAACTTGTCTTGAGCATGGTTTTTACCCTGTATTGGCAGAGCCTGTTGCTGTTCATTTCTTGGTTCTATGAAAACATCCAGTGTCAACATTCAGTGCATCTCTAGAGGCTATTAGAGAAACAAAGGTAATTAGGGGACTAGAGGCTAAACTGTACAACAAATGGTTATGGGAAGTGGTTATGTCTACTCTAACGAGTAGAGTAGAGTAGAGTAGAGTAGAGTTGAGTTAGAATAGAATAGAATAGAATAGAATAGAATAGAATAGAATAGAATAGAATAGAAAATAGAAAATAGAAAATAGAAAATAGAAAATAGAAAATAATAGAAAATAATAGAAAATAATAGAAAATAGAAAATAATAGAATAGAGTAGAATAGAAAATAGAATAGATTTGAATAGAATAGAATAGAATAGAATAGAATAGAATAGAATAGAATAGAATAGAATAGAATAGAATAGAATAGAATAGAATTCTTTATTGACCAAGTGTGATTGGACACACAAAGAATTTGTCTTTGGTGCATATGCTCTCAGTATACATAAAAAGAAAAGATACATTCATCAAGAATCATAAGATACAACACATAATGATAGTCATTGGGTACAAATAAGCAATCAAATCATACTAGGAAACAATCAATATAAATCGTAAGGATACAAGCAACAAAGTTAAGTGGGAGGAGATGGGTGATATGAGAAGATTAATAGTAATGCAGACTTAGTGAATAGTTTGACGGTGTTGAAGGAATTATTTGTTTATCAGAGTGATGGCATTCGGGAAAAAACTGTTCTGGTGTCTAGTTGTTCTGGTGTGCAGTGCTCAATGGCGTCATTTTGAAGGTAGGAGTTGAAACAATTTATGTCCAGGATGCGAGGGGTCTGTAAATACTTTCACACTTTTTGACTCGTGCAGTATACAGGTCCTCAATGGAAGGCAGGTCGGCAGCAGTTATTTTTTCTGCAGTTCTAATTATCCTCTGAAGTCTGTGTCTGTCTTGTTGGGTTGTAGAATAAAACCAGACGGTTATAGAGGTGCAGATGACAGATTCAGTAATTCCTCTGTAGAACTGTATCAGTAGCTCCTTGGGCAATTTGAGCTTCCTGAGTTGGCACAGAAATAACATTCTTTGTTGTGCTTTTTTGATGACGTTTTTGATGTTAGGTGTCCATTTTAGAAGGACTAGTAGTGACATGATAGTCTTCCCAATATTTGAGCAGCCGTTACAAAGAAGACAGGGGTCAACCTCTTCTCCAAAGTACCTCAGGGCAAGACAAGAAGTAATGGAGGGGAAGCTTAACAAAGAGAGATCCCACCTAGAACTTAGCAGAAATTTCCTGTCCGTGAGAACAATTAATCAGCGGGAATGTCGAGAATGGTATAGTTTCTTCTGCTTAAGCAGAGGGTTGGACTAGAAGACTGCCAAGGTTCCTTCCAATTCTGTTATTCAGTGTAACACTCTGTGTAACAAATACACTGCCACACGTCTTTTAGAGCTAGCAAAGCAAACAGTCATGGTAAGGATTTTTTTTTTGCCAAAAATTCTTTACTTGATTTTGTGTTGAAGCCTTGGACTTTTTCCAGATGGATATTTTAATGTGATAGGCTGGATTATATTTTATCCAATTGTGCAAGGGTAATCAAGGTAACGGCAGAAAGATCACTACTTCTCAAAAATAAAAATACAATTCATGTACTTACAACTATATACCGGTAGTCCTTAACTTACAACAGTTTGCTTAGTGACCGGCACTGAAAAAAGTGTGTTATGACCAGTGGATGGGATTCAAGTAATTTAACAACCGGTTCTCCAACGCGCAGCTTGGAGAATCCAAAGCTTCGGGTTGTTCAGTAGTTGGATAGCCTACACTGAGTGTGTTCCTTTAAGAGATTTCTCTTCAGACACGCCCACTTGCTCAACAGAGTCCCAGTTTAGTTCACTCAGTTGAGCCTGTGACACTGTCTGAATTTTTCTCTATATTTCTCTACTAAACTGTTCCTGAAGCTTTGGATTTCTTCATAATTTTCTGCCTTTTTCGTTGGATTAAATTTTCTCTCTTCGATTGGTTGGCCAGGGGTGAGTTTTGCCTGCCACCTCAGGCAGGCTGTCTGGGACTTTTACCTTCTCCGGGACCCTGGCCACTTATCTGAATCCCCGTTCCACTTTATAGCCGCTGGCGTGTGGGTAGGTTTCCCGGCCTCCCGGTAACACCGCCCCCGCCCTTGGACTTGATCTCGGACATTAGCGGCTTGAGATAGTTGCCCTGCTCCCAGCGGCACTTTCTCATTTAAATTTGATCTGGTGGCTGGCGCTGGGATCGCTTCTGAACGATCGCGCGCCTGGGAAGCACAGGGACGGCGCCGCAACTTCCCCTTGCCGATACTTCAATCAGCAGCTTCAATTTGAAATCGCAAGCGGCTTTTCTCAGCTCCAGTCGTCCCACGCAGCGCTGGAAGTTCTTCTGAGGCTTCAGCTGCTCTTCTCTATCGTTGGCTTCCCTCCTCGTCCTCTCGCTTGCTGGGCAGCGGCGCTAGGAGCATTTGATTTTTTCGCGCCCTTTTTTCGCCCACCTCAGCGCTCAGAGCCGCCATTTCTGACAGCTCACGCCAGATTGCCTGTCCCTCCGGCGAGCCTTCTCTAACCCTCCCTACAGCTGGGCACCTCGTTTCCACCATCAGGGGAGGCGATAAGCAAAGGACTCCCTGCCAGAAAAAATCATCTATTCTTCTGCAGCCCTCCCCTGAAGCCATTCCCTCCACCCTGGTGCAAGGAAGTCAACGGCTGTTTTATTCTGCCCAGCAACTGCCTTGCGCATGCGCAGTTGGCTGCTGGAAGCCAAAGCCTCCTGCTGGCAATTTCTTGGGCTTATGACATTGCCTCTGTGTTATAACTGTTGGAGTTCTTAGTTCTCCCATTGTTTTCTTTGGACTTACCTGCTGTGCTTCTTTTGGTTCTTCTACTGTTATCATCTGTTGTTACCTTTAAAAAAAAAAAAAAAAAAAAAAAAAAGACTTACCTGCTAGCCTTGGGCTCTCTTCATTTATTCCTCTGTATCCATTTACATAAATTAAAAAAAGAAACAAAGGTTACAACATGGCTGAACGTGCTCTCTCATCTGATCTGGAGGACAACAGCTCTCCCGAGCGCATTCACGACCAGGCCAAGCAACGTAAACGGTCCCGCAAACGCGCTTCGCATTCATCTTCATCGGCTGCTCCACGCTCTAAAAAGACAAAACACTCATCAGCTGCAGACAAGGACGCCTCCAGGAGACACAAGGCTCTGGAGCGCCAGTTCGAGAAAGCGCGCAACCAGTCAGCACAAGCTGCTTTCGCACACTTACCTACGCCACTCTCGCCCGTTGTCGAAGCTACGGTCCAGCCCGTCCATCAGGCTCCTCAACAACCTTTGCAACCGTTGTTTCCATCGCCAAACATGGAAGTTTTCCCTGAGGCGTTAATGTCTCACTGCATGGAGCCGGTGGACCTCTCGTGCACTGCCACTCTCCCTCGACGGTCTCAGCCGGAGGCAACCTTTACTCCCACGGCGGCAGGCTTGCGCGCCACGGAGGCAGCTCCTCCACCTTCTCAGTATGATATTCAGCGGATCATCTCTGACACGGTTACCAGGACGCTGGCAGCGACTTCTCAACAGGCTGCACCATATGGAGCCTGGCCTCAGCCACGTTTTCCTCCTCCTCCTCTGGCCCGGGACCCCCAACAGGTCCCTACCCAGTATCAGGCTATGACGCATGGGTCCGAGCTGTATCTGGACCATGGTCACCACGAGGAGTCGTCTTCGGAGGAGGGAGAGTGCGACCCGTCGGATATGGACTTATCTGACGATGCAGATATGCCACCCGAGAAGCCAGCCTTCTCTGGGCTCTTTAGACCGTCGTTATTCAAATCGCTCCTGCGCAAGGCCAAGTTGGCCACAAATATGGCTGACCCAGTCTCTCAAGTTGATCAGCCCGGTACCTCTCAACAACATGAGGCCTTGTTTACGGCGCCTAAGGCGCAAGCGGACTTTATTCCGTGTCCACAGCTATTTTCTGAGGTGGTCCAACGATCCTGGTCCACGCCTTCCTCCTTGCCCGCTCCTTCGGGGCTAGACAAAAAACTTTATTGTTCGGCGCCTAGTCTCCAAGATCTCCTTCAGTTACCAACTGTTGACGCGCCAGTGGCCAATCTGACGGCTTCCTCTGTAATCTCCAACGACGTCGCCGACGGTTTGCGCTCAGAGGACCGAAAAGCTGAGTTTAACTTCCGACGTACGCACAATGCGGCCGCATGGGCGGTTAGGGCAGCCACCTCTGCTTCTTTCTTCAGCCGTGCCTGCCTAATCTGGCTCCGTCAACTCCACGAGCGCCTTCCCCCTGCAGATTCACGCCTCCGCCAAGATGTCAACAAACTGGTGGCGGCTACCGAATATACAGCAGACGCCTCGCTCAATGCCGCGAAGTTTGCTTCGCGCGCCCTGGTGTCGTCCGTCACATCTCGCCGTCTATTATGGCTTAAAAATTGGAGAGCTGATGCCAAGTCTAGGTGGCGCCTCGCTTCAACTCCATATAAGGGGTCCCGTCTTTTTGGAGAAGCCTTAGACCCCATCCTTGTCGAGGACAAGGATAAACGGAAGGTGATGCCATCATCGTATAAGAGGGCAGATCGTAGACCTTCGTCCTACTTCTCCAGGCAGCCCTTTCGGAACGACTCCGGTCCCTCGGGATCCTTCTCCTCAAGGCCCTATTCTCAAGGTTTCGACCGTTCCCTCGATAGATCATCCTTCAGGGACCGTGGTCGGAAGGCCCCAGCACCCAAACGACCATTTCGAGGTACGGGATCCCGTACCTTTCGAAGAGGGAAGTGACTACATCCATCTTCCCATTGGCGGCCGTCTGGCTCATTTTCTTCCCCAGTGGGAGATCTCGACGTCGGACGCCTGGGTGCTCCAGACAATTCGTCTGGGACTTACTCTGGAGTTTCGTTCAAGACCTCCCTCTCACTTCGTACAATGCCCTATTTCCCCCAACTTGGACAAGCGCCAGCTAATGGAGGCAGAGATCCATCACCTGCTTCAAATTCAAGCCATCGAACCGGTTCCCCACCATCATCGCGGGACCGGCTTCTATTCAATTTTCTTCCTGGTCCCCAAGGCGTCCGGGGGCCACAGGGGCATCTTGGACCTCAAGAAGCTGAACGAATTTATAGTATACCATCAGTTCAAGATGGAGTCCCTCCGTTCGATTCTGGCTTCCATTCGACCAGCGGACTGGATGACCTCTATCGATCTGAAAGAAGCGTACCTCCACGTACCTGTACGGCTATCCCATCGTCGTTTTCTACGCTTCGCCTACAACAACAGGCATTACCAATACAGAGCAATGCCCTTTGGCCTCTCCTCCGCCCCAAGGACCTTTACAAAGCTCCTGGCTGCAGTGGCGGCCCATCTACGTCAACATCCGGTCCGCCTCCACTGCTACTTGGACGATATCCTAGTGCTCTCCCCTTCTCCGGCCCGAGCATCCCGAGACCTAGCAGTGGTGTGTCACTGCCTTCGTCATCATGGCTTCTCCCTCAACATCCCGAAAAGCCAATTGCAGCCCACTACCCGCATTCTCCATCTCGGGACATTAATAGATTCTGTAAAGGGCCAGGTGTTCCTGTCAACGGACCGGTGTTCCAGTCTCCAGTCATTAACATCCCAGGTCCTCTCCTCTCGGAAGGTGACCTTGCTGCTCCTGTCCCGTCTGCTCGGCAAAATGATTTCCTGCCTGTCTGTAGTCCCTTGGGCGAGATTCCATTCCCGCCAGCTCCAATGGTTCCTCCTCCCCTTTCAGAGAGCCAGGAGAAGCAACTCTTCCGCACAAGTATCCCTCCCGCCAGAGGTCTCAAGGTCTCTCCTCTGGTGGTCCTCCCAGAGCCTTCATCAGGGCAGCTACTTCCAGAATCTTCAGCGCCTGGTGGTGACAACGGACGCCAGCCTGACGGGATGGGGAGGTCATCTTCTATCCCTCGTTGCCCAGGGAACGTGGTCAGCAGAGGAGAGTCGCAACGGGATCAACTGGTTGGAACTCCGTGCGATCCGTCTCTCCCTCCAACGGTTCCAGCAGATCGTGTCGGGGCACCATGTCCTGATACGCACGGACAATGTAACCGCAAAGGCGCACGTGAACCGCCAAGGGGGGACTCGCTCGGGTCCATTGATGGAGGAAACGACCCTACTGCTGATCTGGGCGGAAGCGCACGTCCTATCCCTTGTGGCGGAGCACATTGCCGGGACCACAAACATCACAGCGGACTGGCTAAGCAGACAACACTTGGACCACGCCGAGTGGCGACTTCACCCAGATCTGTTCGCCGAGATCGTCCGCAGATTCGGCATGCCTCTAGTCGACCTATTTGCCAGCCGCGACAACACTCACCTCCCCAGGTTCTTCACCCGGTACCAGTGTCCTCAGGCGGAGGGAGTCGACGCCCTCGCCTCCCCCTGGCCCAGGGGTCTCCTCTATGCCTTTCCCCCTCTACCGCTCCTTCCTCGTCTGATCCGCAGGATAATAGCAGAGAGGGCAGACGTCGTTCTGGTCGCACCCCACTGGCCTCGGAGGTCCTGGTTTGCGGATCTGGTGGACCTGTCGGTGGCACGGCCGTGGAGGATTCCAGGGGACAGGATCGTTCTCAGCCAGGGGGTCATTCTGCACCCAGACCCGCAGTGGTTGCAGTTGACCGCCTGGCGCTTGAACGGATCTTGCTAAGGCGAGCCAACGTGCCTAGCAATGCGATCCCCACGATTCAAGCGTCAAGACGGCCGTCAACATGCCGCATTTATAACGCAACCTGGAACTCCTTCTGCTCCTGGTGTGCTAAATTCCACCTGGATCCAACGTCTGCTTCTGTCCCCGAAGTGCTGGGATTCCTTCAGCGGGGCATGGACAAGCACCTTGCACCTAACACTCTTCGTCGCCAAGTTGCTGCACTTAGTACGGTCCTTTTGACTTCTGCAAAGCTTCCTCTCTCCCAGGACCCGACGATTCGCGACTTTCTGCGAGGGGCATCCAACCTGCGCCCCCCTGTTATACATCGATACCCGACCTGGGATTTGACTCTGGTCCTTCAGGCCCTCATGCACCCTCCATTTGAGCCTCTCGCCTCAATCAGCCTTCGCTTTCTGACTCTTAAGGTGGCGTTTCTGGTCGCGATTACTTCGGCTCGCCGTGTATCCGAACTAGCTGCACTGTCTGTGAGAAGCGACCTTTGTGTCTTCCACGCAAATCGCGTGGTATTAAGACTAGACCCCTCATTCCTGCCTAAAGTAAATTCCACATTCCATCGAGCCCAGGAATTGATCCTTCCGGACTTCTGCCCCGATCCTCGACATCCTCGGGAAGCAGACTGGCACCTCTTAGATGTCCGACGGGCCCTGCGCCGCTATATTAAGCGGACTGAGCATTTCCGGAAATCTGAATCGCTCTTCATTTCCTTTCTGCCCGCTTCCATGGGCCGGAAGGTTTCTTCCACGACAATTGGGAGATGGATTAAATCCTGCATCTCTAGGGCTTATTCGGCTCGGAACAAACCGGTTCCGCAGAGAATTCTTCCACACTCCACCAGGAGCGCCGCCACTACGGCCGCCTGGGCCACTAATGCCTCCATTCCCGACATATGCAGGGCGGCTACCTGGTCATCCTTGAACCCCTTTATCAGGCACTACAAGGTGGATTCCTTTGCCTCGGCGGAGGCATCCTTCGGCCGCCGGGTGCTCCAAGCTGTATGCAACTCTTCAGACGACGTACAGCAGCCGGGTTCCCTCCCTGTATGAACTTGCTTGGGTAAATCCCGAAGCTTTGGATTCTCCAAGCTGCGCGTTGGAGAACGGACGTTGCTTACCTGAACGTCCCTTCTCGACGCGCAGCTGGAGAATCCAACCCACCCAGCTTGGCTGCTGAACATTCCTTCCTTACGCTCTACTGCTCCTTACTTCGTGAACAAAACTGGGACTCTGTTGAGCAAGTGGGCGTGTCTGAAGAGAAATCTCTTAAAGGAACACACTCAGTGTAGGC
This sequence comes from Pantherophis guttatus, assembly GCF_059756535.1. Taxonomy (NCBI): domain Eukaryota; kingdom Metazoa; phylum Chordata; class Lepidosauria; order Squamata; family Colubridae; genus Pantherophis; species Pantherophis guttatus. The sequence goes on along the minus strand of NC_142068.1, from coordinate 75,949,359 downwards.
TATCCAACTACTGAACAACCCGAAGCTTTGGATTCTCCAGCTGCGCGTCGAGAAGGGACGTTCAGGTAAGCAACGTCCGTTCTCTGCCCTAATGACTTCTTCCAACAACCAGTTTGCCAAACTGCTCAGAAAGTTAACAACCGGTTCTCCCGAAGTGGTGCGAACTGGCTGAATCCCACCACTGGTTATGACCATGTCACACTTATGACTGTTGTGGCATCCCCATGGTTACATAATCAAAATTCAGACACTTGGCAACTGACTCATATTTATGATGGTTGCGGTGTCCTGAGGTCATGTGATCCCCTTTTGCAACCTTCTGACAAGCAAAATCAACGGGGAAGCCAGATTCACTCAACACGCGTGTTAGTAACTTAACAACTGCAGTGAGTCACTTAACAAACGTGGCAAGAAAGGTCATAAAATGGGGCAAAATTCACTTAATACATGTCTTATAACTTGTGGTTGTAAGTCAAGGACTACCTGTAATGGAACATTTAATGCTCCATCACTGGTTATTTTTAAGAAGAGGTTGGACAGCCATTTGTACGTCTGGTATGGGGACTAGAAGACCACCAAGGATCTTCCAATTCGGTTATTCTGTATTCTGTAAATTGTCATCCTACTAGCAATGGTACGAGGAGAGGAGAACGTTGTACTAACCTGTGCTGTACAGTAATGAGTCAGCATTATGCAGTTGCATTACTAATCTCAAAGGGCAACATAACAACGCCCAGAGAAATCCATAACACTTAGTCACTCAGAATTGTATAACTTTCTCTCTCTAAGAGATTGAATTAAGAATAGAAACCAGATTATAGGAAGAGAACATGAAATGAAGTTTATACATCATTTGTGTCATGGCATTTGGTTCTATCTCCCCTCTGGTGGACACCCACTGTAAGGCTCTGAAATAAGTGCATTTTGTGCGACGGGTTGCACCAATTTATCCCATTTCCTCCCACATGGTATGTCTGTCTGTGTGCACTCGTTGTTTTTTTTCACAGGGGAAAAGATGCAGAGTTTGACCATACTTTTCTGCTTCTGCAGTCATTGAGATAGGATTGGAAGTGGGGAAATGAGGAAGTGCTTATTTTTCCTAACAGTCTTTGCAGCTAATTCATCATCATACGAAGCAACACAAAATGTGATTTCACATGATGTGCAAAGTTTGCTACTGCGTACAGAAGATTAAAGAAAGCAGTCCATGTAATATTAAATTCTTAGACTAAACTAGATTCGGCTGCTTGTTTTACCTTTATTTTTTGCAAAATCAAGAACATGAAATGCAGACTGTCCTCCGTTTCCAAATTCTCAGTAGAAACATAATTTATCCCAAATAGGGCACTTGGTGGGCCAAATGAATCCATTGCCACTAGTGGTCCATGTTTATGTATTTTTATGTGCGCTGAGTTACTAATGTCAACGAGAGTAAGACAGCAGTAGCTAATTAGAGCACTATTCCTTATGAACAGGCTGACGGCTGATATTAAGCACAGAAATGTCTTAAATAAATAATAAATAATCCTTTCCACGCACAAGAAGTGGAAAATATTTGCCATTTGGCTAAACATTGAATTGACAGAGGAAGCACTATATTAAGCTTCACCTGCTATTTCATAGTCTGCTTTTATCTGAAGAGAATTGGGTTTTTTTTTTCCCTGAGAAGGTAGCTTCAAGTAACAATTAGCTGAAAATATGTTCAAATGTAACAAAAAGTAAGTTACAGGGCATCCCAAAGAGTTTTGTTTTTTTTTTCCCAAAAGGCAACTGGACTTTCTTTGTTTTTTTCCTTGAAGACGTTTCGCTTCTCATCCAAGAAGCTTCTTCAGTTCTGACTCAGTCAACAGTTCTGACAGTTCAGTCAGAACTGAAGAAGCTTCTTGGATGAGAAGTGAAATGTCTTCAAGAAAAACATCTTCAAGAAAAAACAAAGAAAGTCCAGTTGCCTTTCGAAAAAAAAACAACTTTGGGACAACCATGACCTGGATGACTGAGACATGTAACTAAGGGCAATAGATATTACATAAAATATTTATAATCAAGTCTTGGGTTTTGTAGGTTCTGTTCTTTGGAGTGAACCCCCCACCCCAATTATTTTTTACAGACTAGAGAAGTAGTGGGGGTCTGGTTTAATTGATCATACCATTGCCAGTTATTTTTCCATCAGTTTTTCCACTTATTATTTAACATAGCCACATCCCCATATTTCAAGGAAACTTATAAAGAACATTGTGCCCCAAACCAATTGCCAGATCATTTCAGTAGGTTTGGGGTGTTTCTAATGTGAACTAATTTTTGAGGCCTGTGAGTGTTAAATTTTAAATCATAATGTAAAGAGAAACCTAATTAAACCACGAAACAAATTCTATGTTCCCATGGGAATAATTGAATGGCTATTTTTTCCACTTAGAACAATATATATGGAAGAAAGTTTCCATCAAAACATTTAATGTTTTTTAATGTTGCTTTATAGGTAGCCAAGATTTACTAACATAGTTTAGATCAGGGGTGGGTTCTAAATTTTTTTACTGCCGGTTCTGTGGGTGTGGCTTATTTTGTGGGTGTGGCTTGGAGGTCATGTGACTAGGTGGGCGTGGCTAGCTGGTCAATCATTTCTGGAAGGTCCTCGCACTTACGACCAGTCCTCACACTTACGACCCGACTCATTTGTTTGCATTTAACACTGATCAGCTGTAGGACGGCCCTTTGAAGCCCCGCGGCAAGAGTTTAAACAGTTTTTTTCCCTCTAGTCATTAGCTGGGACTCAGGAGGCAGCAATAGATTGGGGGTGGGACCAAATAAAAGGTAAGAATAACGTGGGAGGGCGGGCAGGGGGGAGAACCGGTCGGTGACGTCATATCGTCACCGCTACCGGCTCGGCCGAACCGGACCGAACCGGGAGGAACCCACCACTGGTTTAGATGCATTTGGCTTGATAACTTTTGCTTTAACTTAATATAAAATCTTACTATAAATGTTTATTCCTTTTTTGAAGGGAAAAGTTCCTTAACAGCAGACATGAAATTCAGAATGCCGTTGCTATCGTCTTGATGCTTTTATTTGATTTGTATTCTCTGTGAATGGTTGTCAGATTGATATGCTAATGTACTTAACTATATACTACCATAGGGAACTCTTATGTTTTCCGTTTCATATCTTCAGCCTGCATTTATTTTCTGTTAATATTTTACTACTTTAGTAAACAATATTGACAAATACCATAAAAATATTTCAGAACTGAAAAAGAACTATTAATAGCCTTCATTTCTACACGCATAATCCTTCCTGAAGGGGTTTATCAAAACATGATTAAATAAGATGTCTCTATGTGGTTCCCGAATTCCATAGTTGAATATTATTATCCAAAGCTCTTTAAAGAAATCTTGTGCAGCGGAGTTTGTTAAAAAGAAGCTTTGTGAATGAAATGTGAAAAATGAGTCAGGCCGAGCGCAACCCACTCACCCTCTGTTTACATTGCTTATTTTCCTATTTCTGCAGGAGAAGTGGTATCAGTGTCAGAATCTATAAAATCCTTTACTAAATCAGTTTTTGCAGAATTAAAACTCTGCAACTATTAAGTGTTACTGGGATCCCTTAGATTTCATTTTTAAGCCCTATCAATAAGTGCCTTTTGAAATGCATAATTGGCTGATAGAATAGAATGACTATCCTTAAGTGTTGTACCTTACGATTCTTGATGAACATATCTTTTCTTTTATGTACACTGAGAGCGTATTACCAAGACAAATTCCTTGTGTGTCCAATCACACTTGACCAATAAAAATTCTATTCTATTCTATTCTATTCTATTCTATTCTATTCTATTCTATTCTATTCTATTCTATTCTATTCTATTCTAATATTTAAGCTGTTGTATACTGTTCTGTCGTCAGTTGCTTCCAATTTTTTGTGCTCCAATTGATAGCATTTTGTACAAGTTGGTCTAAAGAATATTCTACATGGATCTTGCTTGAAAGAATTACTTTTAATTTGAGGGAGTACCCTAGCTGGTTGGATTCCCTTAAGTTATTCTCTGCTGGGAGTCCAGCTGTGATCTACCACCTGCCCATTGATTCTTAGTTTGAAAGCAGATTTGGCCCATAGGCTGTAACTTGCTGACACCTAGTCTAAAGCAAAACACAATAATAGAGTTGGAAGGGACTTCGGAAGTCTTGTAGTCCAACCCCTTGCTCAAGCAGGAAACCCTATACCAGTGATGGCGAACCTATGGCACACGTCCCACAGGTGGCACACGGAGCCATATCTGTGGGCACGCAAGAGTTGCCCTAGCTCAGCTCCAGCGCATATGCATGCACCAGCCAGCTAATTTTCGGGCCTTCCGGGCCCACTGTAAGTCGAGAAACGGGCTGTTTCCAGCCTCTGGGGGGTCTCCGGGGGGGTGGGGCAGGCCGTTTTTGCCCTCCCCAGGCTCCAAGAAAGCCTCTGGAGCCTGGGGAGGGCAAAAAACAGGTCTACCGGGCCCACTGTGCCATCACATGCCAAAAGCGGGGGGACGTTGGGGTCACACACACATGCGCGGGGGGCGGGGCGCATTGAATTATGGGTGTGGGCATGTGCGCGTGACACCCCGCGCTCGCCCCACTTTTGGCATGCGACAGCAAAAAGGTTAACCATCACTGCCCTATATCATTTCAGACAAATGGTTGTCCAATCTCTTTTAAAAACATCTAGTGTTGGAGCACCTACAACTTCTGGAGACAAGTTGTTCCACTGATTAATTGTTCTAACTGTTAAGAAATTTCTCCTTAGTTCTAGCTTGGTTCTCTCCTTCATTAGTTTCCATCCATTGCTTCTTGTCCTGCCTTCAGATGCTTTGGAGAATAGGTTGACTTCTTCTTCTTTGGGGCAACCTCTGAGATATTGGAACACTGCTATCATGTCACCCCTAGTCCTTCTTTTCATTAAATTAGACATACCCAATTCTGCAATCATTCTTATGTTTTAACCTTCAGTCCCCTAATCATCTTTGTTGTTCTTCTCAGCACTCTTTCTAAAGTTGCAACGTCTTTTTTATATCATGGCGACCAAAGCTAGATGCAATATTCCAAGTGTTCAACAATTCAGCATAGCTGATGTCCTAAAAAATAATATAACTCTTTAATGAGGTTTTGCAAAATGCTTAAGATAGCCCCACTGATGTCAATATAAGTTCAAAGAGTTATCAGTGGTTCTGTTCTGGATCCAATCCATTAATAGTATTTTAGTGATCCAAACAGTGCTCCGTTACATATGAATTTGTTCTGTGTGCAATGGATTTTAAATAATGTTTCTGGAATTTGATGTTCTTCATAAATAAATTTGATGAATTTTCAACAGTAGATATAGACGGAGTACAGAAATAGTAATTTTATGTTTCTTTATGTTGCTTATAAAGTTCAAACAGGCTGCATTCATGTAAGGAATGCAGTGTTCATATACAGTACCTATAAATGCAGAATTTGATACAGCATTTTTGATGGTTTCTGAAGATAAACACAAGTTTATTTTGTGGGTATTGCTGAAAAGGATTCATTCATGTTCAGGATCAAAAAACATTTGCAGTGGACTATTTATACATATGTTTATGTATTCATCATATACTTGTGTAAATACAGATTTTTTTTTTTAAATAATTCATCTACTTTTAATTTTTTTTCTCTTTTTTCCCCCTCTCTGGAACATACTGTTAACAGGACGAAGATATAAAACATGCTTTTATACTTTAATTGTAAAGTATTTATTAAAAAATTACAAACTATTTAATTATTAAATCCTAGTTTGCTGTTTTTGGACTCGCTTCTGACTCAATGTTTATCTTACTGTTCTGCTTCAAGGTAAATGCAGCATCACCTAGAACAGAGGTGTCAAACTCACGTCACGGCGTCGTTGTGTGACGTATCAGGACTTTTTCCCCCTTCGCTAAACTGGGCGTGGGAGTGGCAAGCATGTGACGCATCTGGCCCGTGGGCCGGAAGTTTGACAGCCCTGACCTACAGCCAAAGATGGAATTATCATAGAATCAGAGAACTTCTAGGTCAATAGCAATCTTTTTAACTGCAATTAATCTTTAGCCAATCCAATTCTTCCAATCCAGTCCCTCACCGCCTCCAAACACTTCCACTGCATGTCCTGCTTAGCCAGGGGTGGGTTTCAAAACCTGTTGCTACCGGTTTACTGGTGGGTGCGCATGCATGCGTGACACTTCTGCAGAAGCGTCCAGGCGGGTGGGCGGAGCCTCCCACCGCCCCTACCAGTTCGCCCGATCCAGGGCGAACCGGTAACAACCCACCACTATGCTTAGCCCAGGGTGCAGTTATGCAGAAGTTTCCACTTATAGTGATAATATCTCACCTTGTGCCAAGAGATGTAAAATAAAATGAGGGACTTAGCTGAAACTATGGGCATCCAAGACCTTGATTTTTTTTTACCTGTCCTACCACCATTTTGGAATTTCAACTAAGAAGGAACAAACAAACCAGCATTTCCAACTTCAAGCTCTCCCAGGCAGTTCCTTTATATGTGGTGTCTATTTGTGTGTGTGTATGTGTGTAAGCATTTATGTGTATGTGTATACACACATACACAAACAAACAAATAAATAATGGGCTGGAGAGAGAACTAAAATTTTGAACCAGAAGGTTCAAGTATGCCCTTTTGAAAGGAGATTTTTTTTTTGTTTAGGGAAGGTTTTTTTTTTTTTAAGGTAGTGAATATGGGGAAGGTGGCGATAGGAAAAAAAAAATCAGAAATTATTTCATTTTGCACCACTGGCATGACTTTGATAATTTAATTATTCATGTTTTCATATAATATAGAATCAAAATTAAAACCTGATATACCAAAATGCATTTAAAGAAACAGTTACGTTAATTTCATTTAGAGTTACTAATTCTAAATCTTACATGATCACATTTCCAGATCTGAACAGGCTATTTTTGTTAAAATCATTCTGATTTAAACTGTAATGCTTCTTAAGTATTAGGAAAATATCATTTGTTATTTTTGCATGCCTTTAATGATTTATTGAAACTTAATTTGATGCTCAAGTTTCCAGGGAGTATATTTCCTTGGACTCATGGAGAGCTTCTTTGGCGTTGATATCAAAAAGATCATGCTGTTAGATAAAAGCAACTTCAGAGTTTCAATTTAGTGGTGACTGTAGGGATTATGATTGATTCAGAAAGAACTGAACGTGGGTGTACATAGCCTGATAGCACAACACATTTTTTAAACTAGAAATAGCAGATTCTTTAGTCAAAGGCCTAATGCAGAAAAAACAGTTGCTACCAACCTGCCTTCCATTGAGGACCTGTATACTGCACGAGTCAAAAAGAGGGCTGTAAACATATTTACAGACCCCTCAACATCCTGTTTCAACTCCTACCCTCAAAACGACGCTAGAGAGCACTGCACACCAGAACAACTAGACACAAGAACAGTTTTTCCCCGAACGCCATCACTCTGCTAAACGAATAATTCACTCAACACTGTCAAACTATTTACAAAGTCTGCACTACTATTAATCTTCTCATCATTCCCACCACCCATCTCCTTCCACTTATGACTGTATGACTGTAACTTTGTTGCTTGTATCCTTACGATTTATATTGATATTGTTTCCTGATTGCTTATTTGTACCCTATGACTATCATTAAGTGTTGTATCTTATGATTCTTGATGAACGTATCTTTTCTTTTATGTACATTGAGAGCATATGCACCAAGACAAATTCCTTGGGTGTCCAATCACACTTGGCCAATAAAAAAATTCTATTCTATTCTATTCTATTCTATTCTATTCTATTCTATTCTATTCTATTCTATTCTAATGTTTTGATAAGAGGATACCTACCTATTTCTAATTATTATTAATGTGACTTTCTGTGGCAAATCATAGTGCTGAATATGACATATCTCAGAGGGAGCAAAAGAAGCTTGCTGGGCCAGTGAATAACCCTACAGATTTTTCAAAGAATAAGTTATTAAATATCTTTAATGTGTTTGCGGAAGACAAATCATATTTTTTTCCAAGATACCGAAATATAGTATATTGTTCTCTTATTAAACATTTCTCAAGGCCCCTTACCAGGTTCATTACTAGTTTTACTTTTTAATAAGAAGTAAGATGTAGTTTGCGAAATCCTTCTCAACGGTTATCTACACTACTTCCATGTTTGATTGGAGTGCTCCTTGCCAGCTGTACTGTAATATACTTAGGAAAAAGAGAAGTGGATTTCCAAATTAATTAGCCAGCTCTGCCTGCAATTAGGGCTCAAGGCATTGAACTAAAGAATGAACATGTACTGATTTTCATATGCTGTTATCATCCAGTTTCAAACAGAAGGGGGAAAGACACTTAGTATTTTCAAGATTACTTTCTTAGAAAGCTAAACAAATACATCCCTAAAATGGCAGAAATAAATGCATACAGGTAGTCTCAACGTACAACCGCAATTGGACTGTAGTTTCAGGAAAATGATAAAAAAAAACATTGCAAATTGCAATCATGTGACCACATGATGCTTCAATGAGTCATAAATGCCAGCCAAGTACCTGATCATGTGATGGGGGTGGCCCTTGTAACTTCAAGAATAGGTCAAAAGTCTATCATAATTTAATAGTCGTTAAACAATCGGTCATTAGTTCAGGACTTACAGAATAAAAACTATAGGTTCTTTTACTCTTCAAGCAGGGGTGAAATTCAGCAGGTTCTGGAGAACCGGTAGTGGAAATTTTGAGTAGTTCGGAGAACCGGCAAATACCACCTCTGGCTGGCCCCAGAGTGAGGTGAGAATGGAGATTTTGCAATATCCTTGCCCGTGGCGTGGGAAGGGAATGGGGATTTTGCCATATCCTTCCCCTGGAGTGGGGTGGGAATGGAGATTTTGCAGTATCCTTCCCCTGCCACATTCATCAAGCCACACCCACCAAGCCACGCCCACAGAACCGGTAGGAAAAATTTTTGAATTTCACCACTGTCTTCAAGTCAATGTATCGAAAGACGTGTTTTATGTATGACTGACAATCAACAATTTAACTAATTAGTTTAATGAACCATTTAACTAATTAGTTAAACTTACTAGTGGAATTATGATGGTTTTGTCACCTTTCGGTCCTTTATTGCCCTTTGCATACTGAAGTAATGTTGTCTTGGTTTGCGTTAGGTTATGTGATATGTTCTTCATTTATTCCTGATGTTTTTAATGTTACTTTTACATTTGTGAAGAATTCATCATCAAATCTTTATTTGGTCAAAGATCAGCCTGTAGAATACAGAAATCACATTTAGCTAAAATAAAATACAATCGCTCCTAGAGTGTAAAATGGAGATTATTGAGCAGTACTTGGCTGTGAAAAGAGAGGTAGAGTCAGATTGATCTGATTAAAAACATTTTAAGATAAAGTAAATCAGAATGACCAGGGTATTTAATAAAAAATGGACATAATAACTCCTGGCGTGCTTCCTGCGTAGAGGGGACAATAGATCACAACGTGTTCCAACCATTCAGTCCAACAGTTCAACTGGACACAGTCTTTGTTTGAAGGAATTTTCCTTCCTTCAATAGCAACTATTGTGAAGAATTCTAGTTCATTTTCACTTTCTATACTCTCCTTCAGGGATGTCAAACTTGCGGCTCATGGGCCAGATGCGTCACGTGCTGACCATGCCCATCCCCTGTTTGGCGAAGTGGGGGGGGAGTCGCAATACATCACGTGATGACAACGTGACGCCATGAGTTTGACACCTCTGCTCTACTTGAATCTTTTTTCGTGGATATTGCACTCTGCAGCAAATAAGGAGCAGAGTCTTATCCATTCTAGTTTGGTTTAGGTTTGTTCTTAGTAATAGTTTCAATAACAATAACAAATAGGGTTTGTTAAGGCCAGAGGGGGGGAAATTAGGGCATCCTATTGCTAAACTGAACTCCCTTCAGCACAGCCCCAATTGGATTTGGGGTGATAACAATAGCACTTAGACTTATATACCGCTTCACAGTGCTTTACAACCCTCTCTCAGCATATTGCCCCCAACAATCTGGGTCCTCATTTTACCGGGTTCGGAAGGTTGAAAGACTGAGTCAGCCTTGAACCAGTCAGGACGGAAGGAATCGAACTCCTGGCAGTGAGCAGAGTCAGCCTGCAATACTGCATTCTAACCATTGCACCACCACAGCTCCTCAATATTTTTATGTTTGGTTTTCTCTTTTTTGGGGTTTTGGGTTTTGTTTTTTTTTGTGCTTTTTAAAAATATCTATAGGATAGTCAGCATTTGATTCTTTGATTTCAAGGCATGTTCTGATTTTAGGTGTGCATTGTTGATTATTTGCATAGTCAGAAGTGCATCTCCGCTATCATCGGTTGCTCAGTTTTTCAACCATGTTAATTGTGCTACTTTCCATCTATTCGGAAAGTAGCGATTTGATCTTTACCAAATGTAGCAAGGGCATCTTCCATGCATGAAAGACTCATTAATGAAACCTGACTAAAGAGTTGCCATTATGGTCTTAGCAAGCAACAACATACCTCAGCTATTTTAAGGTTGAGTTTATCCTGATGAGCATGTGGGGGAGAGAGAAAGAGTATGTGTAAAATAACCTATTATTTAGAGCCAGGCTATAGATAGAAGATTGTACGAGGTGTTTGAATACTTTCATTTTTCAATAATTACTAACTGAAGCCTCTATTGGACAAATTTTCCCACTTCTGTGTGCATTTTGTACACCTATATTGTGGCAATAGTAGTGAAATTATGTAGCTTGGGATTGGCATGTAGTAATGTTAGAGTTTTCTGATTTTCAGTTAAGTTTTATGGTGGTCAATTAAACTTATCTCTCAAGCTTGGTTTTGTTGATGGAGATATTTCATTGCTGTAAGGTAAAGGTTCCCCCGCATATGCATGCTAGTCATTTCCGTCTCTAGGGGCGGTGCTCATCTTCGTTTCTAAACTGAAGAGCCAATGCTGTCCAAAGACATCTCCGTGGTCATGTGGCTGGCGTGACTAAATGCCAAAGGCACACAGAACGCTGTTACCTTCCCACCAAAGGTGGTCCCTATTTTTCTACTTGCATTTTTTACATGCATCTCGTTGTTTCTGGGTCCGGTGGTCAGACTGGGGATCATCCTCACTCCGAGTTGATTGATTGAGTCTGCTAACTGAGAAGCTCCGCCCTTCCGCCTTGCTTCCCAGCTTTCTGACTCAATCCGATTGAGAAGGACACGTTTGAGCTGAGCTCCTTGCAAAAGATCGCTTTTGCATATTTCTATCTCCACTTCTTTCAGATCGTATTGGTAAGCTACCAGCGAGAAGGGCTTTGCACCCAAGACCGCTGAGGGCCTTCTGGGCTTGGGTGAGGGCTGGAGGTTCCCAGTAGGTTGAGCCTGGCCCTCGCCTGGCGCGAAGGGGTAACACCCGAAACCGTTCGCAATTGCGAGGCTTGGAAACCTTCGGAGGTTTCCTACTGGAGTCCATTGGAGCCTTCCCGTGATTTGCGCGAGCCATATCTCCCTTGCAGGAGATTCGTCTTGGGAGATCGGCGATTCCCTCGAGGACCCAGCGGCGCCGAGCTTCTTTACAGCCGCTTTTATCGCCATTACTCCGATCGGCGCAAACGGCTCCCAGACGGCTGTGGACTCCGTGGGTGGACCAGGACAGCTGGTTTTCTCCCTTTCGAGGATCGGATCTGCCCTAAAGGTATTTATGAGCAGTCTTTTTGGCGCGCCTTCTTCAAACCGCCATTGGGGCCTTTTGGCGGCCATTTTGGATAGTCCACATGGCATTAGAGGCCTAGTTGGAACTGGTCCTCTGTTTATTTCCCTGGGCGGCCATTTTGGCTTCATGACATAGCAGCCACAGGGGGGTAATGTACCAACTATACTGATTGCTGCCTTTACTCCTCAATTTAGGATGGCCCCTCAGAGATCCTCCAGGGCTAATAAACAACGCCTTCAGGGCGAAGAGTCCCAGGGACCGGCTGCTGTCCCCACTAAGAGGAGCAGAAAAACTCACCATTCTACGGGGTCTTCTAAAGTCCCTCAATCTTCAGCAGCCTTGGCTAAAGAGGAATTGAAACTGCATAAGGCTATAGAGAAGGCCATTCAAAAGGCCACTAAGACAGCCTCCCTTCAGGACAAGGACTCTCTCACTTCCCCTCAGGCCCCTCCTCTGCCCAGGCCTACCTCCCCCCCTCCTCAGGCCACAGTTCCGGCTCTCTCTCCGGACTGTGAACCATCACTAGCCGAAGAACATGTGGAGGTCAATACCTCCCTATTTGGGGTTCAGTCTGAGGTACATTCCAACCCCAACCCTGCTGAAGCTTCAGGGGCCCCTGATCAGCCTGGCACTTCCTCTGAACAGGCTGCTGCACCTCCTGAGGCACTCATTACCCCCATATTGGCCTCTTATATCAGGGAGGCTATTAAGGAAGGGGTTAGGCAAGAGCTACTCCAGAGAACCTCTTCATGGGTCTCAGAGCAGGCTTGCTCCCAAGTAGATGTCGAGGGTTCTTTAGTTTCTGCTGATCAGGTCACCATTCAGCCTAAGGACTCACAGACCCCAGGTGAAGTCAGAGCCACTTCATCCTATCAATCAGATCAGGGTTCATTGGCTGGAGCTGACCTTCTAGATCAAGAGATGTCAGAAGATGAGGATTTAGCTCCTGACCAACCAGCATTTGTGGGGCTTTTCAAGCCTCAGTTATTTCGTTCTCTCCTATACAAGGCCAAGATCACGACGGGCTTGGGGATTTCTCGCCCTTCTGAGTCCAACCCAAAAGAAGGGTCTTCCACAGCGGTTCCCTTATTCGAGGAACCCTCTATTGAGACGGAGGAGATTCCGGGACCTGGTCTTTTTAAAGATGTTTTACAACGCCAGTGGTCCTCTCCTGCCTCTGGTCCCAGCCCCTCCGCAGTGGATAGACGCTTATATAATTTGGCTCCTGATCTGTCTTCTCTATTGCAGGTCCCTTCTGTTGATCAACCAATAGCGGAATTGTCTTCCTCTTCCAACATAGCTGGACCCCCTGAGGATAGCCTCCGTCCGGAGGACAGGCGTCTAGAAAATTCCTTGGTTAGGTCTCACCAAGCTACAGCCTGGTCAGTTAAATCTGCCATGGCTGCATCCTTTTTCAACAGGGCCTCCATCCTTTGGTTGCGCCAGCTACAGGCTAGACTTCCTATTTCAGATATACGCTCTCAGCAAGACATTAGTAAGGTTATTGTGGCCTTAGAATATTCGGCGGATGCCACCTTAAATTCATCCCGCTTTGCAGCCAAAGCCATAGGGTCTTCCGTGGCCGCCCGGCGTTTGCTCTGGCTTCGCCACTGGCAGGCTGACTCCAAGTCTAAGTGGCGACTAGCTTCATCTTCCTTTGGGGGCCCTAAACTTTTTGGAGCGGCCTTAGAACCTCTGTTAGTGGAATCCAAAGACAAACGCCGCGTTCTTCCAAATTTGTCCCGTAGGTCGGAATTTAGGTCCCACTCGTCCTTTCGGCCTTTTCGCGCCCAGGAGGGGGGCTTCACAGGTCCCCGTAGGCAACGACCCTTTCAGTCCGCCCAATCCCGATCCCAGGATCGCCAATTTCATTCTTCCTCCAGGGGTCAGCCCAGGCGTTCCTTTCGAGGAGGCCGGGGGCGAGGGTTCCGCAGATCCCGCTGACGGCTTGGTAGGGCTTCCCATCGGCGGCCGTCTGGCTTCCTTCGCCAGCCGTTGGGAGGCTACCTCGTCGGACGTGTGGGTCAGAAGAACTGTCAGGTATGGTCTCTCTCTGGAGTTCATCTCCACACCCCCAGACCGATTTCTGCATTGCCCCATCTCTCGAGTCGAATCCTCTCGGCTCCGGATGGCTTCGGCCATCCACCATCTTCTCAAAATTCGGGCCATCGAACCGGTGCCTCAGGGGCAGCGCGGACTAGGCTACTATTCACGCCTGTTCGTTATTCGGAAGTCGTCGGGGGGTTGGAGGGCAATTCTCGACCTCAAATCTTTGAATCGCCGAATTGTTTATCGGCGATTCAAGATGCAATCCCTCCAGACCATCTTGGAGGGTATCAGGGTCGGGGACCTTCTCTCATCCATAGACCTGACCGAAGCCTACCTACATGTCCCCATCCTTCCATCCCACCGTCGCTTCCTCAGGTTTTGTTTTGCCAACAACCATTACCAATACAGGGCCCTTCCATTTGGCCTCTCCTCCGCCCCCCGGGTGTTCACAAAGTTGATGTCCGTCCTGGCGGCCCATCTCAGAACGCTCCCCATTCGAATGCAGTTTTATCTAGACGATCTTCTGATCCAATCCACCTCAGTGCAGGCAGCGCACCAAGACCTAGCCACCACTCTGCGAGTCTTGAGGGAACACGGGTTCTCGGTCAACCTTGCCAAGAGCCTCCTGAACCCTGCCACCCGCATACAACACCTGGGGGCCGTCATAGATTCGAAGGAGAGCAGGGTCTACCTCTCACAGGACCGCCTCTCCAGCCTGCGGTCTCTGGTCAGGTCAGTGACAGCAGGGAAGGGCTCTTCCCTGGCGTCACTATCGAAACTCCTAGGGAAAATGGTGTCATGCATTGGGATAGTTCCCTGGGCTCACCTCCACTGCAGACATCTACAGTGGTTCCTCCTCCCCTACCAAAAAAGGCAGTTGGGGATTTCCCCCCGGGTGGTTCGCCTTCCCCCAAAGGTCCTCAAGTCACTTCAATGGTGGAATTCGGATGCCCTTCTTCGGGGGAGGGAGTTCAGGGAACCCCAGCACCTCGTCCTGACCACAGATGCCAGCCTTCACGGCTGGGGAGCCCACCTGTCATCGTCCTTTGCCCAGGGCCGTTGGACCAAATCCGATCTAACACACAACATAAATTGGCTAGAGCTTCGGGCCATCCACCTAGCCCTGAGGGTGTTCTCCCACGAAGTTCGGAACAGACATGTTCTGGTCAGGACCGACAACGTGGCCGCCAAGGCCCACGTGAACCGTCTGGGGGGGACTCGGTCTCGACACCTCATGCAGGAAGCCGAGAGGTTGGGGAGCTGGGCAGAAGCCCACCTGAGGTCCTTGAGAGCTTTACACATTTCGGGGGTAGCCAACACCCAAGCGGACTGGCTCAGTCGGGCCACTGTGGACCCCGGGGAGTGGGCCCTGGATCCGGCTCTGTTCTCAGAGATCACGCTGCTATTCGGAACTCCGGTGGTGGACCTGTTCGCCACTCGACTCAACCGTCAGGTGAGGAGATTCTTCTCCAGGTTTCCAGATCCGGAAGCGGAGGGCGTCGATGCTCTGCACAGCGACTGGCCTCCCGGTCTCCTGTACGCCTTCCCACCTCTACCTCTGGTGGCCAAAGTCATTCGGAAGATGCTTCAAGAGAAGGCGGAACTGCTGCTGATCGCGCCCCATTGGCCCCGGCGTCCTTGGTTCGCAGACCTGAGGGCTTTATCCATTCATCATCCATGGCGTCTTCCTCGGGACAGACTGGTTCTGCGCCAAGGATCTCTTCTCCATCCAGACGCCGGGTGGCTACAACTCACCGCCTGGAGATTGAGCGGCGCCTGCTGAGTAACCGGAAGCTACCTCCTGGGGTCGTCGCCACCATCCAAGCGGCTCGTCGACCTTCGACTACCCGTATTTACGACTCCACCTGGAGGGCGTTTTCTTCCTGGTGCCAGAGGAATTCCATCGCTCCCGCTGCCGCCTCCACGGAACAGGTGCTGATATACCTTCAGGATCGTCTGGATGCTGGCCTCGCACCCAATACACTCCGCAGGCAAGTAGCAGCCATCTCATCCATCCTTTGCTGTGGCTCCAAGGCCTCCCTTTCCAGTCGCCCTCTCATTAGACAGTTCCTCCGGGGGGCATCTAACATCTGTCCGGCTCCCATTCATAGGTACCCTTCATGGGACCTTCCCAAGGTCCTGGACGCCCTTACGAAGGCTCCCTTTGAACCTCTCAGAGAGGTGGGACTTCGTTTTCTTTCCTACAAGGTGGCCTTTCTCCTGGCCATTACCTCGGCTAGAAGGGTATCAGAGCTAGCAGCCCTCTCTATGAGGGCTGACCTGTGCATTTTCCACCCAGATAGGGTAGTGCTCCGACTAGACCCTACCTTTCTCCCTAAAGTCAATTCCCCTTTCCATCGGGCCTTGGAGATTATCCTGCCTGATTTCTGCCCTAACCCTTCCCACCCCTTGGAGCGGGCTTGGCACACCCTAGACGTTAGGCGTGCCCTACGTATATATCTTAAGAGGACGTCCACTATAAGGCAATCAGAATCCCTCCTGGTATCCTTCCAACCTGCCTCTCTAGGCAGGAAGGTTTCCGCGCCCATCCTGGGGCGTTGGATCAGAGCTACCATTGCCAAAGCTTACGAAAGCCAGTCACTTCCTGTTCCTCGCCATATCACAGCACATTCCACTCGCAGCGCAGCTACTTCTGTGGCTTGGGCTACGCAAGCATCCATTGAGGAGGTCTGTAGAGCGGCCGCCTGGGCGTCTCCCACACCTTTCATTAGGCACTACCGGCTGGACCGCTTTGCTTCGGCAGAAGCGGCTTTTGGCCGTCGGGTTCTCCAACAAGTCCATAGGGGGCAAGCCTCTCCTCCTCGGGTGGGTCCCTCCCTATAGGGCCTTTGCTTGGGCATGTCCCCAGTCTGACCACCGGACCCAGAAACAACGAGATTGGGCGTTGACTTACCTGAACGCTTCATCTGGTTGTTCTGGGTCCGGTGGTCAGCCCCTCCCTGGCTGGATCCTCGTCGGTTCGGCTGGCCTGTCGATCTGCCTTTATCTCTGACAGCTCTACGTGTCGGTCTGCTGTATCGTCTTTCGTCAAAAAGCTGGGAAGCAAGGCGGAAGGGCGGAGCTTCTCAGTTAGCAGACTCAATCAATCAACTCGGAGTGAGGATGATCCCCAGTCTGACCACCGGACCCAGAACAACCAGATGAAGCGTTCAGGTAAGTCAACGCCCATTCCGAACTGCTAGGTTGGCAGAAGCTTGGACAAGTAATGGGAGCTCACCCCGTTACGCGGCACTAGGGATTCGAACTGTTGACCTTCTGATCGACCAGCTCAGTGTCTTAGCCACTGAGCCACCGCGTCCCTTTCATTGCTGTACTAAGTAATAATAGCAGCATCTTTCTTGGGGCTGTGTTTTAAAAGGGAAGGCTGTGAATTAAAGCTGAAGCAGCATTGCAGTCTGGTTTTAAACAAAAATTAAGGACATTTTTCCTACTGCCAGCATGTGTAAAGTGTAAGTTGAAATGAGGTGAGAGTTGACTATGTAAATTACATTGTAGGATCTCATTCTTTTACATATAACCCAAAGTATTCTGTTCAGTCTCCTCTGGCAGATTTATTATTGAGCAGGCAGCTTACTGTTCAACTTTTACTTGTTGTAGCTTTCATTTATTAATCCAATCATTACTTGAAAAACAGATTTTGTGTGAATTTAGAAGTAACATGGGTTTTCTGTTTTAAAATTCATTCACAAAAACATTTCTGAATAAGGAGATTGTTATTGCAACGAGTATGATATTCATTATTTCTTCAGTATCTAACTCTATTAATCCTCTGTGGTGAAGCTTGTGGCTCTTTGTACATTTCCTTTTTTGGGCATAGAAGTCTACTGTGCAGTATTTCTGAATATCTTTGAATAAACTGAGATATTTTTGTGTGTTTCATTTCTAATCTGATTCTGTGTTGATTAAAAACAATGGAAATCTTAATGGCAACATTGCATCTCTTTGAACAAATGAATTAAAAATTGGAGAGTACAGAAGGACAATTATTGTTTGTTTGTTTGTTTATTGAATTTATTTGCCGCCCATCCCGTAGTCTCTTGTTTTTTGTTTGTTTGTTTCTTTTAGATACTAGTTTTTCTAATCATGGGAAGTAATTAGAGTCCTTGGCAAAATCTCGTTCATTATTGTCTAACCTAACTTCTTGCCTAAGTTTAATGGTAAACATTTTTTACTTTTATCTGTTGTAGGACAGACTTGTGGTAGTTTTAGTCAAATTTTACTTATAGTTTCACAGAGGAAAGTTTTCTTAGATTCTTTCCTTGTGTTTATGGAAAAATATGGCCAAAAGCATCCCTATTTATATTTTTATTTTCTAGCCATGATTTTTCAGGATGCTCGTAATATAAGCCCTACCCCCAAAATAAGCCCCAGTTAAGATTGTCAGCCAGATGGGTGCATTTAGTACCGTATTTCCCCAAAAATAAGACCTAACCAGAAAATAAGTCCTAATGCGTCTTTTGGAGCAAAAATTAATATAAGACCCAGTCTTATTTTCGGAGAAACACAGTAGAAACTGGGAAACTGAGTTCAGTCCCCATCTTAGGCACAGAGCCAGCTGAATGACTTTCAGCCAGTCTCTTTCTCTCAGCCCTAGGAAAGAGGTAATGGTGGACCACTTTTGAGAAACCTTGCCAAGAAAACTGCAGGGATTTTGTCCAAGCAGTATCTGAACACCAGGCATGACTGAACAGAAGAAGAAGAAAAAAGTACACTTCATTTGACTGTAATCCAAGGGAACCATAACAATAATTTTTGGTTGTTAACGAAGTCGAAGTCTTCTTTAGGGAGAATAGGATATGCAGCAAGGACATCTTCTCTTTCCATGCACAGATGTTAGCAGCTCATTAGTGAAAGTTGACTGACCACTGCAAATGTGATGTAGAGCAGCATAAGCCAGCTATTTCTAGGATTGAGTTTATCCTGGTGAGCATGTGGAAGAGAAAGAATGTATGTAAAAACAGTCTATTATTTAGAGACAGGATATAAGGGATGAGTTGCATGTACATTTTTATTTTTAGTGACTTAGAGAAAGAAGCTCACTTGTGCTATAAGCCACAAAATGACATCAGGTGTATCATGACATTGTTGCACAAATCACATCATTTAGATCAGGATAAACACCTATCACTCCCATTGAGCTCAATCCACCTCAGCAGATGCCTTTTAATGTTGCCTTTTGGGATGCTGGTTTACTAGCACACCAAAAGCTAATACAACCTTCAAGCCATCTCTGCTGTTTGAAGAGAAAAGATTGTATTTCTGGAATATCAGAAGTCACATCTTTGAAAAAAAAACTTTCGGGTAAGGGTATCTGACCCCTTGGTAACTTTAACACTTGTGGACTTCAACTCCTATGCTGGCTGGGGAATTTCTTGGAGTTGAAATCCACAAGTCTTAAAGTTGCCAAAGTTGGATATCCTGCTCTAGGGCACAGGTGTCAAACTCAAGGCCCAGGGGCCAGATTCGGCCCAAGGGTTACTTTGATCTGTCCCACGGGGCCACCCTGGAAACAGCGAAAGACCAGCCCACGGTGCTTCTTCCAGTGAAAACTGAGGTCGGGAGGGCCACATGCACCCCGCCCGAGCTCCATTTTCACTTGTAGAGGGTCGTGGCAGCCAAAAACGGAGCTCAAGAGCCTGTTTTTGCTGGCAGAGCGCTTGGGCCACCACAGGTGCACCTGACACGAGTGACATCAAGCTGGCAATGCCTACCCTGGCCACGCCCACCCCAGCCCCCGGAGATCTAACCCTGATGTGGCTCTCAATGAAATCAAGTTTGACACCCCTGCTCGAGGGGTTTTTGCATTTTCCTGGAGAAAAAGTAAAGTTTCATTCCATCAAATCACTCTGAAACTAATGATCAGATTATTTCCATTGATGGAACTTAGCTTTATTATTATTTGGGGGAGACATTCATGAGATTGTTATCTTCCATACCCATTAATGGAATTTTTTTTTCAACATCTGAAGGAATGAGGTTATGCTTGCTCCAATCAAGGATAATTAAAATAGTATCAAATTTAAAATTAAAATGTTTTCCATTGTCCTCTTGAGTCAAATTTAGGTAAAAATATTTGAATTTTCCAATATCTACCTCGGGTGTCAAACTCAAGGCCCGGGGGCCAAAACCTGGCCCGCGGGGTGTTTAGATCTGGCCCATGGAGCCACCCTGGAAACAGTGAAGGACCAGCCTGTGGTGCCTCTGCCAGCAAAAATGGAGGTCAGGAGGGCTGCACGCGGGTTCTCCCGAGCTCCGTTTTCACTGGCAGAGGGTTGCAGGAGGCCGTCGCAGCAGAAAATGGAGCTCAGGAGCCCATTTTCTCTGGCAGAGCGCTCGGGCCACCACAGATGCCCCTGACATGAGTGATGTTGAGCTGGCCATGCCCACCCCCACCACGGCCACTCCGGCCCCCCAAGGTCAGACACAACCCTGTGGCGGCCCTCAATGACATCGAGTTTGACACCCCTGATCTATCTAGTGAACTAACTTTCTACCCAGATTAATGTTTTGGGGGCCCAAGTATAACAAATGCATAGATAAATGTATATATTATCAGGGTGGATTTGATTTAAATTGAGTTGATTTAAATCACAATTTAAATCATGATTTAAATCACTAGTAAAAAGGCTTGATTTAAATCAACTCGATTTAAATCATAATTTTTAAAGAGCAACTGTCATCCCTGCTACTCCTTTGACCCACTGTTGACTCACCGATAGTCCCAGTGTTGCAGAATATACAGCCTCATGCTACATAACTAAGCTCCATTTCATGCTGAATAAACTAAATTATTTATGTATCTTAAATAGAAAACTATCTTACGATAGATTTTTACCCCAAAAGTTTTTTATTAAAATAAATTCAATAAAAATAAAAAAAATCCTATTTAAATAAAAAAAATCTGATTTAAATAAAAAAAATCTGATTTTTTTTATTTTTTTTAAAAAAACCATTGATTTTTATCCACCCTGTATATTATTAGAACTGAAGTGGTTTTTCTGCTGATGAGAAGGGGTTAGAGAAACTAAAAAGAAAAGTAGAGACAATGATTCTGCAAAGCCAAATTTCATTACAGGTGGTTTAATGGTTACAATGTGATGAAATCACTGGCTAAAGGAGAGGGATGAGTTAAGACATCCCAGCATGGAGTATCTCCAGAGGATGAAATGTCATAGAACAGGGAAACCTACTATCTACTATTCTATCTACTATCTACTAGTAGGGAAACCTACTATCTACTATTCCCTTGGGAATCTACTGGTTCCCAAGGGAATGCAGCCAGTTAGGTGAGATTCTTGTAACATAGTTGATCTTTGCTTTTGCCTATTCATGAAGTTGTTCTGGTTCTTAGCTTCTGACACATAGGCATGTTTGTTTGTTTTAGCAATAATACAGAAGTGATTGCTGCTGCTTTGTTCCAGGATATATTTTAAATTTGCAGTTCTAGCCTACAGCTCTGGAATTTCCTAGTGGCGTCCCACCCAAATATTAGCCAGGTTTTACCATTGATTATTCAAGATTAGCCCAGGTGGTTAGGTGTTACTTCTTGTTGGTATAGTAATGAATTAATGCTTATGTAGGATGGAAACAGTGAACAGTAACTCTGAGTAATAGGTGGAAAGACTTGGACGAGGTACTGAAAGTTGATTTTATTTATTTAGGTGGGGGGAAATATAATTCAATGCCACCTTTAAGAAAAATTTTATAAATTATGGAAAAATGATCACAATTCAGTGCAGTTATTCACATAGGGCAATAGGAAAATGTTTGCCTATGTGACCCTTTGAACTGATTCTGAAAGTTGGTAAAGAAAATAAACTCTTTAAAAAAAAGTAATATTTTTTTAAAATCAAATCTTTGTTAAGGCTAAAGGCTAGCATTAATATTTTGTTCATAAGTACTATTCCTAAATAATGAATGGGAAATACATAGTGCTATGAACTTTTGCTGCTGGTTTTACTTTTAGCCCAAAACTAGAAAAGAAAAGGGCAACACCCAAGAAATGAACAGTAAACAAGCAGATTTAGCTATATAAAAGGATATATGACTTATGTGTATATAGATCAGAGACTTAAAAAGAAAAATAAATGCCTGGAAATCCAGTACCTGGTTTAAATGTTGAAAGAATAATAAGAAAAGAGGGTTCAAATAATATGGTTCTGTGCAAGTGTAGAACCTTGAATAAGTCAAAATGTTTAATTTGCGTATTCTTATTATAAGTAAAATACAGAAGTTCAGTTCATTGCTTATAAACAAAATAAAGCATAAGCTTTGGAGTACTATTATTTAGTCTACATTTCTACATAGTCCATGATGTAACAGTTTCCTTGCTACATACTCTTACTTTAGACCAGGGGCCAGATGTGGCCCACAGGGTGCTTAGATCTGGCCCATGGAGCCACCCTGGAAACAACAAAGGACCGGCCCACAGTTCCTCTGCCAGCAAAAATGGAGCTCAGGTGGGCTGCGTGCGGCCCTCCCGAGCTCTGTTTTCATTGGCAGAGGGTTACAAGAAGCCATCGCAGCCCAAAACGGAGCTCAGGAGCCCGTTTTCGCTGGCAGAGCGCTCAGGCGCCCCCAACACAAGTGACGTCGAGCTGGCCATGCCCACCCTGGCCACACCCACCCCGGGCCCCCAAGGTCAAACACAACCCTGATGCGGCCCTCAATGAAATCAAGTTTGACACCCCTGTTTTAGACTTAACATTCACTGCTAAAATTTCTCCACTTCCTAAATATGACTATTGTATCACTTTGTCATTACATGTTACAGTCTTTAAAGCACTTCTTTTCATCAATGAAAGACATGCTTTTGATGTATGTATCTTTAGCATTATGGTCAGATTTGCCTGAGTTCATTTATATGGGCCTGGTCAATGTGTTTCCACATCAACCATGTTGTGTATGTTTGTGTGTATACTGTATATAATTCAAAACATGCATTTATCTACAAAATATAAACTCTTTGCTTTTATATAAGGACTATTTCTTGACTGTTACTGTTGATTAATCTTCTCAGCTACTGTTTATATTTATTTTATTGATGTTCCTACTTTTTAAATGTTTTTTAATTGTTTTATAATTTTAGAATTGTAAGCCACCCAGAGTCTGTTGGTTGAATTTGGTGGCTATAGAAATTGAATAAGTAAACAAATAAATAAATTATTATTATTATTTTTTACATAATTCTTATTGTAGTTTTTCTTTTCCAAAACTTTAATACATATAATTAATTAATTAATTAATTAATTAAACATTTTGGTATACCTTTTAAGGGAAAATGTTATAAAATTCAGAGTTTAAAATACTAGAACAAGAGTAATTACATTGTCCAGAACAGTCTGTTTAAACTGTGAGGTAATCCAACCTTTACGTGTGCTTGAATTTAGCTAACTAGATATAAAAGTGTTTTTTTCCCCTCATGTCAATCTAACTATTGTGCCTGGTAAGATTTGCCCTGAAAAAGAAAAAAAAACAAAGCATTAGAGAAAATTGCGGATGAGCATTTATAAATGATAAATGGTATCATTTGCTCTTATCATCAGTCATCTGAGTGTACTATTGATTCCATGTTGATGAAACATCCAAATGGTTCACCCAACAGTATTAATTGTCATGAAAAAGCTTTTTAAGGCCAGTCTATTTTAAACGTTTTAAATGTGACTTACAAGTATACATTGACGGCTTATATCTGACAGAATATATTGAGTGTGCCAAATACAAGGTAATTCCTGTTTTTTATTCCGCCATTCCAACAACTAAATGCAATTCATGTTAATATCACCCAAGAGGAACACTCTTTAGACTCACAGACTCTAATGTTACATAAGGATGTTCCTGAAGCAAATTACACTGTGAATAATAATGTAAGGTTGTATATAATACACAAGAGATACATTAAATTATATTATTACATTGTCTCATTCACTACTCACTTAACAGCACCTGCCATATTATAATTATTAATATTTCTAGGCATGCATCTAAGAATGGTTTATAACATTACTTTGTATTTTATTCTTTGTTTTAGTTTGTTTTTAAAATACTTCTTAATGTATTTATTAACTGTTTTAGCTCTGTTGTACACCATCCAGAGTCCCTTGTTTGTATGTTGCTTACATAAAACTTGTCAATGTGCCTACTAAAGATTGTATAATGATGACTGGAGTAACTATTGTCTGAAATCGGAATAAAATAGATGGATTCTGTCACTGGAATGGGATAACTCGGCGCAGGGTAATTCAACAATTCAATTCAATTATTTAAAATAATTTTAAAATAATTTTAATTTTTGTCATTTATACTTCATTCTGTCCCTCCTTTTGCATCCTTTCTTTTAATGATTCTATTGCAACATTTCTTCGATATTAGTGTAACTCTTATCCTGCGGCGAGTTATCCCGCAGCGAGTTGGTCTGGGGGAGTTGGCCATGGCAAGTTAGCGGTGGTGAGTTGTCCTAGATCAGGGGTGTCAAACTTGATTTCATTGAGGGCCGCATCAGGGTTGTGTTTGACCTCGGGGGGCTGGGGTGGGCATGGCCAGGGTGGGCATGGCCAGCTCGACGTCACTCGTGTCAGGGGCGCCTGTAGTAGTCCAAGCACTCTGCCAGCGAAAATGGGCTCCCGAGCTCCGTTTTCAGCTGTGATGGCCTCCTGCAACCCTCTGACAGTGAAGCTTGGGAGAGCCATGGACAGCCCTCCCAAGCTCTGTTTTTGCTGGCATTGCTCCCATGGGCCAGATCTAAGCACCCCGTGGACCAGATTCGCCCCTGGGCCTTGAGTTTGACACCCTGTCCTAGACCCTCAGTCACATCTGATGGGCATTGTCTCTTCAGTTCTGTCTGTCACCAGCATATATTAGGTTTAGATCTTATTTAAGGTAACTCTCCAAAGTATCTCTAGGAAACTTACTTGGTTAGAAAGGGATATAAAATGAATGAAGATAAATCAGTCAGGAGAGAATTATTAGAGCTTGCAGTGTTTCATATCCTGAGATTTTTTCAAAAAGGTATTTGGAGGCAGGTAAGGACACACATTTGACCCTTGTCTAACACTTTTTTAAAAATGGAACTTTCTCAGGCTTTGTGCTAAAATTTTGGAAACCAGTAAAAGATACCGTTGCTTCCAGGGAGTTGCAGATTGATGTTATATCGGTGAACGTCAATATGCTAGCTGGGGAATTCTGTGGGTTGAAGTCCATATATATTAAAGTTGCCAAATTTGGAAAAAAACAGCACTATACAAATGCTTCTCCCTCTGTGTGTGTGTGTGTGTGTGTGTGTGTGTGTGTACACACAGACTAAAACACCACTTTGGCTTTGACTATAAAGCACAACTTTTTTAAAAAATGCTTCATTAATGCTTGAATTTCCTTTCCCAACTTCTTCTATACAGCTAATTACCATTTAATGATAAGTAAATATGTTGCTGCATTTGTTTTTAAGTGCTGATAAAGTTAGGTGCCCATTCTTACATACAAAGTTACATGTTGCCTTAGTTTTGAAAAACTATATAAAATAAACATAGGGAGTGTAGTAGGCGTATGCTAGCTTGAATTGGTGTTTGTAAAATCTAAAATACTAGAATTATTTTAGTGGTTAATGTCTATAATTCTGTATGGTTTTCTAAAACAATACGTGGAACGTGGAACAATAACGTGGAAAAAGCAGCATTTAGAATGGCTAAATTGGCTTTTGTCAACTGGCTCATGGATATGAAATAATTACTGAGTGAAAATCTTGTTAAAAGGTTGTATGTTAAATCCTTGTAAAAAATCTTTGTTTATATTATTTTGTATAAAAGGTGTCGAACTATTCCGTTGCTCTGGTGATCCAATTCTTATTACAGTCATAGGCCAGCATATGATTTTGCCATGCCTCTGTGGTTACCGAAAGTATTTCCATGACTCACCAGGTATTCTGGGATATAGTCCAAGAATAATTGAGTGTTGAAAGCCAGTACCTTCAATCCAAAATGAAAAGCAGTATATTCTCTATTTGCAAGAGAGACAGTATCCCCTAATGTTTCTTGTATAAAGAGAAGTGCTTACACGAGGCGATATACTGTATAGTCTTTTTGCAGTTCAATAATAATGTTATCAAAGGTTATTTAGGATATTAAACAGTTCTTTATTAGTTTTTTTTTTTCAAACCCCAATATTTTGATTCCTTAGACGTTGTCCAACCATCTACAACATTAAAAGCAGACAATGTTCACGCAATGTCAGAAGCTTTAGGCTATAATACTGTAAATCTTAAAAGTAAATCCTATTGAGCATAATGGGATTCAATGGTGAATGACCTTATTTGCCTGAAGTCGTTGAAAAACTGTATATTCAAAAAAATAGGGAGAAAAGGTTGCAAAAGGGTCATCCGCTTTTTAAAAGCTTTTTTTAAAAAATATATAAATGATTATTTTCTAAAACTATTTTTTAACCTGAATAAATCTGAAGTGTGTTTAAAGTGAACTATATATCGCTAAGCAGACTTGAATGTTTCTGTAGGATGAGGATGCAGGGAATAGGACTGCAAATAATTATGATACAGAATATGTTATAGGTCTGAAAAACTGGAATGACATGGACTCATTAGTCTGTAATTCCTTTTCATAAAGATGTCACAAAATCTGACTCTGAATTGTAGCGTTGATAAGTACAAATTTTGTGTGACTTAATGAATGTAGCTTGCAAGTAGATAATGAGAATGTAGATTTATTTCTGCTTCTGTGGGTCTATTTCCAGGCAATTTAAATTTAATATTACCGAGCAGGAAAGAATAGATTACCAGTATTTTCCTCTTGCATTTGTTGCTATTAACAACAGTGCCTTGGAGATTGATTCAAAATTAAATCATATAGTCAATGAATTAACCTGGAAGGTGGGCTCCTGAACTTAAATTCTGATAAACCTTCATGAAAAATAAGGAAGGAGTAAAAAGATGGCAGTTCTTGTTGTAAACAAACTTCCTAAAAACATCGTGCTTCCTTGTGTCTTCTAAGTGATGTTTCTTATTTGTTTCTAAGGTGATTCCATGATAGGTTTTGTACTCCATGAGTATAGTCTTTGCCGGAAAAAGAGGCCTCCATTCTAACGAAACATCATCCTTTCCTTCAGCTTGCCCTGTACAATATCAATGAGAGCAAAATTCCAATTCTCTCTGCAAAATACATATGTCGCTGTAGCTTACTGCACAAACCAACTACATCAATTTATTGGAAGATATATGTCTTGGTTTCACTTATTGTGTGGGCATTGTCCTCAGAAGACAGTTATTAATTAAAATAATCCTCTAATGTGTGTGTGTGTGTGTGTGTGTGTGTGTGTGTGTGTGTGTGTACGCGAAAAAAAACCTAACCGGAAAATAAGTCCTAGCATGATTTTTTGGGTTGCTCGTAATATAAGCCCTATCCCCCCACACCCAAAAAAATAAGCTAAGTTAAGACTGTCAGCCAGATGGTTGCATTTAGTACTGTATTTCCCCAAAAATAAGAACTAACCAGAAAACAAGCCTCAATGTGTCTTTTGGAGCAAAAATTAATATTTTAATATTATTTTAATATTTTAATATTAATATTTTAATATTAATATTAAAATATTAATATTTTAATAATATATCCTGGATTCACGGTTGACTCTGGACGACCATGTTACGACCATGACCAGGGGGGCATTTGCTCAGATTTGTCTGGTGCGCCAGTTGCGCCCCTACCTGGACCGTGATGACCTGTGCACAGTCACTCATGCGCTCATCACCTCCCGGATCAACTACTGCAATGCTCTCTACATGGGGCTGCCCTTGAAGACCACCCGGAGGCTTCAGCTGGTGCAGAATGCGGTCGTGCGGGTAGTGATGGGAGTGTCCCGACAGTCTCATGTTACACCCCTCCTGCGGGACCTGCATTGGCTACCGGTTGCCCTCCGGGTGAGATTCAAGGTGCTGGTAATTACCTATAAAGCCCTACATGGCTTAGGCCCAGGGCACCTGGCGGACCATCTGCGGCCAGCAACAGCTCCCCATCGCCCGGTGCGCTCTCACAGGGAGGGCTTCCTTGGAGTCGTGTTGGCCAGACAGTGTCAGCTGGCGACTCCCAGGGAGCGGGCCTTCTCTGTGGGCATGCCTACTCTGTGGAATCAGCTCCCCCTGGGGCTCCGGATGGCCCCTGACCTTCGCTCTTTCCGCCGTGACCTCAAAACATGGTTATTTGGCCTGGCCGGATTGGACTGAAGGGGTTTTTTAAAGGGGATTTTATTGACTTTTATAGTGTATTCGGGTCTTTTCCTGTGTAAGATTGAGAGTATCTTGGTGACATTTTGATGAGGTCCCACTGGTCATCTCCAGCCTGAAGATGATGAGTGGGACCTCGTCGAAACGTCGCCAAGATACTCTCAATCTTACACGGGAAAAGACCCGAATACACCAAAACTTTGGGCACATTATGTAAGTTAGCCCATTTGAGGTAAAAAATGGTTGCCCTAGTTAAAGATCATGAAAATGGGATCTCATTTTCATTATCTTTAACTAGAGCAACCATTTTTGCAATCTTGCAGTCCCTCATCCCTTCCCACCCAGCAGCAGTCACTTACTGTGGGAGGGGTGGAGGGTGCTCCCCCAGATTCCCACAAAAAGATTCAGTTAGAAAACTGTCTGGATGTCAAAAGACATACTGCTCCCACTGCTTCCCCCCCCTCCCCCCCTTGGTCATTCTATTTCTCTGTTTAGGTGAGGAAAAGTTTCTGAAACAATGACTCTATGGAACATGGGATGTCTAGTATTATTAACATTTACAGCACATTCAAATTATGCTATATTTTTTAAAAAATGATTCCCCGAGGAGCTGACATTTATTGCTAAGCAATATTGGAGGTTTAGTATCATCATTATTGAACCAAAAATTACTGCAGGGAAGAAGAGTATTAAGGTCTATCATTTTGAATATAATGCCTTTAAAATTGATTTTCAAATATCTGCCCTGCATTTAGAAACCAGATTGGAGACATATAACCACATTCTTCTATTCACACCATTGAAAGGATCATTGTCATGATGGGAATGATAAGAATTCCTTCTATTTTTTTATAGTTCTTGAGAACAATACAGTTGAAAATAATTTACAATAGGTTGTAAAATATATACATTTATGGGTAAGGATAAAATGTACACTAGATCATTTGGAGAATGGATGTTAAGGAACACAGTTTTAAGAGGAAGTGAAATTTATATTATTAGTTTTATATGTCCATAGATTGTTTGGTTTCTTAAAGAAACTTTAATATGAATAGCAAAATTAATGTATAGCTATGTTTCTTAAACATTTTTACTCTACATTATAGTACGATATGGTATTATATGTCTAGGAAACAATACAAGTGCATTCTCAATCTGATAATTGTATTCATTCTTTGAGAGTTGATTTAAAATGCTTCATTGCAAACATTTTATTAGCTTCTAATTAAACATGCCTAAAAAATTATTTTTATTTTAATGTTTTAAATTTTTCTAGGATGAATGGGAGAATTTCCTTTTGGCAATAGAGCAGGGGTGTCAAACTCGCAGTGTCACGTTGTTGTCACGTGGCATATCGTGACTTTTTTTCCCTTTTCTAAAACGGGGGTGGGCGTGGTCTTTTATATGGCTTTAAATGAGAGATGAAATACCATACTCAAGGCAAAATTGCTTAGAAGAATATTATCTTTCCTCTTTTGGTAGCTACCATCTGTGAACAATGTGGTGGGGTCAATCTGAACATAGCAATAATTTAAGAACCTTTGTTGGGTTTATTATTTGCTTAATAAATATGTATTTGGAGTAAATACTAGCAGAAAGAAAAGAGGAACTTTGCATATATGATAGAAAAATAGTTCTTTGAAGTTTCATTTCAATTGACAACTTCTCAATTAATTATTCATATACTGTTTACTAAGAAGAAATGTTATACAGATAGTCCTCGGCCTATGACTGCAATGGACTCTATCCATCACAGTTGTACGTCGATGGTTGTAAAATGAGTCACATTTTTTTTTTAATTTGATTTATATGCCGCCCTTCTCCGGAGACTCAGGGCGGCTTACAATGCGCTATAAGCAATAGCCTTCATCCTTTTGTATATTTATACAAAGTCAGCTTATTGCCCCCACAACTGGGTCCTCAATTTACCTACCTGAGAAAGGATGGAAGGCTGAGTCAACCTTGAGCCTTGGCAAGATTCGAACCTGCAGTAATTGCAGGCAGCTGTTCTTAATAACAGGGTGCTTTAAACCACTGTACTACCAAGGCTGACTGACCCGATTTTACAACCTTTTTGTGGTGGTTGTTACAAGGACGCCACAGTCACTCACTGAATACCGTGGTCATTAATCAAAAGAATGGTTCACTATGGGCCAATTTTGCTGAACTCCAGAAGTAAATGACTACATTCAGCAAAAATGTCATAAAGCACAGTCATGTGGCCATGACACACTACAAAAGGTTGTAAATATAGCCACATGACTGTGAGGGCAACAGTGGGAGCTTCAAATCAGTCATAGAAACCTCCAGGGAGGTCCTTCACAACTTTGAATGGTTGCTAAGCAACCGGTTGTAAGACAAGGACTATCTGTAAGAGTATATTAGAGATTCTTCTGATTTATTTGTCAAAAATGGCTATGCTTCTCTACAGATCTGTGATGGTATTCGGCAGGTTCTGACTAGTTTTGGAGAACCAGTAGCAGAAATTTTGAGTAGTTCACAGAACTGGTAAATACCACCTCTGACTGGCCCCGCCCCCATCTATTCTATGCCTCCCGAGTCCCAGCTGATCTGGAGGAAATGGGGATTTTGCAGTAACCTTCCCCTGGAGTGGGAAGGGAATTGAGATTTTACAGTATCCTTCCCCTGCCATGCCCACCAAGCCATGCCACGCCCACCAAGCCACACCCACAGAACTGGTAGTAAAAAAAATTGAATCCCACCACTGCTACAGATGTCACCACACAAAACTAAGCACACGTAGGTGCGATCTTCCTCTTGACTCCCCAACCCAATAATTTTTACTAATCCCATTTTTCCTATGTTCTTATCTTCACGATCTGATAAGGCGTTATACATTAGCTCAGATTATGCATTAATTTAACAGGAAAGAAAGCGATTTTCCAGAAAAAAATACCATCTTTTGAATCAATATAGTAGTAACAAAAAGATACACTATATTATATTTTGAAGTCTAAGCCATCTAATTATTTAAAAGTGTCCTATACGAATATTCCTAGAAGAGTCCTAGAAAAAGACTTTGCATAAACTGAATTTGGTAGTAATCAAGAGATATGTATAGTGCTATAACTCAAGATTTGCCAAATGATAATTACCTAGTCTGTCAATAGAGTAATCTTTGCCTATTGGCATAAATTCTGGTAGACTGGTTAACAAGTATCACACCTTTTGCCCAAATGTGTCAATCAGATATACAGAACCTGATCGAAGGAATGAGCTTTAAAAATGACATCCGCATATATTACCAGTATATCATCAGCATAATATACCAATTTATATTCTAATGAATTATGCAACAGACAAGCCCAAGGGTATTGTATTGTTGTCCAATACTACAAACTAAGGAGTCTAAACAAATGTCAAAATAAATATCATATATACTAAATATATAGTATATATGAAATATATATAATTAAATATTCAATATTTCTATCAACAATTACATTTGTATTGACAAACATCCAGATTTCATTATCCTAACCTGATCTAGCAGCTCACATTATAGCCAAATTCATTAAGGTAAATATTTAATGCTTCTATCAATAAGGGGATGTCTAGCTCACATAGGGGGGAAATAATTGATAAATTCAGTACATATGATAAATTCAGTACACGAAGTATCAATTTCAGTGTGGAGCAGTTAACAGAATATCTTTCAATTTGGCCATTATCTTCCATTTTGGCTTGGCAGGAGGGCTTATAGAGATTATGGATAAATTATTTAGGCAATCCAGAGGTGATGCGTATATATTATCTGTAAATTTCCACATTTAGCAATAGAATTGCAGTTTTGCATTTTTTATTTTTATTCAGCTGATTCAAATTACAGTTGAACATAATCTGAGTAGCTTTGATGAAGCTGATTATTCTACTGGTGAAAAGAATTCTTATTAAAACCTGTTAGCAATTAATGTTTCCCTATCAACATTATTCAATAAAACAGGTTGATAATTAGCATATAACGTATAATCTAGTAAATGAATGTTTTCTACTATTCCACAAGGAATGGTGTTCTAATATTATATTCCAAATCACTTTTTTCATCCCATCTGTGCTCAAAAGAATAATAATTGTGAAGAATCCAACTGCAGAATGTCAATTTTACTTAAACCCCTCTTTATCTTCATCAGATAAGTTCTCAAATTAAATATATTTGTCCAAGTGAAATATGTGGTATTTGACAAATACTTGGTATTTTTAACCATTTTACTTACTACTAATTTAATCTAACATAAACTCAGTTTGATATGATAACATATTCTTCAATTCATATTTAGCTTGCTGTATTCCCATGTAGGTTAATAGTGAGACATCTGTATTCAAACAGTTTTCAAATTGCCTTTCAAACTAGTTCCACATTTTTTAAAAAATTAATTTGACATGGGTGCAATAATGTGACTGCACTTTGTAAGCTTCCTACCCAAAAATTAAGGAAGTGGCTGCACTGTATTAAATTTAAAATATTAAGGGTCTCAGAACCTATACCCTTTTATAAATTCAATAGAAAAACATAGAAACATCAGCTTCCATTTGGTTTACTAAATTCATGCAGCTGTTAATTTAAGCTAATTCGATTGTGATGTGTTGTCTAAGCTTTGTTAAACTTGAACTTGTTGAAATAATGTTTTAGAAACCAAAGCATAAGTGTAAAAAAAAATTGTGATGTGGAATAGAACACAACAGAATAACAGAGTTGGAAGGGACCTTGAAGGTCTTCTAGTCCAACCCCCTGCTTAGGCAGGAAGTCCTACACCAGATAAATGGTTATCCAATATCTTCTTAAAAACTTCCAGTGTTGGAACATTCACAACTTCTGGAGGCAAGTTGTTCCACTGATTAATTGTTCTGTCAGAAAATTTCTCCTTAGAGAAATGGCCAACTGAGTGGGCATGGCCAGCTTGACACCATTCACTGGGCATGGCAGACTAGGTGGGCGTGGCCATCTTGACGCCACTCCGCAAACTGCTGGCATGTTTTCTCCTCGCACTGGGTAGACCTGGCCAAAGCCATGTTGGCCCGATGTTTCCTCTTTGCATTGTGATGCGAAATGATGCAGGCCGGCCCCTTACATTTTCCAGGACAGCCCCACGGGCCAGATCCGACTACATCGCAGGCCGGATCCAGCCCACGGGCCTTGTGTTTGACACCCCTGGTATAGAACTTTATCACACTCATGCTTTGTACATTCTGTGTTCCCACTCTGATTCCATCTTTGCAGCTTTGGAGTTTGTTTTCCTGAATGTCAGTATCAGCACATGTCAAATGCTTTAATCTAGCTGTGTCATAAACACTATTAATATATAAAACCAGAAGGTCTTCAGTTCTTCCTCAATAGCACATTAAGTGACATCTGATCTGAGAGCAGATGCAAAATATAACATCAAAGAAATTTACTTAAGAGTCAGCATGTATCTGTAGGAATGTTACTTTTCAGCATATCTACCATCTTTTGGAAGGTAAAACGTAACACGATTGTGAAGTTATGTGAACAGACTCTGGAGTTGTGTTTTACTTGTAGCACAGGTCCCATTTGTTATCCTAACAATTTTACCCAATATTTGTTTGATTTAATTCTTGAATAAATTTCCTTTCTGTGGCACTTTTATAAACTATAAAACGCATAGTTTATATCTTACACAGAAGTGAAGTTATTAAAAATTCAAACTGCACAAAACTTAACTTTATAGACACCATGTGTACATTGTATGTGACTATCTTTAAAACTGAACCCCTTCAAAAATAATATGTAGTTAGATCCTAACTCATCCCAAATAGGTAATATTGGAAATTGGAGTGAAGGAATCAAAATGTCCTTAAATACTTTTTTTTTTTTTACTTATCAAGCATCTTCATTACATTATTGCTACAATTGCTTGTAGCTTATTTGGCAAGGAAACGTGGACAAAAAATTGTAATTCTAGTTGTGATTCACTGTCCAAATTTTTCACTTGTCCTTAAACTCATTACTTCACCTTAAATGGTAAGTTCTGGGTATTCAGAGACCTGAGGTAATCAAGCTATTGGAACAGACACTTAGAAGGCAAGACCTGTAAACAAGGACGGTTTGCAGGATTGAAAAGACAGTTACGTGTTGAGAATGTTTTATATAATTCCTAGCTGAAGCAGAGAGCTTTATAATGCATAAGTATAGGATACAGGAATTTAAATGAGCTAGAAAGATATTCTGTTGCCTGAATATTTTGGGATTGGATGGAAATATGTACTCAGCTCTGTTCTCATCTTGCTATTTCTCTATTTAAAAAGGAGAATATTATCTACTGATTGTTATATGAATTTTATATTCATATATACAATACACATGCATATGCAAAATACGTTTATCTGTGTACTCCCTAGCCTTTGAATTAGCAAAATTTGATCTTCTGCTGTCATTGTAACATACAAGGTTTTTTTTTCAGCATTTTCTTTCAGATTCAAGCTAAAACTAGTTTCCATATTCCATTGCACTCCAGCTATCAGAACAAACAGGTCGTTTCCTGTAAAAAAAAAATTCAGTGGAAACAGGAACAGTATAATTTTAAAAATTTTCTGATTGCATTATGTTGAATTTTGAGATCTTAAATATTGCCCTGAGCTGATATAATAGAAAGAAAATCACTCCCTATCATCAGAGCTATTTGTTGTCCAACTGAAATTCATTTAGTAGTAATTGTTCAGGGTTTTTGTTTTTTGGGGTTTTTTTTTTTTTTTTTTTTTTTAGCCTCTATACATAGTTTGTTAAATTACCCATATTAACCTAATGGCTACTACTCAATAAGACATAAACTCACACACAGATTCGTGCACACATGCATGCACACAACTGAAGCATGGTTTTGCACACCATTTACTTGACAGTCAAAGATTGCTTCAGGAAAGCTGAAAGCAATCTCTAATGTTACTGGGATTATAGCCAATAGATTTTGAGGTACTGCTTGTGTGAGCCAAAAATTGATTTTTATTTCAGAGTGGAGAGCTTGGAAGCAAGTTTTTTTTTCTTTCTTTCCTGCCATAGGCAGCTAATTGGCTGAACTCTAGATCAGTAGAACTGAATCATTTTTGAGAATCTACATACAATGTTGTAATATAAATATTTTCAACTTTCTTATCAACTAGTCTTTGTCTCTTTGTCTGCAAGTAGAATCTCTTTCAGAGGTTTGGTATTTGACTGACTGAATGCCAATGCTAGATTTTGGTCCTAAAATAAGAAATTGGAAATGTACAAAATTATCTCCAGGGGTTTTTAGAATATGTTCATCAAGTATGCTAAATATTGGAAGCAACTGCAACCAGCATGTCCTACTCGCAATTACCATATGTAAACATGTAAGTTGGTTTCACTCTATTTAATAAGAGTATGAATATACTGCAAAGAGAAATTTAATTCATTCTCAGCCAGGCCTAACTCACAGGAAATGTTGGAAGGCAAGAATCTGTGGCTGCTTGGATACAAATGCAATGTATGCATTTGTATCCAATGTATGCAATTATGCTATGAGGAATGCAAACATTAGTTTAAGGGTTCTTTGAAAATCAGATTTACATCCTGATTTTCAGTTAAGTTTTAATTGTGCACTAATTATTCAGTGCAGTTGTCAGTGCATAGGCATAGATGAAAATTTAAGGCAACCAGGAACAAGGAAGGTGAAAGTACTTATTAATACTATCAGGAAGTAGCATTGTCGTTAGTTCCTCACACTTTGTTCAGAAAAGAAATTGGAAGTCAGAATGTAGTCCAAAACTCACAATCTAATGGCAACCCCCAACACACACAATGCTCGCATGTTCCCAGTTAAATTTTAATGAGCAGTAAGACTTGCTGAACGACTTTGGTAGAAGAGATTTTCTATTAGATATCCGTATTAGTTTGCGTATCTTTAATCTTTTTAATTCAGAATAATATTTCATATGAAAACAGGTATATCAGTATAGTTATTGGTATATTCCGTAATTCAAAAGTGAATTAATTTGCAATCTCTGATCCAAACAGGCCGACATATACAACTTAGAATTTTTGAACTAGGACAGGTAAAAAGAGTTTTACCAGGATAAAAGACTTAACATTAACAATGTTAAGAGTTTCCAACAAGAAAGTGCTCTTCTAAAAATACAGCAAGAAGCATGATTGGGAAAAGTTAATCAAATTAGGGAGGTTTATAACTCTTGTTAATCCAAAGAATGGAATCTGAAAAGCTTTTAGTAGTACCGTAGCTTTTATTAGTTCAATTTATATGCCACCTTTCTCCGGAGACTCAGGGCGGTTTTATAAAACACACCTTTTTTTTTTTTTACAAGCGAGACAGTATACCTACAAGATCTGTGCTGTTTTAAAATTGAAACACTCATTCAGAATGTTTAAAAGTGTATTGTTCTAGTTCTTGCTGGTAGTACAGGCATTATATTTACTAATAATGTAATTATATATCAGAATAAAAAGGATATGGTAGCTCAGTGCCTAATATGCTAAGCATTTCGATCGAAAGGTCGGCAGTTCAGCAGTTCGAATCCCTAGTGCCGCATAACAGAGTGAGCTCCTGTTACTTGTCCCAGCTTCTGCCAACCTAGCAGTTTGAAAGCACGTAAAAAATACAAGTAGAAAAATAGAGACCACCTTTGGTGGGAAGGTAACAGCGTTCTGTGCGCCTTTGGCGTTGAGTCATGCCAGCCACACGACCACGGAGACTCGGACAGCGTTGGCTCTTCGGCTTTGAAACGGAGATGAGCACCACCCCCCTAGAATCGGGAACGACTAGCATATATGTGCGAGGGGAACCTTTACCTTTACCTATATCAGAATAATATAATAAGATATCAGAATAAGCATTATTTTCTCCTTCTGGCATAGCAAAGGCTGTGGCAATGAAAATATTACCTAAATGAATATGGACCAAT
Organism: Pantherophis guttatus; assembly: GCF_059756535.1. Classification (NCBI taxonomy): domain Eukaryota; kingdom Metazoa; phylum Chordata; class Lepidosauria; order Squamata; family Colubridae; genus Pantherophis; species Pantherophis guttatus. Next base: position 75,912,443 of record NC_142068.1, on the reverse strand, counting down.
TTATAAGTTAGCCAACAAGACTTTAAGATGATTTGTGAATTTTCCTGCATGGACTATATCTTCATGCCCTTCAATATTGAATCCCACACATTTCTACATGCTTTTTATATTACACTTCTTATTCTAAACTTACTCCTCTATGAGTCCCCTGGAAGATGGGATGAACAAAAATGTTGATCAACATGAAAATAATGTAGAGATGCTATATCTAATACATTGAGGAGAGAGACTGATGTTTTCTCTCTTTGGTCTTTAGAGTCCTTTAAATGTATGTATTTATTCCTATTTGTTGGTTGCCGAAGTCCAAATAAAACGGGCCATGAAAAAATACAAACAAGCCCAGATTTGGGAATCAAAGCCAGATTTCCAAGGCTTTCCTAAGAGTGAGAACACCATCTTTATCTCTAGTGGTTTGCTGTTCCAGAGGGTAGTTGATCCCTTATTTATACAAAATACCAAGGTTTCACTTTGACTGCTTTGGACAACTAGCAAATGTCTACTGTACTGCTGTATTAGTGAGATACTCTAGATAGTAAAATGTCTGATGGTCAAATCCTGTGGAGTGGCTGCTGCCACATTGCAAATTAGAGGAACTTGCTATTTTTTCAGTGCTAAAATAGTTTCTTCAATCCACAGAATGATGGATGGTGCTCCACATTAAAGTACTTTTTCATAACGTTCGTGTTTGTTCTGAGTAAATATCAACGGCTTTTGACCAAGACAGTTTTCCTTGTTTCAGCTATATTGATATAGATGATCTTAACAAAATATAAACACTGTAGATTTCAGCACAGTCTTTTTGGACGATGTCTTGAAAAGCAAGGATTTCATTAAGAAGTAAACCGTAGAATTTATCAAAACTGTATTAATTGTTTTATTTGTAAGTAAGCAGTTTCAAAATAGGTCTCATATCTGCCAAAGAATGTTTAAGTGTGCAAGTTAGACTTAATAGAATGGGTTAGAGTGCAGGTTTTAATATTTAAGAATTTGTGTGAAAGAAAAAAAAAGTGACTTGCAACAAGTCCTCTAGTTGTTTGTTTGTTTTTGCAAAACACACATTTATTAAGAAGTCCTTGGGGAAAGGATTATTTGATCACTATCCCCAATGTATGAAAATCATGCTATATGTAACAGATGCATATGACTTTAAAAAGCAGCAAGCTTTAATCTCAATTATTTGCCAGCCCCATATCTTTGTGATGTGGTTTAATTCAATAAACAAGGCAAATGTGTGCAGTTAATACAGATTTATCAGTACTTCCTAGTGTTCTTATTCTTTCCCCATTGTAATTCTATTTTAATGTGTGTATATATATATTCACATTTCTCTTGTAAATTTGCTTGCATAAAATGCACCACACTGATCAATCTGATGTTAGATATGCTGGCTGGGAGTGCTGAATATACCCCCTCCTCCTCTTTTAATGACCACCTTGGTTAAAAACCATTTGCAAATACAATGGTAATGAATGGTAATAAGAAATCATTTTCTGGCCAATGTGCTCATTCACAAACAAATTTCATGGGCATGTGCTGGAATAGCTGCTTGGTATGAATGCAATTGAATTGCCTCTCAGAATTGTGGTTGATCCATCACTGCAGGTTTTTAAAAATAAACCGAACAACCATTTAACTGGGATGGTATAAAGCAGTGATGGCTAACCTTTTTGCCATCACGTGCCAGGAAAGGGGGGGGCAGGGGAGGTTCACGCGCATGCGTGCCCACACCTATAATTCTATGCGCCCTGCCCCGCGCATGCAGGTGCTCCCCCCTCCCCCGCTCTTGGCATGTGATGGCCCGTTTTTCTTTCTCACCTGGCTCCAGATCCTCTCTATGCATCTGGGGAGGGTGAAAATAGCCTTTCCCACCCCCTCGGAGGCCTTCCAGTGGCCCAAAACGGCCCATTTCCCAACTTCCAGTTGGACAGGAAGTGATGTTTTTTGCTGTCCCCAGCCTCCAGAGACTCCCGGAGCTAAGCTGGCGTGCCAGGCGACATGGCTCCATGTGCCACCTGTGGCACGCGTGCCATAGGTTCACCATCATGGGTATAAGGTCTCCTGCCTTGAGCAGGTGATTAGACTAATAGGCCTCTAGGGTCCCTTCCAGCCCTATGACTCTATGGCAGGGGTGTCAAACTGAAGGCCCGTGGGGTGCTTAGATCTGACCCATGGGGCCACCCTGGAAACACCAAAGGACCAGCTCACAGTGCCTCTGCCAGTGAAAACTGAGCTCAGGAGGGCTGCACACTGCCCTCCCGAGATCCATTTTCACTGGCAAGAGGGTTGCAGGAGGCCGTCGCAGCCATAAATGGAGCTCGGGAGCCCGTTTTAGATGGCAGAGTGCTCGGGCCACCACAGGTGCCTCCGACATGAGTGACATTGAGCTGGCCATGCTCACCCCACCCCACCCCCTGAGGTCAAACATAACCCTGATATGGCCCTCAATGAAATCGAGTTTGATACCCCTGCTCTATGGTCTAATGAGATCAACACCAGCATAGCTGTCTGAGAGTATTTTATTCGAATGAAACGTCAGTAAACAATGATCTTCACATCATCTCTTTCTCTCTCAGTCATGTGTTCACTTAGTGACCATTTCATTTAATAGCCTGGTCGCTTAGAACAGAATGTGGTCACTAAACAAGGAGTGGCGATATATGACTCCATTTCTAGCCCATCCTGTTAATGCAGCATTCCATTCTTGGTTTTGTCCAATATTATAAAAAGTTCCCGCCTATGAATGTCTTTTCTCCATTTGTTAACTCCAAATAGAAATTCATCCCCAAAGTACACTGAAAGATTTAAGGTCCGCCTAATTTGCTTTTTTAACCATCCGACGATCAAAAACGAAAGGTATGAGAACTGGTTTAGGAGAATATCTACATCAAATGATGAGTTTTTCTTCCATTGTTAAACCTGGCTTACTATCTTCCATGCTGTAGTTGTTAGGAGATAGCAAGATGAAGTATCACGGCATAGGTCATCTGAAGCAACCGAGCGTTTACGGTTTTAACAAAAAAAAAAATCTTCATTTTTTTCTAGGCGCACCAAAGATTTCCTCCTTTGCAGATGATGGGAGCTGTCTATTGCAGTACTGTAGTGCCCTCTAATGGTGAGTACCATATCTATAAACCTTTCTTTAAAGGATTTTTTTTCGGATGCTCAAGGAATTTGTTTTTTAGCTTAATTAATTGTACTTTTTAAAATGAAAAAAAAATTGAAAGAGGAGATTAACTTAGAGCTGGTATAGTTCTAGGTGTGTGTATGTGTGTGTTTTTAACCCTTTTTCTGTTCAAAGAAATAAATGAGGCATCTTGCTTTCTTTGGTCTTTCCACAATACTGAATTGCAAAATGCGGTGCACCGTTATTGGGGGAAGGGTCATTTGTTTTTCCTTTCCATATTCTGCTTTGTTAAGGATCTTTCTCCACGGCTATTTGTTCACGACAAAAACCAAATAATTCCTTTTCCAAGACTGCATCTTTGTATGCTGTGGGAACGCTGTTTGGAGCTTCTTCTGCCTTTGTTCTGAAGGTCAGGTTTCTTTTGCAGACAGTCTCGCGCACACCTGGGCTGCTGCTTCTCCTTCAAAAGCCAGCTTGTATGTATGTATGTATGTATGTATGTATGTATGTATGTATGTATATATGTATATATATAATAACTGCACCGTGTTTATATATATATATATATGTAGGTCTTTGGTTATTCGGGTCTTCTCCCACGTAAAATTGGAAGTGTCTTGGCGACGTTTTGACGAAGTCTCATTTGTCATCTTCAGGCTGGTGTTCTCGGCTTCGTGCTTCCAGGAGCAATATATATATACTGCACTGTTATATATATATGGTGCAGTTATTACAGTTCTTCATTCTTTCTGTTTTGCAAATATATCCATTGATGAAATTTTCACAACCGGTGCTTTTTAAGACCTTTGCTTTATTTTCGGTATCCCGGGTTGAATTTGAAATGCAGATGTGATATTAAGCTGACAGATTTCAGCTTTCTCTGCTGTGCATTCATGAGTTCACCTCACCTACCATGTGTGACTAACAAATATTGGTTGAGTTTCTTAACCAAATTCCTTTAGTGGTATTTGCTTCTTAATACACCTTAATCTGTATTTAAGAACGGTTGTGGTCACGCTCTGTGAACCTTTGTCCTGCTGTCTGTCTGTGACTCACCTGGTTGTGGAAAATGCTGCAAAACAACCAGGTGAAATGTGAAATAATGGTAAGACATGGAATCAGTGGTGGGTTGCTCCCGGTTCGGCCCGGTTCGGGTGAGCCGGTAGCACCGATGGTGAGGTGAGAACAAACCGGTTCACTCCAACCGTGAGCTGGGCCCTCCCGCCCGCCCCTGCGCTATACCTACCTATATTTGTTCATTTTTAGCCCAGCTGATAGGCGCGGCAGAGCGGATTGCTGTGCCACAGCTGTTCTGAAATATGATGCACTTGCGCGGAGCGAACCAACACTGGTTGAAACCCACCACTGCATGGAATCTATACCGCCATGTTGGAATGTTATAGCAGATAACTTATTTTCCAAAGCATCTGAAGGCAGGACAAGAAACTAAACAAGGAGAGCAAGTGAGGAATTAACCAGTGAAACAGCTTGCCTTCAGAAGTTGTGGGTACTTCATCACTGGAGGTTTTTAAGAAAAGACTGATATGGTATAGGGTCTCCTGCATGATCACATGACCATGGTGGTGGCAATGCAACACTTTGCGACAACCATTTATCTGGAATGATACAAGATCTCCTGCTCGAGCAGGGGGTTGGACTATGAGACCTCCAAGATCCCTTCCAGCCCTATTATTTTATGTTATTCTAACTGGAAATGCTTCACAGGTTGTATAGCACCCTTTCCGATGCCTTTGTAGTTCTTGACCATTGTTAAACGAACAGTCACAATTTGAGGTCTACCTTTAGAAAAATCTTACCTTTTTAAGAAAAGAAAGATATCATATTTTTTGGACTATACACTCTGGACTATAAGACCCACAGCTTTTTAGGAGGAAAACAAGAAAAAAAAATCTGTCTCTGCCTCCCAGTAATTTGCCTCCTTACAGCAAACAGCCTGGTCAGTTTCAGTACAGCCTGATTTAGCACAAGCAGCTGATTGGCAGTTGGATCTGCCTCCCGGAATACCACCTATCAGCTGTTCCAGGCTGCGGGGATCATCGCCGTCCATTGCCACTGTCACCTATTGCTGCAGTTTTCAGAACGGGCTGAAAATGGAGTGCACGGATGCCGAAAATGGAACATGCAGAGGCGGCGATAGGCAGCAGCGGCAATGGATGGCGGCGATGGGTGGTGCTGATCCCTGCAGCCTGGAATAGCTGAAAGGCGGTATTCCGGGAGGCAGATCCAACCGCCAAATAGCTGCTCGTGCTAAATCAGGCTGTGCTGAAACTGACCAGGCTGTTTGCTGTTTGCTGCAAGGAGGCAAATTGCTGGGAGGTAGAGGCCGAAGGGTGGGGGCCAGATGGTGGGCGTAGCTTCGACAACATTCACTCCATAAGACACACAGACATTTCCACCCACTTTGGGGGGGGAGAGCATCTTATACCTGAAAAAATACAGTAATTAGCAGAAATAGATCTTTCAGTTTATCAAGGGAAGTCATTGGTCACCAATTTTATGTAGCTATATCTTCTTATGTAACCAAATTGTCCCCTTGTTTCAGATTATGATTGATGGATGGATGCTACTGCTGATGCTGCAAAAATGGCATTGCCTAAGTTCAAGAGAGAAAATACTGCAGAATTAGAATGCAGTATATTTAAAATGTTTGAATGCAGCACCAAAGTGTAAAATTGCATATGGGTCTTTACATGGGGAACGGGAGAGGAAAAAGAACGGTAGCACGAAAATTTTTTAAAAAGTCATTTGTTGCTGAAGACTCAGCCCGTGTTTCCCCCAAGTATTTGGAGCTATTGATCAGCTCTGATCCACCGCCTTCTCCTTTTTGATGGCACTGCTTGTGCTCTGTTTATCTCAGCTAAACCTAATTGGTTCACAGATGCCAAGGGCTAACTTTCCATAGGGAATATCTTTTTGAAATCCGACAAGTTGCATCATCTTGTCAACATGCAAAACATTGTTTCAATAATCAATAGTTTTACTGATTTAACTGCATCTGAAGCAGGGGTGAAATGCTCCCGGTTCGGACCGGATCACTCGATCCCGTAGCAATGGAGGCGGGTGGTTCGGAGAACCGGTAGCAAAAATCCCTGCCCCCCCCCCCCCATGCCCAGCTGAGCCGCACAATCATCAGAGACTTTTTTTAAAAAAATTTTAAAAGCATTTTTCTACAACCTCTTTTTTTCTTTTAAATGCCTCTGATGATCAGGCAACTCAGCTTGGATCGTCAGAGGCATTTAAAAGAAAAAAAGGGTTTTTTTCTTTTAAAAGCCTCCAATGATCCCAGCTGAGCCACGCGATCATCAGAGGCTTTTTTTTTTTACTTTTAAAAGCATTTTTTCGGCTGAAGAGGTTGTAGAAAAAATGCTTTTAAAAGGAAAAGAAAAAGCCTCTGATGATTGCGCGGCTCAGCTGGGATCGTCAAAGACTTTTAAAAGCATTTTTTCTACAACCTCTTCAGAGGTTGTAGAAAAAATGGTTTTAAAAGCCTCTGACGATCCCAGCTGAGTTGCCTGATCGGCAGAAGCTTTTAAAAGAAAAAAAGCCTCTGCCGATCAAGCAATTCAGCTGGGATCATCAGAGCCTTTTGAAAGCATTTTTTTACAACCTCTTCGCCGAAGAGGTTGTAGAAAAAATGGTTTTAAAAGTTAAAAAAAAAATTGGCCATGCCCACCCAGTCACATTACCTCCCACCAAGCCACGCCCACAGAACTGGTAGTAACAAATTTTAGATTTCACCACTGATCTGAAGGAATTATTTAAATATGGCGGGGTTCTAGAGCTTGGTTCTCCCAATACCTTGATGCTATTCATCTCCATTTCATGAAACCACATCTGCTACCTAAAAGCCATCATCTCATTTTGACCTGCATATAAAACTCTGTCAATACTTAAAACATATTACAAAGTGTGGACAACAGATGACGACTTGCAGATTATGTGGTAACTAGCCTTACTTTTACAGCAGTTAGAATGTGCTGATGAAATTGGCAATAAAAACGTGCTTTTTTTTTTTTCCATTGGGGAGTCAACTCATGCATTAAACTTCCATGAAATATTTAGACCTCCCTTAAAAGCTATCCAGATCCCAAATGGCTGAAATTTCATCCCTGTCTCTCTAGGTGTGTCAGTCCTGATAGATAGAACAGATCAAAAAATCAACTTCACATGAAGGCTAAAAACTACTCTTGCTGATATTGGCTATAATAACAGAATCTTCCAAATTGGAATAGGTTGCACTTTCTCTTTCTTCCTATAATTCAGTGAATTAGGGAGCTAGCTAGCTATCTAAACTATTTCCCAATATTATCTGGATGTTCTGGACTTTTAAAAAAAGTTTAACCCCTTCTTGATGTGGTGATGGAGCTTGCATATCTCCCTCAAGGTTATCTTCTTTAGTGTCTATAACGGTGGCTCCAAACATTTTGGAAACAAATCCATTTCCCCTTATATCGAAGAAGAAATTCCGCTTTCTATATTCAACGGGATATCGCATTGATCTCTGCGAGTGGTGCAGTGGCCTAGAGGTAGAGCTCTCACCTCACAATCAGGAGGCTGTGAGTTCGATTCTAGGTAACGGCAGATATTTCTCTCTCTCTGGGCACAATGAGTAAATATCAGCTGTGAACTCTGCATTGGCGACAGGAAAGACATCTGGCCAGTAAACACTCAATTCCATTCAGTTGCCCGGACTCCACCCCAACGCAAGGGATTACGGGGTCATTAAAAGACAAAAAAAATAGTATTGATCTCTGCAATTATCTCCTCTCTTCTGGGACTTGGATAACATTTACTTTGAATAAAGTTACTGCTTCACGACCCTTGTTCAGAAATGATTGTTACATGAAAAACCTTTTTTCCTAGGGAACACTTCTCAAGGAGGAATGTAACATTGATTTATTGAAAAAAAAGTTGAAGTCAATACTTAGCAATCTTCTAGGAATCTTAGAAGTATAGAATTGGAAAGGCCCTGAAGAAACTCTAGCCTAGTCCTCTGCAATATTCAGAAAAACCAATGAAACTCTCTATGATAGGACACCTACCATATTTTTCGGAGTATAAGGCACACTTTTTTCTCTCCTAAAAGAGGATGAAAATTTGGGTGTGTCTTATACACCCAATGCCAAAAACGTGAGGCACAGAGGCGGCAATGGTCTCTGGCAATCCTTGAAGCCTGGAACAGCTAATTGGGGGTATTCCAGGAGGCCGATCCACCCGCCAATCAGCTGCTTGTGCTGAATCAGGCTGCAATAATGTGCTGAAGCTGATCTGGCTGTTTGCTATTTGCTGCAAGGAGTGTCAGAGTTTGCACCAGCAATCACATCCAGAAAGCACACAGAAGTACCTGATTCAGTAGGATTCAATAACTTCTCTTTATATATAATATAACACAGGAAGTAAATTTACAATAACAAAAGCAGGTTTTCCAACGTGGTAGTAAATACAAGCAAAACACAGGCAGGAGAGAGGAGTTTCAGTTTCAGTTTCAGAGATCAGCACAGCACGCAGCTTTAGAACAGTTGAGCTAAGCCACGCCCAGGCTCCTTGCTGTCTCCTTCCTTGTTGCTCACACAGCAAATACTGTTTCAGTTTCCAAACAGCTCTCAACTCTCTCACACACTGATAGGACGCTAGCCAGATGAATACTGATGGATGCTGGTAGGTAGAGGCAGAAATTTTTTTTTCTTATTTTCCTCCCCCAAAACTAAGGTGCGTCTTATATCTGGAGCATCTAATACTCCGAAAAATACAGTAATTATGTGATATGTGTCTTTTGTCTATAGGCTTCAACTTAACACCAGTGTATATCTTAACATGCCTTTCTGAATCTGTTTCAATTGTCCCTCTTCTCAGACGTTACAGTGATTTACCAAAATGGGCTACCAGTGATATCCTTGAGTCTTCCTTCTCGGCGTGAACGCTGCCAGTTTACACTTAAACCTCTCTCAGACTCCGTCGGAATATTCTTACAACAACTCCAGGCAGAAGACCGGGGAATCGACCGAGTTGCAATTTATTCACCAGGTACTACTGAGCATTACTGAAGGAACCCAATGACATCCTTCGGCTTTAGATTAGATTACTATTTCTCAATTTAAAAGATTTGTGGACTTTTGAATTCCCCAGCCAGCATGTTCTTGATGGATTATTTATACTCCTGGCTATTGATGTGGCTATATTTCATTCTTTTGTTGACTTTTTTTTGTTGTTGTTACATCGTGCTAATCCTATAGGGATTGATAGGGATTGGTGTTGTGTAAGATTAGCCACTTCGTTTTTTGGAGAAAGAAAAATAGTATGTAACTTTTGACCTATGGTTTGCTACAAACAAACCGGAGTTCCAAAGAAGAGAACATTAGTCACCAGGTGGAAGTTAAATATGTAATAGAAAAAGTTTAAAGTAAAATTTAAAATAGTAGGTCTTAATTATATTGAACACATGCTGTCTGTATTGACCAAAGATTTGTCAGTCGATCAGGGTAAAAGCGGAAGAAAAGTGGACAAAAGATGTTAAAACGATCTCCCGATTTGCCATTTCTTGCTTGTAATAGTATCTGTCAGTAAAAAAAAAAACCTCTTCCCCTCAAGTCTGTTTCTGGTCTTAGGGCTCCACGGGGAGAAAAAGCATTTGAAATTGGAAAGTTGTTTGCAACTAAAAAAGGTAGGAAATAGGTGTCCTACCACTTTGGTGCCCCTTTAAAATCTCTACCCACTTATTTTGGTTGATGTTTTTGCTCATGATCCATTTTGCCCATACACAGCTCTGCTTCCATCAGTCGGAATTATACAAGGAATAGTTTAGTTTCTGAGATACAGGTAGTCCTCGTCTTACGGGACCAGGATTTCCATCGTTAAACAAGATGGTGGTTAATGTGAATTGTGCCCAGATTTTACGACCTTTGTTGACACAGTTGTTCGGCTAATTACTGCAGCTGTTAAATGAATTACGTGGTTGCTAAGCGAGTCCGGCTTCCCCCATTGATTTTGCTTGTTGGAAGTCAGCTGAGAAGGTTGCAGATGGCAGCTGTATTGCCCTGGGATGCTGCAACCATCATAAATAAATACATGCCAGTTTCCAAGCACCCAAATTTTGATCATGTGACCATAGGGATGCTGCAGCAGTCATGTAGTGAAAGGACTGGCCATTTTTTTTTCTGCGCTGTTGTAACTTTGAATGGTCTCCAAGTCAAGGTCTACCTGTATTTTTGAGATTATAAATTAGAACCCTTGAACTATAGTTTCAGTTCATTTCTCTAAGGTAGAATATACTAATTTGCAATGGAACACTGCTGAAATATTAATAAGTCACATCTAGCTCTTAATACATCTATTCCTGTTTTGCTTTCAGATGGGACACGAGTAGCAGCTTCCACAAGCATAGATCTCCTACTTCTTGACGAGTTCAAACTAGTAATTAATGACTTGAGTTACCACGTCCGTCCACCAAAGAGAGGTAAACAGCTTCATGCGATCAGGATAGATTTCCAGAAGTCATTTGCGTGAAACTCCTCCATCCAATAATTAAAAAGATAATTTCATGTCTGTTTGGAAAGTTACATCTTTTCCAAACATACTATCACCTAGCCATCATGATATCCTTACTGTTTCTCCATGCTTTGAGAACAATGGTCCTATGTCTGGTTTAGTTGTGTGTTCTCCTGAGTCTTGACCGGGGTTGGGTTGCTACGGATTCGCTTGGGTTTGGGGGAACCTGTAAATAACATTATGGCCAGTTTGGAGAACCTCCAAATCCCACCCCTGGCTGGCCCTGCCCACCCCGCCTCTCCCAGGAGTCTCTACATGGCCCATTTTTGATGCAAGGTAAATGCAGGGCCCACACGGAGGCTTGGGGAGGGGGAAAAAACAGGACCGTTTCCGGTCTCCGGAAGGCCTCCAGAGCCTGGGGGAGGCAGTTTTCGCCCTCCCAGAAGCTCGAGGAAAGCCTCTGGAGCCTGGGGAAGGTGAAAACAGGGGGCCCACCGTGGTGCAGGAGGCCGACTAGGCCACGCCCACCAAGGCCACGCCCACCCAGCAACCGGGCAGAGAACCCGTCGCTGAAATTTTTGAAGCCTGCCCGTGGTCTTGACTGACACTTTTTCCTATATACCCATGCATTCTTCTTCTCTTTTTGTGCCGTAAAATGAGTTTTAGTTTTTGAGAAGAGCAGCTGTTACAAAATATCTTCAATCTGCTCGGGTAGAAGAGGAAAGATGGTTTCGTAAAAGTTGTTTTAAATATGGCTTTAGTGCATGATTTTCTGGGACTTGACTAGTTTGGCTTTATGCCTTTAATTGCTTTCCATGCCAAGTTGTTTCAAAGCATTAAGCTTCTACATTTTTTGTATATCCCTGTTGTATGTTCTTAGTATTTTTTGTCATAACAAAAGGGCTTGCTCTTTCAAATTGGCACCCGTGCTTGTTTAATTGATTTTATTTATTTATAAAGGGGATTTCTATGGCAGTCCATCATAAATGCATAAATCCAGGCAACGGACAACAGTTCATTAAAAAAAATGAAAAATAAAGCCTCAAAGCACAATCTGAATTAAATAAAAATAATCATAATACAGGTAATCCTCAACTTACGACTGCAATTGCAGCCAACATTTTAATTAATAAGTGAGATAGTTGGTAAGGGAGTTTCACCCCATTTTATAACCTTTCTTGCCACATTTGTTAAGTGACTTCCTGCATAGTAACATGATTGTAAAGTGAATCTGACTTCCCCCATTAACTTTGCTTGCCAGAAGGTCGCTAAAGGTGATCACATGATCCCAGGATATGGCAACCATCATAAATATCCAGTTGCCAAGCGCCCGAATTTATTTATTTATTTATTTATTTATTGGTTCAATTTATATGACGCCCTTCTCCAGAGACTCAGGGCGGCTTACAATGCATTAAGCAATAGCCTTCATACTTTTGTATATACCTGCTTAGTAGGGCTTTCGGCCCCCCCAAGCGGTGTTCTTTTTTATACAAAGTCAGCTTATTGCCCCCACAATCCGGGTCCTCATTTTACCTACCTCGAAAGGATGGAAGGCTGAGTCAACCTTGAGCCTGGTGAGATTTGAACTTGCAGTAATTGCAGGCAGCTGCTGCTACTTAACAGCACTTTAGTCTGCTGCGCCACCAAGGCTCTTTTTCTTGATCACGTGACCATGGGGATGCTGCAATGATAAATAAGTGTGAAAAAAAGTCACTTTTTTCAGTGCCATTGTAAACAAAACCTTTTATCACTAAACAAAAGACTATTAAGTCGAGGACAGTGATACAACAGTTAGTGCTTTATAGAAAACCTAAAATAGGACCCCTCCTATAACTAATATCTTGGCCAGTGACTGGGGCAAGAGTTGAATCTTCACCACCTTTTGGAAGACCAAAATGTTCGGGACCCACTGCATTTTAGGGGAGACTGTTCCATGTTATTTTTCTCTTCAAAATGAACAGTCAGGGTCCACATTTTCAGTAAAGGCAAAAGATAAAAACAGGCTTGAATTTGATTGTCATTCGTTATTTACCCAAAGATTCATCTTTTAACCAAAGATAGATTTCATTATCCATTTTTTTCTCTCCAATCATGTCTGATTTTTGAAGACCTCCTTACCCATTATCTATGGAGATTCTTAGTCATCCAGGTCATGGTTGTCCCAAAGGTGCTTTTTCAAGAGGCAACTGGACTTTCTTGTTTTTCTTTGAAGACGTTTCGCTTCTCATCCAAGAAGCTTCTTCAACTCTGAAGCTCTATCTTCAGAGCTGAAGAAGCTTCTTGGATGAGAAGCGAAACATCTTCAGAGAAAACCAAAAAAGTTCAGTTGCCTCTTGAAAAAGCATCTTTGGGATTCCTTACCATTGGAAGGGCTTAAACAGATGTTTAGGGCTTCATAAATGAAGATATAATATATTTTCGGTAAAATGTATGTAAAGCATGAAAGCTCAAATAAATTGTCTTGCACCCCTGGGATATAAAATGTAAATTAAGCTATATTAGCCTAGATCAAAGTCCTATCACGTTAGCTTTCTTGGGACTCTTCAGATCAAATACATAACTGGGCGAAAAATCTACTTGTAATGGCTTGAATATGTGCTCATTCAAACATTTCTTATGCTGGATGGTGTGTCCTGTCCATTGTGTCTTTAAGCTCATCTTCATATATGGTTGTTTTTCTTTCTGATATCAGAAGTTCTTGTTTGATTCAGATGGTGCAGAAGCTCTATATTCATAGTTCAGTAGAATGCTGCTTCTAGTAGAAGTCCTTCATTTCTTTTACTAGACTTAAACTTCTCCCAATATGAACCAAGAATGAGGTCACCTGATGATCTTCAGACATGGCCCTTCTCTGCATTATAATTTTGGTTTAAGTTCTACTTTTATTATTACATGAAACAAGACATTCATGTTTTCATGCATTATCTGTTTTATGTTGCTATTGTTTTGTAAATGGATGAAACTCAACTTCCTTTATATACCCTTATAACCTTAAAGTATTAAGAGGGAAATGGAATGTGAAGAATCTGAAGTACTTTTTTGATTTGCCAACCCATTTGAGTACAATTTTCACATAGTCATGCATTTCGTATTTGTAATACTATTCCATATTACACAAACACACACACACATGTCTAATAGTTAAGGCACCAGGGTGGAAAGCAGGAGACTGTGAGTTTAGGAAAAAGAAGGTGCTTTTGGATATGTTCACTGTTGTGTCGGCGTGTTACCATAGTGATGGAAATGCCTGCACCTGATTGGTTGGGACGGGGTTATGCTAAGTGCGGGAGTTACTCGTTTCCTGATTGGTTAATGCTGTTCTGTTTGCCAAGTTTAAAAAGGCGAACTGTCAGATAGACTGACAGTTCAGTGTTCTAATGTTTTGCTGTTGCCTGAAATAAACTGATGTTACGTTGACATCCTCGCCTCAGTTAATGACTATAATCCAAACACAACATTCACTGCCTTGAGTTATTTGTAAAAATAATAAAGGCGGGATACAAATAAAATGAACTAAAATAGAATATCTACCCGTTGTTTACTGATTGAGTCCAAAAGCCACTTAATGTTAAATACCAAACACGAACATTTTCAAGTGACTTATTTGCTGTAGAATGGACTTTTAGCTTAACAAATAAAAAATAAAGGCAACATTAAAAGTATGGCCCCAATTGTCACCTTTTAGATACTGAATTTTAAATGGAATTTTAGGCTTTCCTTTTTCTGTAATTTGCCAATCCAGTCTAGAAGTGTTTTATCAGTTTTTATCTTGGGAGAAGTGAATATAAGCCAACCTTAAACTGGAACAGTGTTTGATTGTTTAAAAACTTCTCAGAACATGAGTTGTCATGCAACGCATTGAGTAATCCAGTTAATTCCATCCTCTTATTTTATTTAGTTTTGTAAATTTAAGCCCTTCAGTAGGACATTATACACAGTACCATCACACTGTGAAAAATAAGAATATTAAAAGATCTGTGTTCTTCTTTAGATCTCTTAAGCCACGAAGATGCCACCACGTTGAATGATGTGAAGACTTTGGTTCAGCAGCTCTATACCACACTGTGTATTGAAGAACACCAGCTGAAAAAGGAGAAGGAATTGATTGGGAGGTTAGAAGACCTCAAGCAGCAATTGGCACCCATGGAAAAAGTGAGGGCACTGAGATTTGTTTCAGGAAGCTTGACAGCTGAACAAAGAACCTGTATTGTACATTAATGGCTTCAGACAACCCTCTTTGTAAAGGGTTTTTCCATATGTAAAAAGAAATTCATATGTAAATTTATTTCTTGGACTAATTTTTAAGTGGCCAAGGAATATCTGTTACTGTATGTATTGTAAGAATTGATTTAAAAATCATATAAAGGAAAAATAGACAACCACAAAGGTCTTCTGATCCTTACCCAGCCAATGTTCGTTTACAAGTGATTTCCTTGTCAGTGTTCTGACCGAGCTTTAGCAGAAACAAGGAACAGACTCCTTGTCACGAAAACCCCCACTTTATTTTCCTCTTGTGAATTAATTGCATTCACCTACCGAAAAGTCCAGGCATTAGTCCTTCAAGGAGTTCACTGCAGTACAGACCTTATCAGTTCCTTGCGATAATTTCAAGGCCGAGCTCCCAGATGAAAGGCTGCAAAGTAAGTTCTGGCAAGCAGTCTTTGTGGCACGAAACACGATGAGCCAAAATCTTCAGAACTATGAACTGTTGTCTCCTACGGCCACCATTCCCCTTTCCTTCTATTTATTCCCCAGCCAGGGAAGGGCCATTCAGCATCCACATGTGCCTTGCTTCCCGAGTCGACTCCTTGTCCTCAGTTGTTCTCCTCTCCTAACAGCTCTGCGCATATGCGCATTTGGAACAGTCCCCAGCTGTTCTTCCTCCCTACTTATCTCGGCCTCCAAAGGCAGCTGTCTCTCCGGTGGCTGGGAAATGTTGGACGGCCCTAGCCCTATGTCTGCGTCCGATGCAGAGCATCCATCAGAGCCTTCCCCAGACTCCAGAGCTGGTCCAAGTTCCTCCCCAGCCTCCTCATTGTCCGAGTCTGTTGTGACGGGCCACAACAGTCAGATATTCTTGAGCTAACTCTTCAGACTGCAACACGTTGAGGCTTATCTATTAATAAATGGGTCTAGATCTGAGCATTTTTGTTTAAAAAACTAGTAAAGGGGGGAAGGAGGAACATGACTTGTTATAAAGCACTGTTTCCTAGTCAATTGAATCATGGTTTATTTGTCCACAACTTAGTATAAAATTCTCAAAACACTCTGCAAAGACACATGAGCTCCTCTTGTGTATTGGCTTTGTTCATCAGTCTTTATCACAATGTTTTTCAACCTCGGCAATTTTTAAGATGGTGGACTTCAACTCCCAGAATTGGCTGGGAAGTTCTGGAAGTTGAAATCCACCTATCTTACAGTTGCCAATGTTGAAGAACACTACAAGGTGCTGTTTAGTCATCAGGATCTGAAATCCCTGTTTTGAAAATTGTGTTAAATCACAGTTCCTGCTGTTGGACAAAGTTTGGTGCACCAGAGTGTTATAAATGCACCATGGAAAGGGAATAAGAAATTGGGATTGGCTGTTCTTTCAAATAAATGAAAAAGCTTATGACATGTAGAATTGCGAAATCCAAACCAAGAACAAGTAGTGGGTTAGCTTTCTGTTTGTAACTAGTAGCCAGAATCTTTTGGCTGATACCTTTTACTACAAATAAGAGAAGAATTCTAATTCCTACCAGGAGACTGATCCAAGAGGGATTATAATGAGGGATAAATTCTGTTCCACTATTGGAGAAGAAACTTCTGTTCTGGAATTCTAGGAGTTGAAGCCCACTCATCTTAATTGTCACTAAGACTGAGAAACATTGGTCTAGTCAGACATCCATATTTTCAACAGGAGACAAAATGAAGGATTTAGTGATGTTTTTGCCATAATAAAGTCCGAAAGTAAACATTCTGTGGACATGATGAGGTACTCTCTCCTTGAGTTTAACTGTAAGCCTTCCCTTCTTTCTGTAAAATTTGCAAGAGAGGCCATCTTACTTCAAACTATTTTCTTTTAAAATGAGAAGGTGGGACCTGGGATATTAGAGCAAGGACTTCATTAGAGCATTGGAAACACATGGTAACTACTCAGAAAGAATGGGAAATGGGTTATTCTGCATTTGAACCAGTGGTGAAATGTAAAATTTGTTACTACCGGTTCTGTGGGCATGGCTTGGTGGAGGAGTAATGTGACTGGTTGGGGTTTTTTTTTTAACTTTTAAAAGCATTTTTTCTACAACCTCTTTGGCCGAAGACCAAACGCTTTTAAAAGCCTCTGACGATCCCGACTGAGCTGTGCGATTGTCAGAGGCTTTTTTAATTATTTTTAAAAGCATTTTTTCAGCCAAAGAGGTTGTAGAAAAAATGCTTTTAATTTTTTTTTTAAAAAGCCTCTGATGATTGCTCAGCTGGGCATGGGGGAGGGGGAGGACCCGGGATTTTTGCTACTGGTTCTCCGAACCACCCGCCGCCATCGCTACCGGATCGGGCGATCCGGTCCGAACCAGGAGCATTTCACCCCTGATTTGAACAATCTGTCATTTAGTCTCCCATCAAAAATATTGACATTAAAAACACTTCTAGTATTCCCTCAATCTTAGCAACTTTAAGATGGTGGGCCTCAACTCCCAGAATCCCCCAGCTAGCATGTTGAGGGAACACTGGGTTAGACAACGTGCTTGGGTTATGTTTCAACTTGTATTAAAGGCCACTGCTCAATACTGTACTAGCCCTGGACAATTTTCTTTTGCAGGTCAGGATGGAACTTTGCAGAAAAGCAGAGAGGAGGACAACCTGGCTACTGTGGGGTGGGCTGGCTTACATGGCAACCCAGTTTGGAATCTTGGCTCGGCTCACCTGGTGGGAATATTCTTGGGACATTATGGAGCCAGTCACCTACTTCATCACATATGGCAGTGCCATGGCAATGTATGCATACTTCGTAGTAACGCGTCAGGTAAGATGGGCTTTGCATTAAAACGGTGTTTATTTTGGAAAAAGGAGGTTGCATAATTCAGTCCAAGATCACATGAAGTGTTAATACCACTTTATAATGCCTTGGTAAGACCACACTTAGAATATTGCATCCAGTTTTGGTTGCCATGATGTAAAAAAGATGTGGAGACTCTAGAAAGAGTGCAGAGAGGAGCAACAAAGATAATTAGGGGGCTGGAGACTAAAGCATATAAAGAACAGTTGCTGGAATTGGGTATGTCTAGTTTAATGAAAAGACGGACTAGGATTGACATGATAGCAGTGTTCCGATATCTCCGGGGCTGCCGCAAAGAAGAGGGAGTCAAGCTATTCTCCAAAGCACCTGAGGGCAGGACAAGAAGCAACGGATGGAAACTAATCGAGAGAAGAAACCTAGAACCAACAAGATATTTCCTGAGAGTTAGAGCAATTAATCAATGGAGCAACTTGCCTCCAGAAGTTGTGAATTCTCCAACTCTGGAATTTTTTAAGAAGAAATTGGACAACCATTTGTCTGAAGTGGTATAAGGTTTCCTGCCTAAGCAGGGGGTTGGACTAGAAGACCTTCAAGGTTCCTTCCAACTCTTGTTATTCTGTTCTAATTTATGGGCAACATGACATAGATGTGCACTGTGAAACTGATGTGATTCACTTTGCCAAGAAAAGCCTGAAGGACAATGACAGTTGACTTCCAAAAGTCAATTAACACAGCTTCAGAGACCTGCCTTCCAGTTTTAGATCACGAAAGCTGCCTGTTCAGAAAATATTGGGGCAAAAGGATAAGGAGGAGCTGTTTTTCATCCTGCTGACTTGAAGAGGTTTGAAGTGATGCTTCAAGTTGAACTGCATCTCCTCCTCAAAATCTTCTCCTTCAAAATTCTGCTGAAAATGTCTCCTCTTCCACTTAAGGGTGCACCCTCTCAGAAAGTTAGTCCTGCAGAACAAAACCCAGAGAGGCTGCAAAGCAGAAAAAAAATGCAAATAATGTAGTTGTTTCACCCTTTGAAGTGGGCAGATGGGGTGGGGGGGGGAACATTTGTTTCATAAATCAGTTACTTGAACCTTTAGGAGAGAAAAGAATCACTCAAAGCATTGCATAGTTCTAATACATATACAGGGATGTGGTGGCTCAATTGCTAAGACGCTGAGCTTGTCGATCGAAAGGTCGGCTGTTCAGCGGTTCGAATCCCTAGTGCCATGTAACAGGGTGAGCTCCCGTTACTTGTCCCGGCTTCTGCCAACCTAGCAGTTTGAAAGCAGATAAAAAATGCGAGTAGAAAAATAGGGACTACCTTTGGTGGGAAGGTAACAGCATTCCATGCGCCTTTAGCGTTTAGTCATGCCGGCCACATGGCCATGGAGACGTCTTCGGACAGCGCTGGCTCTTCGGCTTTGAAAAGGAGATGAGCACCACCCCCTAGAGTCGGGAACGACTAGCACATATGTGCGAGGGGAACCTTTACCTTTAATACATATACGTGCGTGAA
Organism: Pantherophis guttatus; assembly: GCF_059756535.1. Classification (NCBI taxonomy): domain Eukaryota; kingdom Metazoa; phylum Chordata; class Lepidosauria; order Squamata; family Colubridae; genus Pantherophis; species Pantherophis guttatus. The sequence goes on along the minus strand of NC_142068.1, from coordinate 75,893,303 downwards.
TTGGTTTTTAAGGTAGTGGTTTTGTATTTCAGCTAATTTTCTCTGGCAGTCAGTCTCCTGTATTCCCTTTGAGAGTTCTGTATGGTTTTCATATTGTTGCACACAAGTTCAAAAACTCCTTTCATAGGTAAAGAATGCACTGAAGCTAAAGGGTGAATGCATGAGGATCCTTCTCAGCTTATTAAGTGCCATTTTCAGACTTTTGTCTAAATTTGTAGGCTTGCTTATGTTATCTTTTAAAAACACAGGGCAGGAACCATGTTTTCCAAGACATTACAGGGATATATTTAGATTTGCATTTGGTATCTTAACCACAGTAGAATGCACGTTAATGAGCCTTGGTGGTGGTTAGACTGCTGTACTGCAGGCCACTTCTGCTGACTATCGGCTGCCTACAATTTGGCAGTTCAAATCTCGCCAGACTCAAGGTTGACTCAGCCTCCATCTTCCGAGGTGAGTAAAATGAGGACCCAAATTGTTGGGGGCAATATGCTGACTCTGTAAAATTGCTTAGAGCAGGCTGTAAAGCATTACAAAGCGGTATATAAGTCTAAATGCTATTGCTATTAATGGTAGGGGTGCCTGCCTTCTGGTTCCCATCATACATTTCCCTCTTACTCTGCTACTATTAGGAGCATCCCACTGAACATTGGTTTCCTACTGCTAAGAGAATCAGAAAGTCACAGTCCTATACTGATTTCATGGCACATAGCAATAACACTTACTTATATACTGCTTCACAGTACTTTACAACCCTCTTTAAGCGGTTTACGGAGTCAGCATATTGCCCCCCACAATCTGGGTCCTCATTTCACTGACCTTGGAAGGATGAAAGGCTGAGTAAACCTTGAGCTGATCAGGATCGAACTCCTGGCTGTGGGTAGAATTAGCCTGCAACACTGCATTCTAACCATTGTGCCACCACTATCAGAATGATATACAGGTAGTCCTCAACTGAATCCAAAATTTCCATTGCTCAACAAGACAGTTGTTAAGTGAGTTTTGCTCCCATTTCATGACCTTTCTTGCCACAATTATTACTGAATCAGTGCAGTTGTTAAATTGGTTTTAAAGTGAATCTGGCTTCCCCCATTGACTCACCTTGTCAGAAGGTCACAAAATGACATCACATGACCCTATAACTGTCATCAGTATGAACCAGTTGTCAAGTGTCTGTTGTGACCTAGGCTTCTTGAGTCATTAAAACATACCAGTAGTCCCCAAAACCTCTTTTATTGCAACAGCTGTGAATTACGTTCATTCACAGCTGAGTCCCAATTAGTTGCAAAAAGTCCTTCGGAAGAAGTCCTTCGGGATAATCACCAACCTTTATCTCCCTTTACATGCTGCCAAAGACCTACTTGGCAAAGCCACACGGAGTCCAGAATCAAACAGAGATGCCGACTGGGAACAGAATTAACAACGTTGTTTTCCTGCAAAGGGCCCACGTGCCTTTGCTCCTCTTTTAAGCCTTATGGGAGGGGCCAATCATCTCCAGGCCTTACTCCCGAGTCGTCCCTTTTGTTTTAACCGTTCTTGCCTTCTGGCAGCTCTGTGCATGTGCGCACTAGGAACAGGCTCCTTCTGTTCCTCTGCCTCTCTGATGTCCGACTCTGGAGGCTCCGGTCTGCGCATAACTCCCAGATGACCCTGGCCCATCTCTGCCTCCAACACAGAGCCCTCATCCGAGCCTTCCTCAGACTCCAGGACTGGCCCATGTTCCTCCCCAGCCTCCTCACTGTCTGACTCCACTGCCAGCTCCGCAGGCTGCTGGCGGACCACAACAGTGTCTGAATTTTGATCACATGACAACCGGGATGCCACAACAGTTCTATGTGTCAAAAATGGTTATAAATCAATTGTTTAGTGCCGTTTTAACTTCGATCACTAAATAAATGGTTGTAAGTCAAGGAGTACCTGTATACAGTCCACCTTTCCTTAAGAATTCAGAGAAGGATACAGGCATATGTTATTTCATGTCACCATGTACTAGATTACATATTATTTACACAACCTTTTCTGGGGGTTTGGGTGGGGAAGGAGGCTCTATTATTACACAGTTTGCATCTTGTGTAGTGTTTTCAGTTTTCATAGACCATCAGGATGCAATATGTGATCAATTTGATCCTTACTGGGGTTTTTCAGATGTGGGTAGCCAGGTATTATTCTTAAGGCAGGGGTATCAAACTCAAGGCTCGGGGGCTGGATCCGGCCCATGGGGTGGTTAGATCTGGCCCCTTGGGACCGCCCTACAAACAGCAAAGGACCAGCCTGCGGTGCCTCTGCCAGAGAAAACAGAGCATGCGGCCTTCCCAGACTCCATTTTTGGCTGTGACGGCCTCCTGCCACCCTCTGCCAGTGAAACTGGAGCTCCCCCCCAGCTCTGTTTTCACCAGCAGAGGGTGGCAGGAGGCCGTTGTGGCTGAAAACAGAACTCGGGAGCCAGTTTTCCCTGGCAGAGCGCTTGGGCCAACCCAGACGCCCCCAACACGAGTGACATCAAGCTGACTATGCCTCCTTGGCTACACCCACCCCATTCCTCAAGTCAAACACAACCCTAATGCAGCCTTTGATGAAATCGAGTTTGACACCCCTGTTCTAAGGGGTTCAAACCCTCTGCTGAGAATTGAATTTACAGATGTTCACACTTTAGATAGCCACTTGCAGTGTAATAACTTCATAGTGCGTAAACTCTCTTCTCTTAGAGCTAATGGGGAGGTGGGCTCATATATGCCATTCTGATAGCACCTCTAGATACCCCTTCCATCAAGATCTGAGTGCCAGAGAAAGGATGGCTTTGGAAGCTAATGGAAAGCTTGCTTTTGTCTTCCCCATTTTGGCACAATTCAGGATCGCTGAATATGAAGATGTGCAAAATGGCATGTATAGGTATGAATTAGCCTATGTGCATCTACAAGTCCCGTAACCTGTTTGGCTTTTAAGACCAAAATCATTGGCCATCTATGGAGTAGCTAGTGGCGGCAATAATAAAGATCAAATAACCATATAGTTCTCCTTCCTGTCCCTTGTCCACAATAACTTACTCGCATTATTGTACCTAGGCAGAGTTTCATATCCCGCCTGCTGTTCTCCAACTACTTAATCATTTGTTTATTTATTATAGTAATTTGTAATGTATCACTCAAACTCTAGGTGGCTTAAATTACTCAACCACTGTGGAGCAAAATTAAAATTAAATTGACTAAGCTGTCAAAACTTGCTTTCGGTTGCATATTCGAAATGACACAGTGTCTGTTACATTGCTCAATTCCTGCAAATAATCATAAGTAAGATAATATATCAAAAAGACTTAATATATTATCACCATTCAGTTGATAATCAGATCTGCCGAGCATCATGTGGCATATAATTTGTCCGTATTCCATGTTAAATTAATGCAGATACAAATTAGCCCAGAGTTGAGTTTCTTGTTCTTTCAAATTGGTTATTGATAAATAAGTGTTCGTGTCTAAGGTTTCAATTAATTTATTCTTTCATTCAATAGGAATATGTATATCCAGATGCTAGAGACAGGCAGTACTTACTATTTTTCCATAAAGGAGCCAGAAAGACACGTTTTGATCTAGAAAAATACAATCAACTCAAGGATGCTATTGCTCAGGTAATAAAAATTAATCCTTGGAAGAAATTGGGGGGAAGTAGGAAATTATCCCATGTTGGTTCTTGAAAATTCAGTAATTCTTTGAACTGCTTTCCTCATGTTTTTTCCATTTGTATTCCAAAAGACATTGTTATTTACAGCTGATTTTATAATGTTAATATAGTTTTCAGCCCAGAAGAAAGTTGATTAAACCTGCAGCACATTGGAAAGATAAAGCACTACAGGTAGTTCTTGACTAATGACCGCAATTGGGACTGGAACTTCCATCATTAAATGATGTGATTATTAAGTAAGTTACGTCCAATTTGACAACTTTTACTGTGGCCATTAAGCAAATCATATGAGTGTTACACGAATCTGGTTTCCCCACTGATTTTCCTTGTTGGATATCCCCCTGAAAGGGTTGCAAATGGAGATCATGTGACAACATAATTGTCATGTGATCTCCCAGGATGCTGCATTGGTTGTAAGTCACCTTTTCAGCATTGTCAGACAGAGCAGTTGCCACACGTCCAAATTTTTGATCACATGACCATGTTGCAATGGTTGTAAGTGTGGAAAACAGTCATAAATCACTTTTTTTCAGTTAACTTCAAATGTTTACTAAACTAATGGTTGTAAGTCAAAGACTATCTGTACATATAATCTAAGGTGGATTCAACACTTAATGTTTACCTCATGGGAAAGTCCTGGATTTTTTTTTATGGTGACCTTTTGTGAATGTGGATACTGTATGTCGACTTGGAATAAGATTACCTGTAATGCAGCTAACCCCAAGCTTTTCGGCTTCAGGAACCAGTTTTGTGGAGAGCAGTTTTTCCTTGGATAAGGAGAACGTAGTTTCATGTGCTGCCTGCACCCCGCACATGTGCGATTGAGGCTTCTCTCATATGTGTGGCCTGGTTCCTGGCAGGCCGTGGACCGGTGCTGGTCCGCAGCCTAGGAGTTGGGGACCTCTAGTGTAATGCATTACACTAGAGCAGTGGTGTCAAACTCAAGGGCCACGGGCCAGATCAGGCCTGCAGGGTGCTTAGATCTGGCCCGTGGGGCCGCCCAAGAAACAGCAAAAGGACCGGCCATAGTGCCTCTGCCAGTGAAAATGGAGTTCCGGAGGGCCACACGCAACCTCCCGAGCTCCATTTTCGCTGGCAGAGGGTTGCAGGATGCCATCGCAGCCGAAAACGGAGCTTGGGAGCCCATTTTTGCTGGCAGAGTGCTCGGGCCCGCACAGGCGCCCTCAACACGAGTGATGTCAAGATGGCCACGCCCACCCTGGCTAAGCCCACCCCGGCCCCCTTAGGTCAAACACAACCCTGACGCATCCCTCAATGATATTGAGTTTGACGTACTAGAGTATGATGGAGAGAAATATGGTACTTATGTCTTCATTTTATTGATTTTTAGGCAGAATTGGACCTTAAGAGACTTCGGGATCCCTTACAGGTACATCTACCTGTTCAACAAATCAGTGATAAAGACTGATCGTCAGAGGAACCTCCGTATTTTGACAGAAGTGGCAGATCTTTTCAAGCTCTTGCCTCTTTCATTAGAAAGCATTTCAAGTGGAAGCTGGAAGGTCTTCTGGGGGTGGAGGGTTTTTAAATCATTAAAACAGAGACCTTGACTGGGGAAGGGGTAATGTGTTCAGTCAAAAAATAATAATAATAATAATCAGGCACTGTGGAATGCTAAGTCTTTTCAAAGGGCTTAAAGATTGTCTCATTCAAACGTTTTTTCTTTTGGATGAAAATATATAGATTATAAAGGTGGGCATTTCATGAAGAAATTGTATCGGGGACATATTTTTCCAGCTTTTGCAGTGTCTGCCTCTTGAAGAAGCACTAGCAGCCTGCTCAGCATTTTTTTAAAATCTCTTTCAAACTATTGCACAATAATAGTGCGCTAAACAAAAGAAGGAAACAATCAAGCCATTTTAAGACACCATGATTGGTGATCCAGATTGAAGTAAACGTCTCCATTAATGTGCAACCCAAGATTGGACCCTACTGTGTCTTTTTTTTGTTTTTGTTTTTGTTCTCTTTTGTTTTGTAACAGAAATGCAAAATTTCTTTTTACTCCACCAAAAAACAAACAAACACCTAAAACATTTTCCTCCCTGTCTGTTTACTGTCAAACAAACTTTCTCCTTATACTGAAAGATTATCAATGTTATCAGTTTTATCCGGATCACAAACTGAATAATTCTCGTTGTGAACATTTGAACATGGAAATATTCCCGCATATCTTCTTCAGCTTCACTGCCCTGATCAACTTTTACACATAAATGGTGATGTTGCATGAGGAAAAAACTGTTCCTATACAGTCTTAAGGGAGGAATGTTTCGTCCCCACTACTCTTTCTTCCTCCAAATAGACTAGTCCTCCGAATTAAAGCAAATCAAAGAGTTTGGGCCTACGGTAATGCATATATGTATGCGGTATTTGGCTTGAGATCATGACGCTTTTATGTTTGCCTAGCAGAATAACTATGTCTTGATAAGCAAAAGACTACAGTTGCACTTTGATCCACAATCCCCCCCTCTTCTTTAAGTAGCTTTAAAAGTACGGGCTGGTGCTGAAGGGTCAGGGTTTCTGCACGGTAGCAGATGTAGTCCCTCCATCCCTAAAGGGCGTGGGAGAAAGGCAGCGGTCTCCACCACCTGCTAGAAGCCCGATGATCTTGTCTAAGGAGAACTTACAACTTGTGCTAAACAGAATCCATGTCTGCCTTCGTTGTCCTTGTTTGATAGATCCTGGGAAGACAGGATAAGAGATGGAAGAAGGCCTCTGAGCTCCTTCTCACAAAGCTTGGAATTTCCCTTCAGCTCACTCCTTTTCACTGTGTCAAGGCAAGAGGCTCCCACTTTCGGAGGAACTGTGTTTTAAAGTGTAAAATAAATATAAACCAGACGCCAGGTGCCTTGCAAGATGGGATGGTCGCTCCTCCCTCGCCCTCAATGGCATGTTGAGCTGAATGGATGCATGTTCCAAGATGTTTTCCTCTTCCCACTTCCTTCCCGCCTTTCTCCTTTTAATTATGTGGCGATTTTTTTTTTTATTTAAGAGGGGGGAAAAAACCAATAAAAATTGTTAAATTATCTGTTCATCCTCTTTGTATGCAGCATTTTAAAAAGGAAGAACGCAAACAGTCCTGTAGCAGAATTCTCTTGAGTGTGTGTTTGGGGTGAGGGAGGGGGCATGGAGAAAAGACCTTAAAAGAAAAACAATAAAATAAAATAATGAACATGTGTACAATCCTGTATCATTTATTAAATATGTATAAAAGAGAAATGTACTTCTGGAACAATAAATAATTATTCTGTTTTTGAACGGTTGTCTTGAAATTGTGTTACGTCCAATTCAAGGAAGGATCAAGGAACGTGTGAACTTCGGTGTAGCAAACGTCCATTAATTCTGTCTATAAACAAAATTCCTTGGGCTCCTGATGTGTCTCCGTGCCTCTTCATGTATTACAAAAAATGCAGCACAGAAATATTTCAACATAAGAAATTAATCCCATAAATCATGGCATGTCATTTTATTTACAGACTTTTAAAATGTGTTTTACCTACATTATAGGTAGTTTGTTTATTTTATTTTTATTTATTTTATTTCAAATTTATATACCGCACCTTCTCCCGAGGGACTCAGGGCGGTGTACAGCCAGATAAAAACATACAATACAAATATTAAAAACAATTAAAAGGAAATATATTAATTTGGCCCCAATTTAAGATAACAAACCAATTAAAAATTTTAAAATTATATTAAAAAATATGTTAAGCCAGCCCAGCTTGCTGAAAAAAGAAAGTTTTAAGGGCACGACGGAAGGCACCAAGGTCTTGGATTCTCCTTATCTCTGGGGGCAGCTGATTCCAGAGGGTAGGTGCCCCCACAGAGAAGGCCCTCCCCCTGGGGGTCACCAGCCTACATTGTTTGGCTGATGGCATCCCGAGGAGGCCCTCTCTGTGGGAGCGCACAGGTCGGTGGGAGGTCATCGGTAGCAGCAGGCGGTCTCGAAGATAACTAGGTCCTATGCCATGGAGCGCTTTAAAGATGGTAACCAACACCTTGAAGTGCACCCGGAAGACCACTGGAAGCCAGTGCAGCTCACGCAGGAGTGGTGTTATGTGGGAGCGCCAGGCGGCTCCTGGGATTACCCGCGCGGCCGCATTCTGGACCAGTTGGAGCTTCCAGGTGCTCCTCAAGGGGAGCCCCATGTAGGTAGTTCCATAATGGATTTGTTTCATCTTTCTCTTTCTCCCTCTTTCTCTCCCCCTCCCCCTGCCTCCCAGTTATTTAAGTATCAATTATTGATAAGCCATTCATATATACATGCAATGGTGGGTTTCTACCAGTTCGTCCCTGTACCAGTTCGAACTGATAGTGGCAGCGGCGGGAAGCTCCGCTCACCCGCCTGGATGACATCACGCTCTGCGCTTGTGCAGAAGGTTCTGTGCAGAAGCACAGCGCGCGAGCACTCCCGATTCCGAACCAGTAGCAAAGGTAAATGGAACCCACTACTATATAGATGATATCTCTTTTAGTTTTCTAAATTAAGCACATGTCATTAGGGATACCATGCCCTTGGCACACAGTTTATTATTTAGCTATTCCATTGGCAATCAAGGGAAAATCAAAGTCTTGGACACAGTGCCATTGACGTGGAGAAGCAGGCTGGCAAATTTATGGGATGGAGACATCAACAAATGATATTCCAATATTGTCTCAGTAACACACGGGCAAACTATCGATACAAACTCAAGGTAAATCACTTCAAACTCGATTGCAGGAAATATGATTTCAGCAACAGAGTGGTCAACGCCTGGAATGTTCTATCCGATTCCATTGAAACAGCCTCAAACCCTCACAGTTTCAACCTCAAACTGTTTACCGTGGACCTCACTCCCTTCTTAAGAGGCCCCTAAAGGGAGTGTGCATAAGTACACCAGCGTGCCTATCGTCCCTGTCTTCTTTTTGTGCCACGTCCGTCATTGGACGTTGGCGATCATGTTGGCAATCCTATTTTTGTCAACAGCCGTATGAAAAAGTGCGCTGAGTTTTGTCCAAACCAGTCCCTTAGGTTTTGAAGCTATGATGTTCTTCTTCTGTCTGGGCCTCGTTTGCCTTCAATCTTTCCCTGGAGGATTAAGTGAAGTATGCCGTATTTTTGTCTGTGTCGCATCACATGTCCAAAATAATCTAACTTTCGCTTTTTAATGGCTTTGATTATTTCCCTTTGCTTTCCTGGGTGGCTTATTACCTCCTCATTTGTGATTTTGTTAACCCAGTTTATACGTAACAGCCGTCTGTAAATCCACATTTCAAATGATTCTCGTTTCTTCAAGTGGTTTTCTGTCAGAGACCAACTCTCTACTCCACAGAGCAGGATAGAAAAGATGTAACATCTGACAAACCTGATTTTCAATCTTAGGCTTATGTCGTGACTGCAGAATACTTTTTTCATTTTGAAGAATGCTGTTCGAGCTTTCTCTATCCTTGTCTTTACTTCGCTGATCATGTCCCAGCTTTCATGTAAATTAAAACCGAGGTACGTGATCCTTTCAACTTTTTCTAATGGTATTCCTTCCAAATTTATCAGTGGTAAATTAATGGGTTGTTTGCTGACAACCATGATCTTGGTTAAGTTTCAAGCCATATTTTTCAGGTATTTCTGAGACTCTGTTGATGAGGAGTTGAAGGTCTTCATGTTACTGGCAAGCAGAACTGTATCATCAGCATATCGTCCCTGTCTTACCGTCCCCATTTATTTGTATTTACTTCCTATGTTTATGTTTATGTTCATACTTAAGCTTGTTATCTTGTACATGTTTGACGAATAAAATAAATATTATTGCAAATTGAATTGCTAGTCAAGGGGCTGAGTAGCAAAAGCATAGGATTTGGGAAAAGCAAAACAAACTTGTATCTTCTTTCTATGTAAAGAATGATACACCAAAGAAGAAGAAGAATGTTAACCTAGCATTATCCCTAATACCACACTTTCTGTATGGGCAATTTTTAAATATCTCTTTTTATTTTATAACCACTTTCATATACAGCAATGTGTCATCATATAGCACCTGCAGGCACTGGGACAAATATGAGAGCACGAGATGATGCTCGCTGCCTTTTTTTTTTAATGGTGTGTGCAGGTGCTGCTTATGATGATTCCATTATTTTGAGGCATGTACCCGGTAAATAGTGGATTCATACAATATACAAACAAAAAATCAAGATAACGTGAAGTTTTGATACCGCTTTGTAATATCTTGGTAAGACCACACTTGGAATATTGCATCCAGTTTTGGTCGCCATGATATAAAAAAGATGTTGAGACTCTAGAAAGGGTGCAAAGAAGAGCAACCAGGAAGATTAGGGGACTAAGGGCTGAAACATACGAAGAACAGTTGCAGGAATTGGGTATGTCTTATCGAATGAAAAGAAGGACTAGGGGCAACATAATAGCAGTGTTCCAATATCTAAGGGACTGCCACAAAGAAGAAACGGTCAACCTATTCTCCAAAGCACCTGAAGGCATAACAAGAAGCAAAGGATGAAAACTTATCAAAGAGAGAAGCAATTTAAAACTAAGGAGAAATTTCCTGACAGAACAATTAATCAGTGGAACAAGTTGCCTCCAGAAATTGTGGCTGCTCCAACACTGGAGGTTTTTAAAAAGAGTTTGGGAAACCATTTGTCTGAAATGGTGCAGGAGCTTCTGCTCGAGCAGGGGGTTGGACTAGAAGACCTCCAAGTTTCTTTCCAATTCTGTTAAATCAATTCAGTCAGATCAAAGGCTTTCCTAGTCTAATATTGAATCTCTATTATCCAGATGCATATGGGAAGCCCACAATCAGATAAAGATCTGTTTCAGAGTTATACATAGCTTTCAAATTACCTTGGCAGGAATTCTATTAATTTATCAAATTGGTACCAATGGGCTCCGAACATGGACAGCTTCCATATCCCTGTCTTCTTCCAGTATATTTTCCAGCTTCTCAGTCTAACCAGCAATTCTTCCTAGCTTTTTGGGATCAAGGAAACTTGCCTCGATGCTGCTATTTAATTGGGCTCACTATAATAACCCTTTTCAAAGCATGGGCACAGCAACTAATCATGAGAAGTAAATTAAATCAGATACTGAAAGTGACATTTGGGTTTTTTAAAAGTTGCCATGGGTGCAGTTACAACTAATTATGCAGCCGTAACAATCTTGCGGTTGTAAGTTCAATGAATGCTATGCAAAAAAGGACTCGCTTTTATATAGAATAGAATTTTTTATTGGCCAAGTGTGATTGGACACACGAGGAATTTGTCTTAGATGTATATGCTCTCAGTGTACATAAGGAGGATAAAATACACTCATCAAGAATAAAAAGATACAACACTTAGTGATAGTCAAGGTTACTAATAAGCTATCAAATTGTACTAGGAAACAAAAACAATATAATTGAAAGATACAAGCAACATGGTTATAGTAATAAGTGGGAAGAGATAGATACTAGTAAAGAAGAGATGAATAATAGTAATACAGTCTTAGTAATTTATTTGACAGTGTTGTGGGAATTAGTTGTTAAGCAGAGTGATGGCATTCGGGGAAAAAATTGTCCCTGTGTCTAGTTGTTTTATATGCCCAAATTAGTATATTCCTCATTGCTGTTTTCACAACAACAGCAAAACAAAGAAAGCATATCTATGGAGATTCTCAATCATCCAGATCATGGTTGTCCCAAAGGTGGTTTGTCAGGAAGCAACTGGACTTTCTTTGTTTTTCTTTGAAGATGTTTTGCTTTTCATCCAAGAAGCTTCTTCAGTTCTGACTGAGTCAGAACTGAAGAAGCTTCTTGGATGAGAAGCGAAACATCTTCAAGGAAAAACAAAGAAAGTCCAATTGCCTCTTGAAAAAGCACCTTTGGGACAAGGAGAGCATATGAGTTTCTTTTTCCCAGCTGTTAATCTTTCCGCTTTTTTTTCCAGCTCTCTGTAAACAATCTGAGGCCTACAAACCAGGGGTGACTGTTTCTGACAGGTTTTGGAGAACCGGTAGCGGAAATTTTGAGTAGTTCGGAGAACTGGCAAATGCCACCTCTGGCTGGCCCCTGAGTGGGGTGGGGATGGAGATTTTGCAATCTCCTTCCCCCAGGAGTGGGGAGGGAATGGGGATTTTGCAGTATCCTTTCCCTGGAGTGGGGGCGGAATGGAGATTTTGCAGTATCCTTTCCCTGCCACGCTCACCAAGCCACACCCACAGAACCGGTAATAAAAGAATTTGGATTTTGCCACTGCTACAAACATTTTGAGGCCTATAACAAGATCCATACTAAAGGTATGGATGCACTATCGAATTAGATAAATACATTGTGAATTGACAGACTTGTTTTTGATTCCTTACCTAATTATCCCCTATGTAGTATTAGCATCTTTTACAGAAGGCACAATATTTTCTGGAACTCTTTTGACTTCTCACTACCATTTGAGACTCAGCACAGAACCTGGAGGTTGCTTTTTAATAATTTACAAATTCGCAAAACAACCTCTCTTCTTAGCACATGATTTCTAAGCTTGCTAATGGACCGTCAAAAGTTTTTTGAAAGTCTGAAGAAGAAGAAAAATACAGTGCTGAATTTCTATCCGCATGCCTGTTGACCTTCTGAAGAATTCTTAAGATTAGTGAGGTAGGACTTCCAGATGCTGCCTTGTTTTTCTTTATAGCCTTCATCATTGTACTTTTAGTAATGACTTAAGCAAGTTGATTCAGAAAAACAACTTGCTTGTAATTTCTTTCATTAGTATGGTGTACTCCTTTACATTCCTCCAGAACAGAGTATGCTATTAGAATACTGAAGTTCTTATGGATATAGCTAGCTCAAAATTGAACTGTGGAATAGTGCTCTCTGAGACATTTCCTTGCAGACATTCCATTAGCTGACATCAGTGTTACAAGAGTATGGGGCTTGCTCCTTGTTTACAGTTGCTTGCCCTGCCAATGTTGGTATGTTTTTCTTTTTTGGGGGGAAGGGGGGGGGAGAAGTTTAGCACAGAAACCTATTAAAATCCTCCAAAACATCTTAAGTAAACTAAAAGACCCAATAACCAGGTTATTTACGGGACCGCTTGCTGCCGCAAACGGCCTCCCACCGGCCAGTACACTCTCACAGAGAGGGACTCCTCCGGGTGCCGTCGGCCAAACAATGTCAGCTGGCGGCCCCCAGGGGGAGAGCCTTCTCTGTGGGGGGACCTACTATCTGGAACGAGCTCCCCCCGGAGATACGGAGGATCCCCGATCTACGCACCTTCCGCCGCGCTCTTAAAACCTTTTTATTTCACCAGGCTGGTCTGGCCTAACCTTTCCCATTCTTTTTTAATGTAAATTTTAATTTGTTCTTAACCTGGGGTTTTAAATTTGTCTTGGGCTAAATTGATTTAATTCGATTTTACTTCTGTTCTTAATTTTTGTATTTTACGTGTTTTATTCTGTGCCTGTTCACCACCCTGAGTCCTTCGGGAGTAGGGCAGTATACAAATTAAATAAAATGAAAATGAAAATGAACCCATGAGGTAAAAATGGGCGTCATTTACAACATACAGTACAGTGTAAGGATTGTAACAGGTACTACGTAGGACAAACAAGCAGAAAGCTAACAGAGCACATCCGTGAAAACCAAGTAGCAGCTGAGATACGATGAAAGCTACTTAACTCCACAACACATGGACAGACTCAATCATTTTAGTTTCTACTGGGAAACAGTCAGCATCTTAGCCCAAACCAAATCCAAAAAACCCAGGGAATTCAGACAAATGAGCATCAATAGACACATAGAGATAAACCACATTTACAGACCATTCAGAAGAGACAATTAAAAAGCTAATGTAACAAAAAGGCCAGCAGCCAACAGCCAACACCCACATCAGACAAACAATCAGAAAACAATTCTTTAACCAAGGGACCGCAAAGGAGAAAACCATACTCCCACCAATACTTTGCCTGTCAAGCTACTGGATATAAACAGGGAGTAAACCCTACACCCAACTGCACTGATGATGTCACCTAATTAAGTAATGACACATCTGCAGCAAACAATTAACTCAGAGAGCACCAAGAACTCCACAATGCTGCACTGTATTAAAATTCCTTATTGAAATTCATGTGATTGTCTCTTCCTTGATTCTTCATTAATTGATAACTCATGATAATTATATCCAACAGGTTGATATCAACTCATAGAAGAACTTCATCAGGCTGATCTGTCTTCAACTTGATCCTTCAAGTCTTTCAATGGTGCACCCATTGTTGCTAAAACTTAAGTCTGTCCACCCTGCTGTGTCATTCTACATTCTATCATTCTACTATTCCCAATAATGTGGACTTCTCAAGGAGCTAGATCTTCACATTTTTTTTTCTTTTAATGACTCTGTAATCCCTTGCATTGCGGTGGAGTTGTGGGTGACTGAATGGAACTGAGCATTTACTAGCCGGATGCCCTTCCTGACATTTATGCAGAGTTCACAGCAGACAATTTACTCATTGCGTCCAGAGAGAGAAATATCTGCTGCTACCTAGAATTGAACTCACAGCCTCCTGATTGTGAAGCGAAAACTCCACCTCTAGGCCACCGCATCGCTCTGAGCTAGACCTTCACATAATGTGTCCAAAATAAGATAATTAAATTTTAGATAATTAAAAGCGTGCCTATAGAGATTCTCAGTCATCCAGGTCATGATTCTCCCAAAGGTGCTTTTTTAAGAGGCAACTGGACTTTCTGGTTGGTGGGGGTCTCTCTTCAGAGAGTCCAGCTGCATCTTGAAAAAGCACCTTTGGGACAATTAAAAGGGAGATTAAGATGTACTTGAATCGATCCACTGATTACTAAAGAGAGCTAGTTCTTCACAAAATGTTTAGCATTATACTTCCATTTAATTTGATAATATGGTAGTCAGTTCTAAGATACTGAGTTACCCTGTGCATTTGTTCAAGACACGTAAACCTGAGTGAAGCATCCATTAGAATGCTTCTTCATTTAAATGTTTCTGATTTTACTATCTGATTCAAACTCCTGATAGTTACTTTTAACTGGCGTTGTCACTTTTAGATTGTATTGTCACTCATAGCAATTCTGTGAAGACGTCTACTGTCTGGATTTTTAATTTGTTCTGCTCTCTAGCTTCCTATGGGATATGGTATCATACTTGATTATTGGATCTGTGCAGGGGTGAAATGCTCCTGGTTCGGACCGGATCACCCGATCCGGTAGCGATGGAGGTGGGTGGTTCGGAGAACCAGTAGCAAAAATCCCTGCCCTCCCCCATGCCCAGCTGAGCCACACAATCATCAGAGGCTTTTTTTTTTTTACTTTTAAAAGCATTTTTTCTACAACCTCTTCGGCCCAAAAAATGCTTTAAAAAAAAAAGCCTCTGATGATCGTGCGGCTCAGCTGGGATCGTCAAAGATCCCAGCTGAGTTGCCTGATTGGCAGAGGCTTTTTTTCTTTTAAAAGCCTCTGACGATCCAAGATGAGTTGCCTGATCATCAGAGGTATTTAAAAGAAAAAAAGTCTCTGCCGATCAGGCAACTCAGCTGGGATCATCAGACCCTTTTGAAAGCATTTTTTTATAACCTCTTCGCCGAAGAGGTTGTAGAAAAAATGGTTTTAAAAGTACAAAAAAAAATTGGCCACACCCACCCAATCACATTACACACCCCCTCCCCCCCACCAGGCCACGTCCACAGAACTGGTAGTAACAAATTTTAGATTTCACCACTGGATCTGTGTTTAGAGCAAACGCTTGAAATCCAGAGTTCAATGGTCTACGGTGGTATGTCATCTATCATACAATACTGGATTTGTCAACAACCAAATAATTCAACAGCACAGGATATAGGGACCCATATGCACAAACGATCAACAGGTTTTCTTTCTTTTTTTCATATTAACATGTTATCAACTCCCACCAGATTCATGAGAACTTTCAAACAATCCTACAGAACAAACATCTACAGTTCAGGTAGTGCTTGACTCACAATCACAATTGAGGCCAAAATTTCTATTGCTAAGGTGAGACAGATGTGAAGTGAGTTTTGCCCCTATTTTACAACCTTTCTTGCTACCGTTGTTCAGTGAATCACTGCAGTTCTTAAGTTAGTAACACGATTGTTAAGTGAATTGGCTTCCCTATTGACTGTCAGATGGCCTCATAAGGCGGTCATACATGACCCCAGCACATGGCAACCATCATAAATATGAGTCAGTTTCAAGCGTCTGGATTTTGATCACGTCACTGCAACAGTCGTAAGTGTGAAAAATGATCATAGATTACTTTTTTCTGTGCTGTTGTAACTTTGAACGGTCAATAAATAAACTGCTGTAAATCAAGGACTAAAGGTAAAGGTAAAGGTTCCTCTTGCACATATGTGCTAGTCTTTCCCAACTCTAGGGGGTGGTGCTCATCTCCGTTTCTAAGCTGAAGAGCCAGCGCTAACCAAAGAAGTCTCTGTGGTCATGTGGCAGGCATGACTAAACACCAAAGGCGCACGGAGCGCTGTTACCTTCCCACCAAAGGTGGTCCCTATTTTTCTACTTGCATTTTTTACGTGCTTTCAAACTGCTAGGTTGGCAGAAGCTGGAACAAGAAACAGGAGCTCACCCCATTATGCAGCACTAGGGATTCGAACCGTTGAACTGCCAACCTTCTGATCGACAAGCTCAGCATCATAGCCACTGAGCCACCGTGTCCCTTTTAAGTTAAGGACTACCTGTACATAAATTCTAAATATACAAGAACAGAATTTTAATAACAATATCAAATATTATAAATAACAATATTACCATATGTAAATAAGGACAATCACCTGGGCAAAGGGGAAAAAATTTCAAAGGCTGTTTGGCAAAGAAACTTTCATTAATCTCTAGAAGGCTTATATTAAGGATTACATTGCTAATGTAAGCAATGCAATAAAGAACATTTATTTTTTTTTTAGTTTCTCTCTTCTCCTCTCTGGTTTCTGTTCTTTTTCAGGAAGCAAAGTCAAATCCTTGAAACTTAAAGGAGAGGAATGAGAATGTAGAATGTATATTCTATTAAAGCAAGAAAGTTGTTGACCTTCAGTTGACTTCAATTTGCCTTTAGCAAAACTCTGGCGGTATTCTGTTTTCTTACCAAGACTTAAAAGTGCTTTTTTTGCTACACTCTCCAATCCCAATGGGGTCAAAGTCTTTAAAACTGGTGCCACTTTCCAGTGAAATCCTCACAGGGATGACATGAGTGGAATTCAAAGAGAGCATTGAATGCAAAGGTTCCCATTCAATGCATAGTCGATTGAAAATAAAAAATAAATATCAGTGGGTTGAATGCTTGCTTTTTCCTGGAGCTTCACAAACCATTATGTGCAACTTAAACTGATCGTGTTTCCCATCATGTTGATTAAATGGTGATAAAATAATAACAGATTAACAAAGTTGGAAGGGATCTTGTAGGTCATCTAGTCCAACCCACACGCAAACAGGAGTTTCTGACAAATGGCAGTCCAGTCTCTTCTTGAAAGTTTCCAGTGATGAAGCTCCCACAACTTCCAAAGGCAACTGCTGTTCTATTGGTTGATTGTTCTCACTGTCAGAAAATTTCTCCTTATTTCTAGGTTGAATCTCTCCTTGGTCAGTTTCCATCCATTATTCCTTGTCTGGCCTTCAGGTGCTTTGGAAAATAGGTTGACCCTCCTCCTCTCTGTGGCAGCCCCTCAAATATTGGAACACTGCTATCATGTCTCCCCTGGTCCTTCTCTTCACTAGACTAGCCATGCCCAGTTCCTGTCACCGTTCTTTATATGTTTTAGTCTCCAGTCCCCCAATCATCCTGGTTGCTCTTCTCTGCACTTTTTCTAGAGTCTCAACATCTTTTTTATAGTGTGGTGACCAAAAGTGGATACAGTATTCTAGTCTTACTAAGAAGACTGATGAATAGAATAGAATAGAATAGAATAGAATAGAATAGAATAGAATAGAATAGAATAGAATAGAATAGAATAGAATAGAATAGAATAGAATAGAATAGAATTTTTTATTGGCCAAGTGTGATTGGACACACAAGGAATTTGTCTTGGTGCATATGCTCTCAGTGTACATAAAAAAAAAGATACATTCATCAAGAATCATAAGGTACAACACTTAATGATAGTCATAGGGTACAAATAAGCAATCAGGAAACAATATCAATATAAATTGTAAGGATACAAGCAACAAAATTACAGTCATACAGTCATAAATGGAAGGAGATGGGTGGTGGGAACGATGACAAGATTAATAGTAGTGCAGACTTAGTGAATAGTTTGAGAGTGTTAAGGGAATTATTTGTTTAGCAGTGATGGCATTCGGGGAAAAAACTGTTCTTGTGTCTAGTTGTTCTGGTGTGCAGTGCTCTATATCGTCGTTTTGAGGGTAGGAGTTGAAATAGTTTATGTCCAGGATGCGAGGGGTCTGTAAATATTTTCACAGCCCTCTTTTTGACTCGTGTGGTATACAGGTCCTCATGGAAGACAGGTTGGTAGCAATTGTTTTTTCTGCAATTCTAATTATCCTATGAAGTCTGTGTCTGTCTTGTTGGGTTGCAGAACCAAACCAGATAGTTATAGAGGTGCAGATGACAGACTCAATAATTCCTCTGTAGATAGAAATGTATTCAGGTCGAGGGACCCAACTAGCTCAAATATCAACCCCAATTAACATAAAGCTGTGAGGAAAGATTTGGATCCTGCCTATATGCATTTAGTTCACATTGAAATAAATAGAATCTAAGTCTTAATTAACTGATCTTGTTGGTATCAATGAGACCCAAATTTGTCTTATATAGCTTGGATGAAGTCTTGTCAAAAATAAATATCCTTACTATGTGCACAGAGATGGAAAGATTCGACATTACCTACACTGGAGGAATGATTGATGAAGTTGATAGATTCTATTGACATGGATAAATTGACTTCTTTGAATACAGGAAAGGCATTTTCTATATTTATTGGTGACTGGAAACCTCCTATGGGCTTTTGGGGTAAAAATGAATTTGTAATCTATGGATTGATAAATACATAGAATAGATTATAGAAAGAAAAATACTATGGTGTAATTTTAGAGAGAGAGATAAAATACATTTGTACGTAAAACTGTTGTAAAGAATAATGGAAATTACTTCTTTATATTTTGTTTTTCTATTTTACTTCACCTTTTCTTTTCTTGCACTTTTTGCTTTTTGTTTGATTTCTTCATTTTCTTTTTTTCTTCTTCTTTATTTTATATTAGTTTATGCCAGTGTTGAGATTCAACTAATTTAACAACTGGTTCTCTGCCCTAATTATTTTTTCCAATAACCAGTTTGCCAAACTGCTCAGAAAGTTAACAACCAGTTCTCCAGAAGAGGTGCGAACTGGCTGAATCCCACCACTGGTTTGTGCTCATCTTTATCTTCTTGATTAAAAATCGTAATAAAAATTATATAGGAAAAAAGAACGTATATAACGTATATATATCCAATACATTATAAAGGAGATATGCAAGTATCCAAAGAGTCAGGATGCCTCTATAAGCTTTGGAGATTCCAAAATCCCTTTTTAACGTGACAGAAGGAAAAGCTATTTCTATGCAAAATCAATCAAAATTATTATTTTTTTTCCCTGTTGTGCCCATAATTGGAATGCAGTTCTGGAATGACACTCACAGACCCTCAGCCAAAGAAACTTTGTGTTCTTTGTGGCAAATTTTTTTTGTCCAATACTTTCTGGCTCTTTTCTACAACCTATTCAAGCTCATTGTTGTTAAAAGCAGTGAAGGAAGTTAACACCCACCCTTCTCCTAGAAGAATGAAATATTTAAGGAAATATTAAAAAGGCAGAATATTATAGTTCCCTAGATGAGAAATGGAGAAACATGTTTTTTT
Source organism: Pantherophis guttatus (assembly GCF_059756535.1). NCBI lineage: Eukaryota > Metazoa > Chordata > Lepidosauria > Squamata > Colubridae > Pantherophis > Pantherophis guttatus. The sequence goes on along the minus strand of NC_142068.1, from coordinate 75,873,761 downwards.
TAGGCAGGAAGCAGACCAGTGGTGGATTGCTACCAGCTCACCCCGGATTGGACGAACCGGTAGCGGTGGCGGGAAGCTCTGCCCACCCACCCAGACATCTCTGCGCAGGCGCAGAAGCGTCGTGTGCGCCCATGAGTGCGCATGCACCCATGAGCGAACCAGTAGTGACGGGGTTTGAAACCCACTACTGAAGCAGACTCACTCTTAATAGCCCCCACCCTCCTCAATAGCCCCCAGCAGATATCCGCACTTAAGAGATAAAGAGAGAGCTAGGTCTATTCATAGGCAAATGCCTTCACCCAAGATCCAACAAAGGTAGGATTAGCCCTCTACCAGTGGTGAAATCCAATTTTTTTTACTACCGGTTCTGTGGGCGTGGCTTGGTGGGCATGGTGTGGCTTGGTGGGCGTGGCTTGGTGGGGTGGCAGGGGAAGGATACTGCAAAATCTCCATTCCCACCCCACTCCAGGGGAAGGATATGGCAAAGTCTCCATTCCCACCTCACTCTGAGGCCAGCCAGAGGTGATATTTGCTGGTTCTCTGAACTGCTCAACATTTCCACTACCGGTTCTCCAGAACCTGTCAGAACCTGCTGGAATTCACCCCTGCCCATCTAGCAACAGAACTCACCACATGGCACCTGGGAAGATTACATCTCCCAGCAAGGCTCAACCAAGCTTGGGACTCAAAAACACAGCCTACAGAGTTGCCCCTGCATAGCCCCATGGGAGTCTGATAACCAATCAGAAGACAAGCTCAAATTCAAAAGCCCAGAGAGGGCATGAAACCCAGGCACCCTCAGCATTTCTCCCCTTTTTTTCTTCTTCACCCATCACTCATCAAGGCATGTGATCTTGTCCACCATTAAAAACATCTTTCCAAGCAGCCACCATGTTTCCAGTTTCTTTTTTCCCCACTTGGAACTGAACCCAGAAGGATATTTCTTCCAACAGCAACTTACCTCCCCTTCTATACAATCATTTTTCTGAAATATTCTTTCCCCTCTTCCCCCGATTATTTCTTATTTGGCTTTAAATACTTTTGATGAAATAAATGATTTAACAGGCAAACACCATTACCATTTTAGTTGCCTGTTTTTACAAAATTCTTGCCCATGATGTGTTATATAGTATTTCATCCTGGGTACTCTTCTCTGTTACTATCATTTACCAAAGGGCAGCTGAGGTTCCCTGCACTAATATTAGCAACAAGCAATTAAAAAATATGATGTGAGTAGATAACCCCAATGCAAAGTATAATGCTGGAGCGTAAATGTAAAAGTATAAGTGTGGGTTTTAGAGATTTTAGTGTAGAAGAGAGGGATTTAAAGAGAGGGATTTAGAGATATGGATTTCATTTCCTACTTCCACATCTCATTTATTTCTCTATTTTTACAAAATGCTTATTTGTTTCATTTTTTAAAAAATACTGTTGCTTCAGCATTTTGCCTTAGATTATTTTTCCATTGTCTATCTTGGTCTTCAGTTCCAGTAATGCTTCCGTTAAAGCCAGTACATTCTTTTTTCTTGCTGTTTTTAACTTTTGTCATGGTGGAATGTGAGCTCACAGAGTTGTAGTCTCACTTGTTTGTTTTTTTTCTTCCTTTCTTTAATGTGATTTTCCCCAGCATCCCCCCCTAGTTCTTTGACCTTCAGCAATCAATTTTGGAAGTATGTCTTATCTGCAGTGTTCAGCCTTGAAGTAAACAGCACCAGGGCCTTGTCATGGAAAGCTAGCTCTTGATGGCTTCACAACAGCTACAAAACAGCATTGCTTCCATGGAAAATTGGGTTTACCTTAAAAAACAATGGGAACTGAGAAATAGAAACGAATGACTTTAATGTTATGTACGTAAGTGAATTGTACTAAGATATCTGATTGTAGTATTTGGTTTATGGTTTATTTGGATTTATATACCGCCCTTCTCCCGAAGGACTCAGGGCGGTGAACAGCCAGAGATCAAACACATACAATATAAAATTTAAAAAACAATTTAAAACATATTAAACAAATTTGGCCCATACTAATTAAAATACCCCTTTTTAAAAAGCGAATTAAAATTAAACAATTAAAAAGAGTTAGGCCAGCCCAGCTTGTTGGAATAAAAAAGTCTTGAGGGCACAGTGGAAAGTGCGTAAATCCGGGATCCTCCGTATCTCCGGGGGGAGCTCGTTCCAAAGGGCAGGTGCCCCCACAGAGAAGGCTTTCCCCCTGGGGGCCGCCAGTCGACACTGTTTGACTGACGGCACCATGAGGAGCCCCTCTCTGTGGGAGCGTACTGGCTGGTGAGAGGCTACCGGTGGCAGAAGGCGGTCTCGTAGGTACCCAGGTCCTAAGCCATGGAGCGCTCTAAAGGTGGTAACCAATACCTTGAATTGCACCTTGAATTCCTCTGTATCTCCGGGGGGAGCTCGTTCCAAAGGGCAGGTGCCCCCACAGAGAAGGCTCTCCCCCTGGGGGCCGCCAGTCGACACTGTTTGACTGACGGCACCCTGAGGAGCCCCTCTCTGTGGGAGCGTACTGGCTGGTGAGAGGCTATCGGTGGCAGAAGGCGGTCTCGTAGGTACCCAGGTCCTAAGCCATGGAGCGCTCTAAAGGTGGTAACCAATACCTTGAATTGCACCCGGAAGACCACCGGGAGCCAGTGCAGCTCACGCAGGAGAGGTTTGGATAAGTTGACAAAGGAAAGAAATGGAAAAAAGGGAAGGAAATGGGTTATATATGTAAAATTGGATGAACCTTAATATTCGTGATTGGAATAATGGAATTTAGGGAAAACACTTGAAACTATATTATGTTGTGAAAAGGGAGCAATGGGAAAATATTTGAATAGGATGATTTAGAGTTAGGGTTAGGCATTAGAAAAATGATTGATTTTAAATTAAAGGGTTTTAACTTGGAGAAAGCAATGAGGGGAAGGGAAAAATGGAAAGTTGACTAAGATTAGAGATTAGGGCGAAGGGTAATATTGGTTATATATCAGAAGAAATAAAGAAAAGAAAAATTAGAGAGAAAGAATATTATTATGGCAAAAAGTGAAATATAAAAATTGTGTTGGAGATAACTAAAAGCTGTATAAATTTGTGACTCGGCCAATACTCTGTTCAGAAAAAATGCATTGTCTTTTTGTTTGTGTAAAAAAAAAAAAAAAAAACTTAAAAAAAAAAAAACAGCATTGCTTCTCAGTCCCCATTCCTGAAAGTTATTAAAAGCAGTCTTTGGCTTACGACCACAACTGAGCCCAAGATTTCTGTTGTTAAGTGAGACATTTGTTAAGAGAATTTTGGCCCATTTTACAACTTCTCTTGCCACAGTTGTTAAGTGAATCACTGCAGGTGTTACAGTTATTAAATGAATCTGACTTCTCCATTGATTTTGTTTGTCAGAAGGTCGCAAAAGGGGATCACATGACACAGCAACGGTCATAAATATGAGTCAGATGCCAAGCATCTGAATTTTGATTACCTGGCCACAGGATGCCACAACGGTCATAAGTATGAAAAGCAATCATAAGTTACATTTTTCAGTGTTGTTGTAACTTTGAGTCATCACTGAACAAACTGTCATAAGTCGAGGACTACCTGTACTTAATATGGCTATTTAATATATAAGTAGCACACACACACACACACACACACACACACACACACACCTATTAATGTTTAAGGTATGCTGCCTGGGATGCAAAAGACAACAAGAGATTAGTATCAGAAATTATCAGAATTTGAAAATGAAGAACGAATGTTGATTTTAGTCTTCAGGACATCTGCATTATTGTCTGCTGACAATCTGTGTTTCTAAATAAACTTTTCTATATCAATAGGAAGTTTGAAGCAATCCTCAGTTTGAAATTGATAATCTTCTGAACAACGTCGCTCTTCTATTATGTTATGTGCTGTTTCTATTTATCCAGAAACAATGCAATTCTTCGAAAATACCTCTCAGAAACTTAGAAATCACATAACTTTCTTCTAGCACACAATGGGAGATATTACTTCCCTGCTGCTGTCTTTAAAATAAGACAAACATGAACCAGAGGCCACTAATCTTTTTGTTATAATCATTTCTCTCTGAAAACCAGAGAGCTGAGCCTAGATTCAAAATGAATAATATGAGCGATCAATGTATGCTGGGCAGGGAAAAGAAAACCAAGCACTAGAATCTTAATATTCAAACTTTCAAAGTTATTTGTCATTTTAAAACTGAAGAATACAACAGCTTTTAAGTCATTGTGACAATCCAGCATTTGCTCTGTAGTTGCTTCTCTCACATTGTTCTTTCTTCACAGTTCGAAACCTACCATTTTTCTGTAAGGGTTCTACAGTTTTTTTAAAAAAAAATCTGTTTTCATTAATTTGTTACTATCAGTTTTGATCACAGGCATTTTTTCTTCTCTTCCCCATCACCCAATTATGAGTAGAAGGAAATATATGGCCTCTAGGGCAGAGGTGGGTTTCAGCAGGTTCTGACCAGTCCTGAAGAACTGGTAGCGGAAGTTTTGAGTAGTTCGGAGAACCAGTAAATACCACCTCTGACTGGCCCCACCCCTTCTATTCTCTGCCTCCCGAGTATCAGCTGATCGGGAGGAAATAGGGATTTTCCTGTAACCTTCCCCTGCCACGCCCACCAAGCCATGCCCACCAAGCAATGCCACACCCACCAAGCAATGCCACACCCACCAAGCCACGCCATGCCCACCAAGCCACACCCACAAAACCGGTAGTAAAAAATTTTGAATCCCACCACTGCTCCAAAGTTTGTTAACCATTTTCAGCATCCATCTCGAATTGCTATCCTGGTTCAGATTGCCACTAATACCTTGTCAATGATTTCAGCTTGCCACAATTTCCCCACCTATCATAGTCTAAGAAGAGTTACTTTTTTTTTCCTTGATTGACCGAAGGATATCTGGCTAACCCTTTCAAATTTGCAGGGGACAAACTTATTTCCCAACATCTGTGGGGACAGATTGTTTTCATCTTTAATCTCTCTTCTTAATTCATTCCTCCACCATCTACTACTCCTTTCTTTCACCCAACTCACCCATTCTTCGGAGTTTTTCTAAAAGAATAAGAAAACATTGTGGATCATGATTTCTTTCTGAACTATAGTTGCTTGCATTTGGTAGAACCAAGGAGGTCTACCAGAAAGATTTATGACATTCGTCTCCTATTAGATCAAATAATTATAGGCAGATACGCGAGTCTAAATCCACAACAAGACACGCAGAGATGACATCTTTTTGGAGAGTAGATGGGTGGGCTTGGAAGGGAAATGCAGTCAGAACATGTAGATGGCTTTGTGAGCAGAATAGGACAACTCACCATATCCAACTAACCATGACCAACTCACCATGGGACAATTCAACAAATACAAAAGTGAAATTAATTTCAACGGAACCATGGCCAATAAGAATAATAAAATAAACTTAAATTTTGATGAAAATGTGGTCACCAATAATAAAAGTATTTGAATGAAACAATTAATGCAGTGTTGAATTGTCCCATGGCGAATTGTCCTGTGGTAATTGACCATGGCAAGTGAGCCATGGCGAGTTGACCATGGCTAGTGATCTTAGACCCTTGATGGCGAACCTATGGCACGAATGCCACAGGTGACACATGGAGCCATATCAGTGGGCATGCAAGCTCAACTCTAGCACGCATGCGTGCGCTGGCCAACTGATTTTCGGGTCTTCTGGGCCCACCGGAAGTCAGGAAATGAGCTGTTTTCGACCTCTGGAGGGCCTCCAGAGGGGTGGGGAAGGTCGTTTTCACCCTCCCCAGGCTCCTAGAAAGGCTCTGGAGCGTGGGGAGGGTGAAAAATAGGCCTACCGGGCCCACAGTACCATTGCATGCCAAAAGTGGGAGGTGCACGGGGGGGCGCATAGACCACGTCGACCCCCCTGTGTGCAACCCCCCTACACACGACCCCCCTGCGCGACCTCCGTTTTTAGCACGTGATGGCAAAAGGGTTCATCATCACTGTCTTAGACCCTTTGGTGACAGACTGGGAAAGTTAAAAAATACAGTTAGGATAGCTAGTTTTTGCTTGTTTTTCAAGGCCTAACACAGGAGATTCATCTGGTTCCTTTCCCTAATACCATCAGACGTTTATTATTGTGGCCTGCTGAATGTATGAAATACAGTACATCGTTCTGTATCTTAGGCTGTATTCTCTTTCTCTTGCTTGCAATGCTCTATTTTGGTATTCAGTGTAGTGCTGGGTTCTTTAAAATATTTTTTTTTTTGCACGTGCCATGAATGTTTCTTAGATAGGCAAGAAAGACAGGTTGAAATTCCCGAATAACATTCTTTGCAGTAGAGGTATTACTTGGTCCAGCAGGCCCAAGTAAACCAGCAACCTTTCAGTTTGACTGACGATCGATGTTTACGGGATTTGCAATAGCATGCAAAATCACCAGCTACGGATAATGTCAATCCATCATAACAAACGAGCAAGGACAAAGTAGGGCAGGAAAAAACAACTTTCGAAGTCTGTGTTCTGTGTCCTCCAGCCTAAAATTGCTGATTGCTCTTCCTTGAATTCCTTGCCCAAAAGTTCCACACCGACACACCGGAAGTAGATTACCTTTATAAAATGCCTTTTGTTTTATTCATTTTGCTTGGATGGGTTATCAGCCAGATGTGTCAGATTATAACCAGCTGATGAGGGGATTGGCAGGTATAGTTTGGAGAACACCAGATTCAGGGGTGGGCTTCAAAAATTTTACCAAGGGGTTCTCTGCCCGGTTGCTGGGTGGGTGTGGCCATGGTGGGTGTGGCCTAGTTGGCCTCCTGCACCATGGGGGGGGACGTTTATGCCCTCCCTGGGCTCCAGAGGCTTTCCTCGAGCCTCCAGGAAGGCAAAAACGGCCTCCCCAGGCTCTGGAGGTCCTCTGGAGGCCGGAAATGAGCCCGTTTCCAGCCTTCCCAAACTTCCAGTACACCTGTTTTTCACCCTCCCCAAGCCTCCGCATGCACCCTGCACTTACCTGCATCTAAAACAGGCCACGTTGGGACTCTTAGGAGGGGCAGGGCAGGGTGGGCCGGGCCGGGCCAGCCAGGAGTGGGATTTGGGGGTTCTCCAAACTGCACAGAAATTTAGCTAGAGGTTCTCCCGATCCCCTGCGAATCCCCAGCAGCCCACCCATGACCAGATTTAGGGAGGGCATCATGGGGTTCCCTCTATTCCAATCTGCTTTCTTCCCTTTTAGCAAAACCAGGAGTGAAATCTTATTCTCCCGTTGCTCTTCAATTTCAGAGTTGCTTTTCTTATTCATAGAAGCAGAAAAAAATAGATAAGGGCCACCATCTTCCCCCATCTCCACAGGATGTCTATGTGTCTCTTCCTTAGTTGTCCTTCTGGATAAGATAGCAGATGGGTCACTGCAGGGCACATTGCAAGCAAACAATTGGAGGATGGCTTTGCAAACAAAATGAATGACTTTAGGGAGAAAAAAATACCCCCCTTTTGTCTCTGAAAAGCATTGCTGCTGTGGGCAGGTCAAGGCTACGGTGGAAGCTATTATCATCTTGGCCTCTTCCTCTGATAAAACCCCCAGTCAGTGCCCGCAAGACTTTCTCTCTGCATGTACACTTTGCTTCAACACACCAGAGCCTGAAGGCACCTGGTGGGATTATAAAAAGTAGTCTCACCTTGTCTTCTTCAATGGGTCCTGCTGGGACTTCTCGCTTCAGATGCCTTTGCCACCAGGAGATGCTCCTGCTGTTCATGTTGTCCTTTTGCCTCCACGCGAATACACAGTCCTTGCAGGAGAATACAGTGGGTGAGTACTTGCAAATGTCCATTAACTGGAAGTGCCAAAAGGCCATTTCTTGTCCAGAGCTGGCATTTCTTTTGAAACTTTTATAGGCCATTCATATGTAGTGAACAAAATGACCAGTTGCTTGCTTGCTGCGTGCAATTTGGAAGATTTGCACTTTTTGTTTTGTTTTGCAGGGAGTGTGAATTTCTGTAGCATTTAATCCAGTATATTGTTCTTATAATTATTTAGTGTAGCTCCAGAGAAGTTAGAGCAACCAAACCTTCATATATTGTGTGAAAGGATTGAAATGACTCTTGGTTCTCCTCACATCTATTGTTCCCTGCTTGCTTATGCCATAGCTGGCTAAAGAATCCTAGAGACACCCACCAGCAGAATTTCAGATAACTTCAGAAAAAAAAGTAATGAGAAGTAGGAAGGACCCAATATACGAATGGAATTCTGCTCCATTTGATGTGCAATAGAGAATCACCACTCACAAATATGGATACTTTCTCCTTTACTTTCTAATAAGACCAACATGGTTACATCTTCCTGGGGTAGGTAATGCCCAACAGTTTCAGTATGTGCTGTTTTTATTCAGTTCTGTGAAAGTGAGATTTTATGCCATTCTAGTGCTAAAATATACAAGGAATAAACAGGATTCTACAATTGTTCCAGAAATCAAGACAGTCCCCCCTCTCTTTCTCTCTCCCTCCCTCCTCCCCTCCCCGTCTCTCACACACACACACAATGTAAGGGACGACTATTGAGCTAAGATATTAAAATTAAATGAGATTATCTGAGTGAACCATAAAATGAAATTAATGAGGGTAGAGAATTATTGCAAATAGATGCTGCTAATTTAAAGCATGCTATTAGAACATGATTCTGTGTGAGTTGCAAATTTCTTTCAAATCATGACTACATAACAGTTGAATACTGTTCATAACATTTTCGAATACTCTGATGTATTTGTGTGATACCTTTTATTCAGAGGCTAATATTGTGTGCCTAGAAATTTATCAATGTTATTTTAACCCCAATTGTATCAGGTAGGTTATACACAATAATTCTAAAGATGACTTTTCCATTGCCACCATAAGGTTCATGACAGATATTTCATTATACATAGGGCAGTCAAGCAAATATTGAGTGTTGCTATATTTCCGTATTTATTTGATGAGCAATTCTAAATTAGAATTCAATGAAGATCTCTCTAAAGGGTGTGACAAAACATGGGAACATACACACACTCACTGCTATTTTGAAATCAAGGGGTGATTTCAAAAGAGAAATTGATTTATTGGTTATGTGACATCAAGTCAGCATTCGTAGTTAGATCTCCACTAGGATGAACAGTTCCGAGCCTGGTCCTTCAAGATTTCCAATGGTCCACTCCACTCATCACTGTGAGTCCATTCAGATTGCCACTGGTCATCCTCTTCATTTCTTCTGCCTTTCCCAAAATTATAGACTTTTGAAGGGAGCTTGGTCTTCACATAATGTGCCCCAAATATGATAACTACAATTAAAACAATTAAAAGAAAGATTAGTATTGATAAATTCCATTGGCAACCATCTATCTTCAAAGATCAGCCGATTCAGAGGTTTGTGGAAAAGGCCAGCATTATATGAAACGTAATCCATAATACTGTCTTATTAACTGGGTGAAATTAGTTATTCTAAATTCTCTGCAACCTGTAGACACAGGATAAATTTAATTTTTAAGAAATGTAATGGTAGAAAAGATCTACCAAATTATAGACCAGCTAATCACATTTTAGTCTGGTATGAAGTTACTCAATCTGGACTGCAAAATCTGGATGTTTACTTTTACAAATGGCTACGTGAATTCTTGTAACCCAAATCTGATAGCCTTGGCCATATAAACAATGATGTAAATGCAATAAGGGAGCAGTGATAGTTATTTTCTAACACAGAGTCAGACTTTCAGCCTTTAAACCAAACCAACCTGTTTTTGATATGCTACAAGGCCAAAATACATCCAAAGCGGAGCCAAGTTGCCCAGAGGAGTGGCCTGGGTTGGACCCAGTGACATGCAGGAGGTGCTGTGAGTGAACAGAGTGGCCACCCTCAGTAAATACTGACTAGACTGGTCACTAGGTGGCAGCAAAGAGATACAACTCTCCTCTTTACTATCATCTTGTGGTCAACTGGATACTTACAATCTATATCTGATAACAGTACTGACACAACTTAGTTGTGGATCCAACCCCAAGAGCGTGTCCTGAACTGCATTGAGGCAGTTCCTCCTCAGAAACATAGTGTGCGCAAATCCTGGTCACTAACAAATCTAATCCCTTGAAATTGGCCATTAGATCATAAATTGATTCCTAAAATTAGCACAGAGGTTTCTTCTAAGTTTTTGTCCTGAGGCCCAGAAACCTTGACTTACTCCTCCACTAGTATGATATCCAGACTTAGCTCATATGGTTGATTGCAACCTCAGAAAATTGGTTTAAATTAAATCAGTCATGATTAAGAGTCCTGTGAATACAGCAATTGACAAACATACACAGTCAGTCAGTTATAAGATTTATGTAACTGCGGAGCTCATATAACTACAACGCAGAAAAGTAAAACGAGACACTCATAGAGTTAAAATCATCACACACAACCAAAATGCCACAGCACTCATGTATCATGAGCATTGGGTTCATTTCTCATCCTGGCCTACATAACCATCTATTTTTTAAAAAGCCAAATAAATCATACATAATGCAGAACATTCAGTGACAAGAGATACATGTTGAACGTCCAATAACATATATCAATGTTCAGTGTATCAAGCAATTGTTCTTTTCATATTTTGTGACTTCCTCTCCAATTTTTCATTCCATTCCAAGCTTTGGGTGCTTTTGATGGTGCATTCCATTTTTACTTTATGGTTCTTTTCAGTGTGAAATCCAAATTTTTTTACTACTGGTTCTGTGGGTGTGGCTTGGTGGGCATGGTGTGGCTTGGTTGGCGTGGCTTGGTGGGTGTGGCAAGGGAAGGATACTGCAAAATCCCCATTCCCTCCCCACTCCTGGGGGAAGGATATTGCCAAATCCCCATTCCCTCCCCACTCCTGGAAGAAGGATATTGCCAAATCCCCATTCCCTCCCCACTCCTAGGGGAAGGATATTGCAAAATCCCCATTCCCTCCCCACCCCTGGAGGAAGGATATTGCAAAATCCCCGTTCCCACCCCACTCTGGGGCCAGCCAGAGGTGGTATTTGCCGGTTCTCCGAACTACTCAAAATTTCCGCTACCAGTTCTCCAGAACCTGCTGGAGTTCACCTCTGGTTCTTTTCTTTTTTAGATTATTTAGACATCTGAAAAAGTTGTGGTGGTTTTTCTTTTTACTATACCAAGTGGCATGTATTGTCTGAATACCAGGGAAAAAAGAATGTGATGAATTGCACCTACTCAATACTCATAAGCAAATGAACCAACAATAAATTACCAGCCATCACGGTATTTTCTCATTAGGTAACAAGGCATTTTTCTTTTCAAATTAAATCGATATTTCACTGCTCCTAAAATACAGATTGAATCACGTAAGAATCCAAGGCAGCAAAGTGGCTGATGGAATTTTAAAAGGGAGGAAAATATTTTTTGCTTCATTTTGATGTACCAAATTAGAGCAATGGACTTATTTACAAAAAGAAGAAGGAAAAACAATCCATTTGCTTCAATCCAAAGAAGGCTAATAATAAATCGTGGTTTAATCCCACAGTCAGATGGGGTTACCTGGTGCTTAATCAGGCGTTAAATATATGCACAAGTATAAAGGGGCAAATTTGGAAGCTGCAGTGAGAAGATTGAATGCATCCCGGATGAAAAGTGTAATGAATGTTTGTTTTTTTTTAAATCATATTCTCGTTTGCAGCCTTTACTTTAAATCTTGGGAGTTCTCTGAAATTCTCTTTGCTGGGAGGAGGTTGACAGAGATGTCCTTTGCTCATCCAAAATCTTGCACTGCAGGTGACAGGTTGTTGGGTAATCAAGATCTGAGAACTGTTCAAAGGCAGCAACTCCTAGGAGATCTGAATTGCAAGAAGGCAGACAGGGAGGGCTGGAAAGGAAACCACGGCAAGGATCAGTGTTTGAAGGTGGCTCATTATTGCCCAATGACACAGGACGCTGATTCTTTCATTAGGAATGTTGATCCTGGATTCTTTTATCTGCATGAACTAGGAATCTCTAGCTCTCAGGTATAAATCAGAATAGCAGAAGAGCAGAGTTGGAAGGGATCTTGAAGTTCCTCTAGTCCAGTGATAGCGAACCTTTTCCGGACGGAGTTCCCAAAGCATGCGTGCGTGAATGTACGCGTGTGCGCCTGAACCCCCCAAAATGCAATGCATGCACGGCCCCGCACATGCGCCCCATCTCACGCGTGCCCATGTGGCCCCTGCACATGCCCCACCCCCTGTGCATACGCATGTGACTCCCCTGTATGTGGCCTCCGTGCATGCACGTGTGGGTACCCCCACGTGCCCCACCCCCCATTTATGTGTGCACAGGCCCCCTTGCACGCCCCCCGCACATGCACGCCAGGGGGAGGCGCACACACATATGCAGTGGAGCTGAACTGGGCCAATGGCTCGTGTGCCCACACAGAGGGCACTGCATGCCACCTCTGGCACAAGTGCCATAGGTTCACCATCACGGCTCTAGTCCAACCCTCTGCTCAGGCCTGAGACCCTGGCTAAGCTTTTTGCCGTCGCGTGCCCAAAGTGGGGAGAGTGCAGGGTGTCAGGATGCTAATTAGTCCCATTCTGCTTTTGGGTAATCGCACCTTGATTTAGAGACATGGATCGTGGCATTTTCCTTGTGTATACTTTTGTAAGAAAATAAACCCCGAAGATATATTTTTCTAAGAAAAAAACTCATTTATTTGTTATAAAGAAAATAAAACATCTCACTAATCTAATTAATTACATTTTGGCAAAGTTCCTGCCGGCCACCTCTCTGCGGCCAGACCTCTCCTGGCAGGAGAACAAAGAAAAAAAGAAGAAAGAATGAAAGAATGCGGACATGCGTAGTTAGCTTACTGATAAGAAACTTGGCAAGCTACGGAAAGTCTGAATGTCCAAAAATATGAGCTCATCTGGTAAATACAAAAAACGCAGTGACACAGAGGTCGCGCGCGTGTGTGCCCACACCCAAAATTCAATGCGCCCTGCCCCCCGCATGCAACCCCCTCGTGCTCCCCTGCTTTTGGCATGTGATGGCCTGGTGCACCCGGTAGGCCTGTTTTTCGCCCTCCCCAGGCTCCAGAGGCTTTTTTGGAGCCTGGGGAGGGCAAAAACGGCCTTCCCCACACCCCCAGAGGCCTTCCGGAGGTCAGAAACAGCCAGTTTCCCAACTTCCGGTGGGCCTGGAAGGCCCGAAAATCAGGTGGCCGCTGCACGCTGGAGCTGAGCTAGGGCAATGCTCGTGTGCCCACAGATATGGCTCCGCGTGCTACCTGTGGCATGCGTGCCATAGGTTCGCCATCACGGCCCTATACTATTCCAGACAAGTGGGAGCTTCATCACTGGAAGCTTTCAAGAAGAGACTGAACTGCCATCTGTCAGAAATGGTGTAGGGTCTCCTGCTTAGGCGGGGGGTTGGACTAGATGACCTATGAGGTCCCTTCCAACTCTGTTAATCTGTATTGTAATACGTGGCTGTCCAGTCTCTTCTTAAAAAGCCTCCAATGATGGAAGATCTGCAACTTCTGAAGGCAAGCCGTTCAAAATCGCTCTGTTTCTCTCCAGACCTACTGATCAAAGAAAAATCCTCCTCCTTTTGCTTACTTATAGAAGATTAATGGGCTCATATAACACAACTTCCTTTTGATGGCAAAAGAAAAATCCTCTGGTCTGCCTTATGCATCAATCAGATTGGTCCTTCCTTTGCTGGTTACGAGCAGCCCTTCCTGACAGAGCTGTCCCCAATTACCCACCATAGGAAACTGAGAAGACATCCTAATCACACAGCCAAGCAAGACAAAGCTTTGCTTTGTCTCTCTTTATCAGAAGTAGGGAAGTCTTCCTTCTTCTCAGAGTCGTTCTCGCTCTCAACTATTGATTAAATAAGTTTCCCCTAAACCGAAGCCATCTATCTGTGTTGGCTGTTGCAATTATAGTGCTCAACAATTGCCCATTGGTCACACTGGTGGGATTTTGAATTGTTGTTGTAACAAGTGAGGGGGGGGAGCCTGAATTCAATGATATATTGCCAGTATGCATTACGTTTTCCATCTTCTCCTTTTAAAGGACAGCATTATTCAATTAGAAGGGTGATTTATGCAGATGAAATTAGAACTCTGGGTTTTGAAAATCAGTTATCTTCGAATCTCAGAGGTTTCTGAATAAACTCACCAAAGCTTAGCTGAATAGAAGCACCGCTGCCAGTTGTACAGTTGTATGCAGCATTTTGGAATCGGATAAAACGCTGAGCTTGTCGATCAGAGAGGTCGTCAATTCGGCGGTTCGAATCCCTAGTATAGGTCTTCTGCGTGAGCAGGGGGTTGGACTCGAGACCTCCAAGGTCCCTTCCAACTCTGTTACTGTTACATGTTAGAATCTTGAAACCTTGTTAGATTTGGGGTTTCAGGTATTACTTGAATATTATGTGTTGTAGAAGGAGGAAGAAACCCTGTTTTTATTCAGTCTTACACATTTGATCTCGGTAGAACAGAGGTCTTCAAACTTGGCAGCTTTAAGACGTGTGGACTTCAACTCAGCATAGCTGGCTGGAGAATTCTGGGAGTTGAAGTCCACACATCTTAAAGCTGCCAAGTTTGGGGATCCCTGCAGTAGAAGATGGCCTGGGCTTTCCCTTATTACAGCAGCTGAAATTTGCAATTATTTCTTCAAGTTAGTATTGGACCTATTTTCTAGAAATGAACCGAGTTGGTTTATTAGAGCCTACGGCTGGTTAAGATACATGAGAGATTGCTGAGAATGTTGAACTTACGATATAGGCAAGATTCCATGTCAAGATAATTTCTTGTGGACCTCCTACTCAGTTTCGATTAACCTACAAGAAAATATCATAGAATCGTGAATTGTGGTGTTGGAAATTCTTCAGGGATCGTCTGGTTTTAAGTAATAGACCAATCAACCCTACGGGCCCCATAATTTAAAACTGCATCTTATGGATATTGAATGTAGTAATACATCCAGATTCCCCCATAAGGCAACAAATGATTATCAGACCACAAAATAGGTTCCAAAATGAAAGATTGAGGGAACAGGGTTTATTTAGCCTCAGGAAGACACTCTTGAATAATAGAAAAAGGTCATGAGTTAATTCTGTAACACGCAGAGTTCAAGCCAAATAATATTGTGGGAAAGCAGATCCAGCCGAAAATATTTAAACAAGAAGGTTGGTTTAACAACAGAACAAACTGCTGTGGAGCACAGGTATCAAACTCGCCACCTCACGTTGCCATCACGTGACGTATTGTGATGTTTTTTTCCCTTCACGGAGCTGGGGTGGGCGTGGCCTGCGCGTGACGCATCCGGCCCTCGGGCTGCCACTTTGACATCCCTGGCTTAGGGAAATGTCAGGCTTTCTCATTACTGGTTATGATCAAATTCATGTACTGGGCAGAAGATTGACTTCAATGGCCTTTCCCAAATATATGATTTTATGTTAGTCAATATTTTATAAAGAAAATATAGCAAATTACTGTGAGATGGGCCCCGCGTGACCATGAAGCTTGACTATGGATAAATATTTAACCTTGTGTAGTTCTGGAGAAAGTAAAATGCTCCCGAGAATTCAATAATTGGCTGGTTCTATTCCTGAAATCAAACATTTGTTTATCTCTTCCTAGTTATTGCTATAGGGTTCCAGTATGATTAACATGAACAATTGAGGGCAAAAGAAGAAGGGGGCAGCAGAGAATGAGGTGGCTGGATGGAGCCACTGAAGCAGTCGGCATGAGCTTAAATGGCCTCCAGGGGATGGTAGAGGACAGGAACAGGAGTGAAATGCTCCTGGTTTGGACCGGATCACCTGATCCAGTAGCGATGGAGGCGAGTGATTTGGAGAACCGGTAGCAAAAATTCCTGCGCCCCCCCCACATGCCCAGCTGAGCCGCACAATCATCAGAGGCTTTTTTTTTACTTTTAAAAGCATTTTTTCTACAACCTCTTCGGCCGAAAAAATGCTTTTAAAAGTAAAAAAAAAAGCCTCTGATGATCGCGCGGCTCAGCTCCAAGCTGAGTTGCCTGATCGTCAGAGGCATTTAAAAGAAAAAAAACCTCTGCCGATCAGGCAACTCAGCTGGGATCGTCAGAGCCTTTTGAAAGCATTTTTTTACAACCTCTTCATCGAAGAGGTTGTAGAAAAAATTGTTTTAAAAGTAAAAAAAAAAATTGGCCACGCCCACCCAGTCACATTATACCCCCCTCCACCAAGCCACGCCCACAGAGCAGGTAGTAACAAATTTTAGATTTCACCACTGGACAGGAAGGCCTGGAGGAAAGTTGTCCATGGGGTTGTGATGGGTCGGACATGACTTCGCAACTAACAACAACAACAACAATGATTAACATATTGCTATGGATAATGACTAGGTTTTCTCTTCCTGTCTTCCAGCTCTTGACCCTTGTTCTGCCTACATTAGTCTGAATGAACCTTGGAGGAACACGGAATTCCAGTTCAATGATTCTACTGACCAGCCTGAATGTGACAGTCACGTGGATGGGGAATGGTACCGCTTTACAGGGATGGCTGGGGATGCCATGCCTACCTTCTGCATTCCTGAGAACCACTGTGGCACCCATGCCCCAATCTGGCTAAATGGCAGCCATCCTCAAGAATCAGAGGGCATTGTCCAAAGGCAGGCCTGTGCAACTTTCAATGGAAACTGCTGCCTGTGGAATACAACTGTTGAAATCAAGGCATGTCCCGGAGGTTATTACGTCTACCACTTAGCCAAGCCCAGTGTCTGCTACCATGCTTACTGTGGACGTAAGTGACCAAGCCTTAATTGCTCTTTCCCATAGAAGAGAATATTTGGAGCTGAGGGGTCCCTGGTCCTCTCTGAGGTTGGTTGTTTTCTTGCAGATGTTTCATTACCAAACCAGGTGACATCATCAGTGCTAATAGGGAGTGGGGTTTGCTTTCAATTTTATATACTACCTAGCTGCTTGCCTCATCAGTATTGGCGGGAGTGGTCTTGGAGGTTCTTGAATAGGCTGCTTATTGATAACTAGTTTGTCTGATTTGGTAGTTCCTTGATTGGAGTGTTGTTTGCTTCTTGATTGTTGGTCTAATGCAGGGGTGGGTTCTACTTACCTTTACTACCAGTTTGCAACAGGATTGCGCACATGTGCTTGCTTCACTCGTGCGCGCGCCAAGCTTCTGCGCATGCGCAAATCACCTATGATGACATCCGGGGCAGTGGGCGGAGCCTCTCACTGGTTTTACTACCAGTTCTTGCGAACTGGTCCGAACCAGGGGCAACCCACCACTGGTCTAATGTAAATCTTGGTGTTAATCTCTGCTCATCTGGATGTTGATTGCTGGTGAGGAGGCATTTTGGTCTTGTGTTTCCTTTTTAGCTATTTGATTTTCTCTTTTGAACGGTTTTGAACACCACTCCCTACTAACCATGATGACGTTACCTAGTTTGGCAATGAAACATCTGCAAGAAAGTAACCAAGCTCAGAGAACACTAAGGACTCTACACTTAATTGTCCTTTCTTATCGTATACTCTTCTTTGAGCACAGTATTACAAGAGGAATTTCACTTTGGGGGCAAGTATGTGCTCCCATGTATGAATGATGCCTCATGATTTTGTTTCCCTCAAACAAATAGCAAACTTCCTTGCATGAACATAACTAATCTACTTTACCCCTTGACATGATTCTTCTCACTGGTAATAGCAATAGCAATAGATTTGTATACCTCTTCTCAGTGCCTTACAGCCCTCTCTAAGCGGTTTACAGAGTCAGCATATTGTCCCCAACAATCTGGGTCCTCATTTTACCGACCTCGGAAGGATGGAAGGCTGAGTCAACTTTGACCTCTTTGGCAATTTGTTCACTCATTATGAGAAGTATATTTTTAGCTGTCCAACATTCAAACCCCTGACATCCTGATGTTTGGAATGATACATTTCTACAAAAGCAGCTCCCAACCAATTTCTTGGCAAGATCATCTCAAAAATGGACCTTATTCCTGCTCATAGAAAACATGCTGTTGGGAGTTACTCTGAGATGGGCAGTACCTAAATTTGATAAATAAGTAAGTAAAAATAAACATGTTCCAAGAAAATCAAAGATGACAATTTTCCTAAAGCAATAATTCTAGAATATAACTCACTGAAGAAAGCTCTGTAGCTTCAGAGGTATTCCTTTGGTTGTGTGACTGGTCTGATTTTTTCAGCTCTAGATCCACCAAGACCAACATCAGTGCTATGTCCAAGCAGAACTTCAGAATCTGAGACACAAGGCCTTGTCTGGCATTGCAAAGTTTCTCATCCTTGAACCCCATTCATGACAGAATGGCAGACCCTGCCTTCCAGATTGGGGAGAGTCACCAGAATTGGCTGTAAGAGGGATCAGTTAGCATCTAGCTTCTGTCGAAGAACTGCTTGGTTTTATTTTTGCTCTGATTACTTGCCACAGTTTCCCCACCACCCTGAGTTTCCTTTGGCATTTTTTTAAAATTTGATTTATATGCCACCCTTCTCTGAAGACTCAGGGCGGCTTACAATGTGCTCAGCAATAGCCTTCATCCTTTTGTATATTTATACAAAGTCAGCTTATTGCCCCCACAACTGGGTCCTCAATTTACCTACCTTAGAAAGGATGGAAGGCTGAGTCAACCTTGAGCCTGGTGAGATTCGAACCCTGCAGTAATTGCAGGCAGCTGGTCTTAATAACCAGCTTAATAACAGGGTGCCTTAAACCCCTGTACTACCAAGGCTCTTTTTGTTGCACAACTGTTTGAATTCCAGTCACAGATCTGTTCAGGAGCTCCTTCAGCTCTCCAGCCTGACAGAATAGTCAACCACATTGTAGAATTGCTATTTAAAAAAAAATTAACTTACCATGATTATACAATTCAGGTTGGAGAATTATGAATAATCATGCTTTAACAATAAAAGTGATTGGCTGTATTTCATGGATAATACATAAATGCACTTTTGCCTATCCCTTATCTATTTTGGAAATTTTAAATCTACATTGACAATGAATGTATCTCTATCATCTCTATCTCTATTGTCTCTATCTCTATTTCTATCGTCTCTATACCTCTATACCTCTATCATATCTATTCTATCGTCTCTGTCTCTGTCATTTCTATCTCTATCATCTATCATCTCTATATCATATCTATTCTATCATCTGTCATTTCTATCTCTATCATCTATAATCTCTATATCATGTCTATTCTATCGTCTCTGTCTCTGTCATTTCTATCTCTATCATCTTGAACTATATCTCTTATCGTCTCTGTCTCTATCGTCTCTGTCTCTATCGTCTCTATCTCTTTCATCTCTATCTTTATATCAAGAGGCAATGGATGGAAATTAATCAAGGAGAGAACCAACCTAGAACTTAGGAGAAATTTCCTGACAGAACAATTAATCAATGGAACGACTTGCCTCCAGAAGTTGTGGATACTCCAACACTGGAGGTTTTTCAGAAGGGATTGGACAAACATTTCTCTGAAATGGTGTAGGGTTTCCTGCCTGAGCAGGGGTTGGACTAGAAGACCTCCAAGGTCCCTTCCATCTGTAGTCACAAAATAGCCCTCCTATTCTTTTTCCCCACACTTTCTCCACATGCACACAGACATAAACAGCACACAAAAATACATTGATGTTGTTATCAAAAATTGTCTTCATTGGCCTCAGATTACAATTGCTTTTCACATATAGCTGACACCCCCACCACAACCTATTTTTTTAAAAAAAGAAAGCAAGCATAGGCTAATTTACTTGACAAATCAGTCTATGGATTTCTGATTTAGCTCTGCGTTCTTGGGCAATGTAGTTAATAGCTTTTCATTGCATTGCTCATTGACCTTTACAGCTTATAACGGAGAAATCATTTTAGTAATGTATCTCATCTGGAAAATCTGCTGGGTACATTCTAGTCAGCTGAAGAGGCTGAGCTCAAAGCTTCCTCTCTGAGCTGGAGAGGGAGCAGTTTGAAATATCTGATCTTTACTGCTATGGCAACTTTCCTTTGAATATCTTTTGCACAATCTAGACCAGTCCCTTGTGATTTTTAGAGGACAGTCATGCCCTTTCTTTGGGGAAAAGTTTTTGGACTGTCAAATTTAGACCGTCCAAACTTTGGACTGTCGGATTTGGACCCCCTCTTCTTTGTGGCAGTCCCTCAAATATTGGGACTCTGCTAGCAGGACTAGGGGTGACATGATAGCAGTGTTCCAATATCTAAGGAGTGGCTACAAAGAAGAAGGGGTCAACCTATTATCCAAGGCACCTGAAGGCAGAATAAGAACCAAATGATAGAAGCTAAACAAGGAGAGAAGCAACCTAGAACTAGGGAGAAATTTCCTGACAGTGAGAACAATTAACCAGTGGAAAAGCTTGCCTTCAGAAGTTGTGGGCGCTCCATCACCAGAGGTTTTTAAGAAGAGATTGGGAAGCCATTTGTCTGAAATTGTATAGGGTCTCCTCAGTGGTGGAATTCAATTTTTTTTACTATCGGTTCTGAGGCCGTGGTTTGGTGGGCGTGGCTTGTTGGTCATGGCAGGGGAAGGATACTGCAAAATCTCCATTCCCACCTCACTCCGGGACTAGCCAGAGATGGTATTTGCCGATTCTCCAAACTACTCAAAATTTCCACTACCGGTTCTCCAAAACCTGTCAAAATCTCCTGAATTTCACCCCTGGGTCTCCTGCTTGTGCAAGGGGTTGGACTAGAAGACCTCCGAGGTCCCTTCCATCTTATTCTGTTATTCTGAATTTGTCAGTAAACTCTGTGGGTTTTTCTTTTTTTAGCAATATTGCATACTGTTTTAAAAGTTGGCATTTTGTAAACTGTCTAACTTATACACTGGCAAAATAGCTATTGTGAGCATACAAGTAGCCCTCGGCTTGGAACCATTCATTTAGTGACCATTTGAAGTTATAACTGCACTGAAGCAAGTGACTTATGATTGTTTTTCATACTTATAACCGTTACAGCATCCCTGTGGTCACGTGATCATAATCCAGACACTTGGCAACTGTATTTATGACAACTGAAGTGTCCCAGAGTCATGTGATCACTTTTAGCAACTTTCTGACAAGCAAAATCAATGGGGAAGCCAGTTAGAAACACTTAACAACTGTGTTACTAACTTAACAACTGCAATGATTCACTTAACAACAGTGGCAAGAAAGGTTGTAAAATGGGGCAAAACTTACTTAACAGCTTAGCATTAGCTAAGCAATGGAAATTTTGGGCTCAGTTATGGTTGTAAGATGAGGATTACCTGTATGTATTTATGGCTGACTACATTTGTGGGTATCTTAATGGAGGGATTTTATCCTATATACAAAATATAACACCATGATGAGAGATTATTAAGTTGGTTCATTAAATAGTTCTAAGAGAGTAACAAATGCCTTTGAAAATTAAGCAAATACATATTGAATTAGCAGAAAGAGCTACAATTTCAGAAAATCATGGAAGAAAATATACTAACTATCTCCAAATGAATATCCAGCTGACCTTGAAAAATACTTTCCTTCCCTTTTTCTTGGAGGATAAACTATTGATTTTTCCCTTCTTGTTCAAAGACTTATCAAACTGACTTATAAAACAGTTACAAATCAATAACATCAACGTTTTGCAGGCATGTCCAGTCTTTTCACATTATAGTATTTAGATCTTAACGGTTCTACAGTAACACTAGACAAAATGGTGCTAATGTGCCCTAACACATCTCCCTTGGTCTCCTCTCTGCCACACCTGCTTTTTTGAAAAGTTTATTTTCATTAAAGAGAGAGAGAGGATGAGAGGAAGAAAGAGAGAGAGAGATGGGTATAGTACATAAGTTGTCGAAAGGGACCAGAGACACCTTGATTCAGGTCCGTGGAAGGTCACAGAGTGAATTTGGATTGGTCCCTTTTTTCAGCCTAACCTATTTTAGTAGAATAGAATGATTGTGAAGAATAAAGGAGTGCTATTAGTGGTGGGATTCAGCCGGTTCGGGACGAACCAGTAGTTAAATTGCTGCCTGGCCCCTCCCCTCCCCTTCCAGGAGTCCCCACGCGTCTCATTTTGGCTCCCAGGTAAGTGCAGGGAGGCCTACTAGGCCCAAAACAGAGCGTGTGGGCGGGGGAGAGGCGCATCCCCCTGCGGCCTGTTTTTGCTCCCAGGGGGGTGCAGGATGCCGAGTGCTACCTAGCACACCCCCTGGCCACGCCCACCATTGCCACGCCCATCTAGCCGGTCATTAGGGCAGAGAACCGGTTGTTAAATTATTTGAATCCCACCACTGAGTGCTATGTATATCTCATTGAACTCCTGCATTAAAGGAAAGCTATAAATCTAGCAAAGAACCTCTAATACAACTAAGTAAATGTGAAGTTTACTTCTTACAAGTAAATGTGAAGTTTACTTCTTACAAGTAAATGTGAAGTTTTAGTACTGCTTTACAAAGCCTTAGTAAGACCACCCTTGGAATACTGCATCCAGT
Organism: Pantherophis guttatus; assembly: GCF_059756535.1. Taxonomy (NCBI): domain Eukaryota; kingdom Metazoa; phylum Chordata; class Lepidosauria; order Squamata; family Colubridae; genus Pantherophis; species Pantherophis guttatus. The sequence goes on along the minus strand of NC_142068.1, from coordinate 75,851,316 downwards.
GCTGGTTACCACAACACAAAAAAAGATGTTAAGACTCTGGAAAGAGTGCAGAGAAGAGCAGCAAAAATGATTAGGGGTCTGGAGATGAAAACATATGGAACAATGGTTATAGGAATTAGATATGCCTATTCCAATGAAAAGAAGGACTGGGTGGAAGGGGTCAACCTATTTTCCAAAACACCAGAAGGAAAGACAAGAAATAATAGTTGGAAACTAACCAAGGAGAGAAGCAGCCTAGAAATAAGAAGAAATTTCCTGACAATTAGAACAATTAAACAGAGGAAGAACTTGCCTCCAGATGTTGAATGCGCTCCAATCCTGGGGGTTTTTAAGAAAAGACTGGACAACCATTTGCTGAAATGGTATAGGGCAGTGAAGGCTAACCTTTTTGCCGTCACGTGCCAAAAACAGGGGGAGGTCGCCCATGTGCGTGCCCACACCCATAATTCAATGTGCCCCATGCATGTGTGCACACCTCCCCCTGCTTTTAACAAGCGATGGCACGGTGGGCCCGGTGGGCCCGTTTTTCACCTTCCCCAGGCTCCAGAGGCTTTCTAGGAGCCTGGGGAGGGCAAAAACGGCCTTCCCCACCCACCCTGGAGGCCCTCCAGAGGCGGGAAACAGCTCATTTCTCAACTTCCGGCAGGACCGGAAGCACGCATGCCGCTGTAGCTGAGCTACGGCAATGCTCACGTGCCCACTGATATGGCTCCGTGTGCCACCTGTGGCACCCATGCCATAGGTTCGCCATCATGGGTATAGGGTCTCCTGCTCGAGCAGGAAGATGGATTAGAGGATCTCCGAGGCCCCTTCCAACTCAATTATTCTATGTTCTAAATAGAAATTGGTGTGTTGCAAACCAAAGCACAAGTTTCTACCTTCATATGTAAAGCAGTCCTTTTTGAGAAATTAGTCTGTGAGATCAGAACAGTTCCTTCCTACTGCTTTCAAGATTTGCCAATATTAGTTTTACTATTTGTTGCTATTTTCTACTGTGTGCTATATATTTTTTTACTTTTGATAACATACATCGTTCTGAATTTGAAGAATTGTCTCAGCTGGCAGATAAAACAGACTGAATTTTAAAGCTATTATTTGCAGTAGAACTCCTCACAAGCTAGAATTGCATAGCAACGCAAAAACATTACTGTACTGTCACATGACATAAGACTTAATGCATATATGTAGTCCTCAACATATGACCAGAATTGGAACTGGAATTTCTATCGCTTACCAAGATGGTTGTGAAACGAGTCCGATATTTTTTTTGCCATGGCTATTAACCAAATGATTGCAGTTGTTAATTGTGAATTGTGTGGTCGTTTCCCCATTTGCTTGGAAGGTTGCAAATGATGATCATATGACCACAGAATGCGGCCACTGTCATAAATACATATCCGTTTTCACATGCCCAAATTTTAATCACATGACCAGGGGGATAGTCCTTCCTCCTCCTGTTTTCCCCTTTGATGTGAGTTGGGCTGAGAGAGAGTGACTAGCTCTTGGTTTAAGCCCAACTAATTTGATTAAGTGCACCCAATCAGTTAATCTGCTTTTCTAATAACTTTCCTTTATCGTTCTGCAGATTTCTATGACATCTGTGATGTGGTTGATTGTCAAGGTTCCTGTTTGGACACTGGAGATTGCATTTGTTCCTTGGGGACAGTTATGGGACCAGATGGACAGACTTGTCTTGGTAAGAAGCCTCTGAACAAAGAAATATGACAACCAGAAAGGAAAATACCAAGCCAGGGGAGAAATCTGAGGTGGGGAAAATTAGAAAATTGCTTATGGATTGCTCCACTTTTCTTAAGTGCTAAGGAAAAAAAAGAGGAGCATAAGTAATTATTATCACTGTGAAAAGGAACTAACTTTCATAGTAAGTGTCATCTTCTCCTCATTCCCACCCATGCAAACTGATCTCTGAAAAAGCAATTAGAACAGGGACCTAATTACATACTTACTAATTCTGAATGAACTCATCTTCAGGAAATGACCTGGAGCTCTTCCAGCTGACGTGTACAAGCTTCAGTTTCACCTGATAAATCTTTCTGGGTAGAAACAAGAGTATTGGGGAGTTGATTACATTTTATCTGCACGCTCCAATGGAATAACAGAAGTGGAAGGAACCTTGGAGGTCTGCACAAGTCGGAGAGACCCTATACCATTCAAAATGTCTGTCCAATCTTGTTTTAAAAGCCTCCAATGGTGAAGCACCCAGAACTTCTGAAGGCAAGCTGTTCCACTGGTTGATTGTTCTCACTATCCAGAAATTTCTCCTTAGTTCTAGGCTGCTTCTCTCCTTAGTTATTTTGCTTCTTGTCCTGCCTTCTGGTGCTTCAGTAAATAGATTGACCGCTTCTTCTTTGTGGCAGTCCTTCAAATATTGGAACACTGTTATCATGTCACCACTAGAACAGACATACCCAGTTCCTGCAACCATTCCTCATATGTTTTAGCCTCCAGCTCCCTAATCATCTTTGTTGCTCTTTTCTGCACTCTTTCCAGAGACTCAGCTTCTTTTTTTATACTGTAATATGGTGAGTAAAACTACATGCAGCATTCTGGTATTCTTGGAGTATAATAGTAGTTAATGATCCCAGACTACTCCAGAAAACTATGTCAAGATTATAGGCTTTGCAATGAAAAAAATAAATCTGCAGACTCTAGAAAGAGTGTAGAGAAGAACATCAAAGATGATTATGGGACTGGAAGCTAAAACATGAAGAACAGTCAGAGGAACTCGATATATCTAGTCTAGTGAAAAGAAGGACTAAGTTTTACACATAGCAACAGCAGTGAGAATTGTCTATGCTCAATGTTGTAAACTAGAAAATATACCAGCCAATGAGATGATTATATACAAGATACTAGAATGTGTTGAGATGCATAGGCTCATGTTAGAAATGAAAGGCAAGGAAGAGGCAGAATTTTATGAGGTGTGGGATAAGTGGTATAACAGGTTAGAACAGAGAAACAAAAATGTATAGGAATAAATGTAAATACCTGTAAGAGAACACATGACACAGTACTGTTAAAAAAGGTTTATTGTTATGTAAATTGAAAATAAAAATGAAAAATGAAAAAAGAAAAGAAAAGAAGGACTAAGGATGACATGATAGCAGTCTTCCAATATTTGAGGCTATCACAAAGAAGGAGATTAAGCTATTTTCCAAAGCACCTGAAAGCAGGACAAGACGCAATGGATGGAAATTAAGCAAGGAGAAAATCAACCTAGAACTAAGGATTGATTTCCTGATAGTTAAAACAATTAACCAGTGGAAAGACTTGCCTTCCGACATTGTGGGTGCTCCATTACTGGACTAGAAGACTTCCAAGGTCCCTTCCCACTCTGTTATTCTGTTATGCTCTTGAAAGCAATATCTCAATGTATTTAACAGTGGTGGGATTCAAATTTTTTTACTACTGGTTCTGTGGGCGTGGCTTGGTGGGCATGGCTTGGTGGGTGTGGCAGGGGAAGGATACTGTAAAATCTCCATTCTCATCCCACTCCAGGGGAAGGATACTGTAAAATCCCCATTTCCTTCCGATCAGCTGGGACTCGGGAGGCAGAGAATAGATGGAGGCGGGGCCAGTCAGAGGTGGTATTTACCGGTTCTCTGAACTACTCAAAATTTCCACTACCGGTTCTCCAGAACTTGTTAGAACCTGCTGAATACCATCTCTGGTATTTAACCAAAGCAAGACATTAATACAAAGAAAGTTAATAAAAGTCAGCTGCAAGTAAGGGGGGGAGAGTTAAATTCAGTCCAAGCTTTGCTTTAATTAGATTTTTTGTTTTGACAGCTGTGCCAATACTTTTAATTTGTGAAGTTGGATAGTCAGAGAGGGTATTCTCCAATACAACACCACTTGGTAATCTAATCAATTGCCATGAGCCAGAAAGCAGCTGCATCACTATTCGGCTTTAAATTATGTTTCAGAATAATCAGAATCATGAAAGATATACCGTTATCGGTTAAACGTGTGAAGAGCATTCAGATGAGATGCTTCCTAAAGCATGAATTTCATCTTTAAAAGCAAATATTCTGCTTTTATCCATATTCCCCCACCAATCCAAAAGCCCTTTAGAAAGTCCATTAGAAGTTTCCTTTGATTATCTGATTTGTTTCATTTCACCATCAAAGTCTGATCCTTTTTCATGCATGTGAATCCCACACAACATACACACACATAACTGCTGTGGCCCCAAAACAAAGCCCACCTCCTGCTCAGCACTGTGTGGCAGATTAGAAGGTACTCTTAATTACTGCGTTCACACAACACATCATCCAAGTCAGGAAAAACCTAGCAGATTAGCAAGGAAGTGATGCAGGGACTTGAGGATGTGCCCTGTCAGGACAGGCTGAAAGAATCTGAGACGTTCAATCTGAAGAAAAGAATATTAACAGATTAACAGATGAGTTGGAAGGGATCTTGTAGGTCATCTTGTCCAACCTCTCCCGCCCAAGCAGGAGACCCTACACCCGTGATGGCGAACCTATGGCACGGGTGCCACAGGTGGCACCCGGAGCCATATCAGTGGGCACGCGAGCAGCTACAGCGCGCATGCGTGCTTCCGGTCCCGCCGGAAGTTGGGAAATGAGCTGTTTCCCGCCTCTGGAGGGCCTCCAGGGTGGGTGGGCAAGGCCGTTTTTGCCCTCCCCAGGCTCCTAGAAAGCCTCTGGAGCCTGGGGAGGGTGAAAAAACGGGCCTACTGGGTCCACCGTGCCATCGCATGTTAAAAGCAGGGGGAGGTGTGCGCACATGCGTGGGGCGCATTGAATTATGGGTGTGGGCACGTACATGGGCGACCTCCCCGCACTCCCTCCATTTTTGGCACGTGACGGCAAAAAGGTTAGCCATCAGTGCTCTACACCATTACTGACAAATGGCAGTCCAATCTCTTCTTGAAAGCTTCCAGTGATGAAGCTCCCACAACTTCTGAAGGCAACTTCTGTTCCATTGGTTGATTGTTCTCACTTTCAGAAAATTCCTCCTTATTTCTAGGTTGAATCTCTCCTTGATCAGTTTCCATCCATTATTCCTTGTCATGCCTTCAGATGCTTTGGAAAATAGCTTGACCCCCTCCTCTCGGTGACAGCCCCTCGAATATTGGTAAACTGCTATCATGTCTCCCCTGGTCCTTCTCTTCAGTAGATTAGCCATGCCCAGTTCCTGCAACTGTTCCTCATATGTTTTAGCTTCCAGTCCCCTAATCATCTTTCCTGCTCTTCTCTGCAACTTCTCTGCAAATTTAGGCCATCAACTATTATTAATGACCACAGAAAATAGGAACCAAAATAATGTGACATATAAGTTTCAGCTGTCTAGATTTTGTTCAAATATAAGAAAAAGTTTTATGATAGTAAAATCGGTACAACAGTGGAAAAGTCTACCTACAAGTGCTGTGAGTTCTCCAATACTGGAGGTTTTTAAGAAGAGGCTGGGCAACCACCATTCATGGGTGATTTAATTGGCTTTCCCTGCACATTTTGGAGATTGGGATGAGATGGCCCTTGTGGTTTCTTCCAACTCTACAACTCTGTGGTTTTACAAGATGTATTGGAGACAATTGGAAAGGAGAACAAATTTGAGGTGTTGGAAAGGAAGACACACTAACTTTCTTGGCCTCTTGGACAAAAATTACAGTGGAAAAACAAGCCCAAAATGTTCCGAGGCTCACAAGAACACAAAAGTACTTTTTCCAGCATCAGAAATACTGTTTTTCAACTGCAACATTTCCCCAACAAATCTTAATTTTCAAGAACATATGCTAGTGATAATGCAGAATCAACAACCACATGTTTTTCCGATTTCATCATAGAAACATATGACGAGTTATGGGATGTTCAGACGCCAGTGATCGTAAATTCGAAGGGGCTGGATCAAAACTGATTGCTGGAATCAGGAAATAAACTAAAACGTAAATCTCGTCTGTGGAATATGTCAGTGGATGCGAGGCAGAAAATAGACAACTTACAAGATCATATTACACGAAAGTTTGAATGATTACTGTTGTGAAAACAGTCCAAAGTTTAAAACAAAAGAACAAAAACCGAGCAACAAAAAAGCTGAACAAAATTTAATTTTAAGGATATGATTGCCAGACAGATAGTTTATGGTTCACTGAATGATACAAATGCAGGTGTGGATAGCTCAGTAAACTGGTTTAGTATGTTGTGTTAGTTCAGGGGTCAGCAATCTGTGGCTCTGGAGCTGCATGTGGCTCTTTCATCCCTCTGCTGAGGCTTCCTGTTGCCAGTCGGCTTCCACAATTGATAGGGCTTTTGGTTAGGACCGGTAGAGAAAAAAGATGCCATGCTAGGAGGAGACTCTATGGTGGGGGAACCGGACTTCCGGTCGGCAGAGGGGGAAAAAAAAGACACCGTGCTAGGAGCAGGGGTGGGTTCTACTTACCTTTACTACCGCTTCGCAGCAGGGCATGCGCAGAAGCGTTTTGATGACATCAGGGTCGATGGGCGGGGCCTCCCACTGGTTTTACTACCGGTTCTATAGAACCGGTGTGAACCGGGGGCAACCCACCACTGGCTAGGAGGAGACTCTATGGTGGGGAAACCAGACTTCTGGTCGGCTCCAGAATTGACCAGGGGGCTTCCAGTTAGGACCTTTGTGGCTCTTTGACTGTTTAAGATTGCTGACCCCTGTGTTAGTTAATAGCCTAATGGTGTCAACACCAGTAGAGTCTCTTTTTACTTTGTAAAAAAATATGTGGAGCTTACTGGACAGAAGGTAGAGCTTCAAAGAGGGTGGAGCTTTGCACATAATTCAACTGGACAGAAGAGACAAGGGTGTTGACTTTGTGTTCTTCTATAATTCCTGTCTAAAGTGAATATTCCAAGTCCTTCTAATGATGTGGCTCATTCATCTTTCCAATTAATTTGCTTAGCTCTGAATAATAATATTTCAAGCATGGTTAGACTTTTCTTCCCCTTTTCCTAGCCATTAAGCACTCCTTGTTTTCTAGTCAAGGGTCTGCACAATTAAATTGGATTGGCAAAGTCCTAGTTAGACATGGAGTATCAGTCCTAAACATTTTCATCTGTCATATCAATTGGACTAGCTTTTCACTGCAACTTACTAGGTGTTAGCTAGATCACTGTTTTTCAAATTCAGCCACTTTCAGGTATGTGAACTTTGAATGCCAGAATTTCCCAGCTAGAAAGAGTTCAAGTTTGAAAAATACTGGGCTAGATGTTATGAATCTTAAGTCTCAACTGCCATTTCTGAGTTCCTTTTGCATCAGGCAGGAAAACCTAGAAAGACATGATTTTTCTAAGCAGATTTCTTGGTTGTTCTTCACCTATAGTTAATTAATTACAGATTAACAGAGTTGGAAGGGACCTTGAAGGTCATCCAGTCCAACTCCCCGCCCAAGCAGAAGACCCTACACATTTCTGACAAATGGCAGTCCAATCTCTTCTTGAAAGCTTCCAGCTCCTACAACTTCCGAAGGCAACTTCTGTTCCACTGGTTGATTGTTCTCACTGTCAGAAAAATTATCCTTATTTCCAGGTTAAATCTCTCCTTGTTCAGTTTCCATCCATTATTCCTTGTCTGGCCTACAGGGGCTTTGGAAAATAGATTGACCCCTTCCTCTCTGTGACAGCCCCTCAAATATTAGAAGACTGCTATCATGTCTCCCCTGGTCCTTCTCTTCACTAGACTATCCATGCCCAGTTCCTGTAACCATTCATCATATGTTTTAGCCTCTGGTCCCCTAATCATCCTGGTTGCTCTCCTCTGCACTTTTTCTAGAGTCTCAACATCTTTTTTATAGTATGGTGACCAAAACTGGATGCAGTATCCTAGGTGTGGTCTTACTAAGGCTGTATAGAGTGGTATTAGTACCTCACTTGATCTTGATTGTATCCCTCTGTTAATGCAATTTAGGATTGCATTGGCTTTTTTGGCTGCCGCTGCACACCGCTGGCTCATATTTAGCTGATTGTCCACTAAGACTCCAAGATCTCTCACACAGTTACTGCTATTAAGCCTGGTTTCACTCATTCTGTATGTGTACTTTTGGTTATAGACTGAAATCTTGCCAAACTAAAGCAGATTACTTGCCTCCTAAAATTTATAGTCTGAGAACTGTTAGGGATGAGCTGTCTTCATCCTCTTTCTCTCACACAAACTATCTAATTCTAAACTGCGTTGTCTCTTGCTCCTCTGGAATGTACTTTCTCCCTCCTGGAAAGCTGGGCAACATTCCATCACAAACTGGCTTTCTAATGTCCTGCAGCAACCTCCAAGCTCATGAAGTTTATAACATTAGAATTTACACAAACATTTTTACATTTTAAAATAGCTATGCTTACGTCAAATGTGCAAATGTTCAAGCCAGAGCCGGTATATATAATCAATTAGTTAATTCTGGAAAATTATAGTGTGTCATTTGCAGTTTAGTTTGCATCAGGGGTGAAATCCAGCAGGTTCTGACAGGTTCTGGAGTAGTTCGGAGAACCGGCAAATACCACCTCTGGCTGGTTCCAGAGTGGGGTGGGAATGGAGATTTTGCAATATCCTTCCCCCCAGGAGTGGGGAGGAATGGGGATTTTGCAGTATCCTTCCCCTGCCATGCCCACCAAGCTACGCCCCCAGAACCAGTAGGAAAAAAAATTTGAATTTCACCACTGGTTTGCACCCAACATCTCAGTCATTTTCTATATCCAGATGAAAGCAACATGTATGCCACTCAGTTCAGCTATCAAAAATAAATAAGTCTGAGGCTTATTGATTAAAAGTTAGCAAACATTCCAAAAACTGCTAATTGACAAAAGCAGAGAAAAAGACAAAAAAACATAAACAACAACAAAAAGTTGCACTACATGTACTGTATCTATTTAGCTATATCAAAAGGACATAGAATATTATAAACACTGAGTAATTAACATGGACTGATCCAACATCTAAAAGAAACCTTTTATCTCATTGTCTTATCTTTTGATAATCTAATCAATAATTTAATCAAGAACTCTTTCTTGATTAAAGCAGCAATCTGTTAGAATTAGGTACCACTGCTTTCATAGAGACTGAGACTTTACTAATTATACACAGGACCAGGGGTGGGTTTCAAAACTTTTAGCAAGGGGTTCTCTGCCTGGTTGCTGGGTGGGTGTGGCCATGGTGGGTATGGCCTAGTTGGCCTCCTGCACCACAGGGGAGGGGGGCATTTTTGCCCTCCCCGGACTCCGGAGGCTTTCCTTGAGCCTCCAAAAGGGCAAAAATGGCCTTCTCAGGCTCTGGAGGCCGGAAACAGGCAGGCCCAAACTTCCAGCAGGCCTGTTTTTTGCCCTCCTCAAGCCTTTGCGCGTGCCCTGCACTTACTTGCATCCAAAATGGGCCGTGTGGGGACTCCTGGGAGGGGAGGGGTGGACAGGGTGGGGCCAGCCAGGAGTGGGTGGCTGCTCTTCCAGTTTCCGGAGCTGCCGTGCATGTGAAAACCAGCTGGCTGGCGCGCCGGAACACGGAAGAGCAACGAACCATGGCTTGCGTGCCTGGAGAGATGGCTCGGCGTGCCACTTCCGGCACGCGTGCCATAGGTTCGCCATCACGGCTGTAGGTTGAGCAAGAAAATTACTCTGGATGGCTTTCAAGCAAAATCTAGTAAGAACAATCTTAGAAATTCAAGTGGGTCTTTTTTTCTGTATTAAGCCAGCCTTGGAGGCTTAACACAAATGGAATCATTGGCTTTTGTATTCTTGTGGTGCAAAAATATCAAGGTTACAGACACAAAACAGGCACATCTAACTTTTATGGATCAACCATCAAGGACGCTGACAAAACTCCACCCAACAAATACATTTCTTCAAACTGACGACCTAAAAACAGTATTACTGCATGTTGCCTGTAGCATTCATGTCCTACAATCCAGCTCTTTGCTGCTTTTAGCGTTGCTGCTAAGTTGGAAGTCTTTCTCTCATGTTTCCTTGTAGATGAAAACGAATGCGAAAGGAATAATGGAGGCTGCAGCGAATTCTGTATTAACCTAAAGAACTCCTATCGCTGTGAATGTGGAGTTGGGCGTGTCCTGGGACCGGATGGAAAGACCTGTGAAGGTAAGGAAATGATTTAGAATTACTAGCTGAACTTTTGCATCTAGATTGATTTAATTAATGGACTTTAAGATTCATGAGAGAGATAAGGTCCAAAGTGCCAGAAAATACCCTATAAATCAGTGGTTGTGTTTGAGAGAAGGGCAAGGGGAAGGGAAGGGAATGGGAGAGGAAGGGGAGGGAGGGGAAGGCGGGGAAAGGAAGGGGAGGAAAGAGGAGGAAAGGGAAGAGAAGGAGAGGGGATGAAAGTAGAGGGGAGAGGAGGAGGAAAGAGAGGGGAGAGGAGAGAAATAGGAAGAGAAAAGGGAAGGGGAAAGAAAGAGGAGGAGAAGAGAAGAGAAGAGAAGAGAAGAGAAGAGAAGAGAAGAGAAGAGAAGAGAAGAGAAGAGAAGAGAAGAGAAGAGAAGAGAAGAGAAGAGAAGAGAAGAGAAGAGAAGAGAAGAGAAGAGAAGAGAAGAGAAGAGACAGGGCAATATCATGGCAGCTTTCTCCTTTTTCAGGCTCCATCCAAGAACAGGTATTAGAGTGCCAGTGGGCGTTTTCTTTAGTGCTGAGACGTGGGTGGAAAGAATTTCGTAGACAGATGTACATCTTCATCTAACTGGATCTTGTATTGAAAGCCCAGAATTCACAAATAGGGTTGAGCATAAATCCAAAGAGCAGTTTTCTTTGTGGAAGATCAATTAAGGTGACCTGCTTCCACAAAGTAGACACACACCCGGCTGAGGATCTGCTTCGGGAGCTTATTAGACCTTCTGCTTCTAGTTCCTTCACACAGTTTATCTTTCTAAGGCTTAATAGGAACAATCCTGAAACAGCACCTGTCTGTTCTCTGTGCTTTGCACAACTCTCATTAATTTCAATGCAGAGATTCCTGAAACCTCCACAGATCTTTGCCCAATACAATTAAGAGGACAATGGAACATGTAGACAGTTTAAATGACTGCGTAATATATGAATATAATTCCCCCTCATGTTTACCTGATCCTATAGCTCCGTTCAATGTGAGCAGAGAAAGGACATGGTTGCAGAGGCACTGCTAGATGGGAAAAAGTTATTTGTCTACTCATTATTTCTGCCTTAGAAATTGAAGGGTGTCATAACAACAACGGAGGCTGCAGCCATAGATGCAACATGTTGGAAACCAGTTATCAGTGTGGATGCCCTCGAGGTCTTGTTTTGTCAGAAGACAACCACACCTGCCAAGGTACAAAGGGAAAAAGGGATGTGGCTGATCTAGGGTAATTTGTTAATTTGGTAGATATATATCCTGCTTTTGCTTCAAGAGGCGAAGGCCACAACTATCTTCTGGTGAGCTTCCAGGGTTGAGGTGGCTCCTGAATCTAAAGTTCTGTAGTAATCATTGTTACATTGCTATCTTATCTCTGTGCCCCGTCCTATCAGCATGGACATGCATTTTGAAAAGGCTGAATCAGAACCTAAGTTTCATCTGCAGGTCATCCTCATTATATTTTACTAGCCAGCCCAGAACTTGTAATTTGGTCCCTCCAAAGAGTTTTGATTTGAGTTCCCATCAGTCTTAGTCAACAGCTAAAAACCATAAGGAGCAACAACCTAAGAGATTTGGCAGGCAATGGCTTGATGCAGTGGTGGGATTCAAATAATTTAACAAGCGGTTCGCCTGGACCCGCCTGAACCAGCTGAATCCCACCACTGGCTTGATGGCTTCCTAAGAATTGTAGAAATGGTTGTCTAACACACATTAAGAGAGCATTGAAGAAGACTTAAAGATGATTGATTTATGGACATAAATAATGTCCTATTCCACCATCACCATCACTTCCATAGGAGAGGTTAATATTAAAGGGCTGGATGCTGCTTTTTATGGCGGCAATGAGTTGCATATCCACACATACGCGCCCAGTTTGATCATGGCAAGAGGACCTGATAAGCATTGCTCCACTTTCTGACATATGTGGGCACGTAAGATAGTAAGCCTTTTCAGAAGCAACTTCCATTTTATGGAACATCTCTCTCTCTCTCTCCCCCTCCCCCACAAGTACATCCAACCTCCATCCTTCTAGCTTGTCATGGATTAGTGAACAAATTTATTCCAGGGATACCTTTGGTCCAGCAGACAAGGGAGGCCACAATGGGCGTCCCTCTATTAAAAAGGAAGGAAATTTAATTGCACAGAGAGAGCTGCCCGCTGTATTTCTTTTTACCCTTGTATTCCCTCCCACAGATGTCTCTCAAGGGAGTGACCTGTTCTAATATGGCTTTTAATTCCAGTAGTATATTGTTTTTCTACCCAGGAAAATTTTGTTGTTCTTTTAATTGTACACCACCAGGAGTCTACTTGGAGCATGAAAGTAGACATCAAAAGAGGAAGGAAAAGGGAGGGAGAGAGGGAAAGGGAGAAAGAAGGAGAGACAAGGAGGGAGAGAGGGACAGGGACAGGGGTGAAATCCAGCAGGTTCTGACAGGTTCTGGAGAACCGGTAGCGGAAATTTTGAGTAGTTCGGAGAACTGGCAAATACCACCTCTGGCTGGCCCCAGAGTGGGGTGGGAATGGAGACTTTGCAATATCCTTCACCCAGGAGTGGGGAGGGAATGGGATTTTGCAGTATCCTTCCCCTGGAGTGGAGTGGGAATGGAGATTGTGCAGTATCCTTCCCCTGCCATGCCCACCAAACCACACCCACTCCCACCAAGCCACGCCCACAGAACCGTTAGTAAAAAAATTGGATTTCACCACTGGAGAAGGAGAAAGAGAGAGACAGACAGACACAGAGACAGAGGGAGGGAGGGAGAGGGAGAGAGAGAGGCATATGCATGCAAAACCATGCCCTGCATTCAATTTCCCTCTCCTTTCCTATTATAATATATTATTCTCCCTGTCTAAGAAGGGAGACAGGGACAAGCATTAAGGATGTGCAATTTTCTTGGAAACTTCCTTTCAGAGAAAGAAAGAAAAAACTTTGGCTTCCAAAGCTCAAGGGAGCAGTAAAGATTTTTTTTTTTTAATATTCTTTTGGGAGAAGTTTAGGGAAGTCCCTCCAATCTTTCAGCTTGGTGTTTCTTGCCTTCATGTCTGGTTAAGGTTGGGCTGACGGTCTCACCAATTCCATTCATGTCAGTCTCGTGGCAGCTGGAGTTAGCATTGCCACTGCACTGCTGCCACTACAGATGTGTGGTGTATGATGAGCTGCTGGAAGGGCAGTGAGAATGATTGGAACTGAGAGTTGCGGCAAGCATGGCCTCACTGCATTGAGGAATCTTTCTTTTTTGGGGTGGGGTGCACCTGCTGGACCTCTGTTCCACCTGGACCATAAGCTTCAGATTTCCAGCTGAACTATTGATAGGTTTGGCTGGCTGGTTTTAGAGTTACTGAGCCCCAGAAGGCAGGCTGGATCACAGTACAGCTTACACAGAGCCAGGAGCGGGTGTAAGCGAAGATTTCTATCAATATTCTGCTTAGGTGGGAGGCAGCAGTCAGCAGGTCAGTTTCCTTGGGAATTATAGAAGCTACTGTCCAATACTTCTGGTCCACTACAAACCCACAGAAAGAATAACAGAGTAAGAAAGTTGGAGGAGACCATTGAGGTCTTCTAGTCCAACCCCCTACTCAAGCAGGAAACCCTATATTATTTCAGACAAATGGCTGTCCAATCTCTTCTTAAAAACCTCCAGTGATGGAGCACCAATAACTTCTGAAGGCAACTTCTGTTCCACTGATTAATTGTTCTCACTATTAGGAAATTTTTCCTTAGTTCTAGGTTGGTTCTTTCCTTGATTAGTTTCCATCCATTCTTGTTCTGCCTTCGGCTGTTTTGGAAAATAGGTTGACACCCCCCCCTCTTCTTTGTAGTAGCCCCTGAGATATTGGAATGTCACTCCTAGTCCTTCTCTTCATTAGAATAGACCCGGGGTGAAATCCAGCAGGTTCTGACAGGTTCTGGAGAACCAGTAGCAGAAATTTTGAGCAGTTCGGAGAACCGGCAAATACCACCTCTGACTGGCCCTAGGAGTGGGGAGGGAATGGGGATTTTGAAGTATCCTTCCACTAGAGTGAGATGGGAATGGAGATTTTGCAATATCCTTCCCCTGGAGTGAGGTGGGAATGGAGATTTTGCAGTACCCTTCCCCTCCACGCCCACCAAGCCACGCCCACAGAACCGGTAGTAAAAAAAATTGGATTTCACCACTGGAATAGACACACCAGTTTCTGCAAACATTGTTCATATGTTTTAGCTTCCAGTGTCGTAAGAATGGCTTGCCTGAAGCAGCCATTATTCAATTCTTTTGTCATGAGTTAATTGTTGATTGAATTAATTCAAAATCTCCACCCCATTTTTTGGGGGAGAAACTTCTCAGCCTCAAAGTTAATGACAAAATTACACTTCTATCAGGATGCAGATACAATGGTCCAATAACACTGTAAAAGAAGGCAGTAAGTCTTCTTGGTCCTTTGTTGTGTATTTTAAATTACTCATCCCAAATAACATTGCTTTCTGTAACAATGGCCATCCAACCATTTTATATTCAAGCACTAGCAATACCCTGTTTCCCCAAAAATAAGACCCAACCGGAAAATAAGCCCTAGCATGATTTTTCAGGATGCTCGTAATATAAACCCTACCCCAAAAATAAGCCCCAGTTAAGATTGCCAGCAGACGGAGGTGTTTAATACTGTATTTCCCCCAAAATAAGATTTAACCGGAAAATAAGCCATAATGCGTCTTTTGGAGCATAAATTAATATAATATAAGGTCTTATTTTGGGGAAAACATGGTAGCAATTAGACTTATATACTGCTTCACAGTGCTTTGTAGCCCTCTCTAAGCAGTTTACAGAATCAACATATTGCCCCCAACAATCTGGATCCTCATTTTACTGACCTCAGAAGGATGGAAGGCTGAGTCAACTGGTGAGAATCGAACTGTTGGCAGTTGGCAGAGTCAGCCTAAGATACTGCATTCTAACTACTGTGCCACCACGGTATATCAAAGCATCATTTCCCCAGGCCAGAATGTGGAAACATTTGATTTAGAAGTGACAGATATTTTTTAAAAACCCTTCATTTTACAAGAAAGGCAATGTTTTAACTTCCAACTCACTTACTAGCTGTGTTCCTTCTTACAGTTCCAGTTATATGTAAATCTACATCTATAGAAGTGAACATTCCCAAGGATCTCGTTGGGGGAATGGACCTCTCGCTTTCCAATGGCTCCTGCAAAGGAGTATCCAATGGCACTCATGTCAACCTCATCTTCTCTCTGAAAACCTGTGGAACATCTATAGATGTATGTACTGATTGTATTTATTTGTTTTGGTCTTGCATTGATATCCTATATTTCCACTTGAGATCTCAAGGTGCAGTCCATGGGAATCTCTTCTTATTTTATGCACACAATACAACCTTTTGAGATAGAGCAACTAAAAGAGCAACTGGGCCAAAGGTGTCTACAGGTAGTCCTCGAATTACGACCACAATTGAGCCCAAAATTTCTGTTGCTAAGTGAGACAGTTGTTAAGTGAATTTTGCCGCATTTAATGACCTTTCATGCCACAATTGTTAACTGAATCACTGCCCTTGTTAAATTACGGTAGTTGTTAAGGTATTCACAGAGTAACCCTTGAATAGCAAGGGTGTACACATGAAAGCGATTGAGAGTAAAGACAGTCAACGAATAAAGACAGTCAACACACAGATACACTGAGTTGTGTTTACTTTCAGGAAATAGTAAGACACAGTCCAATAAACAGTCCAGGTCATACACATATAATGCAGGAGATAGCAAAACGACAGTCCAGGGATAATCCAATAACAAAGTCTTCTTATCAGTCGTCGTAGTCATTCACAATAAACAGTTCTTCTGGATTTGCAAACAGTAGCGTAGAGATATCAGGGAGCAAGAACAGCAAAGAGAAACAAACCATGTTTCTAGCTCCCTCTTAAGGAGATTGGCTACAGAGCTAACCAATCAGGACACAGTATGATACAATACAGCAGTCTTAAAGCTATATTGATGGTTTATATATTGCCAGCCCAACAAGGTAAGTAATACTCATTTCCTAACAGTAGTAACATGGTTGTTAAGTGAATCTGGCTTCCCTATTGACTTTGCTAGTTAGAAGGTCGCAAAAGGGGACCACATGACTTTGGGACACTGCAATCCTCACAAATACGAGTCGGTTGCCCAGTGTCCGGATTTTGATCATGTGACTGTAGGGATGTTGCAACGGTCGTAAGTGTGAAAAAGTGTGAAAAAAAGTGTGTAAGTCGCTTTTTTTATTGCCGTTATAACTTCGAACGGTCACTAAATCAACTGCTGTAATTCGAGGATTGCCTGTATTGAGGACTACAGTAGTGGGAAAAGTGCATTTTTGAGGTTTGATGGCTAATAACACTCCTTTTTTTGGAGTTTCAAGATAATCCTATTCCACTGCTGGAATGGCCTGGGAATAGCCCAGACCTTAACCCAATTGAAAATCTATGGAGCCGACTAAAGTCAGCTAGTCAGAAGCAACTCAGCAATAAAACCCAGTTAATAGAAGCCATCATTCAATCTTCGTTTCACATTATAACAGCTGCAGAACTAAAAGACTTGGTTCACTCCATGGGAAGACGTTGTAAGGCCCTAATTCATGCTAAAGGTTAAGTATTAACTGACATGGTGATAATTTTTGTATATCTCGTTTTTTCTATGGTGATAATTTTTGTATATCTCATTTTTTCGATGTAATTTTTGTATGTCTCGTTTTTTCTGTGTGTTTCGCTTTTCTTCTTTATACTGTCACTGCTATTCTAATAGCAAATCCTTCATAAAAGTTATTGCATTACATTCTTGAACAAATTATCTTTTCATTGATATATAATTTTATGGTACTACTCCAAAAAAAAAAAAAAGTGGTATTATTAGCTAGTTTTAGAAAATACACTTTTCCCAAAAGTTTTCCACAATTTTGGTCACTGCTGTGTATCCAAGTGAAGTGTCAGCTTGGCTCTCTGCACTTCAGTCCAGCCATTATCCTTTATTCCTTCATTACTGAATTTTCCACAGTGGCTTTAGCATACTTTAAATAAATGGACGCATCTGTCACTGGAGGTGCAGACCTAAGTAACTGCTCTATATATAGATTGCCTAGCAACTGTGTGGAGCAAAAAAAAAAAAATCCCAACCTTTTGCTTTCAACCTGCTTCTCTGCCACTTTGCAAAGGCCGTCGTTGTTTTAAAAAATCTGTAGATCAGTGGGACAGACTTAGAGGGTTGTTTATGCCAATCCCACTCTATAACCTTGCTAAAGCATCCTACGAAAAGGAAATTTCTCCAAGCTTTCGGAAGGCTTGTTCCCTTGTTTCATTCAGGAGCAACCTGAATAGGAGAAAATACAGAAATGTAAAATTTGTTACTACCGGTTCTGTGGGCGTGGCTTGGGGGGGGTAATATGACTGAGTGGCCGTGGCCAACATTTTTTTTTTTTTTTTTACTTTTAAAACCATTTTTTCTACAACGTCTTCGGCTGAAGAGGTTGTAAAAAATGCTTTTACAAGCCTCTGACGATCCCAGCTGAGTTGCCTGATCGGCAGAGGCTTTTTTTCCTTTTAAAAACATTTTTTCTATAATGTCTTCGGCGGAAGAGGTTGTAGAAAAAATGCTTTTAAAAGCCTCTGATGATCCCAGCTGAGCTGCGCAATCATCAGAGGCTTTTTTTTTTTTAACTTTTAAAAGCATTTTTTCGGCCAAAGAGGTTGTAGAAAAAATACTTTTAAAAATTAAAAAAAAATCCCTCTGATGATTGCACTGCTCAGCTGGGCAATGGGGAGGGGGGGCAGGGATTTTTGCTACCGGTTCTCCGAACCACCCGCCTCCATCGCTACCGGATCAGGTGATCCGGTCCAAACCGGGAGCATTTCATCCCTGGTGTAGGGTCTCCTGCTTGGACCGAGGGGGGGGGCACACCACGCCCCACCAAGCCACACGCACAGAACTGGAAGAAAAAAAAATTGAATTTCACGACTGCCACTGTGATATCAGTTATTTGACGATATGCAATTAGAAACAAATTTAATGGAAGCAAGAAAGGGACTTTTCTTTTATTATTGTAGGCCGGGATATTCACTATGCTTATCTTTTGCCTTTCTTGATGAATTCTGCACTCGGTTTTTGTAACTTGCTAAAATTTGACTTTTGTGCTAGGTTATGGCATAATCCTGTTAGACCTAACAGAATACCAATTTCTCTCAGAAGGGCATTTTTAATTAACTGTAAACCGGTTTTAATGAAAATAATAAATACTGGAATATTTTACTTTTCTAAGAAGTCATTGTTTAAGCAGAATTTTCATGATCTATGAGCGCTATTCATTTCACTTATTCTTCTAATATGCTTTATTTGTTTATGGTAGATAATAATATAACCAGCCCTGCTCATTAACCCTGGAAACCTTATTAGTCATGCATAGCTTATTAGCAGAGACTCCACACAGCCCTTCTAATATGTGGGCTAGAAATGTATTCTTAAAAGAGATAAATACAAAAAATAAAATCCTAAATGGCTGGTATCTGGTTCTTGAGTTCCCTTTTTGGCTAGTTGTTATTTTTTATTTTATTTTTTGTATTCTTGCAGATGATCACCTAGTCCAGGTGATATTGAATAATGTTGTTCCTGACATATTCTTTTATTCAAGCAGTCCACCTAATATCCTTCCCCCAGGAGTGGGGTGGGAATGGAGATTTTCCAATATCCTTCCCCTGGAGTGGGGTGGGAATGGGGATTTTGCAGTATCCTTCCCCTGCCATGCCCACCAAGCCACGCCCACCAAGCCACACCATGCCCACCAAGCCACGCCCACAGAACCGGTAGTAAAAAAATTTGAATTCCACCACTGCGCCTAACTTTACTATACCATCTTTGCCCTCTGTCTACAGGTAGTAAATGACAAAATAGTTGCTACCAATATGGTCACTGGCTTGCCAAAGCAAAGACCCGGCAGTAACGGGGACATCATTGTCCGGACAGGAAAGCTGTTGATCCCTGTGACTTGTGAATTTCCTCGCCATTACACCATCTCAGAAGGCTATATCCCCAATGTCAAGAATTTGCCACTGGAAATTATGGGGCACAATCAAGGTGTCTTCCCTTTCACTCTTGAGATATTCAAAGACAAAGATTTTGAAGAGTCCTATGGGGATTCCCTTCCCACTCTTAAACTCCGAGACTCTTTATATTTTGGGATTGAGCCCTTGGTGCACGTCAACGGTCTGGAGACATTGGTGGAGAGTTGTTTTGCTACCCCTACATCCAAAACAGACGAGATCCTGAAGTACCACTTAATTCGAGATGGGTAAGCATTCACTATTTTCGTCTTTGATCTGAGATTTAAAACTGAGGTCCTTTGATTATTTAGTCAACTAAATTTGAGGGGAGGGAAAGGAATTCAAATCTTTCCTAAGACTGTCAGTATGCCTTTTGGCCAACAGAGAAATTACTGTATTTTTTCGGAATATAAGACACACCTTTTTTCTTTAAAAAAGAGGATGAAAATCTGGGTGCGTCTTATATTCTGAATGTAGCCCTGCCCAGCTTCTCAAATCGAGGTTTCAGAGGCTGAAAAAAGCATCAGAAACAAAGCTTCTCAAATCGAGGTTTCAGAGGCTGAAAAAAGCATCAGAAACAAAGCTTCAGAAAAGAAGCCTCCAAGACAGCTTCAGAAAAAAAGCCTCCAAGCAGAGCTTCAGAAAAGAAGCCCCCAAACAGAGCTTCAGGGAAAAAAAGCCTCCAAACAGAGCTTCAGAAAAGAAGCCCCCAAACAGAGCTTCAGAGGCTTTTTTTCTGAAGTTCTGTTTGGAGGCTTTTTTTCCTGAAACTCTGTTTGGGGACTTCTTTTGTGAAGCTCTGTTTGGAGGCTTTTTTTCTGAAGTTCTGTTTGGAGGCTTTTTTTCCTGAAGCTCTGTTTGGGGGCTTCTTTTCTGAAGCTCTGCTTGGAGGCTTCTTTTGTGAAGCTCTGCTTGGAGACTTTTTTTCTGAAGCTGTTTCAGAAGTTTCAGAGGCAGAAAAAAAAGCAAGACACAGAGCTCACAACTAAGGAACCTGTTGCTAAAATTCACCTCTGGGAACATCTGATTGGGGGTATTCCGGGAGGCTGATTCACCTGCCAATCAGCTTTTTTCTTATTTTCCTCCCCAAAAACTAAGGTGCGCCTTATACTCCAAAAAATACTGTAGAACAAAGGCCAGCGGTCATGATTATGCAGGCAAAACTATCCACTCCATAAAAAGAAAGCAGAGGCTGAACAAATAGATGAAATGCATTTATTGGTATCCCACCTTTATTATTTTTACAAATAACTTAAGGCAGCAAATATATTTACCCCACAACAACAACAATTCTGTGAGGTGGATTGGGCTAGAAGTAAGTGGCCCTAAGTCACTCAGCTGGCTTTCATGGCGAAGCCAGGATTTGAACACATAGCCTTCCATTTTCTAGCCTGAACCACTAGACCAAACTGGCTCTCATTTACAATTAAAATTATAATACTGTTTAGCAGAGAAACTTCCCTTTCTCGTGATAATGCTTGAACAATTTGGTGGCCGTAATTAAAGACATTTACCCTTTTTATGTAACCCAGCTGTTCACCCATCATTAGAGCATATTTAACATTAATGAGCAGAATAATCTTTTATCGCTGTTGCAGGCCTCAAAACAGAGCCCAGTCCTTTTGCCTTTGCGAAGGACTTCTCGTTTTTCGTATGAGAATGGTTCATACATAAGCATTGACTCTTGGTTTCTATCCATTTTTAATGGATTGGTGGCACACTCAGCCAGATGTTTAGACTGGATTTGGCATTTTTATCTGGCTATTGAGTCCTTGCCAAGGACCTGGGATAGGCACATGTTGTAGGTGGTATTAGAGGTATCGTTGCAGGATATAAGGTGTTCCAAGCAGTGCTATCTTTTGCAATTGACTGATGATGATTTTGTCAATGCCGATGGTATTCAAGTGATCCAGTTGTTTTGGGATTGTACCCAAGGTACCTATTATTATTGGTACTATCTTTGTTTTCTTTTGCCACAGTAATTCAACTTCTGTTTTTAGGTCAAATAGAAATCTCAAATCATATTGTAATCTTCTCCTTTTCTTTCTATTTTGCTGTCTCCTCATATTATAATATCCACCAGCTGAACTTTTTTGACTTTGTTATTAACAATTGTTATTTTAATATTATATTTTATCCCATCTTTATCCCATTCTATACATAACTCAAGGCAGGCATTTTATGGTAATTGTTTTTCATTGGATAAATAAGGATTTGTATTGTATTGTATTTACAATGTATTGTAAACATTAAGTTGTACAGAATAATTAGATGTATATGATGTTCTATATATTATATCACCCTATATGAAATTTGATTCAAAGTCTTGTTATCCTTGTGGTTAGGTAGTCCAAACCAATATGACTATGAATGAGAGAGAGAGCGGGGACGATTGGCCAAGAGATTTGAAGACTGACTTTTGAGAAAAGACACCCAGAGATGGCAAAATATCTCAGATGAACCACAAACTAGTGCAAGGGCAGAAAAATTGAGCAATAGAGAGGAAAATGTGACACAACAAGGTGGCTAGAGGAAAAGAGAACGATTAGGAAACACAAGCTAGTAAAACTAATACTTTTTCAAGTATCATAAAAGGACATACCAGAAACATGAGAAGAAGTACTATGTTTCTCCGAAAATAACATCCTGTCTTATATTTTTTTGAACCCTGAAATAAGCACTTGGCCTTATTGCCATGCGCTCAAAAGCCCGATTGGGCTTATTATCCGGGGATGTCTTATTTTGGGAGAAACAGGGTATGTTGGTCTCACCTTATATCTAAATGAAGTGGCCATATGCCCCCTAATCTTCTTGGTGATGACCAGAGAGATCATGAAAGATCAGGGTTGATTAAAAGAAGTACAAACTCAATGCAACTGGGAGCCTTAATAAGCTACCATGTAAATATCTGTGTTCAACTGGAGTGAATAGAACTTTCCCAAACTAGTTAAATTTATGATTTAGCCTCAAGTTACAAATGGACTCAAACAGATTAGGGAGAGATTGTGTAAAAGCAGTAACAAATTCACAATATCTCTGACTGCTTTCAGGTGAGTTGCTCCTGGACTAGTTAACAGATAACTAGTTTCAAAAATATTAAAACTAATCGCAGCTTGGCTCAAGAACTGTAGAATAATTCTTGATTTCTTTATCATTTTCATTAGTTTGTTCCATGTTTCAGAATGCTCAAAATTCAGATTCCAAGTATTTGTATGCCCTGCTGAACATCAATGTTCACAAATAATAAAATGACGGCAAGCACAAATAAAAAAACCTAAAGCAACAGCAACAGGAAATGGCAGTCTTGAGCCACCCATCATTGCAAGTTAACTATAATGTTTAGGCAAGTCTAAGGGTATAGTGTTCCTTTAGAGAAATGAGAGATTAAATGAACAGTTGGGGTCTCTTAAAATATAAATCCTGTAAGCAGATGGAAGGGGGGGAAGCATTTACTCATTATACTAAACCACTCTTATGGTTAATGGACTGGAAATTATTATCCTAACACATACCGCGTAGAGACTAAAGTTTGGGGACAACCCAAACAAACCACAAAACTTGTTGCAAAAGATGTGTGGTTAATTACTCCTCCTTTGAAACCTAGTGTCAGACCTGCCTCAGCTTGACCCTCTAAGTAAAAATGATCCTTGACCCCATTTGTTGAGAAAGGTATAGTTTACTAGAAGTCAAGTGAATTACAATAATACAAAGCCAGAACTGAAAATTGTGCGCCAAAATCCCCAAGTCTAACTTTTCCTTCCTTTAAGTGTCTCCCAATGTTGAAACCCCTCCCCCCCCGTGTCCAATCAAATTCAAAGAAGATGTTTTTTGAATGGTCACTTCAAATGTAGGTTGGCATGCAGCTATGTTCCGTTCCCAGCCGGGTGACCTTGAAATCGCATCACATGGAGATACAGTGAACTTTTCGTTTCCCTTGAAACCCCCCCTTCCATCCAACCCCAACCCCCACTCCTGTAGTGGGGCAGGAGACTGTCACTAAGCGATAGTAAAACGCAAGCATGAGGTGGCAGCTGACACCCAGCTTGGAAACTAGGAGTACACTTACTATGTAGATGGAAGCTAACTGGACTGGAGACTAAAACACATAAAAAATGGTTACAGGAATTGGGCATGGCTAATCTAGTGAAGAGAAGGACCAGGGGAGACATGATAACAGTCTTCCAATCTTCCAATATTTGAGGAGCTGCCACAAAGAGGAAGGGGCCAAGCTATTTTCTAAAACATCTGTAGGCCAGACAAGGAATAATGGATGGAAACTAGGGGTGGGTTCTACTTACCTTTACTACTGGTTTGCAACAGGGCCGCACGCATGCGCGCTCTTTGCTCGTGCGCACTTCTGGGCATGCACAGAAGCTTCCTGATGACATCAGGGTCGGTGGGCGGAGCCTCCTGCCGGTTTTACTATTCATTCCCATTAGCGGGAGAATTCAATACGCTGCAAAATGCTGTTATATTTATTGTCCCTTTTAATTTGGCATGATAACATGCTAAAAATATAGAATAAAGATTGTCATTTTAAAAAATAAAAGCTTTTGTTTTCTGGGAGTGTGAAAGGGAATGAGCTGAACAAGGAGAGATTTAACCTGGAAATAAGGAGAAATTTTCTGACAGTGAGAACAATCAACCAATGGAACAGAAGTTGCCTTCGGAAGTTGTGGGAGCTTCATCACTTGAGACTTTCAAGAAGAGATTGGACTGCCATTTGTCAGAAATGGTGTAGGGTCTCCTGCTTGGGCGGGGGGTTGGACTAGATGACCTACAAGGTCCCTTCCAACTCTGTTAATCTGTTAAACTCAAATTCCACGTAATAATTGTTTTCTCTGCTGCTGAAATTCATTTAGAAACCACCTTGGTGTTAAAGGAGGGCCTTGCACAGGAATGCTATAGAGCCAGTTCTTACCTGCACATGTGATCGTAAACTGTGGAAACTCTGCAGAAGGCTTTTGATGAAGAAAGATACCCAAGTGAAGCACAATAATAATAAAAAAAAGATTTCCCACTTGTGTTCTTAAAAAGCCAGTTTGCCTGCCATTAAGGACATACTGTATCTCTTACTAGACTAGGCTATTTCAATAAGAAGTGGAAGATATGACATTTTTTAACATAATGGGTTGTGCCTCTAAAAGTCTTGTAGCACTATAAATATTAGCCAATTTCTTATGCCATAAACTTGAATGGACTGCATTCCATCCTAGCAAATACAGTTCCTAAAATATAAAGTTGGTTTTCAGGAATAAGCAATTAATGACATTTTCATGCTGAATATCTATTAAATGGTTCTATTTTTTTTTTTAAAAAAAATAACAAAATAAAGTACCCTTTTAAATCACTCTAAAGTAATCATGCCTTCAAAGAAGATCTTATGTAGCATCTGGTGTTTATCCGGTCTCTTAATTTACATTGGTGCTGTTGTTTTCTGATGCACTTCGTACATTTATAAGTTCCCCTAGGGATTATCTTTATACCTGTTATTTATGAAACAATTTTAGATGTATTATCCCTAAGCTCATACTGTAAATATAAATTTTCATTTGTGAATAACAATGCCAAGTTCCTTCATAAATGTTTTATGAAGTTCATTGAATCTCACTGACATAAAGTGACATGGGGGAAAATTTACTAAATTGGCATTCTGGAGCCCTGGTGGCACAGTGGTTAGAATGCAGTATTGTAGGTTAACTCTGCTCATAGCCAGGAGTTCGATCCTGACAGGTTCAAGGTTGACTCAGCCTTCCATCCTTCCGAGGTCAGTAAAATAAGGACCCAGATTGTTGGGGGCAATATGCTGACTCCGTAAACTGCTTAGAGAAGGCTGTAAACACTATGAAGAGGTATATCAGTCTAATTGCTATTGCCACTGCTATTCTGGCATTCTTATTATTGTAATGCTAAAATTACAACACAATGGAAATATATGTTAAAGTTAATTCAGTCCTAGTCTTCGGTGTTGGAATCTATTTGGATTCCTTACCGTTGCTTCTGTGTCTTCCTTCCATTTGTCTTTGGAGTTGTTCTGTTGTTAATCACAAGACACGCGTTGATCAAACATTAGAGAAATGGAGAAAAAAAAGCATTAAGGAGCATCTGTTGTAGGGCTAAAAACAAAACAAGAGGCAGCTGTGATTTTGAGATCAAAGCCGCACCCTTTTTATCTATAATACACATCCCCAAAAATGGGCGAGGCTTTGAATTTGAATAGCAGACTCCTTGAATTTTTGAATTTCTCCTCATCCGTTCCATACCCTCCAAGGTGGGCCTTGAAAGAACTACTCCCTGGAGTAAACCTAGGTGTGCCTCATAATCCAAAGCAGCTCCTTTCCTGCCACTTAAGCAAGGAATTTTCTGCCATTCAGCTTTCTTTGTAGAACATAATCCATATTCCAGGTGCCATTGATTTTTTTAAAGTTCTCACAGAGTATTTATTTCAGAAGACAGAGTATTCATTTGATATCTCTCTCTCTCTCTCCCCCACTTCCTCTCTCCCTCTCTCTCTCTCTCTCTCCCCTCCCTCCCTCCCTCTCTTTCTCCCTCTTTGTAATAAAAACCAATGGCCTAATAACTAGAAGCATGTAAAAAAAAAACTTCAGGGGGAAGTAATCCTTGAAATTGTACTTGAACAGATGGCTTTTATAGCTGTGACTTAAGAGAGTGGTTCCATCTGATCTTTGAAGATGCTGAAGAAAATGTTGGAACGGACCTTGCTCAATATGTGCGACTGCGCTTTAACTGATTAACAGAGTTGGAAGGGACCTTGCAGGTCATCTAGTCCAACCCCCTGCCCAAACAGGAGACCCTTCGCCATTTCAGACAGATGGCAGTCCAGTCTCTTCTTGAAAGCTTCCAGTGATGAAGCTCCCATAACTTTTGAAGGCAACTTCTGTTTCATTGAATATAGAACTGACATATGGCAGTCCAGTCTCTTCTTGAAAGCTTCCAGGGATGAAGCTCCCACAACTTCTGAATAACAGAATAATAACAGAACAACAGAGTCGGCAACTTCTGTTTCATTGAATATAGAACTGACATATGGCAGTCCAGTCTCTTCTTGAAAGCTTCCAGGGATGAAGCTCCCACAACTTCTGAATAACAGAATAATAACAGAACAACAGAGTCGGAAGGGACCTTATAGGTCATCTAGTCCTGTTTATAAAAAGTCTTTGAGAATTGCAAGAACAGTGAAGAATCTAGTGGTATCTTTAAAACAATTGATTTATTATAGCATAGGCTTTAACGAGCAAAGATAGCAATATTTTCTTAAGTGGGCTATTTTATTTTTCCAAGCCTGTCTTGGGTACTTACCACAGAAATAATTGTTGAACTTTTCTTGATATGCTTACACAATGATTCCCCCGCCCCATCTAGCAATAATACAAGGAACAACAATCCTATCCTGAAAATTCAGGTTCTGCCTGATAGCCTCTTCTCATAAATGCAATTAATGAGCAATTTATGTCAGATTCCAAGAGGCAAAGGTGATTTCCATGTAAGACACGTATAGTACTTTTCCTTTGCTTTTTGTCCTGTGTAGCAAGTTTTATAATGTTCAAAGTCTGCATTCTGGAGATTAGATTGCTGGTAAGCATTCCATTGTGTTATCATTCACCACCAAAGAATATACCTTTTCTTTGAAGACACAGCCACACAAGAAACTAGACACTGAGGAATAACAACACCAAGTATTGGCTCATTCTCAGTATTTTTGTGTCCTTAGAATGACATCTCATTTTTCAAAGAAATTCATTTTGCTTTCCTCAGTCTACTTTCCTTATATTAATTCAGTTGGTTTTGATTCTCCATTAAGGCTCAGAAGCTATTACACATTGACAAAACAAACAAACAAACAAACAAAGATGTCTGTAATCATTTGATTAATTCAACTTTTGGACTCAGAAATCCTGAAACCTTATAAGCATAATGGAACAAAATGACTTGAGAATAGTGTATTCTGTTGCCTATTTCTTTTCTCTCAGATAAATGTCTTAGTTATTTGCAGGAGTGTCTGGCAGGAAATGAAGATGGCTGCCACAGCTCTCTGATTGATGTCTCACTCTTTTTTGTGGTGCATCACAGTGTACATTCAAAAGGGACATAGGCAGTGGTGGGATTCAAATAATTTAACAACTGATTCTCTGTCCTAATGATTTCTTCCAACAACCAGTTTGCCAAACTGCTCAGAAAGTTAACAACCGGTTCTCCTGAAGTGGTGAGAACTGGCTGAATCCCACCACTGGACACAAGGCTTTGATCCCAAGAGTGTGGCAGCCATTTTGATGTTTCCCTCTTTGTAAACACAGCTGATTATTCGCCAATCACAAAATAATTAATCAGAGGATATTGAATGTATCCTCTACATTCAAAAGGTCCACTTTCCAACCCATGTTTTAAAATTTTCTCCAACTCAAGGATTTGCAATGCACTTTAAAGAAATATACAAAAGTTAACAGAAAAGTTCAGGTTAAAAATTATCAGGAAAAATTATTTGATGTGTTTTCATTCATCCCACGTATTTGGGAAGAAAAAAAATCCTACAATATTTTGTCCATTAGTTTTTTGGTTTTGCCACGTCTCTGAGTCATATCTATATCTTTGTTGAAAAAAAAATCAAAGGTTGGCTAAGGATTTCTTTGATTTAGGATGCTGGTAAATCTTTTGGTCATTAGCAGAACTGCAAATCCAGACTGTGAAGGAAGCCTAATGCATTCTTTTAATCTTTTTTTTATTGCAATGGGTATTTTTTTAGATTTCTGGCAATGTAATTAGACTCCCGTTCTGTTTGTTTCATCTTCAGTCTTGGCTGACCTACCAGTAGAGTTAAGGCAGCAATATGAGTGCCTGCCAGCCTCCCTGGAAGGCACTAAAATATCTTCTGTCTTTTGGACATCAATCTATGAAAGCTGTTGACATTTTTCTTCTCTCCCTTTCTCTTCAGCTGCGTTTCGGATGATTCCATAAAGCAGTACACATCAAAGGATCATCTGGCTAAACACTTTCAAGTCCCAGTGTTCAAATTTGTGGGTAAAGATAATAAGGTGAGCAAAAACTCAAATTCATGAATTTCAGGAGAGCTGACAAAGTCAGAAGTCTATTGAAATGGACTAGCAGAAGATCCAGATGCCACCAAGATCTTCTCTCACTTTTGATAGGAGAACATGAGAACGAATGTTGTTGGTAAATGAGGATTTAAATTAATTAAACAGCGCTTTAGAGGCAAAACCAAATTGAAATGCTTTCAAATCTTGCCTAACCCTGCTGTTTTCTTCTTCTATTTCCCATACCTACCATATTTTCTTTCTCCTGAGCTGTTGTTCAGATGAAATGGACCGTCTGAGATATGGTCGCTAAACACCACCCATTCCACCAAATAGATGATTTCACAGCTTGCTTCCCTTGGAAATTTTGTACTATTATTTTAGATTGGGTGACATCAAAACTCTCTGTTCTGAAACAAGAACTTCTCATGTGCAAGCACTTCTTAACAATGTTTGCAAGATCAATAAATATAGATGGGCTGTTCATCCTAAGAATTCATTATCACTACACATTTTATGGCACTAACCATAACATTCAACAAGGAGTTTCAAATACCTGGCACCCCAGCAATTTCAAAATTTCAAGGAAAGAATGACAGGGAAACAAGGTTTTATTCTACAGCGTAGAGGTATCATCAGTTTTTCTTGAAAAGGCATTAACAACATTACTCCTTTTAAGTTTTTGTTCAGGAGTAAAATACTATTGTTACCTAAACCGATATAAAATCTGGCTGTTTTTAAAGATTTCCAACCAAAATGTTCTGACTCATTCTCTGAAGCTCGCACCTACTGTTGGACAGACATATTTAATTTACATTTGCATGTGTATCTTATGTTTGAGGTAAAGATTGTTGCTGGATTAATGTCTGCTCCATATTACGGGGTGGCTGAAGGTTCAATGCAAATAAGATTCCACCAGGCTCATATTGCTTCTACTGTCTTCTACCTTCTGTATTCACCTCCTGAATGAGAGAAGTTTCAAAATATTGTACCAAGAACTGCAGCTAAGGCAAAATGAATACATGTCTCTTAGACTGTCAATCTCCAGGGGGAGGGGGCAGGTCTGCTTCTTTCAATTTTGGGCATGAAAATCCATAGTCAGAAGCTTAGATATTCTTTGTGTCTGAAAAGCAAAGCGGAGTTGGCAGCAGAGTCAGACAGTGAGAAGGTTGGGGAGGAACTTGGGCCAATCCTGGGGGCTGGGGAAAGCTCAGATGGGGACTCTGCGTCAGGAGGCAGAGAAGGAGGTGGACAGCAGTGAGGCAGAGGGACAGCTGGAGCTCGTTCCCAGTGCATGCATGCACAGAGCTGCCAGAAGACAAGAACAACTCAGAAAGCAGGATCAACTCGGGAGTAAAAGCCACACCTTGGAGGTGATTGGCCCCTCCCATAGGAAATAAAAGGGGAGCGAACAGGGAATGGGCTTTTGCAGGAAACAATTCGTTCATTCCGTGACTCTGAGAGACTCTGTTCCAAGTTTTGTCTTGTACTGTGGTTGGAAACAAGTTACGTGGCAGCTTGCCAAACGAGATAAGGTGTGTGGAGAAATATTCCTTTGAAAAACTGTTTGGACAAACGTTGCTGACTGTGAATGAACGTAATTCACAGCCGTTTAAATAAAAGAGGTTTTGACAGTAATTCCTGCCTCCTGCTTGTTAAGGAAGCCTAGGTCAGAGCAGTATGTATGTATGTATAGTATGTAGACATAAATATGCATTTTTTTTCCATTTAGGAAGTGTTCCTACATTGCCGTGTTCTTGTATGTGGAGTAACAGATGAGAGATCTCGCTGTGCACAGGGCTGTCACAGACGGATGCGCAGAAGAGTTAGACCACAAAACGAAGGAGATCACATCACACACCATATCCTGACAAGTGGCCCAATTAAAATCGATGTGCAAGAATAGATGTATGAAAATATATATACCAGTATATATATCCATATATATACTGTGAATATAGGTGTATAGCCCATTTCTCTCAGAAGTATATGCCCACCCCCCTTGAGTTCAAACTAGATTTAATCTACATCTCAATTCCATTGCATGTGGCGGGGATATTGAATGGGAAATTTGATTTTGCAGGGTCAAAGCAGGGTCTGCTTCAATTAGACATGATTTATTCAAAGCACAGCCAAAATTACAGGGGCATCCATGGCTCAAACAAATGTCAAGTTGAAGCTACTGCTGTACAGTTGAAGCCTTGCTCCCTTTTTTTGTATGCATCTAAACAAGTCTTCATACATGTCAACATGTTGAGTTTCGGTGAAGCAGTAATGACATTGGGATAACAGTTGGGAGTGGTAGAAATGTATCAACATATTAAACTGTCATGCTTAATTATGTGTGCATGTTTTGAAAAGTTGACATCCTCGTAGGCTTAATTATGATTTCATGGATCTAGAACCTTTCCCTACTGATCTGAGATAGGCACTGCCCTTATGCACCATCACAATACTTTGGAGCTCCTGCCAGTCTTTTCCTTCTCAGCCAATTAAATTCAGACGTTAATTGGCTACTAATCCAAAGGAAAGGCATATTTGTGTCACATCCTCCTAGCATATCCTCCCTAGGATAGACAGTTCCTACTTAGTATTCCTATCTTCCTCAGCTTCCCGTTCCCAAGATCTTCCATTCCCTTTTGAAATGAAACTGTTGATGTGATAATTTACACGACTTTCAGGCTGTTTTGAGAGATGGAGGTTTTTTTGTGCCACTGCAGAATGATCAGATTCTTTTTGGGGGGAAAATCCTAATCCCATAAAAAGGTAAATGCAACATGAAAATAAGAAAGTAGGGGTAGGGTACCAGTTAACATGGCACCTATAAAGGCGACTATTTGTAGCACAGGGTTGAAATGAGGGGTTCTTGGTGCTCTCCAAGCTTGGTTGTTTTCTTGCCGTTTTGTTAACCAAACTAGGTAACATCATCAATGCTGTAAGAAAACAACCAAGCTCAGAGTGCACTAAGGACCCCTCACCAGTTAACCTGTATTTTTTAATGAAGCCCTATTGGCCAACTGCAGGAAGAAGAATGGAACAACACTTGGAAAGCGATGGTGCAAAAATGTTAGCGATGATTAGATAGACAGCCTTGTGGTTGTGTGGAAAGAGCATTAGCCATTCTGATGCTTTCCTTTTTAGCAGTTCTGCAGGTGTTGAGAACGTTCTCGGTGATAACTCAGAAAATTTTGCAGAGGGGAAGGAAAAGAAGAATAATTTGCAGGTCATACAAGGATTGAAAATGTTTTCTGTTCCCAGAGTAATAATGCACACTAAAGTTTTCCGCATGCCCAAAGTTGAATTACTGTATTCAACTTCCTGAAGAGAAAACCGTGACATTTAAATGCACATTTTTTTTTCCAGAAAATGTATACATTGCACTGTTACGGAATTTGGAAATGTATTGCTACTGCTGCATATCTTACTATTATCTCTTTCTTATCACTCTTCTCTCATTTTTTTTCCTTTATGGAATTATCCGGAAATGTCTTCCAACCACTTGATTTATGTTAGCTCCCTATGCTGATTTAAGAAACTCTGTATCAGTTAATATTGTCTGCAATTCTCCCACCCGTCCAAAGTAAAATTTTCCAAATCTATTTTGAAAAAAAACCCCACACATTAATATTTACACTACTGAAATTTACATGCTTTAACTAGCTAACCATGTTTTTTTTTAAAAAAACAAAAAACAACTCCTATTCTCAGAGGTGAGAGCAGTTTTCACGCACATTTCTCCTTTTGCGTCTTGATTCAAAACGTTTCTTGCATTCTTTTCATCAGGATACTATGATATTGCTGTGTATGCTGTTGTGTACAGATAGTCCTCGACTTACAACACTTTGTTTAGTGGCTGTTGGAAGTTACAATGACACTGAAAAAAAGTGATTTAGGATGGTTACACCATGATCCCCATGATCACATGATCAAATTCAGACGCTTGGCAGCTGACTCGTATTTATGACGGTGGCAGTGTCCTGGGGCCATGCGATCACCTTTTGCAACCTTCTGACAAGCAAAATCAACAGAGAAGCCAGATTCACTTAACAACCGTGTTATTAACTTAACAACTGCAGTGAGTCACTGAACAAACGTGGCAACAAACGTGGGGCAAAATTCACTTAACAAAATGTCTCACTTAGCCACAAAAATTTGGGGCTCAATTCTGGTCGTACGTCGAGGACTAACTGCATTGTGATAACAACTATTTGGGGGAACCCAATGAAAGATTCCTGTTGTCTTTCACAGGATCACAGGAACAGGGGAAAGGGAAAGTTTTCTCTGGAGGATTATGAAAAAGAACCAATCCTTCTGATGTAAAAAGTTGGCCAGTGCAAATCCAATTACTGAAGTACAATAAAGCAGCTCCAAATACTTCAATCTCAGTCAGAAGGAGGTTTAATTCCATTAGCCTGTGTTCAGAGGAAAAAAAATAGTTTTCTTTCTTTAGAGAGCAATGGGTAATCTACCAGAATGCTTCAATTTTAAAGAGGAGGGTATAGAAAAAGAATCAGGAGATCCCCAAGAGTTTTACGTGTATGAACGATATATAGTTATGTCACTTTAAGTTGTAGAGTACTAGTTAATTCTATGTAGATAGAAGTAAGTTCCTTCCAATCTCTGACATTATTTTAAGCTATGTATGTTATTTAATAAAAGTTTGAAATGCTCTGCATTTTATATTTTTCTTACCATCATGTACCATCTATACCTTTTTCTTATTATAAGATGATTCGTGTTTTTTACTCTTTTAATGGAACGATGATCTAGTGAAAATAAAATGAGCATTGTGCAGTGACTTCATATTCCGATCTTGGTGTTTTTCTCTCATTTGTCTTCAAGCAGATGCCCACAACGCAAACGGAGTTCTCTAATGGGTTAATCCAGTCAATATTGATGAGCTTCTTCTTTTTTTTTTTTTACAACAATGTAAGGTTTCCATGACTTTGTATCACTTGAAAAGCAAAAGTGACAGCATGTGAGGAAAGCCATGGGCTGATCACATACATGTGGGTTGCAAAGGTGTATATTGTCAATATCATCTTGCAGCCTCTAGATCAGGGGTCAGCAACCTGCAGCTCTGGAGCCGCATGTGGCTCTTTCATCCCTCTGCTGCGGCTCCCTGTTGCTGGTCGGCTCCACAATTGATAGGGCTTTTGGTTAGGACAGGTAGAGGAAAAAGGATGCTGCGTTAGGAGGAGACTCTATGGTGGGGGAACTGAACTTCCGGTCAGCTCCAGAATTAAACGGAGGCTTCTGGTTAGGACCTTTGTGGTTCTTTGAGTGTTTAAGGTTGCCGACCCCTGCTCTAGATCTTCTTTGATGCCTGGATTGCTCACGTGCATCTCAGCTGCTCTACTTACATGACGAATCATCTCTAAGTCAAGCAGATGTTGTGGGAAGTAGATAGACGTCATTAGATAGAACAGATGAGGGTATCAGACTAAGCCTTTCCATTGCTTTTTGGGATTCCTTTCTCAATCATGCTCACTTGACAATTAATGCATGGGTGGTCACAAGGCTTGGGATTGATTCCCAAGCCCCAAAGTTAAGATATTTGTGCTTGTTCCAGAAGATAGAAGATCAAGCCTCTTGTAAACAAAAGACACCAGAAGCCACCGTTGTCACACTACCAAACAGCTTGATGGTCATTTTCACAATTCATCTCGTTCTTCTTCATTACAGATGCAGGCACCTCTTTGGCTGTTCATGAATGGACGGCAACCCAGAGTCCGGACTGTTTGAAATATTGTATCGGCTATTGACTCACATGCTGTAGCAAAAGAGAAAGAGATCAAATCAGGGGTGAAATCCAGCAAATTCTGACAGGTTCTGGAGAACCAGTAGCAGAAATTTTGAGCAGTTCAGAGAACCGGTAGTGGAAATTTTGAGTAGTTTGGAGAACCGGCAAATACCACCTCTGGCTGGCCCCAGAGTGGGGTGGGAATGGAGATTTTGCAATATCCTTCCCCCAGGAATGGGGAGGGAATGGGGATTTTGCAGTATCCTTCGCCTGGAGTGGGCTGGGAATGGAGATTTTGCAATATCCTTCCCCAGGAGTGGGAAGGGAATGGAGATTTTGCAGTATCCTTCCCCTGGAGTGGGGTGGGAATGGAGATTTTGCAGTATCCTTTCCCTGGAGTGGGGTGGGAATGGAGATTTTGCAATATCCTTCCCCCAGGAGTGGGGAGGGAATGGGGATTTTGCAGTATCCTTCCCCTGCCACGCCCACCAAGCCACACCACGCTCACCAAGCCATGCCCACAGAACCGGTAGTAAAACAATTTGGATTTCTCTACTGGATCAAATCCATCACAACTTTTCTTTTATAAAATGACTGGAATTTCTTTTCCTTAGACCATAGGAAAACGATCAAGATCTGACTCAACAACCTCCAGAACCTGTGCCTGAAGTTTCTGTGGTGCCACAGCAAACAGGGCCCTACCATTCCCCAAAGCAACAGTTTTCTTATTTTATAAAAGCTTCCAAAAATGCATCCAATATTCGGTTAGGAATATTGGTCTCCTGCTTGAGCAGAGGGTTGGACTAGTGTACAATCAAAATCCCTTCCACCTCTATTCTGATTGATTTTGATTTTCAAAAGGTACAGTATTCACTTTAGGAATACTGCACCTTTTCAAATTATAGCAATTTTTTTTTTGCTACAATAGCGTTATACCTATAGCATTGACAGAAACATGGGGAAACGATGCTAATTTTTTTAAAGGCACTTTGTCCCTTTATTTTAATATACAGGACAATTTTTATTTTTATTATATTAGGCTTTTAGTATCAAGAAATCATAAGCTGCCCAATACTACATTTCTCACCAAGTATGCATGGTTCTTATCATCATAGAAGGGCATTTCTTCTTGAGCCCCAAAGTACCTTTATCTCTAAAGGGGCTGCCATAATCCTGATTGGTCCTAAGGGGTGCGTGAGCTGAACCTCGGGCTGTGTTCCTGGCTTAGCAGTACTAGTACATCTTTGCCACTCAGCGAAAGTTCTTTGGTCCCTCAAACATGTTGGAAATAGTCCAATTTCGCCTTTCTCTGGCACTTTTGAGATAACTTGGACCATAAATTCATTCCCATTAGCGGGAGAATTCAATAAGCTGCAAAATGCTGTTATATTTATTGTCCCTTTTAATTTGGCATGATAACATGCTAAAAATATAGTATAAAGATTGCCATTTTAAAAAAAATAAAAGCTCTTGTTTTCTGGGAGTGTGAAAGGGAATGACCTGAACAAGGAGAGATTTAACCTGGAAATAAGGAGAAATCTGACTGTGAGAACAGCCAACCAGTGGAACAGAAGTTGTCTTCGGAAGTTGTGGAAGCTTCATCACTTGAGGCTTTCAAGAAGAGATTGGACTGCCATTTGTCAGAAATGGTGTAGGGTCTCCTGCTTGGGCGGGGGGTTGGACTAGATGACCTACAAGGTCCCTTCCAACTCTGTTAATCTGTTAAACTAGAAACATAGCAAATGGGGAAATGGTTTTAATAATTTTTTTCCTATGCCATTTTCCTCTTTAATAATCCGTCCTTCCCCTCTTGCTACATTATCACCCTATGGATAAATTTCAGTCCTGTTGATAAATTTAGGGTCAATTTATCCTAAACATGGGTCTCCTTTATCCAGTTAAGGCAGAACTTAAGAGAGGAATCCCCATCTCTTCTAGCACTGAAGATGTTTCCTAGTTGGGTCTGCAGGAAAACAACCAAGGACCCCACACCTTGCAGATCATTTCTGTCCAATTCATCCAATGTGAAAGGCTGCAAATAAGAAGGGCTCAATCCCATTCAGAAAAAAAGGAGGACAAGTGGAAAGGACAGTATAAGTATCTATGGAGAGGTCAAAAAAGGTTAGCATAAGAGCTGCAGACTTGCAAGAATGCAATAAAAAAAATTGTGGAGTTTCAGTCATGCAATCATAACCATGTCCTAACATATCCTGACTTTTTTAGGATCTTGTCAATATGAGCTGGAATAGACATGGCAACAGGTCAGCCAATGGGGACTGTTTGATTAGTCCTCTACCACCCTTTGGAGTCCATTTAAGCTCACGTCTACTGCTTCAGTGACTCCATCCAGCCACCTCGTTCTCTGTCGTCCCCTTCTTCTTTTGCCCTCAGTCTTTCCCAGCATTAGGCTCTTCTCCAGTGAGTCCTTCCTTCTCATTAGGTGGCCAAAGTATTTGAGTTTCATCTTCAGGATCTGGCCTTCTAAAGAGCAGTCAGGGTTGATCTCCTCTAGGACTGAACGGTTTGATCGCCTTGCAGTCCAAGGGACTCGCAGGAGTCTTCTCCAGCACCATAGTTCAAAAGCCTCAATTCTTTGGTGCCTTTCTTATGGTCCAACTTTCACAGCCATACATTGCAACTGGGAAAACCACAGCCTTGACTATACACACTTTTGTTGGCAGGGTGATGTCTCTGCTTTTTAGAATGCTGTCTAGATTTGCCATAGCTTTCCTCCCCAGGAAAGTTTGGTATAGAGCAGTATTATCACTTCTCATGATCTTAACACTATCCTTCTGTTGTTGCAGCCTAAGACTGCATTTTTTTTTATTTATTTTGGCAACAGCAACACATTACTGGTTCGTACTCAAGTCGTGGACACCTAGATCTGTCTGTGGAAGAAGATTTGCCGAAAAGGTCAAACTATCATTTTCCTTATAGGTCTGAAGTAAAGAGTTGGAGACAAGAGTACTGGGAAAATGGAGACTCAGCATGTCTAAACATTTCTGACCAACTATTTTTCCCACTGTGGTTTCTTCTTCCTGACTTCTGAAATGATTTATGAAAAATAGTTTCTTCTTTTCAGAAGAGTTTCTTACTTTTTGGCATTCTAGCCAATATTTATAATTTTATTCGCCTTTATTAACTAGTAGAAGTAATCTGGAAAAGATTTTTTGGCAATGTGATTTAAAATATATAGCTTTATAAATATGCATGAGACATTTGCTATAAGAGAGAACATCGCCTTCCAGATAAATACTTAAAGGAGAATTAAAAAGAAAGAAGAGAGAAATTCAAGGAAAGGAAAATACATGTAAATACAGGAGGATCGAGTATTTTAAAGGGTGCCCGGATCTGTGAGACAACAGAAAATGATATAACTGAGGGGGAAAGTGCTTCCTAATTAAAATATGGGTTTCATTATTTCTTTCAGTTAAATTAATTCAGAAGGCAGAATATAGCAAAGGTTTGGAATCTAGAAGCTTAATATTTTCAGAGTTAGCTGTAATATGCTTAGAATTCATAATTTTTAAAAGAAGTGTATATGAATTCAGAGATACAGAGTAGATTTTCTGTTCTAGTTAGTATGATTCAGCATTTTGGGGGATTTTATTGAGGCTAACTGAAGGATAAATTTAGCTAATGTAAGATCGAGTTTATTAGCCACCTAATCATTTTTTTTCTACAGGATGTACATTTATGATTTGTGGCTTTGTTATTATGCTATATATATCATTAATACTGCTTATTATGAATAATTATGTTTTTTCACTAATAAAAATATATACATAACTCACAGTTCTTTCATCCTTTTCTATAAACTGTTAAGATTTAATGCTATTTCTATGTAAATTGGAGCAGATTTAATGATAGCACTATATTTAAATCATAATTTTAATTAATAATTCAATAATTATTGAATAATAGAGACATACAACAGCAAGCAAACTGTCTCAGAACAAAATAAACTACTGGTGACTCTAATATGGTATTTATGAATAATGGATTATACCATTACATTCTCATGATTAAGGGACTGGAGGCTAAAACATATAAAGAACGGTTGCTGGAACTGGGTATGTTTAGTTTAATGAAAAGAAGGACTACGGGTGACATGATAGCAGTGTTCCAATATCTCAGGGGCTGCCACAAAGAAGAGGGAGTCAAGTTATTTTCCAAAGCACCTGAAGGCAGGACAAGAAGCAATGGATGAAAAGCAATCAAGGAGAGAAGCAACTTAGAACTAAGGAGAAATTTCTTGACAGTTAGAACAATTAATCAGTGGAACAACTTGCCTCCAGAAATTGTAAATGCTCCAGCACTGGAAGTTTTTAAAAAGAGATTGGATAACCACTTGTCTGAGGTGATGTAGGATTTCCTGCCTAAGCAGAGGGTTGGACTAGAAGACCTCCAAGGTCCCTTCCAACTCTGTTATTCAATTCAATTCAATTCAATTCAATTCAATTCAATTCTATTCTATTCTATTCTATTCTATTCTATTCTATTCTATTCTATTCTATTCTATTCTATTCACTTGAAGGTTTATCTGTGTTGTCAGGGTCACTTGAGTAATGCAAATGGGTATGGAGCCTTCTTGGAACTGCCTTCTTCAAACTTTCAATAGTTCCAAGAAGGCTAAACACCAGGGGTGAAATCCAGCAGGTTCTGGAGAACTGGTAGCAGAAATTTTGAGCAGTTTGGAAAACCGGCAACCGAAATTTTGAGTAGTTCGGAGAACCAGCAAATACTACCTCTGGCTGGCCCAAGAGTGGGGTGGGAATGGAGATTTTTCCAATATCCTTCCCCCAGGAGTGGGGAGTGAATGGTGATTTTGCAGTATCCTTCCCCTGGAGTGTGGTGAGAATGGAGATTTTGCAGTATCCTTCCCTGCCACGCCCACCAATCTATACCCACCAAGCCACACCCACCAAGCCACTGCCACAGAAAAAAATTGGATTTCATCACTACTCCACACCCATTTGCACTACTCAGGTGACCCAGATGACCCAGATAAACCTCCAGGTGGCCTCAATGACCCTCTAAAAGAATGCAAATGACAATTCATGGGAATGGTCTTAAAACATTATATTCCATCATCCTTCTTATCTTCCATTTTTCCCTTAGAAGGGTAGATCACTCAAACTGTCTGTTATGTAATTGCTTGTTTTGTGTGAGAGAAAAAGATTGAGGCTGTGATGGGATGCTCTTTAGATAGGATAAGGTCAAAGTTCCCCTTAGTAGATTGGAGGAAGATGTGTTTTGATCACAGACTTAATTAAATGTCACCCCTGTCTTACGTCATTCTAACGCAGTGGTTAGAATGCAGTATTGCAGGCTGACTCTGCCCACAGCCAGGAGTTCGATCCTGATTGGCTCAAGGTTGACTCAACCTTCCATTCTTCCAATGTCGGTAAAATGAAGACCCAGATTGTTGGGGGCAATATGCTGACCCTGTAAACTGCTTAGAGAGTGCTGTAAAGCACTGTGGAGTGGTATATGAATCTAAGTGCTATCGCTCTATGATCATCTCTAATATTAGCCTGCTGGAGAAGTCATTCACCCCATAAAAGAGAAATGAGTGAATAACTTCTCATGCTTCTAAGTGCAGGAAGAAATTTTGCTGGAAATTAAGTAGGAAAATGGAGGAAATGGGATAGCAAATGGTCTGTATACATAAGATCATAGATTCAGTTCCTGGCATCTGCAGAATGCAGCTAAGCAAGATGTTTGTCTGAGCATCTAGAAGATAATGCCAGTGAATGTACTGTAGCCACACCTGAGCAAGGACAACTAACACTAATCTTGTGTATTAAGGTAAATTTCTAGAGTATCCTTGTGCAGAACTGGGCAACATACCCAGAACTAGAGGATAATAACCTAATCCCAAACTTCATGGATATCAAATCAGTTCTCACCCCTATTTACAGATAT
The DNA here is from genome assembly GCF_059756535.1 of Pantherophis guttatus. NCBI lineage: Eukaryota > Metazoa > Chordata > Lepidosauria > Squamata > Colubridae > Pantherophis > Pantherophis guttatus. The sequence goes on along the minus strand of NC_142068.1, from coordinate 75,811,452 downwards.
GTAAATAATCACTGCTGAAATGGTGAAAGACACAAAAAGAAGAAGAGACTGAGTAAGATGCATTGAATTCAAGCCATAGGACCAGGAAGTGGAAAATCTACACATTTTATCACCCTAATCAAAGCCAGTGAATTATTAAGTCACCTTTTTTTTTTTTGAGAAAGTCCCGTACATCAGTAGCTCTGAAGTATGAACTCTCTAATTTATCTTAATTGTTACATTTGAAAAATAAATTAGCAATCCCTCTGCCATCTAATTGCTTCTTATTTAACCAAAGAGAACTTAATGGTACATGAGGATGAAATGCCTGCCTGAATGAGCTTTTTCAAAATACTTTGTTCAGTGTTCCACACCTTTTTTAATTCGCAAATACGTTTTAATAAATCTCTGCATCTTTCAATGCAATAGCCTGCCTGCCTGCCTGCCTGTCTGCCTGCCTGCCTTCCTCCCTCCCTCCCTCCCTCCCTTCCACTGACTGGTTTTAGAGGAAGTTTTGTTTTTAGTTATTCAGAGGGAGATACAGGTAGTCCAGGTTTGGAGTGGTGCAGTGGCCTAGAGGTGGAGCTCTCGCCTCACAATCAGTGGTGGGTTGCCCCCGGTTTGCACCGGTTCTATAGAACTGGTAGTAAAACTGGCGGGAGGCTCCGCCCATCAACCCTGATGTCATCAAAATGCTTCTGCGCATGTGCGGAAACTTCTGCGCTTGCGCGCAGCCCCGCTACAAACCAATAGTAAAGGTGAGTAGAACCCTCTCACAATCAGGAGGCTGTGAGTTTGATCCTAGATAGAGGCAGATATTTCTCTCTCTGGGCACACTGAGAATATATCCGCTGAACAAAACTCTGCATTGGAAACAGGAAGGGCATCCCGCCATTAAACACTCTGCTAGCTCCATTCAGTTGCCCAGACTCCACCCCGCAAGGCAGTGGTGGGTTGCTACCAGTTAACCCCGGATCGGGCAAATCGGCAACGGCAGCAGGAGGCTCTGCCCACCCACCCTGATGTCTCTGCACATGCACAGAAGCTTCTATGCATGCACAGAAGTGTTGCACACACGTGCAAGCGCATGTGCACCAGGGGTGGGTTCTACTTTCCTTTATTACGGGTTTGTAATGGGGCCGCGCGCGCGCTCTTCTGAGCATGTGCAGAAGCATTTTGATGACATCGGGGTGGGCGGAGCCTCCCTCCGGTTTTACTACCAGATTGTTTTTTCACTATAAAGTAAACTTTTGATAAACCAGTTTGCATATCTCTTATTCATTGCTCTCAGCAACGTTTCTCTGTGCTCTATACTCTGCTGGTTGGTAACACAACAACAATATCCTTAACAGGAGGCACCGGTCTACCACCAAACTGCCTTTTACTACTGATCAGCTGTAGGGCGGCCCTTTGAATCCCTGCGGCAAGAGTTTAAACAGTTTTTTTCTTTTAGCTGATCAACTGGGACTCAGGAGGCAGCAATAGATTGGGGGTGGGGGCCAAATAAAAGGTAAGAATAATGCGGGGGGGGGCTGGGGGCGGGGAGACAGAACCAGTTCGGTGACGTCATATCATCACCCCTACCGGCTCGGCGGAACCGGGCGGAACTGGGAGGAACCCACCACTGAACTGCGCATGCTCAGAAGCTTCTCCCATTGTGAACCGGTAGTAAAGGTAAGTAGAATTCACCCCTGGCTTAGAGAGGGCTGTAAAGCACTGTGTAGTATATAAGTCTAAGTGCTGTTGCTATTGTCCCTGTCCCTCCTGTTACCTCAGAACGTGGCGTGGCACTGCAGCCATGCGTTTATGTGTTTAACATCTTCCCCATCAGGAAACTTACCTTCTACCTTGGAGACAAAACCAAGGCTACGTTTAAGGTCAGAGCAGATGGACTGCAGGCACCAACGAAACTTGGCATCGCAGCGATATTTATTAGACCCACAGGTATCATAACATGCATCCAGCTGGTTACAGCATTTAGTCATGGCTGGGATGCCCATGTCAAGCTGTAAAAGAATGCCAAAAGATGAGGAAAAAAATCATTCTGGGGTTAGAAACGATTCTCCCCTCCTCCCATATTTCTCCTATAAAAAAGGCTCTTCATGCTGTCCACAATGAATATTTTAACAAGGGGAAGTGCTATATATTTGACTGCCCTGCCCAGCAGGAGGACTGCAGTGAAATGTGAGATTAGACAAATTGATCTTCTATTTATTTTAGGAATAAATAGGAACCAGGAGAGGATCTCCTGAGCTATATCTGCCCATACAAAGCGACAAGATATTGTTCAACGTCCAAGGATGCTTTCAGCCAACCCGAATAGGTCAACAAAGCGGCAACTGTCCCAAACTTTCTTGGAGATTGACCAGGAAATTTTTAGGGTGGCAGAGCAAGACTTCCCTTCTGTTGCATCATGTTGAAAGTACCAGCAATCAGTGAACAGAGAGTCTGAAGCTGGTGCAGTATAATATAACATCCAGGATGAACTTGTACAATGCAAATATGCAGCATGCAGAATGGGCAAGTTCCATTCAGCAAACGCAGGTCATTTCTGCAACGAAGAATTCTGTAATGTGGGCATTTCAATGCTAGCAAATTGTAGGAAATATCAGATGCTGGCTACATTAAATTAAGTCGCGGCACCAGTTGAGGTAAGATTAATGGAGTCTAATCTGAATCAGACTTGACTGTTTTAGCAGTCCCCGTATTGTTAATATTCATGTTACAGTACTCTGGGCCTTTAACATTAATTATTAAGATGATAGAAGCTTTCTAGCCAGCGTCCATTTCCAAATCTGCGATTTCTAGAAGATATATTTAACAGTACAGCTGTTCCTAACAGTTGGGGATTAAATAGTTTGTTGCCTAACCAATCAAAGAGTGAATTCTATGGGCAGACACATTCATTTTGTCTGCCATAAGCAGCTGGCCATCCCCTTTGGCACGCACAGAGAAATAGCTTGCATAACATGGAAGAGAATGACAGTCCAGGCCAACTTTGTATAGAAATAGTTGAGCAATTGCCGCTATTTACAGCTAAGTCAAACGCTTCTTTCTTCCTGGATGTTTTGATCAGTTAATTATTTCATAAGGGAAATGGGTTGTTAGTACATACACTTTCTGGTACCTTGAGACCCAGGAAATGGGAGCTACAGCCATTGGGTTCTGGAGATTTATAATTTGGTCTAGGCAATGGTGCTTTACCTGGAAAAAAGAAAAGAAAAGTGCTTTGTGGCAGCCTTGAAAAGAATTATACAATATAGCATAAAGTCCTATACATGCACCTGATGTCCTTCAGAGGTTGAATTCCAATTATCATCAGACCTAATCAGCATGGCCAGTGATAAAGGATGATAAAGTCTAGCAACAGCTCAAAAGCTAGAAATTGCATGTCTGTCTTTTATAGTGTTGTTGGAAAATAGGAAAGACACAGCTAGGGTTTGCCAAAGACAAGGACATAAAGTTAATTAAGAATCCTTGAAACAAAATCCAATAGAAGATCAGAAACTTTACTTGTGTTCACTCTTCTGACTAGAGCTATAATTCAATTCTGGACATTTAAGTTTTGAATCACTCACTCACTCTCCTTCTGAAATATAAAAGCAGTCTTTGAAAGGGATTCCTTTTGTCTTTAGCCTTTTAGATGTTGCCGCTGCAAACAAAATAACTTTTGGATGTCAAAATTTATGATCAACTACCATGTTTTTCCCCGAAAATACAACCTACCCCAAGAATAAGCCCTAGCCTAACCTTTTTGGGGGGGCTAATGTAGGCCCTATCCCAAAAATAAGCCCTAGTGAAGGGGATGGGCATGGCCAGCACAGGAGGCAGCCCTTCCCAGTCACCTCATGGCTGTTCGGCCTCTTATTCGGAGCCACGGATCAGCTGAGCCAGCGAGGGCCAGGAGCTGGCTCTCATTCCTTCTCTCTGGGAACAGCCTGTTCCTTTCAAGCAATCAAATGTCGCTTTAGAAAAGGACGTACATCCCAGGATTGCAACGCTGAAGGCTCGGGATGGAGCCTTTTTGAGAATTCCATCTGTACTGAGCTCAAGGAAAGGATGACAGGCAGGAAAATCCTCCTCCTCATTTTCCTGCCGTTCATCAAAAAGGCTTCATTCCGAGCCTTCAGCGTTTCCCAGGACCCTGCAAGACTTGTTATAGCATTGCATGTGTGAGGTGTTCATCATGTATGTGAGGTTCATCACATCAGCGCAGCCTCTTGGAGCAGGATCCTGCAAGGATTGTTATGCCATTGTGCGCGAGAGCGGCAGCACCGCGAGGTTCGACATACTGGCACAGCTGCTTGCGGCAGGACGCCAGCTGTGCCGGTGTGATGAAGCTCGCAGAGGTGCTGCCGTTCACAAGTGCAATGCCATAGCAAGCCTTGCAGGATCCTGCTCCAAGAAGCTGTGCCAATATGACAAATCTCATGGCAGTGCCACTGCTCCTGTGTGCGGCTCGCTCGAGTTGCGAACAGCCCGGGGATATGGGTGATCTTTATGTGGCTGTGATGACTGCAGGATCCCAGCCTTCCGAGTCCGGCAAGGCCCAGCTTTTGGACTCTGGTGCGCTCTTTTCCTCCCAAGTGGCAGCGTGCATCCATGGCTTACTGAGTCTGACCTGATGATTTTGGCTGCTGCCGGCGGCGGCTCTGACCCAATCCTGGCCTCCAACACTTGGCGGGGGTCGAGCCCAGATGGCTTCATGCAGGAGGCAAGGGGCTGTGAGGGAGCCCATTTCTTGCATTGGTTGGGCGGGGGTTGCCCACGCAGAGGCCGGGCCTCGAGGCACCACCCTGAGCAGGTGCCGAGCTGGAGGCAGCAGAGGGTCAGTCCCCTTACCTGGTTGCCCTCCACTGTTTCTCATCAAATGTCTGTCTGTATATGTGTGAGAGAGAGAGAGAGAGAGAGAGAAAGAAAGAAAGAAAGAAAGAAAGAAAGAAAGAAAGAAAGAAAGAAAGAAAGAAAGAGAGGAGAGAGAGAGAGAGAAACGGCGGAGAGGAAACCCTTTCAAACAGCATTGCCTGCAATTCTTGTTACTCCCCTCTGTCGTTTCTCTCTCTCTCTCCCTCTCTCTCTCTCTTTCTCTCTCTCTCTCATTCTCTCTCTCACACACAGAGAGATTTGATTGCTTGAAAGGGACAGGCTACGGTTTGCGTCTACTGTAAGCACATGCTTCCCACAATCTTCCGGAATTGTCCTTTTCTCAAGCAGCAGCAGCTGGGTAGAGGCGGGGCGGGGGGGGGGAGGCAATTCCGACAGGCCGCATGGCTTTTTGCCACAACCAGCGCTCGCTGGCTCAGCTGATCTGCAAGCCGCAGTTAAGGGACCCAGCAGCCATGAAGTGACTGCGCTCCCCACCTCCTGCACCTCAGAAAAAATTAAAACCTCCCCAAAAATAAGCCCAAGTGCTTATTTTCAAGCCTAAAAGAAAATAAGACCTGGTCTTATTTTTCAGGGAAACACGGTATATGCCATTTCGTGTTACCTTTATCGTCAAATTTAACAAATAATGTGTTATGCCGGTAATCAAAGACTATAGTTTTTCTATTCCATATTTAATGTTGCAGATCATGCCCTTATTAGAAACTCAATAAGTTTTTAAATAAGGCAAAATACCTTGCTTTTCTTTATTTATAATGAAGTAATACAACTAATTTGTGGAAGAACATTATATTTTTAGGTATAACACAAAGGAAGCAGGTTTTAAGAACCGAGACTTATACAAGAGGGTTCAAAAGAGTCAAAATGCCAATAACAACTGCATAATGGAAGTCCTGTGCCCTTTTTCTGTATGTCACATGTGCAGTGCATTTGAAAAAAATGGGTGAGGCTTCAAATACAGCTAGTCCTCGACTTATGGCCACAGTTGGACCAGAATTTCCATTGATAAGCAGTTGTTGTTAAGTCAGTTGTGCCAAATGTTAAGACCTTCTTTGCCCTGGTTTTGAAGCAAATCACTGCAGTTGTTAAGTAAATCACCAGTCATTAAGTGAACCCAGCTTCCCCCACTGACTTTGCTTGACAGAAGTCAGCCAGGAAGGTTACAAATTGTGATCACATGATGACCCTGGGACAGTGTCACCATCGTAAATGCATGCCAGTTGCCAAGGGCCAAGATTTATGATCGCATGACTATGGGGATGCTGCAACGATCATAAGCATGAAAACCAGGGGTGTCAAACTCAAGGCCTGGGGGCTTAGATCTGATCCATGGTGCCACCCTGGAAAAGCAAAGGACTGGCCCATGGTGCCTCTGCCAGTGAAAACGGAGCTTGGGAGAGCTGCGTGCTCTGTTTTTCCTGGCAGAGAGTTGCAGGAGGCCATCACAGCTGAAAATGGAGCTTGGGAGCCTGTTTTCCCTGGCAGAGTGCTTGGGTCCCCCAACAAGAGTGACGTCGAGTTGGCCATGCCTAAGCTGGCCACACACACCCCGGCCCCCCAAGGTCAAACACAGCCCTGATGCGGCCCTCAGTGAAATCAAGTTTGACACCCCTGATGAAAACCAATCATAGGTCCCTTTTTCACTGACATTGTTAATTTCACCAGGTCACTAAATGAATGGTTGTAAATCGAGGACTACCTGTATGTGTACTATCATCGTGACTTCTTTGTTACCCCCACCCTGCAGATATCTGGTTTGAGGGAGCTGACAACTATCAAATAATGGGGAAAACATCAGCTGCAAGCAAAAATTAACACTCGTCATTACATATTCACATATGTAATAATGTTTAACATAAATAGAGTATAACAACTCTGTTTGGGTTGGCCAAACAATTCCGAGTCTTAGTACTCAAAAAAGAGTTGAAAAGGTAACCAGATCAGGTTTAATCTGTTCCAGAAAGTAGGGAGCAGACAGGTACCCTATCAAAGAAGTAATATTCTTTTATAAAATAAATCTCTTCATCCTAGCCCCTTTGTAGATGGTTTCCCTGATACAGTCCCATCTGCTTGTAGACAGTGAAAAATGTGCTATTTCACATGTTGTCAACATCATTTCAACAGGGAAACCCACTCATTCACACAGCAAAAGAGTTCATCTTTGGACAGAGATGATTAGTACTGGGGAAAAAAAGATTATCTGTCAAACAGTTGCTTAGTGCAACACAACTTAAAATCTGCTTCCCTGTCTAATCCAGCGCTATCTGAAGGCTGTTCTTTTTCTCAATTTTAAAACCATAGATGCTAAATTAGCTTGTTTAGAGAAAGCTCGCCTAATCATGGGATGCTTTCTTTGGTTATGTTCAGACTTGATTATTCTACCCTGTTTCCCCGAAAATAAGACATCCCCTGATAATAAGCCCAATCGGGCTTTTGAGTGCATGCGCTAAAATAAGACACACACACCCTGAAAATAAGCCCTCCCCGAAAATATTTAAATGCAGAGCTGGAAATCAGGTAAGACAGCAAGAGGGGCCCCATCTTGCTCCATGGACCCCAAAATAATAAGACCTCCCCAAAAATAAGGCCAAGCGCTTATTTTGAGGTTCAAAAAAATATGACAGGGTCTTATTTTCGGGAAAACACAGTACAGAAATCTGTGTATTTTAAGAATTATTTTTATCCTTTCTTTTTGTCAAAACAATCTTAAGAATGAGTAACTGGGGCCAAATATAGCACCCAGAATATTTGTAAGAGCTACTGTGTTTCCCCAAAAATAAGACCCTGTCTTATATTTTTTTGAAACCTGAAATAAGTGCTTGGCCTTATTGCCATGCACTCAAAAGCCCGATTGGGCTTATTATCAGGGGATGTCTTATTTTGGGAAAAATAGGGTAGAAGCTCATAATATATTAAAGCTACTCCAATAATTTTGTATCAGCTTTTTATTTTAGAAGATCATGGGATTGAACCAGGAATAGTTGGTTGACTCTGCCTCAATAAAGGGAGGAGGAGGGGTCAGGCTATTCTCCTGAAGCCAGTGTGTGAAGGTGTGTGAAGGCAATGGATGGAAACTAATCAAGGAGAGAACCAAATTAGAATTAAGGAGAAATTTCCTGACAGAACAATGAATGGAACAACTTGCCTCCAGAACTTGTGGTGATCCAACACTGGTGATTTTGAAGAAGAGATTGGATAACTATTTGTCTGAAATGGCATAGGGTTTCCTACTTGAAGAGAGCTCAGTCTAGAAAAACTCCAAGGTCCCTTCCAACTTTGTTATTCTGTTCGTTTGTAAGCAAAGTATGACCTCAACCAATGAATTATGCTTCCAAACAGATAGACAGTTAGAGAAAGAGAAAGACAGAGACAGACAGACAAACAGACACACACACACACAGTTTTACATGCATGACAGGTTGGTGACTATCTAGTAGTTCTTGAGATGAAAAACATGGGAACAGACAACTGGTGTGTGAAATGGCTATGCATAGTGCTTACATAACTATACACAGTACATATTACAACTTGGCAAATGGACATCTGGGTCTGTCCTCTATTGGCGCTGCCCGCCAAAATGGGTGGGATGGAGTTTCAAAATACTACATTATTTTTTAGTAGCTTAATAGTCTCCAGAACTCCCTGCAGTATGAAGATAGGCAGGAATCTTGTGTGAACTTTCATTGGTTGCCAAGGAAGATTGACACTCTATGGACATAATAGGAGCAGGATGACCTCATCCTTTTGTCATGACCTAATAGGTAGTTCCCTCAATTTTCCGGGCATCTGCTCCTACATTTTTAATAGGGGCTCTGTATTTTAAGAGGCAAGAGACACATTTTACATTGAATTCCCTTTTAACCCAGATTTATGACTCAATGTACAGTATATTTGCTTTATATACTGCTCAAAAAAATAAAGGGAACACAAGCAGAAGACATCCGAGATCTGAATGAATGAAATAGCCTTATTAAATACTTTGTCCTTTACATACAGTAGTTTATACACTGCTCAAACAACTAAAGGGAACACAAAACTACTGTATGTAACGAACAAAGTATTTAATAAGGCTATTTCATTCATTCAGATCTCGGATGTCTTCTGCTTGTGTTCCCTTTATTTTTTTGAGCAGTGTATATATATGGATGTCATATATATATATATATGTCATTTTCAATTTATAAATTGCTCCCTAGGAGGTGCCTTTAGTAATGTACAATGTAATCATCAATTACAGTTTATCATGGCAACCTGTTTTGTTAAAAAAATGAGGAAAGTCAATGCTGTGTAAACATTAGAGCAGGGGTGTCAAACTCTATTTCATTGAGGGGCGCATCAAGGTTGTGTTTGATTTCGCGGGGGCCTAGTGGGCATAGCCAGGAGCCAGTGACCCTCCCAGACTCTGTTTTCACTGGCAGAGGTCTGCAAGAGGCCGTCACAGCTGAAAATGGAGCCCGGAAGGGCTGCATGCAGCCCTCACGAGCTCTGTTTTCACTGGCAGAGGCACCGCAGGCCGGTCCTTCACTGTTTCCAGGGCAACCCCACAGACCAGATCTAAGCACCCCGTGGGCCAGATACGGCCCGCAGTCCTTGAGTTGACACCCCTGCATTAGAGCATACAAATCATACAGCAATAAAGGTAGCTGTATCTGAGGGACCATGTCTCCCTGATTGTGTCTCCTCATCCCATCAGATCTGGTGGGAGAGGCATATCTATTTTTTTAAAAAGGCTATCTGGCAAGACAAAGCTTTTTCTGTTGTGGCGTCCTGTGACAGAATGTATTGATGGCCTTGGGAACTGAGGGGAAGAGATGCTGTCTAGGAAACAATCAGAAAAGAGAACCAGAAGCCCCCAGTGGCTTAATGATCAGAGGAAGAAACATGGGAAGAACTCAATCTAACAGATCGAGCAGTTAAAAGTGACGGCGGGAAGTTTGTATTTTCAGAGTTGCAAGATTGATATCAGTCCTACTACTAGACCAGAAGCACGACTAGATGAACGAACTCATTCTACCTTGGGGTAAGATTCAGTGGTGGGTTGCCCCCGGTTTGGACCGGTTCTATAGAACCGGTAGTAAAACCGGCGGGAGGCTCCGCCCACTGACCCTGACATCATCAGAAGTGATCTTCCCATGTGCAGAAGCTAGGTGCTTGCTCGAGCAAAGCAAGCACACGCGCACAATCCCATTGCAAACCAGTAGTAAAGGTAAGTAGAATCCACCCCTGGTAAGATTCCATCAAGGTTAATCTTACAAGCTACAAAAGGCGAATACTGGATGGAACCTGCAGAGTAGCTGGAACCTGGCCATGATGAAAACTGGGAAGTTTGGCAATCGTTAAATAGACTGTGCATGGCTACAGCAAGATCAAGAGACATTTGAATAAATGGGGATATTTGTTGACTTCTGCCTGCTGCGAGTGTGGAGATTTACAGACAACAACACACACGCCTACGCTTGCCCCTTGTTGCCCTGCCCAATGTACTGTTATGACAGTGCAACAGAATGCAATCGAGGCTGCATGCTTCTGGACCAACGCAGCTTAAATCAGGCTTTTATACTTTTTAAATTTTTTGTTCTTATGTTTGCATTTATACCTATGTATAAAATTTCAATAATGATGCCTCTGACACGAATAAATCCATAAACCCGGCAAAAGTGAAAGTACAGACTTCCCACTTCCACTTTTAAGCATTTGATCGATTAGGGTGGCATTCCTCTCATTTCCCAAAGTCATCAACACATTGTATTACGCATCCACTCTCTCCAGAAAGAAGATTAGCCCCAATCCTGCTGGTCTCTGAAGACTTGATTATGCCATAGCACATGTGGATGGGATGGGATGCTCATACTTGTGATATTTTTTTTGCCTCAACTGCCAATTTGTATTCAGTGTCATATTATTACTAATAGCAATATATCAAGAGCCGTGGTGGTGCAGTGGTTAGAATGCAGAATTGCAGGCTAATTCTGCTGACTGTCAGCAGTTCGATTCTCACCGGCTCAAGGTTGACTCAGCCTTCCATCCTTCTGAGGTGGGTAAAAGGAGGACCCAGATTGTTGGGGGCAACATGCTGACTCTGTAAACCACTTAGAGAGGTCTGTGAAGCACTGTGAAGCGGTATATAAGTGCTATTGCTATTATCACTATTTTTATATTTTTAACTGCAGCTTGCCACCCAGAGTCATAAGGCTGAGAAGGGTGACTAGGGGAAATTCTGAAAGTTCCACACGTCTTAAAGTTGCCAGGTTGAGAAATAATATTTTGAGCTATTCAAAGGAACAGGAACACAGATATATAACCCCGTGCACAAACACACAGTTAAAGTTTAACATTAACCATTTTAAGGTTAAAACTTTGTTTCTATGAACAGATCTGCACATTTCGAGTTATTTAACAGACCTTTCAAACAAACACAACAGCAGAACTACTGGCTGTGAAAGACGAAGTAAAAGGCTTTATAATACCATATAACATGAGTCTTATGCTCATGTTTGAAGCACAGTGGATGTTGTGCTAAATAGTTCAGTATAGATGCCTGCTGATTAGCAGTTGTATTTCAGAGAAATAGCACCTCAAAAGGGATTCCAATGTACAGTAGATCCTGCCAAAGACATGAACTTAGATCAAGGCTGATGATAATTATAATAGGTTATGGGTAATGTAATTTAATAAGAAAGGAAATGATCCTTCAGCTACCCTAGAGCTGACTCCACTGATTTCATAGCTTAAAAAGAGGGACAACTTGATTTATGTCAAAAAAATAACTGGAAGCTGGTAAAGTTGTTCCAACATGATCTTCAAAACACTCTTCTGATCAAAGCCAAAATGCTATACTTTGCACCATCTGTAGTGTCTCAAACACTTTTCAAGGAGAGTGGTATACAGAGCATATTGCCATCATGTAAATGAGGCAATTAAAATATAACTCACCCTAAGCAATCTCAGCTCTTTAACAAGGATATTAGAATAACATGCTTTTTTATTGTGATAATGTAAGAACTGGCATTGAATCTTCTCTATACCTGGGCATGTCTACGTGTGAATCAAATGTTTTTTTTTTACCTTAAAGTAAAAGGGAAGGAAGTCAGAGTAAATAATTATTAGCCATATGAGTGGGAAAAAGAAAGAAGTAAGACGTTGATTAACAGTGGCTGGGGAATTCATTAGTACCAATTTCAGAAGCTAATGGAGTGTAGAAAGTATAATTAAAACAATATACATTATCAAGCAAACCAGAAGAACAAAGAAAGAACAAGGATGTAATACTTTGCATCCAACAAGATTATCGGTGCTTTTTTCTGTCACCGTTTCACAGCCACAAGGGATTAGCAGTGGTGAAATCTAATTTTTTATACTACCGGTTCTGTGGGTGTGGCTTGGTGGGCATGGTGGGTGTGGCTTGGTGGGTGTGGCAGGGGAAGGATACTGCAAAATCTCCATTCCCACCCCACTCCAGGGGAAGGATACTGCAAAATCCCCATTCCCCCCCCCCACACTCTGGAGCTAGCCAGAAGTGGCATTTGCCGGTTCTCTGAACTACTCAAAATTTCCACTACCGGTTTTCCAGAACCTGCTGGATTTCACCTCTAGGGACTAGGTATGCATCACAAGGACCTGTGTGTGCATTAATTTTACTGATCCAAAAATTCATTTTTAGCTTTTGTCCAGGGAGAAGAAAGGAATATAACTCTGCATTCTAAAAGAAAAAAAAAATCAGTCTTGACAGCATCACATGGAAAAATTTGCCATTCCAAAAGTTACTTGGGCCCTAAATCCACATGGCTAGTCGGGGCAAATGATTTCCCTTAACCTATGATAGACAGCCTTCTGGGTTTTTGAATGGATGGGGAACATATAATGATTTTAAACTGAGAAACCATTCACAGAATGCACAATTGAGGATGGCTGATGGATGGGGACATAACCAGTGTGAATGCATGCCCACACACATATTTATAGAATACATCCACTCTTTCACTCACTCACACATCTAGCTAAGAAGCCCTCCCTCCCTTGCCATCCTAATTATTGTCACTGTTTTTCATTGCTGTTTGCAGTTAGAAATCAGTGGTGTGTTACCCATTTCTTAGATGATGGGTGGTCATTATGTGAGAGGTAAAAAAAAAAAAACAGGGATTATGGGTCGATGCAAGAAGAAAGGAGAATTACATGTGGTCTATGGGAATCCATACTGTTCTAGTCCAGTGTTTGAAAACTGAATTCCATAAGTGCATCATCTAATTACTCTTTCTCAACCTTGTACCCTTCGGCTGTGTAAAACAGTATCCCATTTTTCCCACTGTTGTAGGTTGAGGGTGGAGGATGTACAGTGATCCTACAAAACTAGAAAGCATTCAAAAGTCCACCTAGTACAGAAAATCAGCAGGCATGTTGACAAATCTAGCTCCTTAAAATGTATGAGAAGTAGAACAATTCAATTAGTAAGGCAAAATAAACAATCATTCGGAGAGAGTTCTGCCAATGTACCACATTTTAGTTACAGAAGCATATTGTAAAGACAACTATCCCCTTCTAACAGGGGATAGTTCTAACTTGTTAGAAAACAAGACAACTTGTTAGAAAAATGATACGCATCCCAGTCTTTGCAACCGAAAAGTAATGCTGTTTAGTATTAGTTGTTTTGCTAGAATAAATGGAATAAATGGAACTACAAATATGATATTTAAAGGAATACCAAGATACATCCATTCTTGTGGATGAAATATATAACGATGTTCATGATAATAGAGCAGGGGTGAAATGTAAAATTTGTTACTACCGGTTCTGTGGGCGTGACTTGGTGGTGGTGGTGGGGTAATGTGATGGTGGGCGTGGCCAACTTTTTTTTTTTTAACTTTTCAAAGCATTTTTTCTAATGCTTTGAAAAGCCTCTGCTGATCAGGCAACTCAGCTGGCATCGTCAGAGAGGCTTTTTAAAAAATACCTCTCTGACGATCCCAGCTGAGTTGCCTGATCGGCAGAGAGGTATTTTTTTAAAATCAGGCAACTCAGCTGGGATCGTTAGAGACTTTTCAAAGCATTTTTTTAACCACCTCTTCGGCCAAGAGGTTGCAGAAAAAATGCTTTGAAAAGCCTCTGATGATCCCAGCTGAACCGCATGATCATCAGAGGCTTTTTTTTTACTTTCAAAAGCATTTTTTCGTCGGAAGAGGTTGTAGAAAAAAATGCTTTTAAAAGTAAAAAAAACGGCTCTGATGATTGTGCGGCTCAGCTGGGCATGGGGGGGGGAGCGCAGAGTTTTTTGCTACCGGTTCTCCGAACCACCCGCCGCCATCACTACTGGATCAGGCGATCCGGTCCAAACTGGGAGCATTTCACCCCTGGTAAAAATACAGTGTCTTGGTCAATTACTCATCATTAAAGCATCTAGTCAAACAAAACAAGGAAACATTGTCTAGTGTAGGGAAACAGCAACTGCCAACACAAAATAACAATGTTGTGCAATCAGGGACTGGACATGAAAGGAGCAGCAGCAGAAATACTTACCATATCTGCACCTGTATTGACAGACTCCATTCTTTCCTCCTAACAGCTCTGAGACAAAGTCAAAATAGCCATTAACAGCGTCAATGCTATCTCGGATGGTCCCAATTCCCCAGTCGGAATAGGAGCTTTCCTCCGGCAATGGAGAAGGAGGGATGACGTTATCCTGCATGGTTTCTTCAGTGCATTTCCCTTGACTCAGAGATAAGCACAGAATCAGTGCCCCGATGAACAGCTTCATGTTGAAGTTGGACAAAACAAAATTGGTCCCAGGAAAACTCCAGGAACAGAAGCGGTGCCAGTGGGATCGGGATAACAAGACTGGAGGTATTTTGAGTGTGCTTTTGTGGTGGACTTTAAACACTGCTGTGTTAACAAGATGAAGTCACCATAATCAGGCAGCACAAAGTCCACATGGACACTGTGTGTTGCCCAATATTTAAGGGCTTTGAAATGTTCTGCCCAGGTGGACGCTGGGGTGGCAGAATTCCAAGGCTAATCATAAACTCCCGCAGGCAAACTCGTCCTCTCCCCCAAACCTTTGGGTCCCCCATCCACACCTCCATTATGGGTCCATTTAGTTATTTATGGCTTCTGCTGAAACGCCTGGAGCAGTTTATGTTTGAAACAAAGCATAAAAGAAAGGGAGCTTCCCACTTTAGTTTTGGAAAGACAGGTATTTTCCCCAACCTCAGGGTGTGCTTGGTCTCAGAGCCCAAAAACTGTTCCAAAAGCACATGCAGGGTTAATGGCATTTAAACTGTATTAAAGGGGGAAAAGACCTCTTCCCAGTTGTGCATCACAAAACATCTGAAGTTGAAAATCTAGCAAGATTTAGTTGTTTTCAATACCTAATTGGAACAGTAGAATTCAGGAGGCACCTGAAACTCCTGGGATCAATAGTTTCACAAAATGGGGGCCACAACTAAAGAGGTTTCTCTTCTTGTCCATAATCTCCTGCTTAGGAGGGACTTGAGTCAGACCTTCTTGACCCTTACCTTATTGGGCATATAGATTCAATCTTGGTAGAGTAGGACCTGCTAGAACCTAATATACCATCTAGATTTTAGTTCCCACCCTTCTCTTTAACTCCCTATCCCCTGGAACAAGTCAATTCATCGAGTGATGGGTTGCTACCGGTTCGCCCCGGATCAGGCGAACCGGTAGCGGTGGTGGCAGGAGGCTCTGCCCACCTGCCTGGATGCTTCTGCACACACACAGAAGCATTATGTGTGAGCGGGAGCGCACCCACGAGCAAACTGGTAGCTACCGGTTTTGAAACCCGTCCTTGAATTCATCTCACTACACAGCAGTGAGATGACCACTTATCCAATCGAACAACAACAAGGTTATCTCTGCCCCTCAAAAAGTTAGGTTGAAAAAATGTGTATATATGTACAGTATGTCACAGAAGTGAGTACACCCTAGGGGTGAAATCCAGCAGGTTCTGACAGGTTCTGGAGAACCGGTAGTGGAAATTTTGAGCAGTTCAGAGAACTGGCAAATACCACCTCTGGCTGGCCCCAGAGTGGGTTGGGAATGGAGATTTTGCAGTATCCTTTCTCTGCCACGCCCACCAACCACACCCACCATGCCCACCAAGCCACACCCACAGAACTGGTAGTAAAAAAAAATGGATTTCAGCCCTGGTACACCCCCTCATATTTTGTAAATATTTAAGTATATCTTTTCATGTGACAACACTGAAGAAATGACACTTGGCTACAATATAAAGTAGTGAGTATACAGCTTGTATAACAGTGTAAATGTGCCGTCCCCTCAAAATAAGGCAACACATAGCCATTAATGTCTAAACTGGTGGCAACAAAAGTGAGTACACCCCTAAGAGGGTTAAGGCAGTGCTGGAAAATAATGGTGGCCACACAAAATATTGACACTTTGGGCCCCATTTGGACATTATCACTTAGGGGTGTACTCACTTTTTTTATATATATTGCTGCCTAAATAGAATTGCAAATTTAAAAATAACTACTTTAATTTCAGTAGAATTACAAGGAATCATTAAGACCAAATTCCTGGGAGATCTTTTCAGTTATTCAGCTTATTATCCTGGTGGGCTACTTTAAAGACCCCATTTCTATCAGTGGTATTCTGAAACTTCAGAAGCTCCCACCATCTGGGTCAATGATAAGGGATGCTGGAGTTGGTCCTCAACAACATCAGGTAGGGTTATAGAGTCTCCATCTTTTTTTTCCCCCCACAGAACTTTCATTTGGGCTGGATAGTGTTTCGGATAGAGAATTACCTTCTGTAAATTTGGATATATGGCTCATTCTGTCTGATGGGCAGCCACCAACTGGTCTTCTCTTCTCTTTGTTTGCTTCATTTACTCTTATGGCAGTCAAGGAAAGCTGAAAGACAAAAAAAAATCTCCCTGTCATTGCAGCCAGTGAAAAAAGGAGAAAGGGAGGAGATGAGACTGTCTCCTTGAGCAGCAAAGCAATTGAGCCATTTGTTTCAATGCAGAAGTGCCATCCAGGTTTTATCTAGAACCTGCCCATTATAATCCTTTGATGAATGTTACTGCAGGTCTGGGCACACTTAAATGTTCATCATGACAAACCTCTACAACTTCAGCTAATCAATAACCCCCTATTAAGCTCACTGAGATTTTCTCGCAAGTAAGATATACTGTATCGGGCTGCAAAGTAGGAAGTTTATTCGAGTTTAAGTACAGTCTGGGAGGTTTGAGAGAAGCCTTTGTGATTTTATTCTCATGCATGTATTGAAAGGAAAGATGCTATATATCTTATATCTTTAAAATATACTATAACCTTGACATACATCAATGATCTTTGCCGGCCTCAGGCCAAAATACCTCATCAGAAGTAGATCTTTTCAGAGTTTTTTCCTAACTTTGTGATTCTCAGGGCCACACTTTCATGGCTTCTTTCTAAAGACAAACTATCTCACTGGGTCTGATATTTTACAATACTTGGAATTTCCACTCAAGGCTGGTTCAATATATTTCGTTATTTGAGGCAGAGAGTTATCCTCAAAACATAAACTATGTTTTGTTCTAGGTCAAGGGCACAAAACTAAGTGAATTATTTTAGTCTATGAGGTGGGAAATATGATAAGAACCTCTTCCAATCCCTGACACTAAAACTACAATAAGAACAATTTATGTAACTATCCATCTGATGCAGGGATGAAATCCAAATTTTTTTTACTGGGCGTGGCTTGGTGGGCGTGATGTGGCTTGATGGTTGTGGCTTGGTGCATGTGGCAGGGGAAGGATACTGTAAAATCTCCATTCCCTCCCTAATCCAGGCAAAGGTTACTGCAAAATCCCCATTTTCTCCCAATCAGCTGGGACTTGGGAGGCAGAGAATAGATGGTGGTGGGGCCAGTCAGAGTTTTTACTACCGGTTCTCCGAACTACTCAAAATTTCCGCTACCGGATCCCCAGAATTGGTCAGAATCTGCTGAAACCCACCTCTGGACCAGTGGTGAAATGCTCCCGGTTTGGACCAGATCAGGCGATTTGGTAGCGATTGTGGCAGGTGGTTCAGGGAACCGATAGCAATGGTGGCGCAAGGAAACTACTGGATGGAAACTAATCAAGAAGAAAGCCAATATTGAACAAAGGAGAAATTTTCTGATAGTTAGAACAATTAATCAGTGGAATGTCTTGCCTCCAGAAGTTGTGTGTTCTCCAACACTGGAGGTTTTTAAGAAGAGATTGGACAACTATTTGTCTGAAATGGTATAGGCCCTTGATGGCAAACCTACGGCACGAGTGCTACAGGTGGCACGTGGAGCCATATCAGTGGGCACGCGAGCTCAGCTCCGGCGTGCATGCACGCGCTGACCAACTGATATTCAGGCCTTCTGGGCCCGCCAGAAGTCAGGAAACAAGCTGTTTTTGTTCTCTGGGGGGCCCTGGGGGGGGTAAGGCTGTTTTTGCCCTCCCCAGACTCCTAGAAAGGTTCTGGAGCCTGGGAAGGGCGAAAAACGGGCCTACCGGGCCCACCGTGTCATTGCGTGGAGTGCATGGGGTGTGTGCATAGGGTGTGTGCATGGGGTGTGTGCATAGACCACGTGCAACCCCGCCCCTGCGTGTGACACCCCTGCACGACTCCCGCTTTTGGCACATGATGGCAAAAAGGTTCGCCATCACTGGTATGGCCTCTCCTGCTTGAACAGGGGGTTGGACTAGAAGACCAAACTTCCAAGGTCCCTTCCAATTTTGTAAATCTGATATTCTGAAGATTTTTTTTACTCAGCAAAGGATCCTGAGCAATCTTAGTGATCGATGGATTATGAAATAGATCAAATATATGGAAATATAAAATAAAATATAACATTTCTACTTTGATGCTACTTGTTTTATCAATTCACGAGTGGACTAGAGTTTAAAACCAAGTTGATTTGGGTTTTAGGACAACAGAATACTAATCTGGATGAGTCTCATCTACAAAATGCCTCTTATTTTTTATGTTGTTCTCTACCAACCAGGTTACTCTTTAATTGCATATAAAGAACACCTGCCTAGGATATATTTTTCAGTTCTAAGATAGCATATTTTCATAAGGGATGAGTGTTTAATGTTCTGCAATATGACACTTCACACAGAAAAAGGTGACTAGGTAAAACACTTTTCTTTCCTACATTTTGTTACCATCTGTTTGATTTTCCATTTTAATCATGTACTACAATTGAAAACCAGATCAATTTGACCTGAGTCCATCAGATGTTAAATGCTTGTTTTCCTTTCCTTCTTAAATATTATTTGTAATTTGGATTACCTGCTATCAATAACTGCTGAAATAAAGGAAAACAGGTTCAAAAGTCATGTTGTCCACTCTGTTATGCTTCAAGGAGCAATAAAAATATTTCCTGGGTGAATCATCTCAGCATATATAATAAAAGGTTACAGCGTTGGTAACAGACCCATACTTTGGTTTATATGAATGAGCCAAAGGCTATAGTTTATGCCATGGAAAACATATCTATAACCAACTTGTAAAATTGGCAGCCCATTCTTTTTATAGTGGGTTTTCATAAAAAATTTGATCATTCTTGTCTCATACAGATTGATGGAACTGGGTATGTCTACTCTAACAAAGAGAAGGATTAGGAGTGCGATGATACCAGTCTTCCAGTACTTGAGAGGTTGTCACAGAGAAGAGGGAGTCAACCTATTTTCCAAAACACCTGAGGGCAATATAAGAAGTAAAGGGTAGGTCATTAAAGAGAGATCCAATCTAGAAGTAAAGAGAAATTTGTGGACAGTGAGAACAATTAATCAGTAGAACAGCTTGCTCTAGAAGTTGTGGGTACTCCATCATTGGAGGTTTTCAAGAAGAGACTGGACAGCCATATGTCCACAATGGTATAGGGTCTGCTGCTAGAGCAGGGGATTGGACTATAAGACTACCAAGGTCCTTCCAACCCTATTATTCTATTTTCCATATTCTAGATGCAGAAATATATGACTGGGCATGCGAAATATATTACCGCTGAACTTTTTCTACTGCTTTTATTAGTTATGATCATGAAAGAGTAAGTAGGTCAACTGTGTTCATATTTATGGTTTTTATTATGTGTCCATTTATTTAATGGGAATGTATATTTATTATTTTATTTATTAGCTAGATTTATATCCTCCAGAAGCTCCCCATCCGCACAACTCTGGCGACAAACTGGGCTGAGAGAAGGTCCTCCAATAAGTTTCTATGGCTGAAGATGGACTATTACAGGGGTGTCAAACTGGTGGCCTGTGGACCGAATGCGTCACACGCAGGCCACGCCCATCCCAGCTCCGTGAAGGGGGAAAACGTCACGAAATGTCACGTGACAGCAATGTGACGTGGCGAGTTTGACACCCGTGGATTAGAAGCTACATTCTGACCTAACCCTTGAACCATTACGTCAACCTGGCTACAGTATATAGTAGAAAAGTGTACTATATACATATGCAGCTATTGATTACTTGGTTTACTTTTGACAAATGTTGTCTAGATTAACATTTTTCATTGTAATTATCTCCAGCAATTAAAAGGAGGAGATAAAATGGTTTTCTGATTTATCCTTATAATAATCTTGTAAAGAAGGTTGGATTGATGGTGTTTAGGCTGCCGTTCTAAGCCCTGGAGTATATTAACAAAGTAACATGCTGTTTTTAATATGCAAACTGCTTCGGGGACCCTCTAATATATTGCGTATTTTTCTCTTTATTTATTTAAACGGAACAAAGGAAAAAATAAAACAATGAAAACACACCAAACAACAGCAACAAAAAATAAACAACAAATGATATAGCTGTTATTGACGAGGGATACAGAACATTTTTGACAAAGGAAGTCCATCTATAAACTATTAAAATCTTTAACTGGGCAAAACAGTGTACCATAGAGCAACAATTGTTAAGTTACCAAGTTACCTCAAATGGGCTAGCTTATAGAATGTGTCCAAAATTTGGGAGCCATTATCCATGTCTCCTGTGAAATTCAAATTTTATAAAACTTTTTTATATAACAAAATGATCATAAAACAGTTTATGACATAATATACAATGTTATAAAACATTTCCTCTGCTGATGTTTGACTGTGCTGTACAGTTCAACATGGGCTATTTTCGAGGCAAATACTGAAGGTATCCCAGCTTTTCCAAGTGAAGACAGTTTATCAGAAATTCTGTCCAGTCTTTTCTTTAAAAACGTTCCGTCATTTTTGAACACATTGAGGAATCTGATTAGGAAATATCTCTGAAAGGATGACCCAGCAGGTCATGGATTTGTCTAGCATTTCATTATAATCATCCATATGTAATCTATGACTATAAACTTAGGTTAAAAGTAACACATGATTCCAATTACTTAGTGAATTGAAGACCTGATATTAACTACTTTAGCGATGTGGCTTAAAGGTGACGCAGAAATAAATCTAGGAATAGGTATGTATAGTATGTTTGTAGTTGTCATTTAAATTTCTAGAGCTGCCTATCCATCCATGACTCTCGGTTGCATGGAAGGATTACAACAGAGAAGCAATATATTCAAAGCCATAAATAGCAAATCAAGATGCCAGAGGAAAATGCCATAATTGTTGAAATGGATGACCATTTACTCCACTGTGAATATACCCGCATCCCAGCACAGAGCCTGGGGAAAAATTAGATCTTCAAGGCTTTCTTGAAAGACAACACTCCCCAGGGTTGGGGAGGGGTGAATCATGGGATGCTGTCCAGAAATTAGGGACCAGAGAAAGCATGACTCTTGGGAGCCACAAGATGGCACTCCTTAATAGATGGAACCCAAAACATGTCAGAACTTCAAAGACAGAACATCTGGAGAAGTTTCTTAAATGGTTCCTGTAACTGTGAGAGAGATCTTGGAGTCATGAGCCAACAATGTGCAGTAGCAGCTGCCAAAAAAGCCAACACAGTTCTAGGCTGCAGAAACAGAGGGATAGAATCAAGATCACGTGAAGTATTAATACCACTTTATAATGCCTTGGAATACTGTATCCAATTTTGGTCGCCATGATGTAAAAAAAAAGATGTGGAGACTCTAGAAAGAGTGCAGAGAAGAGCAACAAATATGATTAGGGGACTGGAGGCTAAAACATAGGAAGAACAGCTGCAGGAACTGGATATGTCTAGTTTAATTAAAAGAAGGACTAGGGGTGACATGATAGTAGTGTTCCAATATCTCAGGGGCTGCCACAAAGAAGAGGGAGTCAAGCTATTCTCCAAAGCACCTGAGGGCAAGACAAGAAGCAATGGGTGGAAACTAATCAAGGAGAGAAGCAACTTAGAACTAAGGAGAAATTTCCTGACAGTTAGAACAATTAATCAGTGGAACGACTTGTCTCCAGAAGTTATGAATGCTCCAACACTGGAAGTTTTTAAGAAGAAATTGGATAACCATTTGCCTTAAGTAGTGTAGGGTTTCCTGCCTAAACAGGAGGTTGGACTAGAAGCCCTCCAAGGTCCCTTCCAACTCTATTATTGTTTTCTGTTCCTCAAATGTTCAGACTTTATGCTAAACAGGCCTTTGCAAATGACAGTCCTCAGTACCTGAATTCCACCTGAAAGCTTACTGAATTATTACTTAATGTAGAGACTTACATTTGTGTGGCCTCAGGATGTTTCTTTGCTTAACTTTGTGGCTCTAAGACAAGAGGTCTCAGAATGAAGGAAATTCTATGGAATTAAGAAAATACAACACCGTCATTTCCCCTCACTGATTACATTTGAAAGTGATTGCTCTATTGGACCGAAAGTCTGCAACAGTTTAAAATGGAGGTCAGCGCTGGGTTTCACATTTTGTTGCTACCGGTTTGCCCCGCGTGCAAACGTTCGTTTCGCGTGCACTCCTTCCGCGCATGCACCCGGCCTTCTATGCATGTGCTTTCCTCATGCATATGCCTTCCATGCATGCGCCCAGCCTCAAAACCGTGCCTAAATAGGATGGCATAGAACCAGTACAAACCGGCTGAATACCACCTCTGATGTAGGTCATTTAAAACAAAGCCCCAACTTGAAGGTGATTGGCAGCAATTTGGAATAAAAAGTAAAGCAAGCAAGCAAGCAAGCAAAAAACAAAATAAAAAGACTACCTGTGAAAGTTAAAATTATGTCTATTCCAGACTCATTTAATGGACATGAAAATAGCTTCAGGGCACTTTCAAGACAAGTGATGCTTCTCTTATCAATCAGATGGCTGGATCAGGATTCTGGGCTTATAAAACTTGCTCTGAAATTGCTTTGAAATGGAGCAATTTTCAAAAGGAACTTCATTAAACTTTGATAGAGTTATGGATGGAAAATACAGCAGAGTGAATAATAAAAAAAATTGTCTGAATGATACTTCTTTCAATGTCACATACTTACTCAATCCCCATAATAATTTTTCAAATATTTCATAAAGGTATGTTGTTCTTCCAGTTCTTTATCCCTGCTAATAATTTTTCTGAAGAGAAATTAGTATAATCCATAGTCAACTGTCTTTTTTCCCCTCAAGTTTTTAATTTTTTAATGTTTTTTTTACAAACATATCAATGCGTGAACAGTGTGGCACCTGAGTGTCATACATTCTAATATGAATAAATCTAGTAGAATTAATCATAGTTATTACATTCAATCAACTTATATATTTCTGTTAATAATGCATATTTATATTAAGTTGCAGTCTGTCATTATCCAATTATTCCTTGTTTTCTGGTTAATGAGAAAACATAGTCAACTGTCTTTTATTGTTTGTTTATTAAAATTATGTGCCACCCAATTTACTATGGGGTGATGAGGTCTTTGCACAACAAATTGCTTTAGAGCAGTGCTTTTCTAACTTGGCAACTTTAAAATGAGTGGATTTCAACCCTTGGAATGCCAGGGTTTTGGCTGAAGAATTCTGGGAATTAAAATCCACCCATCTTAAAGTTGCCAAGTTCAAAAAACACTGCTTTAGAGCAAGAATACACATACTTTATTTCTTGAGCTAAGAACAAGAAGTTCTCATTTTAGTACTCAATAGTCTATGCCCGTGATGGGGAACCTATGGCACGCGTGCCACAGGTGGCATACGGAGCCATATCAGTAAGCACGCGAGCATTGCTCTAGCTCAGCTCCAGTGCGCAGGCCAGCTGATTTTTGGGCCTTCCAGGCCCCCAGGAAGTCAGGACACAGGCTGTTTCTGGCCTCTGGAGGGCCTCCCGGGGGGGGGGGAGGCTGGCTGTTTTCACCCTTTCAGGCTCCAAAAAAGCCTCTGGAGCCTGGGGAGGGCGAAAAATGGGCCTTCCGGTCCCACCATGCCATCACATGCCAAAAGTGGGGGGTCATACGTGTGGGGGGGTCATGTGCGCATGCACAGGGGGGAGCATTGAATTATGGATGTGGGCACACGTGCATGTGATCCCCCCACGCTCCCCACACTTTTGGCACGCGACGGCAAAAAGGTTAGCCATCACTGGTCTATGCTATTGGCTTCAAAGTCATTAGAAGGCTTCTGTTACTCATTTAAATTTCAGATAAATAAATAAGGACTACAGTGATACCTTGGTTGGTACCTATCATTAATTGGCTCCTGGAGGCATGATGAGTACCAAAAATGATGGGTACCAAACAAATGTTTCCAATAAGGAATAATGTAGTGAGTCACAAGGCAGCCAACACTGACAAACTCTAGCTTGTGCGTTGAGTATCAAACAAACAGGGACAAAGTTTTTGAGTCAAAATGCACTGAGTACCAAATTTGATGAGTTTCAAAGCAGTTGACTGCCAAAGTACCTCTGTAATAGAATCAGAAAGGATTTTTTTGGGCTGTCAAGTCCTGTAATGTATTTATTATCTTTCTCATTTTAATAATTCCACAGGTAGGTTCTCCAGGAGCAGTTCCAGGCATTTCCCAGCATATTCATGATGACTGTTTCATATCTAGGTCTGGAAATTGAGTCATGGCAACTGGAATTCTTTACTGTTTAGATTTGAATTTTTTTTGCTGCTTATCGAAGTAGCTTCTTCAGTCTCAGCAAGTCGGTTAGGGGGACTGAAGAACTGAATAAGCTATTTGGATAAGCAGCAAAATATTTCAAATTAAAAAAAAAGAAAGAAATCTAATTGCCATGCTTCAAATTCCAGACAACTCTAACTGGATGATTAAGAATCTTCACTAACATATTTCATATCTAAGGTGTAACTTCCATAACAAGATTTCTACTTAGTTTTCTGCAACTGGGATGGCAGTGTGTTAAAAGTAAAGGTAAAGGTTCCCCTCGCACATATGTGCTAGTTGTTTCTGACTCTAGGGGGACTCTTCGTTTCAAAGCCGAAGAATCAGCGCTGTCCGAAGACACCTCTGTGGTCATGTGGCCAGCATGACTAAACGCCAAAGGCGCATGGAACGCTATTACTTTCCCACCAAAGGTGGTCCCTATTTTTCTAGTTGTATTTTTAACATGCTTTCGAACTGCTAGGTTGGCAGAAGTCAGGACAAGTAATGGGAGTTCACCCCGTTACGCGGCACTAGGGATTCGAACCGTTGAACTTGCGGCAAACTTTCGATTGACAAGCTCAGCATCTTAGCCACTGAGCCACCGCGTCCCTGGCAGTGTGTTAGGACTGGACAAAAAAGATACAGGCTTAAACTGAGTTTAGTCCCTGATGAATGTGGATGCATCCATAAAGCTTTCCTGGCAATAGCTGAAAGTGCCTCTGCATTCTTCCAGACTCTTGTTTGATTCCACAGTCTAGCTTTCTTCCAGGAGCCACGGTGGCCCATGGTCAGAATGCAGTATTGTAAGTTAATTCTGCTGACTGCCAACTGTCAGCAGTTTGACAGTTCAGTCCTGACCTGCTCAAGGTTAACTCAGCCTTCCAAGGTCGGTAAAATGAGGACCCAGATTGTTGGGGGCAATAGGCTGACTCTGTAAACCACTTAAAGAGGGCTGTAAAGCACTGTGAAGCGATATATAAGTCTAAGCGCTATTGCTATTGCTGTTTAACAAATGGTTCTTAGTGGAAGACTATCTGTACTTATGGGTAGTGAAGTCAAAGGAGAGATTTACATGAACCCCCTTCAGTCGTGCCAAAGATATACATTGAAATATGAGTGATAAAATAGCTTTCTAGGAATTTGAGATAGATGAAATAAAACTGGCTTCCAATGCTGCTGAGAAATTTCCTTCTGAAAAGCTCAGCACAGCAGCTCCCCCTGTTGACTTCAAATCTCAAAACTTGTGCGATTTCTTCCAGGTGTCCTTGAACTACTTAGCTCAGTGTTTCTCAATCGTATCAGCGTTAAGGAGATGTGTGGAATTCTGGGGGATGAAGTCCGCCCATCTCAAAAGCTTCTGAGAATGAGGAACCCCGGTGTGGCTTCTGTCCTCTTGGCAGATGTTGATGCAAAGGAATCTTTTCTTGCTGAATATTTCATGTAAGGCCTCGACAACCTCATGGGCTTTTACAAATTGACTGAGTCACAGACCTTCATATGGTAAGTATGTCCCAGATATTTTTTTTTTAAAGAAAATACTTAGTAGGATTTATTTTATTTTTTTGAATGGTGATAAATGCATTGAGCTTTAGAATAAAATACAGTAAGGAGTTGGGTTTTTTCCCCCCATTCCCAGGTAGCCTAAACTGGATGACCTTTTGCTGCCATTTAGGGGTCTCAAATATTTTTTGCTGTCCCCATCTGGTGGTCCTACTTTTAGGCCATTTGGGTCATTTAGAATTTGGGAGCAATTCATAACGTGGGTAGCATAATGGATAGGCTACAAAACAAACTGCATATGTTGCGTCCTGACATCATTTATATCCCCTTTCCTTCCTTCCTGCCTCCTCTTCCGCCATACCATCATCATAGCTTTAATACAGTTAGTCCTCGACTTACAACAGTTCGCTTAGTGGCCATTCAAAGTTACAACAGCATTGAAAAAAGTGACTTATGACCATTTTTCACACTTATGACCATTGCGGCATCCCTATAGTCATTTGGATGCTTGACAATTGACTCACATTTATGACGGTTGCGGTGTCCCGGGGTCATGTGATCCCCCTTTGCGACCTTCTGACAAGCAAAGTCAATGGGGAAACCAGATTCACTTAACAACCGTGTTACTAATTTAAGAACTGCCATGATTCACTTAACATGCCCTTGTCACCTCTCGCCTGGACTACTGCAACGCTCTCTACATGGGGCTCCCCTTGAAGAGCACCCGGAGGCTCCAACTGGTCCAGAATGCGGCCGCGCGGGTAGTCACGGGAGCCGCATGGCGCTCCCATACACCTCTCCTGCGTGAGCTGCACTGGCTCCCAGTGGTCTTCCGGGTGCGCTTCAAGGTGTTGGTTATCACCTTTAAAGCGCTCCATGGCATAGGACCTAGATATCTTCGAGACCGCCTGCTGCTACCGACGGCCTCCCATCGACCTGTGCGCTCCCACAGAGAGGGCCTCCTCAGGGTGCCATCAGCCAAACAATGTAGGCTGGTGACCCCCAGGGGGAGGGAGGGCCTTCTCTGTGGGGGCACCTACCCTCTGGAATCAGCTGCCCCCAGAGATAAGGAGAATCCAAGACCTCGGTGCCTTCCGCCGTGCCCTTAAAACCTTCTTTTTCCAGCAAGCCAGGCTGGCCTAACACTTTTTAAAATGTTTTTAATTGTTTGTTATTGTTTGGGGCCAAATTTATATATATCTTTTTAATTGTATTTTAATGTTTGTAGTTTATGCTTTTACTTGGCTGTTCACCGCCCTGAGTCCTCAGGGAGAAGGGCGGTATACAAATTTTAAAATAAATAAATAAATAAACAACTGTGTTACTAATTTAAGAACTGCCATGATTCATTTAACAACCGTGGTGAGAAAAGTCGTAAAATGGGGCAATATCCACTTAACAAATTTCTCACTTAGCAACATAAATTTGGGGCACAACTGTGGTCATAAATTGACTACCTATACAGAGCTCCATCTTGAATGTACAAACTAACTGGTGATACCACAGCCCTGTCTTTCTATAGAACATAGCCCCAAAACACAAGGTGAAAATTGGTACAGGAGTCAAGTCACTTTGGAAAACAAGAAACATTTTATACTCTTCCTTTCAACAAACTCAGGACAAACTCAGTATTCAAATGTAGCTAATATTAAGTAAGGTGTTACATGAAAATTGAGTCCATGGATTTAGAAGTATGCTGATTAAGTCACCTCCAAAAGGTCATCTATCTATCTATCTATCTATCTATCTATCTATCTATCTATCTATCTATCTATCAATCTATCTATCTATCTATCTATCTATCTATCTATCTATCAATCTATCTATCTATCTATCTATCTATCTATCTATCTATCTATCTATCTATCATCTATCTATCTATCATCTATCTATCTATCTATCTATCTATCTATCTATCTATCATCTATCTATCTATCTATCATCTATCTATCTATCTATCTATCTATCTATCCATTCATCTACCCATCTTCAACTTTCATTAGAGAGCGTGTACTTTTTTGGGGGGGGAGATATCTTGAGAGACATACAGTAATTCATAGACTAACATTTCTGTTTTTATTTTTCTGCATATTTTTAATCCCCTTTGTCTTATGGTATGCTTGCTTGGGAATAAGTCTTGTTACGTTCCAACAAGTAGCAATCATAACGCAGAGCCATACAGGGCCAGATCCAATTGAGTCTATACAGGAACTCTTAGAGAACCACAGAGAAGTCCCCAACTACATTTTTTAAAAAATGCAATACATGACACACACACAGGTACCACAGATAGCTTAGATACGATGTCCATATTCAAAGCATTTTTAAAGGCTGCTACCTGAATCCAAGTCTTGATTTTTGCTCTGTGCTTAAATGGCTCTACTGACCCCACAATGGCTTTATAGACAGACTTCTCTATTCATTAAGGGCCTTCATTGGACTAGCCTTATGAATGATGCAAAGGAGAACAGAGTTGCTCTGCATCTTCACTTCTTTTGCATTTGGAGACTTCAGCAAGTTATTCCAGAAAATGAGGGCATTGGTAATCCATTAAAAATTGGCACAGAGAGGACATTGGACTATTACATTAAAGCTCCCAAACTACCATGCCAACACCTGGCTAAGGAAAGACGTCCATTTGTAAATGAACTCTTCTTTGCACCAAAAAGTAAACCTGTAAGGGCCACCTGGATTTGTACCTTACCTAGAGATCTGCTGGGGGGCAATGCTACTCTGCACAAGCAACATTTTAAATCGGCATTTTGTTTAGCAGCAGAATTGAGCTCTCGGGATAGGTTTCTGTTATGAATAATGCAGCCAAATGGTTTCTGTCAAAGTTGTAGAACAGCCGAAGAATGGTTTGAAGCAGGTTCAAAAAAAAGCTTTTAGAAAGGATAGGAAGACTCGGAAAAGCTGGATTCTTTCCTGCGGGGGCCTCAGTTTCTGCAATGAATGTGAGCCTGACACTTGCATCCAATTCAGACAATTGCTATGCTGCTTGGGAAAACATCCTATATAGCTCAATATTGATTAAATTCTTAGACTATTGAAGTTTATACAGAATGGAAACAGCTATGTAGAGCGGAAAAGAATCAACAGCCTGGGATAACTGCCTGCGTTTGCTGCAGAACTATTAAGAGGAGCAGGGGGTGGGGGTGGAATCTTCAAGGATGAAGAAAGAACAGAAGATATTGCGAAGGAAAAGGAATAAAGGTTTGGGTGGGGAGGAAGCCCAGTGATTTAATGGTAACTGCCAGCTTATTTTATTTCTTTGTCCAGCTAGCATCTGCATGCAGTATTGAATTTCCTTTAGCTAGGCTCTGGCCTTAAAAGAGAGCTTTGAAAAAATCTTGCCACACCCCAGTCAAGCTGTGTTTCACTGTAGAAATTTTATTGACATTACATTCCTGTGACTAGGCTCTCATGAATGGAGAAAAATCAAATAATCTTGATTAATTGGCACGCTCAGTACACCCATCTGAAAACAGATTTGCTCAATCAGTGAAGTACACAATCAGCTTTTTTAAAAAATGTTTTTATTAAAGGAGTTTTTGCAAAGTAAAAGCAATACAAATTCAAAGAAAAAAAAGAAAGTGAAGTGATTAGTAGATAGAAATGAAAAAAAGGCAAAAGAAAAAGAAAGATATAAGAAGCAGCTTCCAATCTTTACAGCATTTATAAGTGCATTTATATTTTGTCCGATCTCTCTAAGGTTACTCTCGAAGCTCTCTTCTTTTCATATTCTACCCGTTGTAATCATCAAACAGGCAAATCACAAGTTTGAGGGTTTTTTTCTGTTTTCAGCAAAGAACCCATAAAACATTTCCAGTCACTAACAAACATAGTTATTGTCTTTTCCCTAATCAAACAAGTCACCCAGTTTTTCCAAGAGAAGATGAAGATTGTGGGTTTTATTATAGGTTTCCCTGGATTGGAATTCACTTGATTTAGTGTCCCTTAAAAGTCCCCTTCGGGAAATGGGTTATCCATTAAAGAAGACAAATGTTGGATTTAGACACACTTCCCAAAATCAAAACTCCATTTCTGACATTGGCAGAGCCACCAACTCGCATCATTTTATCGTGATGGTGCCTGAAATTCACTAGATGCTACTGGAATGATAGCTCATCTATCTGACAACCAGTGAATTGGTCCACTATTTTCAAAACTCTTTCCTTCTTTCCCTGTATTCCTTTCACCTTGTTGTATTTATATGTTGTAGTTATTTTTATATTGTGAGCTGCCCAGTCATCCCGGAACTGGGTAACCCTGAGGTAATAGTAACATTTTTTTTAAAGTGTGTGGAATTTATTTCTTCACCTCTTAAATCTACGTTTTTTCTTCCTAGTGTTTTTCCTACAAGTGCGCTTTTTTTAATCAAGTATTGATTCATTGGTTGCAACAGAAATTGATCAATCAACTTGTCGTCTAAGCTTGATATCATAGACTGGAGAGTGATTGGTTAGCCACCCAGCTGGCTTTCATGCCTAAAACAGGATTATAACTCACAAATATCCTAGTTTCTATTTTTTATTATTTTTACAAATAACTCCAGGCAGCAAACATATCCAATGCTTCTTCCTCCTTTACTACAATTGTGCTGAATCAAGTATTTGAAAGATTTGAAAGAGTGAAGAAAATTGGAAATATTCCAGTGTTTTGGTACTTGGTGGTATGGCAGGATTTTTTTGGGGTGGGGGGGGGTCAATGGTTTGAATTTAAAATTAATATATCTTAAAACTACTTTGCTAGGAAATTTCAGGCATAATTTATACATACATATATACATATATATATATATATATATATATATATATATATATATATATATATATATATTTCGTTTAAGTTTAATGTTGCACAAAATGGACCAGAATTCTCAGCTTCATCACTCTGTGATGATTTCTGTTTTATGCTGTAAAATCATTGACGGAGGTTGATTTTGAAATATAAGTTGCAAGGCAATGAAGTACTAGTACATCTATCCATTCAAATTCCACGAAATCCTACCCTGTTTTCCCCAAAAGAAGACATCCCGATAATAAGCCCAATCGGGCTTTTGAGCGCATGGCAATAAGGCCAAGCTCTTATTTCAAGGTTCAAAAAAAATATAAGACAGGTGTCAAGTTTCCGAAAGATGCCCTAATTAATTCATGAGTCATGATCCAAACTTCAAAGGAAATAGTCATTTATTAGGAGCAACATTCTGGCAATACTCGGATGCAGTTAGGACTGATCCCACGTAGATTTATGTTCCCCTATGACCCTGTCTCTCCCCTCCTCTCTGGCCATGTCATAAATCACATTCTCCAATTAACCACTTTGGCTGGCTGTGAAACCTAACACCCTCCTTCTGATTGCGGTCAGAAAGAATGTATGGAATTCACTTCAGTTCTCCCTCCCTCCTGCTCATGGCAACTTGAAAGCTTTGCAAGTTGACAACAGGGTCTTATTTTCGGGGAAAACACGGGTATTTATTCCAATGCAGATGTTTCCTACTAGTTAGGATCCTCTTTTGCAAATGGATCAAGAAAACGGAGTCGTGAATCAAATTGATATTGTTGACGACCTATCTCTGAAAAGTTTTGCCCATGAAACAGAATCTTCTTTCTTGTGTGCCAAGAACCAAAAGGATATTGTGGTAAGCAGCTAAAGGCAATACTCCTATTTTCCCTGCATACTTCTTCTTCCCTTGGTTAGGGTTAGGAGTAGGGTTACAGTTATAATTCTTCCTGCAGTGAAACCATGCTGGCTAACTATCTTTGGAAGGCCGAAGGAGGCATTATATAAACCTGCACAACTTATATTTAAAGACATCAAATGCCAGTGGGATCCTATAAATGAAATATGAATGAAAAAAGGTCATGGCGCAATATATCAAGCAAGATTCTTCCCAGTACGTTCTTTATTTATAATCTCTTTTTAAATGATTAAAATGGTATTATGAAAAAGGAGCAGAGTAAGAAAAAGGAACATCATGTTTAAGCCCACATGATTGTCATTCATGTTTTACGTGATCCTCATTCACAACAAGTCATGCTCTGGCTCTTAAAGCAATGGAGAAGGACTAGGTCTTCTTAACTGAATAATCAGACACAGAACCTTAAGCTGAAAAGGAGGATTATCACAATACAGGAAATCCTTGATTTACAACCGCAATTGAGCCCAAAATTTCCATTGCTAAGCAAGACAGTTGTTAATTTTGCCCCATTTTACGACCTTTCTTGCCACAGTTGTTAAGTGAATCACTGCAGTTGTTAAATTAATAACACGGTTGTTAAATGAATCTGGCTTCCCCATTGAATTTGCTTGTAAGAAGGTCGCAAAAGGGGATCATATGACCCCAGGGCACTGCAACCGTTGTAAGTACCAGCCAGTTTCCAAAGGTCCAAATTTGGATCATATGACCACGAGGATGTTGCAACGGTCCTAAGTGTGAGAAACAGTAATAAGTTACTTTTTTCAGTGCTGCTGTAACTTCAAACGGTCACTAAACGAATGGTTGTAAATCGAGGACTACCTGTACAGGATATCAAGTTGAGAAATAGGATTTTCACAATAGGCTTAAAACTTCTTTTCAATAATTGGGAACTATCTGAAAAGCAGTAAACTGTTGTTCCTCAGTAAGAGAGGCTTTATTTTTTTACACGAAAAAGAAAAATCAACCTTAAATTTCACCGATTTAGATATTTAACTTTCATGAGCAATTAAGTGGCTATTTTCCGGTTTTTAGATGTTCCGATGCTCAGAAGTTTCCGTGGCACTATCACGTAGTTAGCATTTTAAATTCAGACAGATGAATTTTTTTCTTACTTGAGCTTGCTTCAGGAAAGTTTGTGAAATCTTACCCAGTGTTTCAAAAACCATTGTAATTTTTCCTATTTATGTTTTTTACAGGGAGGAGAAAGTACATGGTAGATTTTATACTGGAATTTAGTGTTTCAGAAACAATACTTAGAAAAACCAAGCCACAGATGAAACAGTCCATCACTTACCTGTTTCGAACAGACACTTGAAATAAAACATTAAATTTCTTCCAAGGGAGAATGGCTCAACTTATATTATCAAGCTTCATCTCACCATTTAAGAGTGATGTGTCCTGTCATTAGCTCTTAAATGAAGACTGACCTCTCCTCACCCCATTTCTATAATTTAAAAAATTCTGTAGAAGAATTTAAGTCTTAAATTAAGTTCTGCGGAAGAGAGACTTGCTATTTCAATTCACAGGATGGAATCATGTGAAAGTAAATCAAAGAGCATTCCAACTCTTCACTGGAGGAGGTGAATGTTTTCCCTGAGCTGCTGGTTAAAATTGAGTTTAGGAATGGAGAGTTCTAAGTGATTGACAGCAGAGGATTATTTCCAGTGCTGATTTGAAAGGACTGAGTAAAAAACTACTCCTTTTGAATTGTATCTTGCAAGAGAAAGTGCATCGATGCACTTTAATCAAGGTGAAAGTGGCCATTTTGCACTGCTTAACATGATAGTTCCCCACAGCTTAAACTTAACAAAGCATCAAGGGGCATCTCTAATGGACTTGGCCCTCTTTCTATCCAGATTTTCTCCAAATATGAGGTTAGTACCCTGATCAAAGTAAATTAACATCTGCAGTGTTTTCTAAAGGAACAGTGCCACAACCATTACTCTTACAACACTTTTAAAAATACATTTTTAGCAACAAATCCATAAAACAACATGCTTTAAATCTGGAATAGTCACTAAAAGCAAAGTTACTACAACCAGCTTCAGTGGCAATTCAAACTGCTGTAGCTTTTAAGATATGCCTAAATTGAATCCATTTTCTTTCTTTTAAGAATGAATTTCCCTATACTCAGTGATGTTGTCGGATTGTTATGTGTAAAACTGATCCGGTTGTGCGGTTCCTGTTGCTGATCAGAAATACTCGCGTTAGTATTTGATTGTTCTTTGTATCCTTTTTTCAAATATATTGCGGTAAGTTGTACAATGATGAAAGTTGTTTATTAAAGTATTTTCAATCTAAGCAGTCTAAATACGGTATAAAGAGTATTGGGCTCTATCCAACAAGATGCAGCTCAGTGAGCAATGAAGATGATTAGGGGACTGGAGGTTAAGACATATAAAGAACGGTTATAGGAACTGGGCATGGCTAGTCTAGTGAAGAGAAGGTCCAGGGGAGACATGATAGCAGTGTTTCAATATTTGAGGGGCTGACACAGAGAGGAGGGGGTCAAGCTATTTTCCAAAGCACCTGAAGGCCAGACAAGGAATAATGGATATAAACTGATCAAGGGGAGATTCAACCTAGAAATAAGGAGAAACTTTCTGACAGTGAGAACAACCAACCAATGGAACAGAAGTTGCCTTCAGAAGTTGTGGGAACTTCATCACTGGAAGCTTTCAAGAAGAGATTGGACTGCCATCTGTCAGAAATGGTGTAGGGTCTCCTGCTTAGGTGGGGGGTTGGACTAGATGACTTACAAGGTCCCTTCCAACTCGTGTTATTCTGCATAGGTATAGAATAGGGGGTGGCTCAACCTCCAGGCTCAACAATAGTAACTGTGAGAGGGATTTAGGTGCC
Source organism: Pantherophis guttatus (assembly GCF_059756535.1). Taxonomy (NCBI): domain Eukaryota; kingdom Metazoa; phylum Chordata; class Lepidosauria; order Squamata; family Colubridae; genus Pantherophis; species Pantherophis guttatus. The sequence continues at coordinate 75,776,562 of NC_142068.1, read as the reverse complement.
TTAGTGCAGGGGTCAGCAACCCGCAGCTCTGGAGCCGCATGTGGCTCTTTCATCCCTCTGCTGTGGCTCCGTCACTCAAAATATTACAACTGCCAATGTGTAGGCCAACTATGGATAAATCTAAGAAAAGAAAAGTTTCAGAAGAAAACGTTTAATTCAACTACATATACTAGTTCTGAGGCTGCTCGGGAAATAGTCGGGCACGGGAAGGGTTTTGCGGCTCCCGGTGTTTTCTTTTCTGTGGGAAACGGGTCCAAATGGCTCTTTGAGTGTTTAAGGTTGCCGACCCCTGTCCTAGTGGATCATCGCTTAAGTATGAGTCAGCAGTGTGCTGCAGTTGCCAAAAAAGCTCTAGGCTACATCAACAGAGAGATAGCATCAAGATCATGGGAAATGACAGTACTGTTTTATATTGCACTGGTGAGATTACACTTGGAATATTCTGTGTCTAATTCTGGTCACATCACAAAAAGATGCTGAGGCCCTAGAAAGAATACAGAGAAGAGCAACAAAAATGATAAGGGGCCAGGAGGCTAAATCATACAATGAATGGCTAAGGGAACTAGGTATGTTTAGCTTAATGAAGAGCTCAGGGAAACATGACAGCAGACTTATGACTGGCCCTTGTACTTATGAGCAGTGTTGCATTGCCATGGTCATGTGATCAAAACTCAGGCACTGTATTCATGATGGCTACAGTGTCCAAAGGATCATGTGATTGCCATTTGCGATCTTCTCAGCCGGCTTCCAAAAATGCAAAATCAATTAGGAAAGCCAGATTTGCTTTATAACCGGATGATTCACTTAGTAACTGCAGTGATTTGCTTAACGACCATGGCAAAAAAAGATCATGGAATCGGGCGCGAGTCACTTTAACGAACACCTTGCCGAGCAATAGAAATTCTGGACCTCATTGTGGTTATAAGTTGAGGACTACCCATAGACTATTTTGGAAATGTCTTGACAACATTGAATCTAGACTAGAGCATGCTTATTCGTATCTAGGGTTGCATCGGAAGACCAAAAAATCTTCTGCAAATATGTAGAAAACTCTAGAAAATAAGCTAAGAGATGTCTGCAATGTCATGAATTAAGTTAAGTTTTATAATTCAATGTCATGAATTTACGTTAAGTTTTATTATAATATAATAAAATTAAGTTTTATAAAGCTACCACTTTATAAAGCCTTGGTAAGACCACATCTGAAATACTGCATCCAGTTTTGGACACCACATTAGAAAAAAAGATGTTGAGACTTTGGAAAAAGAACAAAGAAGAGCAACTAAGGTGAGTAAAGGCCTGGAGGCTAAAACATAATGAAGAAAGGTTGCAGGATTTGTTTTAACTAGTCTAGAGAAAAGAAGGACGAGGGTGGACATGTTAGCAGTATTCCAGTATTTGAGAGACTGCCACAAAGAGGAGGGCTGTCAAATTATTCTACAAAGCACCAGAGGACAGGACAGGAAACAATGGATGGAAACTAATCAAGGAGAGAAGCAACCTGGAATTGAGGAAAAATTTCCTAAGTAAGGACAATTAACCAGTGGAACAGCTTGCCTTCAGATATTGCGGGTGCTTCATCACTGGAGGTTTTTAAGAAGAGACTGGACAGTCGCTTGCCTGAAATGGTATAGGATCTCAGTCACTCATGCCCTTGTCACCTCACGGTTAGATTATTGCAACACACTCTACATGGGGCTACCGTTCAAGAGTGTTCGGAGACTACACTTGGTCCAGAATGCAGCTGCGCGAGCTATCGTGGGTGCACCTAGATGCACCCACATTACACCAATTCTCCGCGAGCTGCACTGGCTCCCTATTGGTCTCCAGGCACAATTCAAGGTGTTGGTTATTACCTTTAAAGCCCTACATGGCTCAGGGCCAGGCTATCTTCAAGACCGCCTTCTACCGCATAGCTCCCAGCAATCAGTAAGATCCCACAGAGTTGGTCTCCTCCGGGTCCCGTCAGCTATGCCAGCTGGCGGGCCCGCGGGGGAGGGCCTTCTCTGTGGCTGCCCCAGCTCTCTGGAACCAGTTACCTCCTGAGGTCCGGACTACCCCCACCCTATTGGCCTTCCGGAAAGCAGCGAAGACCTGGCTTTTCCGGCAGGCCTGGGGCCGCTGATCTCGCTGTTCAATCTTGCGAGATCCGGCCATGGATGGTGTACATGGGTTTTTAATGTTTTTAAAATGCTTTTATAATGGTTTTTTTTGAAAAAATTATGTTCATTGTTTGTATTATTTTTGTTGTAAGCCGCCCAGAGTCCCTTGGGAGTTGGGCAGCATAGAAATATGATTAATTAAATTAAATTAAATCTCCTGCGATGGACTAGAAGACCTCCAAGGTCCCTTCCAGCTCTATTCTAATTCCAAATGATTCTAAAGTTCCCTTCTTCCAATCCCTAAAGCAGCTGTGCACTAAAAAAACGAAACAAATAGCTTGGGGTCGGGTAGGGCGACCTAGGTAAATAGTTTATTTTAGAAACAGGGGAAAAAAATGAGCACTTGCTTGAAACACATGGAAATAGAACCACCAGGAGGAACCATGAAAGTATTTTGATTCTGTGACATTTTTGTGCATTATTTGAATTGCAAAGCTGGGAGAAACTCACTTTCATGGCTAACATCCGTATTATTGTGTTGCCTTCAGAGAGAGACATCTGCAGGTGGTTAAAAAAAAAAAGAAGTCAAGATAGCAACCATGCCATCTTGATTTTTTTTTTTTTTTAACAGCCTCTTTTCAATAGGCCCGGGGTACTTGCAGGACCATCTCCAGCCGTTCTCACATCGTCCTGTGCGCTCTCACAGAGTCGGCCTCCTCAGGGTGCCGTCGGCCAAACAATGTCGGCTGACGACCCCCAAGGGGAGGGCATTCTCTGTGGGAGCCCCGACCCTCTGGAATGGATTGCCCACTGAGCTCAGAACAGCCCCCGACCTTCTTTCCTTCCGTCGCGAGCTGAAGACGTGGCTCTTCCGCCAATTAAACTGATCCGTTTGGGGGTACACTGGTATAATTTTAAATTGTTTTTTAATTGGGTTACTGATTTTAATTTGGTATTGTATTGTGATTTGTATTGAAGTTGTCATTTTGTAAGCCGCCTTGAGTCCCTAGGGAGAAAGGCGGCATATAAATCACAATAAATAAATAAATAATAAATAAATAGCTCTGTTGCTCTTTTACCTGATCTGGCTATTTTTCAAGTATGAAAATGCAGCAGCATTAATGGATACAAGAGTTCATTTTTCCTTCAAACTTAGCTCAACACCGAACGATTTTACTAAAAAAATGCAGTCTGTAGCAATTTGGGAAACAAGACTGTCCTGTTACAGAGCCAAGACGAAGATTTACTGCTCTCCGAGGAATCTTGGATTAAGCTGGGAAGCCTCATAACTAAATAGGCTCATGTGAAGCAAGAAGTCCTTTTCAGTGATCTAGCACAACAGCTCCTTCTGCTTGGAAATACTGAATTTAACAACTAATGAATATCAATGTACCTGAAGTTATTAATCATCCCTCTTTACTGAACTGTAACTCTTAGGAAAGATTAAGAGAGCTAAAAACTCTTAGTGGAGGCAGCTACAAGAAAAAATTAAACCAAACCTGAAATGGAAAAATAGAGAAGCTGGTTGTATAGGTATATAAGCCTTTGGTGGCGTAGTAGTTAGAATGCACAATTGCAGATTAACTGCCCATGGCCAGAAGTTCGATCCTGACCAGCTCAGCCTTCCATCCTTCCAAGGTCAGTAAAATGGAACCCAGATTGTTGAGGGCAATATGCTGACTCTGTAAACTGCTTAAGAAAGGGTTGTAAAGCACTATCGAGTGATATTGTTATATGTAAGTTTTTCAGAATTATTTGTACTTAGTATTTCAGACCAGTGGTGAAATCCAAATTTTTTTACTACCGGTTCTGTGGACGTGGCTTGGTGGGCGTGGCATGGCTTGGTGGGCATGGCAGGGGAAGGATATTGCAAAATCTCCATTCCCACCCCACTCTGGGGCCAGCCAGAGGTAGTATTTGCTGGTTCTCCGAACTACTCAAAATTTCCGCTACCGGTTCTCCAGAACCTGTCAGAACCTGTTGGATTTCACCCGTTTCAGACATCATCCTGTATGAACAGAGACTTCGTTTAAAGGTTTCTATCGGAGACAACGTACACCTGAGGCTCACAACATAAATCATTCTCCACGCCACAAAGGACTTTCAAAAAGATTTTGTATTATAAATATATTGTCTTTTTCACAAAGCCCCTCCATTGGAAAATAAAGTTTGGTATTGTTGGTAAGGGAAGTATGAATTTTCTTATACATATGGTTTCATACAAATTCCGACTTGCTAGATAAGGCACAATGCTCTATGTTTAAGTCAGAACTGATCTTGTCTCCATGCCTTCATGGGGTAAAATTGTTCTTTCTTACAAAATAAAAGCAGCAGTACATTTAAAATTACAATCTTGAATCACAGTGAAATTTAAAAAGATGAGCCGTACTTAGACACACACAAAAAAAGTCATTTTCTACAACCTGCCTTCAAACAGCGTCTTCCGGCATATGCAGCAAAGCACAGCTGCAGTTCTGTTCAAGCCTTTTATATGTGGACAGTTAATGGCTCATTTCTTGGAATTAGCTCAATTTATTTGTGAGACATAATAAGAAGAAAAAACTATACTGGGAGGGAGAATTTGTTTTCTGAAGTTTTTTTGGCACTTGGTAAAACCAGGCAATTTGGAGTGAAGGCCCAGAAAGCACAACTGGCTAGGAGTAGAAATTTTGAGGTCAATCAAATCTGGTTTATAACCCTTAGCCCAGTTCTACAGAAATGTTCAGGTACAAGTGTTCGAAACCAAAAAAACAAGTACCGTGTTCCCCCGAAAATAAGACCCCGTCTTACATCTTTTTGAACCCTGAAATAAGCGTTTGGCCTTATTGCCATGCACTCAAAAGCCCGATTGGGCTTATTATCAGGGGATATCTTTGTTGTGGTCCGCCAGCAGCCTGCGGAGCTGGCAGCGGAGTCGGACAGCGATGAGGCTGAGGAAGAACATGGGGCAGTCCTGGAGGCTGGGGAAGGCCCAGATGAGGGCTCTGCGTCCGAGGCAGAGTTGGGGCCAGGGCCATCAGGGAGTGAGGTGCGGACTCCAGAGCCTCCAGAGACTGATAGGAGTGAGGCAGAGGAACAGGAGGAGCCTGTTCCTAATGCACCCATGAGAAGAGCTGCCAGAAGGCAAGAGCAGCTCAAGCAAAGAGGACAACTCGGGAGTAGGGCCAAGAGATGATTGGCCCCTCCCATAAGGCTTAAAACAGACCAGCAACGGCGTTTGGGCTTGGCCAGAAAACAACGTTGGTAGCTTCATCTTCTTCGTCTATGTCTTGTATTTATTTTTGTATCTGTAACTTCTGAACGTTTGCCAAGAAAGGCCTTTGGCAGTTTGCCTAATTGGACCAAGGTTTGTGATAGGACTGAGGAATTTGTGTTGGGAGGAATTTGCTTTAATTTAGTTGGACGACGCTGGGAATGAAGTAATTCTCAGCTGTTCGAATAAATTCGTTTGTTTTTTCACTGACTGATTTTCCTACTATTTACTTGGGCCTGGGTCACAACAGTCTTATTTTGGGGGAAACAGGGTAGAAGTGATATATAATACCTTACCATCCAAGCAAAGCACTTGACAGATGTTGAAAAGTTCATATATCCATTCTGCTTCCTTCACAAGCTTGGTGTCCCTACAGAAGATCTTTTTTAGCCATGGCATCTTACAGTCGTTAACAATGAAATATATCACTCAATAAAAAACATTTAAATGGGTATATCTGCAAAATATATATATGTATATATTTTGTCCGTAGATAAAATATTTGTCCATAGATGAAAGAGTGATTGGCACTGGAGACAAAAGTTGGAGTGGAATAATTAGTGTAAACTATCAGTGTTAATCAAGGCAATGAGAAAGGGAAAAATAATTTGGACTAAAAAAATAAAAAGGGGACTCGTATCATTCAAACTCTGATAAGGCACACCGTCTTCGAAACTCTTGCCCACGTTCGTGGATCCATTTATTGGAGACTATAAAAGAAGAGGAAAAGGAAGTATTTGTTAGGTCATAAAATTTCCATCCTGCCTTCCCTTCAGAAGCTCAAGACAATGTACACAGCATTTGTTCCTCCAATTTGTTCCTACAGCAGGGCTGTAAAACTCCTGGCCCGTGGGCTGGATGCGTCACACGCTGGCCACGGCCACGCCCAGTTTAGTGAAGGGGGAAAAAGTCCCAATATGTCATGTGACGCCGCCGTGACAACATGAGTTTGACACCCCTGCTCTTCAGCAACCATAAAAAGGGTAGGTTGGGCTGAAAGACAACGACAGACCCTGAATTAGCTAGTTTAGGGGTCAGCAACCTTAAACACTCAAACAGCCACAAAGGTCCTAACTGGAAGTCCCCCGTTCAATTATGGAGCCAACTGGAAGTCCGGTTCCCCCACCATAGCGTTTCCTCCTAGTGCGGCATCCTTTTTCCTCTACCTATCTAAACCAAAAGCCCTATCAATTGTGGAGCTGACCGGTGACAGGGAGCCGCAGCAGAGGGATGAAAGAGCCACATGTGGCTCCAGAGCGATGGGTTGCTGACCCCTGAGCTAGTGAGATTTCATGGACAAGGGTGAAGATGAACCTATTTCTCCCCAGTTCTCAACCAAAATCATAACCATCTCACCACACCAGTAGTTCACACCTGGTTATATTTAATGATCAATCCACCTATAGAAGTGTCATATAAACTGTATCATATAGGTAGTCCTCGACTTATGACCACAATTGAGCCCAAAATTTCTATTCCTAAGTGAGACAGTTGTTAAGTGAGTTTTGCCCCATTTTACGACCTTTCTTGCCACAGCTGTTAAGCGAATCACTGCATTTGTTAATTCAGCAATATGGTTTAAAGTGAATTTGGCTTCACCCATTGACTCTGTTTGTCGGAAGGTTGCAAAAGGTGGTGCACGTGACCCTGGGACACTGCAACTGTCATAAATGTGAATCAGTTGCCACGCATGACCACAGGGATGCTGCAATAGTCGTAAAATGTGGAAAAGGGTCATGTCATAAGTCGCTTTTTTTCAGTGCCACTGTAACTTCAAACACTCACTAAATGAATGGTTGTAAGTCGAGGATTACCTATACTTATTATTGGGACGAGGAAAATTAGAGTGCTATGCTTGAACCATGTCTGTCAGCCCCGAGCCCAAAGACAACACAAGAAGATCCTTTATTTGCTTACAGCTAAGCAAAAGCGCTATCCATTTACTATCCTAAGAGATTCTAGGACAGGGGTGTCAAACTCAATTTCAGTGCGGGCCGCATCAGGGTTGTGTTTGAACGCAAGGGGCTGGGGTGGGCGTGACCAGCTCAATGTCACTCATGTCAGGCGCGCCTGTGGCGGCCTGACCAGGCTCCTGAGCTGTTTTTGGCCGCCACAGCCTCCTGCAACCCTTTGCCAGTGAAAATGGAGTTTGGGGGGGATGGGGGTGGCATACGCAGCCTTCGCAAGCTCCGTTTTCACTGGGAGAAGGTTGGAGGAGGCCGTGGCAGCCAAAAACGGAGCTTGGAAGCCCAGTTTCGCTGACAGAAGCATTATGGACCGATCCTTTGCTGTTTCCAGGGCGACTCCACGGGCCAGATCTAAGTACCCTGTGGGCCGCATCTGGCCCCTGGGCCTCGAGTTTGACACCCCTGTTCTAGGATATGGCTATTCTGAACTTCTTCCTCCTTCTCCCATCAGCTCAGGTCTGCACTGTCTCTTAATTAAGGCCTTTCTCTGGGAAAACTCTGTGGTGCCAAAATTCTCCTCACTGCTGTTCCAGATGCACCTTCCATCACAATCCTGAAGTGTCAAACCAGTTTTCAAGTTAGAAACAGGTTTTGGTTTTGGACAAGGGTTTCCCAAGCTTCACATAGATCACTGCTAGGGCTAAAAGGCACTTAGAATCTGAGGGATTATTAAGTCATTCTCCACCTCCAATCCATTTCTACATAGTCCATGTCGTAAGGTGTGGATTAAACAACTTCTTTTCATTGTTTGCAATTGGAGAAAGAAAATATTAAAACAAAAAAATATGCAAGTGTGTTTCCATTCCATTCCATCCACACTCTTCCTACAAAAAGTTTAATAAGTCCTCCCACTTGAGACATTTCAAGAATGTTCCCATACAGGATTTAAAAGGAGTTTATTAAAATCTTATCTTTCAAATTTCATACATACCCCATTTGTTACCGACTAATACCGGACATGCAGCGTGCCGGGTACTGTAGTCTCCTTCACCGCTTGGGAAAAGATTGTACCAAAATACCGCTGTCCCCTAGTAAAACACAAAGTTAACAGCAACTTATTTGGGGGTTAACTTTTGAAAAATGCAATACTAAAGAGGGAAGACAGAATGTAAATATTCTCCAAGTGCCTGACAGGATGTGGCAAAGCACTCTCCATCACCCCTGCTCTGGTTTCTAATGTTTCTCAAATGCTACATTGCGGAGGGTGGGCAAGATATACTGTATTTTTCGGAGTAAAAGACACACTTTTTCTCCCCCTAAAAGAGGCTGAAAATTTGGGTGCGTTTTATACTCCGAATGTAACCCCACCCACTGGCCCCCACCCTTCGGCCACTGCGAGTCCTCTTCCTGGCTGAAGAGATTGCCACCGACAATGGCTTGTGTTTTTGGGCTCCACGCATTGCATTTTTAGCCTCCAAATGCTCCATTTTGAGAACCCTTTAAGGCTGCGGGGATTGCCAAAGCACATTGCTGCCGATCGCTGCCCGAAAATCCGACGCATTTGGAGGCTTACAATACGACGCGTGGTGCCCAAAATGGCTATGCGGAACAGCTGCTGCCTTTTCTTACCCCTTCTGCGCTTTGCCTGCTTTTCTCATTGCTGCTCCCTCCGACGATCAGCTGTGTTTAGAAGCTGTTTTTTAATCCCAACCAGGCTTGCACTCAAAGCCAGCAAACTAATGTGCTGAAGCTGACCAGGCTGAGGATGTTAGCCAGATGAATACCTGGTAGGCAGATCTCCCACCCCTCCTATTTTCCTCCACAAAAACTAAGGTGCGGTAGTGTGCGCACTACGCACATCACATATGGTTTTGGACCCTCTGTGCATGCGCAAAGCTTTCTGGACATGCACAGAGGGTAAAAAACAGGTTACTTCCTGGTTAAAATCAGGAAGTAACGATGTCCAGGCGGGTGGGCGGAGCTTTGTGCTGCCTCCGCTACCTGTTCACCAAACCATCCGCCGCCACCGCTACCGGTTCACCCAAACTGGTGCGAACCGGTAGCATTTCACCCATTCCTAAGTACAGGTATTTCTCGACTTACAGCTGATCGCTTAGTGACCATACAACAGACACCCCCTCCATCCCCCCCAAAAAAGCACCAGACTAAGAGAAAGCAAACGGACAGGTCATGACTGGCCCTACAGAGTGGCAACTTCCAAAGTGAAATCGGAAGCTGTTACAACTGTTTCCTATTCTGGCAACTCAAAACAGTTGATACAGCCTCAGGTGGCATCAGAAGAAGACATAAAGAATTATTTGGGCCAATGTATGGTAAGAGAACAAATTGGCACACATGCATGCATGTAAGCAGGCAGGTAGGCAGGCAGGCAGGAAGGAAGAGCCTGGACTTGTCCTATCTTTCCTCTTACTTCCAAAACCGAACTCTTATCTTTCTGCAAGCAAAAATGAAAAGATACCAGAACTTTTATGAGGTACATGGAGAGAATGGTCAGTGATGGTTACTTTACATGCACACCTTCTGCTTACCTTCTTTGGCCAAACACTGGCTCCAACTTCAGGGAATACAGTTGCTCCTCCTGCTGCCACGTCACTCATCTGAAAAGGAGAAAAAAAATGACTATTCATTCACAATTCTCTTTGAACCCTACCTGAAAAATAATTCCACAGATTTCATTAATGAACTGATAAACAAGGTAAAATTTTGACAGCACCAAAATTATTTATGCTAATTGAAAGAAAGCAATAATCAAAGATGGCAAAGGCTGCAAGAATTCTTTATTGAGGAAAATACTAAATATAGCTCAGTACCACAGAGGTATATGTAAGCCCATCATATGAATGCTGATGGAACTATATTGTTAGGTTATGGACCAGGAAAATGTTTTTAGGATTATGGTGGGAAACTGAAAGAAAAAAATTGTCCTGTGGATATTTGCTCTGAAAAAAGACAAATTCCATGTTGGGAAAATCAGGAGGGGAAAAAATGAGAAAATAAAACCAGCAACATCACCATGCCTTCGTAAAGCTTAAAATATAGCCTGATTTGGTACATTTTGTGTTTTTTGTGATTGCCATAAAAATATTGTAGCCCTAGAAGAGGGGCAGAAAAGAATCAAAAAGTAATTAATCATATCTGAAGCAACACCGTAACAAGGAAAAAACTCCGTCCAGAGTTACACTGGGATAAGACAGGTGGCCAATAAATTTAATAAAAAATAAAATAAAAAGTGAACAGAGGTGAACATAAGGGATATGACAGTTATAAAGAAAGCCAATCAAGAGATATTTCCCCCCATTTTCTCAAAACTAGAACTGAGATCTTCCAGTGAAGGTGAACAATGGGAAATTTAGGACAGGATAAAAGAAATGTGTTTGACCCTTTCTTATGAATACCTCCAATATCAGCGCCTGCTCTTTGGAACAACTTTCCCCTCAAGTAGAGATCCGCCCTTCTGACCTTCCATAAGGACCTGAAGACCTGGCTCTGACAATCAGTTTGGGGGCCCAATGGGAATGTATCATGCTGGAAGTGGTTGATGGATTAAGAGCAGACCCCCCCACCTCCCCCCCCCCATGCATCTTGCTCTCTTCCTTCCCATCTTTTTAATCTTTACTGTTATGAAAAATATCTTCTTGGTTTTACTGGCTTTCATTGTTGTAAGTCACCCAGAGTCGCCTCGAACTGAGATAGGCGGCGAACAAATCTTATGATTTCCAATATACAGGAAAAAAAAATACAGGAGGAAGAGGAAATCTTTTGCTCATAGCTACTTGATGAGTTTCCCAGAAGCATTTTGGCTTGGCACCATGATAACAGAATAATGGCTTAATTGGCAGCACAATGGTAAAGGAAATGTTTCCATGTAGAAAGTTCTAAATCTTCAATTAAAAGTCACAACTGAAGTGCTGTACTTTGGAAACTGGTTTGTCTGCTTGACAGACTTCAGAGAAGCACCCTCATTTAGAGGTGACAAATCTTAATTTAATGTGCCAATTCCCTGACTTAGGATATGTCCATCGGCATAGTCTGGTACACACAGCACTGGATCAGCCAACCTTTGATTTGATCAAGCATACCTATTATGTTCTTACTGGATATTTATGATAAGGGATATTTAGTTAAGGACACTGTTTTGTGAAAAATTGGTTCATTCCATTCACCTATAAAATATAACTCATGATGTATAATACAGAATATTTCTCCCAAACTGCTATGTGTAATACAAAACATTTGACCTTCTATGGTGCCATAACATAAATCGGAACAATAAAAATAAAAACCTGTGTTCTTCAGCAACTGATATTTTCTCTCCCACTTAGAGAAAAATTCCTTGATTGCATTATAAGTGTGGACATCCTAACACCTTATCTTACTTACGTAGAATAGCCACGTAGCAATTCTATTGCCTGTACCCAGTTCTTTAAAGGCATCTGGTTCGTCTTTCTGTGATCAAAAACATAGATGGTATTAGGAGTAAAACATCAATGGCACACAGAGGAAACATTTTTAAATATAATTCTTCTTGGAATGTCTGAAAAGCAAGATAAACTGCAGCAGGGTTTTCTCTTTTATTCAGGTTTTATCTGAATAGCTGGGTTACATAGCTAGCCCACAAAATTCTTAAGATGCAAAGCATGGTTTTGTTATTCCTCTACCTTATATACAAGGGGAAATCTGCAACACTTACCGTACTTATAGACCTCCCGAAACCCCACCCCGCGTGTCCCGTTTTTGCCAAAAACAGGCCTGTTTTTTGCAAAAATGGGGCCTGCAGAGGGTTTGGGAGGCCTGCAGAGTGCTCCTGGGGGCTGGGGAGGGCAAAAACTTGATGGGGGGGTTGGGAGGCCAAAAATGGGGCGTGCAGAGGGTTTGGGAGGCCTACAGAGTGTTCCTGGGGCCTAGGAAGGGCAAAAATGCCGCCATTTTGCAAAAAATGGGCCTGTTTTTGCAAAAAAAATGGAGCCATTTTTGGCCTCCCAAACCCCCCCTGCATCACGTTTTTGCCCTCCCCAGACCCCAGGAATACTCTCCACGCTTCCCAAACCCTTTGCGTACCCTGTTTTTGTGAAAAACGGGCCCATTTTTGGCTTCCCAAACCCCCAGGAGCACTCTGCAGGCCTCTCAAACTCTCTGCAGACCCCGTTTTTGCAAAAAATGGGATGCGCAGAGGGTTTGGGAGGCCTGAAGAATGCTCCTGGGGGCCGGGGAGGGCAAAAACTTTTTTTTTCCTTGTTTACCTCCTGATGTGTCTTATAGTCCGAAAAATACGGTACTTGTTGAAAACTTTCTTCTTTTTGGAATGGATGAGAGAGCCTATGCTCATGAAATTGATCAGGAACTTTTTTTGAAACCTACCCCAACGATGCCAAGATACGTAGTAAAATCCTATGCATTTACGTTGCCTTTGTAACAGGTCACTGCAATGCAATGGTTCACTTTTTCGCAATCTAAAATTCCAGCCCATTTTGAGCCAACACTTTATGAATGCCTGCAACACATCGGGGATAATCTTCTACCAGAAGTTGTGTCATATTTTTCCTATTTTACAAGATCTGATGTGTTTTGGGGAATTCATTATGCAATTGCCTTTAATCTTCTGTTGACATTTTTAAAGCCAGTTCTATTGCTTTTGTGGAATTTGAAAGAGTACTAGTGATATAAAGACTACTTTAAGGTACTATGATTCCAATACCACAGGCATTACTGAACAAATTCTTCTCTAAAGCACATGGGTTTTTCAAAAAGTCCACAAAGAAACAAACTTCAGTTAAACAGAGTAGACACATGCAAATGTCTTTATGCCCAACTTCCAGCTTGCTACACTTCCTACAAAACAAACTCTCCTACGTCTAAAAATAATTTTTAAAAAACCCAGACAAGGAGGGATTGTATGCTGTCCACTAGCTGCTATTCAAGTCAACCAAACAGCTAAATTATACTTGTCAGCTTAACCATGTTATGCCAAAGCAAACAGAATGACTTTCATCCTAGAATTACAAGATAAACCTTTTCGTGCTGGTAAACTTAATTACTTTCATATGCAGATGTTTAAAATAGTTGAAAAATTGCAGTGCTTCCTCCATACTATTAAGTACCGCAATAGTTTCTTCCCTATGTGCAACTTAAATGGGGTATTTTTATCTTTAAATGGCTAGAAACAATCTCACCAGCAAGACACTCTTTTCTAGGAACAGAAAAGATCTGTCTTTTCCAGGAAAGATCTTCTTTAGAAGCCCTCCTCCAGGGGTAGAGAAACATTTGAGTGGTGGCTTATTACAGGTAGCCCTTGATTTACAGGTAGCACTTGATCAAGGCCTTGATTCGTTCAGTGACCGTTCAAAGTTACAATGGCACTGAAAAAGTGACATAAGACTATTTTTCACTCTTGCAACTGTTACAGCATTCTCATAGTCACATGATCAAAATTCAGACACTTAGCAACTGGTGTGTGCTTATGACAGTTGCAGTGTCCCGAGGTCATATGCAGAGGTGGCATTTAGCCGGTTCGGGCGAACTGGTAGCGGAAATAGCAGATGGGCCTGTCCACCTTCCCCGGTTCTATGCCGTCCTATTTAGGCACATTTTTGAGGCCGGGCACATGGGCAGAAGGCGCGCATGCGAGCAAAGCACATGCACAGAGGGCCAGGCGCATGCATGGAAGGCAGGTGTTCATGTGAACTGGGCGCGCATGTGAAGCATGTGTGCGCACCAGTGGTGGGTTGACCCTGGTTTGGACTGGTAGTAAAACTGGCGGGAGGCTCCACCCACCGCCCCGGATGTCATCATAGGCGATCTGCGCATGCGCAAAAGCTTGGTCTGTATGTAATCCCGTTGTGAACTGGTATTAAAGGTAAGTAGAACCCACCCCTAGTGTGCATGTGGGGCAAATCAGTAGTTAACAAAATGTGAAACCCACCACTGGTCATATGATCACCTTTTGTGACCTTCTGACTAGCAAAGTCAACAGGGAAGCCAGATTCACTTAGCAATCGTATTACTAACTTAACAACGGCAGTGATTCACTTCACTGTGTGAGACAAGAAAGGTAATAAAATGGGACAAACTCACTTAACAACTGCCTTGTTTAGCAACAGAAATAATTGGGCTCAATTATAGTCATAAATCAAGGACTACCTGTATAATCCAGTCATCCCGGGGAGGTTTTGTTTGACATTTGCACTCTTAATATTTTTTAAATCATGTATGTATTAGCTATTTCTGTTTAATCTTAATTGTTTCAGAAGTTATAGAAGCTGGGATATCTTTTGATTCATAATTATTATTATTTTTTAATTTGATTTATATGCCGCCCTTCTCCGAAGACTCAGGGCGGCTTACAATGTGCTCAGCAATAGCCTTCATCCTTTTGTATATTTATACAAAGTCAGCTTATTGCCCCCACAACTGGGTCCTCAATTTACCTACCTTAGAAAGGATGGAAGGCTGAGTCAACCTTGAGCCTTGGTGAGATTCGAACCTGCAGTAATTGCAGGCAGCTGGTCTTAATAACCAGCTTAATAACAGGGTGCCTTAATCCACTGTACTACCAAGGCTCTTGGTAGTACAGTTGTTTCTGCTACTGCTTCATTGCATATATCTTCTGACTTTTTAGTACTGATTTTGCATTTCATGGTTTTCTTTCTTATAAATCACTATTTTATTGTAAGTAGCCCTGACAAGGCCTATTAGTGGCTGAAATAAAAACTTCATTAAATAAATGTTAAACTAAAATACATTGGCCATGACTCTATGACTTGATTTCATTGTATAGTTAGTTTATGTTTAGTTTGTTTAAACGTTCATGTCTGTATATGTATGTTTGTCTATAATAAAAAAATTAAAAAAAAATACATTGGCCATTATGTAGCATAGTAGAATTTACAACACAACGCTACAGAAATTCACAGGTGCACTGCAAAAATATTAGGACAGAAATTAATGTTACGCATGAACACAGTTAATACACTGTTGATTTGAGAAACACATCAGAAGATTTTAAGCAACAGAGTGAATCGAAGTTTGATCTTGTGTTAAGGCAAGAATTTTTAAATTACCGTCGGACAGGTTGGTTCAAGAAAAATGTTAATCGAAAATGTTACTTTACACCAATGCTCCATAAATCACCATTTGAATTTATTCACGTTTGATTAACAGATAGTTCATTAAGGAAAAAAATTTAAACAGGCATTGAAATGCAGATATACTGAATTTCAAAATCATTTTATTACTTTTTTGATCAGTGCAACGCTTTAAACCAGGAGTACAAACTGTGAGCTTTTTAATGAGCTAAATTTGAAAAAATTAATATAATTAAAAACAAAAGCTGACCACTGCTTTGTCTCTATGCCACTGATATAATATAAAGCTTGATCACTATTCCCAATGAGCAACATTTTCTGTAAAGCACTTTCTATGAAGGGACACTTTTAACTCTTTTCCTTAAGAGTTCACTGCAACTATCTTTTTATCGTTCAAATGGTGATTTAGAAAGCTTTATCCATTCAGAAGGATTAGACCACTCAAAAGCCCAAATTTAATACAGATATAAGACACTTTGGACAGCGTCCCAAAAGCCTAAAATCTGCAAACTTTTCCTTCACCCATCATTTTACTTGCCCGAGCAAAGTCATAGTGAGGCTCATATTGTCCTCCCACTCCATAATTTGCTACCTGGAAAAAAAGAAAACACAGCACATATGAAGAAGCCCAAAGGCGAAGAAAGACTTACCCTTCCAAAATCAAAATGAGGCTCGTACTGGCCTCCTACTCCGTAATTGGCTACCTACAGTAAAAGAAGCACAAACACCCAGTGAAAGATTTAAGATGGGATCTCATATGCTTGCTTCAGTTCTAAGATGAAATCTGGCTAAAAGACAGTAGGACAACTTAAGTCTTCAGAGTCAGCCCCTCTCCCTAAAGCAGGAGTGTCAAACTCCAGGCCCATGAACTGCATTCAGGTCGTGATGTGGTCAGATCTGGCCCACGGGGTCGTCCTGGAAAATGTATCTGGCCCGCATGGCTTCGGCCAGGTCTACCCAATGTGAAAAGGAAACATGGTAGCAGTTTGGGGAGTGGCGTCAAGCTGGCCCCACCCACCCAGTTGGCCCCACCCACCCAGTCGCGCGCCCCAGGGTCAACCACAGCCCTGATGCGGCCCCCAATGAAATTGGGTTTGACACCCCTGCCCTAAAGGGATATATAAGTAGTCCTCGACTTACGATCACAATTGAGCCCCAAATTTCCATTGTTAAGCCAGACAGCTGTGAAGTGAGTTTTGCTTCATTTTGCAACCTTTCTTTCCTTAAGTTGTCAAATGAATCACTGCACTTAAATTAGTAACACGGTTGTTCAATGAATCTGGCTTTCCCATTGACTTTGCTTGTCAGAAAGTCGCAAAAGGGGATCAATGACCCCGGGACACTGTAACAGTCATAAATACAGGTCAGTTGCCAAGCGTATGAATTTTAATCATGTAACCATGAGGATGGTGCAATGGCTGTAAGTGTGAAAAAGGGACATAGGTCACTTTTTTCAGTGCTGTTGCAACTTTGAATGGTCACTAAACAAATGGTTGTAAGTCGAGGACTACCTGTGTAGGCAATTGCAAAAACTAAAGCAGGAACTATTGCAGACTTGCAAATAACACTTAATGCATTAAGTGTTATTGAACATAGCTGAACATATTATTTCAGTGGCCCTAAACAGATGCAAAGTTAAAGTATTGGAATGCTTAATATGGAAGATTTTGTTTTTATGCTTTCAATTTCATTCAACGTAAAGTGAAAGTTTATCTACTTTGTTCATTTTCTATCCGATAATTTTAATGTTTTAAAAGTTTTATGCTGTAAGCCACCCAGAGTCATTTGATGCAACATGAGTGATAAATAAATAAATAATAATAATAAAAATCTGAACTGGGTTTGATTATATATTTAAGAGTTGGGCATCAAGTACATTCTCTGTTTTAAAAAATGGGGGGAAAAAATCAGAATGGAAGTTTGGGAACTGTATGTAATGAACTTGTTGCGCTTCTTTGCCTTTTTTTTCCTCTAAGAAAAAAACAAAACAAAACGGATGAGTAACCATAGGTTCTAGCAGTTTACCTCTGATGAATATCATATATTTAGACAACGCCAAGAAAATACAAGACACAATGAAATCATAATGAAGATGAGATCCTCAACCAGTGATGGGCTGCAACCGGTTTAACAATTGATTCTGTGAGTGCGCGCTTTGCGCGCTTCAAAATACAGCAATTTGAAGCTCAGCTGCTTACTTTCTAAGGCAGTCCTGGTAAGTCGAACAGCGAAGGTGCGGAAATCAGCTGTGCTGCGCGAATCAGTTGAGCCAAAAAGGAAATATAGGACAGGATAGGGTGGAGGCGGGGCCAGCTGATCATCGGAACTACCAGTTCACTCGAACCGGTCCGAACTGGCTGCAGCCCACCACGGTCCTCAACTTATAAAAAGTGTAGAGATTTGGCACGTAGCTCTTTTCAATCCTTCTTGGGGCCATGCTAATCTGGTCAGTCACATACTTTTTTTTTTTTTTTTTTTGCAAACTCACCTGGAGCTCCTCAGCTGTGGAAACATCCAACCCTGTTAGATCCTGTATCCTTTTATTTATACGTGCCACTACAGGGTTTTCATATCCAGATAGCCAGGCACTAAAAATGGAATTATAGTATTATTCATGAACAATAAGATCTGAGTATTAATTTTCATGACCAAGCACAAACTAATTTGAATTGTGCAAAGTAGTCTATAAAACTTAACCTAAATGTAATTTTACAAGAAATATTTTTTTTTAAGTCCACACACTATTTCTGCATGTAATGTCATTCAGACTTGCTTAGCTAGAGCACATCCATGATTAATTAAAAAAAAAAAAAGAATCTGCTGAGTCAAACTTCAGATAGTATAATGTTGCAATAGGATTTTATAGTCCTTTAGGGACAGTATTTTCTGTGAGGAATGTATTATTTTCTGCATAAGATTTCCGGGGTAATGTAAGTGAAGTAAATGAGTGAACCCAGGGTCTTCTTATGTTGTATGTGCCAGAAAAAAATACTGGATCACTGCTTTAGAGCAACATAATTTCTTCACCGTTAACTATAATGGAAAGTGGAAAAAAAAACATTACTTAAATATGTACTTATCCAATTCTTGCAACTGTCAGAATTCTATGAATCAAACTTTTTTTCTTCTTCTTTGGTGCATCATATAGGTAGTCCTCAACATATGACCAGAATTGAGCCCATAATTTCTGCTGTTAAGTGAGGCATTGGTTTGCCCCATTTTACGACCTTTCTTGCCCCAGTTGCTAAGTGAATCACTGCAGTTGTTAAGTTAGTGACATAGTCGTTAAGTGAATTTGGCTTCCTCATTGACTTTCGCTTGTCAGTAGGTCGCAAAAGGGGATCACATGACTACGGGACACTACAAGCGTCATAAATGCGAGTCAGATGTCAAGAATCTGAATGTAAATCATGTGACCACGGGGATGTTGCAACGGCCTTAAGAGTGAAAAATGGTCACATTTTTTGGTGCTGTTGTAACTTCAAAACGGTCACTAAACGAACTGTTGTAAGTCGAGGACTACCTGTATTCTGGGGTGCACATTTCAAAAAAAAGACTGAATGACCCAAAGCTGCGAGAGAACAAGGATTACTTTTAAAAATCATCAATGACCACTGAAGGATTCAAGAAATCTAGCACATTCTGTTGGATTGGAAGGATGAAGTTATGCATTTACTTCGGCAGATTTGCTACCTTCCTTTTTACAGGAACACAACAAAACCCTAATCAAGAGCATCAGATCAGGAACCAACAGAGATTACAGAATCTTCAAGAGTATGGAGGAAATAACAGCTGAACATTTGCCAGACATAGAATGATTTTTTTAAAAAAACAAAATACTCAGTTAATGCACTTATTAGTCATAGGTGGGTTTTAGCAGGTTCTGACCAGTTCTGGAGAACTGGTAGTAGAAATTTTGAGTAGTTCAGAGAACTGGTAAATACCACCTCTGACTGGCCCCGCTCCCATCTATTCTCTGCCCCCTGAGTCCCAGCTGATCGGGAGGAAATGGGGATTTTGCAGTAACCTTCCCCTGGATTGGGGAGGGAATGGAGATTTTACAGTATCCTTCCCTTGCCATGCCCAAGCCATGCCCACCGAACCGGTAGTAAAAAAATTTGAAACCTACCACTGTTTAGTATATTGCTGGCATGCTGTTAGCGTTGTGTATTGTTAGTATATGAAACAAAGCAGACAAAAAACGAATATCCTGTCTCAAAACAAGATGAAATTACATCAAGCAATATCAGGAAGAGTTATCTCCTAAAGAGGGAAATTAAGTTTACAGTAACGAAAGTGATAAAAGTAATGAATATATAGTACATCCCATATTTAACTAATGAACAACTACATGTAGCTGGGACTCCTGGTTGATATTTCATGCTGGCAGTTCAATACCTCCTAGCAACTAAACTAAAAAAAAAAAAATGTTTTCTCACACTTCTTCTTGCAGAGAACAAAATAAGATAGCTCCATCAAAGGAGTAATTCTATACTGTTGGGGTTCAGCAACCTACAATTTGTCTATCCGCAGTGTATTCTCAGAAGTCAATCTGATTGATTTAGATAGGATTTGCTCTCAGTACATCTGTACAAGAGTGTAATTCAATGTATGGCCCTGACACAACAGGAACGCAGCAATAAGTCAAGCAGAGTCAAATAAGTCAAAGCTTTCTAAATCACTCTGGGATTGCTTTGGCTATTAACTAGCTTTCAGACCAGTATTTCTCATTCTTGGCAGTTTTAAGATGAGTGGACTTCAATTCTCAGAATTCCTCCGTGAGCCTGACCGGCTGGAGAATTCTGGGAGTTGAAGTCCACCCATCTTAAAGTTGCCAAGGTCGAAAAAAAATCGTTTTAGATTCACTTTAAAGTGCCGGTTATTATATTGACAAAGTGCTAAATAACTGGATCATATCTTAAAGCAGGGGTGTCAAACTCGCGGGCCAGAGGTGTCACGCGCTGGTCACGCCCACCCCCAGTTTAGC
The DNA here is from genome assembly GCF_059756535.1 of Pantherophis guttatus. Lineage (NCBI taxonomy): Eukaryota > Metazoa > Chordata > Lepidosauria > Squamata > Colubridae > Pantherophis > Pantherophis guttatus. The sequence continues at coordinate 75,756,211 of NC_142068.1, read as the reverse complement.
AGAGGGGGGAAGTCACGATATGTCACATGATGACAATATGACATCACGAATTTGACACCCATCTTAAAGTGTTGTTTGTTTGGCACCCAACTCACCACAAGGTGATTTATTCCATATGAATCCTTTACATGCTCCCTAGGTGCATTTGGAAGCAGTTCTGATTTCAATTCTATTTCCATCAGTGAATATCTGGATGTGTTTCAACTCATTCTTGATTAAGCTTGTTAAAAAGGAAGCCTCCCTCTTACTAGACAGTTGGCTCCAATTACTCAGTACTGCTTTGACCTACATTACTCCTGAAACTATGAGTTTCTCTTGCAGGCCAACTTAAATATCCTTTTGGCTAAAAAGAAAGCAAAGAAATGGTTAATACGTCAATTTATTGCATTGCTTCTCTGTGATAGTAAAAATCAACTTCCTTCCCATCTTACTGTTATTGTAAAATGTATTCTTCGTTTTACAGTACTGAATCTTACAGTTTAAGTCTTAAATGCCTCTCTTATTTTGACTTTATTTCACCCATTATATATCCATTTCTTCTTCAGGGAACTTGAAATCTCAATTCATTTTAGTTCAAAGTACTCCAAGGTAAAATTATTTGTATTGTCTGTATCTCTTCAAAAAATAATGCTAGCTAAATACTATTGTGGTGTTATGAATATGAATATTACACCTGAAAAGTTTTTAATTTAAAGTCCAATGTAAACAGTTACAACAGTGGAGGTGATTGAGTAACAACAGATCCCATCTTCCCCCAGTCTGCTTCCCCCCTATGTAATTAGATTTTCATGGTTATTTATGTTTTAATGTAGATAGATAGATAGATATAGACAGACAGACAGACAGACAGACAGACAGACAGACAGGCAGAGAGACAGACGGATTTTTATGACTGTAAGATGCCCAGAGTTACCCTGTGGGAAGATGGGTGGCCAATAGATTTTATAAATAAGTAAACAAATATGTTTCCCAAGTTATTACTATTTCAAATGAACTAGTACACCTTTCTCTGTCACTGCAATAATCAATGTTAATTTTTACTCTTTTCAAGATTCCACAATTCTATTGAGAGTTTCTAAATCTCCAGTTGTATGAAAAGATTTTATAAAATACTTCAGTAGCATTATTTAAAAAGTCTTCTCTCCTGTGACCAAAAAAAATAAATAAAAATGTTTTACTTCAAGAGAAGTAGGAATTTCGACAGAGAAGAAAGTGGGTTTCGTAGAAGTATACTGTACACCCTTAACAGAGAAGAGGGTTGGGCTAGACTGACCAAATTATTTTAGTACAGTACTTGGCTTGGCTCAAAATCCTGGGCCCGTTTATACAATCTGCTTGCCACATACTTCAGAATGAACAGTAGTCCTGTCATTAAAAAGGGGATACTGTAATATGGAAAGTATTAACTAGGGAAAAAGTTACTGGAATGCCTGGGCAGGGAAAATGGTCTTCTCTTCAAAATACAAGGAGGAGTACCAGGCCATGGCCTGTTCAAAACAGGCCCACGGGAGAGATGGGCAAGCGTGTGCGCACGAAGCTCCACTCGCACGATCAGGGGGTACCTATGCTCAAAGCTCCATTTGCGTGAATGGAGCTTCATCTGCGAGCACCCTCTGCTCACACATGAAGCTCCATTGCTACTCACACACCCTTCCCCTGCTCCCCAAGCTGGAAAGGTTGGGTACCACTGTCCTAGTGGATGTTTTTTTTAAAAAAAATCAAGTTATTGTTCTGACGTCCTTGTTAGTTTTGCCAATGCAGCTTCTGCTTTGGAAAATATCAGCTTTCAACAAATTAGAATAGAATAGAATAGAATAGAATAGAATAGAATAGAATAGAATAGAATAGAATAGAATAGAAGCGTTGGAAGGGACCTTGGAGGTCTTCTAGTCCAACCCCCTGCTTAGATAGGAAACCCTATAGCATTTCAGACAAATGGTTATCCAATCTCAACTTAAAAACTTCCAGTGTTGGAGCATTCACAACTTCTGGAGGCAAGTTGTTCCACTGATTAATTGTTCGGTCAGGAAATTTTTCCTTAGTTCTAGGTTGCTTTTCTCCTTGATTGGTTTCCACCCATTGCTTCTTGTCCTGCTGTCAGGTGCTTTGGAAAATAACTTGACTCCTTCTTCTTTGTGGCAGCCCCTGAGATATTGGAACACTACTATCATGTCACCCCTAGTCCTTCTTTTCATCAAACTAGACATACCCAATTCCAGCAATCGTTCTTTATATGTTTTAGCCTCCAGTCCCCTAATCATCTTTGCTGCTCTTCCCTGCACTCTTTCTAGAGTCTCCACATCTCTTTTACATTATGGTGATATAGGTGTAAGTTTTCTCAATGTATGTAGTATTGCACAAAATGACCAAAAAAAAAAAAAAATCACATTGAAACTTAACAATAAAAAAACCCATGAAGCAATAAAAAAAACGTGCTCCACATTCAGGGACTTATTGAAGTACTTTCTTGCAAATATTCTATGACTGTATTTTTTAAAAAAGGCAGCTAAGGAGCACGTACAGTATATTTTGTGCATCCTCTATTTAAAAATAGGTGCTCAACTAGGAATTTCAAGCTATCATTATGACATGCGGCTTCCTGCTTGTTATGTGCTCCTTAAGAAGTTTTAAAATTAAGATAGATATTGAGACACCATGAGAAAAAGCAAACAGATGGTAGAACGTACTGTAACCTCTCTAGTACAGGCACCAGGTTAGGAAATTCACATGGATTGTGTTTAAGATGAAATAATTCAATGTGCTAGCTTTTATTAGGATCATGCAGAGTAGTAGTAGTAGTACACAGAATGCACCGACTGGTTTAAAAAGCACTAAAGCCTCACTGATTTCAATGAAAGAGAGTGAAGGACATGCTTCAACAACTTAATTTGGGTTAGCACTTACATCTAAAAGTATCCTTTTTTCAAACATTCCAAACTTTCAATGCCATAAGTGTTAGCAATGTGTTTTAAGGCTGCGTCTACTTATCAGACAAAGGAACCCCAGTCCCAACCTTTGATACCAATCGCCGATCGACCTACCCTGTAGTAGTTCAGAAGTACCCGTCTCCTCTTACCTCTTAGAGACTCTGTAATGTGCTGTGGTCAGTTTCCCAGTCTGAGGGTCATGCACAGTAGCTCGGCTCAGCTACAAAAAATAAAAAAAGAGAAAGGACGAAGGCTTACTTTAGAAGCAAGCGTCTGGGCCAAGCCACAGGCAATTGGGAGGGTTCCGATTGGTCAAGATAAAATGCAATGCTCAGGTCAGCAGGAACGCTTAAAGGATTGCACTATCTGCTGTATTTCTCTGTATCAATTTAATTCAATTGGTTTAATCAAATTTGGTTAGGTTGTCCTTTCACTTTTTCTTCCCCAAATGGAAAGCTAATTGCAAGCCACTTGTATCTGCCAAGTTTCACAGAGAACTTCTCAGGAACCCAGAAGTTAAAGGCTCTTCTTCCAGTTATTCTTTCTTTGAAAAAAATATGTAGTGGTAGGTTACATGCTTAAATTTTATCAAAGTTATGGTGTTCCAACAATTGAGACTGCTGAATTTATAGGATGCACTATAAATATTTGTAAATGTTCCATTGCCACGAAGAAAAAAGTGGGATTTTAAAAAAGCGGGGTATGCATTTAAGTGAAATAAATAAATGGAATAAATTAACAAAATCAAAAAAGTTTCTGAACAAAACACAACATTTCATTTCACCTCTACAACAATGTCTGATAGGAACCACTAGGAGAGCTGGCTTTTAGCCAGAGAAATTGGAAATTCCCAGTAAAAGAGACATGTTGGAATTCCACACAGGAGTGAGATCCAATTATTTTAAATTTTTAAAATTATTCAAATTGTGTATGAACACGTGGGGACTCCTCATTTTCAGCAGTCAGATACGGAACAATTAATAAATAGAAGTGGAATTAAGAGGAATTCATAAAAGCAAATAGGGTATTTTGAGACTCAAACATTCCTAAAACTATTCTAAACTCCACTTAAGAGCATATGTGGCTCCAATAAAACCAAGCAGAAATCCATAGGGCATATTAGTGCTACAACAGATACAGTACATATAGAAACAGTGCATATTTCAATATAAACAATCAATTTGTAACCTTGTCAAGACAAGCTTTGTTTTTGTATATAGGAAGCAAAAAATTGCGTATTGCTAAGTAAATAATTGCGCATGCCCACATCATCATGAAAAATGTAATTCTAAAACAAAAAGAAGCTAGACTTTGAAGAGGAAACTTTCAAACCACAAGGCAGAAAGCAACATGAAATCTCTCTGTCAATTTACACCAAGCCTCAAATATCAAAATATACTTTAAATAAGCAAAGAAGGACAAAACTTCTGGCTACAAGAAGCACCTGAGAAACTCAGCAGTAACGAAGTGTTAGAAGTCTCTGTGAATAGCACAAACGACCAGAAAAGTTTTAAACCACCTTTTTTTTTTTTTCCTGGTCACTCTTCTACACAAATGAGTACCATAGAGGGTCTCATCACAAAGACGGAAGGTATGGCAAGTAAAGTCTTACCTTTTGCTAATTCTGTAATGTGCAGTCTCCAAGACTCCCGTTATGGGGTTTGAAATGGTGGCTCGCCTCAGCTGTGAAGCGAACCAATCAGAACAGTCGCATTACAATGTACATATTGCATCACATTTATCTGACCATTCAGAATCCGGGGGCGGAACCCCAATTTCAATAGGGTTCTTTTCCATTAAGGAACAAAACCCACCACCACCGAACAAAAAACGTGGAACACGAAAAAAAGTTCAGAATGTCAAACATAATAAAAAATGCCTTGATACAGAATGGGCCAATCAGACATAACATTCTAGTAACTTGTTGCATGATGATTTAATCCTACAGAAATAAGACTATACATTACTGTACTGTATAGAAAGAATCAAATACATCTGTAATTAGAATTATAGCTGAATTTACTATTAGAATTTGTCTTGACAAAGACAAAGTGTAACAAAACTCAAAAATAGTACGAATGGTACTAATATTTGTCACTTTGCCTGCTGTAAAGAATTTTTAAACTTTTCATTACTGTTTTTCGCAACAAGCTCCCAAAAAGAGGGCATGCCTACATTTTATTCGACATAATCGCTGGATAAGCAACAATGGTTCAAAGATCAGAACTATTTGTCAATCTATTCTTCTTGGGCCTAACCAGACAAGCAAAAGCTCCTTTGCTATTTCAGAAATAAAATGAAGATGTCATTAAGTGATAGGCAGCAAAAAGCTATTTAGCAAGGCCCAAGCAAGCTGCAATCAGGAAGCAAGTGAGGAAGTTATTCATTGGTGGCCTTGTTAAAAGAGTGTGGACTATTTAGATTCTTTACCCTTGGTTTTGAAAGCTCTTTGACTTTTTCTATTTCTTCGTCGGAGATAATGTCAAGAAAGCGGATGATCCGAGGGCGATCCCACTCATCTTCTTGTTTGACAGGTCCCAGGATGTAATAAGGGTTCCTGTGCCCATCGGAATAACGGCAGAACAGCTTCTTTTCTTTTCTAGGAGTCTAAATGTTTGAAATAAAGGGCAAGCATTAGTAACTCAATGCATTATTTTTCATTCACAAATAATGTTTGTATTGCATACAAGGGAGAGGCCAAAAGTACTTTTTCTAAAGGCAACTGGACGGACTTTCTTTGTTTTTTCCTTCAAGGCATTTTGTTTCTCACCCCAGAAGCTTCTTCAGTTCTGATTGAATGGTGGGGAATGGAAGGATTTATATTCATTGCAGCAGAGGTGGGATTCACTTAGCTTCCCTACCGGTTTGCAAATGTGAGTGCGGGAGCGCACGTGCAGTAGTCTCACATTACATCTAGGCAGGTGGATGAAGCCTCCCTCAGTCGCCGCTACCAGTTTGCGCGATCCGGACAGAACCAGCTGAATCCCACCACTGCATTGTAGTCATCTGGTCGTTAGCACTCTTTCTGAGAGTCGTTGAGGCTTATCTGTGCCCTCACCCGAATAGTGCAAATGGATGTGGAACCTTCTTGGAATTGCTGAAAGGTCCTTTTAAAAAGGCACCTTTAGGACAACCATGATCTGTATGATTGAGAATCTCCATAGAGATACACCTATTTCCCCGAAAATAAGACCTGGTCTTATTTTGAGGGGGAGGGGTTCCAAAATAAGCATTAGGGCTTATTTTCGGGGAAACACAATATCAGGGTGATCAGCCTGGGAGACGGTGGGATGGAGTGGGCGGGCAGCTATGGGGTGCTCATCTTCGCGTCTCTCGGCTTGTCTGTGGCCCACGAAATGCATGTCCGGATCAAATTCCTCTCCCCCCACCTCTGCCTGCTGCTTGGACAGGTAATCAACTCACCTGTGCTGCACAGGCTGCAGCTGAACACCATCATCCCCTATGCCCTTGCCGCCTCCAGTGCTGGCCACCCCCCCGATGACAAGTGTAACTAGGGCTTATTTTTGGAGTAGGGCTTATATTACACAGGTGTCAAATTCGCGGCGTCACGTTGCCACCATGTGACGTATCGCAATGTTTTTTCCCTTTGCGGAGGTGGGGTGGGCGTGGCCTGCACGTGATGCATTCGGCCCGCCAGTTTGATACCCCTATTATATTAGGAGCATGCTAAAAAAATCAGGCTAGGTCTTATTTTCGAGATAGGTCTTATTTTCGGAGAAGCACAGTAAAAGGGAGAACATACCATTTTAAGACCTTCACCACGGCATAATTTTTCATACTTCTGTCTCTCGGGCAGATAATCTTTGAGAGGCCCTCTTTTCTGAGTCTTCACTTTTTTCCCAGTCTGCTCATCTGTGTTGGCCACAGACTCATTGGCTTCTTTTTCTTTTTCTTTAATCATGATGTATTTAAAGTATTTCATATTCCCATTTGCTCTCTGATGCTCGGGATCTGTTGGACAAGCAGGTAGAGAACTGGTTAACTCCATGGAAAAAAGCTGTTTTTAAGAGATTTTGTCCTTTTGTTTGAGTTCAGAAGATCTGATGAAATCTGTATATGTCAGCATCTAATCCACTTATGTCAGCAGGAATGTATCTCTATCTTCATATATAAATACCCAAATCACAGAAGCAAATGGCATATAAAATGATGGAGAGGGGGAAAATTAATGCTTCCTAAACACATTTGTAATTACAGGGATTCCCAGCAGCGTTCCATCCTTCACTCCACTGCATTAATTAGTTTGAAAAGCCTGTACACCCAAGTGGAAAATGTCTGAGGGGGAAAAAAAAAGTTAAAAGCAGTGCAAACATGATGAATACAAGAAAGATTAACCTACCCAATTCAAGTAACCGTTTGGTGAGCATCATTGCTTTGTCCACGTCCCCCTGCTGGTATATAGCATAACTCAAGTAATCTAGAACAGAAACTTTGTTGATTGACGAAGAAACTTCTCCCTCATCCAACTGTTTCAGAGCTTGCTCCATCCACAATTCAGTATGGTAGTAATCTGCTTCAGTATAGGCAATCTTTCCCAACTCAAAGCAATCTTCGGCAGTTAGAAATACCTTATGTTTCACTCCTAGTGGGGAAAAGAACCAGCAACAGCTGTTAAAAACCCCTTGAATTCGTGCAATTTTTGTATTTATGTTTTTTTTTCTCTGTAGCACTTTCAGGGGTGGGATTCTACCGGTTCGGGCAAACCGGTAGCTCTGACGATCAGCTGGGAACGAACCGGTTCACTCCGACAATCAGGTCGACCTGCCCACCCGTCCTGGAGCTTTACTTACCTTTATCTTCTCAGCTGATTGGCGTGGCAGAGCGGATTGCCACACCTCAGCCGTGTTATTCCCAAGAGGTAACACAGAAGGTTAGAATTTGTAAAACTGCACCCCCGCGCGCAGCATGAGGTAGGTGTGCGTGCGCGCAAAGCACGAAATCACCGAACCGGTTGTTAAACCGGCAGCATCCCACCACTGAGCACACTGTTTAATTCTTACGTCCTTGCTGATAAAACTAGATAGACTACTAGAGTTATTTAACTGTATTCTCAAATGAAACAAACAAAATGTTAAAAAGCATGATATTTATGTAATTACTTATGAAGCACATCTAAATTATATTAAAGTAACCCAAATATTTTTACAATCCCCAAGGCATGTCAGAACTTTTGAGCATCCCTCATGTTTGGAAATTGAAAGTTGAAAAAATTGACAGACCATTTCTCTATTCGTTTTTTTTTTCATTTTGAAATGATTGCACTAAACTGGATATCATATAGTACAGTATAGTACCACAGTTGAGCCCAACGTATTTGTCAGGAAGTGACATATTTTTAAGTGAATTTTGCCCCATTTTATGAGCTTTTGTGCCACAGCTGTTAAATGAATCACTGCAGTTGTTAAGTTAGTGACACGGTTGTTAAGTGAATCTAGCTTCCCCATTGACTCTGCTTGTCAAAAGGTCACAAAAAGTGATCACATGACCCTGGAACACTGTAACCATTATAAATATGAGTCAGTTGCTAAGCATCCAATTTTTGATCATGCGACTACGTGGATATTACAATGGTCGTAAGTGGGAAAAATGGTCATGTTACTTTTTCCACGCAGTTGTAACTTTGAACAGTCTCTAGGTCAGTGGTGTCAAATTGGCGGCCTGTGGGCCAGATGGGTCATGTGCAGGCCATACCCATCCCAGCCCCGCAAAGGGAAAAACATCGCAAATGTCACATGACAGCAACGTGATGCCGCGAGTTTGACACCCGTGCTCTAGGTGAATGTTGTAAGTCAAGGACTACCTAAATCTTCAGATATTATATTACATATCATTTTGCATTTATGTTAATATAGTATTTTTCTAATATGCTATTCCTAAATATAATTCAGAAATATGTCTATTGCTGAATGTTTAATTTGTTATGTTTTTAGATTTTTTTTTCTATTTCCTAAATTCTACTAGTGCCAATAAAATAGTGACAGAGTCCACCTAATTTTTGGGAAAGGAAGGGGGAGACCTCTCACGCTGAATTTTTAATTCACAAGCTTGATCTGCCTTTCATCACTCAAGAGCAACTGGCCTTTAAAAAAACAGAAGATCAAACAGAAGCAAATTCTGTTAAAGCAAATAAGGAGGGGGGGGGGAATCACGTTTCCAATCACAGGAGAGCCACCATTTGCACCCTGATCCTGAATGTCATGGATCTGGTGGGAGAATAATCCTGACCAACACAACTCAATGTGTGCCTTTTCCTCTGTTAGTTTCAGTCACCTCTCCTGCTCCCAATACAATGATCCTAAGCTTTTTCCAAAAATGTTTTCTTAGAACAAAAAGTATGCTGAGAAATAAGAAATCTTGAAAAAAAACCTTTCAAGAGATTCAATCTTTTAAAGTGACCAATACACAGAGATGTATTAACACTATACACTGTTCTGAAAAAAAGAGTAATATACAATGCAATTCCCATCTCCCATCTAGTTATTGATAGCAGCAAGACTAAGGCTAAAAATATAAAAAAAAAAAATACCCAGAACAAAAACTTTGGTATCATAAGAGACCAATCAGAAATAACTAATACTAAAAATATATATCAATGATACCAGGGGTGAAATCCAGCAGGTTCTGACAGATTCTGGAGAACTGGTAGTGGAAATTTTGAGTAGTTCAAAGAACTACTCAAATATCACCTCTGGCTGGCCCCAGAGTGGGGTGGGAATGGAGATTTTGCAATATCCTTCCCCTGGACTGGGGGGGGGGGGGGAATGGAGATTTTGCAGTATCCTTCCCTGCCACGCCCACCAAGCCACACCACGCCAACCAAGCCACGCCCACAGAACCGGTAGTAAAAAAATTTGGATTTCACCACGGAACGATACCTATAATAATGACCCAAATGTATTTTAGTTTTTACACATTATGATGCTCCGAGTTTTACTTATAGAATAAATTCACATGGGAGATCCCTTGGTCCCACACATAAAAACTGTGTCAGGGTATGAAGAGTTAATAGCTGTAAGTTGATAAGAAGCTGTAAGCGGAGGCAACCAGAAGCTGATGCAATGGAATGAGGCAGCAGGGTTACTGCCACTTTAAGAAGCTGGGTAAGAAGCTGCCTATATAAGGGAAGCCATTAGAGGGCATTTCCTTCTCCTCATGCCTTCTCCTTGTGCATTATACTTGTTCTCTCATCATGTCTACCATTGCTTTCCATTGTATCAGTAGCTGTAAAGATATTTAACCACATATATTTCACTGTAGATAAAACCACTGTTATTTATAACTAAAAGGCTCTGTGTGCTGTGTGCTGTCTTTGCTCCAGGGTTTATCTCATAATACTAGTTACGCTGCCTATACTCTGACAAACTGCCTGTATGTTACCTGTCATTATTATTTCTTAAGTAAAACTGATTTTTTTTTTAATGGAGAAAGCATAATTGTATATTTTCTTTTTTTTATTATTATTCCTTTCTTCTCTTCTTTCTACTTTTACTGTAGTGAAAAATTTGAAACACGCACACACACAGAGAAAAGTGTATTTAAAATCAGAGCATCTTAGAAGAAGAGGAGGAGAATAAACTATGAAACTTGTTTTGATCTTCCCTATAGCTAGAAATCACATATAAATGCGCTCTGTCCCTCTGAAACAAAACATTAGGGAAGCATTTTGTTTCCCTAAAATGCTGTTGTCTTACATACCTGGAAGATTTCCCCTTGAGATCGTGTCAGTATCTAACTTATACGTATCCTGGAGCCGCAAGAGAGCTTTGCCAGCACCAGTCTGATCTTCGTCATCAGGGAAAAACAGCCGTTGAACTGTCATATTGGAAATAAATCCTAAAAATAATTTTAAAAAGGGGTTATTGTAGTAGATAAATGATTTTTATTATAGTCACAGACCAGCATTACAAATAAAAACATTTAAAATGATAAAAACAAAAAACAAATTACTGTATTTTTCAGACTATAAGATTCACCGGCCTATAAGACGCACCTATCTTTAGAGGAAGAAAACAAGGGAAAAATATAGTTTTTGGCCTTTGCCCGTCGTGTTTTCGCCCTTCCCAGCCCTCAGAAGCACTTTGCAGGCCAAAAGCAGGCCCATTTTTGGTTTCCCAAACCCTCCACGCACCCTGTTTTCGCCAAAAATGCACCCATTTTTGGCCTGCAGAGTGCTTCTGGGGGCCAGGGAGGCTGAAAACCGGATGCGTGGAGTGTTCAGGAGACTAAAAATGGGCCAGTTTCGGATGAAAACGGGCTGTGCGGAGCACTGCAGAGTACTTCTGAGGGCTGGGGAGGGTGAAAACACGACACGCGAAGGGTTCGGGATCCCAAAAATGGGCCCGTATTTTATCTATAAAACGCACCAAAATTTTCAGCCACTTTTAGGGGGGAGGAGGGGAAATATGTCTTATACTCTGAAAAATACAGTATATGATTAGTGGTGGATTATCAATGGGCAGTTAAAAGAGTGTGCCTAATCTTGCATACAGTATAACAATGATGACTAGGGGACTGGAGATTAAAACATATGAAGAACGGTTACAGGAACTGGGCATGGCTAGTCTAGTGAAGAGAAGGACCAGGGGAGACATGATAGCAGTCTTCCAATATTTGAGGGGCTGTCACAGAGAGGAAGGGGTCAAACTATTTTCCAAGGCACCCAAAGGCAGGCAAGGAATAATGGATGGAAGCTGAACAAGGAGAGATTCAACCTAGAAATAAGGAGAAATTTTCTGACAGTGAGAACAATCAACCAATGGAACAGCTTGCCTTCAGAAGTTGTGGGAGCTTCATCACTGGAGGCTTTCAAGAAGAGATTAGACTGCCATTTGTCAGGGTCTCCTGCTTGGGCGGGGAGTTGGACTAGATGACCTACAAGATCCCTTCCAACTCTGTTAATCTAATCCAGGGGTTTGCAACCTTAAACACTCAAAAAGCCATTTGGACCCATTTTCCACAGAAAAGAAAACACCGGGAGCCACAAAACCTGGGTGGGCGTGGCCAATTTGACATCACTCACTTCCACCAGTCACATGACCCCCCCCAGCCACACCTACCCAGCTGGTTATTAGGGCAGAGAACCAGTTGTTTAAAAACACCGGGAACCACAAAACCCTTTTGACATCTCTCTCTATATCTCTCCCCACCTCTCTCTCTATCTATGTCTCTCTCCCTCTCTCTGTATCTCTGTCTCGCCCCAGCCACTTCTCCCATCGCCTGCTGTCACCCTTACCTTCTCAGGCCAGGCGAGGAGTGACTGGGAGGGGAGGGTGAGGGGCGGGGCCAGCCAGTGATGGGATCACCCGACAGGGAGCCAGAGCAGAGGGCCCAAAGAGTCGTATGCGGGTCCGGAGTCGCAGGTTGCTGACACCTGATCTAATCTAAAAAACTACATCAGACTGACCACAGAACTGTACATAGAAGAGATCCATTTTTTCCTGGGTATTTTATCAGGTGAGATGTTACAAAGGGTGTGTGTGAATCCTTATGGAAGATACAGTATAGTAGGATATGAGCTGTAGTTTCGATAGCCCCTTGTCTACAGAGGCACAATCTCAGCTCATGTGGCATTTTTTTTCCTATCAGTCCTTCAAAACTGCTGCAAGAATTGCATTATAGTACTCTCAGTTCCTCTGCATGGATCACAATTCCAAACTGATCTCTCACCCGCCTGCCTTTTCTCCCCATCTTTGCTCATAAGTTATCTTCTTCTTCCTCCTCTCAGCGGCTTCCAGACTGATGACTGGCTCACGGATGCTTTAGGCATGACTAAATCTGGATCCAGTCCCAGTTTTTTTTTTTTTGAGGGGGAGGAGGGGATAATGTGAACGTCTGCAGCCTTCTTGTTATAAATCACCTTCTTTTTGATCATGGAAATGGTATTTAGTTTGTAAGCAAAATGGGTTACCGGTGAAATGCATACTTTACATAACTACGATAAGGCTTAAAGTATTGTTATGGTTCGGTAACAATTTCTTTGACTATTACAGGAATACACGGGAGTATTATAAATTTATAGGGATGCGTAAAATTGATTGTTTCAAGGACAGAACAGAATGACAGAGTTGGAAGGGGCATTGGAGATCTTCTAGTCAACCGCTATTAGTATTCTGGACAAATGGCTGCCCAGTCTTTTCTTGCGATGGAACCCGCAACTATTGGAGGTAAGCCGTCCCACTGATTAATTGTTAATTGTTCTCCTTGATATGAAATCTCTTCTTAATTCTAGGTTGAATCTCTCTTTCATAAGCTTCCAAAAACAAAACAAAAAATTCCCTCCCCCGTATGTTTCAGCAGTTTTTAAAACATAATTCTTCAAGAATTAGAAGCACAAGAAAAAAAGAACAGACTATTCCATGGTTCTCAGAAAACAGTATGTTTTACATATCCTTGTATAGCTTATCTAACCTTACGGACCACCTTTGCTTTCACTGGGATTTCTGGCTTCTATCTTTAATAAATACATATAAAATTTATATGTAAAATACAGATAAAATTCCAAATTTTCATTAATCTGGAAAAGAAAATTGTACGAGTTCTTTTTCCTCCCTGGGGTAGGGGAGGTTTTTAGAACAATTTAGAACGATTTCTTTTAAATAAATCTAAAATCATTCTGCTTTATTTTTTCAAGATTATATAAGCTATTGCCTACATCAGGAGTCTCCAACCTTGTCCACTTTAAGACTTGTGGACTTCAACTCCCAGAATTCCCTAGCCAAGGGGATTCTGGTAGTTGAAGTCCACAAATCTTAAAGTGGACAAGGTTGAAGACCACTGGTCTATACTGTTCATGAGATTGTTGTTCACATTTGCTGCATTAAATTTAAATATTTCTTTCGTTAGGAGACTTTGCCTAAAGTATTAGATTACTAAACATTTAATTGTAATCAAGTATATAAAAAACTTGTGTTTCAAAGCAAAGTGGAATATATCCTGTGTCTTTCCCAAAAGGGACCAATGAATCCATGATAGTTCTTGTATTTCCAAAAATGGATTGTTCAGAAGTATGTCTTCAGACCCACAAACTACATTTGGCTCAAACAAGTCACTTCCGAAAATATACAAAGTACATGCAGTGCTTCAGCATCAGTGCTTACATACATAAATCAACCTTTTTCCTGGAGAAATAATGGGATGGTTCCAGAACCAGATTTCTCAAAAAGAAAACAGTTTTATACTTTTCCCACCAGCACTAACCGAGCAAGCCACTAGTATATAAAATGAGAGCAAACCCCATTCCCTTCTAGCACTGATGATATTATCTAGTTTGGTAAAGAAATGTCTGCAAGGAAACAACCAAACTTGGAGAGCATAAAAAACCCTACAGTTCAACCCTGAGCTACAAATATTCTCTTCCATCAGTTTTACACTTTGTTTATTAGAATTTAATTACTTATAAAAGCATAATTCAATACTGAAATTAAATTCAACGCATTTAATGCAGGACACTTTTTTGTCAATAAAGAGGCATTTGTTCTGTCCTGGCCAGAAAGGCAGGTTCAGAGGGATGGAAGTAGTCATTCCAACTAAAAGAAAGCTTAGATTTGTTGACGAGCTCAAAAGCAAAGAAAGCACAGGTAGTCTTCAACATACAACTGTTTGTTTAGTGACCATTTAAAGTTACAATGGCACTGAAAAAAGTGATTTACAACTGGTTGCCACACTTGTAGCATCCCCAACGGCCAAGTAATAAACATTCAAGCACTTGGCGACTGGTGTAATTCACTTAACAACTGTGGCAAAAAGACGCAACTCATGTAATAACTTGCTTGCTTAGCATGGAAATTCTGGCCCTAATTGGGTTGTAAGTTGAGGACTATCTGAACCTAACCATTCTTTTTCTTTTGAATATGTGAATGCTAAGAAGCCAATGCTATTAATTGCAAAGGAATAGATTATTGACGATGACATTTGTCAGTAATTTGCAGTATTATTCTTGATGTAACTCCAATCACATCACTAAGGAAACCAGGCATTGTTCGTATTTTTTGTTATTATGAAGAATAACAACTGAACTCAAGAAGAGAGAGGCTTCCATTCAAATCTAATTAGTAAACACTGCCTTGGTGTGTTCTAAATTTATTTATAGTTACATCCTCTGGTCACTTCTAGCCAGAAGTATCCATTACTCTGGCATTTGGGCAATATACAAATAGTTGCGCTGCTTAGACTGGAGGATGTAATACCAAATTAGTTTTCATAGTTAAGCATACTTGAGACTCTTCCCAGTGAATTCACCCCAAGGCGTGAATTGAAATCCGGACTTCCTTGGCTACTCAGTGTATTTAATGATCGATTGCTTCAAAGGATTTCAAAAGCCCTACCAGCAGACATGTCCTTCAAGACCAAATTCTCAAGCTCATTCCACTCGGTGTTCAGTCGTTTCATCAACTTGAATGCATTTACTGGATGTCCCAAAAATCCCTCTGGGTCCTTGGTTGCAGTATCTGTCAACTTATCCAATCTCTCAGCCCACCTAAGCATAGGAAATAAAAGCTTAGTAAAATTGCTAAGCCAATGCTACGAATAAATGAACACTTGCACTCAAACATGCACGCATGCACGTACATTATCATGAGGTATATATTTTTGAGTTTGCTCTTAATAAAATTAATCTTGTTTATATTTATTTTGTACTAGCTGATAACTCGGCGTTGCCCGGGTATTTATTTATCCCAATCCTGTATTAGACAGGAAAAGGACTGGCTCAACCACTGTGGTGAAAATTAGAGACTTAATTGCCCTGAACAACAGCCTGGGAAAAATTCTATAGGGAACAGCCTTTGAGGTGATTATCTGCATTAGCAGGCACCTCCTCTGACAACTTGCCCTCTTTGCTTGAAGCTGAGGGCCTAGGGAGGGAGCCCCCTTGTGGAGTACTGTGATGCCGTTACCATGGCAACTCCACTGTGCTGTACAGTAGAAGCCATTTTAAGGCACAACAGGCTGTATCTTAACAGAACTTGAATCCAAAATGCACAGTATCACTGTCAAAAGTATTGTGATTTGACACTATAGATATAATTCATTCCTTTTCATTTCAGCGGCCCAGGCATTCCAGAGTTATGCTGGAACATACACACACAGACATACAGATACACCCACACCCAGAGGGGTGTTAGGGGTGTCTTACCCCCACAGTATTTGTTTCCAGAGAGTAAGTCATGGTTGAAATTGCTTGAGGCGTTCCAGAGTTATGCTGGAACATACACACACACAGCCATTTATATATGTGTATGTATGTATGTATGTATGTATGTATGTATGTATGTATGTATGTTTTCGGAGGTTTTCGCGGGTGTTTGTATGTAGGTCTTTGGTTATTTGGGTTATCTCCCATGTAAAATTGGAAGTGTCTTGGCAACGTTTCGACGAAGTCTCATTCGTCATCTTCAGGCTGGTGTTTTCGGCTTCGTGCTTCTAGGAGTAGTGTGTGATCGCAGCTGTTTCTTCCTTTTAACTACCAGTGGGGGTGTTAGTCTGCAACTCAGACTAACTCGGATTAACTCTGCAACTCGGGTTAGTCTGCAACTCAAACTAACCCGAGCACAACCAAGCCCCCACCTAAACAGAACACCCCCCCATCCAATCAGAGCACAGCCAAACCCCCAACCAATCAGAACACACCTCCACCCAATCAGAACATAGTCAAGCTCCCACCCAATCAGTTCACACCCCCACTGGTAGTTAAAAGGAAGAAACAGCTGCGATCACACATTGCTCCTAGAAGCACGAAGCCGAAAACACCAGCCTGAAGATGACGAATGAGACTTCGTCGAAATGTCGCCAAGACACTTCCAATTTTACGCGGGAGAAAACCCAAATAACCAAAGACATACATACATACATACATACATACATACATACATATATAATCCAACCTTTAAAATGTATACAAATAATTCAAGACAGCGAACGTATGCAATACAGTTTCCTCCTCCTATTTTTCCTATAATAACACCCTGTGAGGTGAATTGAGCTGAGAGTGTGTGATTGGCTGGAGGTTATTTAGCCCAGCAGTTCCCCAACCTTCCTGGTTTCAGGGACCAGCTTCAGAGCTAAATTGTTCTTCCATGGACCGGCAGTGGCGGAATAGTTTCACACGTGCAACCTAGATCATGTGCACGCACAGATGAAGCTTCACTCACTCACCTGCCACTTGTGCGGCCTGGTTCCCAACAGGCTGCAGACCAGTACTGATCTGTGGCCCAAGGGTTGGGGACGCCTGATTTAGTTGGTTTTCATAGCTAAGGGGGGACTTGAACTCACAGTCTTCCACTTTCTAGCCTGAAGTCTTAACTATCAGACCAAACTGGCTCTGATACATATCACATCTTATACTATATTATACTGTATAATATATTATATTATACTGTATATTATACTATACAGTATACTTATACTATATTATACTGTATAATATATTATATATACTGTATAATATAACTCTCCAGGAGTTCAAGGTGGCTTACATGAACATCTCTATTTTACACACTGTGAGGTAGATGTTTATGGAGATTCTCAATCATCCATGTCATGATTGTCCCAAAGGTGCTTTTTCCAGAAGGCAAGTGAACTTTCTTAGTTTTTTCTCTGAAAATGTTTCACTTCTCAACCAAGAACTGAACCGAACCCATAAACTGAAGAAGTTTATTGGATGAGAAGCGAAACATTTTTAAAGAGAAAACGAAGAAAATTCAGGTGCCTTTTGGAAAAAGCCGCACTGGGACACTGTGAGGTAGTTTGAGCTGAGTGAGTCTGAATTTACCCAACTGATTTTAACAATAGTCTGTTTTTTTAAAAAAAATATGAAACAAATAAGGAAATGAACCAGTGGTGGGTTTCACTTACCTTTGCTACCGGTTCGCTCGTGCGTGCTTGCTTCACTCATGCACATGCCACTTCTGCGCATGTGCAGAGTATTTGATGATGTCCGGGTGGCTGAGCAGAGCCTCCCGCCAACACTACTACCCATTCGCCCGAACCGGAGAGAACCAGTAGCAACCCACCACTGGAATGAACCTCAGGAGCACTTACTGAAATGCCATTAACTTACTATAGATATTTATCTCTGAAAATTTTCAATAAGCTTTTACAAAAATTGTAGAGAGAATCTTAGCCTTAAAAAATGGTAGATATAATTTTACTCACAAAAGAACCATGAATTAATTAGGATAAGGTGTTTTTTTCATTTTGGCTGATAGAACACTGCTAAATATTAGCATTCAAAGAATTACATACTGCCTTAATTGTTCCAACTTGCTTTCTTCTGCCTTGATATAGTCTTTCAGTGATATCACCAGGTCCTTTTCTGTATGAATCAAGTCTGTCATATGACCTAAAAGACAGATCAATACAATCAGTATGTTCATGAACATTGCGATGAAATTCTAACAGTTTTAGAACAGAAATTACAAAATTTTTAATAGTTTTAAAAGCCAACAAGTCCAAATAAGTAAATTTGCAGTTACTTTCTTGCAGTTTTTTGGGAAAAAAATATATTGTGAGCATTTTTCTTTTCGCTATAGAAGCATTAAATTAATCTTTCCTATTTTGTTAGGTAAGAAGACTATTACCAGAATAAATTACAGCTGAATGCAAGCTGCAAGGCAGTGATCTATTTTGCCACTCATGTCTGGCAAATACAGCAAAAATAATTTCATACCGGCCTGCTGAGATTAAATTACCCCGGTATACTGTCCCAGATTTTGAATGCACAAACCACTTTCTCGGTGGCAGTTTTATAGCAGATTAACCTTCACTCATAGTTTTGCAGCTGTTATTATCTGTTTGCTTTTTGTAGTTCAAATTGTCATTTCATGGGCAAGTCAATGAAACATGAGATTTAGAATTTCATACAGATTAGTAAGCACATAGCTAAAACCTTACTTTTTACTCTTTCCAGCCTTGCCCTCATTCAAGTTAATTCTAGATATTAAGACTGCAACGCACGCAGGTATACCAAGAAAGCACAAATACTTTAAATAAAGCCACCAGCTTTATTTAATATTTAATAAAATTTATTTAATATTTAATTAAATTAATTAATTTAATATTTGCTATCAGAATTGAAGACAGATGAATTATGTTGATTGTTTTTATAAGTTTAAATGACAAGGCAACTGACATGTATATTTATTGAACTGCGATAAAGTATAGTCACATCAATCATTCTAATGTAAATAATATATCTAAAGTAAATGTTGACATAATATTCTTTTTTTTTTCCCATAAGCAGAGTGGATGCCAGAAATGCCATGAAGCAGAACTGTCACATGTACAAACAGGAAGAAAAAAAAATTAAGATTATTTTTGTAATTTACTGATCGTGGATTGAAATAAAATTATTTATAGACAAAATGCTTCCTGCATATATTTACAACAATCAGATTATATGCCCAGCCATTTTGCTGGACACTGCAAAGATATTCACCACCATATATTCAACCAATCCACACATATTCTTAGGTAGTTCTTCCTTTACCAATAAGAAGCAGTTCTAAAATATAAGCAACATAATTCATGTAAACTGGTAATAGTGTTTCCAATATATTTTTACTACTTCTTGAGAGCTTAAACCTACCTCATGTTATTATTTGCTGGTATTTTTATATAACACTTAAATTTTGTGACTGATCATGTTCCAGCCTTCAGCAGATGGATAACTAATAATCCAAGCAATTAATTTACTACACTTTTGGTGCGGTTATTGCTTAATCAGTTAGAAATGCTTAAAAACATCACTTACCAATTGAAGTGAAGAAATCTGTATGAGCATGAGAAGAAGGTAGTAGAATCCAAAGGACCAGAAGATACCATTCCCTTGAGACCACCATAGTTTCACTATTGATTTGCCTTAACACACCTACAAATATAATTTTAATACAATTACGAAGAAAGGTTCATTTCTCAATTATCCAAACTATTTTCCCCGTAGATTTTCATTCTGCAAAATACATACATCACAATTTTGCCCTGAGCAATATTTCAATATTTGTCCTGGCACGACTTCTACCTCCTCCTTCAATAATTAAAGTGGAAAATATAAAGGCCCTTTTCAGA
Source organism: Pantherophis guttatus (assembly GCF_059756535.1). Taxonomy (NCBI): domain Eukaryota; kingdom Metazoa; phylum Chordata; class Lepidosauria; order Squamata; family Colubridae; genus Pantherophis; species Pantherophis guttatus. The sequence goes on along the minus strand of NC_142068.1, from coordinate 75,736,202 downwards.
AAACTTTGGTGTTGAAGATTAGCACAGATAATCCTCACCTTACGACCACCAATGAATCCACATTTTTATTGCTCAGCAAGAGAGTTAAGTAATTTTTGCCCCATTTTACAACCTTTCTTGCCAACGTTAAGAGAATCACTGCAGTTAAGTTGGTTCAGAGGTGGGCAGCACATGAATTAACAACCGGTTTACCCCAGCACCGAAAATGTGAGCGCAGCTTGCACGCGGCTTTAAAAATGCAACTAAATAGGACAGCATAGCGCCAGGGCTGGGGGCGGGCCCACATGCTGGTCACAACTACCGGTTCGCGCAAACCGGCTGATTTCCATCCCTGAGTTGTTTGCTAAGTCTATCTGGCTTTAGCAACTGTTAGCAAACATGGTTGTTAGATGAATCCCCATTGACTCTGTTTGTCAGAAGGTCCCAAAAGGTGATCACATGACCTCGGGACACCGAAACCATTGAAAATATATGCCAGTTGCCAAGCATCTGAATTTTGATCATGTGACCATGGAGATGCTACAATGATCCTAAGTGTGAAAAATGGTTATAAGTCACTTTTTTCAACGCTTGTTTAACTTCAGTCACTAAACAAATGATTGTTAGTCAAGCACTATCTGTAAACTAAATGGTTTACATTAAAATCAACATTTTGAAATCTAAATTCAAGCTGTATTTCTATAATCCATTCAAAGATAACAATCAGTTCCTAGATATGCCATTCTATTACCTGTGTGTAACACGGCATCTGCCCTTAACATAATAAATTACCGTATTTTTCAGAGTATAAGACACACCAGAGTATAAGATGCACCTACCTTTTTTGGTGAGGAAAAGAAGAAAAAGAAATCTGCCTCTGAGCAATTTTGCCTCTTTGCAGCAAACAGCCTGCTTTACTTTCATTTTCGTTTTCAGCATAGCTTGATTAGCACAAGGAAAAAAAAAATCTGCTCCAGCAATTTACCTCTTTGCAGCAAGCAGCAGAGCCCTGCGCAAAACAGCTGAGAGCAAATCAGCTGAGAGTCGGGAGACCGATCCAATTAACTTTTGCTAATTAGGATGTGCTGAAGCTGAAAACTGTTTTTTCTTGCTGTTTGCTTGCAAGGAGGTAACTGCTGCGAGGCACAGGCCAAAGGGTGGGGGCCAGTGGGTGGGCGGAGCTATATTCGGTATGTAAGACGCACCTAAATTTTCACCCCCTTTTAGGAGGGAAAAAGGTGTGTCTTATACTCCGAAAAATACGGTATCTGATCCAGAATAATGCAGTAAACAAGCTGCCAGATGAATCTATGAACGCTACAACCAAACATTTCTGGAGATACAACTTAGCAACTCAATGTATTTCGTTATTCCTCTGTAATAGAACTGATGATATAATGCTGTTGTGGTAAAATTTAATCAACCTTGTAATCCGCTCTCTTATTAAATACTGTAGACTTGGTTTAGGAGAAGTCAGTGTAAGGATTTGCTTATTTTCTCTCATTGTATACTTTCTACAACAGCCATTTTTCTATTAATGGTTATTCCAGCTGCAGTCCTATCAAATCATACTATGGTCATTACACATGAGTAATGTTTTATCTCCAGAGTCATTTAAGGCTCATTTAATATATATTGCTCCCTCCCTCCCTCTTTCTCTCTCTCTAGCTGCCTCTCTCATAAGCCCATTATTTCAGACATTCTTCATTCTTTCAACAAAGCTCTTGCAAAAGCATTGCTGAATTTCGCCCCATCTATGCTGGCATTTAGAAATGATGCAGCTATTAACCGTGCAAAGTCTGGGAAAGTTGTCTTGTTAAAAAAAAAAAGGTTCTCATCCTGGAATACCCATATCCATATCCATGAACACCTAAACAGTTTGAAATAGAAAATATAATATCCAAGATTCCATTTACTGAGTTTTAGGTGTGAAAGCATCAGGGATCAATCAAGAAAACAATATACAGCCCTTTAAACATATAATTCATAACTTTTTGCATTAACTGAATGCTGACATTTGAAAAGAAAAAAGAAAATTAAGAATGAATTTTAATATATCAGGAAAGAATAGGGTGCTGAAAACAGTGCAAATCAAAAGCAAAATTGTTCCCAGCCAACTTCTGGCAACCTAGCAGTTCGAAAGCATGTAAAAAATGCAAGTAGAAAAATAGGGACCACCTCTGGTGGGAAGGTAACAGCATTCCAGGCGCCTTTGGCATTTAGTCATGCCGGCCACATGACCATGGAGACGTCTTTGGACAGCGCTGGCTCTTCGGCTTTGAAACGGAGATGAGCACTGCCCCTGAGAGTCGGAAATGACTAGCACATATGTGCGAGGGGAACCTTTACCTTTATGCCATGGACAAGAACTATACCTGATTTCATTTTATTTAGCAATAGCAATAGCAATTAAGACTTTTATACCTCCCCATGAGTGCTTTACAGCAATCTCTGGGTGATTTATAATATCACCCAACAATCAGGGTGCAAGATGCAAAGGAAATAATTGCTAAAATATATAAATTTTACTGAAATTTGAAACAGAAGAAGACATCAAAGAATGCATAATAAAGTAGATTAAAACTTTGGTTATAATATACAAATGGAACAGTGGGCAAATATGTGAAATCATTGAAAATTTTCTTAAGGGAATTTTTATAAAAGGACGTTACCTTTTATAAAAATAAATGGTATATAAATGGAAAAAATATATCCAGAATGCATACAAGTACTTCAAATTTATGTTGGAAATGTGAGCATCAAGAACAAGGTAATTTGATCATGCTTACCAGACATAAAAAAGCTAGAAAATATCTGGTTCTAATGCGTACATTGATACAGAGGATTTTAAAGATTAACATTCAATTGAAAGCAAAACTTTTACTCCAGGAAACGGTGGATAAACAGTTAGAAAAAAGCCATGAAATGCTGTTTTTATATATGATAACTACAGCAAAATTATTGTATGTACAAAGGCAGAAAGATCTGGCAATACCTACAATGGAGAAATGGTTGATGAAGACAACTGAACTTGCTGAAATGGCTAAATTGACTTGTTTGATTAGAGAAAAGACACTATCTACATTTATAGGTGACTGGAAACCCCTTATAGAATCTTTGTGTAAAAACAAGAACAATGAACTTATGACTTGTGGTCTTGATGATTAGGCAGGATACATTTTTGGAAAAAAATAGAATATAACTTGAGAGAGAGGGTAACTAAAATACAATTGTACTTATAACTGTTCTGAAGAAGAACAGAAGAAGATTGGAAGCCACTTCTTTATCTTTCTTTATATCTTTTTTATTCTATTTTTCTTGTACTTTTTACTTTCAGCATTTTTAGTTTTTTCTCTCCCTTTCTCTTTCTTCTTTCATTCCATCCATCCATCGATCCACCCACCCCCCCGTTTTAAACTCAGTAAGAATGTTCTTTTGTTAGAATAGATAGGATGACTTTAACAAAACAAAGCAAAACTTTCCAGTATTAACTTTATCCAAATCAAGTTTTCATTATGCTTTAGGGATTTTATGATCCCTGATTGAAACTGCCACTGTACTGTACAATGCAATCATACCGAATCTCCACTAGAAACTACCTATTCTCAGACAGCAACACCACTTGAAATTTCATACCATATTACACTTTTTCCCTCCAGAAAGATACTATAGAATTCTGCACTGCAATCTTGCTTTCTTCTAGGCATAACAATGTGTTTTCAACCAGGACCGCAAGTAATTTGGAGCATGTTCTGCAACATTGGGACAGCTCTATACAATAAGTAGTCCTTGATGTACAACCACAATTGAGTCCAAAATGTATGTTGCTAAATGAGACATTTTTAAAATGCCCTACTTTATGACTTTTCTTGCCACAGTTGTTAAGTGAGTCATTGCAGTTGTTAAGTTAGTAACCCGGTTGTTAAGTGAATCTGGTTTCCCAATTGACTCTGCTTGTCAGAATGTCGCAAAAATTAATCACATGACCCTGGGACATTGCAATATGACTATGAACCAGTTACCAAGCACCTGAATTTTGATTGCATGATCATGGGGATGCTGCAACGGTCGTAAGTGTGAAAAATGGTCATAAGTCACTTTCTTCAGTGCTGTTGTAACTTTGAATGGTCACTAAATGAACTGTTGCAAGTTGAGGACTACCTGTAAGGTAATGACTGATGACCACCTAATGTCTTCACCTCTGCAATTCTCAAAGATTTTGAGACCACAGTTGAATACTTAAATTTAAGTAGTCATCAATCCCAGTCTTAAAATGAGTTTAAGATCAATGGGAGTTACTAATAGAATTAGCTACTGATGAATGAACTAGCTACTGATAATGAGATCAATCCTGCCTTTCTTTTCCTTCTGTTCCAAGTTTTCCAAGTACTTTTTCCAGGCATATGCTTAAAATATTCCACAGTATACAAAAGATTATTGTTGGGGGAAAAACAGCTCTTTCAAGCAATTTTAAAAAACACTATCAGAATGACTTTTAATTAGAACATACAGTACATAGCAATAACACTTTGACTTATATACTGCTTTACAGTACTTTATAGCCCTCTCTAAGCAGTTTAAAGAGTCAGCATATCGCCCCCAACAATCTGGGTCCTCATTTTACCCACCTCGAAAGGATGGAAGGCTGAGTCAACCTTGAGCCTGGTGAGATTCGATTTGCCAAACTGCTCGCAACCGGTGATCAGCAGAAGTAGCCTGCAGTACTGCCACCGTGGATATCAAATTCAAGAAACTCCTAAATTTGCCCACTTTTGTCATTCAGCCCGCTACATCTTGGAAACCCAGAAAATATTATGTCTAGTTTGTGGACATCAGAAAGGTTTACTACCCCTCTATCATAACTCTCAGAATTCCTGATCAGCGGAGATCACATTGCCTAAGTATTCTCAAAATTTGGCTTCATGCATTTTGAGGGCACCACGGTTGTGAAGTTACTTTGAGAAACTCTTATTACTCCATTCCATACACACTCTGCCCCTATTTTGCAGAGACCACTAAAACATGAGTTGAAAATGGCAAAACTCAAAACTCCTGTGGAGTAAATAAATTAATACAGTGATTCCTTGGTATTCAACTCATTGAATTTGTGAAAATGTCCTGGTACTCATTGTTTGTTTGGTACTCAACACACAAGCTAGAATTGTTCAGTTCTTGTGACTCACTACATCATTCCTTATGGGAGGAAATTGTTTGGTACTCATCTTTTTGGTACTCATCGTGCCTCCCAGAATCAATTAATGATGAGTACTGTGTACTGAGGTACCAACTGTATCTTTTACTTGTTTTGGCAAGTTTCTTCATTAATTAGGCAGATCACAGTACAATCTCTATTCTAATGTAATTATCATGCCAACAAACTGGAAACTATATTTTAGTTTCTAATTAAGAGATCAGTACAATTTTTACCACAGTCTTAAATATACTTGTTAATAGTATTTTCTATGTTGAAGAAAACCCTAAATCATGCGGAGGTTGGTGATTTAACAAACCATTCTCAAGGATACAGTACATACTTTCAAGGGGTAATTAAAGGAGCAGAATACTTCCTTTAATGGAATAGAAAATGCTCATTCACTTATCTATGGTTCCAGCCCATCACCTCAAACTTTGTTCTATCTTAACTTTCAATCTTAAATAGAAGCCATCTGTGCATATCATATATATTCAAAGAAAGTATGTATTTGCAATATAGGTAGTCCTCGACTTACGTTCACAATTGAGCCCAAAATTTCTGTTGCTAAGCAAGGAAGTTGATAAGTGAGTTTTGCCCCCTTTCTTGCCACGGTTGTTAATTGAATCACTGCAGTTGTTAAGTGAATCTGGCTTCCCCACTGACGTTACTTATCAAAAGGTGCAATGACAATAAAATAAACTAATTAAGGTCGCAAAACGTGGTCACATCACCCTGGGATTCTGCAATTGTCATAAATACATGCCAGTTGCCAAGTGTCTGAATTTTGATCACATAACTATGGGGCATTGCAACAGCCGGGTGAAAAACAGTCATAAGTCACTTTTTTCAGTGCTGTCATAACTTAATTATGGTCACTAAGCGAACTGTTGTAAGTTGAGGGCTACCTGTAGGACTACTTATTTATTTTAGTTTTATGTCTTAAACCAGGGGTCAGCAACCCGTGGCTCTGGAGCCACATGTGGCTCTTTCATCCCTCTGCTGCGACTCCCTGTTGCTGGTCAGCTCCACAATTGATAGGGCTTTCGGTTAGGACAGGTAGAGGAAAAAGGATGCTGCGCTAGGAGGAGACTCTATGGTAGGGGAACCGGACTTTTAGTCAGCAGAGGAAAAAGGATGCTGCGCTAGGAGGAGACTATGATGGGGGAACTGGACTTCCGGTCGGCTCCAGAATTGAACAGGGGCTTCCTGTTAGGACCTTTGTGGCTCTTTAAGTGTTTAAGGTTGCTGACCCCTGTCTTAAACCAATTTTTCTCAACTTTGGTGGCTTTCAGATGTGAGGACCAGGTCTGGGAAGTTGAAAAACATCCTGAAAAAATTGGCCAACGATGTCTGGACTGCTGCCAGCAAAACAATGTGGATATTATCCATGAAACTGCCAGGAATCCATTTAGGCTCAGAGGAGGTTTTACCTTTTAAAAATAACTTTGCGATCATGCATTTAAGCCTTTCTAAATGGAGCAAGTGCTATTTGTATTATGGCATTTGGGTTAGCGCTTTTTCTGCCTCCCTCTTCCAAATAAATCAAAACCAGTTTATAAAGAAAGATCCTAATAATTTATTGCACCATCTGTGTGGATTTGAATTCATTAGAAAACATGAAAAAAGGACAATAGTAATGAAAGCAAAATGAAACCACATTAAAAGTCAGCTGGCCATCAAGACGTTTCAACAAAGCCTCCAAGACATTGCAAGGGCTCGGAAGCAGTCTAGCTGGAACAGACATTGGTGTCTTCTTCGCCTGCCTGCCTGTTTTTCTTATTTCTTCCAACAGAACAGTGTATGAGTGGACAGTAAGTATCTAACTAGAGTCCGGCTTTGCAGACTGGTGGCAGCAGCAGATGTGGCGGAGGGAATGGTTCTGTGTAAGCAGTGAGCATGTGCGAGTGCCTGCCACCCACCACCTGGGTGGCCCAGTTCCAAGCAGGCCACGGACTGGTAATGAGTTGCAGCCCGGGATTAGAGACCCCTGTTCTAATGTCTTTATTGTTCTTCTTCGATAGTCCAAAATGGTTTCTATAGTTTTTCTTACACAGAACACAAAGTGGTTTAGAATATAATCCTGGATGGATGGATGGATGGATATGATATAGATAGATAGATAAATACATATACATAGATGACAGACAGACAGAGATAGACAGACAGACAGACACCATGTTTTCCTGAAAATAAGACCCTGTCTTATATTTTTTTGAACCCTGAAATATGCGCTTGGCCTTATTGCCATGCACTCAAAAGCCCGATTGAGCTTATTATCAGGGGATGTCTTATTTTTGGGGAAACAGGATAGATAGATAAGGTAGATAGATAGATAGATAGATAGATAGATAGATAGATAGATAGATAGATAGATAGATGGATGGATGGATGGATGGATGGATGGATGGATGGATGGATAGATGATATGGATGGATGGATGGATAGATGATATGGATGGATGGATGGATGGATGGATGGATAGATAGATAGATAGATAGATAGATAGATAGATAGATAGATAGGCAGGCTTATATGAAGTACCTAAATAAATGTAAATGATAGCATTCTCAAAATTGTTGTCTTTTAGATATGTTAAGGCCCCACTCCTTTCCATTCAATCATGTCTAATTCTTGGACACTGCCTGGACAAATCCCTGTAGTTTCCTTGGCAAGGTTTTTCAGAAGTGGTTTACTATTGTCTCCTGTCTGAGAGAAAGAGATTGGCCCAAGATCACCCAGTGGCTTTTGTGCCCAAAACAGTATTAAAATTCACAGTCTCCAGGTTTCTAGCTTTATGCCTTAACCACTACACCAAACTGTCTCTCTTGCATTAAGCCTACAGTTCTCAAAATTCCAAACATGACCAATTCATATGACAAGGAATTTGGGGACCTGAAAGTCCCAACATATGGGAAAGCCATCTTTTGCCCAAATCCTATGGACATCCCGGATAATATAATCAGCAAGTTAATAAAGAACACTAATATTACATTGAGTGTTGCACAACTTAGTTACATAGCATCTTCAGATACTTTTATGCAAGAAAAATAAATCTGTTATGTGCCCATTTCAGGTTCAAATCAATGCGACAGTTAATGGGATTTGTGAAGTCAACCAATGATAATGTATCCATACCAATTTTTATGGGACAAAAGCTCTTATCGTTTTTCTATCCTATTGACAAACCATGCAGAACTCAATTACTCAAAAATGTTACTTCAGTTACCTAGTTTGGTATCATTCAAGTATTAGGCAATACAACTTCCTCAGAAAAGTATTGTGAAACATTTGGAGGGAAATCAAATACTAGAGAATCAAGAAATGATTTTACCCCTTTTTCAAAATGTGGATTTATACATCTTTCTATCCAAATTTACCCAAAGGGGCTAAGAAAAAAAAAAAAGCAACATAATTACGCGTTTTTGAAAGCGTAGGTTTTTCATTGGCCTGAAAGTGCATATTATTCATATTTAGTAAGCAAATAGTAAGAAGGCAAAAACTTTCTTGCCAGAAGTTTCTAATGTGAGCAAAAGGTTAATGGAAAAATGCTACTGCCACGTCCCCCAAGTCACGTCCTGCAATGGACACTTGGCTTCAAAATTCTTTCTTAGCCAAGTCTGAAAAAGTACAACCCAACAAGAATAGGTTAACCTACTACGTAAGACTATTCTTTTTTATGACCTCTTCCACCCATACCCCCCCCCTTTGTTCCTTATTTGCAAGATGATCTATTTTCACTACCCCACAGAGAAAAAAGATTTCAGCATAGGAACTTCTGCAAATATTAGTCCAATGCCTTTTCTAGAAGGTGCATTTCATCTATTTATTTTTTTAAAGGAATCAAATCACTACACTGACTTGGCTATAACCTCAAAAAGCAAAGTCTTTGAGATCTAGTTAAACTACAGGATTTTTTTTTTCAACGTGGTTTTTTTTTTCTCCTCTCCCCAGCCTCGCATCCATCCTGAAACGAGGGCAATGCCAATAATAAAATAATCCAACTCTTTCCCCCCCCCCCAGTCAATCTTTAAAATGAGATTTGGAGATTCTATCTAGGAAGGATCAGATTTCTTCCCGCGGGGCACTTTTTTTTCCGGGACAGCGAAGAACTTTCTCAAAGTGCTGCCTTAGAGGAGCAAAGTTGGAACATATTTATAAAGGATCCCCCGTCCACGTCAGCCACAGATGTCTCCGCTCCTTTCGGAGAGCATAAAGGGAGAAAAGAAATCTCTTGCTTGCACTCGACAAGAGTGGACAAGTCGGGGAGTTTATTCCCAAGGAAACGATCCCCTCGAGGGCTCGCATGCTCCTCGGCTGTACGAAGGGGGTTCACGAAGGGGGAGAAAAAAAATCGATCTGGGGGATCAGGAGGAAACCATGGTCCCCAAATCGGTCCCATCGATCGATCAACTCCGGATGCACCAGATCTCCCATTTAGGGAGCTCAGCAAAAAAAAAAAAGAAAGAAGCGAAAGAGCTCGAGGGCATCACAGCAAAGGAAAGCGCTTAGCTTAATGCACAAGAGGGGGAAAAAAAAAAGGCTTGACACGCGATGCAGCATCCCCAAAGGGAAGTTTTACGCCCAGGCGAGCATTCAGACGTGCGCTCGTCCCGCATCTAACTTGGGTTTCCCCGCAGGGAACAAAAGACGAGGAGCCTTCGCCCTACGGGGGAGAAGCCAACGGAAGCCTTGCTCATCCAAGCAGGGAATAAAGCGGAGTCGAGCCTGCCAGCGCGGCCACCTACCTCGGAGATGAGCCCGCCGCTCGATCTGTCGCCGATCGCTCCCAAGCAGGCCCCTTTCGGAATGCTTCTCTCGACTTGGCCCCGCCCACACCAGCCTTCGGGGGCGTTCCTCGGAACGCGGCCGCGGCGGCGGGAGCGCTACGTGAGATGGGTCACACACAGGCGGGCGAACGGGCCCGGGACTGCGCAGGCGCCAGCGACGCCTCGCTGGTCCCCGGCCTGCTGTGAAGAAACGTGCGAGACGAGGAGCGGATGAAGAGGGGGGAAAGGGGGGGAGTGTTGAAAGGAGATTAGGGTGGTTTGGGGTTCCCTGTAGGCGAATTGGGAAGCGACTACTGAGAGAGGGGTTAGAATTTAGAGGATGGGACGGGATTCCCGAGCATCATCCAGTCCAGTGTTTCCCAAAGTTGGCAACCTTAAGAGGGGTGGACTTCAATTCCCAGAATTCCCCAGCCAGCCAGACAAGGCTGGGGGAATTCTGGGAGTTGAAGTCTGCCCGGCTCAATAAGTTGTCAGTCAGGTCCAGCCCTCTGCAATGTGTTTGACAAACCCATTAAAGCATGAGAGTTATAACTTTTTTTTTAAGTTTAAAAATACATTTTAAAAAAATACAAACTAAGAAAAAGATAGTTTAAAAAACTGAAAAGTGTTGAGGAAGAAAGGGAGAAGAAAGAAAAATGTAAAAAAAACCCTATTTTTAAAAAATGACTTCTGCTTGTATCAAGACAGGTACAAACAATTTCAGTAATTTTACTTTTTTTAACATTTCAACTAAAGATCTTTTTTTCCTATATGATATGTATAAACAAATTAGAAAGACGCAGCATTCAATCTTAATCAACAAAAGTCCATTAAGGGTTTCTCAACCTTGATGGCTTAACCATGGGTAGAATTGGTGGCTGGTGAATTCTGGGATACAGAATTCTAGAAGAACCGTTGTAGAAGAAGAGCAGGCAGAGTTGGAAGGTGGAGTAAAACATGTCAGTAGTTGGTCATTGCACTACCACAAGTGGCTCAAGTGCACCCCACCCCCTCTGTGAATTTCATTGATTTTTATCTAGTACCAATCTAACACTGACCATTAGATTTTTCTAGTCAACAATAAACTCTTCTGTGCTTTGAACTCAGTGAATGCTTCTGGTTATTTGCTCCTGACAACATCCATCTTCAAGCCACCAAGGTTGTCACAGCATCTCATGGTCACTTGATTACCATTTTGGGTGCTTTGCAACCAACACACGTTTACCACCATCACAGTGTCCCGTGGTCATATGATCACCATTTGTATGCTTCATAACCAGCTTCCATTAACCCAAATTAATGGAAAATGTGGAAGTTAAATTGCAAATTGCAGTCATATGACTTCTCGCTCAATGACCATGGTGAGTCACAACGGAAGAGGAAATGATGTTGTAAGCCTGGCATTGTCACATGGTATCTCACTTAGTGTCTGCAGCACTTAGCGATGGAGTTAACTTGTCCCAATTGTAGTTGATAAGTGAGAACTATCTGTACCGTATTGGGTATCCTCTTCTATGCGATGTGTAGATTAGTTCAAACATCCATCTATTCCTAGGTTTATGATGCCTTTCCATGTGCAAGAACATCTGATTCTTTTGCTGTAATTGTGATTTGCAATTATTATTTGGAATCTTTGTTTTACCCTGTTGGTGAACTTATAACAACTAGTAATTTATTTTTTATTTTGACACTGATCTTTAAAAAAATGCTTATCATGTTTGCTATCATTTATGTTTGATTCTATAGCCTTCTTCCTTCCCAAGTATTATTAAATGGGTTATAATCAACTAATGATATTTTACTCTCTCTCTTTTCTGGTAATTAAAGACCCATGGGTTATTTTCCAATCTGAAAGGGTCCCTCCTTGTAACATTTAGGCAATTACATCACTTAGAATGGGTACATGTCACTTAGAATTTCTGATAGCTTCTTTGTTTTAGTGGGCCCATGCAAAATATTTCACTATTTTAATTTGTGCAACCAATGCAATCCTGTTTTTCAGATGTTGCTTCTTGGCATTATACTTAATCATAAAAAAGTCCTCAGCCTTTAGGATGAAGAACAAACATTTGCAAGTTGGCATTTCTTGAAGAAAGACCCACATTATCTTAAATTGTAGGAGACCTTTGTCATCCTTAACACATACAAAGGACAAAAGGTGGGAGAATTCTATCCTGGTCCCAAATTCAAAGTGACCTGATTTAGCAGTAGGGCCATTAATATAAAGACACAATTGGAAGCAAAACACAAGAAATTTGCTGACTCGCAATCAAATGACAGGAGTGCCATTCTATTCAACGTATTTTGTTTCATAATTATAAAGATTTCTTATTTCATATTTGCATTTCTTGTATACAGATAGAAAGAACAGGATATCTTCCCAAATAGACCAGATAGAAAACACGACCAGGTGAGCTAATTCTACTACTAATAAAGGCTACATTAATAGAATCCTGGAAGTCTGAAAATATATTTCTCTTGCTGTCCCCTTTGTAACCTGAGAACTTGGGGGGGGGGTCCCCTTCTGAGCTACTTTCTCTGCCCATTATATAGCTATGTTCTCTCTTAACTGACATTCCCTAGGCAGCATCTTTTCATCCCCACCATTCCATCTTCCAAGGTCATTCCCAAATACTATCACATCAACCAATATCAGGAAGGAGAAGTAAATCTCATAAATACAAGGCATTGTATTCAGTATATAGGCATGGCATATTTCATAAGAAGATACATGTACCATTAAATCCCTAATATTATACAGACACTGGCTATAGTTATAAACTGCCAACTGGAATACTGCAGGTGCTTTGTTTAAAGCACTATAAAATGATTTGTTTAAGATTCAAAATAATATCTGATCTGGAGAAATTATGCTTGGCCAGTACCGATAGTTCTCGACTTACGACCACAATTAAGCCCAAAATTTCTGTTGCTAAGCAGGACAGCTGCTAAGTGAATATTGCCCCATTTAACAACCTTTCTTAACAGCAGTTATTAAGTGAATCACTGCAGTTCAGTGGTGGGTTGCCCCTGGTTCGTACCGGTTCTATAGAACCGATAGTAAAACTGGTAGGAGGCCCCGCACACTGACTCCAACGTCATCAAAACGCTTCTGCGCATGCGCAGAAGAGCGCACGTGCAGTGTTGTGGCCCGTCAGTGGCCTGTGCATCTAGTAGCTGATTCCGACAGCGAGAAGGCTGGTGTGATGCGTCAGCAGCTGTGCAGCTGGCACTCCAGTCAGACAATGAGGAGGCTGGAGAAGATGTGGTGCCAGAGGCGGGGATTCAGCCAGGGCCTTCAGAACCTCCAGAAGCTCCCATAAGTGAAGAGGAAGAGGAGGAGGAGCGCGCAGAGCTGCCAAAAGGCAGGAGTGGCTCCTCAGGAGGATGTCTCTTTGAGAGTTAGGCTTGGGGTTAATTGGCCACTCCCCTAGCCTATTTAAAGAAGGATGACGACTGAGGCAATTTGCAGGAAACAGCTTGGTTCATATTCCTTTGCGTCTTGATTCCAGAAACGTCTGATTGGCTCTTGCTCCTTTCTTGTCAGTTTTCCTGCAAATTGCTTCTGGGCATTCTGCCAAACACAGTAAGATTACAATTATCTGAAATGACTGTGCTTCAGAATTGAGTTATTATTCTTTGGATTCTTGTCGGCTCTTAATGAAGTTAAATTAACAGCCCTTGTTCAGAAAAGACTGATTTAAACTCTACTTGTGTTCGAACAACTACTAAGAAAACTCATTAGTAGTCCTTAATTAGTAAACTAAGGTTTGTACGGACTTTGTATGTGCTGCGTTCTTTGGGTTCCGTAGCTGGGGCAGAACACGCAGCCTCACTGCGAACCGGTAGTGAAGGTAAGTAGAACCCACCCCTGCTGCAGTTGTTAAGTTAGTAACACAGTTGTTAAGTGAATCTGGCTTCCCCATTTACATTGCAGGTCAGAAAGTTGAAAAAGGTGATCATTTTTTCAGTAAGGCCAAAGAATTTGAAAGAATACAATAAATTTTGTAAATAAAAATGGTGACAGCTCACCAAGATTACTAGGTGTAAATAGAAATACATATTATTTCCATAGCAAGGAAGATAAAACAGGAATGGTTAACTTATTTAGAGTTGGGCAAAATAAATAGATTTCCAACCTTAATTATTAAATGTTCATTTATATTACATGCAGTTCTCAGATTTTGCAAAACCACAACTGGCTTATGCAGACAAAACAAGGAAGAAAGGCAGAAAGGGATTTTTCCATTCTGCATTTTGCAAAGATGACTATGCTTTTAAGCAATTTGTGAGACTCCTCTGAATTTCTTATGCTTCCACAGTTGAGAACCTAAAAGAGAACTCTTTTAGAGATAATGCAAAATAAGAAAGATTATAAATTTTGGGATTATTCCGATGCTGATGGTGCTTTTTCTTGTGATAAATCAACTGATTTAGCCACTTAACTGCTTACATATTTAGGCACTCTCAAAGTAAAATGTATTGATGTATTCTATGAGCTCGGTAATTTACATTTGTTTAGATTTTTCTCTGTACAAAGCTTTCCTTACTTTTTTTTTTAGTGTGCTGATTAATTAATTAATGACTGAATTCTGGTATTATGGCTTGTAAAATACATTTCTGTGGCAGCTTTCCAGAGAAAAGCAAGTATGCGTTCAAGTTAGCTGTGCTAGAATATGCATGTGTTAATCAGTGGAAATACCTTTCTGCTAACCAAGCTGGAAATTTTTATAACAGTTATAATAGAAATTACTCTAGCTTCACCTCCCATTAACAAGAGAGAGATTAATGTGAGTGCTTTTCTCTTTTTCTCTTGTTAGCTCATAAGAAACCATTGCAGCATTCTACATTATTTTAATGTGTGTGTCATATATCTCCTCAATGGTTTATTTTATTTTATTGCTATGAAGATATGACTTCTAATGAAATGGTTGACATTCTTTATTACTCTCCTGGAGGATAAGACCAATAAAGGGATGACATTGTCCCAATATATTTTGTAAACATCCAATTTATTTTTGTATAAGAGGGGGCCACACTAATGTGCTACTGTAGCATATAAGTGGCACACGTAAAAAAGAGGTTTTTGATCATATGGTTATAGCATTTGTTGTTTCTTTTTTAACAGCCTCCCCACTTTTCTCCGGCTCTGAATAGACACTCCTAACCAGAGCACTTCAGCATATGTTATTCTCAGCATGGTTGTCCAACAAAACCTATGTACAAGTACTTTACTTTTGTTGTGGTACTTGCTTATGATTATGTTTGTAAGTTGAATTGACCATTCATTGGTTAAGAACAACACTGGCTGCAGTTTGATAGGTATGTAACTTCTATTAACTGGATTGTTAACCCACAATTTCAATACAAATAAAACAATGCCAACTAAAATTAACTGTGTGTTCTTACGTTCATTGGTTGGAAGGTTATGGAGTAGCCTAATTTGTGTGGGAGCTAGGAAAGTTGTAAATGTGGAGAACCTTGCCTTTAAAATGTTCTGCTAAATAAACCCTGTTTTTCTGGAAGCCACATAATTCTATGAAGATCAATATGAAATCTTTCTAAAACATAGCTGACATAGGGGATGCTTGTGAGACTTGATGGATATGGAGGATAAATTGTCCCAAATTCTCTCTTTTATCTTTAACTCCTGATGCACTATCCTAACCTTTCGTGTCACTTCTTTCTTGCTCAGGATTCCTTTCTCCTTCCTTTCTTCCTTCCTTCCCTCTCTTTCACCCCCTCTTTTTTTTTTAGGACTGAAGCTAAAACACATGAAGAACTGTTGCAGTAACTAGGTATGTCAAGTGTAGTGAAAAGAAGAACTAGGGGTGATGTGATAGTAGTATTCCAATATTTGAGGGGCTGCCACAAAGAAGAGGGGTCAACCTAAGGGCAAGTCAAGAAGCAATGGATGGAAACTGAACAAAGAGAGAAGCAACCTAAAACTAAGGAGAAATTTTCTGACAGTAAGAATAATCAACCAGTGGAACAACTTGCCTTCAGAAGTTGTGGGTGCCCCAACACTGGAGGCTTTTAAGAAGGGACTGGACAGTCATTTATCTAAAATGGTACAAGGTCTCCTGCTTGAGTAAGGAGTTGGACTAGAAGACCTCCAAGGTTCCTTCCAACACTGTTATTCCATTCTATTCATTAATTTTCCCAGTATTTTTAGCTCTTCCTTCAGCTCTTTCCATTCTCAATTCCAGACCCCCATTTCTTCATCTCATGATGTGAAAACACCCTTCTCCAGTTATTCTCAAGCATCCTGGCTCCTCAACAGTGGAAATGGAAGGTGCATGAAAAAACATTATAACACATGGATACAATTTTATTTTATTGATTTAATCCATTTTAATTTGTTTTTCAGACTGAGATTTACTTACTAAGAGTATATTCGTGAAATGAAGACATTAGATGGCCATAGGTCATTACTTTCACCACCCAGCTAAAAGTAATTTAAATATAAAAATGAATCACAGGCATCAGCAGAGAGTTTTATAGGCACCTGGGGAAATTACTTAAGTGTTCCAGGTGTGCCCTAGTTTCTGTTTTTATGAGCATCCATATATTTCACGTCTTAGTTGATGTACACAGAAGTAGTGCATCAGTCTCTAAAATTCCTTCCATTTTTTTTATTTTAATCCTATTTTTTGTGTGCTGTAAGACTTGAGTTATAGCACAACAATGAGTTTTAATGTCATTAAAACAAGGAGTTTTAATCACAACAATATAAAGTCTGTGGTACAATTAAAATTATGTAACAATAAACAGCCCCCCCCAAATTATATCACAGATTCATAAAACCAAGCAAAAGCAATAAACATAGAACTATTTTAAGATGAACTGGGAACAGTAGTAGTGAAGAAGCAAGGTGTCATCTATGAAAGTAAATAGCTTGTCATTTAGGATATTATTCTGCTCTGCCCACATAGTGAATACCACTACCACATAGCTGACTATATTTCTTGGGTGCTCGTTTCTGTGACTACACATTGCGTTTCATAAATCTGCCAACTTCACATTATTTGTAAGGAAACTATTTTAGCACTGATGATGTTACCTAGTTGGGTAGTGAAAGGTCTGCAAGAAAACAACCAAGCTCAGAGAGCACCAAGGACTCTAACCTAGGGATGAAATTCAGCCGGTTCTATCAGGCTTGGGCAAATCAGTAGTGCCGGCGGCAGGAGGCTCCGCCCACCTGCCCAGATGTCATGTCCCATTTTTGATCCTCTGTGCATGTGCAGAATTCCCTGCGCATGTGTGGAGGAGGTGCGCGCACGCTCACATTTGCAAACCGGTAGCAAAGGTAAATGAATTCCACCCCTACCCATATGGTTTGGTCTTGTCCTGTTATTGTCAGAGACGGATGACATTGTTAGATTTGAAACCGTATCACTATGACTTTGTTATAGTCATATGTAACATGTATGATTTGCTGCATGCTAACGATAAATATGTTATCTATGAAATATATAAATTGCCACAATCTCAAAGACTGTAGTACACGTTCTTTTGAGATTTGGAACCTATCAAGATATGAAAAATTACTGATCTGGGGCTAAGAATTAGCTTAAAAATTATCAGGCAACACTAAAGAAATCAAACAAATTTGCAGCTATAGGACTGTTGAATGTATTGTCTGCCAATATTTAAATTGGAGTTCGGTTTTTTTTATTCTTTTTAACAAAGGAAGAAGAAATCTTTTGAGCAATAAGATTACAACTTTTGGGAATTGTTGGTAACGGAATTTGCTAGGAACCACTTTTTCTTTCAAGGTTCTTACTAAGAATACTTCTTTTTTAAAATGACCATTATATTTGAAATTACTGTTCCATGCCTGTATACTTTCCTCTTAAATTAGCTTAGTTAGTACTTAACATTGATTAAAAAGGATTATCAGGAGAATATTCTAGCATGGAGAATTGACATGCTGTTTCATATTGAATTAGCTACTGTGAGGGCTTGCTAGGGAATTCTGGGACTTCATATACAAAGATTGCAAAACACTGGTCTACATTGACTGGCAGCAACTGTCTCTTTGGCGATTCATCCTCGGGTGAAGCTACAGTTTTTCCATTTAGCCTAGAAACGCGAGGAGCGTCTTTTGCACTTGAGAGTAACCCTGGAGCTAAACCGAGATACATTTATCAGAGTCGATCCCAGGTTGGAGCTAGCTCACTTTCTTTTCCTATTCTTGAGCAGCCTATTTTTAAACCGGCTAACAAAACCAACGTTTGCTGCTTTCTTTCTTCCTTCCTTCCTTCCTTCCTTTCTTTCTTTTTTCTTTTTGCATTTTATCTTTGGTCAAAAATGCTTCGGCATCTGCGGCATTAATCTTACAATTTTAGCAACTACTCCTTTGCTGTTTTAAGCCTATCCTTAAGGGGGAAACATCAACAGGGCGCTTTAAAAAAAATTTGCAACTTGTTGTATATTTGCAACATACGCTCACTTGCCTTGGGAGTACCCAAGGCGGAGGCATTATGGTCAACGTAGTTTACGGTAGCAAAGCTTACTCCTTTCGTGGCGGAACTGCAAGGCAATACTTCCTGCTGGCGGAAATTGTTAGGAGCTGCAAAGCTAGTAAATGGAAGGCGTGACAGTGTTTGACTAGCGTTGATGCTAAAATCACTATTCATCACCAATGAATAGTCCCACCTTCTCAGCTCTCTATATTTAACTTTTGATTCTGCGTCTCGCTGTTTTGCTGTCTTTGAAAGCAGAGGCACACTTTTCAGCATTTCCCGGATTAAAGGTTAGAGGGTGATCGAGAAGTTTAAATAATCCTTTACTTTCGGATTAAAGTTCCCTGCCTGCTTTCCCCCCACCTCTTTCCTGATCGTCGCCTGATGTTGGTTTATAATCCATAACTTGTTCTACAATCCCTTAAAAGCACTAGTTTCATTTTTAAAAAAACAGCAACTCTGAAAAACGTTAACACGGTTTCTTTTCAAAAGATATTGTTTACTTTGCAACCTTGAAGGGTCTTTAGTAAAAGACGAACACGGAAATACTGCATTCCATTTATTGCCATTTTATTCTGAATGAAAATGGTGGAGGGTTGCTTTAGTAGTCTCATAGTTTGGTGTAAGCAATAGAAGTGAGGATTTTTTGTTGTTTTACAGAAACGCAGTGCCACTTGCCGTTTGAAAACTAGAAGAGGCAGCTGTAGTTGCTCACAGACACTACTACTGATAGTAAGTTCGAGTAGAGGGAGAACAGAAAGGCTTCTTGTTATTTAGGGTTTTTTTATATTTCAGTCATTAAAGTGTTCTTAGGGGAGCCGGTAATAATGAAAAACGCCTAAAATCTAAACAACAGTGAAAGAAAATGATATATAATAAGTCTGAACTGTGTGAGTAACTGCTAGTTGTGGTATGTACTACGGCATTTCTCTCCTCCGCCTCCTCCCTTTACGAATGAATGAGATGGCTTGTTCCTTCCATAATCTGGTTAGGAAACTGGTAATTTACCACTATTTTTATAACTTTGTTTTTTTCAGTTGTGGCATGCAAGATGGTTATAGCTTTGGCATGTCAAGTGGGATATAGAAGAACTTCAGCTCTGTGCTGTAGGATTTATTCAACCTATGTCAGGAGAATGAGGTATGTATGTTCTTAGCCCATGAGAAGTCTTGAGGCATAGGCTGGTTCTATCAAGTCTTCTCAAAATATATTAGCTAATGAGATAAATTAAGAATTATTGGACGTTATAGTGAAGTTTTACAAAGTTTGTGACTATAACAGTAGATTTGTATTCTGGTCAAATAATTTGGGCTATCCTTCATTTATTTACAGAAGATAGAGCCCTATTGAATATAATAATTCCTCTCCATGTGCAGGGACTCTGCCAATTTATAATCCATGCTGCCCTCTTGTGTCTCCACAATACTGTGCAGCTCTTTGCAAGCTGAAGTTTAATTATTTAATGGATTTATAGAGCTGCTGGATGTGACTCTGGCTGAAACAGACAATAACCAACACTATATAGCATTAAAAAAGAACAATATATAAAATATAAAATGATGAGCAAATGTGGTAATTAGTCATCCAAAAGGACACTCCATTCAACTTGGACCCAAATGCTGGGGGGAAAGCCACATCTTAATGGGATTTTTAAAATGTTAAGAGTTGGGGCTTATCATATACAGGTAGTCCTCGACTTACAACAGTTCATTTAGTGGCTGTTCGAAGTTACGACGGCACTGAAAAAAGTGACCTATGACTAAAAGTCTGTAGAGATTCTCAGTCATCCAGGTCATGGTTGTCCCAAAGGTGCTTTTTCAGGAGGCAACTGTGTCAGAGTTAGTTGCAGCACACACCATCAGACACAATTAAATAATTCTGCAGGATTCAACTACATATAAGAAACTTCTTTATATACAATACCATACAGCAGAATTCAGCATACAATATCGGGAACACAGAAGCAATATTCATAGAAGCAAGTCATTACAGAGTAGAGAGACACAGAGTAATATATTGTACAGAGGCAGCCATTACAGAGGCCAAACCAGCTCTTATATACAGTTCAGCAAGTCTAAGCCACGCCCAGACTCCAAACTGTCTCTTATGGCCCCATACAAACAAATACTGTGTTTCAGTTTCCAAACAGTCCCCATTGGCTGACCTGTTGCCATGTCTATTTCATCTCATAATTACTTATATTGACAAACTGGACTTTCTTGTTTTTTCTTTTGTTTTTTCTTTCTTGTTTTTTCTTTTTCTCATTGAGAAGCAAAATGTCTTCAAAAGAAAAAACAAGAAAGTCCAGTTGCCTCATGAAAAAGCAGTTTTGGGATGACATGCCTATTTTTCACACAGGCAGTATCCCCCTGGTCACATGATTTATATTTGGAAGCTTGACAACTGGTTCATATTTATGACAGTTGCAGTGTCCCAGGGTCATGTGATCATCTTTTGTGACCTGACAAGCAAAGTCAATGGAGCCAGATTTACTTAACAGCCTTATTACTAGTTTAACAACTGCAGTGATTCACTTAAGAAATGTGGTAAGAAAATAGGGCAAAACTCATTTAACAAATTTCTCTCTTAGCAACATAAATGATGGGCTCGATTGTGGTCGTAAGTCGAGGACTACCTGTATAGGGGTGGAGACTATTCCTAAGGGACAGCCTGGGAATAGGTGACACAATAGGAAGTGACACACTTCCTAGGTTCTATATGATTACAATATTTAAAGGAGATTCCCTATGGGAATGTGTAGAGTGAGCAAATATTCTTTGGAATAGGTGGCCTCTCAGGTAACATGGATCTATGCCATGTAGGGTTTTAAAATGGATCCAGCACCTTGCATCGCACCGAGAACCTAGAGAGAGAACCAGTGTAACTTGCAGATGGCGGAATTACAAGGGCACAATGACCCACACCATTGCATTCTGGACCAACTAGAGCTTCTGAATAGTCTTCAAGGAGAGTCCCATGTACCTCAGCTGCTGCTCCAGCAGCCCAGTTCCCTACAAAAAATAGTTTGCAGTATTTCTTAGTGAGCTGCATGATGGACAGTCCTGCCTCATCTTCTCACAAAGTCCCCAGGGTTCTTCTCTCTGTCTTGAAGCCAAGAGACAGCTTTGCCATGATTATCTTTGCACTCCCATCTGGCAAACTAGAAAGAAGTGCTGCTCAGATTCTAAGAGAATACAGAGAACAGCAAGGAAAGCTTGCTCTGAGAACTTGGCAGCCAGCGCCAACAACTCTTAAGAACAAGGGTACAGTTCTGAACAGACACAACAGGATTATATTGTTTTATGTACCTCAGATGAGTAAATGCAGGGAAGATTGTTATTATGTCTATTCTTGAGGTGCTCCTTCTAATTCTTTCCTAATTACAGATACATGTTCAAGCTGAAAGAAGATGATGATGCTTGTCGGCAGGCCTATAATTCTGGAACTTTCTTCTTGTTTTATAACTTCTCTCCTTTTGTGCAGCGAAAAGGAAAAGGGTTACTAGCCCCAAAGTTAACGGCAGCAGGTATCTTCTGTATTATTCAGACATAATTCTACTAGATCAATGCTGATATTCCTGAGCTGTGCTCCATTTTTAAGACTCATAGATTTGGAAAGTGCCATTGAGGCCATCAAGGCCAATCTTCTACTCAAGAGTAGTGAAGAAAAGGGGGTTCAACCTATTTCTCAAAGCATTAGAAGGCAGGACAAGAAGCAATGGATGGAAACTAATCAAGGAGAATTCCATCCTAGAACTAAGGAGGAATTTGCTGACAGTTAGAACAATTAATAAGTGGGACGATTTGCCTCCAGAAGTTGTGGGTGCTTCAACATTGGAGGTTTTCAAGAAGAGATTGAACACCCATTTGTCTGGGTTTCCTGCTTGTGCAGTGGGTTGGACTAGCAGACCTCCAAAGTCTCTTGCAACTCTGTTATTCTATTAAATTAAATATCCTGAGAGGTGGCTTTGTACCTTCTGGTTGACCACCTCCAATGATGCAGAGGTCATCATCGTTCTGATTCATTTGGTTCCAGCATAAAGTCTTTCTTACTGCTAGGAAGTTTCTTTTCTATCAAGCAATTAGAATTTACTTAGGGGGAAAAAGCCTCGAAGTAAAGAACAAGGGCATCCTTGACTTAATGTTACAAGATATCAAAGATGTCCTTGCTTTCTGTTTGCAAGCAACCTGGGATGATGGCAATTTATGAGATGAAGGGAGTTGGAGATCTTGAATAGAAAATTAAGTCTCACTGCTCTTGTAAAACTGCAATCATTGGATTCCTTTGGGAAGCACTTTTTATTATAACATTGCTTTCTATTAATCCAGATGTGTGATAAAGGATCTGTGCATCTGTTTTAGACTTGCTATATTAGATAATAAATATGTTAATGAATCTTTAAGGGGTGGTGGTTGTATGTTTTAAGGCATCTCCTTATTCTAATATCTTTCAGAAATAAAAAGACTTTTGCAGAAATTTCAGAAGAATGAGAAGATGATAGAGGAGTCCATGCTGGTGGGCTGTTCGGAAGAATGCACTCCATATTTTGCTCTTGACCTAGGTTAGAATTTGTAGGAATGAATGTAAATAACCTGACCCTTGTTGCTACACTAAAAATCGTGTGAATCTGAATCTCATATCCTAAGGATGTGCAAATTTGTCAACGTGGGAACCATTAACTTCAAAGGGTTCTGGTATGATCCACCCAAACTTTGCCATTCTTGGCTTCTGGTGGCAAATCCTCGGCATCGGAACTGGGTTATTCTGGGACTTGTACATTTGGTTCTCGAAAGAAAATTATTTTATGAATGAAGGCAAATATCTGTGTCCCAGGATAAAGTTGCAGGAACCAATCTAGGTTGGACGGCGAGATCAGAGATTTAGTTTTCCGTGCTTTTGGACTCGTGCTGGAACCAATCCTCAGGAAAATTTCTCTCTGCTGGAATGTGTGCTTTGGGCTGTTCTTTACATCGTATTTATGTGGTGCCTGGCTGGGTGTGGCTTTGTATTGGTTAATTGGCATGTTGATGGCCAGCTACTAAGGCCAGCTACATGATTCCGGAAGCTCGGAAGACTAAACCTCTGATTCCTGTGACCGACCCAGACTGGATCTTGAAAACTATTTTGTATTTTTGGAGTATTTTGAGAAGAGATTTAAAAACGCCCTTATTATATTTTTGTAATCCTCTGCCATGCCTTTGCTTAGTCATTTTTAAAAAAGATTGAAATTCAGCCATCCTCAGCAGTCCACTCTCATTTGCAAAATGAAAAGGTCAAAACTCTACAGAATAGTTCAAAGTGGATGTAACATATCCTTTTTAACCTTGTATTCACCAAATTGCACATGCAATGCTGATGCTCATTCATTCGCTTAGGAGGGAGATTTTTCAGATGTCCTGAATAATTTGGTGGTATTTGCCAACTTGATTTCTAGTCTAATTATTTGTGTGTTCTCACCAAATACAACTGGACTTATATTTTATGAAAACATTGTTAGGTGTTTCTGAATTCTTTAAGTGCTGGAAGGCTTTATGGGATACAACACTTGCTCAGGACTCTTTACAAAAAAATGGAATGGCATTTTGTATACGTTGAGTTTATTTGTAAATACTCAGCAGATCAGGTCTTTTGGTTCACTATTACTATATTATTTCTATAGCAACGCTATTTGTTTTTCCTAATTTCCCAGAAATTAACCCCCTGATCCTGGCCATAGTTTCCTCTAAAAGTGATAGTGGGTTCTGTTTTTAAAGGCGATAATCATGAGTTATATCAGGATAGGCAGCAGAAAATGGGGAGCTGTATCTGCCTATTTAATGTGAGCCATTAATCTCCATTTCTGTGATAAAGAAGATAATTGCCAGAGCCATTAATCTTGCTCATACCACAGCCTATCCTTTATATAGAATCACTGACCTGAATAATGTTGTTGAATGATTATTTGATTTTATAATACAATTATTGGTTAACTTATCAGCAACAGTATTAACACTACAAGAACTATGGTTTAATCCATTGAAAAGGTGTGGGGGAGGGGGTAATAACAAAGATGTTTGATTCCCACAGATTTATTGAATTCCAGGATCCTTGCCAAAAACTGCTGTGGAGTCTGAACTTGATGGATCGTTTGGAGAATTACAGAAAGCTTTCTTCCAATTAGAGGAGGAAGATGCATCTTTGATTTCCACGGTATGGTTTCATGCATAAAATACTGTGAAAACAAATGTCACATGCGAACTCCTATATAATGGTGATAAAGAATTGCAAGCATTTCCAGAGGAAAATAGGAATTTCAGCTTCCTGATGTGGGCAATTTTTGACTGCTTGATTTATGCTTTCTCTCTCTTTGTTTTTCTGTCTTCTCAATTCTGCAAACTGCTCTTCTTTGGGTCGGCCTCTTGGCTTGTGATCAGAATAGCTCAATTTGGTCAATACCATCCAGAAATTTTGATTGGACCCAGTCAATTTCCATTCATTGAAGAATCTGGAATTTGTCGTACTTTACCCCAGTGAAATTTAGAGATACTTACTGCATTATTCCATTGAATTATTGGAACAGGTGAACATAAGATCAGAAGTGATTCTTTTTTTGTTCGCTAGTTTAATAACTTTATTCCTTGTATTTGGCTATTATTTGTTTTAATTGTAGTTTGTTAAATAGGACATAGGGCAGTGATGGCTAATCTTTTTGCCATTGCGTGCCAGGAAGACTGGGGCGGGGGAGGTTTGCGCGTGTGTGCCCACACCCATAATTTTATGCCCCCCGCCCTGCGCATGCGTGCATGACCCTCCCCCCCCCTCCCGGCACATGATGACCCGGTAGGCCTGTTTTTTTTTCTCACCTGTCTCCAGATCCCCTCTATGCATCTGGGGAGGGCGAAAACAGCCTTCCCCACCCCCTTGGAGGTTCTCCAGAGGCCCGAAACGGCCCGTTTCCCAACTTCCAGTTGGACAGGAAGTGACTTTATTGTTGTCCCCAGCCTCCAGAGCCTCTCTAGGAGCCTCTCTCCACATCAAGCATGAAGTTCAGAAGCGGTTTCCATGTGGAAACAAAAGTACTTATGTTCTTTTCTTTAATCAAAGTAGTCAGTTTTGGCATTTCAGCCAACTCCATCAACTTCTGCAACCATCTTCCATGGTAGGAATCGAAGTGTCCTTCCATTTTTGCACATACAATAGTCTTGCTGCTGTCAACATACACAGTAAAAAAGTTCCACATTTTTTCTCCTGTTCTTTTTCCATTAGACCCAAAAAGAAAAGGTGTGGTTTCATTTTTATCTCTGTTTTCAGATTTTTTTGTATTAAAATATGAATCATACTCCAATTTTTTTTTTTGCTTTATCGCATGTCCACCATAGATGATAAAAAGTCCCTTCTTTATTTTTACATTTCCAACATTCATTTGACATGCCTTTATACATCTTGGATAACTTAACCTAGTGTTAAATACCAACAATACATCATCTTATAGAAATTCTCTTTTAGATTATAATTTAATGTAAATTTTAAACCCTTCATCCACATACTTTCCCATTGTTCAAGTATCACATTATATTCAAAATTCCTTGCCCACTGAATCATATAATGTTTTACATGTTCATTTTCCAAATTCAATTTCAATAACATTTTATAAATCTTAGCAATAATATATTCATCGTTGCCACATAATGAAAGTTCCTATTTATTTTTTAACAAAGTCAAATCCATAGCACTTTTTATCCAATTTGAACCTTTCTTTCAATTGCTGATAAGTAAACGAGCGGCAAGCGTAACCTTCTGTTTCAAGTTCTTCCCTCGGCTTTAGTATTGGGTCACCAGAATTAACAGATAAAATTTTTACTATACGTCAGCCAATCTGGCTTTGCCACCATTTCTTTTCTTAATGGTTACAAACAAAGGGGCAACTTTGTAGAGAGCTTTGTTTTATATTTACTCCAAACTCTTTTAAGTATGGCACGTCTAACAAAATTGTTATTAAAATCAACATTAACTTTACTTTTGTCATACCATAAGTAGCCGTGCCATCCAAGCCTTAATTCATGACTCTCTAATTTGAGTAGCCTCTTGTTCTGGAGACTCACCCATTCTTTTCCCAGGTCAAACAGCATGCATCAAAATACAATTTCATATGTGGTAGACCCAACCCATCTCTTTCCTTGGCATCTTGCAATACTTTACTTCTTGCCCTATAAACTTAGAGATATCCTTCTGCCATTGTTTAAATGGGTTGTGAGTATTGGTAACATTTTTGTTGTTGTTGTTGAAGTGACTTTACTGTGCTGTAGACCCAGTTCAATCCCAGGAAAGGCCTGGCAATAATAAATTACTCTTTGAATATTATCTGAGTAGGTGTGGCATCCAGTAATGGGATATTCACGATTCTGTAGCACTAATATGTACTGGAGAGACTGAAAATAATCTCTTAGGGAATAATTTATTTTTATTTCCTAAATAAAAAAGAGAGGGAGAATTTAAAGTTTTTCTGGCAAGCCTCTTTTTGGAAGGAATCTCACTTAAAGGAACTGTACTCATCACACACTACTATTCTCCAGAACTTTGAAATCTGCCCAGTTCTGCATCTCTTAGCACTCGTACCCAGGGCTCCAATCTTTAGTCCAGCCCTGGCAAAAAGCAAAAAGTCCTGTCTGTCACTCAGAAATGCAGAACTTAATAAATCTTATCTGGGTCTACACAGGAGCTAGCTGCATAGTTATATAATCTTGCCTTGAGAAGATGATTTTAATGAGAAATTCCCTCAAGTCAATGAAGCCAGATTTCTAAAGACAAAGGTAAATTTATCAGGAAAGGGGAAATCTTGAAGGGGAAGCAAGAATTGAACAAATTCCAAGTAAAATCAGTGCAAACAATCTAGCTAGAGTAATTGCAGGTAGTCCTTGATTTACAATAATTTGTTTAGTGACCATTCAAAATTACAATGGCACCGAAAACATCGCCGACAGAGTTTGACACAACTATTGCAGTACCTCCCATGGTCATGTGTTCAAAATTGGGATGTTTGGCAACTGGCATGTATTTACGGTGGTTGCAGTGTCCCAATGATCCCCTTTTGTGACCATCTGACAAGGAAAGTCGATGGGGAAGCCAGATTCACTTAACTAACTTAACAGCTACAGTGATTCACTTAACAACCACGGCATGAAAGGTCGTAAAATGGGGCAAAACTGCCTTGCTTAGAACAAACATTTTGGGCTCATTTGTGGTTGTAAGTTGAGGACCCCCTGTACTTAAATTTTTGTCTGACCAGAGCCTTTCCTATCCTGATTCACTGAATTGATTTTTGTAGTCTCACACACTGCTTCGATGGCATGATAATAACCAATATTGCGGCAAAACCGGAGAGCCCACAATGAAGAATTTGTCTGGGAGCAAACGAATTTGTCATACCAATGGAATCATCTATTATCCACAGGTAGGCCTCCAAATCGAAAAGAATGTGGGTCTAAAGCCGTCCAGGTAGCCAGCGAGATTTGTTTACACTGGCAAAAGCTTTTTGTAAATATATTTTTTAAAACCCTAATTATGAGTTACCCTTAGGATGATTCTTGCAGAATAGCAAAGAAAATTATTATTTTTTTTTACTTTACTATATTTCCCAAACTGTCTAAAGCAACTTTGAAGCCAATGTGCCACTTCTGTTGATCTCTAAACACTGGGAACATGCAGAGAATTCCCTGTGTCAGTCCTTCTACCAGTGAGCAAATAACAGCATGAAGTTCTCAGGGGTGCCAGTAGAATAAAAGCCATGTCATCCACTCCATCCAAAATGAAAAGTAAATACATTGTTAGCTATCCTCCCTCATCATTTATAGCTTAGTTCATATTCTGTGCGTCGACTTGTTTATAAGCAGAAAAACAAAACAAAAATCCATGCACACGAGCGGTTGATAAGAGGGGGAGCTGCCAAGTTGCCAAGCCACCTTTCTGCCACTCTATTTAATTATCCTTCTCTGCTATGAGGACGGAAGAACAGCATGTTGTGATTTCTGCAACCTTGTGTCTTTCCCAATAGCTGAAAACCAGCTTACACAATATTGTGGTCTTTGGAATGAAGAAGAATGAATATGTTTCAGATGATCAGGATATTAAAAAGTGTATCAGCGAGAGGGTTGCCTTGAAACTACGAGACTGGTACTGAAGCAAAGATTCCCAATAGCAGGAAGACTGTCTACAAGTGCTGAATGTTTACAAATAGAATATTAAATGTGTTTTTATTTCAAGTAAATTACAGTAACCCTCTCAACATAGTAGTTTTCAAAGCTAGCTAGCAATGGACTCTCTTTAAGATCCAGCAACCATGTGTGCAGCCATTATAACTTTGAAATGGAGACATCAGTACCTTTTTGGGTGGTCCATTGTAACTTTGAACTTGGAGGACTACCTGTATTCTCTGATCAGAACTTGTGTCCCTGTGGTAAAACATGTGGTAATTTGGTAAAACATATAATGAGCTTTTGTTTTTTTGTTTGTTTTAAAAATAATTCATTTTAATACTTTAAATAAAAGTAATATTTTAATACTCCTACCTCCTGATATTTTCCCAACAACCAGAACCCTGGGAGGTGGGTTGGGCTGAGAAACAATGACTGGCCCAAGCTCACCCAGCTGGCTTTCATGCCTAATGCTGTACTAGAACTCACTGTCTCCTGGTTTCGAGGCCAGCAGCTTAACCACTGCATAGGTATCTCATCTATTCTTGATCATCAGTCTTTTCTTTTTTTGCTTTAGCTAGCGATAGCTTTAAGGTTGACTTAATGTGTTCCTGCTGTTGTTATTTTGGTCCAAGGTAAAATGTAAGTGAATCACTCTTGCTGGTCCCATATTCCACACTTCCCGTTATTGTGACCCGAATTGCAACTTCATGTGGTAGCTGGCTAATATAATCATTGTCCTGATGTGTTTGTGCCTTTTTAGATGTCTCCGGTGGTTATTACATTGGTGTCCGATGGGAATCGATGCCTTCTTGTACGGCAGGCGTCATTTCCTAAAGGGATGTACAGTGCTTTGGCTGGCTTCTGTGATATGGGTAAGAGCATGTCCACAGTATGTATTTTTTACCTAATCTGTTTTAAGTTTATGAATATAGAATTCGAGTTATTTATTTGGTAAATTGATGAAATCTACTTTTATGACTCAAATCAAGCATCTTTATAGTTTTTCTGTTAGAACAACAAAAAGGACTATAATTGACAGGTTTTACATTAATTATAAAAATAAATTAAGCAAGTATTTTTGTAAAAAAACAAAAACCGGCTTAACTGCTGTGTAACTGGCAGTATTATTAGATAAGTTTCTAGAAATTTATTTATTTAAAATGTTTGTACAATATAGCCAGTTATTTTAAAACAACCCTGGTTGACTTGCATGTAAACAGTTCATTAAGTATTTTTCTACTTGGCTTTTCTGCTGACACGCAAAAGCTAGTTTAAGTGGCATTAAAAAGAGAAAAGAAAATTAAATACATTTTCTGAAATAAAGCAAAGTGACGGCCACTTTGATATTTATAAGGGAGTTGTGCTAAGGTGCTGGTAGACTTAATTCTTTAAGCATCATCGTGATCATGCTTTCATGAAATTTTGATGACTCTTGGCATATGGACAATACTTGGTAAGAAGAAGGGCACGTCAACTCTACTTTCAGTAGATCATATTCCATTTTTTAAAAAAATCCTGATATTCAACTTTCTTTTATGTCAGTAAGAGGTTTTATACTTATGCTGTCAATACTAAAGATACAAAGATATTGTCCTTCATTATGTTTTCTGCTCTCAGGTGAGAGTCTAGAAGAGACAGTCCAACGAGAGGTTGCTGAAGAAGTAGGCCTAGAAGTGAAATCTCTCTGGTACTCTGCATCTCAGCACTGGCCATTCCCAAATAGCATCCTCATGATAGCTTGTCATGCATTAGTGCATCCGCTACAGAGCAAAGTAAGAATGCTGATAGAATCCTACTTTGATTTTATTTGATGCTAGTTTATATATGAGAACCTAACCTAACCTTTCTTGAACTTGGATCTCCCTAACCTGGTTCCTTTCAGATACAATATATTGGACTTTGAACGTTACAATTCTATGCATTTTCTGGCCGCTGAGATCCCTAAAAACTGACAAATAATCCTTATTCACTTTAGTTCTTTGATGTTTTATGAAACTAATGAAAAACAAGTCTGGATCGTGTCCTTCCCTAACCCAACTTTTCTATATATGCTGCCTGGTGAGCATATGATTGTAATAGTCATATATATCTGTTAGATTATATCATGAGCTTTTTCCTTGAAGAGAACACTTAATGTACAAATCTTACATTAAGGCTAAATTGGAGCCTCTGTAGTATTTCTCTAAAGCAGGTTATAGGCCAGTGATGGCGAACCTTTTGGGCACTGAGTGCCTAAACCGGAATGCGCGCATGCACGCCGGAGCGCTGGAAACCCGAAGATGGGCTGGCCGGTGCGCATGCGTCTGGCCATCTGGTCTTCGGGTTTTCAGCGCGCTGGCCAGCTGATCTTCATGTGCGCCAGAGTGCCAGAAATCCAAAGACGAGGTGGCTGGCGCATGTGCATCAGCCAGCTGGTCTTAGGGTTTCCGGCGCATGCAAAGACCAACTGGCCGGCATGCATGTGCATGCCGGAAACCAAAAGAGCAGCTGGCGATGGTATGTGTGCCCACAGAGAGGGCTCTGCATGCCACCTCTGGTACGCATGTCAGAGGTTCACCATTATGATTATAAGCTGTTATTGCATGTGGGGACAGGAGTTTGGGACAAGAAAGTCTTGCCTTCTGTTGAACCTGGGATGAAGATGGCATTTGAACGGAAGGCAGTGTTGTGTTCCTACTCAGTTTTAGTTGTAGCTATGGCTAATGCGTTAATACACCTTCAATAGAAGACAACCATTTTTTTTTCCAATTTTTTTTCAATTATTTCATTTGCAGTGTTCAATCAATACTCAGGAGCTTGAATCTGCCAGATGGTTCAGTCATGAGGAAATGGTGAAGGCACTTGAACGGGAACCAAGGCCTTCTAAAGAAACGGATGACAGTACCTCTTTTTGGGTGCCACCCAAACAAGCTATAGCTCGACGGTTGATCCAGGAATGGGTGAAGCAGAAAACTTCTCCTTAGTTTTAAAAAAATATGCGGGGGGATGATGGTAATTTTAAATCTGATGTCTTTTTTGCAGTGGTCTTCCATATTTTGTGCAGAAGGTACTGGTAAACCATATTAGATCCTTTGACATGTTGTCTTGAAAATTAATTGCTATAGAAATCACTGAATGGATTTGGAATGAGAGGTTGATATCCCCATATGGTAATAATATGTAGCAAAACCGGTCTAAACCGCTGTTCCTTTTGAAAACGAGTAAGAATTGGGTGTATTCTTGGGATTTCTTAGTAAAACCATTTGTGGGCAAACCTGGCCCTTGAATTGCTTGCTTGCTCCTGGAAGCATCCTGACCAATTGGGGTTGGGAATGAAATTAAAATTCTTGACCACCAGAGGACTATCTATGACCAATTTTGCCCTGTTTAGGACTCATCAGATCCACATAGATGTTACAGTTAGTATTAGCCTTACATGGTTGACTTTATCCGTTTGACTCCTCTTCCATCTTTTTAAACAGATGCCTCCTGTCTCTAAAACTAATGCAATGGTTTGCTAAATATACACATTCCCCAACTGAAGTTCGGTTCTCTCATTCTTCCTGTGAGAATTCATGTGAACTTAAAGGATTCTGATGGGGGTGGAGGAAAGTTCATCATTTATATTTGAAAAGTTCCTAATTATACACACACAAACAAAAAGGAAAAAAGCAAGCTGAGGTTGGGGGTGGGGTGGGGGGCGTTTCCCATCCCCATCCCCAGCATATTTTCCCAGCATACTTCACTAAAGATTTAAAGACTGCTTTCCGCTAACCTGCTAATTCTGTTTAGTTTTAACCTTCTTCCATTTCTCTTTGCTTTGGTTTGTGGGTAGGGGCTAAAAGCAGCTCATTCAAATAGGTTGTTTTATACAAAAATAATAAAATGATTCAGTTCAGTAACCAGGTTAAAGTTGTGTGAATTCAGACAGAATATTGATTTAGTGTATGATATGGAGTTTATTGGAGCTTATGTGCTCTGGGGAGTAGATCCTAGCACTCTCTTATACAAGTAGTTCTCTAATTACTACTGGTTGCTTAGCAACTGTTTGAAGTTCCAACTGACCGCCTCAGGGTTACTTATGGGTTACTCAGATTCAAAGTTCCAACTGCTGCCCTCCTTGCAGTCACATGATCGCATTTTGGGCGCTTTGGCAACTGGCTAGAATTTATCGCCATTTGCAGCATTCTGAAGTCACGTGGCCATGATTTGTGATAAATTTTGCCAGAAATGGGTTTATTTCCAGTTTCCAGCAAAAAAAAAAAATAAAATAAATCCATTGCAGACAATGGATTTGCTTAACAGCAACAGTGTTCATTTAATGGTTTTGATGATTTACTCAATGACTCCTTCAAAAAAAGGTAGTAAAATTGGACATGTTCATATGATGACCCAGGTAACGCCAGCATGGGCTACTATTGTAATTTGGGGTTCAATTATGATCATAAATTGAGAACCATCTGTATTTGAGGACTGAATGTTTTACCGTTTTTCTTCGTCTCACTATTTTATTTTCTATGAAATACATGAACCGTTGAAGCTGTCATCTCAGTTGGGAGTATTTGGGGTTCAAATAACAATAGCTCTTAGATTTATATACCGCTCCATTCTCTGGGTGGTTTACAGAGTCAGCATATTGTCCCCAACAAATCTGGCTCCTCATTTTATCGACCTCGGAAGGATGGAAGGCTGAGTCAACCTTGAGCAGATCAGGATCAAACTCCAGGCTTTGGGCAGTGTTTGCCTGAAATACTGCATTCTAACCACTGCACCACCACGGCTCCTTGGTAGTTGTTTTGTAAAATTGTGATGCTTCCAATTTTGCAAAACAAAATATTTACTAAAAATGTCAGTTACATCCAGATGCTTCCAAAGGTTGTCCACTGTAAGAAGAAATTGTGGCTGATAAAACACTAGATTATCCTTTTGCAAAGGAAGAAATGATCTTTACCTTAACAGTACCTGCTTCCTGTTTGACATTGTAGAGAGGACTTTGCTTTCAAAGCAGATTTCTATTTCCCTGAAACTCCGAGGGTTCTTGTCCATAACAGCATGATTATAAAAAACAAAGTGCATGAGGCAGATTGGGGGAGGTTATGGAATTCTGATATCTCCCACTTCTAAATTACGCTACTAAACAAGGTGTAATGTACGTATGCCAGTTCTACTTCTTTCCTATTTCCTGCTCATTTAGTATTTTTTTATTTCTTTATAATATTTGGATCTTTAATTCTCCAAGCTTTCTAAACTTTCAAAAGTAGTTTTGGATCAATAAGAAGAACTAGCAAAAAAAAAGAGGGGGGAGGGGGAAGGAGAGAAAGTGGAACAAAAGTGGGCCACTGCTTTATTTTGTTTTAAAAGTGTTGGTATAAATATAGTATCACTCAAAAACTGGTTTCTCCATTTGTGGATATTTTCAGGATAGGATTCGTATGCCCATAATTTGCTTTAATCAAATATTATCTGTGATACATATGCCAGCAGAGAAGAGGCTCTTATGCAAATGAAACACAAATGTGGAAATACGATCAATAAGCCAGTTGTAATTGTAATGATTGAAATATGTGAGTTGGTAATTTAATTCTTGCATTTTTTTCTTAAGTGAGTCTGACACAAAATCAAAATCCAGATTTTGTCTAGGAGTTTTTGCTGATTCTCCCAATATGAATTTTACAATTTCAACATCATATTTTTGTACTTACCTTTCTCTACAAAAATCATTGTTGAAATGATGAAAATTCGGTTTTTCTGTCAAGATGATTTAAGTTTCGAGTTTCAAAGCCTTTATTTTCATTGTACATTATGAATACAATGAAATTGGTTAGCCTCTACTGGTGCAATCCATGCAAGAATACAAGACAACATGAATAATATAAAGAATAATCCGTATACAAGTGGTTAGCAAAAAAAACCTAGTCATACGTTTCCATATGTACGTCATATTTTTATTTTATTTATTTATTTGTTTGTCAAACATGTACAAGATAAGTTTAGGTATGAACATAATCATAAAGGAAGTAAATACAAATAAATGGGGACAGTAAGACAGGGACTGTAGGCACTCTGGTGTGCTTATGCATGCCCCCTTTATGGACCTCTTAAGGGAATGAGATCCATGGTAAACAGTTTGAAGTTGGAACTGTGAGGGTTTGGGGCTGTAACAACAGAGTTGGCTAAAGCAGTCCATGCATTGACCACTCTTGCTGAAATCATATTTCCTGCAATCGAGATTGAAGTGTTTTACCTTGAGTTTGTATTGATTGTTTGCCCATGTAATATTGTGGTTAAAACTGAAGAAGTTGTTGACAGGCAAGACATCGTAGCAGACAATTTTGTGTACTATGCTTAAATTGGACTGCAGGCGGCGCAATTCCAGATTGTCCAAGCCCAAAATTTTAAGCCTAGTGCAGTGGTCGGCAAACTCATTAGTCAACAGAGCCAAATATCAACAGTACAACGATTGAAATTTCTTTTGAGAGCCAAATTTTTTAAACTTAAACTATATAGGTAGGTACATTGTTATTAACTTAATTAGGGTACTCCTACGTTGGCCTTTGCTAAAAACGTCCTCAATCTGATTGAGGTACGTTCACTGAGGCCAACCCCTTCCAACTCTCCCATCCACACTCGTCTTGTATACTTGTTTCGTTTATCTCCTTTCGTTCATCCTCTCTATTATGTCCAAGCCATCTCAACATACCTTTCTCAATCCTCGACATTACATCTTCTCTCACTCCACAACGTTCCCTAAAATTAACTTAATAAACTTTACTCAAAGTTTTAAGTCTTAGTTAAACTATAGATATGTTGAATAAAACTTGATATCATACTTAATAATGATATTATTTATTGATAAAATTAAATTCCTTACAATTTACCTTACAATATCCATAAAATTAAATCATAATAATGACTGACAAACACTAATGTGAACAATGGCCTTGCATCTCCTTGGAAAGTTCGGGTAAGTCAGGTTTCTATGTTGTTGTTTTTAATTTTAGGCACGATTCCAGATTCTCATCAATAAGACGATTTCTCAATTTACTCTTGATAAGGTTCATGCTTGAAAATGATTGTTTGCATAAGTATGTAGAATAAGGAAACAACAGCAAACGCTAGTTTTTTCAGTTGATTATATGAGTCAGGAATACTATTCCAGGTGTTAAAAATCAACATATCTTCCTTCTCCAGGCCTTTCAAAGCAGACCACTTGTGCTGTAACTAAGTTCACATTTGGTTTTCTCCAATATTTCTATATCAGCACAAAGACGTTCAAATTTTGAGCTCCACAATTCTTTGTTTTTTAAATCCAGCAATTGCATTTCAAAGTTGCCAATGTCAATATTAAAGTGAGAAAAATTTAATTCTGTTACAGTAGCATTAAGAGGTTTTTTAACAAAGGCTAAAGTCGCTTTGCTGTTTCTGAATTCCTGAAACCTGTTGAGAAAAGCTTCCCTCATATTTAAAAGTGTTGTTTTGAAATAGCAAATGTCAATATCAGAATTATTTTCTTGGCGATGTTTCAACAGGCTTGGAAAGTGAATAAAAGTTTCTCTTTCAAAATCTTGAGCAAAAAGAGATAATTTGTTTTCGAATGAAATGACTTCTTCTAACATCGAAAAAATTGTGTTTCCTTTCCCATGTAGTTTATGATTAAGCTGATTTAGATGAGACGGAGCGTCTACCATGAAATAAAATTTTTGGATCCACTGATCGTTCGTTAGTTCTGGATAGTGAATACCTTTCTCAAGGAGAAATGCTTTAATTTCTGTTAATAAGGAAGCGAAATGTTTCAAAACGTTTCCTCTTGATAACTAACGTACCTTGTTATGCAGCAGAAGATCTGCATACTCACTCTCCATTCCAACTAAGAATTCTTTAAATTGGCGATGATTAAGAGCTTTAGCTATAATGGAGTTGGTAATCTTAATCACCAATTCCATAACTTTGCAAATTTCTTCTGGAAATGTCTGTGCACAAAGTGCTTCTTGATGAATGATACAAAGGTAAGTAAGTAACTGGTGATTAATTTTTTTTTTTTCAAAATGGCAACAAACCCGTTTCTTACGCTGGTCATACTTTTCGCCCTGTCTGTTTAAATTGAGACAATTTTATCGAGTGTAATATGATGTTTTTCAGTGCACTCAATTACAGCATTTGCTATATCCTCTCCATGTGTTTGACCTTTGGCAATAATCCTCAAAGTTCTTCTTTAGGACCTGTAGATGAAATAAATCGTACAAAAAGTGAAACTTGCGCTGTATCATTTATGTCACAAGACTCGTCAACTGCTATTGATAAAGCTGAAACGAATTTAAGATCTTCGACTTGCTGGTTGGTTATATTCGAAGACATTTTGACTGTTCTATCTTTCACTGTTTTAGCAGACAATGATAACTCTTTTTTTAAGAATATCTGCTTTGTTCTTAAAATCGCGAAATAGCTCTTCGGATGCATTTATAAAACAACTTTTTATGTATTCGCCGTCTGTATATGGTTTTCCTCTCTTAGCAATCTCTTGACTAACCACAAAACTTGCAATATTAACATTGTTGGAAGATTGCATCCAGTAATTAAATACAGAACTTGATTTTTCTTGACTCTTCTGAAGTTCCTCAACTGCTTTCTTCCTTGCATCACCGACAGGATATTTAGTACTAAATGACATGTGTTTAGTTGTAAAGTGTCTCTCCAAATTTGATTTCTTGTTATGTGCCAATTTTTCCTGACAAATAAGACAGGTCGGAAGGCCATTTAAGTTTTGAATAAATGCAAAAGTCTCGGTCCATTCAACTTTAAATTCACGGTTGTTGTCTTCCGTTTTTCTTCGCTTCTTCTTTGTAGCCATGTCAAACAGGGCACCTAAAAAAAATGTAATTGTAATTGTAAAACTTAAAATTATTACTCGGCTCAAACAGGATATCGTTGAAGAAGCATAATTTCTTTTTTTGTATTTACAAATACATCTGTTAGGTAGAAAACTATGAATTGTCAATTAATTCTTTACTATCATAATAGGAAAATGCACGTTTTATATATAACAAGCAGTGTGATGTCCTCCAGGTATTTTAAAATAAAAGTCCCACAATCCTTCATCACTTATCATAAGGCTCCTGATAGGAAACATTTTTTTAAAGTATACTGCTACAACATCTGACAATAAACAAGAACAACATTAAAATATCTCAAACCTAAAACTCATAAAACACCGATGTGTCACCCTTGCTATATTTTATGGCAGCAGTAATAATACTTGAAACAAATGTTAGTTTTTGCGTCTCAGTTTTTCTTTTTCCTTCTACTTCATTTTCTTATATGCAATGTGTTTTTAAATTGTAGTTCTTTTTAACTACAATTAAAAAGTAGGGGGAAGGGGATGCAACACACATAGGGCCAAGTCCGCTCCCGTTCACCTCCCCACACTTGTTTACCTGTCCCAAAGAGTTTGGGCTACGCCTCCCTCCGACCCAGCCACCTTCCTTGCTGGTGTCGCTCCTGAGCGAACTCTTCTGTCCTTGGCTGTTGCAAAGAAGTGGCAGCTCTGGGTGTGCCACGGCTGCTTCGTTCTCTTTGAGAGCTGCTTTGCACCTTGTTTGCAAAGCAGCTCTCAAAGAGAAAGAAACGGGCATGGCTCACCCAGAGCTGCCGCTTCTTTGCAACAGCCGAGGACTTCTTCCACTTGGAGCTCCAAGCTGAGGGGAGGGGGGGTGGCTGCAACGCCGGCAGCTTCAGTGGTTTGTTTTCTTTTACCTAATTAAAGGCTGCTCCGCGCCTTTTGATCTTTCTCAGGCACGGAGAAAAGCAACTCTGAAGGGACTGAGCCTGTTGCTGAACTTGGAAGCCGAGAGGCTTCTTTTCTACCCAGCCACTGGAACACAGCGCCGAAAAGACCTCCGGTCACTGCCGCCATCTTCGCGCATACACAGCTTTCTTCTCACCGGCTGAAGGACTTCTTTGCACTTTGTGGACTTTTCGGTATTTTGTGGAAGAGCCACACTCAAGGGGCCAAAGAGCCGCATGTGGCTCGCGAGCCGTGGTTTGCCGACCACTGGCCTAGTGGCATAGGGAATTATATTGTGAGTAGAGGAGTGGAGTAGTCTTCTCGTGAAATACCCCTGAACCCACTCAATCATGTTAATGTTGAAAATACAGTGTGGGTTCCAGGTGGACGAGCTGTATTC
Source organism: Pantherophis guttatus (assembly GCF_059756535.1). Lineage (NCBI taxonomy): Eukaryota > Metazoa > Chordata > Lepidosauria > Squamata > Colubridae > Pantherophis > Pantherophis guttatus. Next base: position 75,697,463 of record NC_142068.1, on the reverse strand, counting down.
AAGAATTGGTCTGGCAAAGGTTTTGTATGCCTTAGTTAGCGATACAATATTACTGGAGAAGAAACTTTGCAAAATTAGGTTGATAACTCTTAGTGCCTTTTTGTCAAAGGCACTAAGTTACTCTGTTACAGTGAGTTCTGGAGCTTAGATCGTTTGAGATGAGTACTCCTAAATCCTTGACAGAGTGTGGGTTGTCTACGAGATTGTTTCCGCCCAATTTGTATTTAGTGTTCTGATTTTTATTGACAATGTGTAGGACAGAACATTTATTAGTTGAAATTTGGAGTTGCCAATTACACATAGTCAAGGTCGCTTTATAGGGCAGCAGCATTGTCAGTGGTGTTAAATAATTTTATGTTATCGGCAAAAAGGATGCAGCTGCTTATAATATCGCATAAATCATTCATGTAAAGCAGAAAGAGTGTGGGTCCTAAAATGCTGCCTTGGGGGACTCCACTGTTAACTGGTGCTGGATTTGATAGGGGCCTCTCTATTTTGACTATTTGTTGCCTGTTGGACAGGAACACATCTATGCATTTGTGCAGGGATGTGGAGATGCCATAAGAACTTAATGTCAACAGTAGTTTATCGTGTACCACTGAATCAAAGGCTTTACAAAAATCTATGTAAATTGTGTCAATTGCTTTGCCCTGGTCAAGATATGTGGTCCAAATGTTTCTGCAATGTAGGCGTTGCAGATTGCAGGACAATTTTTTCCTGAAACCAAACTGCTTATTGGAAAGCAGGTTGTTTATTTCTAAGTGGAGGATAATGACCTTACAGGTGACACAACACAGTGAGATTGGTCTGTAATTTTCTACTAGACTAGGGTCTCCCTTTTTAAAAATAGGTATGACCGTGGCTAATGACCATAAATCAGGCAAGGAGCTGGTTCTGAAAGATACCTCATAGATTGTACATAGAGGTTCGGCTAGGGCAGTGGCGAGCTTTTTCAAGAAGTAGGCACATAATCCATCAGGGCCAATGGATGGAGATGGTTTTGGGTTACGTAGTGCCGTTTCAACATATCTACTGTAAAATCAATATGCAGGAAATTGTTACAATTTGTTATGATACGACTAGGAAAAGGGCGTTGGTCCTATGTGACTGAGCTCTTCCAGCCATCTCTCTGTGTGCACATGCAAAGGCTGGAGACACTGATGTAAGACCTGGTCTACTAGCCTTTCTGTTTATGTTCTCTCTCTCCCCCCCGTCTCTCTTTCTCTCTCTCTCTCTCTCTCTTTTTAAACAGGCCTTGAAGGCTTTTTGCCAGGAAAGGCCCCAAAAGAAAAATGGCCCCAATAGCCTCAGTTATCTCACCACTCAAGGTCACTGTCACTCTCAGTAGGTCCAAAGAAGCTGCTATAAATTGGAGGTCCCAGTCTACCTCCTTTTTAAAAAATTTTTTATTATTTTTATTGCATTTTTACAATTAAACAAATTACATCTTATGCATAACTGTGACCATTTACATACCATAACATTCCAATTCAAATACACTCTCTACATTACAATCAGCAACCAAGCTAAAACACAAGAGTTAAAATCCTTCAAAACTGGATTCCTCCTCCTCATCATTGTATGTCCAAACAGAACTTCAGCTTTAGCTGGTGTGAGGTTATCAGCATAGACATTGTCATCATCACTGAGTTCGTAGTCATCACCATCACTGCTGTCGTTCTCATACAAAGCGCTGTCTTCACTGCCATCCATAGCATTACTAATGCCACATTTCTTGAAGGAGCGTTGCACCATGTCCTCTGGAATCTCTTCCCATGCATCACGAATCCACTTTGCTATCAATTCTATGTCGGGCTTCATCAGATTTCCAACTTTTGTCAGTCGGGTTTGACCAGATGACATCCATTCATGCCACATCATTCGCACATGGTCTTTGAAAGGTTTATTTAAACACACATCTAGGGGCTGCAGTACTAATGTAAACCCACCTGGAATAACGGCCAAAGTAACTTGAGAAGACTTTTCCAATTTTTTTATGTTATCAGATGTGTGGGCTCTGAACATATCCCCAACTAGCAATGATGGTTTTTTCTTTATGGCTGCTCCTGGTCGTCCATTCCAAATTTCTTCCAGCCATTTTTTTGTTCCGTCTTCATCAGCCTTTAATATGTGCGCGCACTATAATTCACGGTGGGAATTTGACCTTTTTAGGCAAAGTCTTTCTTTTAAAAATAATGACAGGCTGCAGCTTAGTTCCATTAGCCAAACATGACAGAGCGACTGTGAAATGGTTTTTTTCATTTCCTGTGGTTCTGAGTAAAATAGTTTTGTCTCCCAAACTTGCCACAGTTCTGTTGCTTGGAAGATCAAAGGTCATAGGTGTTTCATCCATATTCCCAATATCTCCCAGGTCATAGTTATGGATCCTTCTTATGATGAATGAATGGAATGTCATCACTTTTTTTTTTTTATTGCAAAAGTTTTACAATTATATTTTCACCCCTTTTTTCACCCCCCCCTCTCCCCAAACTTCCCATCCTCCCTAACCCTCCCTAACCCTCCCCCCCCAGACTTCCCTATTATGTACTCATAACTAATGACACTGATATATAAGCTTGAACCCATCCCTCCCCCTGTATAATTTTTCCTCTTTGTCTCTTTACATTAAAATATTTCTAATACATTATTTTCAAATAAAAGCTATTTGATACTTTCTAGTTTGGTATTTGTTCTGAACATATTCTATCCACCTTTTCCATTCCCATTCATAAGTCTCTTGTGAACAGTCTTTTAAATATGCTGAAATCCTCGCCATCTCTGCAAAACTAGCCATCTTCAAAGTCCATTCCTCGATAGTGGGCAAAGCTTCATTCTTCCAGTATTTACCTATCAACAATCTTGCTGCTGTTATCATATACAATATCAGTTTTGTTTCACCCCGTGTAAAACCCTTAACTATACCCAATAAAAACAACTGTGGAGAAAATTGAATTTTTTTCCTCAAAACATTCTGCATGACCCACCAAATTTTTATCCAAAAAGCCTTAACTTTCCTACAGGTCCACCAAACATGATAATACGTAGCATCCAAACATTCGCATCTCCAACATTTTGGCTGAACATTAGGGTACATACATGACAACTTTTTAGGATCTAAATGCCATCTATAAAACATTTTATAAAAATTTTCTCTCAGGTTTTGCGACTGTGTAAATTTAACATTCTGAACCCAAATTTTTTCCCAAGTTTCCAGCATCACTGGTTCTTCAAAATTCTGTGCCCACTTAATCATACAATCTTTAACTAATTCCGTTTCTGAATCTCTTTCTAACAAAACATTATAAAGCCTTTTAATATGCATTGGACCTTTCTCTCTTATATGTCTAACCAATTCTTCCTCATGCAACATAATACCAGTTTTTTGGTCCTCTTTCCATCTCAGTTGTAGTTGATTATATTGTAACCAAGTTAAATTAAACCCTTCATCCAACAGTGTCTGTAATGTCTTCAGCTGCCATCTGCCCGCATCTGTGAAAAGAACCTCTTTATATAAAACCCCCCCGAGTGACATTATATTTGTATTCCACAAAGTATGACCAAGATCCAGCCATAGCGGTATTTTGTAATCCCATTTGAGTCGGTGCTTCTTCCAAACTCTCATCAAAGAGTCTCTAAGTATATGACTTTTAAATACTTTATCTACTTTATCGTCGTAAAATAAATAAGCATGCCATCCAAATTCAAGATCAAAACTTTCTGCATTCAATATTCCAGTCTTTTTACTTCCAAACCAATCACTTGTTAAAGTTAAAGCTGCTGCATCATAATATAACTGTAGGTTTGGGAGTTTAAGGCCTCCTCTTTCTGGAACATCTTGCATAATTTTCAATTTCACTCTCGGCTTCTTCTCGTTCCAGACAAACTTATTCACACCAGACTGCCAAACTTTCAGTTGTTTATCACTTTTAAGCACCGGAATCATTTGAAACAAAAACAGAAATCTTGGCAAAATGTTCATCTTAACTGCTGCTATTCTTCCAAGTAAAGACAGTTGCAGCTTTTTCCAAGTCTCCATGTCTTTCTGAACCTCTCGCCACAACACCTCATAATTATTTTGAAACAATTTCATGTTTGATTCTGCAACCTGAACTCCAAGATATTTTACCTGAGGTACAATTTCAAAACCTGCCCTCCTTTCAAGCTCATGTTTACGATCTTGTGTCATATTTTTAACTATCATTTTAGTCTTTTTTGAATTCAGTCTAAAACCTGAAACTCTACCATAGTCTTGTATAATGTCCTTCATCAGGATTGTTGATTCCATTGGTTGTGATAGGGTAACAACCAGATCATCTGCAAATGCCTTTATTCTATAATCCTCTTGCCTTATCATTATGCCTTTCAAAATTTTAGAGTCCCGTATTGTATTTAGCAAGACTTCCAATGTTAAAATAAATAAAAGTGGGGACAACGGACATCCCTGTCTTGTTCCTTTTTCAATTTTAAATTCTGTCGTCAGACTTCCATTAATAATAATCTGTGCCTTTTGCTCTTGATAAATTGCTGAAATCGCCTGTATAAATTGGTCCCCAAAGTCCATCTTTTTTAAAGTCTTTAGTAGAAAATTCCAATCCACTCTATCAAAGGCCTTCTCTGCATCCAAAAAAACCAGCACTGCAGGAATCTGTTTATTCTTATCAAGATATTCCAATAAATCTATTACTTGCCTTACATTATCCTTCATATATCTGCCCTCAATAAATCCCGCTTGATCCTCATGAATCACCTTTTGGATTACTGGCATCAACCTGTTGGCTAATACTTTCGCATAGATTTTATAGTCTGTATTCAAAAGAGATATTGGTCTATAATTCTCTGGTTTTTTAGGACCAACTTGTTCTTTTGGTATCAAAGATATATAAGCAGTTGTCCATGATGGGGGTATTTTACCCCCTTGTTGAATATTGCAAAATAAATCTCTAAGTTGTCCCACCATTTCAGCTTGTAAAGTTTTGTAATACACTGCGGTCAAACCATCCGTACCAGGAGCTTTAGCTGTTTTTAACTGTTTAATTGCTGCTATTATCTCCTCCTCTGTTATAGGGTAATTCATTCTTTTCTTTTGTTGATCAGTAATTTTTGTAACTCTCTTGTCATTTAAATATTTTTCTATAAGTCCATTCTGCACCTCCTCTTTGGCATATAGTTTGGTATAATAGTCCACAAAAGCTTCTTTAATTAATTTTTGTTGAAAAATTTCTTTCCCTCCAATATCAATACTATCAATAGTCCGTATACTTTGTTTTTTCCTCAATGTGTAAGCCAACCATCTGCCCGGTTTGTTAGCGTTGCAAAATGTATTATGCTTCGCATATTGTAAGTTTGTTGCAACTTGTTCCGCCATAAGCATTTGAAATTGGTCTTTCAAAAGTTTTATAGCACTTCGTATTCTTTCATCTGTTGGGTTTTTAATAAGTAACTGTTCTTTGTTCTTTATTTCCGTTTCCAATTCAGATCTTTTCTTTTGTCGGAACAGTCTATGTTTAGAGTTCATGTAGATAAGTACCCCTCTCATATAAGCTTTACTTGCGTCCCAAACAATTTCAATTGGGGTACCTTTATTCAAATTTGTTTCAAAAAATTCTTTCAAATGCTTTTTAAGTTCTATTGTATTTTTTTCATATCTAAACAAGTTCTCATTTAATCTCCAAGAACGTCTCTCAACCTTATCCATCTCAATTTCTATCCATACAGGGCTATGGTCAGTCAAAGTTCTTGGAAAAATCTTTGTTCTTTTTGTCTTAACAAGTAGATCATTTGACAACAGGATAAAATCAATCCTAGAAAAGGATCTATGTCTATCAGAAAAGAAAGTGTAATCCAATTCTTTTGGGTTATGTATTCTCCAAACATCTTTTAGTTCCATATCTTCTTTCATATCAAAAAAAGTCTGTGGTAGTCTAATTCTAGACTTTGCCAAACTCTTTTTATCTAGTTTAGAATCAATTACTCCGTTCCAGTCTCCCATAATTAAAATAGATCTATAGTCCCATTGCAATATTTTAGTATGTAACATCTTATAAAAATAGTCCTGTTGTTGATTGGGAGCATAAATTCCAATCAAAAGAATTTGGCCATTTGCTGTAAACAATTCAATTGCTACAAACCTACCATCTTGATCTGCTTCTATAACTTTAGCTGTTAACTTTTTATTTACATGAATAACCACACCATTCTTTTTCTGCGAAGTTGAAGATATAAAATGTGCTCCTAGTTTTGAGTTTATCAAATATTTTTGATCTTGAGTTGTAATATGCGTTTCTTGTAAACATATTATATCATTATTAAATTGTTTCAAATATGTAAATAGTTTCTTCCTTTTCTGTGCTGAGTTCAACCCATTGACATTCCAAGATAAACACTTAAAGGTCATCAGCCTCTTTCTGGAGCACAGAGCAAAATGCTTGAAGATCATCCGAAAGCTTCGATCTCGCTCCTCCCATAGCTCCACTCTCTTGTACAGTACTCTTAACTGCCTTCTTGTCTTGTCTTTCCTGTTGTTGTTGTTGCTTTTGTTTAAGTAGCTTAGATTGAGCTCTAGTTATACGTTGATCTTTAACTTCAGTCAACTGAATCAAGTCCAAAATTGGAGAAGAATCAAACAAGGGCTCACTCAGAAAACCTCCTTCTGCACCTTGCACTACTTCTAATTCCTGCTTGGACTGTTCTTGCAATTGCCTCTCTTCACTCTCTTTAATCTCCAAAACTGTGGATGTACGTGGAGATGGTGTTCTTTCCTTAAGAATAGTAGTGTAAAAGTGTTGTGCCTTCTCCACGGTATTCAACCGGTATCCTTCTCCCTTATATCTAAAAATTATCCCAGCTGGTGCGTCCCACCGGAAGGGTATCTGTAAATTTCTCAGTTCCTTAACAAGAAAACCAAATTCTTTTCTGGCTTTCAGCATTTTAGGAGGTAATTCTTTAAAGATTTCAAGTCGTGAACCCCCCACTTGTACAGAAGTATGAAAAGATTTTTGCAGGATATCATTTCTAATTCCTCTATCTGTAAAGTATATGACCACATCTCTAGGCAGTTGTCTTTGTCTGGCCACCCAAGAGTTCACTCTATAGATTTTATCTATTTTGTGAAATACCACATCAGGATTAACTTGTAGAATCTTGGCCAAGGCTTCAGAACAAACTTGTCTCAAATCCTGTCTCTCCCCCTCTCGAATTCCCCGAAGCCGTATGGCGAATTCCATCGCCCGGAATTGTATCATAACAATCTCATCTTCAATTCTCTGCATTTTATTGTCAACTTCATCAATTTTATAATCATTGTCTTTCATCTTGACATTAACTTCTGATTTAAATTCTTCAACTTTAAAATCAACTTTCCCAATAAATTCTGCCAGGCCAGACGCCACTTCTGATATTTTTTTGGTCACCTTATTTTGATTCTGTTTCACCATATCTTTAACTTCATTAATTTCCTGCATAAATTCCTGATGTGATTTTTGAAGTTTATCATCTATCTCCTGTTGAGATTTTAGAAATTTATCATCCAAAGTTTTAGAAATAAATTGTTTTAAATCTCCCACATCAAATTCTTTTTTCTGGGTCTGTAACTGCTGTGCAGAGGGAAGCTGCGTTTCTTGTTTATGTGTGGGGGATCCCCCCCCTGCTGCCTTCCCTTCCTGCTTCTTTGAAGCCATCCTGCCACGTAGTCTGGATTTTCTAAAAAGGGAAGTTCCTTTTCCTTTCCCTCCTGCACAAAGACTTCTAAAAAAGTCCCCCAGATTTGATCAATTAAAAGCTAAAGTAAAACAAAGTCCAATATTAAAAAGGGAGAAATTTTCCACTTGCTTCTCTTATAGCAAACAAAGCAACTTTGCAACAACTTGGAAACTTGTAACACAAAATAACTTCACCAATCCACACTCATTGGCTCGTTAACTTTAAGGCTAAGCGCCATGTTTTTTTCAAAGCACTTTCACTCACTCAAATTTGTCTCAGTTTGAAAAGTCAACAAAGCGCTGATACTTGCGTTTCCAAATTTCAGGGTTCAGATAGGTTCGCTGTTTGTTAAAGCTGATTCTTTTCAAATTACGTTTCCTGCAGCCGGCTTGTTTTGCGGAGGCAAAATCGTCCCACGTCGCCCGGAGTTTCCGCAGGTTGGGAGGGAGCCACACCCGTTCTCTCCCCAGAAACAATTCCCTGGGGGACAACGGGGGCTCAACCTGTGCCCTGCGATCTCTACTTCTTCAATCCTTAGGATTTTGAAGCTTTCAAGCCGCTTCTGAGTAACGAAGCGGCTCTACGGGCGGCGGGGCTGGCGGAGCTCCGAAAGGCACCGCCGTCCCCGAAGGCAGAGAAACCGGAAGTCGAATGTCATCACTTTTTCATCAAGGTCTTTTGGCAACTTCTATGAAATAGGGCAAACCTATTCATGACGCAACAAAATTTTCAATGCCTAGTGCTTTTAATTTGTCATCTTTAGCCATTTGAAGGGCACATAAGCGAATTCCTGTGTGTGTTACGCAGTAAACATTTTGATGACACTCCATAACCCATTTATGCAATTCAGTCTCTAGAGCCCCATATGAAGTCGTTAAACCACGTCGAGCTTTTTTTGCCTTTGGGATCTTTTCCAAGTCAGCTTTCATTCTCTGCCACTCCTTCACTTGTTTTTCATCAACACAAAATTCCCTACTTGCAATACTGTTATTGCTTTCTTCTGCTCTTGACACAACCTTAAGTTTGAAACCAGTTTCGTATGATCTGCATTTTTATTTTGGTCCAGGATTAGAAGTATTGGGATCCATTTCTAACATCATAAAAAAAAAAGACTTTGAAAAAGAATGCCGTACCATAGCTATTGAATTCTTAAAATATACCGTAAGCCCTATTCCAAAAATAAGCCCTAGTTATAGTTCTTAAAAGAGGTCAGTTTGCAGTAAAAATGGTGGTGTCCAGGCAACTATACATATAAACAAGTAAAATCAATTGGCAATAGAATGCAGCAAGACAGACTTCACCACGGAAAACAGATACCTCCCAAAAGAATCGCACTCAAAAGACACCACAAACCCAAAACATGCTGCATCACCAAGGGAGCTGACAGTAATTCAGAGTTTGGAGAGTTTGGTATGATAATATTCCAGAATGTGGAATACTACATTACTACATACGCTGCCTTACCGCATGTAAACAACGCAGCTTGTATAGTTTGAGGCCTAACGCAGGCTGATGATATTCCAGAATGTGATGACATGACTGTTTGCATAGAGCAGCCTGTTTTAGGGCTCATAATATACACGCTGCGTTGTGTATTGCATGCGCTGCGTTACTGCATGTGTATGGGAAGTGCTAATGCAACACATGCAGTAACACAGTACGTACACAAATTTCATTTCTCTAATTTGTCAAATCGTATTGCCAATTTAAATTATCAAATGCTTTGTGTGCATCCAGAAAAACAAGCGCTACTTGTTTCTCTGGATGGACTTCATAATATTCTAATATGTTCAGTACTGTTCTTGTATTATTTCTAATTTGTCTCAATGGGAGAAAACCATTTTGGTCGGGGTGAATAATCTCATTTAATATTTTTTTTATCCTTCCTGCTATAATAGTCATGAAAATTTTATAATCAGCGTTCAAAAGTGAAATTGGCCTATAATTTTGGATTTGATTTGCATCAGTACCTTTTTTCATAATCATTGTGATGTATGCTTCCCTCCACAAAACGGGCATTTTTACTTCCAACAAAACCTCATTTTACAATTCTAAAAGTATTGGTCCCCATGTTTTTATAAAATTCCCCTGGCAGACCATCTGATCCCGGAGTCTTATTGTTCTTTTGTCTTTGAATTGCTTCTTTTCGCTCCGTAGATGTTATCTCCCTATTTAACAACATTCTCTTTTTTTCCTCCAGTATAGGCATACTTTCCTCTTTTAAGTAGTTGTTTATTTTATCTGTCTCAATTTCCTCTTCTCTATATAAATTCTCAAGATATTGTAATGCAATTTTTATTTTTCCTTCCTTGTTTTGTAAATTTCCTACCTCATCCTGCAACTGGTGTATTATCCTACTTTCTTTTTCTTTTTTTAATTTGTGTGCGTGGGCCAGGCAAAGACTGATGTTGGTAAGCAGTGATGATGGTAGCTCTAATCCATCGTCCCAAGGTAGGTCCCTTGATCTTAGTGCCAATGGACCCTGGTTGAAATGAGACTAACATGGCTTCCGTCTTGCGGAAAGGTGCGGTCCTGGCAATGTAAATCCTGAGGGCCCGTCGCACATCCAGGGTGTGCCAGGAACGTTCCAATTGATGGTTAGACTGTGGACAAAAATTGGGGAGCACAAGCTCTTCCGCCCTGTGAAATGGCGAATTAACCTTCGGGAGGAAGGAGGGATCCAACCAAAGGACGATCCTGTCAGGGTGAAAAATGCATAGGTCGTGCCGGTTAGATAAGGCAGCCAACTCTGAAATACGGCGAGCTGACGTAATAGCAATAAGAAACGTTACCTTGAAAGAGAGGAAATGTAGAGAGGCTAGGCGGAGGGGTTCGAATGGAGGGGATGTTAATGCTGTGAGGACTTTATTCAAGTTCCATGTGGGGAAATGGTGAATCACTGTTGGACGGAGGTTAGATGCTCCTCATAAGAATTGACGGATGACCGGATGTTTGGCAATAGTAAATGACGAATCGCATGTCAAGACTGAAGAGATGGCAGCCACCTGGTGACGAAGGGTGTTGGGGGCTAAGACCGCGTCGAAGCCCGCTTGCAGAAATTTGAGGATGTGAATGATGGAAGCTGAAGTGGGATCGACCTGTGACTTACTGCACCAGACAACAAAGGAGTTCCAAGTAGCATCATAGATGCGATTGGTGGATGCTCGATGGGAGGCTTGGATGGTAGTGATGACCTGGGTGGGAATCCTGGCCTCCGTCAAGAGGAACCGCTCAATCTCCAAGCGGTCAAGTGATACCACTTGAGGTCCGGATGTCTCAGAACCCCCTGAGTTAGAACGATTTTGTTGTTGGGAATACACCAGGGGAGAGTCACGGATAGGGACACTAAGTCCGCGTACCAAGGCCTCCTGGGCCAGTGAGGGGCCAGCAGAATGATCTCTGCTTTCTCCTCCAAAAGTTTCCTGATAACTCTGGGTATCAGGGACAGGGGAGGAAAGGCGTAGAGAAGGTCTGGGTGCCAGAGGCTGCGCAGAGCAACCGTGGCTTCCACCCCGGGGTCCGGAAACCTGGAGAAATACCTCTGGACCTGATGGTTTGTAGGTGAGGCGAAGAGGTCGACCCAGGGAAGACCGAATTGAGATGTCACTTCTTTAAAGAGCTGAGGTGTCAATCTCCATTCTGAGTGATCCATCTAGGTTTGACTGAGGGTGTCCGCCTGGCTGTTTGCCGCTCCTGAGATGTGGTCCGCTCTGAGAGAGCTGAGGTGCGCTTCTGCCCAAAGACCCGGGCGTAATGCCTCCGCCATGAGTGTCCGCGAGTGAGTGCCCCCCGACCTGTTTATGTGGGCCTTTGCGGTTACGTCTGTGAGGACAAGAATGTCCTGACCTGTTCTGAAAGTAGAGTAGAGCCCTGCGGATGGCCCGTAATTCTAATAGATTAATGTTGAGATGGTGTTCCCGGCGGGACCACTGACCTTGTGCTAGGTGGTGTTCCAAGTGGGCTCCCCAGCCTGTGAGACTAGCGTCTGTGGTGAGGATCAGTCGTGAGGGCTCCCGGAATGGGCAGCCTTTTGAAATAGCGGGGGATGTCCACCACTGCAGAGATGTGATCACTGCCAGCATGGGTGGGTTCTAAAATTTTTTACTACTGGTTCTGTGGGCATGGCTTATTTGGTGGGCGTGGCTTGGTCACGTGTCTGGGCGTGGCTTGGTCATGTGACTGGGTGGGCGTAGGTGGGTGGTCATGTGACTGGGTAGGCGTGACCAGCTTGACGTCACTCATGTCAAGGGTTATGGTTAGGGTGCCTGGCCCCTCCTCACCTCAAAGGCTTCAACGAGATACAATTTCCCTGTCTATTTATTTACTATTACTGAACATCCAAAATATACTATTTAATTTTAGGTACATATGCCATATGTGTACATACATATTACATAGTATAGTGTATAGGCACACAAAAAGATACATTATTTACTATATATACTGTATGTGTGTACACACACACACACACACACACACACACACACACACACACCCCTTCTAAAACCATACATATTCAACCTCACTACATTTGGAAAAACACACCCAGAGTCCACTTTCTGCCACCCATTTAACTGTAACTTCTGTACATTAGAACATTACACACGCCTACAGATTTACTTCCCTAGCCTGCACATGACTGTTAGAGCCAGGAGAGATCATGGATTGAGTAAAATGTGGTGAAAATTACTTAACAACACTCTTGCTTAGCAACCAAAATTTTGGGCTCAATTTTGGTCATAAATCAAGGACTATCTCTGCCTTTCTCTGCATGGCAGCCTTGTCCTAGTAAACTCCTCCTTTCTGACAATTTTCCTCTCTGTTAGAGGCACCAAAATAATCCAGTAAGGTTTCCTGCTGGAGCAGGGGGTTGGACTAGATGGCTTCTAAGGTCCCTTCCAGCCCTAGATTGCTGTCCTGTTTCAAAGTGTCTTCTGAATCCACATCTAGTGCCAGGGTTTGTGGTCCTTCCTTCCTCCTCTCTCTCTCTCTCTCTCTCTCTCTCTCTCTCCCCCCTTCCTTCCTCTTCCTTTCTCTTTCTTTGTCTTTTTTCTTTCTCTCTCTTTTCTCTTTCCCTTTCTTTCTTTCTTTCTTTCTTTCTTTCTTTCTTTCTTTCTTTCTTTCTTTCTTTCTTTCTTTCTTTCTCTCTCTCTTTCTCTCTCTCTCTCTTTGTCTCTTTGTCTCTCTGTCTTTTCTTTCTCCCTCTTCTTTCTCTTTCTTTCGTTGTCTCTTAATTTGTCTCTTTTTCTATTTCTCTTTTTCTCTCTCTTCCTCCCTCCCCTTCCTCCTGAAATGCCAGCAAAACCCACCACTTTGCTCCTAAAGTGGTCTAGGACAGGGGTCACCAACCTTGGCAACTTTTAGTCTTGTGGACTTCAACTCCCAGAGTTCCTCAGCCAGCAAAGCTAGCTGTCTCACGTCGGTTCTCGGCCTGAGCAATAAAGCCCCCCCCCCCCCGCCGGACCTTTGGTCTCGGCAGTCTGTCAGGAGAAGGAAGGACAGGCGGGAGGGCGCGAGGGGGGGGCTGTCCGGCCAGGTCAAGTGCAGAACCAGGTATTAAAGGAAGAACCATCTGCGCTTGGAAGAGGATTGTGAGGGGGGGAACAAATCCCACCCCACCCCGCTTCCCTTTTACCTTTCTTTAACGTGTCCCGCTTCCCTCCCCAAACCTTGGGAGCTGTTGTCCTCTGTGCCACAAAGCCCTCGAGGTGGCTGTAGGAGGGGGAAAAAAGAAAAGCCTTGGTCTCTGAAGCCTCTCGAAGGTTTTGAAGGTGTGTGTGTGTGTGTTTGGCGGCGCTGAAGTGAGCCAGACGATCGGCCCCTTGCCTTCCGCTGCCACCGCCACCTCTGCCTCTTCCTTCTCTCTGCCAACAAAAGTCGGAGAGGAAAAGGCAGTTGCTTTGCTGAGCGTTTCTCCGCGTTTCTCCGCATTTCCAGTGAGGGCGGCTGACTTGGGATGAAGCAGCAACAGGCTCTGCGGGACAACAGGACCTCATTTTTCCCACAGCACAGCGTACACTTGCTACCTCTGCTTGTCTGCTTGCAAGCGATGATCTTCTCTGCTTCTCTTGGGATGCTGGTGAGGGCACCATGGATGCATAGCTTTTTGGGGCTGAGCAGGGAAGCCGCTGCTTCAGCTGGGGTGGGGGCAGGAGAGACTCAGGGAGTAGGTCAGGTGGAGCTGGCTGCTCAGAAGCTGCCCTGCTGCTGCCAGAAGTTTGTGTGCCTCGGCTTCAGATCGCTCCCTCCCTCCCTCTCTCTCTCTCTCTCACACAAACACACACACACACACACACACATTGGAAAACTGTTTTGCAGAGCAGAGTGATGTGAATGACATCAAACTGGTCACGCCCACCCAGTCACATGACCACCAAGCTACACCACACCAAGCCACGCCAACAGAACCGGTAGGTAAAAAAAGGTAGATTTCACCCCTGGGTTGAGCTCCTTGGCATTGGACAGTGTCAATAAAGAGCTTAGGCGATGGAATGACCTCCTGTTCAGTCACTGCTTCGGTGAAAAGTAATTGGTTCTCCTTTTGTGAAACCTCCTTTTGTGTCCTGGAAAAACCTCCTTTTGTGTCCCGGAGGTGTTGGGCTAGTGTGCGAAACGCTGCCCAGACGGAGCTGCCAACCGGCAGTCCGATGCTGTAGCCGCGGCCTTCGGTGGTATCGGACCAACAATCTTTAATGCTGGCAATCGATCCCCTTTTCACTTTCTTTCCTCCTCCTCCTCTTCCTCCTCTATACACAGCAAACGAGATAACCATGCTGGATTTCGTATCACAAATCATTAGTCAAACACTTCCCAAGCGTTTAGGACTGTGTGATGTATTGGCGGATTATGTGAGCAGATCCCAGTAAGGTGGCCTTCTGCAGCTGACCAATGGTGATCTTGTCAGCGCCAGTTGTTTTTAAGTGTTTGCCTAGGTCTTAGGCACGCAGTGTGCCGAGTACCACTGGGACCACTTGCACTGGTTTATGCCAGAGTCTCTGCAGTTCGATTCTCAAGTCCTGATATCTGGTGACTGTTTCAAGTTGTTTCTCGTCGATTCTGCTGTCACCAGGTATGGCAATGTCGACGATCCACACTTTTTTCTTCTCCATAATTGTGATATCTGGGGTAATGTGTTCTAAAACTTTGTCAGTCTGTATTCGGTAGTCCCACAGCAGTTTTGCATGCTCATTTTTGACCACTTTTTCAGGCTTATGATTCCACCAGTTCTTTGCTACAGGCAGATGGTAGTTGTGGCACAAGTTCCAGTGGACCATCTGAGCGACTGTGTTGTGATGTTGTTTGTAGTCAGTCTGAGCTTTTGTCTTGCAACAGCTCAGTATATGGTCAGTGGTTTCATCTGCTTCTTTGCAGAGTCTGCATTTGAGGTCATCAGCAGATTTTTCTATTCTGGCTTTGATTACATTCGTTCTGATGGCTTGTTCTTGGGCTGCAAGAATCAGGCCTTCTGTCTCTTTCTTCAATGTTCCGTTGGTCTGCCATAACCAGGTCTTTTCCTTATCTACTTTTCCTTGGATCTTTTCAAGGAACTGTCCATTCAGTGCTTTATTACACTAGCTGTCAGCCCGAATTTGCATCGCTGTTTTCCTATATTGATTCTTGGTTTGCTGCACTTTGAGCATCTTCCACTTGTTGACCTCCATCAAAGCTGGTTCAACACTATCTTTCACATAATCTGCCAGAGCATGCTTCTCTTCTTCGACTGTCTGCTTCACTTACAAAAGTCCTCTGCCTCCTGCTTTTCTGGACAAATATAGCCTGTCACGGGTGCAACGCATAGTGTATGGTCATCAGTTTTCTTGTTTTCCTATCCAGGCTGTCCAGCTCTGCCTTTGTCCAGTTCATGATCCCAGCAGTATATCTGATGACAGGTATGGCCCAAGTATTTATAGCCTTGATGGTGTTACTGCCATTCAGTTTGCTTTTTAGAAGTTTCCTGACCCTTTGTGTGTATTCTTTGCTGACTACATTTTTCACTTTCCCGTACTTGATGTTGTCCAGCTGCAGTATGCCCAGGTATTTGTAGGCTTCGGGTTGCTGGCACTTGATTGTTTGTCCAGTGGGCATTTCAATTCCATCACTGTCTATGATCTTCCCTTTCCTCAGTGCCACTGTGGCACATTTGTTCAGGCCGAACTCCATGCTGATGTCTGTGCTGAAAATTCAAACTGTATTGATCAGTGACTGGGTCTCAATTTCCGATTTTCCATATAGCTTCAGGTCATCCATGTACAGTAGGTGAGAGATTTTCTGTGAGTTTTTAGCAGTTTGATAACCCAGGTTAGTTTTCTGTAAAATTGTTGACGGGGGTCATGGCGATGATGAACAACAAAGGTGACCACGAATCACCCTGGAAAATCCCTCTTTTGATGTTGACCAGTCTGTAGCTTTCACTTCCAATAAACAGTTCTGTTTTCCAGGACTTCATTGCATTTGCAATGAAAGTACCGATGCACTTGCATATTCCGATGACGCCCAGGCACTTGATGATCCAGCTGTGCGGTAGTGAATCAAATGCTTTCTTGTAATCAATCCAAGTTGTATGCAGATTTGTTTTTCGGCTTTTGCAGTTCTCTAGAATCAGCTTGTCAATCAGGAGCTGATCCTTGTGCCTCTGCTTCCTCGTTTGTTTCCTTTCTGCTCTACTGGCAAGATGTTATTCATTTCTAGGTAGTCCTTGATACTGTCAGCTGTAATGCCGGTCAGCAGCTTGAACATGGTTGGCTGACACGTTATTGGCCTGTAGTTTGCAGGTGTTGCCCCTTTTGCTGGATCCTTCTGTATCAAATAGGTTTTTCCAGCTGTTAACTATTCACTGATGTTTCCTGTCTGCAGCATCTCATCGAATTGTTCAGCCATTTTTCCATGCAGGCTGGTCAGGTATTTGAGCCAAAAGCCATGCAGTTGATCATTGCCAGGCAATGTCCAATTCTAGACTTTTTTTACTCTGTTGCTCATCATTTCAGTAGTTATTTTCAATTGGTCCATTTTGTTCTTGGAGAATTTTGTCTCAAAATCTCTGATCCACCCAGTGTTTTTGTTGTAACATTTCTCAGTCTCCCAAAGGTCTCTCCAAAACTGAGTAGTTGCCGTTTTCTCAGGTTTTTCAATTTTCGTATCCTCCGTCTGATTCAGACTCTGGTAGAACTGTCTTTGGTCTGATTGGAACAATTGATTTTGTTTGTACTGGATGATTCTGGCTTCATATCTCTCAATTTTTCTTGCTGTCGCTGTTATCTGCTGCTTCACAATTTCCAATGCTTCAACAGTTTTTCTTGTGCTGAGTCCGTATTTTTTTATCAGATGTTTCCTGATCTTGCTGTTCTTCAGCTTTTTCTCCTGCAAATTCTTCAAGTTGCTTGCATCTGCTCGCAGACTCCTGATTTTCAGCTCCAAACTGATTTTCCACTGCGGTTTTCCAGTAAATTTTCTAGGGAGCTGCAGCTGTTGAATCCCCAGTTCTTCTGTTACTATGACTGCTGTACTGTAGGCAAGCTGATTTGTTTGTTCAATTGATCTGGACTACTGCAAGTGCATAGTTCACATCTATCATCAATGGCACCAAATGTTTTCTAGGCACAGTTTACAATGTTGGAAGCCGCCTTCTTTCTGCATTTGTTGCAGCATGTGCCAAGATTTTAGCTTTCAGTTCTTGCTGCCTCGCATTGAGTATTCCTGGTGCGTCAATGATGACTTCAGACCCTTTGCTGATCCAGATCTTGCAAAATATCCGCATTTTCTTCGAATTCAGTTGCTCCAGATGTTATTGGAGTATTTTTTGCTGCTGTTCAGCAGTCTGTGTTCCCGTTTCACAATTTTTCCGTATTTCTTCAAGTTCGATTTCACTGAGCACTTTGTTCCGAGTGATGAATCGTCGCTGATCGGCTAATCGTAATTCAGTTATCCTTGAGTCTGGGTATTCTTGTTTCCATAATTTGTAAATCCTTTTTTGATAGCCTCGTTTTTCTGGTTCTGCTTTGTAGTAGCATTTCATTACTGTGCGGTTCTCTGACATGGTGTATTTCTGCTGCTTCTGAGGTTGTTTAGCTTCCAGTAGCTCTGCAGGTCCATGCCCTGGTTGCTCAGCTATGGGACCTTTGGCCTGTAGCCCACTTGTCGATGGATGCCCAGGTTCCCCAACACCCGACGTGGTCCTTGTTAACCCGGGTGACAACCGAGCCAGTATAGGCTCCGTTCAGTTGTGTTTCACCATGATTCATTGCATGGGTTGTTGGGTGCACTCAGTTCTGCTTCTCGACTTAGACCTCTGTGACATGGTTGGACCTGCTGGTAGTTTACACTACCCACCAGCACAGCTCTCAGCTTCATTGGAACAGTTAAGCCCCCTGCCACGTCAAGGCGGCACCCTTGGGGTTGCCTGTTGAATGGTAGAATCAGGAATGGGGGGAAGGAAAGAGGCCTAACTGCCTATTGGGTGGCAGAATCAGGAATGGGGGGAAGGAAAGAGGCCTATTACCGTATTTATCGGCGTATAACGCGCACTGGCGTATAACACGCACCTTAATTTTAAGAGGGAAGTTTCAGGAAAAAAAGTAAATTTTAAATAAAGAACTTTGAAGCATAACAAAGGTAGTTCAAAACTTTTTAAATTAATATTTAAGCACATATAAAGGTAAAGAACGTAACATGGAAGTAAAAACTACTGTTTTACCGAATAAACTTTGATATTAAGGGATATGTTTTTACAGAAGTTTAAAATCAGAAATCGCTTCTGTCAGAATCCAAGAAACTATTCATCTTCACTGCTATCTTCAAAATCGTACTCAACACTGCTACTTCGACTGCTACTGTCTTCATATATCAGCTCGTCTTCTTTACCATCCAAAGCATTGCTTATGCCACATTTCTTAAAAGATTTGATTACAATATCTTTGTTAACTGAGTCCCACGAAGTCTTTATCCACTGACACACTTTTGTAATGCCAGGTCTTTTCAATCGCCCAGACTTTGTAACTTCATGTTGGGTTTCATCACACATGTATTTATTCCATTCTTCGCGCATTAAGGCTTTGAAGGGCTTGTTAATGGAAACATCTAATGGCTGTAATTGTGATGTTAGTCCTCCTGGAATGACCGCCATCTCTGTGTTGCAGATTTTAATTTCTTTCTTTGTTGGCTCTGTAAGATGAGATTTAAATGAGTCCAGTACTAACAAGGACAGAGCACCCGGGCGCTTCTTCCACACATTTCTAATCCAAAGTCTCATGCCTTCTACGTCCATCCAACCTTTAGGGTGAACATGCACCTTTATACCACTTGGAATTTTCTCCTTTGGAAAAGTTTTCTTTTTAAAAATGACCAATGGTGGCAGCTTGTTTCCACCTGCAGTGCACGCAAGGACCACGCTATAATAATTTTTTTCATGTCCTGAAGTTTTGATCGTAATGCTTTTGGTGCCTTTTGCTTCCACAGTTTTATTTGAAGGAACATCAAAAGTAAGGGGTACTTCATCCATGTTGCCGATTTGACCAATTTCAAAATGTTGTTTTTTCCTTTGTTTGATAATAAAGCGATGGAAATTTATTATCTTCTCTTCATAATCATCTGGCATACGCTGGGAAATTGTGGTTCTTGTTGTCATCCGAAGATCATGCCTCTTCATAAATCTTTGACACCATGATGTTGTCCCTTTAAATCATGTATTTGCAACTCTTTGCTGATTTTCACTGCTTGAATGATGATCATTTTTGTTGATATAGCAATGCCAGATTTTCTATGATTTACTACAAATTCCTTGACCTGTTCTTCTAATGTTGGCCATTTAACAATACCTCTGCGTAAATTGCATTTTGTTTTTAATAATGTCTTGAGTTTTTCTTCCATTTTTCGCCAATCTAGTATTGTGCTTTCTGTTGGTGGCTCTCCAAAATGCCTTGCTGCAGCCCTATTTCCATGTTGTTTGGCATATTCCACAACCTTTAACTTGAAACCAGCTGTATATGCTCCACGCTTTTGTTTTGATTCCATCAGGGATACCAGTAGTAGTGAAATACAGTATGTATGGTAGTGAAAGCAGTTGTTTAACTGAGGGCCTTATGATAGGGCATAGTGCATTGCAGGGACGTCAGAATGAGTGAGTGGTATTCTTTTTACCTAAATTTAAATAAAAAAAGTAGGGTAGTATTGGGTGTGTAAATTTCCAGTACTCTGTTTTAATGTGTGTAGTATGGTAATACTGTTGTCATTATCATACTGTTTTTTATTTACCGGTGTAAGATATACCGTAGTGGCGGTACTTCCATAAAGGGCGCAGGAGATCCACCCCCTCTCTCTTTTATTGCTCTATTCAAGATAGATAGATTCATGCAATGCATGAATCTATCTATAGTTTCTGCTGATACCCTCTATTCAAGTGTAAGGTACCTTTTCGGGCACCGAGCACTGTGCACCGGGCACCTGAATCACAGCCACAGTCACAATGCACTGCACACAACTGGCTCACCCACAATGTAAAAGCAGCTGTGCTAGACCCAAAATGGCCCCTGCAACAAGCAGGAACCTCACACAGCCACAAAAAGCCGAAAAAACCAACTTTCACACTTTACACACACAAAATTCCACATACAGCTTTGTGAGATTTTGTATGTTTGTGTAGTTAGAGTGAAACACTACAGAAACCCACTAAATCTCAGAAAGCTGCACAAATATTATTTTATTTTTATATGAAAACTAAATTTAAAACTTCCTAAACTTTAAATGTCTAAGTCTAAAAAAAGAACAACTAAAAAAAACCCCAATTAACTATTTTTTTTAAAGCTCCCAAAGGGGAAAAAAACTTACCCAACAGAACAGCGGTCTCCAATCTTGGCAACTTTAAGACTTGTGGACTTCAACTCCCAGAATTCCTAAGTCAAGGCAGGCAGGCAGAAAGAGCTGCTCAGAAAGGCAGAAAGGCAGGCAGGCAGAAAGAGCTGGGAGAGGTGGGGGGGGGGGGAGAAAAAAAAACACTTTTTTTCCTTTTACATGGCTCTGGCGATCCTGATCCTGAGTTGCCTGATTAGCAGGCAATTCAGCTGGGATGCCAGAGCTTGGCTGCTCAGAGCCATTTAAAAGGGAAAAAAGCCTCTGATGATCGCGGGGCTCAGCTGGGCATGGGGGGCAGGGGCAGGGATTTTTGTTACCAGTTCTCCGAACTGCCCGCCGCCATCGCTACCTACTCGCCCGAGCTGGTCCGAACCGGGAGCATTTCACCCCTGCCCAAGACCCCAACATACCCCAGGCTATCGCCAACAGTGTCTCAGATGCTGTAAACTTGCCATTCGTTCTTTTTACAGTATTTTTAAATACATATCGGCGTATAACGAGCACATACGATTTCCACATTATTTTCAAGATGAAAAAGTGTGCCTTATATGCCGATAAATACAGTAATTCTTGCTGTTATGTAAATAGGTTTGCTTGGCGGGAAGTTTGAATTAACTGACCATCAGCTGATTGGCTGACCACCACAGCTGGAAGGTATATAAAGGGAGCTGACTCCCTGGGTCAGTCGCTGGGTTCTCACCATATAATAAAGAGCTGTTGTCACTCACTACTCTGGCTTGCTGCGTCCTCATTCACCCAACTTAACATTGGTGACGAAGGTGGGATTTTGAGGCCAGAAGCTAAGAGAAGAGCTGAAGCCACATTCGAAAGAAAAGAGCTGAGGCCACGTTCAGAGAGAGAGCCGGAGATGGAATCCTAAAATCCAGCCAGGCAAGCTAGCGGAGCCTAGGAGAATCCCGAAAGATGTCTGCCTACACCCCGCCAGTGCCTTTCAATCCCAAGGAGGAGAAGTGGGGATCCTACATGTCCCGGTTCAAGTGTTTCATGGTGGCAAACGACCAGCAAGGGCTACCGGACGTTCGGAAGAAGGCCCTGTTCCTGAGCCACTGCGGACCACGGGTATTCGACACAGCCGAAGCCTTGTCGGAGCCAAATTCGGTCCACAACATTTCCTGGTCAACGCTGCAGACCCTGCTGAAAGACCAGTATGCCCCAACGCCATCGAAGTACATCCAGCGGTACGAGTTCCGGCAGAGGCTACAGCAGGAAGGCGAGTCGATCAGTGAGTACGTCGCCGCCCTGCGTAAGGCCGCAACCCAGTGCGAGTACCGATACCTGGATTAAATGCTCCTAGAGCAACTAATTTGCGGAGTGAGGGACGGCCAGCTACAAAGAAGACTACTTGCGAGGTCAAACCTGATCCTACACATCGCCCTGGACGAAGCAAGAGCCCAGGAGTCGTCCGTAAAGGCCGCTGAGAAGCTGCAAGGCTCCCACCTTGGCCAGACGGCGCAGAGGACGGCGACCGTGCACCGGGAAGCCGTAAACACCGAGAGCGAGGGGGAATCCGAAGAGGAAGTCTACCGCACCGAGCAGTCCCGGACAGCCCGGAGGGAACCCAGAGACGGGTGCTCCAGCTGCGGAGAGCCCCATCCCCGACAGAACTGTAAGTTCAGGGACACTATCTGCCGTTCCTGCGAGAAAAGGGGCCACATCGCTCGAGTCTGCAGGTCCAAGCCACACCAAGTCTACAAACCACGTGGCCAACCCGGCTAATCCGAGTCAGCGCCGCACTGAAGGCCCAACAGAGATGGCGGTAGCCGGAAGGGCGCGAAATTCGAAGATGCCGGGGCCTACACCATCCGCATTGAGCAGACCTGCACCTCTCCCGGAGAAAAGACCTACACCACGGTCGAGATCGAGGGACGGGAGTGCCAGATGGAAATCGACACGGGATCTCCCATATCTATCATGTCGTGGGTCAACCTGAAGAAAGCCATCCCCAGCGCACACAAGCGACAACTCCAACCACAGCGACGCAGACTGAAAGACCACCAGGGGAACCGCATCCCCATCGAAGGAAGAGGCGAGTTCCAGGTGCAGGATGGGGAGTTGACCGAGAAACTGCCCCTCACCATCGTCAGCGACAACCTCCCGAGCCTCCTGGGCATGGACTGGTTTCGAGCCCTGGGCATGGGATTTACCGGAGTAAGGAATGTTCGAGGCACCCTGAAAGACGACCTGATGCAGGAGTTCCAGGACGTGTTCGACGAAAGGCTTGGCAAGTATGTGGGGACCCCTATTTCGTTCAATCTCAACCCCAATATTGCCCCCATTCATTTAAAGTTGCTCATGATATATAATGCAGTGTGTAGATAAAATGTCTGGGGGACTAACATTTTTCACCTTTGCAACAATTTCTGAAAGATGTCCAGTCATGTTTGTGGCACCGTCTGTACATATCCCAATACATTTTTTCCATTCAATCCCACGTTCCAGGAAATAACTTTTAAGTGCTTCAAAAATCTCAGAACTAGTTGTTCTACCCGGCAAGCTGAGCGAACAAAATAGTTCTTCCTGTAACTCTCCTTCACACTCATCCCTCACAAAACAAAGGAGAAGTGCCTTGTTACTTACGTCTGTTGATCCATTAAGTTGAATTAAATAAAATGGTGAATTTTTCAACATTTTTATAACTTGATTTTTAATATCTTCAGTATCAATATCTGAGGTGTCTATCAGATAGCCCATGAATTTGAACTGTTTGGCATTTTTCTTTTTTGACTTTTAGCGCCGCTTCCTGAAATCTGCTTCGGACTATTCTCAGTCGGCCGAGGAGTTCTTTGTTGCTATATACTGAGACTAATACGTCATTAAAATAGGGCACGACGCCTGGAATGCCTTGTAAAAGGCGTTCCATGAGGCTCTGGAACAGTCCTGGTGCCATACTCACTCCAAAATGTAATCGGCGGCATTTAACAGCCCCCCTGTTTGTGTTCTGCTGTGGCGTCGTCCACCGCCAGTTGGTGGTATGCCTATGAGAGATCTAATTTAGCAAAAGTATTTCCTTTTCCTAGGGGGTGTTGCATGACTGACACTGGATATACATTCTGTTGCATTGCCTTGTTAAGCGTTTATAGTCCACACAAATGCGGACTGAGCCGTCTGGTTTGACAGCAGTCACTAGTGCAGTCTCCCACTTGACGTGGTTGACTGTCTCCAAAACCCACTGGGCAATTGTTTAATTGTTCATCAATTTTGGGATGCAAGGCAAATGGACATTGCTTACCTGAACGTCCCTTTTATGCTCGCTGCGAAGACATTCCTATGTCTGGGTTATCTTCACTCTGATTCGTTCCACTGAGTGCCAATCATTCCCTCTGAAGCTGATGACACTGTACCTTCTGGTTTCCATCAGTCTTTTTCGCGAAGGTGATTATCACAGACGAAAGTGGACCATAATAACTCGAACGATGTAGGGACGCCAGCTGCAGAGGGAAACAAAGAACCCCCCCCCCCCGAGGGCAGAACAAGGCGAGATGACGGGCAGGAAGGAATGTCTTCTCAGGGAGCATAAAAGGGACGTTCAGGTTTGACAGCAGTCACTAGTGCAGTCTCCCACTTGGCGTGGTTGACTGTCTCCAAAACCCACTGGGCAATTGTCTAATTGTTCATCAATTTTGGGATATTCCTGACTCGCTGCTCAGACATTCCTACGTCTGGGATATACCCAAGCTTAAGTAATCAGGGCGGGAATCGAAGCCTCTTCCTGGCCCTGGGTAGAAATTACTGATTGTAAGACACGTCTGCCAAAAGCGGCATCAGAAGAAGCATAAACATCTAAACGGTAATGTCTAACAAAAGAGGAAATCGAAGACCAAGTAGCCGCACGACAAATATCGTCAATCGATGCCTGAGTAGCCCAGGCTGCTGAAGTAGCAGCACTGTGTGTAGAATGAGGCAGAATTCGCTTTGGAACTGGGTCACCCCGTAATTGTAAGCCTTAGAAATACAGGCTTTAAGCCATCTGCCCACAGTCACAGAGGAGATCTTCTGTCCTAGAGAAGAAGGCAGGAAAGACACTAACAATGCCTCAGTCTTCCTAAAGGAGGCAGTAACACTGATATAGCGCTTCAAGGTCCTGCGCACGTCCAACGTGTGCCAACGTTTTTCTGAATGGTGATGGGGATCCGGGCAGAAATTTGGAAGCACAATGTCCTGCGCTCGATGGAAATGAGTGTTAATTTTGGGAATAAATGCCGGGTCCAATCTGAGAACCACACAGTCCTGGTAATAGGTCACTTCTAACAGAGGTCACTTCTAATAGAAAAAGCTGCAATCTCGGAGACTCTACGAGCAGATACATGATGAAGAGCGCACCACCTGGCAAAGGCCTTCCAAGATGCATTGTATATGCGTACAGTCGAAGGCCGTCTGGCTGCTTGGATGATAGAGATAACTTCACTTGACAGATGACTTTAGTCGTATCCTTTCAAGCGCAAGATGGTCAATCGGAGCCATTCCGGCTCTGGATGTTGTATGGCGCCTTGAGTCAGAGAAATCTGGTCAGGCGGAATTCGCCATGGTTCCACGACGGACAGGGATAGGAGATTGGCGAACCTCACCCGTTGAGGCCAATGCGGTGCCACGAGAAGGAGATCTGCTCGCTCCCTGATCACTTTCTGGATCACCCTGGGAATGACCAGAATCGGGGAAAATGCATAGAAGAGCCCCCGCGGCCACGGAGATCGAAGAGCGTCTTGTCCTTCTGCACCCGGTGTTGGAAGAACCGTGGCAGTTGTGTGTTGCATGGAGTTGCAAAAAGATCCAGCACCAGAGTCCCGAATCGACGAGACAGATCCTGAAATCAGACGTTGACGTACCTGAACGTCCCTTTTTGGAATGCTGCGATTCCAATCCATAGAGTGGGATTTCCTCTCATCGTACTGGGGAATACTGAGTGCAGATTTTTTCCAAGTTCTGCTGGCCACGCCCACCTTGCCTCTCCCACGTCAGTCTTTCTCACGATAGGAAAAGGAACGCAGGAGGAGTCTATGGAGAACAACACAGGAACAAGGCAAGTCAGTGATGGAGGCAGGAAGCCGGCCGGGTGGGTATGGATTGGAGTCGCAGCGTTCCGAAAAAGGACGTTCAGGTACGTCAATGTCCGTTTTCCATAACGCTGCTCCTCCAATCCATAGAGCGGGATCTACCCAAGCTTAACCATCCAGGGCGGGAGGCTGACTGCTCCCCGAGGTCGACTTAGACGCCACTTGTAACACACGACATCTGAACGCAGCTTCAGCTGACGCAAAGGTGTCAATATTATAATGGCATACGAATGAAGAAGGCATTGCCCAGGTTGCAGCTCGACAGATGTCCAGAATTGAAGCTTGAGTCGCCCACGCCGCCGTGGTCGCCGCATTACGGGTGGAATGTGCGAAAAGCCTGCCCGGTAACGGTCTAGCAGACACCTCATACGCTGTGGTAATGCAAGCTTTAATCCAGCGTCCAACAGTAGCAGTAGACACTCTCTTCCCCATAGTAGCAGGATGGAAGGATACCAGTAATGCTTCAGTCAAACAAAACGATTCCGTCCGCCTGATGTAACGGCGAAGAGCCCTCTGCACATCTAATGTGTGCCAACTTTCTTCATGAGGATTCCTTGGATCCGGACAAAAATTTGGGAGGATGAGCTCCTGGGCCCGGTGATACCATGAGTTCACTTTAGGGGTGAACAAAGGGTCCAGTCTCATGATCACCCGATCCGAATAGAAGATGCAAAGGTTTTTGCGAATTGAGAGAGCAGTCAGCTCGGAAAACCTCCGTGCAGATGTGATAGCAAGGAGAAAGGTAAGTTTGAAAGTCAGATACTTCAAAGGAATGGAATCCAACGGTTCAAATGGACAAGAAGTAGGTGCCTGAAGCACTAAAGGTAAGTCCCAGGAGGGGTACGTATGAACAACTGGCGGGGACTTGTTAGTCACTCCTTGCAAGAAACTACGAATCTTTGGATTCTGTGAAAGAGAACGGTGTGGTTCACATCTCAATACTGTTGCAAGAACTGCCACTTGGCGATACAACGTATTTGGAGAGAGACCTTTTGTCAAGCCGGTCAATAGAAAGTCAAGAACATCTGGGATCTCAGCCGACGTAGGATCCACATGGTGAGATATGCACCAAAGCGAAAAGGCCTTCCATGTGGCCTGGTAGATACGGTTCGTGGAAGGACGCCTGCACAATTGTATGATTTCAATGGCCTTTTCCGAAATTCTGTCTTTCCTCAGCAGGACCCGTTCAAATGCCAGACGGTCAACCGGAGCCATTGAGGATCCGGATGTTCGATGACCCCCTGGCTGAGGGAAACCTGCTGAGGTGGAATGGTCCATGGTTGTGACACCGACAGACTCACCAAGTCCGAGTACCATGGCCTGCGAGGCTAGAGAGGGGCCACTAGAAATATCTCCGCTCGTTCCGCCAATACTTTCCTTATTACTTGGTGAAGTAATGGAATGGCAGGAAAGCCGTACAGAAATCCTGGCGGCCAACGACACCTCATAGCGTTGCAGCCCTCCGCTTCCGTGCACTGGTAAAGTGAAAAACCGTGGCAGGTGGGTGTTTTGTGGAGTTGCAAAAAGATCTACGAGAGGTTGGCCGAACCTCTGGGTAATCTCCTTGAAATTGTCAGGGTGCAGTCTCCACTCTGCAGGGTCCAACTCCTTCCGGCTGAGCCAGTCCGCTTGGACATTCGATAGTCCGGAAATGTGGTCCGCCTTTAGGGATGCGGTATGTCTTTCCGCCCAGCCTAGCAATCTTTCTGCCTCTATCATCAGCGCTCTGGATCGCGTGCCCCCTTCGCAATTGACATGGGCTTTGGTCGTCATGTTGTCGGTCCTTATTAAGACATGCTGACCTTCCAAGATGGGCTGAAAGTGTCGCAGTGCCAGGCGAACCGCCCGAAGCTCTAGCCAGTTGATACTGTTCGCAGTCTCCAGTGACAACCAACAACCCTGAACCACCTTGTCCAGAAGGTGGGCCCCCCAGCCCATGAGGCTGGCGTCTGATGTTAAAATGAGGCAATCTACGTCCAGAAAAATGCACCGTTTCCGAATGGCCGGAGAGACCCACCACGTGAGAGACAGACGAATCTGAGGAGGAACTGGAACCAGAGACTGAGGTGTGCTGCGACCCAACCTCTGAAATGGTTGTAGAAACCGCTGTAGTGGCCTTAGATGCCTGCAGGCCCCAGGGCTGTGGAGTTGAGAGATAAATGTTCCGACTCCGACTCCTCAGTTTTTTTTACTTCCGACCCCGACTCCGACTCCTCTGTATTAATATGCGAACGTATTTTATACATTCCTTGAAGGAAAGAAAGGTAACATACATGTCATTACCACAGGACTACTGGCCGGGAAGCCAACAGTCTACAGTATTGAACAATTTAAGCAAAAGACAAACACAATGAAAACAACAGTTTTATTAATTTTTTTTTATTAATTTAATTAATCAAGTTGCTGGATAGTAGCAGCAGGCATAAACATCAGGAACAGGAACTTTACCAGTTCAAAAATACAAACCACATTATTTGGTTGTTTTAGAACAAAAACAAAGCTTATCTATATGAACCAAAAACAAAATCTGTAAAACCTTGAAATGGTTTATATTAATTTTGAAATGTAATTATAGGCTTAGCAAATGCAAATCAATTCAATGTAGAGTTCTAAGGAAGAGAATTGCCTCTGCCAGATCCTCTTTCATAGAGGCTCTTAAGTCAGACTTTATTATTTTTAGGGCTGAAAATAATCTTTCGACACTGACTTGGATGGGTGGCATTGCAGTAACTATTCTGGCCACATCACTAACGATCTCTGGATAAACAAGGATGGCTTCTTCAACAGTAAGTTTTGATGAGCGATCATACTTTTCAACTTCTTTTAGTGCTTTATAAAACTCCTGTTGGAATTTTTTTATTTGGACATTTACTGGTTCTGTAATGCTTATGCGACGTCGCTTTCCTTTAGCAACTTCCATTTTGTCTAAGAAGGAATCAAAGTCTATTTCTTCGTTTGAAGAAGATGATCCTGAGTTACCATTATTGCTTAAAAGAACTTCATCCTCCTGTGGAGGTATTTCAGGTCGTAATCCCTTCATGCGAACTGCTACATCATAGAGGGCCTTTTTCCCAAGTAGCATTCTGTTCACTGTTCAGCAAAAGTCGGCTCATTGGGTCGACATAAATAGCCGCTAACAAGATTTCATTTTCCAGCAAAAGACTCTTTCTTTTCATCATTGAAGATGCAATGCCCTCAGCTATTAACCCTCCATTTTTGTTCAGGCGATATAACAGGCTCTTCCATTCCAAGAGGAATTTACCTGGGGTTAGATCGTCACATTGCAACCTCTTTTTTTTTTTTATTGAAAAAGTTTTACAAATACCAATTTTGCCATTTCCCCCCCCCCTTCCCTCCCTAACCTCCCTAACCCTCCCCTCCTCCCATGACTTCCCCAAGGTGAAATCCGTCCACATTATATTATATCATACTTTACCACCCTTCCATTCTCCCCCCTGTGTTTTATACATTTCTACATAACATTGAACTATTCTGCCCCCTATCTACTATACATTTCTACACAACATTCAACTAAAAGCTATCTGATACTTCCTAGTTTGGTATTTATTCTGCACATAATCTATCCATTTCTTCCACTCCCATGCATAAGTCTCTTGAGTCTGGTCTTTTAAATATGCTGATATCTTCGCCATTTCTGCCAAACTGGCCACCTTCAAAGTCCATTCTTGAATTGTAGGCATAACATCTCTTTTCCAATATTGACTGATCAATAACCTAGCTGCTGTCACCATATACAATATCAATTTTGTTTCACCCACTGAAAAGCCCTTAACTATACCCAGTAAAAACAATTGAGGAGAAAATTGGATTTTTTTCTTCAGAACATTTTGCATAACCCACCAAATTTTTATCCAGAAAGCCTTTACTTTCTTGCAGGTCCACCAAATATGATAATATGTGGCATCTAAGCAATCATATCTCCAACATTTTGGTTGAACATTAGGATACATACACGACAATTTCTTAGGATCTAAATGCCACCTATAAAACTTTTTATAGAAAATTTCCCTCAAATTCTGTGACTGTGTGAATTTAACATTCTGAACCCATATTTTTTCCCACGTTTCCATCATAACTGGTTCTGCAAAATTTTGCGCCCATTTTATCATACAATCTTTAACCAATTCATTTTCTGAGTCTCTTTCTAACAAAACATTATAAACCCTCTTAATATGCATTGGGCCTTTCTCTTTTATCTGTCTAACCTGTTCTTCTTCATGCAACATTAATCCAATTTTTTGATCTTCTCTCCATCTCAGTTGAAGTTGATTATACTGTAACCAAGTTAAATTAATCCCTTCTTTCAACAGTGCGTTTAATGTCTTTAATTGCAATCTGCCCCCATCACAAAAAAGTACTTCTTTATATAACCCCCCCCCGAGTGACTTTATATTTATATTCCGTATAATGTGATCAAGATCCAACCACAACGGTATTTTATAATCCCATTTGAGCCGGTGCTTCTTCCATACTCTCATCAAGGAGTTTCTAAGCATATGGCTGTTAAATACTTTATCCACCTTATTTCCATAAAATAAATATGCATGCCAGCCAAATTCAAGGTCATAACTCTCTATGTTCAATATTCCAGTCTTTGTCCTTCCAAACCAGTCACTTGCTTGTGTCAACGCTGCTGCTTCATAGTACAGTCTCAGGTTTGGAAATTTAAGACCACCCCTTTCACGAACATCTTGCATAATTTTCAGTTTCACTCTTGGCTTTTTCTCATTCTAAATAAACTTATTCACTCCTTTTTGCCATTCCGTCAACTGTTTATCACTTTTAAGCACCGGAATCATTTGAAACAAAAATAAAAATCTAGGTAGAACATTCATTTTAACTGCTGCTATTCTTCCAAGTAGAGACAGCTGCAGTTTTTTCCAAGTTTCCATATCCTTTTGTACCTTTCGCCACAGCACCTCATAATTGTTTTGAAACAGTTTTATATTTAAATCTGCAACTTGAACTCCTAGATATTTCACCTTTGGTACTATTTCAAAGCCTGCCTTCCTTTCCAGTTCCTTCCTTTGATCAACTGCCATACTTTTAACTATCATCTTGGTTTTTTTCTGATTCAGTCTGAATCCTGATACCATACCATATTCTTCTATAATGTCTTTCATCTGAATTATTGATTCCATCGGCCGTGTTAGGGTAACAACCAGATCATCTGCAAATGCCCTTGTTCTGTAATCCTCTTGCCTTATAACTATTCCCTTCAAAGTGCTCGAGTCCCGTATTGTGTTCAACAAGACTTCTAGAGTTAAAATAAACAACAACGGGGATAACGGACAACCTTGTCTTGTGCCTTTTTCTATACTGAAATTTGTAGTTAAACTTCCATTAATAATAATTTGTGCTGTTTGCTCTTGATAGATTGCTGACCGCCTGTACAAACTGATCCCCAAAATCCATCTTTCTTAAGGTCTTTAATAGAAAGTTCCAATTCACTCGATCAAAGGCCTTCTCGGCATCCAAAAACACCAGCACTGCAGAGATCTGTTTATTCTTCTCAAGATATTCCAATAAATCTATAATTTGCCTTACATTATCCTTCATGTATCTGCCTTCTATAAATCCCGCTTGATCATGATGAATCACCTCTTGAATAACTGGCATTAATCTGTTGGCTAATACTTTCGCAAAAATTTTATAATCTATATTCAGGAGAGATATTGGTCTAAAATTTTCCAGTTTTGTAGAACCTGCTTCCTCTTTCGGTATCAAAGAGACAAAAGCTGGTTTCCATGAAGGGGGTATTTTCCCCCCTTGTTGTATGCTACAAAATAAGTCTTTAAGATGTTCAATCTTTTCTGCTTGTAGAGTTTTATAATACACCGCAGTTAAACCATCCGTTCCTGGAGCTTTAGCTGTTTCCAGTTGTTTAATAGCAACAGTAATCTCCTCAGCTGTTATTGGTAGACTCGTTCTTTCCTTTTGATCACTAGAAATTTTTATAACTCTCTTTTCTTCTAGATATTTATTTATAAATTCATTCTGTATATCATCTTTAGCATATAGTTTAGTATAATAATCTAAGAAGGCTTCTTTGATTAATCTTTGTTGAAATACTTCCTTCCCTCCATACTCAATACTACCAATAGTCCGAGTACTCTGCTGCTTCCTCAATGTATAAGCCAACCACCTGCCCGGTTTATTAGTGTTGCAAAATGTATTATGTTTCGCAAATTGTAAATTAGTTGCTGCTTGTTCTGCTGTAAGCATTTGAAATTGATCTTTCAAAAGTTTTATAATTCCTTGTAGTTTTTCATCTGTTGGATTTTTTATAAGCAACTGCTCTTTTTTCTTTATCTCCTCTTCCAGTTCTAATCTTTTTCTTTGTCGATTTGATTTATGTTTAGAATTCATATAAATCAGTACCCCCCGCATATACGCCTTACTCGCATCCCAAACAATTTCAATAGGGGTACCCTTATTCAAGTTCATTTCAAAAAATTCCTTCATTTGTTTTTTAAGTTCATTTACATTCTTTTCATATCTAAACAAGTTTTCATTTACTCTCCACGATCTTCTCTCATTCTTTCCCATTTCTATTTCTATCCATCCCGGGCTATGGTCAGATAAAGTCCTCAGAAATATCTTTGTTTTCTTTGTTTTTAAAAGTAAGTCAGCCGTAAGTAGAATAAAGTCCATCCTAGAGAAGGATCTATGTCTATCTGAAAAAAAAAGTAAAGTCCAGTTCTTTTGGGTTGTGCTCTCTCCATATATCTTTCAGTTCCAAATCTTCTTTCGTATCAAAAAATATCTGTGGTAGTTTAACACATTACTTTGCCAAGCTCTTCTTATCTTTTTTAGAATCTATTACTCCATTCCAATCTCCCATAAGTAGGATAGATCTATAGTCCAATTGTAATATTTTAGAATACAATATTTTATAAAAATTTTCTTGTTGCTGATTAGGAGCATAAATTCCAATCACCAAAATTGGACCATTGTCTGTAAAAAGTTCTATTGCTATATATCTTCCACAATCATCTGCTTCTATGATTTTTGCTGGCAATCTTTTATTTATATAAATCACTACACCATTCTTTTTCTCCAAATTTGAGGCTATAAACTGTACTCCTAATCTAGAATTTATCAAATATTTTTGATCTTGTGTTTTAATATGAGTTTCTTGTAAGCAAATAACATCATTATTAAATTATCTCAAATAATGAAATATCTTCCTTTTCTGTGGTGAGTTCAGTCCGTTTACATTCCAAGATAAAAACTTAATTGTCATTTGTAGTCTCCTGAAGCGTTAAGAGCATTTGCTGAAGTTTCTGTTCCAAACTAGTAGTCTTCGGCTTAGCTCCCCCCATGGCTTCGGATTTTTGTGCTTTACCATTGACTCCCTGCTTGCCTTGTGGTGGCTTAGACCTCTGCTGTTGTTGTTTCTCTACCATTTGTTTATAAGCTGCTCGAGTTATACGCTGGTCTTTAGCATTATGCAACATCAGGTCGAGATCCGCTGCCACTTCTCTTGTATTTTTAGGTGGTTCACCTATAGCCTCTAGAGCAGTGGTTCTCAACCTTCCTAATGCCGCGACCCATTAATACAGTTCCTCATGTTGTGGTGACCCCCAACCAGGGGTGGGCGTGGCTTATTTTGTGGGCATGGCTTG
This sequence comes from Pantherophis guttatus, assembly GCF_059756535.1. Taxonomy (NCBI): domain Eukaryota; kingdom Metazoa; phylum Chordata; class Lepidosauria; order Squamata; family Colubridae; genus Pantherophis; species Pantherophis guttatus. The sequence continues at coordinate 75,664,201 of NC_142068.1, read as the reverse complement.
GAGGTCATGTGACTAGGTGGGCATGGCTAGCTGGTCATGTGACCGGGCGGCCATGGCTATGTGTATAGGGACTACTCAGAGGGCTGAAAAAAGTCTTCTGACGACAGATCCTCGCACTTTTGACTGGTCCTCACACTTATGACCATCCTCACATTTATGCTGGTGCAGCATTCTTAACAACCATGTCACTCATTTCACAACTGCTTCTCTTCACCATGGTGATAAGATAGGGCAAAAACGTAAAATGTGAGGACAGTCGTAAGTTCGAGGACTGGTCAAAAGTGCAAGGAGCATGTATTTTTATTGTTACAAATTGAACATAATTAAAGCATAGTGATTAATCACAAAATGAATATGTAATTATATATTGTGAAATATTTATTTCTAATTACAAATAAATGAAATTTTGTTTTGAAGCATGGTGTAGTATGGATAACAGTTTTAATACAACAACAGTAAACTACATTGGTACATTTTGTAACAGTATGCATAAAAAGCCAACGTCAGTGCGAAGGTTGAGATTGCTTCTTTCTCACCAAATCAGAAATTCTTGGGGCAGTCTTTGCAAGAGCACAACGAAGATCATCTTCCACAAGAAGTCTACTTCTGTATTTAGACTTGATAGCCAACAAGCTGGAAAACCCTATTTCGCAAAGATATGTTGTTGGAAATGGAAGAAGAAGGCGCAACACAGTCTCAGACAGAACAGGATATGACTGCAAACACTTGATCCAGAATTTTGTAACTGGCATTGTAGTGAAATCAGTTCTCGCTGCATTGCTGTTAATAAGTTCAATGAACTCCTCTTGTGCTGTCTCAGGAACATCTTCAACTTTGACTGTGAATGGGCTTCTGGCAAGTGCAAATGGGGTGTCAGGTAGATTTGGAAAGTACGATGAAACTTCGTCTTCAAGCCATGTGCAAGTGTTCTTTCACAGAAATTATCATCGTAATCTTTTTGTCTGGTTCAATGTCATGTTCCTCAAAGAAAGCAGATAAGGTAGGCAGCATGTAAATTTTATTTTCATCCAATTTGTTTTGCCAAAGCTGAAGTTTCATTTGGAACGCTCGGATCTTTTCAGACAAATCGAGGCATGTTGCATCTGGTCCTTGCAGTGATAAATTTAACTCATTCAAGATGGCAAAGATATCAATCAAGCTATTTTCTGCAGTTCACTTTTATCGCTGAAAAGTGCTTCAAACTGTGGCCTTGCTTTCTGATTAAAAAACATTTTGCATTCATCACGAAGCTCAAAAACACGTTTTAAAACTTTTCCTCTCGACAACCATCTCACTTCAATGTGAAATAGCAGAGCATTGTTCGGCGCATCCAACTCGTTGCACAGTTGCGAAAACAGCCGGCTGTTTAAAGAGCTCGCCTTTAAAAAATTGACAGCACTTATGACACTTTTCATTACTTCTTGTAACTCTTGTGGCAGCGTCTTCGTTGCTAATATTTGCCGATGAATCATACAGTGCGTTCTGATGACTTTTGGTGACTCATTCAGTACCAAACGTTGAAACCCAAATCGACATCCTAGCATAGCTGGAGCACCATCTGTACAAACACCACAAACATTTTCCCAAGAGATCTTATGCTCTTTCAGAAATGAACCAACTGTGTCAAATACATCACGTGCAGTTGTTGTCGTTTCAAGAGGTTTGCAAAAAAGAAACTCATCTTTAAACTTGCCATCATTAATATACCTCACGTAAACCAATAACTGTGAACAGTTTGCAACGTCTGTAGATTCATCAAGCTGGATACTAAATATTGGAAGTGGAGCAGATTTAATTTCCTGGATTACCTGCTCAAGAATATCAGCAGACATGTCACCTATTCTTCTGCAGACAGTGTCGTTAGATAAGGAGATTGGACTTAATTTCTTAACAAATTCCATCTCCAATCATAACTCGAACAATGTCTTTGGCCGCTGGCAACACTAAATCCTCAGCAATGGTGTGAGGTTTCATAGCTTTGGCGATTCTGTGTGCCACCAAATATGAAGCTTCAACGGCTGCTTCATTTTGTTTGTAGTACTTGCCACAAGTGTCAAGTCTGGCTTTCTTGAGTCCATCAGCTTTGCTTCTAAAATAGTTGGTATCCTTGCCAGCAAAGCTCGGATGCTTGCTATCAAAATGGTGTTTTAATTTGTTTGGCTTCATGGATTCGGCTGATAGAACCTCACAGCAAATAATACATTGGGGTTTCTCAATTCCTGCTGTAATTATTGAGGTAAACCCATACTGTAAAAAATCCTCAGTATATTTTCTTTTCTTAGCTTTTGGTTCCATTGTCATGGGTTGGTTTCCTAATGAAAATAATATTTAACAATAGCTTTGATAATGCAAAAGGTGATACATGACATGGTTCTTCCCTAACTTGCACATGACTGTTAGAACCAGGAGAGATCCTGGATTGAGTACAATGTGAAACTCACTTAACAATGCTCTTGCTTAGCAACCAAAATTTTGGGCTCAATTCTGGTCATAAATCAAGGACTTTCTCTCCCTTCCTCTCCCTCTTCCTCTTTCTGTCTCTTTTTCTTTCATTCTTTCTTTTCTCTCTTTCTCCCTTCCTGTCCTGCTTTCTCTCCACTTTCTTTCTTTTCCTCTCTTTCTTGTCTCTCCCTTCCTCTCCCTCTTTCTCTTTCTGTCTTTTTCTTTCATTCTTTCTTTTCTCTCTCTCTTCCTTCCTGTCCTGCTTTCTCCCCACTTTCTTTTCCTCTCTTTCTTGTATCTCCCTTTCTCTCCCTCTTTCTCTTTCTGTCTCTTTTTCTTTCATTCTTTTCTCTCTCTCTTCCTTCCTGTCCTGCTTTCTCCCCACTTTCTTTCTTTTCCTCTCTTTCTTGTATCTCCCTTTCTCTCCCTCTTTCTCTTTCTGTCTCTTTTTCTTTCATTCTTTCTTTTCTCTCTCTCTTCCTTCCTGTCCTGCTTTCTCCCCACTTTCTTTCTTTTCCTCTCTTTCTTGTATCTCCCTTTCTCTCCCTCTTTCTCTTTCTGTCTCTTTTTCTTTCATTCTTTCTTTTCTCTCTCTCTCCCTTCCTGTCCTGCTTTCTCCCCACTTTCTTTCTTTTCCTCTCTTTCTTGTCTCTCCCTTCCTCTCCCTCTTTCTCTTTCTGTCTCTTTTTCTTTCATTCTTTCTTTTCTCTCTCTCTCCCTTCCTGTCCTGCTTTCTCCCCACTTTCTTTCTTTTCCTCTTTTTTGTCTCTCCCTTCCTCTCCCTCTTTCTCTTTCTGCCTCTTTCTTTCATTCTTTCTTTTCTCTCTTTCTCCCTTCCTGTCCTGCTTTCTCCCCACTTTCTTTCTTTTCCTCTTTCTTGTCTCTCCCTTCCTCTTTCTCTTTCTCTTTCTGCCTCTTTTTCTTTCATTCCTTCTTTTCTCTCTCTCTCCCTTCCTGTCCTGCTTTCTCCCCACTTTCTTTCTTTTCCTCTCTTTCTTGTCTCTCCCTTCCTCTCCCTCTTTCTCTTTCTGTCTTTTTCTTTCATTCTTTTTTTTTCTCTCTCTCCCTTCCTGTCCTGCTTTCTCCCCACTTTCTTTCTTTTCCTCTCTTTCTTGTCTCTCCCTTCCTCTCTCTCTTTCTCTTTCTGTCTCTTTTTCTTTCATTCTTTCTTTTCTCTCTCTCTCTCCCTTCCTGTTCTGCTTTCTCTCCTGCACCCAAAACAGGAGCTTCAGACTATGGCAGGCAGAGGCAGGGGTTGAAAATGGAGCTTCAGGGGGCACTCCCCGAAACTTCTCCTGTGTGGCTTTTGCCGCTTCAGTCAATGAGGGCGCAGTGGCAGCAGGGAATCCCTGAGCTCAGCCAGCAAAAGATTTTCCTGCTGTTTCAGGCAATGGGGGGAGGGTGGCAGCAGGGAATCCCTGAGCTCAGCCAGCAAAAGATTTTCCTGCCATTTCAGGCAATTGGGGGGTGGGGGGTGGCAGCAGGGAATCCCTGAAATCACTCACCCAAACTTTTAATGCAGCGGCAGATATCAGCGATGGCAGCGGCAGCAGCAGGGAGTCCCTGAACTCTTTTCTACCCACATGAATGCACACACACCTCTCTCCACTCTCTTCAACAGCGTCGGGCACCGCGTTGCATGCTGGGATCCGCTCTCTTTAATAGCGTGGGGGACTGCATTGCATGCTGGGATCCGCTCTTTTCAATAGCGTGGCGCAGCCCTCCAACAGACACGCAGAGGGTGAGGGTGAGCGGAGGCATGGGGGGAAGGGGGGGCAAGATAGGTCTTTGGCGACCCCCGTGAAATGGCCATTCGACCCCCAAAGGGGTCGCGACCCCCAGGTTGAGAACCGCTGTCCTACAGGGAGGGAGAAGGCCAGACCCGCGAATTGCAGTCCAAATGTACGCCCTGTAGAATCATCCTGCCGAAGGAAGCGTCAGCTGAGGCGTAGGAGTCCAACCGATAGTGTCGGATGAAAGGCGTCGGTGAGGCCCAGATGGGCGCTTGGCATACTTTCTCCCAATGAGGCCTGAGTGGACCAGGCCGCTGAAGTGGCTGTACTCCTGGTGGAGTGAGCCGTGATGTTGCGAGGAACTGGCAGGGCCTGCATTTCACAGGCCGTGGAAATGGTGCCACAAGTCACTTTGTTGCAAAGGTGAAGGAGAACGAGAGTCTAGAATGTAGTCTCTGTCTGACAGATGCACAGGTGCAATGGCTCTCGGATTCGGGTCTGTCCCTGGCAGTGGGGCTGAAAAATCCCATTGCATAAGAGCAGCATCAATGCCCCTGGTAATAGTTTGGGCAATCATATCACACAAGTCCTGTGATAGTGCAGTGCCCTGACCTTCCTCCGGGCGGAGCCCCACCACTGTAGGTGTGAAGGAAGCTGAGACACGGAGCCCCTGTGCTGCTGTGAGGATCCTGGCTCTGGAATGGCTGTACTTAAGGGAACAGCCATATCTGCTGTCTGCAGTTGATAAGTGCTAGTGGAGGCATTGGGAGATGAACCAAACTGATCTGGTTGGGATTCGAGAGCCAGAGGTTCCTTGTTTAATGAGGCAGTTATTTCCCTGGTGCAAGCAGAAGTAGAAGGAGCTTTGCTAGCCTCCACAGTTTTCTTAGCAATTTCAAACTGTTTATCTAAGGCACGTTGTCGCCTCATGGTATCCTTATCAGATGCAGATGAAGTTGAGGCTTGAACAGAGGACTGGGGTCTGGTAACGGGTACCTGGTACCTTGGATCTAGATTTCCCCCTTTTTTGTAACTGAAGCCTCCAAGGCTTGAAGTCTGTTGGAGGGAGAGGCAAAGGAATGAGAAGGAGATCTACTACGAGATGCCATTTTGAAAACACAAGGTAACTGAATCAGCCAAAAATTTCTATTTTGTAAAACCGCTGGTAATTGCTGCCAATTGCCTTGAAATCACCTCCCTGGTGTACAAAAACCCCAGTGTGGAGGACAGTTAAGGGTTACAATCACACCAAGCCGACACCACGGCTTGAAAGTGGAATAAAGGCTGCTGTGGGGGGGAAATCCAAGATGGCGCTGAGCCTATACCAAGGCTTTAAGCGCGAATACCAATGCAGCCTGCCCAGGGAGCTGGAATCTGACACCACGGATCCTTGCCCAGCTAACCAATGTGCAGAGCTGACACCACAGCTTTCCCCATGTCAATCCGCCACCAACTCACAGTACCAGGTCCGGAATGATCCAATAAGAGGCTGGAGGCTTCACATGCCGCGCAGGCCTCTCTGCAGAATAAAATGCCGCCGCGGAGCCCTGTGGCTCAGCTGTTCAGCACTAGGCTGGGCGCGGTGCCAGAAACTGCTTCCCAGTCAAAATGAAGCCTTTTAACAAAGAATTCTTCTGCTGTGCATTTCTAAATCAGTGCAAGCAATGGAGATATCCAGAATATGTCTTTCTAGGCGGACTGAGTTAACAAACTGAGTCTAAACGAGAAGGAGGCGTGACCAAACATTCAAATTACAACTCAGTCTCTGGCCAATCAGACAGTGTTATCAACCATTGCTTGGACTCTCTAAGCAGGGCACAGGAGAAGTCTTTGATCCATTAATCTTTGTTCAGTTCCGTCACTTTCTGGGTGTTTTTCCTTCCACAGTTGCATCATTCTTTTTTGAAATCCCCTGGCTGTTGGTTCTGCCTGGTAGTAACATTTGATGATTTCTCGATTTTCTTTGGTTGTCCCAAGATTTGCACTTTTGTCCCAGTCGTTTACAGTTGCACGTTCTAGTTCCCCAGCAGTAGCAACTGAGCCCTGTAGCCTATTTTTTGGCAGGTGTCCAGGAGCTGTAGCATCTGACATGGTCCTTGTTGACCAGGGGGACGACCAATCCGGTATGGAATTTTATTGATTTCTTCTCATCATTGGCTTCCTCACTTCCATTTTACATGCTCAACACACTCCTACAAAGTGATTTAACTTCCCACACACACTGCAGCTTTTTCCATATGCAGGACACTGCTGTTTCTCTTGTGTATGCACACTGCCGCAATACTTGCATGCTACTTGATTATTTGCGAATTAATTATAAAGCTGTGTTTTATGCTGGCGCTTGTGTTGATAGTTTGTCATACTTAGCTTCAGACTCTCAGCTGTTTGTCAGTAAGTTCTATAGTCCAACACATCTCAATTGCTGATTGTAGAGTTAAATTATGCTCCCTCAAGAGGCGGCGGCATGTGCTTTCACTGGTAATGCCGAAAACTATTTTGTCCCGAAAAAGTTAATCTCTTAAGGGGCCATAGTCACAGCTTGCAGCCTTTTCCCTTAAGCGTGTGACGAAGCTATCTATTATTTCACCTTCTTGCTTGCAGCTGCTGAATACATATCTTTCCTAAATGACATTTTTAAGAGGTCTAAAATAGACTTCTAAAGCATCTAGGATAGCTTTGATGTCACTTGTTTGCTCCTCAGTAAGGGTTAAGCTGTGTTTATAAATGTGGAGGCATTCACTGCCCATTGATCTCCTCAGTGTGGCGGCTTGTACTGCTGCCGGCTTACCATTCAAGTCTGTAGCTAAGGAATAGTCTTCAAACTCTGCCTTGAATATATCCCAATTGCTGTTGCAGTCTCCACTCACCCTCATGGCCTCAGGCAGGGGTATGCTGTTAGCAGCTGCCATGCTGGTGAGTTCCTTGCTTCAACTGCTTAGCTTTCAGAAGTCTGCCTCAAATGTATCAGGAAGACATGGATTCAGACTTCTGATACCATATTTCAAGAAGTTTAATCAAAGTGCAGTTAACCATGATAAGCCACCATTAAGAGTACATATATATATATACATATAACAGGAACCAGAATATGCCTCACAGGAGCAGCTGAAGGCAACTCCTAGAGAGGCAGGAAATGCATCTCAGAATAGAGCTGTCTACACAGCAGACATAACCACTGTAACAGGTGATAACCCATTGTCATCGGGGCACTTGGTACTATGTCAAGAATTTTACAAAACACATCAAGAAATTGCAGCTTCCTGCAATAACACCAGCGGAACTGCAAAAAAAACTGCACTACTCGGAACATCATATATTTTAAGAAGATACTTGGTTGATACCTAGGATACTGGCAGCAAACCGTATCAACCATTAGCACAACCATAAGGTTGTGTTTCACCATGATTCATTGCATGGGTTGTTGGGTGCACTCAGTTCTGCTCCTCAGCCTAGACCTCTCTGACATGGTTAGACCTGCTGGTAGTTTACACTACCGCCAGCACAGCTCTCAGCTTCATTGGAGCAGTTAAGCCCCCCACCACGTCAAGGCGGCACCCTGTGGGGGGTAATAATAATAATAAACTTTATTACGATCACAGACCAGCAGTAGACAAGAATTATCACTGTTTACGATAGTGTAAAATGATGTTACTAATAATAATAGTAAGTTATAACTTTCATAATAATAAACTTCATGGTATCAAATGGTATGGCTCTTGCCCTTGGTTACATAATGGGAGAGCAGGTATGTGTGTAAATATACGGTTGGGCCATCCGCCTGCTGCCAAGTATTCCGGCAGCCGAGCAGAGAGGCAGCGAAGGGCGAAGTGAGCTGCAGCCCTGCATGGGGAGACCACGCCGTCTGTGCAGTCTCACGTAATTTGTAGATACTCGATAAATTTTATCAATGTTATTCTGTAGTTCTTGTTTGTCCATATGCAGCAACTCTGGTAGCATCATGAGCTTGTAGAGATCCTCCTCTACTATATTTTGAAATCTTAAATAGAGGGATGATCTCTTCCAACTCAAGATGTGTTATTGTCTCTTCCAACTCCTTATTCATCACCATCCATCTCTCCTGCAGCTTCCAATTTCTTTTTGGTTCGTTCTGCTCTTGCTTCTACTGCTTTTATTCTTTGTGTGTTTTTTGCTATTGATTCCTGAATCTTTTCCATTCTGTTGTCTAATTTCTTTGTCTCCCTTCACCTCACGCATTTCGCCTTTCATTTCTTCATGATTATTATTAATAGATTCCTGCATTTTCATCATAACCTCCTGAATCATGTTCAGTGTGGTTTGCATGTTTTGTACAGCTGATGCTGAACTTAGTTTTTCAGTAGTTGGCATATCTGTTATTAATTTCTGACGTGCAGGTGAGGCCGTCATGGGAATTGTCTTCTTTACTGTTTTTGTGACTGTAGCTGTATTTGACATTTTAATTTTTTGAATGAGATTATTCCACAACACCATATATGTCTAACTTATTGCTCCAGTCTATATCTATATCTCTTTCTGTCTCTAATCTTTATTCCTAAACTTATTATGATACAAATACAATTACAGTATAAATACAATAAAATTTATTACTTTATTTTTTTTTTAATTTCTTATTGTGAAATATGATAATACAATTCAAACATTTCCGGTTCCGTGGTGTTAATACATATATGCATGTTATTTACTTATTATTATTTACATGGTATTGCTTCCTTGCATTATATTTGGTTTGAAAGATATTACATATAATAATACACAATTCTTTATGATCATATATACATGTTATTTACTTGTTGTTTACATATTCTTACATCCTTACTCAATTGCAATTGGTACTACAAGTAGTAATACTCAATTCTATATAATCATTGTTAATTGATTATTAAATTAAATTTTATGCTCCTCGAGCTTCACTTTTTGTTTCTTTTCTCTATCCACTCATACCACATATCCCACACGCTATAATATTCCGTATTCTCTCTATCGTTAATTTCTAGTGTTAGTTTATTCATTTTGGTGCACTCCAATATTTTCCTGATTACATGTTCTTCGGCTGGTAATTTTTTCTCTTTCCAATACTGAGCGAAAGAAATTCTTGCAGCTGTCATTATGTGTGTAATTAAGTACCTCTTCTTTTTTGCGTATTCTATTTTCAGGATTCCCAGGAGAAAGATTTTTGGCTCAAAGTCAATATTGTCTCCTATTATTTCCGTAATCCATTTCCAAATCATCCTCCAGAATTTTTTCGCTTGGGTACAGGTCCACCAACAGTGGTAGTAAGTGCCTTGATGATGGCCACATTTCCAGCAATTCGGACTCATATTAGGATAAATTTTGGCGATCCTAGCTGATGCTAAATGCCACCTATAAAACATCTTATATTGATTTTCCTTATAGGTTACCGCCCTGGTCATTTTAAGGTTGCTGTTCCAGATTGAGTCCCATTCATTTAAATTTATGTTTTGTCCGATGTTTTTGGCCCATGCTATCATTGGGTCCTTGACCACCTCCTCTACCATGTCGTAATCCAGCAGGTAATTGTATAATTTGGCTAGTATTTTATTATCAGTGCCCATCCAGATCTTATCGAATCCATTAGTGCCTGTCTCTATGCCAAATTCCTCCTTGTCCTTTTTATAATGGGATTTTATTTGTGCATATGGCCACCAATCTATAAGAATACCCTGTTCTTTCAGTTCTTCAATTGTTTTAAGGTTCCCTCCGCCATCTAATATCTCTTTATATTTAACCGTTTTTCCCATTTCCAACACATTGGGATATATTATTGCCTCCATCGTGGAAAGCCATCTTGGAACTTTTGTGTATTGTTTTCGTCTTATTTCTCCCCATGTCAGCATTAGTTATCTCTTATTTTGTGTCTATGGAAGTATGTTCTAGTTCTTTTTCCTATATCCCAAAGGTAAGCCTGCCAGCCCTTCTGAAGGTCGTGCCCTTCCAAGGTCAGGAGTCTTTTATTTCCCAAGGTTGCCCACTCCTTCAACCATACTAAATTTGCTGCTTTGTAGTCCGAAACCACCCCTATCCTTTTTGTCATGCAAGTTTCTAATCGCTATCCTTGATTTCTTCGCCCCCCGAAATAAATTTTCTAATGATAGTAATAAGTTCCAAGAAATTTTTTTAATCTAATTTGATTGGGACAGTTTGAAATAGGTACAGCAACTTGGGTAGTACACTCATCTTCGTTGCTGCAATCCTGCCTAGGAATCACGCGGGAGACGGGGGTTCGATTTCCCGACAGGGAGCCAACAGATATCTGAAGTTTCCCCCATTTTTCTAAGTCCTGTTTGATATTCCTGATCAGGGGCACATAATTATCTTCCTTAAGGGCCGAGCACCTTGCCGATATCCATACACCCAGATACTTTACCTTCTTAACTATTTGGAGCCCCATTGATTCTTCCACTGCTTTCTTTTGGTCCTCAGCCATATTTTTGGTCAACAATTTAGTTTTGGATTTGTTTAATTTGAAACCTGCTACCTCTCCATACTTACCCAGCTCTTCCAGTATTTTAACACTTGTTTCCAATGGCTCCTCCATAATTAGTGCTACATCGTCAGCGAATTTTGTGACTGTAGCTGTATTTGACATTTTAATTTTTTGAATGAGATTATTCCACAACACCATATATGTCTAATTTACTGCTCCAGTCTATATCTATATCTCTTTCTGTCTCTAATCTTTATTCCTAAACTTATTATGATACAAATACAATTACAGTATAAATACAATAAAATTTATTACTTTAATCCAACTAATTATATCAATCTATTTTCTGTATCCAATTAATTATATAAATCTGTTATTATACCATTTATGGTTAATATTTACTTAATCAGTAATCTCAATCCACAATTATTTTCAAATTTATAATAGCAAGAGAAAAATAAATATCTTTCCTATTATTAATATGCTTAAATTATTTAACAATATCTAAAGAAAAAAGGAGGGAGGAACAAGTAAGTGATAAAGAAGGAAAAAGCAAAAAGGTAACAGAATATGTAAATATATTTAGTGTTATTTATGTTAAATATTAAATATTATATTCCAAAATTTTATATAAATCTCACAGTGGTAGATTAAGAATCCATTACCAATCCATGCACATAATTTGTTTGATAGCTCCAGTCCACAAATCTTTACCCAAAGTACCAGTATTCTTTCTTTCTCAGTCTCAGTTCCTTTTTTCTCTACTATATCCCATTCTTCGAGCTTGAAAATGGCAGCTTCCTCTGATTTGCTCAGTCACTGTCCTTTCGCTTCACTTCCTCCGTCTCTATCTCCAAAAGTAAATTTTCTTTTCTTCTTTCTCCAGTCTGTTCGCCACCTACACACACCCTCAACACTTTCTCACAGTCTCCGTCTCAGTTCCAATGTTCTATTTGATTTTCTCGACAATTCAGTCCCTTTCAACACCTCTCGTAAAACACTTTCACTCTCTGTCTGTCTTCTTTCCATTCCCACCACTAAAGCACCGCTCTTCACTCTTTGGAGACTCACTTTATTCCTTGTTTGCAATCTCCACGAGTTCACCGAGATAGTTCGGATATTTCACCGCTCTTAAGCTCCCTTCGCCGATGCTTCTTGTTGCTTTTCACTTTTCTGCTTCCTCATCATACATTCGGGCCGTCAAGTCTCTGGACCTAGCTCTGACAGCCGGTCTTTTCCATGCCGGATTTTGGGGGTTCTACCCTCTGTGGTGGGGGAATCGCCCTTCTCCCCATCACCTCTGAGTTATCCCCTTTCAATCGCTGTCCTCTCCAAGGTTCAGCTTTACTGTTACCGGCTTCCAGATGTGAAAAATATATTTACTTTTTAAAATTTCCAATATGTTTTTTTCCACAATAGGTGCACGCCGCTATAGCAAATTGTTGTAAGAGGTATTCCCCCTAAATTTTTTGGGGGTCCAACTTCAACTGTAAATCTTTTCTTACCCAGATGACACACCATTCAGCCTGCACAAATTTATGGTTCTGGTTGTTTCCCGGCTTCATGGCAGCCATTTTGACTGCCACTGCTCCTAGTCTTCGGATGAGGGGGTTTTCCGAGTTAGGGAGGGGAGATGTGGCTCCCCTCGACCTGCAAGGTGGTCCCCCTTTGCTTCACCATCCCTCCAAGGTGGCTGTGGCTTCTAGTGAAGCCCCCGACAGGGAGAGCTCGGAACAGACCCAAGGAGGTCGAGGATCTCGCACCGAAGGCTCCGGAAGTTCAACCGGAAGTCTCACCTAAATCCATTTCATTAAGGTCACATACAATTTAGCAGTTTCCTTACTAGGCAAATTGTGAAGACCAATTGTTCAGAATCAGTGGTGGGCTGCTGCTGGTTTGGACCGGTTCGGCCAAACTGGTAGTTCCAAGCACTGGTTGGCCCCTCCCCCTCTGCCCCGATGCTATCCAGTCCTAGATATCTCACTTTCCAGCTCTTTCGCCCCACCTCGCAGCCAAGCTGATTTGTGTACCTCTCCCATTCTACTAACTGGCTGACCTAGCAGGTGTGCAGGAAGCCGCCCCCATTGAAAAAGCCTTGTTTTAGGTATTGCACGTGAAGTGGGCGTGTGCGCGCGCTCATCTTACCGGTGAACCGATTGTTAAAAGTATGTGCAGCTTACCTGTGAGTAGAATGCAGTATAGTTACTACTCTGGGATAGAAGCTGTTTTTCAGCCTATTTCTCCTTGTTCTTATTCTCCGGTACCGTCTGCCAGACGGTAATAGTTCAAAAAAAGGGTGCCCAGGATGAGATGGATCTTTAAGAATGTTTTGAACTTTCTTAAGGCAGCGAGAGCTATAAAGAGAGGGGAGGGGGCAACCATTGATCCTCTGAGCAATGATGTTAACCCTCTGGAGCGCTCATGAGGGCTGCATGGTGAATTAATGGCCAAGGTTTGTTTCGGGTGTGACATAAGCAGGAACTGTTACTATGTATAGTAGCTAGATCAGTCCTGGTAAAGGTAAAAAGGATTGCTCAAATGTTTTGATAAGAAATACAAGGAATGTTTGTACTTTACACTTTGTTGCATAACTTTTGTAGATGTGTTCCAAGCGTGAGTGGTTTTGAAGCCTAGTGGGGAAAGTCTGTAGCCTTATATTGTGTTAACATATATTATGAAGGCTGCATCCCTTTCTAGTCCTAAGAAAAAATTTATTGAGTCCCAGAGGAAGAGTAAATTCTCTACAGACTCTGTAAACATTCAAAGCTAAAATGGGGAGGAAGTAAGTTTTAAACAAGGCCCCTCCATAGCACCTGGGTTCATCCAGCATATGGAAGGAAATCCTAAAATGGGAAGTGAACTTCCTGAGAAAGAAACTTGAGGTTTACTATCTGTCAATTCAGTCTCATTTTCATAGATTATGATGCTATTGGTGTTGAAATGTTAGTCTTAATAGCTTTAGAGAGGCGAAAAAGAGGACTTCATTACTGTTTAAATTTATTTATTTATTTCAAATTTATATACCGCCCTTCTCCCGGAGGACTCAGGGCGGTGTACAGCCAGATAAAAACATATAATACAAACATTAAAAACAATTAAAAGAAATATCTCTGTTTGGCCCCAAATTTAAAAAGACAAAACCAATTAAAATTATTATTTTAAGAATTTGTTAAGCCAGCCCGGCTTGCTGAAATAAGAAAGTTTTAAGGACGCGGCGGAAGGCACCGAGATCTTGGATTCTCCTTATCTCTGGGGGCAGCTGATTCCAGAGGGTAAGTGCCCCCACAGAGAAGGCCCTCCCCCTGGGCGTCACCAGCCTACATTGTTTGGCTGATGGCACCCCGAGGAGGCCCTCTCTGTGGGAGCGTACGGGTCAATGGGAGGTTGTCGGTGGCAGCAGGCGGTCTCGAAGGTAACTAGGTCCTATGCCATGGAGCGCTTTAAAGGTGGTAACCAACACCTTGAAGTGCACCCGGAAGACCACTGGGAGCCAGTGCAGCTCACGCAGGAGCGGTGTTATGTGGGAGCGCCATGCAGCTCCCGTAACTACCTGCGCGGCCGCATTCTGGACCAGTTGGAGCCTTCAGTTGGTGCTCTTCAAGGGGAGCCCCATGTAGAGAGCGTTACAGTAGTAGTAATGTCTGGTGTTTTTAACCAAATACCAGTTGATGTGTTGGACATGTCATGACATGGAGATGTAAGTGATGAAATATATTAATGTGATAGCACATCAAATCTTCCACTACACATCTCAAGTTTGTAATTCCTTTTGGCATTTCAAAATGCCAGATGATCCCAGGATAACTGAAGAAAACCCACAGAAAAATAATGAACAATCTCCTGTTTAGCAGGCCGTTTAAACCACTAGGATTACATTCAATCCAGCATGATTTAATGTCGAGTTTATATATTAAAGCTTGCATGAAAATCTGTGTTTATATAGTTCATCATATAATCCATCTTCTCCTGCAGCTTTCCCAATAGGAAATCTGATTAGAATATTCATTATCTCATTCTCTGCCATGTAAATGTAAGTTGAGGTTTATGAAATATACCTCTTTCAGTTAAATTTCTAGTATTAAAGGTAGAATTAAAGTTACATAGACATTAGTTCTGGGAAATATTACTCTACTGGTAAAGAGAATCTCATCTCTACATTTACTATTTTTCAGACCTGAGCTTGATTTTTGAGTTCAGCTGCTGAAACTGATTCTGCTTATTGGTGATTCTGAAACCATTCTTTTAAAGCCACTAGAATATAAAGTGAGAATAAACCCCATCCCTTACTAGCACTGATGATGTTACCTAGTTTGGGTAATGAGATGTCTGTAAGAAAACAACCAAGCTCAGAGAGCACCAAGACCCCGCATTCATTTACCTCTTATTAATAATTTAATATCATTTATAATATACAAGGAATAGAAGGTTTTTTTTTCTGTGGAGTACCACTTATCGTTTCTAGCTGGCTGTTGAACTTTTTTTTCGTAACATGCAATGCAGAGATCACTAAATATGGTAATTGTTAATACTTGGTGCTCCCTGAGCTTGGTTGTTTGCTTGCAGACATTTCATTACCTGACTAGATTGGGCGTTGTACTTACCTGATACGCCCCTTCTCTGTGCTGCTGTCACGGCAGTCATGCATGGGTGTTGCTACGGTGCTGATTGGTAGGACCGAGCCCACTGAATTTCTTAGTCCCGCCTCTTCCTGCCTCTCTTCAGTTTTGAGGCGAAGGTATTCAGTAGGCTGACGTGTCTATAGAGATAAAATGAGAAAAGTGAAATGGCACCCGCCCCCTGAAACCTTCAGTACCGACCAGGGTGGGACTGACTGCCGTGACAGCAGCACAGAGAAGGGGCGTATCAGGTAAGTACAAAGCCCATTCTCCTATTGGCTGTCACGGCAGTCATGCATGGGACATACCAAAGCTCTTGTCCTATAGGGTGGGCTCCAGTCGGACTCTTTGTAGCACTCTCCTGCCGAAGGCAGCGTCAGCGGAGGCGTAGGAGTCGAGGCGGTAGTGCCGGATAAACAGGGTCACCGAAGTCCACGTAGCCGCCCAGCAGACCTCTTCTAGCGGAGTCTGGGTAGCCCAAGCCGCTGAAGTGGCGGCACTTCTGGTGGAGTGTGCCGTGATACGTCGTGGAACAGGTAAGGACTGAGACTCATACGCTGTGGCAATGGTAGCCCGCAACCAACGGCCGACGATGGAAGCTGAAATCCGGGCACCCATGTTGGACGGCTGGAAGGAGATGAATAGAGCTTCGGTTCTTCGGAAAGACGCAGTGTGGGATAAGTATATCTTTAGAGCTCTGCGCACATCCAGGGTGTGCCAGACTTTCTCCAAATGGTGTTGAGGTCAAGGACAAAAATTTGGTAGGATGAGTTCCTGGGACCGATGAAAGGTGGAATTGATCTTTGGGATGAAGGCTGGGTCCAAGCGGAGTACCACCCTATCCTTGTGAAAGATGCAGAGGTCAGAACGAACCGAAAGCGAAGCCAGTTCCGATATCCTGCGTGCAGAAGTGATAGCTACCAAGAAGGAGACCTTAAGGGATAAAAATTTTAAGTTGACTTCCCGAAGGGGTTCGAAGGGTGGTTTTGTGAGGGCATTGAGGACCTTGTTCAGGTCCCAGGTAGGAAACCTGTGTATTACCGGAGGGCGTAGATTAGTGGCCCCCCGTAAAAACGCCCGAATGAGTGGATCCTTCGAGAGGGGAAGGTCAGGCACAAGGGAGATAACCGATGACAAGGCTGCCACCTGGCGGCGCAGAGTGTTGGGTGAGAGACCCGCGGCGAAGCCTTCTTGTAGAAAATCAATTAGTTGAGCCACAGAGATAGATGATGGTTCGAGATGTTTGGCACACCAACGAATGAATGATTTCCAAGTGGAATCATAAATACGAGCGGTTGAAGGCCTGCGAGCTGCTAGAATGATAGGAATGGCTGCTGGGGAAACGCTGGCGTTGATCAAACGTTGCCGCTCAACCTCCAGGCGGTTAGATGATAGGCCTGGGGTTCCGGATGCACGAGATCGCCCTGCTGCAGCACGATCTGATCGTCCGGGATTTGCCACGGAGGTGCCACTGAAAGTGACACAAGGTCCGCAAAGCATGGCCTGCGGGGCCAGTGAGGAGCCAGAAGTATGAGTTCCGCTCGTTCCTGTAACAGCTTGCGAATCACTTTGGCCACCAGAGGGAAGGGAGGGAACGCATAGAGGAGTAGCCCGCGAGGCCAAGGACTGCGAAGAGCGTTCACTGCTTCTGCACCCTCCGAGGGAAAACGGGAGTAGAAGCGAGGCAGACGGTGGTTGCTGTTGGAGGCAAAAAGGTCTACCTGAGGAGTGCTTAACCGATGAACCAGCCGCTCGAATAGATGAGGAGGAATGCTCCATTCTGTGTGGTCTACTTTGAAGCGACTGAGGGAGTCGGCCTGGGTATTGTCCTTCTCGGCAATGTAGTCTGCTCGGAGAGAAGTCAGGTGAACTTCGGCCCACAGGCCCAAACAGAGAGCCTCCTTCATCAGCGTCCTTGAGCGGGTTCCGCCCAGTTTGTTGATATGAGCCTTGGCTGAGATGTTGTCCGTGAGGACCAACACATCCCGGCCGCGGACTTGGGGAGGAACCGCCGGAGAGCCAGGTAAACTGCCCGTAGCTCGAGAACATTGATGGACAGCGCTCGCTCGCTCGTTGACCATAGACCTTGTGTTGAAAGAGACTCGAGGTGGACCCCCCGGCCGATGAGACTTGGTCGGTCGTTAAGACTACTCTTCGGGGTTCGTGGAACCTGCAGCCCTTGGCTATCGCTGGAGAAGTCCACCAAAGGAGGGAAGTGACCACCGGAGAGGGGAGCTGGATCGTCCGCGAGGGCAGTGTGGGGGGACTCCGTTGAAAGGGGAGTAACAACCATTGGAGCTCTCTGCTGTGGAGACGAGACCAAGGAACGATCCCGTAAGCGGACACCATTTTACCCAGTAGAGTGGAAAGATCCGCCAAGGAAGCTGACCTACGACGGCGGATCCGACTAGCTAGGGAAGACAGGCTGGCTTGCCGGTCCTGGGACAAGGAAACCTCCACAGCAATTGAATCAATAACCGCTCCTAAATGTTGAATGCGGTTAGTAGGCACTAAGTGGCTTTTCGCCCAATTAATAGAAAAGCCATGTGATTGCAATATGCGGACAGTACTAGCTACATCTAACCTAGATTGGTCAGATGAACGGGAAAGGATGATGATATCATCCAAGTAGAACATGGCTCTGATAGGAATGGAGGAAATATGAGCCATAAGGGCCGCCATCACCTTGGTGAACACCCTAGGGGCTGAGGATAACCCAAAGGGTAGAGCCGTGTATTGAAAGTGACGTCCATTGTGACAAAAACAGAGGAATTTACGGTGGTCTGGTCTAATTGGAATGTGGAGGTAGGCCTCCGTTAGGTCTATGGATGCCATGTAGTCGCTCAGTCTAATCCCCAGTAAAATAGTTTGCAGCGACTGCATCTTAAACCGGCGATAAACGATGTGCCGGTTTAAGGACTTTAAGTCCAGTATGGCACGCCAACCTCCAGATGATTTGGGAACCAGAAAAAGACGGGAATAGAAACCCTGCGACCGCTCTGCGTTGGGGACTGACTCAATAGCCTTAATGTCCAATAGGTGTTGGATAGCCGAATTGATGTGAGCGGTCTTGATGTGATCCCGGGAAGGAGGACATTGCAAGAAAAATTTTGGGGGAGTGGAACGGAACTCTAAGGAGAGACCGAAATGAATAGTGGACCTGACCCAGGCGTCTGAGACAGTGCTGTCCCAAATGTCTGCAAATCGGGAAAGTCGGCCCCCTATTGAAGGATCCCGAAGGGACCTACCGGTTTCTGCGGAAGGGGCGACCCCTACCCCCACGGAAAGGCCGCTTAAAGCCAAATCTAGACCCCTGTCTAACCTGGTTGTCCTGGTGGGAAGGACCCCTGGAAGAATAGGTACGTTGAGAACGCTGGGTTGAGAAGGAGGAATCTGAGTTGTGAAAGGACGAAGAGGGACGAAAAAAGGGTTGAGCCCTGTTGTCCGAGCGGCGGTTAAGGGAAGGAAGTACCTTGCGGTGATCCTTGGTTTCCACGAGGAGTGGATCCAGTTGGGAGCCAAAGAGTTTCTCGCCAGAGAACGGTGAAGAAGCCAACCGCCACTTGCTTCTGATGTCAGCTTGCCAGTTGCGAAGCCATAAGAGGCGACGTGAGGTGACTGTGGATCCTATGGCCTTGGCAGAGAAGCGGGCCGCGCTGAGAGTGGCGTCTGCAGAAAATTCTATGGCCGCTAAGATCTTATTCAGGTCCTGATGAGAGCGATGATCTGAAGCAGGCAAACGAGCTTGTAACTGTCTGAGCCAGAGAATAGTTGCTCTATTGAAAAATGATGCTGCAGAAGAGGCCTGCACAGCCCACGCCGAGGCCTGATGACCTTTAATCAAGGTTCGCTCAGCCTTCCTTTCCTCTGGCTGCAAGCATTCCTCAGGAGGACCTGTGAGAGGAGAGGAAGAAGACAATGCCAAAACAGGTGGGTCAATTGAAGGAACCTGCAATTCAGGGGCCATATTGAAAAAGCGTTTGTCCAGATTATTGGGGGCAGGCCCAGAACCTGGAAGAGTCCATTGCCTGACAACCACATCGGAAAATAATTTTGGAGCAGGGACCATTTCCTTCTGAACTGATGGTTCCTGGAACAGGGCATTGGCTGGATCCCCAGAAGTAGAAGCAGCAGCGCCTGCAGAAGAGGAGGAAGAAGAAGAAGCTGATAAACCAAGCCCAGTAACTATTTGGGCCTTGTGAAGCAGTGAACGAAACATCTGTGGCCTGAAAAGGCCAATAAACGCCGGTTGGTCAGGTTCCAGGCCGTCATCATCCGACAGGTCCTGATCAGCCATGATCTCGCCTTCTGAAAGGGAATCTTGGCTAACAGATTCATCCGGGTCACCAGCCTCAGAGACAGGCTCTACATCATCCTGAGAAGGAAGGGTGCCAGAGTGTCGTCGTAGACTGGAATGAGTAGAAGCCTCAGAAGGTGGACTAGATTTTTGCTGAAGCCCTTGGGAGATACCTTGGCGAATGGCCTCAGAAATTATAGCAGCCAATGCAGGTGTAATCTCAGGTATGGGCTGAGAGACCTGATCAGAAGATAGGACAGGATGGCAGCTCCAGAGGAAGCAGATGCCTCATGAGTACCAGGGAAAACAGAGGCCACCTCTGAATCACAAACAATGTCCCCCACAACAGATCTATCCGGCGATAAGGATGGAACAGGCCCCTGGGTTGGATTTGAAGGAGCCTTATCAGAGGGAGGATCGTTAGACTGGGCCTCTGCCTGTGTAGGATATCCTTGCAGGCCAGCAGCAGCTTGGGCCTTGTGGAAGGCCCGTTCAATAGCCTTATGGCGTCTCTCCTCCTCTCGTGATGATTTAGATGAGGGGAGCTGGGAGGAAGACTTGGCGCTAATAGCCCTGGATTTGCTGGGCCGACCCTTCGAAGTCCCTTCCTCAGGGTCCTCCACCCGGGGCCTCTTTCCTTTATCGCGGGCTTGGCGAGCATGGCGCAGTTTGGCTGCGTCTGTCCGCCATCTTAGAAAAATTAGCCACGCGGTTGAAAGGCCTAACCAGCGATCTAATATCACCCCAGTACTTGCGGTTTAGTTTAGTTTAGTTTAGTTTATTTGATTTGTATACCGCCCTACTCCCGAAGGACTCAGGGCGGTGAACAGCCAACAATAAAATACATAAATACACAAAATTTAAAAACCCGATAAAATCAAATTAAATTATTTGGCCCAGACAAATTAAAATACCCCAATAATTTAAAAACAGATTAAAATTTACATATTTAAAAAGGGAAGAGATTAGGCCAAGCCCGCTTGATGGAATAAAAAGGTCTTCACAGCACGGCGGAAGGAGCGCAGATCCGGGATCCTCCGTATCTCCGGGGGGAGCTCATTCCAGATGGTAGGTGCCCCCACAGAGAAGGCTCTCCCCCTTCTCTGAGGATCCAATCGGGAACCGGTCGCTGAAATAGTCGCTAGCCAGACGGCTAAAACGCGACTTGCGGCTGAAAGAGGCGAGAACCGGGAGCCTGCTGGCAATGGAGTGAATCGCGCCGAAAGGCTATCGGGCTGAGCTCCGAAGTCGCGCGCTTCTCCCTGTGTCACAAACAAAGTTACCCGGGACAGACCCCGATGGAATCCGAGGGGTCTGTAATCAGTCCTCCGCAGCAATGCTAGCCTGCGGAAAAGCCGGGAAGCGCGGCGGAGCGAACTCGCGCTCGTGCCTATTTAGCCGCCAAGGTTTAAATCGAAGCAAACGTAGCCAGGGAGTAAGCCAGAGAAAAAAACCAGTCCGTTCCGAGTCAAAAGCCTAAAGAAGATGATAATTTGAGAGGATTCTATAGACACGACTGATTCTGATCAGACCGAGCCGAAAAACTGAAGAGAGGCAGGAAGAGGCGGGACTAAGAAATTCAGTGGGCTCGGTCCTACCAATCAGCACCGTAGCAACACCCATGCATGACTGCCGTGACAGCCAATAGGAGAAAACATCATCAGTGCTAGTGAGGGGTTTGCTCTGTTTATATACAGTAGCTTGCCTTGCCAGTGTTGGTGAGGGTGTAGTTTTCTCCTTGGTCGTTCTTCGATTGGTGTATTGTTTTTTGTTTCATTGTTTGTCTGCTATTAATAACATGTTAACATGTTTGGGAGTCGATGAAGGGGTGATGAGTTGAAGAGTTTGGGGATTCCTGCGATTCCTAGACAATCGCAATTCAGAATATATGTAAAGACAATCTTAAGAGGACAAGCCTTTTACATTTGAAAAGAAAGTACTTGTACAATAATACAAAAAAAACCAGAGCCTATAGTACAGTGGACTAAAGCACACTGTTATTAACATCTGCTGCTTGCAATTACTGCAAGTTCAAATCTCACCAGGCTCAAGGTTGACTCAGCCTTCCATCCTTTCAAAGGTAGGTGAAATGAGGACCCAGATTGTGGGGGCAATAAACTGACTTTGTATAAATATACAGAAGTATGAAGGCTATTGCTTAACGCATTGTAAGCCGCCCTGAGTCTCCGGAGAAGGGCGGCATATAAATTAAAGCAAAAAAATAAAAAAAAAATTGGATTCATGGCAGAATTTATCAACATCTAGTTTGGAAATTTAATAGAGTGGACCTGAACTTTATGTAAGCTGTAGCCTAAATGCTGGCATGCAAATTCAGTTTCAGCTCTGAAGCTGAGAAGCACAAATGCTTATTGAGGAGCACACCTTTTTTGTAGTTAGTAATGGCAACAGTCGCCTGTAACTGCACCACTCACCTGTATTTAAACAGTGAAATGAAACAAAAATCTTTCTCCGATTTTGACTGCTTTATTTTATAAACAATAACCCTGCCTGCTCATACCTGTCAAATCACTAAGTTCAATCACTAAGAACTACAAGGCAGTCTCTTCCTGATGGTGCTATTCGGAATACTGCTAATTTGGAGGCATCTGTAAAATATTTAATGCCTTTCGTTTCTTGAATGCTGAGTGATGTGTTTCAGGCATTTAAAACACGCATTTGCTTCTCTGTATGTGTAACTGTTTATGTTTATACTTGTTTTGTTATGTCACTTGATTTTAATATATGTATCTCACAATAATGTATCTCACCCTATATTATTATTTCAATGTATTCCGATTGCTGAAAAGTTGTTTAACGTTTATTAGACATTGTAGATAAAGTTTTCTGTTGTTTTTTTAAAAAAAATTCAAGATGTTTGCAAGAAAATTCCAAGTATTTTAATGAGTATAAAATGGATTTCAAAAATATTTGCAAGAGTCCCATTTTCTCGGCACTTTACCATTATTATTATTATTTCAGAAAACAGATTCCACAAGATGGTTAAGTAGTTGAGAAGGATATTCCAAATGATTCAGGTCTGCAGGCAAAAGCATCTTTGGAGAAGGGTGTTTTTTGTTTAAAAAAAAATACTTTTACTTAGCAATGTATCCTTTAAACAAGGAAACCAATGAATGAATTGGTTTCCTTGTTTAATGAATCATCAATGAATTGCTAATGAGGTTTTTGGTCAGTATTATCTGGCAAATGCACTCCCATGCTCTGCAGAATGTTAGAAACAGGTCCTGCTAATCCAACTTGAGCATGATAGGATTCCAACAAGTTAGTTACAAGGTTCACATCAATGTCCACGGATGTTGTATCAGGATGTTCTTTATTCTGATTGCCTTCCAAATCCGTGTTAGGGTCTTCATGTGGAAATACTTTACCGGATCTCTCCTATGTTAAATAAAACAATATGAGAAAAATATGAGGCATTTTTGTTAACACAGTGGACTTAGAATGAAAAAAAAAGCCTGTGTGATTTCATATTATAGCTGACTTACAGGAAACAAAACTAAATAACCCCAACAGTCATTCCTTCCTCTTAAGTCACCAGAAAGATGGTCTAAATTTAAACGTACCCCTTTCTTCTGATTGGTAAAGCTTTTGCCAATAGTGGTAGATGATAATTCGTGATCCATTTCATTCATGTATGTTTGGAGATTTTCGGTGGTTTCATTCCAAGATGCTGCATCTCCTTGAGAATCGGCTTTTAAATCACTCTCTTCATCGCTGTCTAAGAATTCAAATTCTTCTTCTTCGTCTAAATCATCAGAGTCCAGCTCCTCTGAATTTGGCCCTAGAAGCAACACAGAAATGGTGTCAGAATAAGACCAAAAGCAAGTGATACTCTGGGAGAGGGAAAGGGAGGTATCCAAAACCGGTGCCCTTTGTGTGACTCCAGGACAGAGATGAGGGGGAAACTTTAAACCCAAACAATTTGATTCTGCTAATCCCTTTGCTCCAGGCAACTCACCCAGGATAGTATCCAAAGCCTCTGTGAATGAGTCAATATCAAAACTAACAGGGCCCTCAGCGGAAGACCTGAAAGTTAAGCATTCATAATTATATTTTAAGTTGGTGGTGGTTTTCGAAGTAATGATATAATACAGAAATGATTCCTTAGAATCAGCAGCAATTTCTGTGGTCAGAATGACTTTTCACCCCTTCTCCTCTCCTTTCTGGAGCAGACAGGGTAGTCAAAATGCACTGGGATTTGGTGACAATTCCCTCTCTTTTATTTTGAATGTCTAGATAGGTCCCTAACAAAATAATCAGCATGGAACTGCAGCATGTTTTCCTATGCAGATGATAAAAAGATTTTTATAAATAAATATCGATCACATAAATATTATTTTTAAATATTAAACATTATTTTTCATTGTGGCTTATATTTAAACATAAGGGTTAATCATCACTATCGATTGTGGCAGCAGGATTGAGCAAACTTGTATTTAGAACAGATACATTATTTAATTACTATTTAATTAAACTAAAGATGCAGTAATTCTTTGCTGTTATACAATTTGCCTGAATCAGGCACATGTATAGACCTTCTACATCAGGGGTCCTCAGGCCCTGTCCCACTACCAGGCTGCAGCCCAATCGAAACTGGGCTGCACAAGCGATGGGCAAGTGTGCAGCTCCACTCGCGTGAGCCCTTGTGCTTGTGCGCAAAGCTCCACTCCCATGAGTGGAGGGCACTCGCCTGCGAGCACTCTTCGGTCATACGAATGGAGCTTCGCACAAAAGCACAAGCGTCCTCTTGCTCAAGTGCCCTCCACTCGCATGAGGGGAATAGTAGAATAGAATATAACTTTATTATGGTCATAGACCAGCAATAGACATCACTGTTTACAATATATTAAAAAATAGTGCTGACATTAATAGTGGATAATAACATCCCTGTTAAGAAAATATATGTTTTCAAACAATTAGGATCACTCCCTAGTTTACGTGAGTGGAGAGCTGATACATATCCTGTTTCCCCGAAAATAAGACATCCCCTGATATCATAAGCCCAATTGGGCTTTTGACCGCATGCGCTAAAATGAGCCTCCCCCCGAAAATAAGCCCTCCCCGAAAATATTTAAACACAGAGCTGGAAATCAGGTAAGACATGTGCCCCAAAATAATAAGACCTCCCCAAAAATAAAGCCAAGCCAGTGGTGAAATGTAAAATTTGTTACTACCGGTTCTGTGGGCGTGGCTTGGTGTGGGGGGGTAATGTGACTGGGTGGACGTGGCCAACTTTTTTTTTTTAATTTTAAAAGCATTTTTTCTACAACCTTAAGAGGTTGCAGAAAAAACTGCTTTTAGAAGCCTCTGACGATCCCAGCTGAGCCGCGCGATCATCAAAGGCTTTTGGATTTTTTTTTACTTTTAAAAACATTTTTTCAGCCGAAGAGGTTGTAGAAAAAATGCTTTTAAAAGTTAAAAAAAAAGCCTCTGATTGCGCGGCTCAGCTGGGCATGGTGGGGGGGGCAGGGATTTTTGCTACCGGTTCTCCGAACCACCTGCCGCCATCACTACCAGATCAGGTGATCCGGTTCGAACCGGGAGCATTTCATCCCTGGCCAAGCGCTTATTTCGGGGTTCAAAAAAATATAAGACAGGGTCTTATTTTCGGGGAAACACGGTATGTGAGTAAATATAATTTTCCAAAAATTGTTAGAGATATCCTAAAAATTGGCACAAGTTGACAGCTATAATTCTGTAACCAATTTGTTTCTTGTGGACATTTAAAACACAGAATTTTGACACTGCACGCATGACAGCCGGGTTTGAGTCCTGGAGGAGAAAGCCTACATAAAAGTCGTCTGCCCTCCCTGGCAATCTCTCTAATAAAGGGAGTGTACCCGCTGTTTGCACCAATGGAGCTGTGTGGGTGCGCCTGCCACTCGTATACTGCCCCACACTAGGCTTGGCTGCCAAGGTGGAAAGATTGGGGACCACTGTTCTATATCATTTTATTCTGGCTATTTTTTACATGTTCTATAGAATGAGTTTTGCCACCTATTTTCTGGCAGAAATCTTCAAATTCAAATGAAGTTCAGTTCCAGGAAACTAAGCAAAAGTTGAAGCCAATAATTTTGTAAACGCTTAAAAGATAATTTACCAAGTAACAATTGTTTTTGACAGATACAAATTTGATCTTTTCACAAATTTGGCTTACGTTATTTGAAAATGATTCACCAATACAGAAATTATTACATTATATGGAAGCATGTTATATATCTAACCTACCGTGGCATTTCTGCTCCTTCGTATGTTGAGACTTTGGATATAAAAGCCTTCATGCTTTCAGCAACCTCAGTCAAGTCATAGTTCTGCTTTTCCTCTGAGGCAGAAGCAGATTGATTTGTGCCAGATGTTTCCTTAAGAATCTGATCCAGAGCATCTGGAGAAATCTCCAACCAACTGTCATCTAAAAGAGTAGCATGTAGTGTGAGGATATTTATTTATTTATTAAACAAATTTATACAGCTGCACACTGACTCTGAGTGGCTTACAGATAATAAACACATAATTAATAATAATACTGCTAACTTTAAAAATGAAAACATATATGAAAGTTGCAAACAGCTGCACATATATTAGGAAAATATGAAATGTCCAAAAAAGCTTTTAGTTTTTTACAGAAAATGTGACAGAGCTGACTAAGTCTGAATGAAGCCATGTTGCTATATGCCAAATTCAGAATCATCAGAATACTTTCCAGAGCTTGCATATCTGTCTTATATTCAACACAGCTGCCCTACTATTAGGTCCTCATATGCTACTGAGTTGGGATATTAACAATATAAGATACGACAAAAATGGTGTTATATGTGCCCAATCCAACATTCCGATGCGATATTATTCCAGTCTGTCAGATTGCCTGCTCCTCCTTACAGAGTGATTTCATTCAGTTCCTAGTTTAACTATGATATAGTGGTTCAAATAAATCTTTAAGAGAATTCCTAACGATAATCAAATTTGGATCTGGCAAGGATAAGCACATCTTATTCTGGCTTATTTTATCTAGTGTTAATAAGAATCATAAAATAATAGTGTTTTCTCAGTCTATCCTCTGAACTTAACAACATTATTATGTTGGAAGTTCAGATGATAGTGTGAAAACAACAACGATGATAGACTAATAAACAATAATAATATCCTAATGTTGAGTTCGGATGGTAGAACCAAACCTAGAACCATAGGGTTGAAAGGCACCTTGGAGGTCTTCCCGTCCAATTCCCTTCCCAAGGCAGGAGATCTTATACCATCCTGGACAAATGAATGTTAAATCTTTCCTTAAAAGCCTCCAGCAATGGGGTACCCACAACTCTGGGAGACAACTTTCAATATTGAATGGTCCTGGGATTGTAATTAGATACTTTAAAAAATCACTATCCCCATACATTTGATTAATCTCAGTTGTAGCATTTCAAACTCTGTTCTACGGCATCCTACGAAGAAAGGTATTTAATACCCTTAAGACGGGGTGGGTTGCTCCCGGTTTGGTCCGGTTCTATAGAACCAGTAGTAAAACCAGCAGGAGGCTCTGCCCACCCGCCACGACATCATCATAGGTGATCTGCGCATATGCAGAAGCGCGCATGGGTGAACAAAGCAAGCACGCACATGCGCTCCTGTTGTGAACCGGTAGTAAGGGAAGTAGAACCCACTCCTGCCCTTAAGGTAGTGGTTGTCAACCTTTTTGGCTCTGTGGACTGGCAGCAGCAGGCTTGGGAAGAGGGGATGGTTTCGCTTGTGTGAATGGAGCTTCTTGCGTGGCCTGGTTCCTAATGGGCTGCAGATTGGTGGTTGGGGCCCCTGCCTTAAAAGTATTTAATGAAATGTCGTTTTCATTCCTTTAGGATGGCCAAAAGAGCAAGAAGAACAAAAATCAATGAATAAAATAAAATAAAAATCTACATGTTTCTGTAACTCTTGATTGTTATTTTTAAAACTCTCCCACTACTTACCATCCTCTGGAGGTAGAACATCTGAGCTCTTTTTCAAATCCTCCAAATTAAAGGAATTTTTTTTTAATATCGTCAGAATTTCTTCGCCTGGGCTAACAGCAACTGAGCTATTAAAAGAAATACAACACCGAAATACAAAATTAAACATATTGAACTGGTAATGTTTAGAATTACTTTTCCACATCTGATCCAGTCATAAACTCAACTAGTAGAAAGAATTGCTTTTCGTACCCTACAGGTAGTCCTCACTTAATGATCATTCAAAATTACAATGGACTTCAAAAAAGCTACTTAAGAGCTGACCTTGAAGTTATATTGCTGCCATCCCTGCATTTCAGGCACCTGGCTCACATTTATAAGCATTTATATTTATAAGCATTTATATTTATAAGCATTTACACTTTCCAGTAGAAAATGGCTAATGGATATGCTGGATTTGCATACACATGGTTTGTTTAATAACTGTTTGATTTGCTTAACTGCAGTGGCTTGCTTTATGGTTATCGTAAAAAGGGTTGTAAAATTGAAACCAGTCATGTGGTATCTCAACATAATGACTGCAGTGACATATGACCAAAATTCTGGGCTCCATTGTGGTTATAAGGCAAGGACTACCTAAAAACAAGCTTTTCACAAAGCAAATGGGTTAAATATTTGGTTGTGATTCTATATTATT
This sequence comes from Pantherophis guttatus, assembly GCF_059756535.1. Taxonomy (NCBI): domain Eukaryota; kingdom Metazoa; phylum Chordata; class Lepidosauria; order Squamata; family Colubridae; genus Pantherophis; species Pantherophis guttatus. Next base: position 75,636,022 of record NC_142068.1, on the reverse strand, counting down.
TGGAAAGTGTGATTTCCCTCCCTCTCACTTAACATCATTTTCAAGCCCAGGATCATAATTTGCTATAAATTTTGTTATAGTTTATAATGCTGTAATTTGGGTTATAACATTATAATTAGTTATTGAAAACAACAAGAAGAATAGTTTAGGGTTTTTTTTTCTTTTAGTGACCCTGCAATCTCTTGCTTCAGGGTGGGGTCAGGGCGCCGGGAGCTGAGCATTTACTGGCCTGATGCCCTTCCTGACACCTACGCAGAATTCACAAGTAATTACTCATTGCACCCAGAGAGAGAAATATTTGCCTTTGATTGTGAGGCGAGAGCTCCACCCCTAGGCCACCACATCACTCAAGAACATCTTAGGAATAGTTGATAGAACTCACTAGACCTAAGATTGACTGACTGACTGAAATAGTTGAGAGTGGATGTTCAGAACAGGAGTTAGAAAAGATTGGTGATAGGGCCCTTTTGTGTAAACCTGATTAATAAAGTTAGACAGGTGGTTTAGGATTTTTATAGCTATAAACATACTATTATTCCTATGACTGTAATTGTATCATGATGTAGAATTATTTTTACGGCCTCTGTATAAATATAAATATGTCACAGAGAGGAGGGGGACAACCTATTTTCCAAGGCACCCGAAGGCAGACAAGGAATAATGGATGGAAACTGAACAAGGAGAGATTAAACCTAGAAATAAGGAGAAATTTTCTGACAGTGAGAACAATCAACCAGTGGAACTGTCAGGTTTCGATACTATCTCAAAATAAATGAATTTCCAAACTGCCGATCTTTGAGGAAATTTTCTCTTTATTGAGCACAGCGATCTGATCCTGGCTCTTTTCGCGGTCAGAACTGACCTTTACCCCCCAATCCCTCCCTTTCTGATCCCCAATTCTCTGCTTCTCATTGGCTATCTTCCAAGCCACTTTCCCCATCTCTTCTTCGTCAGATCACAGGAATGTCTCCCCCCATTCCATCTCCGAGGAGACAGAATCTTCAAAGGGATTTAGTAGGAAAAAGTTCAAGCTTCTCCTCTCTTTATATATGTCAGTGCTGGGACGCTGACAGGAACAGCTTTGCCTTCGGAAGTTGTGGGAGCTTCATCACTGAAGGCTTTCAAGAAAAGACTGGACAGCCATCTGTCAGAAATGTATAGGGCCATTGATGGCGAACCTATGGCACACGTACCACAGGTGGCACGCAGAACCCTCTCTGCAGGCACACAAGCCGTCACCCCAACTCAGTTCCACCGTGCATGTGCATGTACTTCCCGCTGGCCTGCTGGTTTTCGGATCTCTGCTGCGAATGCACATAGCGTATGGAGACAGATGCACATGCGCAAGGAGGCGGGTCGCACAGGGGGTTGTGCACGTATACGCAGGGATCGCACATGCATGTGCGGGGCGCATGGGGGGGTCACACGCATGCATGGGGGAGCTTGGAGTCTGTGCATGCGTGGGGCGGTCACATGCACATGCGTGGGGTGCACATGCACATGCATGGGGCGCGCAGGGGGTCGTACGTGCATTGCATTATGGGTGCATGCACGCTTTCGGCACGTGACAAAAAGGCTAGCCCTCACTGGTATAGGGTCTTCTGTTTGAGCAGGGGGTTCGAGTAGATGACCTACAAGGTCCCTTTCAACTCTTGTTATTCTGTATTCTGGGTTTATTTTTGACTAGGATTGGACATTGTCCCAATTGAGTGTTATCTATGAAAATATTCTTTCCGAACCACATTTCTAACATTTTCAGAACTTATAAATCAAAATGGATAACTATAACAAATTATAACTTGGCTTTAATACATTAGCACTTTAATTATTTTAATTCCAGAATTCTGCATTCAAATATAATACTATATTTGAAATGAATACACTCAATTGAGTTTCATATGGCTTTCTCTCAGACGGTTCCAAAAATACCTATGTTCGGCAGTGGTTTCTTACTGTATTTACATTGATTTCTAGAAGACCACACATCTTTCTTTGGGGAAGAAACATTGATCAGATTACACAAGACAAACGATCTAGAAATACCCATAAGTAGTGTATTAAGCCAGCATGAGTAATACATTCTTATATTTCCACATTTAATCATGCACAGAGATTAGCAATACCAAACCTAGAAAATTAAACACAACCGATTTTATCTCACCTTCCTGAGCTGGTTACAGTCTGTAGAAAATAGTTTTCTGCCATTTGCAACTGATGAAGATACTGAGCAGAACCTTCTATTTCACCCTTTGAAAAAAAAAGAATAGTCAATGTAGGTTTTAGTCAGATACCCACAAAGGAATATACAAAAATCTGTTAATCTACAGTTACAATATATTATACCAAGATGGTGAAACACTTTCTGCAAAAGCACAAAAGTTGTTTTGCTGGTAAAAGGTCTGAAGAAGCTAAATATTTTTTTGTTTGCAATTAAATCAGACGTATAAAAGAGAACATTTGTAGCTCAGGGTTGAACTGTGGGATCCTTGATGCTCTCGGAGTGTGATGTTTTGTAGACAATTCATTACCAAACTAGGTAATTTTATCAGTGCTAATGATATTGCATAGTTGGATAATGAAATGTCTGCAACAAGAAAACCAATGAGCTTTGTCAAATCAAATCAGTCAGTGGTTTTGCATAACCCTAATCATTTCTACTTTGTTGTGTCATGTTTAGAACCCAACTATTGTTTTTTTAAGGTAATAGTACATATCACAATGATATAAACCTATCAAAGACATGATTGAATGTAGCTAATAAACATTCGTGATATAAACAAGGGCTGAACTGTGTTATTAGGAACTGAACAAAAAATATTCCAAAATACCTTTCAATCAAAAATTTCAATAGTTGGAACTTCTCCAACCTTGTTTGTGAGTGTACGCATATATAAGGAATTGCATATATGTTTACGGTCAACAGAAAGCAAACAAGACATTTAGCAGTCCAAAAATGGCTTAATTCCACGAAGCTGTATGGTCTTGTTAAAACCCCTAAAATCACCTTTAAACCACAGAAACGACCTAGAAGAATGAATCTTAACAACCGAGACAATTGCAAACTATCCTGTTGTAGATTGCATTTTGAACATCAAAGATGAAGGTATTATTTTATTATGAATATGCAATGAATAAATATTTCTTTATTTGATTTATATTCCACCATTATGTTAACAGCCCAGGGTGGTATGGACATTGCTCCTTTTAAAATATAAATTTAGGCTATGGCTTAAAGTATGGCAACATTATATCAACAACAGACCACTTCACTGAAGAGCTAAGGCAGGTTTGCTTGCTTCCAATTTATATACATATCTCACCTTAAAATAATTGTTCTTCTGGAGAGCCCTGAGAAAGCTATCCCATAATGGAACATTCAGTATTTGTTTCTTGGAATCAGGAGAAGCTGAACTATACTTTGAGCATAAAATTTCAAAGCCATGAGCCTGTGAACAAAATAGGGGGGGGGAAAAACCCAACTGTATAATATTCGCATCTTAATGTTAGAATTGTTGCAATACATTTTCAAAGTAAGGACATTTGCTTTGTATTGAACTTTAAAATCTGGTCACTCTGTGGAAACAACAGCTTGTTTGCTTAGCAATTATACAGAGTATAAAGAAGTAGTTTACTGCGGCCATTTTCTGTGATGGATTTCTTTTTCTTCCTAATCCAATCTACAGCCCTAAAATGAGCTGGTGGTCTCTCATCCAACTATTAATAGGTCCAAACTGGCTTATTTGTCAAGATTAACTAAACTCAGCTAGGTGCTGCCACCTGCCAGAGAACAATCTTTAGATGAAATACCTTAAAAGATGATTTGGAATAAAAATACACAGGGAAAACTAGAGTCGAAATCCAAATGACTGTAAAGGGAGATGCCGTGCTATATCTAGGGGAATATTTATAGTTCTTATTGCATTCTTTTAATGAAGAATTAATATAGAATATTAGAGAATGATGCATATGCTTCTGTCAAGTTAAAAAGGCTGAATAATGGGATAAATTGAGCATTATCTTAATAAGATTTTGATTTAACATTAGCTAACAAAACACCTTATTCTGAAACAACCAAATGTTTATATCCAACATCAAGAGATTTTCCTACAAATTACTTAAAAGAACTTACCCACTTTAAATACTTCTCTAAATCCTATGTTAATGCCCTCCCTTAAGCAGATCCTCAGGCCATTGCAACCATGCAAAGCTCTTCCCTCTTGCAAAGCAGGGGAAGTGAAATTAATAGAACGGTTTTATGTTTTAAGTTTTATCTTGATACTCAGGTATGACAATTACAGTCTTGAGGCCACAAGTGCCAGGCTACCTGAATAAATCCTATTATTTTTATATATATATATATATGCTATATATATATATATTTGTTTTCTGAGGTTTTCGCGGGTATTTGTATGTAGGTCTTTGGTTATTCGGGTTTTCTCCCGCGTAAAATTGGAAGTGTGTTGGCAACGTTTCGACGAAGTCTCATTCGTCATCTTCAGGCTGGTGTTCTCGGCTTCGTGCTTCCAGGAGCAATGCCCGAATAACCAAAGACCTACATATATATATATATATATATATAACCAAAGACCTAATAACCAAAGACCTACATACAAACACCCGCGAAAACCTCAGATAGTTCTACTATATGTATTTTTTTTTTAAATGACTTTAGTTTGTGTATGGTTCTGGTCTTTGGGTGCCTGTGTGTTTGCTTGTGTGCCTCTACAGGGTTTGTGTGTCTATATCTTGAAATTAATATTTTGTTGTAAAAATATTCAAGGGTCAAGGTAGATACTTACCAATTTCATGCCTAATTCATAGGCTTTGTATTGAGGATGTGAACAAGGAGGTAACGAGTAGCCACTCCGTTTGTCTGGTACAAATGTCTGTTGAACCAGTTGTGCATATAGACACTTTGTCAAAGTAACCTGAAAATATCAGAATATTTCATTAAAGATTCACTTTTCTGAAAACTTATTTGAATCTGTTTCAGCCTATTACAGTTAGTCCTTGTTTGGCAACCACAGTCGGGGCTGACATTAAGTGGCTAAGTGAAGCATCGTGATTTTATTTCGGCCCTCCTTTGCTTTACAGACTTGCAAGGGTTGTGAATGAGGGCATTGGTCACAAAGGTCAGGACTGTGTGAATGGCCGCTGTCCAAGGTAGTTGCCAAGTGAGGACTACTTGAAATATTGCTTGAAGACGTTTGTAGAGATTCTCAGTCATCCATGTCATGGTTTTTTTTATTGATTGATTGATTGATTGATTGATTGATTGGTTCGATTTATATGCCGCCCTTCTCTGGAGACTCAGGGCTGCTTACAATGCGTTAAGCAATAGCCTTCATACTTTTGTATATACCTGCTTAGTAGGGCTTTCGGCCCCCCCCAAGCGGTGTTCTTTTTTATACATAGTCAGCTTATTGCCCCCACAAACCGGGTCCTCATTTTACCTACCTTGAAAGGATGGAAGGCTGAGTCAACCTTGAGCCTGGTGAGATTTGAACTTGCAGTAATTGCAGGCAGCTGGTGTTACTTAACAGTGTTTTAGTCTGCTGTGCCACCAAGGCTTTGGTTTCCCAAAGTGCTTTTTCTGGAGGCAATTGGACTTCGTTTTTTCTTTGAAGATGTTTCGCTTCTAATAAAGACCAGCTGTCTGCAAGAGATATAAATCCTTTCATTCCCCATTATCCTGTCAGAGCTGAAGAAGCTTCTTGGATGAGAAGCAAAACATCTTCAAAGAAAAAACAAGAAAGTTGCCTCCAAAAAAAGTACCTTTGAGACAACCATGACCTGGATGACTGAGAATCTCTACAGACGTTTATCTATACAGTTTGGGTTGAGCACCCTTTGAATGGTGTGGGAGTAGGAATGGATTTCCAGAGAAAAACATTGCAGACTACAGGAACCAGGAGCACTACTCAGGTGATCCTGAGGACATAGATAAACCCCGAGTGCTTCAATGACCCTCTAAAACAGTGTTTCTCAACCTTGGCAACTTGAAGATGAATGGACTTCAACTCCCAGAATTCCCCAGCCAGCATAGCTGACTGGAGAGTTCTGGAAGTTGAAGTCCACCCAACTTCAAGTTGCCAAGGTTGAGAAACACTGCTCTAAAAGGATGCAAATGTCCAGCTGTCTGCAAGAGATATAAATCCTTCCATTCCTCACTATCCTGTCAGAGCTGAAGAAGCTTCTTGGATGAGAAGCGAAACATCTTCAAAGAAAAAACAAGAAAGTCCAGTTGCCTCCAGAAAAAGCACCTTTGCGACATTCCTTGAAGAATTATGCAAGAGCAAGCAAGAGATTATAGAATTATAGTATAATTCCATTATAGTAATTATACTATACTATAATTCTACTATATAGTAATTATGGTATAATTATAACTCTACAGTACAAGACTAACCTAATTTGCCTAATCTCCAATCTCTTGTAGAATTATACAAGAGATGGGAGATTAGACAAGTTAGGTTAGACTTAAAAGTTAGAATTAAAACCCCAAATAAATCATTCGTAAATCACATACAATAAGGTGAATTAATTGCGAAGACTAACTCAGAAGCTTAATCCGCACTTACTGATGCCATCACACATGTTTCAGGGGGGAAGGTTTTGAAAATGCGGCATGCTTTTAAATCAATGGGATCTCGAAGGTAAAAAGCTTGGACTGCTGCTGACACTAACGCAGGACGCTGCCTCAGAACTACTGCAATGCCTGCTGGAAGATAACAGTGAGCTCGATGAAGAAAGGTCTGGATCTTCTCAGGATACCTACGGCACAAAATTGCAACGAGGTGCAAAAAAATAATAATAATAAGAGACATAATCATGGTAGAGACAACTCTTCTTATAGGTTAGAATATAAAGGGGAGAACTGGATAATCTGCAATGTTTTATTTATTTTTATTTCAGTAAAATGTTGCATGATGTTACTTCCCAATATATGAATAAAAATAACTTCTATAAATAAATGTATATGAACCAGCATATCAGGTATTGTATATACAGTTGTAACAGTATATATTTTGTTACCGTGTTTCCCCAAAAATAAGACCGTCTTATATTTTTTTGAACCCTGAAATAAGCGCTTGGTCTTATTGCCATGCGCTCAAAAGCCCGATTGGGCTTATTATCAGGGGATGTCTTATTGTGGGGGAAACAGGATATTTATATCTGAATATGTATATTCAGATTCAGTCACTTACCCTTTGATTCGTTTATATACTGCTGCTTTAATAGATTTTGAAGCCACAAAATCCTCAGAATGGCCAGAAAACAATTTCAGGACCTGGGGAATTGTAGGGTTTATACCAGGTAGTAATTTCTTCCTTTCAGGAGTATTTGGTAATGGAATTATGCATAATTCTCCACTATGAAAGAACACCTGACAAAAAATATATATATATACAGTTATTAAATCTGACAGTTTTTTGATAGTGTCTCAAAAATTATCAAGTCTATGACTGAAAGGGTAAAGTCTTCCAAGATCTCACAGAAAACAATAATGAAGAAATTCAAAATAAGATTACAATATATATGCCTATAAATTTAGCTTTTTAGGTATTTGACATTCTTAACTCTCTTACCCGATGGATGCTGTTTTCAGGACTCAACCATTTTGGAAGGTAGTCAGCTGCTTCTATCAGAAGGAATTCACCATCGTTATCATCCACTCTATTCAAATAAAAAGTATTCACTCATAATATGGAATTAGTGTGTCCTAATTTAATTCAATGAATATGGATATCATGCTTTAATGCAGTCTTTATTCACAGAACCCCCCCCTCCAAATTTTATTTCAGTAAAATGTCTACAAAAAATGCTTTGCAGACGCGTTACAAAGAGCAACTAAAATCGTCTATGTAATCAGCAAATAAAAATACCTAGCTAATAATTCTGGAAATTCCTTTGTAATTTCTTTTATGAGGTAAACAATAAACCATTCATCTTCAATGTTATCTCCAAACTTTGTGTGACCAGCAATATGAGCAGGTAGATTTCCTAGAAAGAACAGACGTTATTAGATTATTTCCAAAACACATTTGGCAGTCAATCCTAGTATCAGTATCTTATTTATCAATTTACAGCAACTCAGGACAGATCATAAAAGATTAAAAGCAGTGAAACTTAATACCAAAATTTAAACAGCATATGCCTGGGCCTAAAGCATTCTATCCATCCATACAAAGACAAACAAACTAAAGTGACAGACAGAAGAATTTGATTTAAATCAGTTGACCAATAAAAGTACAATCAATAAAACAACACAAAACAATCCCCCTAACAATAATTATTAGCCACCATTTGTGAGACAAACCTATATATAATGTAGCAAAATTTTGCTATTTTTAGAGATTTAACTTGCTCTTCGTTATTTAACAAATACTGTACATAGATTCCCAGATAGATTTTAAGTACAGGTAGTCCTTGGCTTACAACCATTTGTTTAGTGACCATTCAAAATTACAATGGCCACTAAAAAGAGTTACTTATGTCCATTGCAGCCTCCCCATGATATGGGATCAAAATTGTTCACGCTTATTCCCATGGTCACATGATCAAAATTCAGATGCTTGGAAACTAGTTCATATTTATGACAGTCGTAGTATCCCAGGGTCATGTGATCACCTTTTGCTACTTTCTGACAAGCAAAGTCAATGGGGAAGCCAGATTCACTTAACCATTGTTACTAACTTAACAACTGCAGTGATTCACTTGACAACTATGGCAAGAAAGTTCGTAAAATGAGGAAAACTCACTTAACTGTCTTTCTTAGCAACAGAATTTTATTTTAAAAAAAAATTGATTTATATGCCGCCCTTCTCCGGAGACTCAGGGCGGCTTACAATGCGCTAAGCAATAGCCTTCATTCTTTTGTATATTTATACAAAGTCAACTTATTGCCCCCACAACTGGGTCCTCAATTTACCTACCTTAGAAAGGATGGAAGGCTGAGTCAACCTTGAGCCTTGGCGAGATTCGAACCTGCAGTAATTGCAGGCAGCTGGTCTTAATAACCAGCTTAATAACAGGGTGCCTTAGACCACTGTACTACCAAGGCTCAATTGTGGCTTGGAATGGATTATCTTATTGTAATCATGTCAAAATATTACTCGAATAACTGCAAATTTGTCACATATACACAGCGGCTTCATTTTCCCCCCTTCGTACTACTCTTTGTCTGCATTTAAATCTTGCGGAGTAACAATTTGTTACAACTTATTTTACACAATTAACACTATTTTTTAAAAAAATCTGTATTCAGTACTAGAGATTGACAAGAAGATAATCAAGATAAAGCAAAGAAACAGCAGGGGCAAGAGAAAGAGAAAGGAATAGTACAATTTTCTCACAATTAGGATAAACAACTGAACGGGTATGGGCGATCCTTTTGGCCTGACTGCCCTTCAAAGGGCTTAGGAGCATATCTCATTGAAGTCACTGGAGAATTACATTTTTCCTGTTTTTCCCAATTTTTTATGCTGCCAAAAATGACAGCTTTGCTGTGGAAAACTGCATTACTGAAAGGTGGCAATTTTGTCACCAAATTTTGGCATGTGATTTGGGGATGTTGTGGGTACAGAAAAATGGGGGTTGGCAAACTGTTTGCCGTCCATGGTTTAATCGACTTTGGCTTAAGAGTGTTTGTAATTTTACCTTTTTAAACAACAGATAAACATATAATATAAAAACTTAACATAAGGCTGTTTTTTATATTAAAAAAGTTTTGTATGACTATTAAATCTTAACCAGTTTCAAGCTATCTCAATTTGAAACATAAACAATAACCATGTTGTTTCTTGAGAAAATAAACTGTGAAGAACACTGCCACCAGCACAGTGAGAATACCACTTCCTCCCCTCATTTTTCAAAACATCCACTGCAAAGTGCTTAAGGAGGAAGATAATGTTACAGTAGAATTGCTAGTGTGCATAAAGACAGAATTAGATATACCGGTAATTGTTTTACCTTTTGCAGGTTTGTACTTTAGATTAAATGACTCATTTTGCCAGATGTAGGAAACCAGGATAGGGGCAAAATGTGCTAGTATTCTTTCAATATATTGCTGTAGGATGTCTTGATGATGTTCTGTGTCTTCTGATTCATGTATCAGGAATAACTGGTAATGGACTGCATCGTCAACAGTCACAAAACCTAGCTCCTTCTCCATTCTGCATCACACAGGCCTCTTTAAAAAGAGAAACATTTTAAAGCCGTTTCTATAAACTTTGCCCCAATATTAAAATGCCAGCATGGAAACAAATGAACTATTTGCTATTGCTACCCAACTGATTTGTCAATCTTAAAAGGAATCATCCTTTAAAAAGAATCCCTTTTATTGTTTTTATAAATCCTTAGTAACACCACGCCTGGTATACCGCATCCAGTTTTGGTCACCGCATTACAAATAAGTTGTTGAGATTTTGGAAAAAGTGCAGGGAAGAACAACAAAGATGATGAAAGGCCTGGAGACTAACACATATAAAGAACGGTTGCAGGATTTGGGTTTGGCTAGTCTAAATCAGGGATCAGTAACCTGCGGCTCTGGAGCCATATGTGTCTCTTTCACCCCTCTGCTGCGGCTCCCCGTCACTCAAAATATGCGTCGCAACCACCAATGTGCAACATCCACTGGCACGTGATTTATTGAGCTTTTCAACCCCCGGTATGCCAACCATGGATAAATCCAAGAAAAGTTTCAGAAGAAAACAGAACATTTAATTCAACTACATATCCTAGTTTTGTGGCCGCTTAAGAAATAGTCAGGCATGGGAAGGGTTTTGTGGCTCCCGGTGTTTTCTTTTTTGGGGGAAACAGGTCCAAATAGCTCTCTGAGTGTTTTAAGGTTGCAGACCTCTGGTCTAGAGAAAAGAAGGACTAGTATTCCAGTATTTGAGGGGCTGCCACACAGAAGGATGGGTGGGTGTCAACTTATTTTCCCAACCACCAGAAGACAAGAAAGGAGAGAAGCAACCTAGAACTAAGGAGAAATTTCCTGACAGTGAGAGCAATCAATATCAATGGAGAAGCTTCCCTCCATTAGTTTTGGGTGCTCCATCAATGGAGGTTTTGAAGAAGAGACTGGGCAGCCACTTGCCTGAAATGGTATAGGGTCTCCTGCTTGAGCAGGGGGCTGGACTAGAAGACCTCCAAGGCCCCTTCCAGCTCTATTCTGACTTTCCCATTTCCTCTCAGGCACTCTTTTCAATTCAACGAAGACAGAGGTCTTCAAACATGGCCGCTTTAAGGCTTGTGGACTTCAACTCCCAGAATTCTCCAGCCAGCATAACATAGCTGGCTGGAGAATTCTGGGAGTTGAAGTCCACAAGTCTTAAAGCGGCCATGTTTGAAGACCTCTGAACTAAGAGCTACATAAATAAGTTACTTCATTCGCTTTGAAGTTGCTCTAGTCTTCGCAAAGGAACAAGGCAAACTTTTATTAAACATCCCCGCCTCTTCCTCTTTTCTAGATAAATATGGATATTCCCATACTGCTGCCGATAAACCAGAGGGGGAAAAAAAAATGGACGCCCCGCCAAGAAGCAGCAGCTCCGCTCCGAGACTAAACGACCCACCGGCACTCACCGCAGGGCCGCCGACTTCACCGCCTGGGCGCTCTAAGCTGCTCTGACGTCATCGCTGCGCGCCGCGGCCCTCCCTCCCTCCCTCCCCTCTCGCCACCATAGAGAAGAGACTTCCGCTCGGCCGGAGAGGCAAGAGAAGGAGGGGGCGTCGCCATGGCGGCCGGGGCCGAGCCGGCCAGCCGGCTGCGCCGACGAGGACCGAGATGAGCCGCTGAGGCGGGAGGATGATCTCGCGATACACCCGGAAGCCGGTGCCCCCCGACGTCCAGGGGATGTGAGTGACGTTCTCTTGGGCCAAACCCGAGGCGCGGGTCCCTCGGAGCCTTTCCCAGGCGCTGCCAGCCCTTCCGGAGAAGCGGTCTGCCTTCCAGGGAGCCCTGCGGCGGCCTGACGAGGCTCTCTTCGCCGCCGCCTCTCTCGAAATTCCTCTGGGTTATTCCCACGTTCTTTGGCTCGAGGGCTGCCGGGGAGGAGGGCTCCCCCTAGCGGTTTGAGGCAGCATCGCACCCGCGCCTGCTGCAGATTTCTTAAAAGACAAGCGGGAGGGAGGTTAGTCAAATCCCAGGTCTGTGAGAGGAGTGAGCTCTGGGCTTCGTTGGGAAATGCTCCAATGAATCAATCAGAATAGAGCTGGAAGGGGCCTTGGAGGTCTTCTAGTCCAGCCTCCTGTTCAAGAAGGAGACCTCATACCATTTCAGACAAGTGGCTCAATCATGAATGAATCAGAGTAGAGCTGGAAGGGACCTTGGAGGTCTTCTAGTCCAGCCCCCTGTTCAAGAAGGAGACCCCAGACCATTTCAGACAAGTGGCTCAATCATGAATCAATCAGAGTAGAGCTGGAAGGGACCTTGGAGGTCTTCTAGTCCAGCCCCCTGCTCAAGCAGGAGATCCTATACCATTTCAGACAAGTGACTGTCCAGTCTCTTCTTCAAAACCTCCAGTGATGAAGCACCCACAACTTTTGACCGCAAGCTGTTCCTCTGGTTAATTGTTCAGACTGTTGGGAAGTTTCTTCTCAATTCCTGGTTGCTTCTCTCCTTGATTAGTTTCCATCCATTGTTTCTTGTCCTGTCCTCTGGTGCTTTGGAGAATAATTTGACCCTCTCTTCTTTGTGGCAGCCTCTCAAATACTGGAATACTGCTATCATGTCCACCCTAGTCCTTCTTTTCTCTAGACTAGTCAAACCCAAATCCTCCAACCGTTCTTCATATTTTTAGCCTCCAGGTCTTTAATCGTCTTAGTTGTTCTTCTTCGCACTTTTTCCAAAGTCTCAACACCTTTTTATGTAATGATGTGACCAAAACTGGATGCCAGTCTCTTCTTTAAAACCTCCACTATTGGAGCCCCCACAACTTCTGAAGGGAAGCCATTCCACTGATTAATTGTCCTCACTGTTAGGAAAAGTTTTTCCTTAATTCCAGGTTGCTTCTCTCCTTGATTACTTGCCATCCATTGTTTCTTGTCCTGCCCTCTGGTGCTTTGTAGAATAATTTGACCCCCTCTTCTTTGTGGCAGCCCCTCAAATACTGGAATACTGCTATCATGTCACCCCTAGTCCTTCTTTTCTCTAGACTGGGCCATACCCAAATTCTACAAATTCTTCATATGTTTTAGTCTCCAGTTCTTTAATGATCTTAGTTGCACTTCTTTGCACTTTTTCCAAAGTCTCAACATCTTTTTTTGCAATGTGGTGACCAAAACTGGATGTAGTATTCCAGGTGTGGCCTTATTAAGGCTTTATATAGCTGTACTAATACTTCACATGATTTTGATTCTAGGCCTCTGTTTATACAATCAAGGATTGTACTGGCTTTTTTGGGTGCCGGCTCATGTTTAAGTGATTGTTCACTAAATCGCCAAGATCTCTCTCACAGTTACTGTTTTTCAGCCAGGATTCGCCTAATTTGTACTTGTGCCTTTGGTTTTTCCTGCCTAGGTGTAAAACCTTGCTGTTCTCCACATTAAATTTCATGTTTTTGGATAGAGCCCATTGCTCAAATCTGTCAAGATCTTTTTGGATCCTGAGCTTGACTTCTGAGGTCTTTCAATCTGCGTGTCCCTGGATAGAGTATTACCTTTCCCATTACATTGAACAGACAGGAAAGCTTTATGATTTTCATGAGGAGCGGAAATGCAGAGGCATAGCATATTTCACTTACAGTGGCATGAAAAGTTCAGATTTCTCTTTATCATTTCAGGAAGAATTAAAACTAGGGCACTAAACCATGATTTGTTGAGGCATGATGCACTGCTTACACCTCTGGGTTGCATTTGCACAATATGCAAAGAAAAGCAGAGATTTCACAAGTTTAGTCATTTCTGGGTTTGTACAGCCATGATTAGTAACTGGGTTCTCATAACATGCTAAATAAAAAGATGAGTGCAGTACAAGTAGGCCTTGACTTACAACCACAACAAAGCCTAAAATATCTGTTGCTAAGTAAGACAGTTGTTAATAGAGTTTTGCCACATTTTACAACCATTTTATACAGATGTTATGTGAATCACTGCAATTGTTAAATGAATCTGGCTTCCCCATTGACTGCTTGTTGGAAGCCAGCTAGAAAGTTCACAGATAGTGATCACTTGACATCATTATGCTGTAACTGTTGTAAATACATGCCAGTTTCCAAGCATCTGAATTTTGATCATGTGACTATAGTGATGCTTCAACAATCATAAGTGTGAAAACGAAGCACAAGTCCCTTTTTTCCAGTACTATTGTAACTTTAAATGGATTACTAAACATTAGTTGTAAATGAGGATTACCTGTAATTCCCACCTTGTTTGAACCAGAACTTTGTTTTTTTTAATTTACTTCAGGGAGGAGAGGCATGAAATAACGCTGCATTATATACATTTATATAACAGTGCTAGGACATCCATGGACTTCTTGTTCAAATATTCTTTGAAATATTCTTTCCTATTCTTTCCTTCTTTCCTATTAACCAAAAGTTATTAGGAAAATTGGGACCTTGTAAGGCTACAGTAAATTTCCCTTGTCAGGATTGCATAGGCTGATTGATTTTTCTACAGAGCTGGAGTGAACCTCAGTTTTTTTGGGTTCATGAACTATGGTTGGGCGGGTTGATCAGGGTGCTTTTAAGAGAGAATTGGCAAAAGGTTTGTAGCTCATAAACTAGGAATTTTCTGTTGATGTTAATGAGAATACAATACACTTTCTGATGATTTTAATGCTTTCTGTTTACTGATTTGAAGAAATTCAGTGTCACCAAGCAAATGACATTTTTATTTATTTTCAGTCGAGGACTTACAAAGAATACCTTAGAACATCATCCCCTGCCGGACTCACTGGATGACAGTTACCCATCCACTGAAAGTCAAGAAGATATTTCAAGGTATTGGGATATATAATTAATTAATTGTGGTGGAAGGTTAGGAAAGAAAAAGTTATAAAAGAAGCATTCTTATATCCATTTCCCCCCTTTTTTAAACCTCTGTTCAAAAGCCATATTAAATAGCTGTGTTTGGACATGATGCTAGGATCAAAAGGAACAAGCCATACCGTACAATCAGTGACTGTATTTGGTCATGATGATAGAGCACAACCATTCTGGAAACCAACAATGAGTGTTTGTACAAAGCAAAATAAGTTTTAAATAGACTCATTATATAGCAGAAGCATTAGGAACACATTTTTTTTCATTCAATTTATATGGCTGCCCAACTCACTGTCAGTGATTTTGGGCACTTTGGATTCTTGATTCTTGATGAACGTATTTTTTCTTTTATGTACTGGAGCGTATGCACCAAGACAAATTCCTTGTGTGTCCAATCATACTTGGCCAATAAAAAATTCTATTCTATTCTATTCTATTCTATTCTATTCTATTCTATTCTATTCTATTCTATTCTATTCTATTCTATTCTATTCTATTCTATTCTATTCTATTCCAAAGATAAAATGTGTGTGTATATAATGAAGGAGAAGAGCGTGCATAGCTGATGGGAGGAGCGGAATTGCATTCCCACAAGCACTCCAAGTCCAATCCTCCCGAATTCCATTGATCCTTTTCTGATGCCAATTTAACTGCTGAACTTTAGTTGGCCAGATTCTTGTGTATAGGCTTGGGGGGAAAAAATTACCAGTGATCCTGACTCTTTGCATCTGACATTTTACACACACACACACACACACACACACACACACACACACACACTTTCATTTGAAAAATTAAGTCACCAGTATGCATATTACCTTCTCTCAAGATTGATTACCTTTTTTCTCTTTCCCTCCAAAATATGCATTTTAGTGAGTCTGAAAGTACAAAAGAGCCACACTATCAAGCAGACAATGCAAACTCATGGTCTGCTTGTCAGAGCTTCACAGGCACCTCCACTGAAGACAGTTCTGTTTTTTCTTGGGGCTATGATGTGAGTATTGTCCTTTAACTTTAAATTACAGCAGTGGTTCTTAACATTTTCTTCACCACAGACCCTGTTAAATGCCTTTTGTGGCCACAGACCATGGCTATTGACTCCCAAAGCTCAAGTTTTAAATCATAATGAATGAAGGCGAATATACGTGTCCCAAGATAATGTTGCAAGATCCAACCTGGGTCGGTCACTGGGACCTGATGTTTTGTCTTCAGAGCTTTCGGGCTCGTGCTTGAGCCCATCTTAAGGGAACTTCCCTCGAGCAAAATGTGTGCTGTTCTGTGTGTGGTATTTAAATCCTGTTGTATGTAGATTTTTAGTTGTTGATTAGGATGTGTTGATGGCTGGCTTTTAAGTGAATAGCTGTGGTATGCTTGTGCTGCCCAGCCCTTGCCTTCTGAGTACTTGATAGGTTGGTGGTAAATCAGCACTCCTATTGACTGAGGGGCTTGTTTCACAGGCTTCCATCACTTTCCTGGCTGTTTTTGTGCCTGCTCATCCAACAATCTTAGTAGCTGCAAAATTGGATGTGTGTCCTTGTTCATTAAATCATAACATTTCTTCAAGCCTTTGCAGACCTCCTGTAATGATATCACGCCCCCCCCCCCCCAGTGGTCCATGGACCACAGGTTAAGAACCACTGAATTATAACATTTGATTGAATAAATTTCAACTCTCATAAGAATCTATGTATGCTTTCGCATTTTGATCTCGAAGAATGAGCTCACGAATGAGTTTGTAAGAGAGCCTCTTTTTTAAAAAAAAATATTTCTGTTTAAAAAATCGAAATCAAAATTGAATGACCTTGATCATTATTATGATTTCCAAAAGCAATTGTTTTTCTATTTTTCATCTGAATATTTTCTTTTTCTAATTTGGTAAACCTGAAGATCTATTAAGCTTAGGATGCCTTGGTTTATTTTCTCATCTATTTTAGTTGATTTTATTTTAGATATCCCCGGAAAGACCTTCTTTGGGATTTTCTAAGCAAGTACTGTCATTTCTTGGATCAATCTTTTTGCATAATATTATAAAACAAGCTTCCTCAGCTTTGCTTTGCTGGCTGAGGAATTCTGGGAGTTGAAGTCCACAAGTCTTAAAGTTGCCAAGGTTGGAGACCCCTGCTATAAAATATTAATGTTATCTTTCTGTTGTTAAAAAAAAAAAAGCCTTTTGAGAACATGACTAATGACATATATCTTCCCAACTAATTTTTTTGCCTTTTCCTCTCCTAGGAATTTGATAAGGCTGCTACCCGGCAAGTTCAGCAAATATTCAGACACATTGATGAGCTCCTTTACGAACAAAAACCATGTTTATATGTTAGCCTAGAGGAGGAATGCGAACAATGGATGTCAAGGTTTCCTCACCTCAGGTATCTCAAATATATATTACTACTACGTACTTCAGAGTACTAGAGAGCCACTTTGTTTACATGGGTGGTATCCTTTATGGCCAGCAGTCTTTACGCACGCCCCCTTAGGGCTCTCTTAAATATGGAATCAGGTTAACCACAGAGGTTAAGTTAGAATTAAAACTGTGAAAGTTAAGGACTGAGACAACTGAAGCAGATAAGATATTCCAGACTTCGACAGCTCTGTTAAAAAAATGGAATTTCTTTACGATAAAGTTTAGAGTGGTTGTTCGCACACGTGACATTACAATGAAAGCTTAAAAAAGTCATTTACAGGTAAAAGGTTACTATGTATAATTTTGTATTCCATACCTAAGTCTGACCGCAATCGGCGCAGTTCTAAACTATCCAAACCAAGAATTTCAAGCCTTGTAGCATAGAGTGCTCTATTATGGACAGAAGAAGGCAAGACTTCTCTTGTAAAGTACTTCTGAACTCGCTCGATTGTATTAATGTCCGATATGAGGTAAGAAATTCCAGACAGTTGAACAGTATTCTAGGATTGGTCTAATACAGGGGTCAGCAACCCGTGGCTCTGGAGCCGCATGTGGCTCTTTCATCCTTTTGCTACGGTTCCCTGTCACTCAAAATATGCGTCACAACCGCCAATGTGCAACACCCGCCGGCATGCAATTTATTGACCTTTTCAACCCCCGGTAGGCCAACCATGGATAAATCCAAGAAAAGAAACGTTTCAGAAGAAAACAGAACATTTAATTTAACTACATATCCTAGTTTTGTGGCTGCTCAGGAAATAGTCAGGCATGGGAGGAGTTTTGTGGCTCCCGGTGTTTTCTTTTCTGTGGGAAACAGGTCCAAATGGCTCTTTGAGTGTTTAAGGTTTCCGATTCCTGGTCTGATATATGTGTATAATTTTTTTTTAGAGCAGATCATGTTTAACAAGTTTATTCAAAGCAATTAATAGTTTATAATTTTCTCTTTAACATCAGGATTGTGGGGAAGCAAATAATGATACCCAGTGATGAAGGCTATGGATGGTATATTAGTTCAGCGTGCAGCACTTTAACTTCATCAGGCATGAGTCCCACGCAAGAGAAAGATCCTAGTGAGTAAGTGCCTGCGATCACTAACTCTTCACAAGGATTACAGTTATTGTTTTTCACCAACTAAGCCCTTGTCATCTGCAGCAGAAAGTGAACTTTTTAAAATTACAACCTTATTTTCGTTTTAAGAGGTGAATATTCAACCGTTCAGTCCATTTCTATCTTGAGAAGTTTTCTGTACAAACCAGGGTTTTGTTTTTTTTTATTAAGTACAAACATCAATACAAGTATCAATAATGCATCTCTTCTGTGTACAAGCTCTATTCCTAAGAAGTGTTGACATTATTGGTCTGGCTCTACAAAACCAGGAAAGGTCTTTGTACCTACTTTCTATGTTAGAAGTTTTGAAATTGGAGATAATTTCAGTAGAAGCTACATGGGAAAAAAAAGTTCAGTTACTCTATATAAGTTGCTGCTCAGAGGGAAAAAGCTACTGCTTACCCTGTTTCCCTGAAAATAAGACCCAACCAGAAAATAAATCCTAGCATGATTTTTCAGGATGCTCATAATATAAGCCCTACCCGCAAAATAAGCCCCAGTTAAGATTGACAGACAGATGGGTGCATTTAATACCGTATTTCCCCCAAATAAGACCTAATCAGAAAATAAGCCCTAATGCGTCTTTTGGAGCAAAAATTAATACAAGACCTGGTCTTATTTTCGGGAAAACACGGTAATTTTCTGTTTAGATCTCAGCTCTGGACAATAATAACTCAAATATTGATAGACCAGTAGTTGTTGCCATGCCAATGGATAATCAAACGTCATATACTTAGTAATATAGAAACAATGTATGCAACCTAGTGAATTAATGAAGAGGTCAGCATTGTAACCACCAGTTATTTTGACTCAGAATAATTATTTCAATCTCAGCAGAAATTTGGGCAGTCTGTGAGGGGCAAATGCTTTTTGGATAAATTAAGAAAACTGCCTCTGAGGAAGGGAGAGTATAAAGTTGGATTAAGGATGGTAAAAGTATTTTGAGGGTGATAGTTGCCCAAATTGAATCTGTATGTCCAAAGGCCTAATATTTTCAAAAAAAGGTTATGAGTATGAGGAGTCCTTGGTTACTGTGCTTGGTGGTTTTCTTGCAGCTATTTCATTACCCAAACTAGGTAACATCATCAGTGCTAGTAAGGAGTGGGGCAGGATGGATAAAAATCAATGATTTTTTTAAAAAAAATAAAAAAAAATGGATTTTTTTGATTTAAATCGGATTTTTTTGATTTAAATCGGATTTTTTTATTTAAATCAGATTTTTTTGAATTTTATTGAATTTATTTTAATAAAAAATTTTGGGGGTAAAAATCTATCGCAAGATAGTTTTCTATTTAAGATACATAAATAATTTAGTTTATTCAGCATGAATATGTAGCATGAGGCTGTATATTCTGCAACACTGGGACTATCAGTGAGTCAACAGTGGGTCAAAGGAGTAGCAGAGATGACAGTTGCTCTTTAAAAATTATGATTTAAATCGAGTTGATTTAAATCAAGCCTTTTTACTAGTGATTTAAATCATGATTTAAATCGACTCAATTTAAATCAAATCCACCCTGGAGTGGGGTTTGCTCTCAGTTTATATTCTAGTGACTTGCCCTGTCAGTGTTAGTGAGGGAGATCTTCGAAGTTGGCTGTTTACTATTGGCTTGTTTGACAGTTTCTTGATTGGGGTGTTGTTTACTTGATTGTTGGTCTGATGATAATCTTGGAGTTAATCTGTCCTCATCTGGGTGCTAATTGTTGGTAGTGTTTTGGTCTTTTTGTTCCTTTTTTGACTTGTTTATTCTCTTTTGCATGGAATGTAGATATTGTTTCTCTCTGTGTATCTCTTGATGGCTAATTTGTCAAGAGTGCTGAGCTGCTAGAAATTCCCTAACATTTTTGGACTTGGCTTGGTCTCGGATGGTCGCAGTTTCCCAATTGAAATACAAGTTTTCATCATGTCTTCTGACTGCTAGTTGGTGTTCACGGGATGCATTCTGATAGTCTTCTGCCTGTTTGTCCTGTGTAGTGGCTGTTGAAATCATTACACTGCATGTTGTCAATGATTCCTGTTTTTTCCTCTGGGACTGGTGGGTCTTTTGGTTTGCTTAGGATGTTTTGAAGGGCTTTAGTTGGCCAAACAAGCCAACAGTAAGTAGGCCAACCAAAGAACCTCTAAGACCATCCTCACTAACATGGCCAAGCCACTAGAATATATTGTAAACTCAGAGCAAACCCCACTCCTTACTAGCACTGATGATGTTACCTAGTTTGGGTAACGAAACATCTGTAAGAAAACAACCAAGCTCAGAGACCACCGAGGATCTCTCATTTCAACCCTGAGCTACAGATATTCTTCTTTATTGGTTATGCATATATATTTTTTCTACTTTCATATTATGACTGCTTCTAAGCTTCCCCTCTCCAGTACAGTTAGAAAGGGAGAAGTAAGAGCTTCCATATGTGAGAAGAGTATCAACAGATTCCATTCTTTGTATCCCATTCAGGATTTAGTCAATACAGAATTCTTAATACTGCATGCTTTTGTGTAGAAATAGTCCTCATTTAGTGATTGCAGTGAGTGCCAGCGAAATGGCCTCTAAGTGACATGGTCACTAAGCAAGCCACATGTTGCTGCCATCTCATTTAGATAATGTTTTCTGTGTCCTGTGCCTGACCCATTTCCCCCCCTCTATTTTTGCTCCATCTCACAGGACAGAACTATCTGTACCAGAGCTGCTTTTCTCTGCAATACAGAGTTTCCATAAAAAAAAGTTCAGCTCTTTTATCGTAATACTACTTGATTAGAGGTCTCCCTTGGACTCTGCTGCCTGAAACTGACCAGATCTTAATTAGTTTCAGACTTAAGTCTTGTATTGTCATGAATGCATACTATTGGTTGGAAAATGAAATCTTTATTACCGTGTATTACTGCCGTTTACAAATAGTCGCTATCCAAGGCAGTTGCTAAATGAGGACAACCTGTACCTTGATTTTTGTTTTAAAATCTCTGTGGAACGACAATCTTTGTTTAATTTTAAAACTAATCATGTGGTGTGCACATTGAAGTAGATACACTGTGTGGAATTTTCTGCTTTTCTTCCTTTTTTTTTTCCATTGTGTCAAGCCTAAAATTGTAACAGTGTATGCAAAGACAATATTTTTTTAATCTGTAAGCCACTTGAATGCCTTGTTCTACAAACACAGCAGGGTATAAAAAGTTTGTTTGCAAACAAACAACAGATTCTCTGCACGTTAGATCTTAAAGAGAAAGAAGCCAACTTTATTACTGACATTAAAAAGCCTTGTCTGTTGTTCAGGTTTACTATCTGGGGCAAAAAGGTTCCCCTTTCTGTTTCTCTTGGGAAAGAAGACAACTTTTCAAAAATCTCTGAGCTGAAGATGTTTGAGAATGAAGAAGTGGAAGATACTGTGATTATCTCTGAAGGAATAATGGAGGAATACTTAGCATTTGACCACAGAGATGTGTAGGTATTGAATACATTTCACAACAACATATTTAGTGACTTTATAATGACCTAGAATTCTATGTTTCTTCATAACAATAAAAAGGTATGCTGCATCAAACAGTATAAACCTGTAAGATTTCTTTTTCTTTCTTTTTTTTTAGTTTTGATTGGATGGTAAGGGGCAGTAGATATTATTTAGCAGCAAAGCCCTTTGTGAATACCTTTGGTGATTGCTTGACTTGGTCTTCTCCCATCAGAGATGCCTTAACAGTGGGAGAGGCTGATAAAGGCAGGGATTCAATCAGATGGTTCAGTTCCTCCTGTAAAGTGGAGAAGAGCTCTGATGGTTGTTTTCCAATTTCTGTTTCCAAATCCCAGTTCGGTAGATAAGTTGAAACACTGTGAGAAGCTGTCGGTCAACATTTTTAAGTACTGAACAGCTGTAATGGGGTTTACATGCTTTTTTCAAAGGGAAGAAGAATTGAATGAATGGAAAATGGGACTTTCACCAGCCAGACGGAAATTAGGGTTTCCTCCAATCTCACCGTCGTGCTGCATGAGAGATGCAGTTCTTTCCTTCGTATTTGATGATGTGTGGAGCGAAGTCTTGGGCTACATGGAGCAGCTGATCTGCAGACATTGGGAAGGTCCATCCTCAGGTTTGTCTTTAGGCTGCAATTCTGTCTGTATAATGCAGGGGTGCCCAAGTTTGGCAATTTGAAGAAGCATGGCTAGCTGAGGAATTCTGGGAATTGAAGTCCACAAATCTTCAAGTTGCCTAGCTTAGACACCCCTGGTAATATGGATGCCTCTTCTAAAAACTCTTTTCCCAAAAATAATTTTAATACAGATATAGCATTGGTAATTATGTGCTTTTGTAATATGACATGGACCTGAATATAGTTTGGATATAGTAAATCATGTATGCATTTGACAGTGTTCAAACAGATGTTAAAATAGTATTGGGCTTTTTGATGCTATATTTGGAGTTTTCCTATCTCTAACAATGCTTAGTATTACTGTAATGTTTTAGGCTATGCTTGACAAATTAATTGTATTTATATTCTGTTCTTCTAAACTTTTATTATTCGACTAGAACTGCCTATGTATTTTTCTTCGAAGATGTTTCTGCTCACAAGGCAGGGTAGCATTTGTTAGGGAGTTGAAAGAAAACACAGATTCCATTTAGTGCACACCCCTAGCTGTTTCAACAAATGACAGGATTAGATGCTTAAAATATGAGAAACAACCTGTGTTGCAACTCTTGAGGTCTTATTATTTCGTTTCTCAAGCAGTTGTGTGCGTGCAGCTTCTCATAATAGTGGGCTTTAAAAAAAAATGATAAAAATAGTTACTGCATGAATCAAATTTAGCAAGAATACTGGGCTGCATTTAATTTCGTTAATCTATTGATTCTTGTTCAATTATCAAGTGCTAAATAAATGTTCAAGTGTTAACCAAGTATTGCTGTAACTCTTTAAGCAATTATGAGGGAAATCAGGCTGTAGGTTTTTTAATATCTGAAAAACCTGCCTATAAGGATCTCGGACAAATAATGCCTCTTGTCATTTGTTTGGGCTATTGGTAGATGATGGGAAGAATGTCATTTCGGTAGAAGCAAACCGGACAGATTCCGGGAGTCCTTTTATGCAGTTTGAACCTTTGCCATTGGTATTACCTCGGATGCCACAAACCAAGATGCCTTCTATCTCTTCAAATCTGGTAAGTTTAATAATTGATCAATTGTCTTGCAAATTTTGTTGTTGTTGTTGGTTATCACACTTTTTAGAAGTCTTTTCCCCGTGTTGCAAATGTTCTTATATTTTGAGATTGGAATTGGAGCATAAGCATTCAGTTTCTTTGAAAATACTGTGTGAGGTTTTGATTAAGTGTAGAAGATGTTAATGTTGATTCTACTCAGTTTAATGGAGCTCAGAAAGGAATGTGATTTCTTTACTTTAAAGTTAACTGAGTTAATCTCTTTTGAGTTTTTAAAATATATTCTGATTCTCACTGTGCATACTCTGCAAGTGAGGTACCTTCTGTAATAATACTGTATTAGTGGTTCAGTCTGTGTTTCATCTGTTTAATTCAGTTTCTTTCCTTTTTTCTCTCTTTCATTTTCTATATGATCCTCTTGTATAATTTATCATATGTATGGTACTTAAAAGGCAGATCCAGCCAGCCCCAGTTGCTCGTCAGATGCCAATTGCTTGGGAATGAGCTGACAGTACTTACAAGGAGTAGAATTTAACAGTGTTGTTATGAATATTTACTTACAAAGGTGGCATAAAAAGCTGAGCTTAAAATTAGTCATTGATGTTACATTTACTTAATTGTGTCCAAAATTAAAGCATTTTCTCTCTACGTGGCTTATTGCATAATCATTGAGAACATTTCCTTTACAATTATAGAAAATAACGTTCACTTTTCTTACCCTTTTTAGTAGAAATGGCCATTGCGAATGAACTATTCCAAATTAACTTTTTGTTGTTTAATTATGATCTAATTTAATTTCTTCTAATCTACAGGTAAATGTTTCTCAAGGTGCAAATACCGGCCCGCAACGTAATTTGAATGGCTTGATGGTAATTCATGGGATTCCCTTACATCCGAGGAACTTGCCCTTGATGGACAAAATACTGTAAGAATTTACAAAATTTGTTTGTTCTGCGTAAAGCTGGCTTTCTGATTATAGAGATGAGTCTGAAGTATTTGGGGTTCTTTGTTCAGACAGATATTTCAGAGTTGACTTTTAAATATACTTTTTCTTCTTGTTTCCTATGGAAACAGAATACTTCTGCAAATAATTAGTCAGATAATTAGTTAAAACGTGTATAACTTCAATGCCTTTTTTTATATTCGATTATATTAAATCTGTAAGGATGTAAGTTGCTTTTAGTTTAAATGCACAGTTTATTACATTGTAGAATTAGGATGCTGAAATATAAATTAGATATTTATAACTGACAGGAGCTAAAATTTAGATACAAAAATAAAAATCTGTAAGATAGCGTGAAGATAAAGATTCCCTTGCTTTGGGCTTGTTTGCTGGTGGCTATATGGATGTATCCATACAATTTTCTTGGCACAGTACAGAAAGAAGTTAGCAGGCTTGTCTTCTAGGATGTCATTTCTTCCTGATCTTCCCGCCAAACTCCAGCTATAGGTCTGATATTGCTTAGCTTTAGGACAGGGGTCAACAACCCTTGGCTCTGGAGCCGCATGTGGCTCTTTCATCCCTCTGCTGTGGCTCCCTGTCGCTGGTTGGTGCCAAAATTTTGAGAGGAGCTTCGGGTTGGGGGGGGTGGGGCGGGTAAAGCATGGTGTGCCAGGAGGAGACTCTATGGCAAGGGGCAGGTTTTCCGGTTGGCTCCAGAATTGAACAGGGGGCTTCCGGTTAGGACCTTTGTGGCTCTTTGAGGGTTTAAGATTGCCAACCCCTGCTTTAGGATCAGCCAAAATCAGATTGGTTTGAGGGGTCCTTGGTGCTGTCTGAGCTTGCTTGTTTTCTTGCAGATGTTTCATTACCCAAACTAGGTAACATCGTCAGTGTTAGTAAGGAGTGCAGTTTGCTGTCAGTTTTATGGTCTAGTCTAGTTGCTTGCCTGTCAGTGTTGGTGGGGATGGTCTTAGAGATTCTTTGGTTGGTTGGTTTGCTGTTGGCTCTTTGGCAATTTCTTGATTGGGGTATTGTTTACTTGATTGTTAGTCTGATGTATTAATCTTGGAGTTAATCTATGCTGATCTGGTGCTGATTGCTGGTGGTGAGGTGGTTGGGTTTTTTAATTCCTTTTTGGGGTGAGTGATAGTCTTTTGTATAGTCTACAGTTGTTGCTAATATTGACACATAGACATTAACAACAAACAAGCAAGCTCGGAGAGCACCAAGGACCCCTCATGTCAACCCTAAGCTACAAATATTCTTCTTTATCAGATAGGCTTTGCTATTTGGTATGTCATAGCACAAAAACCCTAAACAATGTATATACTACCATCCAGTCTCACAAAGCCGAAAGTAGAAGATATCAGACATAATAAATAAACTTAACTCAACTTTATAAAAATGTGTATCTATTCAATTTTTGTAGCTATCCATTAAGGGTTGGTGGAAATAATACTTTTCCCCTCCTGGCTAGGAGCAGAGTGCTTTTTCTTAAGCAAACCTGGGGAACAAACTTAATAGTTGTTTGCCGTATAAACAATTTCTATGAATAGCTACCTATTTATCAATAAAATCCTTTTTTAAAAAAAATTTGATTTATATGCCACCCTTCTCCGGAGACTCAGGCAGCTTACAATGCGTTAAGCAATAGCCTTCATACTTTTGTATATTTATACAAAGTCAGCTTATTGCCCCCACAAACTGGGTCCTCAATTTACCTACCTTAGAAAGGATGGAAGGCTGAGTCAACTTTGAGCCTGGCGAGATTCGAACTAGTAGTAATTGCAGGCAGATGAATGATAATAACAGGCTATTAGTCTGCTGCACCACCAGGCTCACTATTAATTTTAAGCGTCTTATTTAATAGGGTGGTTCGGTGAGATGGCAGTTAAGCCAGAATAGGCTTTCATTAACATTATTTTGCTTTTAATACAGAAAGGACCAAAGTTTGCCAGCAGTTTATACTTATATGTTTTATGGCAACGGTCCCCAATCTTTGTGGCTTGATGGCCCAGTTGGGGTGTGTGTGTGTGAGGGGAATTGGGCTGTGCGAATGGTGGGCTGGCGCACATGCATGCAGTTCAACATGCGTGAGTGGTGGGCTGGCACACACAAGTTGAGCTGCATGCACATGCACTCCGCCCAGCCTCTCACACAGCCCAATTCTGAATAGACCACAATCCAGTAGTGGGCCACGGCCCAGGGGTTGGGAACCTCTGCTTTATGGAGCAGTAAAATGATTCATTTGTAATAATACACTGTTTTCTTCCTGTATCTAGACAATTTACCCAAATGCTGTAAAAGTTGATTGATAGTTCATTGCATTCTTGTGCCTTTTCTCCCTCTCTTGGTTTTAGAGACTACGATGAAAGAATGCTTATGAGACCAGGATCCAGTTCTATCTTGTCAACCAGAGCTCGGCCAAATCGTCCCCTTGAGCTCAGTGCATCTTCTCTGTCCTACTGTGCACAGTCGGCGAGGAGGCGTAACCCCCCACCGCGTACCCTGCATCCTATCAATGCCAGCCTTTCTCGCTCAGGAACCCCACGACCCTTAGATGATGTCATCAGGGGAACTCGACTGTAAGTTGACATATAAGATGAGCTGAATTCCTTCCTTCCGCCATTATTTGTTGACCGATTTAGTAAATTCATAGAGCCACCTATCTCACAGTCATGACTCGGAGTGGCGTACGGAGTTATCAGACAAAAAATGACACAAACAAATAGCCAAAACACCACCAACAATAATCATTAAAAGTTTTTCAAAATCATTTTAAAAAGATATGGAACTAAAATGTGTAGAAATTGAAAACGGTGTAGATGAATAATAAAATATCAGGGGGAAAAAACGGGGGAAAAACAGAATAACATATCACACCGGATTGTTTAATTTGCAGAAAATTAGGAGGAGGAAGTGCTGTGCATATCAACTTCCGCTCTGAGCAAAGGGCAAGATGGAAAGCAAATAAGTAAAACCATCCTGTCATTACTTAGTTATAAGTAAATAAGTTAGTTATAAGTAAAAATAGAGGATTTTAAGTTTCCTGTAGATCAGTGTTTCTCAACTTTGATACCTTCAAAGCCTGAGGTATCTGAGGTATGAACCTGAGTGGCGTAGGAGGCTAATGCCTCCTACTAAGGCAGCATTTAACATCCAGCTGCCTGCAATTACTGCGAGTTCAATTCTCACCAGGCTCAAGGTCAACTCAGCCTTCCATCCTTTCTAAGGTGGGTAAAATGAGGACCCGGTTTGTGGGGGCAATAAGCTGACTTTGTATAAAATATACAAAAGTATGAAGGCTATTGCTTAACGCATTGTAAGCCACCCTGAGTCTCCGGAGAAGGGCGGCATATAAAAATAAATAAAAATATATAAAAAATTATTTGCTTATATTTCATGTTTCTAAACTGCCCACCTCTCTGAAACTCCGCACCTCTTAAAAGTTGCCACGGTTGAGAAACACTGTTGCAGATTGTTGTTACAAACAATTTTGTTCTTAAGTCTTAAGGGGGGAAATTAATTATGACCACTTAGAATTACCGTTTAATGTAATACTAGAAAGAGACCTTGATAAAATCATGATACCAAGAGCGGTTGCATAAGAGATGGGTGGCAAGTAAATTTCATAAACATACAAACAAGATCTGTTTCTCGTCTCCACTGAAATGCACCTCATGTGGAGTTCACCACTTGCTTAGTCTCAGCTGTTCCCAGGCCATCATGGAGCAAACACCGCTTCAGCTTGCAAGGCCTACCGTTCTCGATTTTGTCTTTTAAAGAAGTTCACGTCAACCTTGCCATTTCTAATGGAATTGGACAGTTTGTAACAAGTGCTGTTGTTGTTTTCTTCCAGCTCTGCTGCAAATGAGCAGCTGTCATCACCTTCTCCGATGCCATTAAGCAGAAATAATCTCCTGCCTCCTATTACTACCATAGAAGGGACAGAACATATAATATCCCAAAAGCAAACGGTAAGTCAACTGCTTTTTTTTGCTTGTTTGTTTCCTGCCGCCCCTGTAGATTATCCCTGATTTTTTTTTAAAAAAAAAAGAATGTATAACATTTTTAAAATTATTTTTGAATTTTAAATTAGAGGTTTTCATTACTGGCTTTCAGGGTTAATTTTTTCTACAAACACTCATTGAAATATGCTAATGAAAGCCTGAAATAATAGGATGTCTAATTATTTTTTTTTAAAATTTGATTTATATGCCGCCCTTCTCCAGAGACTCAGGGTGGCTTACAGTGCGTTAAGCAATAGCCTTCATACTTTTGTATATTTATACAAAGTCAGCTTATTGCCCCCACAAACTGGGTCCTCAATTTACCTACCTTAGAAAGGATGGAAGGCTGAGTCAACCTTGAGCCTGGCGAGATTCGATCTTACTTTAATTGCAGACAGCTGGTATTAAATTACAGTGCTTCTGTCTGTTGAGCTAAACCAGCATCATTGAGATGCTATAGGTGGTAAATGATCTAGAAACTGAACAATATTGCTCTTTATTTGTGAATTAGGTGGCGTTCAACTCAGCAGTCCCATAAGGCTAATTGTTGACAACTGTCAACAATTGTTGATTCATGACAACTCTTGTATTTCTTGTATTATGTGTACAGACACTTCCAACTTTTCTCTTTATGTGGAACTATAATATCTCTTAAAAGGGACATGGTGGCTTAGTGGCTAAGACGCTGAGCTTGATGATCGAAAGGTCGGCGGTTCACCGGTTTGAATCCCTACCCTGTTTTCCCCAAAATAAGACATCCCCTGATAATAA
This sequence comes from Pantherophis guttatus, assembly GCF_059756535.1. Classification (NCBI taxonomy): domain Eukaryota; kingdom Metazoa; phylum Chordata; class Lepidosauria; order Squamata; family Colubridae; genus Pantherophis; species Pantherophis guttatus. Next base: position 75,606,659 of record NC_142068.1, on the reverse strand, counting down.
GCCCAGTCAGGCTTTTGAGCCAATGGCAATAAGACAAAGCACTTATTTCAGGATTCAAAAAAATATAAGACAGGGTCTTATTTTCGGGGAAACACGGTAGTACCGCGTAATGGGATGAGCTCCTGTTACTTGTCCCAGCTTCTGGGAACCTAGCAGCTTCTGGGAACCTAGCAGTTCGAAAGCACGTAAAAAATGCAAGTAGAAAAAATAGGGACCACCTTGGTGGGAAGCTAACAGTGTTCCATGCGCCTTTGGCGTTTAGTCATGCCGGCCACATGACCACGGAGACGTCTTCAGACAGTGCTGGCTCTTCGGCTTTGAAACGGAAATGAGCACCGCCACCTAGAGTCGGGAACGACTAGCACCTATGTGTGAGGGGAACCTTTACCTTTAATATCTCTTAAATAAGGCTACTAAACTCTGTAGGCATCACTGAACCTGGGCAAAGATAATCACAACACCTACATCCCAAATTCTATATTTGGGGTTAAATCCAAACTTAGGAAATTGGGAGGAAAGCTGCACTAAATCTTCCTATGCACCCTCTCTTTAGCCAAGAGAGTGAGAACTGTTGCATATGTTTGGTGCTTATTTCTAATTTTTTAAATAGCTCTTTTGATATAAAACTATTTCTTTCTCTTCATGTTGCAGAAATCCCGGGTAAATGTTAACCGGGCTCGAAGTGCAGTAGCAGATGACGTCAGCCATCAACCAGTTCATGAGAGATTTTTATTACCTGAGAGTTTTTCCAGACCTAATACATCGCATGCATTTTGGGTAAGGTGTAACAAAATTCCACTTGTACTAGAATGTTGTACAGAGTTCCTTCTTTTGGACACCTCTCAGGAAATTGCCAAGGTGTACAGGTTGTTTTGAGGACTGAAGGGGGAATATGGGCAATATATAAAGCAAGTATAGGCTGTCTTCAACTTACGACCACAATTGAGCCCAAAATTCCTGTTGCTAAGTGAGATATTTCTTAAGTGAGTTTCGCCACATTCTACGACTTTCCTTGCCGCAGTTGTTAAGCGAATCGCTGCAGGTGTTATGTTAGCCACTTAGTTGTTGAGTGAATCTGGCTTCCCCATTGAACTTGCTTGTCAGAAGGTCTCAAAAGGTGATCACAGGACCCTGGGATACCGCAACCATTATAGATATGAGTCAGTTGTGTCCAAGTGTCTGCATTTTGATCATGCGACCACTGGGATGCTACAGCAGTCATAAGTGTGAAAAAAATGGTCATAAGTTACTTTTTTCAGTGCCGTTGTAATTTCGAACAGTCACTAAATGAACTGTTGTTTGTAGAGGACTACCTGTATATCTCTGCATGCAACTTTAACAGGAAAAGTTCCTTTAACAGGAAAAGATCAAGCAGAGAGATTTGTTTGCATCCAAAGAAATACCAGTATGTGTTCCCTTCAGAGAGTAACCTGGAGACCTACTTTGGTCTATACCAGGGGTGCCACTCTAAATTTCATTGAGGGCCGCATCAGGGTTGTGTTTGACCTCAAGGGGCCGGGGTGGGCGTGGCCAGCTCAACATCACTTGTGTCGGGGGCGCCTGTGGCAGCCCGAGAGCTCTGCTAGCAAAAATGGACTCCCAAGCTCTGTTTTCGTCTGTGACGGTCTCCTGCAACCCTCTGCCAGCGAAAATGGAGTTCAGGAGGGCCGCACGCTGTCCTTTGTTGTTTCCAGGGCGGCCCTGCGGGCTAGATCTAAACACCCCGTGGGCCGGATGTTGCCCGCAGGTCTTGAATTTGACACCCCTGGTGTATACTATATGCATTTAGGATGGGTTGCAACCATGAACGTTCTGCTGAATATTTTGGATGTATATGATTTGATCCAGGACCTGATGCAATAATTTGATTTGAACCCTTTAGGCAGAATCACAATACCGTCGTTCTTGCACTGTTATTGATTATGCTAATCAGCCACGAAACAATAAAGGATCTGCTGGTACAGGTACGTTGATAATTGAACACTTTTTAAAAATGACTGCTTCATGTAGAGTGAGCAACACAAAGCGACTTCAACACTGGAATCTTTATTATTCTGCAGATCCTGTCAACGTAGGTGTCATGGGAACCAGTTTAGGGATATCTAGCTCTTCCTATATTAATTCTTTCCACCACCAGCCTCTTGGTCATTTTCTTGATGAAGATGAGGAAGATAATGATCATCCCCCTCTGGGTAAGAAGTAAAGGAACCGATTTGAGAATGTACGTCATCTGTTTGGTTGCAAGCTATAAAAAAAATTTGGCATCTTTTTTTGAAATGTGTTTTGTCGTTTTTTGCTTAAAGTTTAATTCTTAAGCCAGAATAACATTTTAAATCTCGTTCAGGATACACTTCAGGGTTTGTTCCCGTTCAGTTTATTCAGTCAGTTTAACAAAAAGAGGGTAGCCGCCAGATTGTGTCACAGTGATTTCAAAAAGACAAGTTGTAATCTATCCTGCTGGGTTATGTTATATGCCACATAAGAATAAAAACTGCAGACAGGTGACAAGTAGACTTAGCTCAGTCGCTGGAACCTTAATAACTGAAACAATTCTTATTCAATCACAACTAGTTCTGGTTTTAATTCTTAACAAAGTTTTGCAGAGAAACTTGGTTCACAGAAGATGTGCCTGTTGTGGCCTGTCAGCCGCCAGCCCCTCCAACAGCCAGATCAGAGGAGGAGGGGGTGTGGGACTCAGGGTCAGCATCCAGGCAACCTGAGAGCTCTGAGGGGGAAGAGGGAATGGAGCTGGCAGAGAGAGACAGCAGAGCCTGAGCCATCCGTCAGCCCTCAGATGGAGACTCAACAGCCCCCAGGTCTGGAGGTGGCTGATGAGAAAGAGGAGGAACAGCTGGGTCCAGTGCCTGATGGGCAAATGCGCAGAAGGCAGAGGAGAGGAGAGCAGTGGAAATCCATGGGCCGATCCTTGGGAAGGAAAAGCCACCGCTGCTAGTGAAGCCCCACCCTAGCTCTGGGGATAAAAGTTAGGGGGAGGAGATGAATAGATGTGGCAGATAACCAGGGTGGATAAAAATCAATGATTTTTTTAAAAAAATCAGATTTTTTTTTATTTAAATCGGACTTTTTTGATTTTTATCGGATTTATTTTAATAAAAAACTTTTGGGGTAAAAATCTATCGTAAGATAGTTTTCTATTTAAGATATATAAATAATTTAGTTTATTCAGCATGAAAAGGAGCTTAGTTATGTAGCATGAGGCTGTATATTCTGCAACACTGGGACTATCGGTGAGTCAACAGTGGGTCAAAGGAGTAGCAGAGATGACAGTTGCGCTTTAAAAATTATGATTTAAATCGAGTTGATTTAAATCAAGCCTTTTTACTAGTGATTTAAATCATGATTTAAATTGTGATTTAAATCAACTCGATTTAAATCAAATCCACCCTGCAGATAACTATTCATTTTCTGGCTGGATGGACTTGTTAGCCTGCGTTGAGAGAGAGACTTTTTCCAGGAACTGCTGCCGGTCCTAATAAAGTAATCTTTGAGTTAACTTCAGAGGGTTTGTCGTGTTTGGAGAGCTGGGTCAGAACAGTGCCCTTGTGCCGAAGGTTGATACAGATGCACGCTTGAAAAATGTACAACAGGTTTATTGTCTCGATGTCTTGCAGGCAATGATGATGTTTTTTTACAGGTAACAAAAGTAGACTGGAATTGTTTAGTTGCTTTCAAGCCTTTATCTCATTCTTGCTTAGTAGGTCTTCAGTTATATGGTTCTGTAGGAACTCACAGCCGAGCTGGATCACGAAGTAAACAGGGATTGTAAGCCATCGCATCTCCAAGAGGAAGGAGAATCTACTGAAGCTTTTAGAAGCCGTATTCAACAACAGCAATATCAAATCCGTTTACAGAAGAATTTGAATTTTTTTTCAGTCTTATTTTTGTATAATAACTGCCAAAGACTACGTGGCTGTATGAGAATTTTGTGCCAGCAGAAACTGTCGCCCTCTTTTTTGATGGAGCACTAAAAGTTTGCGTCCTGTGGAACTCTGCTATCATGCTGTTGGTATGTCTGGCTGAAGAATGCAGTGGCAATACTGGTTACGATTCAAAGACTTGCTAGTTACTGATACTTAATAGCAATATGTTTAGCAATATTATTTATTATGATAATTAAATTTGATTATTGCTTGGCCTGCACCTCCAATAGTTTCCCTAAATGTTTAAACAGTTGAAGGTTGTCATTGCTAGTTCATGTATTTCGAAAAAAGGTGGCATTTGAAAGGTGACCAGGATTAAACATAGTATATTTGAATTCATTTATGTGTTTAAATGCAGGATACTATTATTTCCCAATTAAATCCATACATGTTTAATCACTTTTTAACGATGCTAACTTTGGCTAAGATTGTAAAGCACCGCTTTAGTTGTGTATTCTTCGACTGTAGTAAATACATAATATCCTTTTTAAGTAAATGAAAAATTTTAAGAAACTTTTTCACCATGTACTCAGATTTAACAGTTAACGGGTTTTCTCATTGGGAAGACAGAATACTTTCTACCTTTTGTAGGAGACAAGCCTGGTGAGGTATTAATTTAGAAATAGATAAAAACATAGCAACCTGAATATTGTGTTTAATGTCTAACATAATTTTAATATAATTCAATAAAGGCTAACTAGTGTGATGAACTAGTAAATGCGAGCCATTAACTGCTGAAGCTATGTATAAAATAAAGGTAACTTTACATTTTCCCCGATACCATGTGAGATGTAAAAGGAACAAGATAGGGAAAGAGTCTTATTACGTTGTAAAATGAAGACTATTTTGTATGCAAATAAAAGCATTTTCTAGACTGTATTTGAGTTGAAATTAAATATCAGGGTTGGGGCCTACCTCCTGGATTTAAAAGTGGTAGAAATTGGAAATGGAAAAATGAATTTCCAGAATACTTTTAAAATTTTTCATTCTATTTTTTTTTCCACCAAAGAACTCAAGGGAGGGTAAGTATGCTATGTAGTTTTAACTTCAAGGCAATCCTGTGTAACACGGTAGGCTGAGAATCTCTGGGTCAGATCACTCAGAAAAGTTAGTATTTATTTATTTGCTAAACTTATAGAGCCACTCATGTATGTGACACTCAGCAGCTTAAAGTTAAAAAGCACAAAACAATACAACCAGTGGTGGGTTGCCCCCGGTTTGCAAGAACAGGTAGTAAAACCGGCGGGAGGCCCCGCCCACCACCCCAGATGTCATCAGGCGATGTGCGCATGCGCAGAAGCTTCTGTGCAGAAGCAAGGCGCGTGCATGAGCGAAGCGAGTCCGCGCGTGATCCTGTTGTGAACCGGTAGTAAAGGTTAAGTAGAACCCACCCCTGAATACAACACAATAGCCAGAAATTGTAACGAAAGTAATTAAAAGCTTTAAAAACTATTTAAAAAACCATAATTTACAAGCAAGCACACTCAATTTTCCTAGCAATACAGCCACTTTGTAAATTCCAGACACGTCACCAGACTGGCGAGGTTGGGGCCAATCTGACCTCTGGGGCAGTGATGTTCCAAAGACAGGTGCCACAGCAGAAAAGGCTCTCCTCTTGGGACACATCAGATGACATTCCTTTGTGGATGAGGTCCCAACATGCCCTTCCTGCTGGACTTGATTGGATGAGCGGATGTGATTGGGAAGAGGCAACTCCTCAAATATACTCGTCTCTCTGATGTAATGTTACATATGAAAGTGGCTAAAGAATACTTGCTGCTCTTGGAGTTGGTAAGTGGAGTTGCTTTTAATAACATCAATATTGTCTTAATTTTCTGCTTCAGCCATCAGGGCATTTTCATTTGTTGGTATTGTGCCTTCCATACAATCAAGCAGCAGGATTAGCCTGCTGATTCAGATCTTCTGAAGAAATCCAGTTTTACTGAACAATAACAACACAGTAAGTTTGATTAATGTTCTACAGCAAATAACCAGACTGTTTCCTCCTCTATTAGAAAATGCTATGGGCAAAAACGGGGTGTTATGGCGTTTTGGAGGCTCCATCAACAGGAAAAATTGGTCATAGACCCACTTTAATTAGCAGTAATGCCTTTTGGGTTTTATCAAGTTCTCATTAGCAATCTTTCTGATTTTGATCCCTAAACTGGCTTACTTTTCCTGTGCATATTGGTTTCCTTCACTCCTCCACAAAGCAGGCATGCAAAAATATGTGTTGCTTAGGAAGAATAAACTGCCTGAATGACATGTTAAAGCAGCGTTGCCTTTCCTATCAAGAAATGTTTTTTTCCCCCCCCAGGAAGGCCACTTTTTCAATTGTAGCTTTATGAGAAAGATAAAATTAGGTTTCATACAATGAAGAAGCCATAAACCTTTTGCTACCTATGAATTTAGCTAAAAACCAAATGGATAGGGGAAATGATGCATCTGGTTGAGGAACACCATGAAGGCAGATACTTACTCTCAAGAAATGGAAGAAATGCCTATGCTTTTGGAATATATCGTCTGCTTTTGTGCCATCTCTCAATGGTTAGGAAATTTTGCCACTGAAAATCAGTAATGCGCTCAAATGGATTACAGCCCTGGGAATCCAAGTCACATGGGTCTGTGCACATAACCCTTGTTTTCCTCTCCATAGCTAATGTTCTCAGGACTGGGGTGTTCATTGTTATGATTATTTGTTTTAGTCTGAGCTGTTACTTTTGCTGCCATTATATATTCTGAGATTGTATTATATATTCTGATATTGTAGGTCAGCAAGCCGCAACCTTTTGGGCTTAGCTTGTTCGCACGGCCTGGTTTCTGGCATGCCGTAGACTGGTGCTGGTCCACTAACCTGGGGTTGGGGACCCCTGTTGTAGGTCATCCAGAATCTATTACAGCGCCCCCCCCAACCCTTTGGACATCAGGGACCCATTCTTACATCCCACGAATGGGGCTTCGCTTGTTTTCATGGTCCAGTTTCTAGCAGGCTGCAGACTGATGCCAGTCTATTAGATTAGGTAGCCATAAGAAATAATTCTGTTCAAAATCAGATTAATTTTTATGCTCGGAAAATACTGGAATTGCAATTTGAGTAGCTGACCTGTTAATTATGCAATCTTCCAGTGCATTGTTTTTGCTTTTACAACAGTTGTCATTCCTATATTGCTCTCAACCTGCCGACTCTCGGATCTTACAGTAAGAGTTTTGCCACGTTTGTATTGACTGGGCATATTTTTGTTTTATGCTTGTAAGAGATATTGGAAGAGATATGATTAGAAAGACAAGTATTACTTTCCCCATCTCGGCCAGCCTGGGTTTGAGCCTGTCAAAATGGTTGGATATGGGTTTTGCCACAGCCAGCATCTTTTCCAGAATGGAATTTGAGGGGTAAGATATTCAAAGACTGATCCTCACCCCCTTTTACGTCAGACATATCCAGAGAATTCAAACCCTCACAAATATTGATACAATTTCATAATTGTTTTTAAGAAACTTTCTCTTCCAGATCTCAATCTCGCTGCATTAACACCAATAAAGATTTCAGTTCATGCAGCACTGTTAAAATTACTTGTAGAGTTGTTAGAAATGTTTACAATATAGAGTCTTTATGGATGCATATGAACTATCATCATTTTGGACTGAAGGCACTGTCCCGATAATAGTTTACCTATTGTACCTATGAAAAATTAACTTAACGTCATTTCAAAGTGTTTCCAAATACCTGTAAGTTTCATTTATAGTATTTCTGATACACTTCTGAAAACACATTTAAGTTTAACAATTTACTCTTTTTTAAAAAATTTTTAAAGGTTTTACATTCAACTTAACAGACGAACAATATTATTTTATAGAAATATAGTATAGTAAGGTTTTGATCAAGTTTTCCATGCAGAAAAGCTGTTCCTCCAAAACATTCACAGCTATTTTGCTGGAAATTTGCTAATTGTATCAAAAACCCTGCTGTGTTTTTTCTTTCACATCAAGTAATTGCTGAAAGTGTGCTGCAAATTAGGGATAAATGAAGATCATTTATAAAACCAGTCATTTTTTAGCAGTTGCTTTCTTTCTTCCTTTTTTGGATACGTTAGCATACTTTGCTTCCATCTGAGCCACAAAATCTTCCATTTCTTTTTTTCTACTATCCATTCTGCTCTGTTAAATGGGATAAAAACAAGCTGGTTAAAAATGGAAAATATTAGCTTCTATTATAAAAAGAATTACAGCTTCTCATTTAGCAACTACCTCAGGTAGTGACCATTTGCAAATATGGTAATAAATGGTAGTAAATTTTTTTTTCTTAGTAATGCACACTTACACTAAATTTTTGCACCTGAGAATATACTCTATGAGTGAGAGCAACGCTGGCATAATGCACTAGAGCAGGCGTGTCAAACCCGCTCACATCGCAGGCCATATTGTGACGTATCACGATGGTTTTTTGCCTCTGCGGAGCCAGGGTGGGCATGGCCTGTGAAGACTGCCAGTTTGACAATCCTGCATTAGAGAACTTTATCTGAATGAGACGGCAGCAACCAGCAATCTTTGTAGTATCTCTCTTAGTCACGGATTAGTTTAGCTACCATTCTGCTTAATGACAAAATTAATTGAACAGATTGGGGTCATTACATGAGGGTGTACATTTTATCAAAATAATTCAGAAACTGTACAATAGCATCTACGTTAAAAGTATTTAAAATGTACAGATTTAAAATAAGGTTGCTGAAAAAATTAAAACTACTGTTTAAAAATGATAAAGGAAGAAACAATAGCATCCATGAGCTGTTATCAAGATGCCTGTTAATTAAATATGCTACACAGATCAGAAACAGATTCCCAGATTAAAGAGTGAGATTAAACTGACTCTTTAATCAGTTTAGAAATGATTTTTTCCCCAATGATCTTTAAGCGTCTTTTCATAACCTTACTTGAATTAATACTTTCAGATCATCATCTCCTTCACCAAGTCCCATTTGTTCTCCCAATTCTTCTGCCTCTTTAGCTTCCTTTTCTGCCTGAAACAGCAACAATACTGAAATGAATTATCCATTTCTTTCCTAACCCAAATCACCAACTGCAATTTATTTAGCATTTAAGGAAATATTCCCACAGCAACCATCCTTTGAGTCAAACTGGCCAAAGCCACACATGAATTTACGATAAAGTGAATCCCCAGGAATAAATCCAAAACCTTAATAACTGTTTTAGTAATCTTCAATTAAACACATATGTATATTCTGTACATGTCATTGACTACTAACTTTAGATTTATTATATTCATAGCTTTAGAAACACTTTTCTAAAAAGTCACTAATGTAAGATAATACAAAAGATAAGGGGATTAGTCACTTTCAACAATTCCACCTTGATTTAAAAACATGAGGATTATAATATAAAGATAATAATATTTAGTGTTACAATCTTTATTAATAAATCTTATCACCGGTTAAACATACCCTCCTTTTTCTTGCATTTCTCTTTCTCTTAGAGTCATTTACAAAGGATTTATAAGATGGAAGTTCTCCAGAATCAATAGCATGTTGAATAATCTGTTTTATTCTTGGTTCATCTGTATAATCAAGACATAGCACAGACTCCATGATTTTGTCCATATCGCCTTTAAAGTCTTCATATGCGGCTTTAATGTCCTCCAGCTCTTCTGCGGAATGTTTATATTTCTTTTCAAAATCTTTAATATCTTTTACAGTTATCTAATTGATTAAAAAAAAATTAAGACACTTTTTTTAACAAGCTCAAGTTAGAAATACTTTCTAAGTTCTACATTCACTGTTATTTAAAAAGATTTTTCTTTTCTAATCATTCAAGCTCATCTGAACCAAATTTTATGAAATAAGAAGGTATTCTGTATGTGGAGTCTAGGACCAGAGAAGACGGTCTCAATTTAAGTAAAATCAGCAACTTACCTAGTTCAGCAGTGTAATCACTGCTTGGCAGCAGCTCCTGTGAGTTTTGAGCTGAATATTTTCCTGTTCTATTTGGAGATTCTAGAGTTCTAAGTCTGGGAAGTTCACATGAAAGGCCCATGTTCATTAGTAACTTCAGGATTTTTAGGGCTCAGAGTAAAAAAGTACAAGCTACTTGTATTTTGGCAAAAATGGATTTAAAAATTAATAATTTCTGCCATTTATATAAAATTCCAGAATTATCAGAACTGCTTCTCTTTAATTATAGCTTTTACTAAGCCTTCTTTATTCAACTTGTTTGCTGCCCATGTCGGGAACAATGAAGTAATTGTATTCTTACGATTTATATTGACTGTTTCCTAATATGATTCGATTGCTTATTTGTACCCTATGACTATCATTAAGTGTTGTACCTTATGATTCTTAATGAACTTATCTTTTCTTTTATGTACACTGGGAGCATATGCACCAAGACAAATTCCTTGTGTGTCCAATCACACTTATTCTATTCTATTCTATTCTATTCTATTCTATTCTATTCTATTCTATTCTATTCTATTCTATTCTATTCTATTCTATTCTATTTTATTCTATTCTATTCTATTCTATTCTATAAAAAAGAACCCTGGCAATTGGCTTTAGCTATGATAAAAGTCCATGATAAAATGATGTATTATACAAAACGTACTCAATTATAATATATACAAAATGTTATCCTGGAAATACTAATTCTGGCAATTCAATTATATAGTTAGTATACAGTAAAAAAAAAAAAACAACAACCCACTTTTTTGAACAGCAATCTCCAGTATGCTTCCCAGTTACAATCTTCAGTCAATACAGATGATTCCTCATTCACGATCCCTTGTTGATCATACAGCGCCCGCTGTTCCTCATCACTTAGTATTTTATAAACCTTACCCAGGATCTAGGAGAATACAGACAAACCTCAATAATTCAATAAATGGCCTGCTCCCTTCCTCTTGCCTCTTCCCTATTTTAGGATAAAGAATGTTACATTATCATAATTCTTTCTAATAATAAATCTACTACTGAAGACTTATCAATTTGTAATTGGGCCACTCTAAGTAAGCAGAGTGAGGAACACGGTGGCTCAGTGGCTAAGAGCTGAGCTTGTCGATTGAAAGGTCGGGAGTTCAGCGGTTCGAATCCTTAGTGCCACGTAACGGGGTGAGCTCCCGTTACTTGTCCCAGCTTCTGCCAACCTAGCAGTTCGAAAGCACGTAAAAAATGCAAGTAGAAAAATAGGGACCACTTTTGGTGGGAAGGTAACAGCGTTCCGTGCATCTTTGGCGTTTAGTCATGCTGGCCATATGACCACGGAGACGTCTTCAGACAGTGCTGGCTCTTCGGCTTAGAAACGGAGATGAGCACTGCCCCCTAGAGTCGGGAACAACTAGCATATATGTGTGAGGGGAACCTTTACCTTTACCTAAGTAAGCAGAATTTAAAGTAATAGCTTTTAAACTCTTTTTAAAACAAAACAATTGAATCTTCAAAATATATATAAAACATATATATATATATGTTTTATAAAAAACAACAATTTAATTTATTTACTGTAAGCACATTTATGTTGCTTCATTTAACTCTAAGCAGCCTACAATTCAAAGCCACACCTCAAAACCACAGGATGGTAATACAGGTAGTCCTCGACTTACAATTGAGCCCAAAATTTCTGTTGTTAAGTGAAACATTTGTTAAGTGAGCTTTGCCCTGTTTTATGACCTTTCTTGCCACAGTTTTTAAGTGAATCACTGCAGTTGATAAGTGAGCAATGCGGTTGTTCAGTGAAACTGGCTTCCCCACTGACCGAAAATCACAAAAGGGGATCACATGACCTTGGGACACATCAACGGTCATAAATATGAACCAGTTGCCAAGCACCTGAATTTTCATTACATGACCATCAGGATGTAACTGAAAAACCAATCATAAGTCACATTTTTCTGTACCATTTTACAGAACCGGTAGTAAAAAAAATTGGATTTCACCACTGGGCAGAGCCCTGCATATCATTATAGCACAGTAGTTCTTAACCAGAGGTACTGATACTAATAAGACTATACTAATAATTCTAATAAGTCCAAAACAGGATGCAAGCCAAGTTCCCAAAACTTTTGTCTTTAAAATTAACTCATGGGAATTGGCAGGCCAGAAACCGCAGAGGACATGCTTCCTTTTCAAATAATTCAAATTAGAAGGCTTTTATGGGTCTGAGAATACTCCACCACAAATCTGAGCATTATCTGGGATGCTTCCGCCCACCTCTTTTATGCCACAAGCCTGGATTGACACAAAGAGGCTGGAGTCCCATCTCCACTTTTTTCCCTCCCCCTCACCGCCATTCCCCCAGCCCTGGGAGGTTAAAGGTAAAGGTTCCCCTTGCACATATGGACTAGTTGTTCCCGACTCTAGGGGGTGGTGCTCATCTCTGTTTCAAAGCTGAAGAGACAACGCTGTCCAAAGACATCTCCGCGGTCATGTGGCTGGCATGACTAAACGCCAAAGGCGCACAGAACGCTGTTACCTTCCCACCAAAGGTGGTCCCTATTTTTCTACTTGCATTTTTTATGTGCTTTCGAACTGCTAGATTGGCAGCTGGGACAGGTAATGGGAGCTCACCCCGTTGCGCGGCGCTAGGGATTCGAACTGCTGAACTGTCGACCTTTCGATCGACAAGCTCAAAGTCTTAGCCACCGAGCCACCACGTAATTGAACCTGGGAGGTTACATCAAGCCAAAAGCTAGCCAGAGAATGTCAGTTTAAAGTTTATAGTGACCCCTCCAGAATCTCAACCCAGGCTGATTGCCACACTAGCTTACACCTCCATTATTTATATTCTCTCCATTGTTATTTGTAATGGGTGTCCTCTTTCTGGCTACTCCCCGAAGATGCAATGACTGGAAACGTTTCCACTTGCTAGTTTTCTCTGTACTCAGGCCAGGGTGTATTTGATTTAAATCGAGTTGATTTAAATCACAATTTAAATCATGATTTAAATCACTAGTAAAAAGGCTTGATTTAAATCAACTCGATTTAAATCATAATTTTTAAAGAGCAACTGTCATCTCTGCTACTCCTTTGACCCACTGTTGACTCACCGATAGTCCCACTGTTGCAGAATATACAGCCTCATGCTACATAACTAAGCTCCATTTCATGCTGAATAAACTAAATTATTTATGTATCTTAAATAGAAAACTGTCTTACGATAGATTTTTACCCCAAAAGTTTTTTATTAAAATAAATTCGATAAAAATCAAAAAAATCCAATTTAAATCAAAAAAATCCGATTTAAATAAAAAAAATCTGATTTTTTTGATTTTTTAAAAAAAAATCATTGATTTTTATCCACCCTGACTCAGGCTAAGAGGTGCATGGAGGGCCGCGCAGTATGGCCTTTGCGATCCTCGCCAATATGGGTTTTGTAGTACTGTTGCCCTGGCTAACTAACTAACATGGGTTTTCTTGTATTTTACACCTGCCTTCCCTCCCCCCCTCCCCCCCCCCCAAAATATCCTCAACCACAGAACGGGAAGAAGTGTTAACTTTCCAATCCAGTCTCCTTCACTTAAGCACCAGGTCCGTCCCAGGTTACCTTTCATTGAGGTTTAACCAAGGCTTGTCACCTCTTTTAAAAGAGGAGTCCAACTTCAAGCCATCCTTGCGGCTTTCTTCAAGGCAAATTTACCCCTGCTTCTTCCAAGATAGGCGCGTGTGTGTTTTGTTTAACTTCCCAGTCTAGGGTTTCCTGGTGGTCTCCCATCCTCCTACTGGTCCAAAGTAACTTCCCCCCCCCCAACCTCCCCTCCGCGGTCCAGGGGCTCAATGGGGAAAATAAACCGCCCCCCCCCCCCGCCCGGGAGCTCGGCTCTACCTGGAAATGCCGGGTGGAGCGCTCCTTATCAGCCGGCTCAGCCCGGTCCGGATGCACCCGGAGGGAGACCCTGTGGTATCCCCGGCGGATCTCATTGGCCGACGCCTCAGGCCTCACGCCCAGCACCTGGTACAGGTCGCCCGCACCGAATTCCTCCTGGCACAGCTCCAGCAAACCCATCTTCTTCTTCTTGTTGTTGTTGTTGTTATTAGGTGGTTTGTTTGGTTTTTTTCCCGCGGAACAGACCCCCCCCGCAGTCGCTTGTGCGCACGCGCGAATGCCGCCCCGCAGCGCGCACGCGCCGGGCTTTCCCGCCGGTCGTGGTCTTCCCCCGCCCCCGCCCCCGCCCCCACCTTTTATTTTACGGCGCGGGTCAGAAGATGTCGCAAACAAAAGGGAGTCAAGGATACCGAAGGACCCGGGTGAGCGTGAACGCGTAGAGATAGGGAAATAGGTAGAGGCGCGCGTGCGCGCTAGCTACAGGTAGTCCTCGACTTACGACCGACGTACCCCCCAACCCCAACCGTTTCTGTTATTTATTTATTCATATATATATATACATACATATATATATATATATATGTATGTATATATGTATATATATATATATGTATGTATATATGTATATATATATATGTATATGTATATATATGTATGTGTGTGTGTGTATATATGTGTGTGTGTGTGTGTGTGTATATATATATATATATATATATATATCCCGCCCTTCTCCCCGAAGGGACTCAGGGCGGTGAACAGCCGAAAATTAAAATAACATACAATATGTTATTTTATATGTTATATATGTTCTGTTATTAAGTTCAACAATCTTCATTCAGAGCAGAGTAGGCAAATCAGAGACTCTGAATCCAAGCGAAAGTTTGTCTGAATCAAGGTGACTAGGGCTGCAGCCATCAACTTTGACTAATCACTTATGGCTTGGATTTCAGTCTCTTGGTGACTCCGCTTCAACATCCTTCTCCTTCAAGCTCACCCCCACCCCCGAAATAGCAGTGGTCCAGAATCATATGGGGGAGGGGTTCCTTTCTGTATCCTAGTTTTCCACAACCAAGATTGTATAGTGATGCAACCTAATTCTAGCTCTCTCTCAAACTCTACCTGGGCACCCTGGAGTATTTCTGCTGTCATTGACAATTGCTGGTTTGCTCATGTACAAATATTTACTGTCCACTGGTCTATATATTAATAAAGTAAATATTAAAATATACTGGTTTCTTGACACACCAGACATCACAAATGTGAAACCTTTTACTGATTTTCTTTCCAAGATACCTATTTTATGAGCCGGCCCCCGTCCCATTTTGGCCAGCAGGCGTCCATCCCGTCACCCCCCTGGCCAGCCCACAGCACCCTACAATGCTGATCCGGCCCTTGAAGAAATCCAGTTTGACACCATTGGTCTACAGCACTAAAATGTTGCAGTCCTTGTTTGAGCAGTTTGAAAGCTGGGATGAAACCCTCTACCTCCAATGATGGAAAATAGTGCAATGGTGAAAAAAATCCCAGTAAAATAGGTATCTTGGAAAGAAAATCAGTAAAGTTTCACGCCGCTTTGGCTGCCAGAGGCACCATGGGCCGGTCCTTTGCTATTTCCAGGCTAGTCCTGTGGGCCAGATTTAAGCACCCTACAGGCTGGACTCGGCCCATTGGCCTTGACACCCCTACTGTACACTATTGTTTCCACCTAGTTGGGCAGAGGCCTATCAGCAACATTCAAGTTGTATGTTCCTTCATTCTATTCATTGGAATTTCTTTCCCTCGCCTAACAGCCCAAATCTCAAATCTGTTGCGACTCCAAAATTCTGGAGTGGAAGAAATATATTAGGATTCATTCTGCTGACACAAGTTATGACACAAGAGCAGTGGTGGCACAGTAGTTAGAATGCAGTACTGTATTTCTGCTGATCACCGGCTGCCAGCAGTTTGGCAGTTCTAATCTCACCAGGTTCAAGGTTGACTCTGCCTTCCATCCTTCCGAGGTGGGTAAAATGAGGACCCAGATTGCTGGGGGCAATATGCTGACTGTAACCGCATAGAGAGGGCTGTAAAGCACTGTGAAGCGATATATATGTCTAAGTGTTAAGTGCTATTGCAGTACTAATCACTCTGTCAGATCTAAACAACAATACTAATATATTTTGCATAAACCTTATTATAGTTCCATTATTTTTTGCAATTGCTTTATGTGTATATACATATGTGCTGTTATTAGACACACATTAAAATGCATCTTCAAAATACTACTGAAAATTTGTGGACTAATGGTTAAACTACATGATTGAAATTTGTTATATATATATATATATATATATATATATATATATATATATATATATATATATATATATATATATATATATATATATATATATATATATATATGCTTTCTCATATATTATTTCCCCACTAAATTACTGTAATAAATATTTCACTGCAATAAATATTTCAATTAAATTCTTATAAATCACAAGACACAGGTTTGTACTTCAAGGTGTTTTAATTAAAAAAAATCTGTCCAATAGTTATTTAGACATTTAAAAAAAAAATACAACCTTTCTCATGATTAGCGATCACTTAAATTTCCACAAACTTGATTACAAACGCTTGACTGTTTACAAAAAAAGTAAAATACTTGTATTTATGGGGAATAACCCTCAATAAATGACAAATGATTTTCACTTGCAGTCAGGAATAACAAGTAAGATATTTTTAAACTTATTCCTCAGATGGCTTTACTCTTGCACTGGTTTTCTTTTTTGCTGATGAAACAATATTGCTTTCCAAATATTTATTTTCAGCTTAAAGGTTCTGTTTCAGGTTTTTTTCGTTTTCGCGTCAATTTGAATTTATAATTTAGAACATCTCCACGCCCACTTGCTTTCATTTGCTGTTCCCATGATCTCATTTCATTTTCGAAGCGAATCTTATCATCTTCTGCAAGCTGGGTGTAGACCTGTAAAATAGTATGAGCTAGTCACATGTATTAAGTCACAATCTTTAACCGCATTTTGATTAATCCCAAATTGAAAGCAATTCATATGAATTGTGCAAAGGTATAAACCACAATTTATAAACCTTTATAAACCTTTATACAGGCTTGGCCTGCATAACACTCTAAACCAAAATCAAATGAATCTCATTATGGTTTAGCTTCATATATGAAACAGTTACAATGAAATGGGATTCCAAAACTAGTGAATTTCTCTGCACAAACTGTCACACAACAAATGAAGCATTTCTCTGCAAAACCTCAGCCATCTGTAAAGTTTCACAGGATTTAACATTATATAGGAGCTGTTTATACAAATCATGCAAATTCCTATGAATGGGGAGGGAATCAGAGCTTGGTTAGCTATGATCCTTTTTCTGTTTGAAACAGACAAGATAAGCCTTCATATCTGGCAGTATGGCAGTATGCTTTAATCAGTATCTTAAGGTGAAAATAATAAACCTTAAGGCAAATTTGCTCATATTATTAACCTAAAATTTATATACCGGAACTGAGATGTTGTTAAAACTACAAATATTGTTTCAGCTTTTCAATATTATTGAATTTTGCAATGTCTATCATTAAAATACTGCTTGAATTTTAAAAAGTACTGTATGTATGCACAAAGCAGGCATGGTGAAGAATTTGTTGATGAATTTAATGGTCACATAAGAGTTCCTTTTAAATAGCTACGTGTATTATTTAATAATCAGTAAAACGAGGCCTTATAATTGTATTTTTTAAGTAATAGGAAAATCTGATTCCCTTCAGTCTCAGGTCTCAGCCTGAAATTATTGAACCCGCTTCTCCAGTTATTTGGAGGAAAACTAAAGTCTGCGGTACAAGTAGTACCCGACTTACAAAGGCAAGCGAAACTGGAATTTCCATCGCTAAGTGAAGTGGTTGTAAACTGAACCCAATGATTGTTAGGTAAGACAACTTCTTGCTGGCTTTCCACAGCCAAAGTCAGTGGGGAAGTTGGCAGGAAGTGGCAAGCCCCATGTCAGCAGGCAGGTAACTGGTTGCTGTCGGGCGAGGGAGGGAGGGAGGAAGAGCGCAGGAGTGTGCGTAAGAGGCCACAGTTCACCCAAAGCACAGAGGGGCCGAGAAAAGGTGTACAGGGTAGGGAGACTTATCTCAGCAACTTGTGACCTTCTATGCTAGTTTGCCCACTGATTTTCTAGGGAAGGTTGCAAACGGTAATCATGTGATTACTGGAACCAATCATAAGTCATAATCAAAATCATGTGACTGTGGGGGTGCTGGATGGCTGGAACTCTGATGATCAGTCCTAACTACCATTCGTTCAATGGTGTTGTAACTTAGAATGATTGCTGACAAAATGATTGTAGGTTGAGAACGACATATGCTGAATTTCAAACCGGATATCCAACCATACCTGCGCACTAGTATACATATATAATTTGGTTCAGAGGAGAGAAGAAATTAGAGTTCTCTATGAATTGTAGTAGGACAGCCATGTTACTCTTAGTACAGCCAAGAGTCTGGTATACCTTTTTCAAATAACAAATTTTATGGAATGGCATAACTTTCATGAGATATAGCTTATTTCATCTCATGCAAGGAGCTGCTTTATGAATGAGCAAATTTAAGCATTTTACTAATACATTCTTCCTGATCTTTTTTCACCTGATAAACAAATCATAATTCAGACATAATAAATCAATAGCCCTAGGTTCATACACACATCTGTTTCCAATAATTAGAGCTATGAAATAGACAATAACTCCTTTCACAATAGGGCATTCAATTATCAATGTTCTAAAACGCTTGGCTGCAGAATTAAATATGATAGATTCCTAATTTAGATATCAGGTTAAACTTGGCATCAATACCAGTTTTATGATAGTACCTGCTTTTGAGGACTGGGCAGGTTTTTCCATTCTTCACATAAAGCTTTAAACCTTTCCTACGTGAAAAGAAAAAAAAGAATAATTTACTAAAATTATGTGGAAATCCCTTAGCCACTTTATTTGTTCTGTACTTATATTGGACAATATGTATTACTCTAAAATGAGACTATCAAATGATCCAAGATAAATAAATTATAATTCATTTTATATTGCTCTTCAATCAATTTATGGTACTTGTGAGAATCTACAAGTATAGCTATAAATAATAAGTGATTCACAATTAATAAAATTACAAAGTCAGCAAAATTAATTTTTGTTGACTTATGGATGAAGCAAGAATGAAAAGTGAAATGGCAAAAGAAGAGTTGATAAATTATAAAGAACTTTCCTTAATTCTTACTTGCTAGCTAATTTAAAAACATGTGGTTTCTTCTCTGCAGATTTCCAAAACCAGTGAATAACCTATTGTTGAAACTGGAAATAATCTCTAAAACTTTAAACTAGCTGCTAAAAAAAGAGGAAAATTAGCAAGAAAATTTTTCAGATAAAATTGTCACTATGACACTGTCTGAAAACCAATTCAAGATGCAGTTAGAATATAAAAAGGTCTTATTAATTCCCTGAGCATAATCTAGTTCTTAATGCATTATGTCATGTATTGGGCCTAACTGTTGTAGGTTTATGTGGAAAGTACGACTTTCAAAACTTAATCAAGGATAGACCTCAGAAAGAAGTCTTTGGTGAATAGACTTATTTTTTGAGACTTTCCCACGGTTAGGTTTCGTTATTAAGGGTCATTACTGACATGACCATCTGGGAATTTTAAACATTATAGTTCATGCAATGCACATAAAGATGCTGTGCCCAATCTATTAGGCTTCAAGGAAAAGCCAAAACCTCCAGAGGTATAGAGAACTTTTCTGTTCAGCACTTAACATTTCTGCCAACTTATTAGCCCTTAATGATAGGAATCAATCAAAATTCACACTTCAATTAGAACAGTTAATATACAGGACAGAATTTATGATGAATTACATGAAAAAATTATTGTTTTGTATCTAGCAAAATAGAATCACTATAAGTACAAATGGGAAGCTGTAAACTAATGATTTACCTACTTGGCTTTGCATGAAGTCCAAAGTAAGAAATTTCTTTTACAACCAAAATTGGAAGATCTTCTATATCTTAGAATTCATACTGAAATTTAATCTTGTGTTATCAGAAATGGGCAACAACCAATTTTGTTTTAGATCTCATATCTAGATATAATCAGTATAAAAAATAGGTCCACAGAACATTTCACTTTGAAATGTGTCAAGTAAGACCATGATTTCAGCTTAAAGTTGGCTATTTTGAACATTACAGAAATCCTTGAATTTGAAACACTTCCAAAATGCCTGAAATGACTTATTTTAAACTTAGACCAGCAGTTTTGTGAAATTTCATGTTTAAAATGTTATAAAATATTTTCTATCCCCCATATAATGTCAAGGATTCTCAAACTATAGGACATGAAGGAACCTGGCAAAAAGTATCATCTTAAAAAAAAAATCTAAAGGTTTTAAAACTGGATCATGCTTGAGTTCTATCAAAACTCATTCTGGGGTTTGGTCCCTTCTTTGACTGCACAAGTCCACACAGTCCAGGTACCCCTAGGGTAACAAAATCAAAACTCAGTCATTAAAATTAGGTGATACAGGTAGTCCCCAACTTACAACAGTTCATTTAATGACCGTTTGAAGTTACAATGGAACTGAAAAAAGGGACTTATGACTATTTTTCACACAACTGTTGTAGTATCCCCATAGTTACATGATCAAAATTTAGAGGCTTGGCAACTGGTTCATATTTATAACAGTTGCAGTGATCTGAGGTCATATGATCAGTTTTTGTGATCTTCTGACAAGCAAAGTCAATAGGGAAGCCAGATTCACTTAACAACCATGTTACTAATTTAACAAATACAATGATTCATTTAACAACTGTGGCAAGAAAAGTCGTAAAATAGGGCAAACTCACTTAACAAATGTTTCACTTAGCAACATAAATTTGTGAGCTCAATTGTGTTCCTAACTTGAGGACTACCTGTATATTATTTTTTGTCACCATTAATTTTATTCATTGGGGGAGTAGAGGGGGTTACAGTATAACAATTCATTTCAGCGATTTGGAGTAATACAAAGTTTAACACTCATTATATTAGTTGCCATCTCATTTTGTTTACCTTATTTGAGAGGCCTTTGGTTTCTTGGAAATGTTCAGAAACAAAAATATTGAAGGAACTCCGACTTCGTTTTGGTTTTCCAAATGCTGTTAATTCCTACAGTAACAAATGGACAGGACCTTTGTAAAACAAATGTGTTTACTGATATGAAACACATTCAAGGAAAGTAAGAGACTGTACATTAAGGCAATTTAGAAGCATCCTGTATCTCAGAGCCTGCTTTGAATTCCAGTCCTTACTAAAGACACAAGTTTTACTAGTACAGCATTCCATTATGAGGCACTTTAATCACATTATTTAAAAGACATTTTATTATAAAGACTCAGAAGATTGTAAAGGAGAACAGAAAGGAATAATCTGAATATAAACAAACTGGCTTTATAGTTAATTGAGACAAAAACCAATTATTTTTTATTATTGGCTTTGACAAAAGTTACTATCAGTCAATTGTAAAAGACAGTTTTACTTGGAACAGTAAATACCATCAAGCATCAACATCTGCCTATTCCAGGTCCTTGGGAAGGACTGAACAGGTGAATAAAAATGCTAAATTCAATCTGAGCATCAAGTTGACTGTGCAACGAATCATCATCATCATCATCATCATCATCATCTTGGAAATTGGGAAGGTCCATCAATTTGATCCTGAGTTTTCATATGGTTAAATAGGGTTTGTCTTTTGGTACCATTATTTTATTGTTATTTGTTTGGTTTTTAATCCTATATTCACAGCCCAGTGTCACAATTGTGAATGAGCAACTATATAATTTGAGTTAGAAATTAACACCGATATTAGTATGTGAAATATATCCTTTGATGACATATATTTTGATCAAAAAGTGTGACCCATGTCATTTATTGTTAGTGTAAATAAACACAATTTAGAGGTTTCTTTATTAAATAATTGTAAGTATACAAAGTGGGTCACAGCTAACAATATTTTGAAAGGAAAAAAACCTTGCACACAAACAAAATCAAGATCAAATGTATTTGGTACTGAGGATTTGCTGGTATAACAACAATGTCCTCAAATATTTGGATAATGAAAATAGTAAGCACTAACCTTCTTTATTTTTGCTTGTTTTCTTATTTGCCTCCTTATCTTTTTTTCCTCTTTCAAAGCTGCCTCCTCTACAGGATTTAACTGAGATCTATATTTGGCCATTTGTTCTTTATATACATCCCATTCAGATTTTGCAATTGCTTCATAATGCTAAAAATAAAGAAAACTAAATTTTGCAATAAACATGTACACATATCAGCAACACTGAATTGATACTATATTTCTATGAATACAAGAAGCATTTCTTGTCAGTTCTACAGTTCATGATTCCTAATCTGCATTGCACTTATGTTGGAAGCGATGCTTTTGGATTGAAAGGATTAGCTGGTGACATTACCATTGCCCAGTTGGAAGTTCCTTTCACAGGAGCTGGAGCAAAGGATGGAAGATTGTCTTGCTCCAACACAGAACTCAGGGCTTGAACGTGGGCTTGCTAACCTCAACCCAGTGTCCTAACCACATTAGCCACCGTGCTCCATGATTCCTTATGAAAATAATATTCTATTTCTAAGGAAAAAAATAATACAGAGGACAAAATCATACATACCTGTTTTTCATTATGCGGTAATTCCCTCCATATACGCCCAACCTCTTTCATGAGCTGCTGATTGTTCAGTTCTAGGTAGTAATAATATGACTATTATGGTAATAATAATCTATAAAGATTTACAATTTACATGACACATATATATCAGAGCAGTGGCAGACTGTTAAACTTTAGTATCCATGCCATTCACAATTACCCCGATTATCTGACAAATCTAAACGAGATTTAGTGAGCAAACTTTATTTCTTTAACTATGAAAACATGACAATCACAGTTGTTTTACATAACAAGAAAAAAGGAATAATAACCTTTTAAGGAGATTGTCCTCTTGGAAAAAAAATCCTAACAGTAGATTCCAATGATGCAATTACTGGAAAAATAAAAAAAGGCAGCAGGTCGTGTGGCGCATTGGGATCGGCTCCCTGCCCCGTGCCTCTGCCTGGCTGCTGGGGCTGCTGCACCTACTGGCTTCATGGGGGCTCTTCGCCCTCCTGGCCACACTACTCTCGGCCACCCTCCTGGACTGCTCCTGTCTGGCATGGCGCAACTCGGCCCAGATCTATGACCTCCGGAGTGCCTTGCTTGCTGTTGTCTTCAGGCTGCGCCACTCCCATCCTGTGCAAGCTCCATGGTGGCCCTGCAGGATGGAGGAGGAGATTGCCCATTCCTCCTTTGAACCCCCAAAACCCCATCTTCCCTGGCCGAGCCCCAGCCTGCACCCCTCTTGCTGGAGCAAGATGCACAACTCAATGTTACCTGCAGAGGCCTCCTGATGCAGCTCCTGCCTGTTGAAGCGTGGCTCCACCCCTCCATGGCGGCCCCTCAGCAGGACAGACGGATGGAGGAAGGAGGGGAGATTGCCCCTTCCTCCTTTGCACCCCAAAACCCCATCTTCCTTGGCTGCTGAGCCAGCCCGGGCGGGGGTTGGTTGGCGGAGGCCTCCAGCCTTGCAATCCTGCAGAGGGAAGGTGGAGCTTTGCTCCGGAGCTGCAGCAGTGTTGCACCGGCTGGCCTCCACAAGTAACACTGAGTTGCGTGTCTTGCTCCAGCGAGAAGGGTGCGGGCTTAGGGCTTGGCGGCCAGGGAAGATGGAGTTTTGGGGTGCAAAGGAGAAAGGGGCAATCTCTCCCTCTTTCCCACTGCAGGGCTGCCACGGAGATTGCACAGGACAGGGATCTGGCCTGAGTTGCCCCGCGCCAGGCAAAAGCAGCCCAATAAGACGGCCGAGAGCAACATGGCCAGGAGGGCGAAGAGCCCCTGCAAGGCCAGCAACAGCAGGTGCTGCAGGCCCAGCAACCGGGCAGAGGCATGGTGGGGGCGGGCGGGAAAGAGCCGATCCTGATGTGTTGCACGGACATCTCCCCAAAATAAGCCCTAATACTTATTTTTGAGCCAAAAGAAAATAAGACTTGGTTTTATTTTGGGGGAAATATGGTATATGCATAACATATAACAGATTTCTGTGGAATTATTTCTTTTACTTTACTAACTTAAATATTTTTACAATATTTATAACCTGCCCTGGCAAACTGAATGGATTACTACTAAATTCAATAAAAGTACATTAAACAGATCAAAGGAACTAATTTCTTAACTTTAGACAAACTTACCTGGATATTTTTTCTTGTAAAAGTCACGCTGTTTATTTAGAAAAGTAAGGTATGATGGCAGAGGACGCTTTGGACAACTGTCAGAACTAAAATATTTTGAAAAACATTTCTCCAGTGAAGATGTGACAGTGCATCTATGATAGACAGAAAAAATATATATCAACTATTAATATATCTAAACTGTGTAACAGTAGTATATAAATAATGAGAAACTAGGCATTGTTTAAAAAGACACAAACTGTGTAAGAGAAAGCAGTCACCAATAAAAGAGAATATTTGTAGTTCAGGATTGAAATGAACCCAACTTGGTTGGGGTTTTTTTGCATTTTATCACCCTGGTTATATCATCAGTGCAAAATAAATAAATGAGTCAGTTACAACGATATCCTAATTACAAAATTAAAAATAATGTCTCAAACATTTTTCCTAAGCCTAGAACAAAATCACCAAGGTTTTAAAAGTTGCACCTTAACTTCCTCTAAGATAGATATGGAATATCGAAGTGAAAACAGGAGGGAAACAAACAATAAGAAATATTACATAGAACATATTTGTCTGAATTCTAGAAGGAAGGAAGGAAGGAAGGAAGGAAGGAAGGAAGGAAGGAAGGAAGGAAGGAAGGAAGGAAGGAAGGAAGGAAGGAAGGAAGGAAGGAAGGAAGGAAGTTTTAAAAATTAACCCTAAGCCAGCCTTTCCCAATCTGGAAGAGCCCTTTAAACAATTTTCAGATCTTCGGGGGGAACCCTTGCATAAAAATTGCAAGAAAACCCAAAAGCTTCACAGTTCAGTTCAAACCTAGACAATCCACATTTTACAACCCTTAACAACTGCAAAGCAATGAAAAAGGAATTGAAGGAGAATCACGGCAGCTGGAAATTCCTACCACCGCGAGTGCTAATAGTGGGAAGCGCGCAAAATTCAAAAGAGGATCTTTCTCTTTTTCAACCTCTGGCAGAAGCCTAAAAGCCCACAAAGTCAACAACGTGCAGGGGATTCATAATACCAGATGACTTATTTCTGTCTTAGCAGCAGGTGCCCATTATAGCAAAAACTTTAGAAGAGTATAAATCACAGTTGGAAAAACGTGGGTTTTTTTTTGTTGGTTTATGGATTGCAACGGCGCGCGGTGCTTTAGTTTTGTGCGCTTTACTTGATTTAGTTTTAAATCAAGTAAAGCCAAAACACTTAACCTATTCGTACTTTATAAACACAAGTTAAAAAAACAACAATAAGATGGATACTAAATAGAGATACACCCTTCTCAAATCCCTTAAATATATTAAAAAAAAACCAGCACACACCTTCTAATAAAAGCTTTCTTTACGTAAATGCCTATTTATAATTCAAAAGAAGGGCAGATGAAGCGATGGTGAAGACATTCCCAATGTAAAATAACCCGGGATGAAAAGCCAACGGGGCTCAAAAAAGAAGTCCCGTTAATTTTAGCACATTTTTATCTTAAATAATAGTCATTCTGTATTCAGCAGGGGTCCTTTCTTCTCTGCAGGGCCAGATTGGGAAAAGGCTGAGGGAGGCGAAGTTTGGAATTAACAGGGGGCAGGTAAGCATTTTTATTGCCAGAAAGCATAAAATCGCTATTCTTAAAAAGCTCGTGTTTTTTTTATAAACTGCCTCACGCCCCCATTAAGTACAGAATTACTATGTCCCCTTCCCCCCCACCTCAGCTTTCTGAAACAGACGCCTGTGCTTCGGCCCCTCATGCCTTAGCCACACACAGACACCCCCCCCTCAAAAAAAAGGATAGGAAAATAACGGAGAAAGGTGAAAATGAGGCTGTGGGTAACGAGCTGCTTCTTTATGGACCTCCAAACGGCCGGGGACGTTGGAATCCCAATTGGCCAGGAGGACTCAGGCCTTTTTTAAAGCGGCGTCGAGTTACGACCCTTGCGAAAACCCAGCCCGGTCCCCGCCAAACCGAAGGTCAGCGGGACAGAGAAATGTTGGGAGAAGGAAAACGGGCGTGAACGCCGGGGGTTTGCTTTACCTGAGGACGCCGCGTGGCCCAGACACGGATACCGAGGCTAACAGACGAGCGACCAGCGCTACCGCCATCGCGCTCTTCCCCTCAGGCGACCCTCGCCCTCCCCCCCCCAACCCCGCGCGGTAACCGATGCGGTTCAAGGGCGACCCGGATGTTCCTTCACCGCCGACATAAAGGGAGGCGGGATTCCGCTCGGCGCATGCGCCCAGGCAGCCCGAGAGGTGGGGGGGCAGGAGACAAACACGTTGGGGTTATGCCAACTTCCGGTTTCTATGCCTGGCCCATGGTAAGTCTACAACAGGAGTGGGCAACTGTGGCCCTTTTACAACCTGTGGACTTCAACTCCCAGAATTCCTGAGCCAGCTTAGTTTAGTTTAGCTGGCTCAGGAATTCTGGGAGTTGAAGTCCACAGGTTGTAAAAGGGCCACAGTTGCCCACCCCTGGTCTACAATATAGAAAGGAAAGAGGAGATGGGGGGGGGGTTATTATTATTATTTTGGCCACCGACAAAGAAGTAGCTTTTGTTGCCGTTATCCCGGATAATATTGGGAGCCAGCCGTGACCCCGCCCCCGAATGCTCTTTGGTGATACACGTGCACTTGATCATTTTGGCGGGAAATCAATTGTCTACGGCAAAACCAATCAGGGAACAGGGAGACTTTATTCCCGCCCACGCCGGGAAGAGAAGGAATAGGTGAGGTAAAAATGAAGGCGGGCTCAATGAGCCACGTGCCTGTCAAGTCCTCCCAGAGACGGGATGAGAAACGAAAGGATGGCGCATGCGTGCGACAGTAAGGGGAAAATGAAGTCGGTGGGTTGGTAGTAGGCTGTGGGTGCCAAGAAGCCGCCCTGAGCCTTTCGAGGACCAAAGGGTGTATGCATTTGACAAATGAAACTCTGCATAGTAGACGGTGGTGTGTTTCGACAGCTTATGCTCTTTCGTTTCTGGAGAATTTTTTTCATTTGGGCTCCCTTTTAAAATTTACTGTTTTTTTTTTTTTTTAATAATATTGTCTAAGAAAGTAGCATAAATTGATTAATTTTGCTCAAGATCATGAACTCTGAAGAGGGCTTTTGCTTGTTTTGCTAATGGTGAATTAACAATGGAATATTAAGTTTGCCTCTTTACCTTTCTGTTTTTAGTTCTTTAACGCAAGGGCGTAAATCTTTATTTCTGTGAATCATGTTCAAGAAGAGGACACAGGATCCTTTCAGTATTTCTGCCGATTATAGGAGCCTTTATATCCCCTTTTGGAAGAATACTTTGCTCAAAGCAGCTCTACTGAATTTGTGTAATACAATAACCAACCTTATAGTTTCATTCATAGCACCAAAGTGACATTTGAACAGAACTACCACTGCTGCTTTTTTTTAATTCATAAAGGTGAAACTGCTGGGTTAAAAATACAACTTTACAAATTCCAAGTTCAAATCAAAATTTTATTTTCATTCAAGCCTCAGCTGACATCTTCAGGCAGAAAAATACCACATCAGAAGTAGCTAGAAAGCACGCCTTATTTAACATTAACTAGAATGACTAAAGATTACATTTTAAGAATTTCACTGATACAGAGATCCTTTGCTTTAGTCATACCAATAATGCCAAGTGAGGATTATACAGAAAATGGGATGGCTCAGTTAGTGCCCTCGCTAAGGCACTGTACAGTATAAACTGGCATTTGGTGGAGGGACTGAAGTTCAGACACATTTATGCCACCATAATGGATGCACCAGGACTGAGCAAATATTGAGATGGGGGTGGGTGGGTGATAAAACCAACCATCATGATTCACTTAAAAACAGAAAATGATCAATTTCCAGAAAATGCAAAAAAAAAAAAAAAATTACAGAGAATTCTTAACACCTTTTAGTTAACTGAATCTCTGGTCCAGATGTCTGCTTAAAGATCTGTTATTAAGGTTAGTCTGGAAGTTCAGTTGGTGAAACCAGTCTCTGAACTTCAGTTTTAAATGTCAATTGAAGACATTTCTGTTACTTAAACGATACTTCATAGAACCCCATGAAGAATAAGCAGCAACCTCATTTGCACCTTTTGCTCAGCCTGAAGATTTTGCATTATGGTTAGTAAATTCCTCCAATTAAGTATACTTCAAAGCATAACAACATCTAAATAATTTCAAACCATCTTCCATATAATTTCAGTAAAGCAGATTAAACACTCTTTCACTTAACAGCCATGCAAATCAAACTACCAAATTTCACAGAGCCTATTATAAGAAGAGATATGGGATATTCTGGGACGAACCTATTTTAAACATTTAATACAGATAAATGTGGAAAGTGAGGATCTTTTACCACCATTTTTAAATGCCGATGACAGAATATTAATAGCTTCACAAGCAATGGCATCCCTTTTTTTTTCAAGTATAGCGAAGGATTCATTTACTGCATGGAAACATATATTGGCTATTTGCAGAGATGGCCTGTTTCACAGTAAGCAATGACACTAATGCAATGAAGTTTCAGTGCTATCTTATAAAGCTTCCATCTTTAGATTGTACTGAGGTAAAACAAACAAACAAACAACCCTCTCTAAACCCTAGCTGATTATTATGCATAAATTGCTCAGTAAAGACTTTTTCATAGGCAGTTAGCATGATGCAAAAATGTGGAGATTAAAATGCTAAAAAGGTTATGAGTAAAGCCAAGAAAACAGAAAAATAGCCTCTGGGATGTTTGCCACATTTTGATGCATTCCAATTATGGGTTTTTGTTTGAATACTTTTTGGATCACAAAGCACTAAGATAATAAAGGGTTAACTTTTATCTATGGCAGCAAAATCTTCTAGCTAAATTGTTTTTTAGAATTATTTCAGCTACAAATTAAAATGCATTTCAGACTGCTTTAGTACCACAAAATCTACATTAAAAAATAATGCACTTATCTGTAAGGAACCAAAGGCTGTTTTTCCCCAAACATGCAGTATACATATACTGGCTTTAGCATTAGTTTGTGTGTAGAAATATCAGATCAAAATATTGTTATACAGCTGGGAGAAGAAGCGCTTGTGATTTTCTAAAATCAACTGTTTTCATCATAAGCACATTTTCCCAACTACTTTGCAAGCTTGAAGGTACATTATTTATACTGGATAAAAGATCGATCCACTTAGATCAATAGAATATAATGAATAAGTAATTTGTTTAAAAGCTACAATAATGCTCTCAGGAGCATTTTCAAGCACATAGGTCAGTTATTCCCAATGGTACTTTATATATTGAACAATATTTTGATCTTTTCAAAGCATGCACATGTAAAGAATGTGCTAGATTTAAAGAACAGCCAAGACAAGTAGTAAAAAACATGTTTTATTTATACGGAAAAGCTTCAAGTCAATTTTGTTAACATGTCAGAGATTATATTGCCCATATGGGATAAAAAGTCAGCTGTGAATAGAACAAAATTAGTTACATTTCTTTCTACAGAGCAGTGCAATTAGTTCACATTGCAATAAAAGTATGCAACAAAATCAAAACCATCTGTTTCCCCATAATCAGCATACTGAAGATTAGAGTGCAAAGTTTGTTTTTAGAAGTCTATCAGTTTATAGAATATTCCTTTGGGAAGGAATAGTTCACTCATTTAGTAGCAGTTGTATTTTTCAATACTGTGCAGAAAGTCTAAAATGAGTTGAAATATATGGTAAATAAAATATAGTCTATACAGTAAAAAAATACAAATTATACAATGAACTAACAAAGAATGACATTCAAACAGACTTACAAGACTGACATCTCAAAGACACAGAATATTTATTATGTACCACCTAGTTTTCAGCAAAAATAGTTTGGTTGCTCTACAACTGCACTATGAATCTTGTAGGCTGGAGATGCAGATGTCCAAGTATCTTTAAAAAACATAATAAATGTCTTTTGCAAAGCATACAGAAAGGATAAATACTCTCGTCACAGTCTTCAGGTTAATTTTTGTAGTTAATTTCCTTGTTCCAGAAACACACTTATATGGGTAAAAATCAAAAAGGGCTTCATGGTACACTGAAAACAGTAAACTGTGCTCCATTTACTTCTAATTTTGAAAAACCCTAAAATTTACAGTACTCTGGTATATAAGAAAATGTCTTCAAAGTTTACATTGCATATTTCTGTGTCCATTCTCTTGCATGTCTGTTATATCTGTCCAAGAAAAAAAATGCGAAAATATACAAGCTTATGATTCATAGCTGTGTTATCACATTTCAAATACAATCAACTACAAGATACAAGTGCTTAGAAAAGCCTTCTTCAGTCCTATTGCAACATCCAGAATTCCCATGAAAAGAATCATGCTGAAAGATTCTGGGAGCTGCAATTCTAACACACATTGAAGGCACACAACTGGGAAAGCTGGCTTAAAATAGCCATGATCTTCTATTCTACTGGAAAAAAACATATCTGTTTGGTACTGTAGAAATTTAAAGAGCACAAGATTGGTTTGTACCAACCTATCTGGTCATTATGGAATAAAAAATCAAGTGTTTTGGAGGAACCATTTTAACTAGATTGATTGCAACAGCTGGAATACAAAATGTGTTGATGATTTCCAGGGACAAACAGAATTGGATGAAAAAAAACTCAGACTCATAATGATGATCTCAAGGGGGAGGAAACCCAGATATAAATTGCTGGCTCAGATATAAAACATGGGTTAAATAGATTAAATATTTGTACAGCAACTTTTTCTGATAAAGCTGGAGTTTTACAGGCACACATCAGCAAGCATGTGGTACCACACTGATACATGATCAACACTTCAAGAAATACATAAGGTTCGCTCCTGTAATGACTAAAGGATGACAATCAATGCCATGAAGTACCGTTATTGTGTTGTGCTTTCATGTCTTTTCTCCTCTTCTTATCTTAGGACAGTTAAGGAGATGTTTAAAAATAAACCAGCTAGTTTACCATGTGAAACATTTTCCAAGCTTTGTAAATCGAAGGGTACATACAATTTGCTTACTTATCTTTTTTAGATTAAGAATACATATACAATTGTCTCACCACTCCAAAGCATAATAGACAATAGTTTTAAGACAGAGTATCTAGTTTATATTTATATTTAAAGCCATAGTTCAGAGCAGTATAAGAAATGTATGAGATAAGGCTGTATCCTTCCCCCTTCAACTTACATGCTGAATATATATTAAGGGAAACTGGACTTGAAAAGTCCATGAGTACAGTTTTAAAATAAAACGTAACATGATTGGGAAAAACATGTCTAGTAAAATAACTGAATCATTTCATCAAGATCTTTGGGGTGCAAGGAGAAAAAAAAACCAGAAAAGAACTAAGTAGTGGCTTACAATTTTTGAAATAATATTTATACGTACTTTTCCTTGTCTGACTTGTAGATTTGTGCAATATCTGGTACTAAAGGGTCATCTGGATTAGGGTCACAAAGTAGAGAGCATATGGACAAAAGCACTAGAGGGAAAGTAAAAATAATCAATTAGAGTTTTCATGATGTAAGATACTAATTAGGCCTCAAAAGTAGCTACTCATTTTTCATCTGTTTTATAATTCAATAGTTCCTGTTTTCCAATATTTGAGGTAACTAGTTCTCCTCAGCTTTATCAGCTCCTGCACATTAATATTTGGGTATTCTAACATAATTGCAACTCTGCCCAATTCCAGAGGTGCTTCCTACTTCTGAAAGAAAATTGGCTTCCTTATTTTAATAATCTAAGGGAAAGCACAATATAATTTCAATATATCCCCAGTTGTTACTTTTTAAAGAACTATTACCAAAGTAAGCATGCAATATTCTCCTTTTTATCCCACTTCCAAGCTTAAAAACAAGGCAGCAGGTCCAAGTTAACCCCATCAGAATTCAAGTCCCATATGTAAATGTGCATAAGTAGATACCAACTATCTATATTAGACCACAACATGCTTTAGGGAAACATTTTACTTCTTTTCAATTAAAAAAAAATCAAGAGTTTACCACAAAACTAATTTTGGCAATCCTTTCATTTTTAAGAACAAAACACTAATACAGGAGTTAGTATCTTAAAAAATGCAACTAATTTAAAATAGGCTGTTTCTGTACCTCCTTTTTTTGGCTAGAGTGCCTCCCTTTCCCAAATATTTTAAAAACTGTAAACCATAGCAGTTTGAGAAATATAAAAGACATTATACTTCTAGTGATACCAGTTCCCCTCTTCTGAGTTGATTTTTTTTTAAAAAAGTATGTATCTGGCCATTAGGAAGTATTTTTTAATATTTTAAGTATTTAAGATGCTTTTACTTTAATACTTACAATACTTTAAGTATTTATTTAAGAATAAGTGAGGCATCTAAAATCCATGGTACTGAAGTTGGGAAAAAAGTTCTACACAGTATATGAGTGGTAACTTGAAGTTAGGTTTCCATAGGCAAAGGATAATTAAATTGGAGGCAGCCTTGTCTAAATTCTTTCCATGCGCTCACTATACAACACAGAGCTCTTATCTGAGAGGCTCATCTTGGAAAGTTGTGCAGATTTTAAATAACTCTGGAATTGCTCCATTCAGTTAAGTTGTATTTCTTTTGTATATAAAGAATATGGGTAAGTTTTGATTCAAAACAATGTGAGAGTTATAGAGGAATAAAACAAAATTGTCAAGAATTCTATTATTTTTCATTCTTAATACCGGAGATCTCAGTCTACATTATTTAATAAAACCTTAAACTACTGCCACCAAAATAACTCCACTGTACCTTCTAGAAACTCAGTAATTTGGTTCCTAAGCATGCAGCTGACATCATCACTAGAGAATAGTTCAAAAAATGAGTAAAATTAAGATTGAGTAAAGTGTTGCTTTTCAGATGATTGTTGTTTAACATGTAGTTTTTAGTTACAATATAAATTTATATTTATAACATAGCAGGGTTTTCCCCAGCTATGTAAACTGTCATAGCTTATGGCTTTGTCTCACAGTTAGATCTTCCTAATGTTTATTCCAATTAATCCCTCAGAACCTAGAACAAATGACATGGAGCAGCATTCTTCTATCTCCAGTTTTTCCTATTGCTTCTGGCATCAAAAATGATTTGGAAATTTCAGAAAATATATGTTAAAGACTCCTTTTATTTTATATTATTATTATTATTATTATTATTATTATTATTATTATTATTATTATTATTATATCTTTAGTGAGATTCACAGCCTTTGAGGCTGGTTAATAGCTCAGCAGCTCGAGTCCTAACCAAGGACCTAGGAACTGTTAAGGTATCGTCGGAGGATGTAAGCCATTTCCGAGTAAGGTGGTTTTTTGTAGAGTCAAAATGTTCAAGTCTGGTAAATTTAGAATTTCTAAATAGCGGGATAGCCCTTTGGGTATTCCTCCAAGGGCTCCAATTACAATCGGGACAACACACAATTTCTTTTTCCACAGTTGCTCAACTTCAATTTGCAAGTACCGGTACTTCATGATTTTTTCTTGCTGCTTATCTTCAATCCGTGCATCACCAGGTATTGCAATGTCAATGAACCATACTTTTTTCTTTTCAACTATTGTTATGTCAGGTGTGTTGTGGACCAAGTGCCTGTCAGTCTGAATCCTAAAGTCCCACAAGATCTTGAGTTTCTCATTCTCTAAAACTTTCTCAACCTGATGTTCCCAGTGGTTTTTGCTGTACTCAAATCCAAACTTCTGGCACAATTTCCAGTGAATGATCTTAGCAACGCGGTCATGGCATTGTAGGTAGTCAGTTTGTGAAATTTTGCTGCACCCACTGATCAGGTGGTTGACTGTCTCATCTTTCTCATTACAGAGGCGGCATTTGCTGTTGGTGGTAACATGTTGAATTTTTGCCTTCATGCGGCAAAAATTTGTGGCTAGGGCTTGTTCTTGAGCTGCCAAAATAAAGCTTTCTATTTCTTTTTTCAGTACTCCTGATCTTAACCAGTTCCAAGTTAGTTTCTGGTCAGCTTTGTCTTCAATACTTTTCAAGTATTGGCCATGCAGAGCTTTGCTTTTCCAATTTTCAGCTCGTTGCTCAATTACTTCTTTCTTATATTCTGCTTTTGTGTTAGTTGTCTTTAAAAGGCCTCCTTTATTTACTTCCTTAAGCATTGGTTCTTCACTTTTCTGGATGTAATCATTCAAGCTGCGTTTTTCTTCTTCCACAGTCTGCTTTACTTGTAGGAGTCCTCGACCACCCTCTGCTCTTGGTAAATATAATCGGTCAACATCACTTTTAGGGTGCAAGGCATGATTCATTGTCATAAGCTTCCTTGTTTTTCTGATTATTATTATTATTATTATTTGCTTAATATATCTAATACTGAATTTTGCTGCAAAGAAAATATCAGGAATCTGGTCCAACCAACAAATTTTAGTAAAAGACACAAGTGTTTGTGAGCTGTGTGCAGATTAAAAAATGTCAAGCAAAAATATGCAATCAAACTGATTTTTTAAATTACTATACACTCAATCTTTTTACAATGAGTTTTGCTGTCTAAATGAAGTTTTGTAATTACTGTATAATGGTCTCTGGTTTCTGGTATAATGGTTTCCAGATCTTTTTCCAGAAGAGCTCTCTCAAACTATGCAAGCTTCCTTCCTCTGAAGGTTCTAATCTGATCCCTACAGTCACCAATTTAGATCATAGTTTAAAATCTCCACCCAAGTCAATAGCAATGGCCTTATGCCCAATACATAGTAACAAATTCAGGCGTGGCTATTTAATTATCTTAGGGGATCCTCACAGAATATAAACTTTATACAATATGCACATAAAACAGTATGTTGTTGGTTTGCTTCACAAATAGAATTACCTTTAGATACAGTCAGTGCTGGTGACCACTGTGACCTCAGGATATCAAGACAAATACTTCCATTGCTATTTATGTTTGGATGGTATATTTTTGTAGTGAATGCAATCTGCAACGCAACAGTGCAAAATAAAACTCAATTGCTTGTACCACATATACTAGATAACTTCATCAGACATTTTTAAAAGAAAAATCTCTTTATGAATGAGCAGTAAAGAGCCAAATGAACAAATAAGACTATTTGTTGGATGGGGTTTTTAGAAAGTTTGTCAATCATTATATATGCTAAGTAATATCTAATAGCTCAACTTCTCTTTGGAAGGACAGAGCTATCCTCATGCTCAAATCTGATCACCGTCGTGTTTCCATAAAACACATACTCATTCATTTTCCAGACCCTAAGATATCATAAGTGGTGAAATGTATTAATTTAAAACATTTATATAGCCACCCACTTTATTACTAACTCTGGTAGCTCCCAATTATCTCTTAGGAGTTATTGGATCTGGCAAAATGACTGAATTGAAGTGTAATGAATTTATTCAAATACACATCTTTACAATGTCTTAAAATTATGTTCTCAGAAGAAATCTGTGTATTAATTTGATTTTGAGATATTAATATTTTAAGTAATATCTTGGATGTCCATATTCTTGTTGCATACTTATTACATTGAAATTCATGGCTGGGCAATTTAGCATTAGAAATATAAATTTATGGCCCTAGTTACTCAATGGACTAAAGACTTGGTGTTAATTGTAATTTATGAATGAGTTGCTTTTAGATGTAGAATATGTATAGCTGATTATAATGAAACAAGGTATTTTATTCATACATTTGGGTAAAACAGTGCCATACTTATATACATCCATAGTACAATCAATTCAATTAAAATTAATAGTCATCTTTTGCCTAAAACACACAATTGAAGCAAAGTGCCCCTTTGAGACTTCATGCAACCCTAATATAAAATATTTATGTAAAAATGTCAAGAAATTCAATTTCTGTGATGTAGGCATTTTATGTTTTTCCCCAACCCTGCTAATTTGGTAGGGAATGAATCTGATACTTTTTCTACACTCTGTTGTTAATGCAACAACAGTTATAACCAAATTATCTGGGTAAAATACACTACCACATAAAATGATTGGAGCTTTAAGCCGTCCCTTGGATCTTTATAAAGCTTTCTACTAAAGGCATGTTATCAGAGTAATTTCCAAGTCCACGGAAACATTAAAATCACATTATATTAGCAATAGTGCCATGAGATGTAGGTTCAGACCACTGCTCTTGGACGGCCAAAACATTCAGTTCAATACATCAATTGCAGGAAGGCAGGAATTGATGTATTGAACTGAATGTTTTGGCTGTCCAAATTGCCTGATAGAATTTCTCTGGAAAAAGGAAAAAAAAAAAAGGATAGATATGATTGCAGAGAGATTTAAAAAATGCCATAAGGGAGAAAGAGCACCACAGCACAGACCCAAGAGGTAGGGTGGTAAGAGGGCATGTGGACTCCACAAAGGCGTCTGAAGCCTTGGACATCCCAGACTTGGTAGCACCACTGTATATAAAACTCCTATTCTAGATCATATATACAGTTCAAGAACCAAGATCTAACTTAACCTTAGGTAACAGATTGACCATTAGGTTTCCTCTAAAATGCATACTGGCAAACAAATGTGAGGGTGTCCCAAAGGTGCTTTTTTAGGAGACAACTGGACTTTCTTGGTTTTCTTTTGAAGAGGTTTCGCTTCTCATCCAAGAAGCTTCTTCAGCTCGGACAGGATAGTGGAGAATGGAGGGATTTATATTCCTTGCAGACAGCTGGTAATCTGCATCCTTTTAAGTGTGAGGGTGGAAAAGCAGATCTCAAGCTAGTAAGATCTGTTTCCTATTCTCTAGGACCTCAAATATCCATCAACTTGAGTCTCAGGAATGGCTGAAGTCGCCATATCAAATTTAAAATATTGCTAACTAATTTGTCTTTTGAATTCTTCTGTGTTTGTCTCAAAGTGCTCTGTCCTTTGATCTATTTATTCTATTCTTATTTTAATAAAATATCTATGCCCAGCAAATTTCCCCATCAGAACATAAGACCAAGCCCTGATATTAAAATGAACAAACTGCATTTTTAAAATTAAGTGTTTACCTTTGGTGGTTTGAATGGGTAGTCTGTTGGAAAATGGACTGTAAGAAAAAAGACTCCCCCTTGATAAGCACTGTCAGGCTGGAAAACAAACAAAATAAAAAGATAACGTTTTCCATCGTTTGCATGAAACTACTACTTAATTCGGAGTGCAGATTGTAGGCTGCTGTCATTTTTTTAAAGCCAATTTCATCCAAGCCTGCAGAAAATCTTGATTAAATTTTTCTTCAAATAATACTTGATTATGACCACTATTTTAATCTTTATACCATTTTAGAGAGAAATCATCTAGACAGCACTCTTAGCTTTATGCTGACAGCTAAACTCTAATCTATCTCAGTAAGAAGGCTGGCAAATGGTGATTTTCTTACAGCTTTAAAGTATATGTTAAGGAAAGTGATGGATATATTTCTTGCTGATGGGAAAACATCCATCAATTGCTCTCCCTAAAATGGGGTTAGGTAAGGATAAAAGGAAATTCTGACAGTTGGCTAGACTCATAAATGTAGTGCCTGATCTGTGGGGGTTAGTTTCTGCCTCTTCTGCTTTATCAGAAATTCTGTGGTTGAGTCACATATTATTTTTGTTCTCTCCTTCTCTGTTGTGCTCTCTTGCTCTTACTTGCTGTTTCTCTCATTTTAAAAAAGAGGCTTGATAGGAGGTTGTTGACAGGACTAACAGACAAACTCCCTGCTTCTGCTGCCACCCCTTCCTGCCCTGGTACTATAAGTCATCCACTCTGTTCTTATTCCTACTGCAGAAAAGCAATAAAAAAACGCAGAACCAAAAGCAAAACAACACAGGAAGGATTGCATCATTTCAGATTAATGTAATAGCAGTAACAGAATAGCACCCATAATAGCTAAATGTAGTATAGGCAAAATAAATATATAGCACAATATAAAACATTAAAAATAAAGCAATATAATATAGATTTCCTAATATCAATACAATCAAAATGTAAATTTATATTGAATATGGATAAAGCTCTTCTGACTTCACAAAGATTTTGCTAAAAGCAGTATTGTAAAGTCTTTTAATCTTCAAATAGTGAGATGCCAGACATAATTCAAGAAGGAATCTCTTTCAGAAGGTAAAATCTAGAAAAATCCCTAAGATGTTACATAGTAATTTAATATGAGGAAAAACCAATCAACCTTGATTGCACGATGAAGCTAAGTGTATAACATAAATTATAGTAGTTATTCGGAAAGCAGGATGTAGGATATATGGCCTGTCAGTTAACACCATTCATTTCACCTGCGTACATTCCCAGACTCAGCCAGTATAGAGATTGGCAAAAGAATAATTAAGAATGATTAAGATTGAATTGAGAATTCTATGGCCATACAAACTATATCATTATGGATCTGAACCAGAAGGTGGAGAGCAGAACCATTAAGGTCTGTCAACACAGTAAACAATTAATGAATTCTTCAAATATTTAAAGTGCATTTCTAATCAATAAGAATTGCTCACAATCATCAACAGTCATGCATGTAGAAATAAAAATTACAAATAAAAATAAATATATGATTGAACTAATCTTGTTCTGTTTAGACCCAGTAACAAAGTAGCAAGATGCATTATAAATAAAATAGTGGTTGAAAACAATTATGCAATATCATAAGTCTCTAAAATAATAAATTAATGTAAACAGCATCCCCTTTTGAATTAGTCTGGCCTAAGAGAATATTTCTGGTCCTATGTTATGAAAGATCTTCTTTCTCCAAGGCTGAAGACATACTTAAATTTGGCTGTCCCCACTTCTAATTCAATACTTATTATTATACCTTGCTGTTCCTCGTTTCCTTCTTCCCTGGAACAAATTATCTCTGTTCTATCACCTCTAACCATAAGTAAGGCAGATGAGTATTTGTTTAATCAACCTGTGATAGACAGGTTGACTGAAGAGACTTCAGCTCTTTTGTTTCCTTTTGCATCTTCTACTCCCATTTCATTTTCACACCTAAGATCTAGAACATCACCTGTTTAGCTTTCCATATTTCCTTTTAACCTTGGGTTAAGGGTAATTACAATTAGTTATTTACTTATGGTACCATGTATAATACTAACACATTTATTATTGTATAAGTGCTCATAGATCAGAGTCCACTTTATCAAATGTATGTAATAAGGCCTGACAAACACATTGCCATTTAATCACCAAATATTGATTTCATTTGGATTTCTCTTCTGTTCATATACTTTCCATTTTGTTAATTGATCAAAATCAACTATTAACAACTTCTATGTCTGAAAGCATTAATTTACAGCATTTACAGCATAACTGCCTAACACTTTTGCACAGTACTGTATATTAAATAGCGTCAACGTATAGTTTGTAATCAGGTGATTTTATTGTTTAATCAGTGAGAAATTGTGTTCCTTCTATTTAATTGTTAAAGGTATTTAAGAAGGATTTTATACAATGCAGCTTCTCAAACAGAATATATTACAAGCTACAGAGCAACTTCCTAGAATACAATATTAGTTTGCATTTTCTTATTTGCTGAAATGGATCTCAATAATACATACCAAGCTGCTCCACTCATTCAGGATCACATCCTAGATGAATGAGTTTTATTAGAGGCCAACCTAATATTATGCATGTCCAGGACTGCCTAAGGTTTGATATCCAGTAAGTGGCAATGGGTGAGGGCAGACTGGAGTGCAGAATAGATGCAACACCTCATTCCTACACTCTACTATTACTATTTAGAGCCAACCAAGATTTATTCACTGACTTCATTCACACATCACTCTGTGCTAAATCTAAAGAATATACGTTAGAATTTAGGCTGAGATACTTGCAGAAATCAATTATATTAAAACTTAGTTTTATTATTTTATTATTAATGAAGTAAACAAAAGAAATGAACTCGGTTATAAAAATTACATACTTACAGGTCCCATAATAGTTGCTTGCCAATGAAACACTGAAAAACACAAAATATTATTTATCTTACTAAGTATTTAATGATACTGTATATTATAAGTATGTAAACTATTTTGCCATCAACTATAAAGATCTTACAGTCATCTCCAACAGGTCCAGCTGAACAATGTGCAGGTGGATCACGCTGCAGATCACTTAGCTCCTGTAAGAATCACAGAAAACATTTGGAAGGTTATAAACAAACTCAAGATTAATTATCCAAATCTGGATCCAATTTATTGATTTGATTAAGCATATGCAAAATTTACAACTAAAAAGAATCAAAATAAATTTTAGTCAAAATAAAATTCAATGAATGCACAGTGGAACTAAGATAATTAGTATTGAGCACTACTGCGAGATAAGTGATCTCCACACATTTAAGGCATATGTTATACACTTATCATTAATACAATCAGTGACTCCCATGTTATTTCAATTCTAAAGTTGTTAGCCTGTGTGGATAGACATAAATGCAGACTTCCAACAGAGATTAAACAGAGTTAAGGCAAAAGTTGAGCATGATTTAATCTGAGTAGAACTCTGCAATGAATTAAGTCAAAACCCTGCATGGGTCAAGGAAAGAGCCAGTGATAATTCATATCACCATGTTTTGAAGTTATTGTTTTATTAACCATTGCACAATTTCACTAACAAGTATCAAAGAGGTAAAGATAAGATTCTCAGGCATAATAAATGTATAGGAAGATCCAGTAAGTCTACAAACTTTAATTCTAACAGAGCATACAAATATTAATGTATGTTGTACTTCATTTATTTTTTTAAAGTTTATATTGCAACAGAAATAAACTTCCATATACTATACTAATAAAGTATATTAAAAAGTATTAACATAATAAAGCCCTAACATAATAAAGTCATAACTGCATCAGCTCTCCAACTGCATGAAAAATTGGGCTTCCAGAGGTGCCAAATAATTGGTCCAAAGGGGTTTGTGAAAGAATTTTGTAAGCAATTTACTATTCAATTTTTCATGCCCATCTGCTTCATTTTTGGAAGCAAAGGAGCTCAGTTTATATGGTAGCTACAGATATGGTTTGCATATATTTTAAATAAATACATTAATTCAGCTCAGAATTACGGAGATGTTGTCAGAAAAGCTACAGCTCCAAATGAGCTGATATTGGTGAAGGATGCAAAAATCAATGAATTAATCATCAGAGCTTCCAAGTTATATTCATAACAAAAGGTAAAGAATCGCCTGCTAAATGAAAATGGCAAAATGCTAACAGGTAACACAGAAAAAGCAGAACCTATTTTTGTAGATGTTCCATTTGGCAAGCGTAAAGAGCAGGCCGAAGGGGCAGGATGAAATGTAGTCATGGAATATCTGCTCAGTTGCAGTGAGATGAAATCTCCAGAATCAGATAAACTAGATTTTACGGTATGAAGGAATATGCTGATTATCAGGCGTGACATAATGTCTTTGACAACTCTTGGAGAAACGATGAAATTCCAGAAAACTGGAGGAGAACAAATATTGTCTTTATCTTCAAGAAGAGAGAAAAAGGTACTTGGGAAGATCCCAGACCATATTGTAAAAGGGATGATCTAAACAACCTTAAAAATATAATTGTGATTACCAGTAGTTATCATGGATTGAGTAGAATTGGGGAATACTATAGACAGAATAGACCTTAATTTAACTGAAGTATTTGACAAAGAACCCAAACTATCCTGTTTAGCAAGATTACCAGTTAAAGTAAGACAATGAATACTGCACATAGCTGGTCCAAGAAATGTATCTGAAGCCTGCTCAATAATTCTTCTACCTGAGTGTGATATCAAGTGGAGTGATGAAATGAAATCAGTCCTGAATCTGGTACTCTTCAGTATTTTTTTTTCATGACTCTGATGTGAAGGAAATGCTTCTCAAATTTTCAGGCATAAAATTGGGTAGGTTAATACTGTAGAAAACAGAAATAAAATTCAATATTATCTTGGTAAGTAAGAAAAATAGATTTCTCTAAGTAATCTACCATCTCTCAAGTATTATGTGCAATTCTCAGCATTAAGTAGCAATAATGATTTAGAGAAACTGGAACAAGTGGGGGAGGGGACACAGGGTGATCTAGAAACTAAGTCCCATGATTAAATATCTGGGAATATTTAGCCAGAAAAAAGAAACTTGAGAGAATATATGACTAAACTCTACATAAATACCTAAAATACCTACAAAGATGTCACAGAAGATGGCTGGGACTTGATCTGATCTCAGGGAGCTTTAAGGTAACAGGAATCAAAATAGATTTAAATTACATAAAGGCAGACCTGAACTGAATCTTAGAAACAAATTTCTAACCGCAACGATAGCTTGACTGTGAATCCAGTTACTGAGGGAAGGCAATTTATTGGATGTGTTCAATTAGAAGTTAGACAACTATCTGTCAAGGATGTTTTAATCTGGATACCTGCATGAAACATGGGGTTAGATTTGAGGGCCGAATAGTTGGGATATGTGTTGAAATGTATACAGTGTCACAGAAGCAATTTCTTTGAACAGGAATTAAAACCTAGCAAAACATATATTATTATTAAAACCAGCTCCAGGACAATCATGAGTTTGATCTATATACTTCAGTTCTGGCCCTAAATTCCAGATATAGTATACAGTATGCATAATGTATCTCTTTTTATAAAATAAAATTTAAATCCAATATAAAACAAAAGAAGCAATGTCTCTTGGGTGATATACTGTAATCTCTCTTTTTGGCACTAAAGGAAGTTTTTTTGTTTTTCAGTTCAAACTTTATCAATCAACTTGGCTCTTTTAATACATTGTTTATATGTACTGTAAATTTAAGTGGAAATGTTTTAATCTATTGTCTTACTCAACTTGATACAAACTAATTCTAACCACCAGAATTAGTGAAGATTCTTTAAAACTTGAGTATTAAAAAATACATGCCCTTAAGTGTAAACCTGTGTGAAGCAAAAAGGCAGAGAAGTCAGAAGTTAAAAAATTATACTCAGAACAGTAATACATTAAAGCCAAATGTTAACACGTTCAAATGCTATTGACACTGGAGAATCTCACAGGAACTAACGGATTTCATATCTTCATCACACCCATCTTTTCTGGAAGTGATTGATGTTATTATTTCAAGAGAATAATCTAACTGAATTCCATAGTCAGAATAGTATTAATTTTTGACTAGATCATAAATACTTTACTAAATTCCTAGCTTCATTATCAAGGGGCTATTCATACTTAATCAACTAATCAGCGTAGAAGAAAAAATATTTTGCAGTAGACTAATTTAATTATAGCTCAGATGTAAAAAAAAAAGCTGAGATTAATATGCAAAAATATTATTGAAGCAAAACTAGTATTATAATCATAATATTAAGGACTAATAGCAGTTCTTAAACACAATAAGTACTAAATACAATATAGTCATGAATCTTACATAGCCATCCTACTACACATTTTTGAAAAAGAAAGCATCAACTTCAGAAGAACAAAAATCTTTGGAATTTTTTTCCTTGGTCTTCTTAGAATTTTCCATGTGTTTCTTGGGGAAGCTGAGGGTGTCTAAAATGCTTTCCATTTCTTTTTCTTTGTGAGGCATCCCATCTCTACAGGGT
The DNA here is from genome assembly GCF_059756535.1 of Pantherophis guttatus. Taxonomy (NCBI): domain Eukaryota; kingdom Metazoa; phylum Chordata; class Lepidosauria; order Squamata; family Colubridae; genus Pantherophis; species Pantherophis guttatus. The sequence continues at coordinate 75,563,088 of NC_142068.1, read as the reverse complement.
GGCTATTTACAAACATGATGGCAGTTGGATTTCTCACATTGTATTAATGTAAAACCAGTGGTGGGTTGCTACCAGTTCATCCCGGATTGGGCGAACCGGTAGCGTCAGCGGCAGGAGGCTCCGCCCAACTGCCCAAACATCTCTGTGCATGCGCAGAAGCAACATGTGCACACACCCACGAGCAAACCATTAGCGACAGGATTTGAAACCCACTACTGTGTAAAACGTAGTTTGGAATAGCTAGGCATAATAACCTAGCTATTATGGTTTGTGAATCATGGTTTATGGTTTAATATTAGTATGATTACTAGGCATGATTATTCAAACAATTTAAATTAGCCACAAACACAGTAGTGCATCTGATTTTTAATTTTTAATTAACTGATTTTAATTTCCATTTCTTCACATTAAAATTGTTATAACCAATCAGTATTCATCAACATTCATTTAAATATTAGTCTTTACATTAAAACGAATAGTCATTCTGATACGAAGCCAAATGTTTGTTGTTCCTCACATAATTCCCCTGACCTTCTGGAAAAACTATTAAGGTTATTTGCAATTAATTTTATTCTGTATAACTAGCTGCATGTCCTTAAAGATCATTTAAGTGTGTACTTGTCTAAAGAAACCAATGGCAAAATCTTTCCAAGTACAGGCCTTTTTAAATCCAAGAGCTCTGGTTTCAGGGAGAAGAGAAAATAACTTATTTATGCAAAGTGCTGATACTACCACTCCAAAGGAGAATCCACAAGTGTCCAATTTCCAAGTGTCATGAAAGCTGAATACAGCATAAGGCATATAACAAAGCTACTGAACTGCATGCAGGCAGTGGGAAACTTGTTCTGAAATAAACATTACTTTTAATTTCATTATTGTCTTTAAGAATTGTTGGTTTTATTGTGATTTTAGAACTTTTCCTTTTGAAAATTTATTTTGGAATTTTTGCCTGAAAAGATTATTACAGAAATAAAATAAATAAGCAACTTGTTTGTTTTCCTATCATGACCAAACAGAAATAGCAGTTAGTCCTTGATTAACAATGGTAATTGGGGGCAAAATTTCCATTGCTTACTGATGTAGTTGAAAAGCATGCCGTCACATCACTGTGCAGTTTAGCAACAGAAATCCCAGCAGCTCCCATTGCCATCATTAACAGAATCCCACTGGTCATTAGGCAAGGACCAACCTCAATCCAAGCTTTCCCAGCTTGGTCCCTCCCAGGCCCAAACTTTGGTAAGGAAGGGGAATGTCTCTTTTTGAATTCCTACCACCCACCCCAACCCTCCCTGAGGCCATTCTGTACTCTTAGCAATGGTGGGCACCCAGCAGCATCAGAATTGAAGTAGAAGCTCCCTGACCTCTATTTCATGCCCCCAGCGCCACTATCGGCATCAAAGAGTGCCAGCTCAAGACCATGGCGAACCACCCCAGCATCCCAGCACAAAGCCTCACCAACCTGAGCTCTACTGGCTGTGCTGCACCCAACTGCCATCTTCCTCCCATTGCTGAGAGGTGTGCCCGTCCTGGCCCTACGTCAGGAAGCTGCTATCTGCACCATGCCTTTTTCCGAAGGCTGCATGTGCCACTATCATGATGTTTTGGAAGATACTTCTTAGGCCTCCAAAATCTCTTGAGAAGGTCCACCTTTCTCTAAATTGTTGTGTAGCCTTCTCATGAAGTTTCAGACACCTGGAGTTGGCCATGGTTGGCTGACACTACTTAAAGCCCTACTTCAGCAGCACCAGCACTGTCACTGCTGCCAAGGAATGCCACTGGGCAGGGTGGTCAAAAGGGCAGAGTTGGGGAGGGGATAGCAAGTAGAAGTGATTGATGTAAGTGCTGATCACAGCCATGACATTAGGGATTGGGTATAAGTACTATTCATTCAGCATCACTAACTTTGAATTGTTGCTGAGTGAATGGTCTTTAAAGCAAGGACAACCTGTACTTTTAGCCAGTCTCTGTTGGAATTACTTGTGAATTTCTGAGTTAGTGTGTCAGAAATCAGGTCAGCATTAAATTGCAAAAATTCAAGTGCACCACAGTCATCATTTTTAAAAGCAAGTGTATTACTAACACAATAGAACTAATGAAAAGTTCTCAAATGTAACTGCCACATTGGACCCAGCATTAGAGGCCTAAGACTTTTTTTCTTTCTAAGGTAGTAACCAAAAGCAATCTGAATGTTTAAAACTAAATTGATATAATTATCAGCTGGGAACAAAGGGAAGGAATCTTGAAAAAAAGGGACACTGCTTCTGGAGTGACATGTTATTTTAGGCCACATATTATTTCAACATTTTTGTAATTCCTTGTTGTGAAGCCATAAAATTAATTTTTAATTATTTATTACATTAGAAAACACATTTGTGAGTTGTTTCAGGAGTTCCTATTGGTATTGGTAATTGTTTTATCAATAAAAATTTCTAAGACTGTTCCCTCCTGGCTTCCATATTATGAGCTTATATTATTTAATAATATTTAGTCAGTGAATGACCAGCAAAAAAAACCCAGATAAATAAATGTAATAATATATTAACAATTAGCAAAACAAAGCATAAAATATAACATTTACTTCTCAATACAAAACCAAAACAACAGGTAGTTTTATGGAAGATAGTTATATCCTAATGGATAAAGAAAAAAAAACCCATAAATTTGAACAAGGAAAGCTGTTGATAATATCAGAAAAGGGTTGTCCAGACAAAGCTATGAATGCCGAATGGTGTCAAAGTTGCTGGGCTGGATAGACCATAGGAAGCTCTGCCATGGTAAAAATGGGCTGCAATCTCCATATGGGGTTCAAAAATGGAGTCTGGTTTATTGGGATGTCCAAGTCCTGTTGCAGAGTTTCCTAGATATAGCAGATTGTCTGGATCCTTTTGGCCAGCATTCATGCCTCAAGATGGAACAGAAGTTACATCACTTACTCTGATCCATACTATTGACGAGAGCATCTTTTTGGGCCACCTGTGTGGACTAGGAGTAGGGGCACGATTCCTTCCTACGTGGGTCATTCAAGTTGGCAGCAGGGCTCACCTGAAGCTTGACTTCACCTTTGCTTTTTAACAGATATCTATATGAAGTTGCTGGGAGAGGAAACTTGCTGCCTGGGATTATATGTTATCAATATGCTGATAATATCCTACTGTAAATCTTGTTTTCATACCTAGCTGGAGATGCAGCAGAGTCCTGATCCAAGCTGCAGGACACTGCATGAGGAGAAACTGACTGAAGCAAGATGGACATGTTTATTCATCTAACGAACCAGGTTGTAATCAGCTGTTGTACTGACTCTGGAAGGGATTGAAGTCTTGAAGTCTCCATTAAGAGAAGATCTGTAAGTCAAACTTCTTAGTCTGACAGCTGTTGTTGGATCTTCAGTTAAAGCCACTGCCAAAGATGTCTTCAGCCAGTTTCAGATGAGGCCCCAGAGGGGGCTCTACATGCCTTTAGTGACAGCAACTCATGTCCTTATCACCTTTAGAGTGAGTTGCTGTAACACATTTTACATGAACTGCCCTTGTGGAGAATACAGCAGCCCATCTACTGATAAATGGAAGATTTTAAACCCACACAGCTCCAATTGTGCAAGTACTGCAAATGTTTCCAGGTTGTTCAAAGTGCTGGTTTTGGGCTAGAAAGCTCTTTATGATTTGACTGTCAGGTATCTCCAGGACTGTCTTGTTAAAGTTCAACTTGCCCTTCTTGTTTGCTTAAACTGGAAGAGGATATTATGGGTACCTTCCCTCTGAGAGGTTGATGAGAGACAGGATTTTTGGTAATAGCCACTACACTCTGGAATAACCCTATATTTCTTTCTTATTGGAAATGTTAAAGAAAGAGCCATTTTGTAAAGTATTGGATAGCAGGTTAATCTATTGAAACTGGATGTTGTCACTAGAGGTGGTACGGTATTAGCTGTTATGAATTGGTTTTTAACTTTTTTTCCATTTTTACTGAGGATTGTGAATCATCTCAGGATTAATGAAGTGGAGCAGTATGTTCAAAACTACATAAATAAAAATGAGTTGAATTATATGTATATTTGAATAATTAAAAATTCAAATTTCGGTATCTTATTTGACAATAGTGAAAAAATGGATATGGAAGAGAGTAGTAATTAAGAAAAGTGCATAAATTGGCTAGAATTATGAATTAGTATAAAAACTGTATGAATTAAAACCTCTAAATATAAAAAAAATATGCAAAGAATTGTCACAATCATACACATATGCACAGCTGGTTTACAACTGAATAATCTCTTCCAACCACAATTACTCAGTAAATGTTGAGGACATAAATTATTCCAAAAAATTTACAGATACTTGCATTTGAAGCCTAGTAAATTGTGGTCTTAATTATATATATATTTAAAAAATAAACTATATGCCATAAGATTTTAAGTAGCTGAGCTATTTAATAGCACAACTCAGGATATGTGTAGCCAACAACGAAGGTTCATAAACTGTTACTTTTTCTTTTCCTGAATGTCTGATTTTGTGAGGAGAAAGTGACAAATCTCTCTGACTTAGTATAACACACATCTTCAAATTTCTATAGATAAAAGTAAATAGCCAATCAAGTTATTAAAAGCGCATGAATATTCACAAAACTCAGAAATATTGTCTTTGAGATCTGCAGTACAATACCACTTGAATATATAAGCTTCTCAAGTAAATATGTCATTTGTTACATATATTAGATACATTTAGAAGTTTAATTCCTAACTGAAATCTTAACACTGTATTAAAATATTTAACATATTTTAATAACATAAAATATTTAACATATTTTAATTTTATAGAATACTGAAATAGAAATATAATTTAATAAATTTATAAATATTGTTTGCAATATTTGAAACCTAATGCTGCAAATAATCCATCTCATTTGAATTCACAAAATACATATTTAAATGTAAGTTGTATTTTTTCTTAAGCTTCCAACCTCAATATCCCCTCAATGTCAATTAAATATTGAACCTGCCATGATATTTTTTAAAACCTTGGTTCTGTTTCCACTTTAAAGCACCATAGGAGGCAGTTCAAATCCAGAACTCTTGCTCTCTGGACTACCTTGAGACTATTAGAAGCAGAAGTGTTTTCTGTTAAGCTTTTGAATGTTCTGCAAATGTTTGAGAAAGGGGCACTTCTTAAATAGTATTGCTGTTAGCAAAATACTCCTTCTCAAAGCAGCTATAGGTATTCCTCAACGTACAATCTTCATTCAATGACTGTTCAAAGTTATAATGGCACTAAATGACAGATACAACTAGTCTTTGGAGTTTATCCCAACACCTGGTGGTCACATTATTGCAATTTGAATGCTTAGTAACCCTTCACACTTACGATCATTTGCTAAACACCCCATGATCACATGATTGCTATTTGCAATCTTCCATGCCAGCATCCCTAATAAGTAAAAGGGAAGCTGGCAGGGAAGACTGTAATTTGCTGGGGTACATCTCCCCTACTTACGCTCTCTCCCCCAACCCCTCTGCATTCACACAGGTCACTTGTGCACACTTCTCAATCCATGCTGCATACCCAAGCCTCCTCCCCAAAGTTGTACAGTGCCGCTCAGACACTGTATTGATTGATTGATTGATTGATTGATTGATTGATTGGTTTGATTTATATGCTGCCCTTCTCCGGAGACTCAGGGCGGCTTACGATGCATTAAGTAATAGCCTTCATACTTTTGTATATACCTGCTTAGTAGGGTTTTTAGCCCCCCCTAAGCGGTGTTCTTTTTTTTTTTTTTAATACAAAGTCAGCTTATTGCCCCCACAATCCGGGTCCTCATTTTACCTACCTCGAAAGGATGGAAGGCTGAGTCAACCTTGAGCCGGTGAGATTTAATCTGCTGATCTACTGAACTGGCAGTCAGCTGAAGTAGCTGCAGTACTGCACTCTAACCACTGCACCACCTCAGCTTTATAATATACTGTACACATCCTCACATCGTCTGTCCGACCTGCATAACACTACCCGCAGAGGCCCACACACCCTCCCCAATCTACACAGCACCTCTTGCGTACTCCCTTACTCTCTCCAACCCATGCACTCTTCTCAACCTTCCCCAACCCATGCATCAATCATGTACACATACTAATCAATGCCACACCTCTCGCATATCCCCATGCTCCCTTCCCAATTCATAGCATGCCTCTCAAGCATCCCTATGCATTCTCCTTAACCTACCCTGATCAGCAATGCCTCTCCTACTGGCCTCTGCCTTAGCCTTTGAAATCCCAATTGTTTAAATAAAAAACTAAGATTTAAGACAGATTCAGAACATACATGCCGTATGTTCAAACCCAAAACCCAAAAAAGATATGGAAAAACATGATCTTTGAACAGTCAATCAGAATAGAGCTGAAAGGGACTTTGGAGGTCTTCCTGACCAACCCCCTGCTAAAGCAGGAGAATAATACCATTTCAGATAGTGCCAGAAAAGAAACTGGAAGTCAATGTATATGTTTCAATATCTGAGGGGGAATCTCTTTGACAAGCTGCAGGTAACAGGTCAGGTCCAAGGATTAAACAGCTATAGTGCTGGCAGACTCACAAATAAACTGTTTCCACATCTGATACTAGATCTATTAGAAACAGTTTATGCTACAATCCAAAGTCATTTTTCTCATTTACATATATTTATATCTCTTATTGCCTATCACCAGTGTTCCCGTTCACTTGCCATCTATCAACGTAGCTGTTGTCTCTGAAACTGGTATCATGAAGATGATTTCAAAAAGCTGAAATACATATAACTATTGGAAGTTGGAATTTTTTTTAAGATAGAAGAAAAAAAAAACTTTGAATGGTTATCCACACCAATTTCAAATATGCTAATCATGATAGTCATGGTATACAAAGATACCTGGCCAAACTGCAGTTACAGTTTTCTGATCATCAAGAAGACTGACATTTGACCAGTCCGTGACTTCCCTCCAAAAAAAGAAAAAGAGAGAAAAGAACTTCAGATATGGGTTAAATACCAATTATCAGAAGGATAATGGGGAAACTGTCTCAGATTTTAATCTCTCTCAGAAACTTCACAAAGTTCTAACCAGCTACATGGAGATTTTTCCATATCAATGAGTGGAAGAAATATTAGTACACTTGCAACAACAATAATACACAATTTAATTAACATAATGTATAATGATATTTTTTATTTACCAATCATTTAGTTGAAGTAAATTGCACAAATCAAGTGGGAGACAGATCAATTGATTCAATATAGCTGAAATTCCTTACAAATATTTTTATCTGCCTTAAAGACACAACTGTTATCCAATTCTTAAATGTTATCTGCTTAGTTAACAAAATAATACTGGTACTTGTATATCTATGGTAAGGATAACAAAAATCATAAAACATTTCTAGTTAACCACTCTATATTTTTAAAATCATTTAATCATCAGATTTAAGAACATAATAAAAAATAGGCAATTAAACCAATGATTTCATGATGCTGATTTAAAGTCCCCATTTCTATAAGTTTTTGGATCAATCAGATATTAAATAAATAAGTTTAAATAAGTTGGTTACCCTGGCAAAGTATTTTCTTGCCATGCAACTCTGAACACATCTCGGATATAGGAAACGTTTCCAGAATGGGCCTTTGACTGTTATTTTCTAACCATTTGGTGGACTACTTGAAAAATACAGGTAACTGGGGAAAAAAACTTTTGACACCAACATTTTCAACAAATATGCTACCAATTAGATGGTCACAACATATCTTTAAATAATCTTTTATAATATTAAAATATCCCAGTTTCCCCTGAGGGAAAATTAAAAACCTGTCTAGGCTTCATTTTTTTAAAACAAAAAGCACTTTTAATTCCTAATATTCATTCAGAAGTTGCAGTGCTGCTTATCCTTAATTAGAATATACGACAGATGTAAACATGTGTAATCCTTAATACACTTATAATAGGGCTTGTTTAAAGGCACTTAGGATTTCAGCCTTGATATAATTTATAACATATCCTAAGCACTCTATTTTTAAAAAGTAATTTGATTTAAACCTTGCCTTTCTAATTAACTGACTACTCAAGGTGGCTATATAAATTATTCCCATAAAGTGAAGAATTGCAAGAACAAGGTATTGTTAGACCAGCATACTATTTCCTATGGTAGTCAACCTGCCTCAAAGCTCTCCCTGCGAATTCCAGAAAGAAAAAAAATGACAGGGTGATTTTATGAACAGTGTTCAGAGATTCAAATCTTCACCAAAAAATATCTCCCAACAATTAAAACAAGGAAACTAACTGCCCATGGGTGGAACAAAGTACAGTAATTATAATTTTCTGCAATGTTTCTGCAAATTTGCCTACTTTTGCAAATAAAATTTCATTAAATTACACCCATTGCTAATGTCATCAGTTAATTTTCTTTTTTTGCTAAGACGTTAGGTGTTCCTCCTCATCTTCCCTAATCTAACACCAAAAATAACAAATGACAACATCTGAATCAACCTCTCACATTTTAAAATTAACACTAATCAAGCTTAGTCTTAAAGGATGTCATTTCTTTAAAGACCCAGTTAAAAACAGAAATTTCTCAAGAATTGATACAAGCAAGTCTGCTTGAGAAATAAGGCATTCAGAAGCAAATTATTCCAACTAATTCTGCAGTAAGACAGACTGTCGATCTTCACCTTTAAGTGGAATACACATAATCACATCCTTTTATTCCAAACCACAATTACACTTGCCCTGCTAGGCAGAGAAAACTGCCAAGTAGGAAAAAAAAACCCCCTACCAACTGCTTGCCCATATGCACTTCCAAGAACATCACAAAAGGCTTGAAAAATAATAGCAAAGCAGGAGGCATTCTTATAACACACTTCAACCCAGCCAGGTTTGATATGTACCGTATGTTTACTAAGATGCAATAAAAGCCTGTACAGAAACAACTTTTTTTGTCTCTTACCCAGGAAAAGTGTTAGGAAAAATCTTCCACAATTAAAAATATATCTGGCAGCAATAAACTACAGGTAGTCGTTATGGCCATAATTGAGTCCAAAATTTATGTTGTTAAATGAGACATTTGTTAAATGAATTTTGCCCCATTTTACACCCTTTCTTGGCTCAGTTGTTAAGTGAATCACTGCAGTTGATAAACTTAGTAACCCGGCTGTTAAATGAATCTGGCTTCCCCATTGACTTTGCTCGTTCAGCAGGTGGCAAAAGGAGATCATGTGATCTTGGGACACAGCAACACGGTCCTAAGTATGAGTCAGTTGACAAGCATCTGACTTTTGATCACAGGGATGCTGGAAAGGTCGTTAACTGTGAAGAATGGATCTTTTTCCCAGTGTAGTTGTAACTTTGAACGGTCACTAAGCAAACTGTTGTACGTCGAGGACTACCTCCAATTTTATGTGGGGAGCAGTTGCAAACTACCCAAGAAGGGCAAGACATTTCCTGCAGCAATGGAACATTATAAATAACCCTTGTTAACTAACAGTTCAATTTCTACCACCAAGCATCCTGAACAATATTGCTGGGGGAAAACCCATAGTGGGTCTGGGTGCTTCCAATGTTTTGGCCAGGAGGGAAAACTACCCCCAATAGAGACTCTATTAAACAAACATTTATTTCTCTTTATTAGACCAATTCCTCCTGTGTCTAATAATCACACCTGGCCCAATAAAAAAGAATTCGATTCCAAATCTCTTCTTCACCTGGCTCGTTTTCTATGGACAAGCTTTCTTTTTTTTTCTTCCCAGGGGTGTGTGTGTGTGTGTGTAAAACTGCACACTGGTGCATCCTTTCCTCCCCTTACTTGACCCTTCTACTAACATCTGGAGAGTTTAATAGAAGGGTTGCCTGTCTAAAAGGAGAACGAAGCATTTGAGGTTTTTTTTTTTTCGGGGGGGGGGGAGAAAGGTTTCTATCATTTGCCAAATTATCCAAATCCTCTGCCTCCCAAAGAGGGGGGTGGGGTTTGAAAGTGGGGAGGGGGGGTTTAGTAGTCATTATTTTAGATGCCCCCCCCCCGGTCGCCCTCAAGTCCTTTCGGGTAGGCCCTGGTCCCGGTGTCCCCCCCCCTCAGAGAGACGCCTCTTTCCCGAAACGCAAAGCGGTTTCTTTCCCCCCCTCAGACTTAACTGCCTTCCCTCCCCCCTCCCCTTCCCCTCCCCCCTCCCAAGGCCCCGGGAAGCTCAAGTTCACCCGGTTGGTTCCCAACCGACGAGTAGTGGGGCGGGGGGGGGGAGGGCTGTTGCCTGGTCCCGGCCCATTCGGGGCGCGCTCACCTTCTGTATCCGCTTCAGCGCCATGGGCAGCGGAGAATGCGGGCGGACCGTGGTGTGGGGGAAGCTGCGAGGAGGAGGAGGAAGAGGAGGAGGAGGAGGAGAGCGTCGGCTGCTCCAGGAAGGGGGAGGGCGGGCGCTCGCGGGGCGTGTTAAGGCCGGAGCCGAGGTGCCGCTCCGCTCCCAATCGACGGATCTTTTGTTTCCGCTCCTACTCGTAGACGGCAAGCTCCGCCCACCGCCTCCTGCCGCCCCGAGATGCATTCTGGGACGCGTAGTTCCAGCTGGGCGGGCGGCCGTTTCACCATCCTCCGTCTGGAGTTCTCTTCGTGGGTACCGCCAGTTTAGGTTGATGGTTGTTAAGATCCGAAGCGTCGTTGCCAGGGTGGAGAGGATTCCGGTTTTATATGAGCCCGCTGCAGTATGAGAGCAATATATTTATTTATTGGTTCGATTTATATGCCGCCCTTTTCCGGAGACTCAGGGCGGCTTACAATGCGTTAAGCAATAGCCTTCATACTTTTGTATATACTTGCTTAGTAGGGCTTTCGCCGCCCCCCTCCCAAGCGGTGTTCTTTTTTTATACAAAGTCAGCTTATTGCCCCCACAAACAGGGTCCTCATTTTACCTACCTCGAAAGGATGGAAGGCTGAGTCAACCTTGAGCTTGGTGAGATTTGAACTTGCAGTAATTGCAGGCAGCTGTTGTTACTTAACAGTGCTTTAGTCTGCGGCGCCACCAAGGCAATCTGGGGGAGGCTTTAACAGTTCTCATTCTTCCCCCCCCCCAAGTTTTTTTAGAATAGAATAGAATTTGTTATTGGCCAAGTGTGATTGGACACACAAGGAATTTGTCTTTGGTGCATATGCTCTCAGTGTACATAAAAAGACAAAAGATACGTTCGTCAAGAATCATAAAGTACAAGACTTAATGATAGTCATAGGGAACAAATAAGCAATCAAATCATATTAGGAAACAGTCAATATAAATTGTAAGGATACCAGCAACAAGGTTAGAGTCATACAGTCATACATATTTTTTTTATTTTTTTACTAATGCGCGAACAGTGTGGCACCTGAGTGTCATACATTTTAAGTACAAATAAAATAATATTCATCATATTTACTACATTTGACAAGCTTATATAGTTCTGGTAATGGTACGCCTATTTATGTTGAGTTATAATCTTTCATTATTTAGTTATTCAATATTTCAATATGTTATGTTTTTATGCCAATCACCATATTCTGAGAATCATTCCTTTTAATACAAATGTTATTAATCATATTTGTTACATTTGGCAAGCTTATATGGTTCTAATAATACACATATTTATGTTGTTATAATCTTCCTTTATTTAGTTATTCAATATTTCAATATGTTATTTTTATGCCAATCACTATATTATTCAAGCATACTTAATACCATCGTTCAAGTTCTGATTCCTCCTCATTATTATTTCCTCTTATATAAAAATGTGTATTCCATTAATCCCCCTCACTCTAGTTTCCATCCCTATTCCAACTTTTAATTATGCCACTATTATATTTAAAAACATTCGCTTTATATCCTTTTCTCTTGCTTGCTTTAAAGCTTTAATTGTTCGTTTCTTAGCTTGCCTCTCATATTCCACTCTTGGGGAATTAAGAGTGAGACAGTTCTCACTTTTAATGTTTATTTTAAAAAGGTTGGGTTTTTTGCAAAGTAAAAACAAAAGAAATGTAAAGAGAAAAAAAAGAACAGTGAAAAATAGGAAAGAAATGGAAGGAAAAAGAGAAAAAGAAAGAAGAAAAAAAGAAAGAAGACTTTTAACATTTCTCCATTTAGGGAATCAAGGGTTTGTATTTCTGCAAATTTCAGCATTCCTTCCTGTCAACTGACATTTCAGTTGGTTAAATAAATTTAACCAATTTATTAGTTAAATTGAACCAATAAATAAATAAATAAATTTCTCTCTTTTGGAAGTGGGAGATGCTGTTTTGTCATAGCTGGATGACTCTCCCAAGTACCCTTCAAACATTTCAATTTATTTCGCTACTGTGCGGGGGTCACCGGAGCTAAGGGTGGTGGGGGGGATGAGCTTCAACTAAATTGAGTCTGTCAATGCTGTGAGGTTTCTTTTTTAGTTTGCAAACTAAAGTGCCATATTAAAATTGGATGGGACTAAAACTTCTGCATTCATTTATGACACGTAGGTGAGCAAGCGCCTCTAGCCCCAGAGCCTTATGGGGACAGTCACATTTATGACTCTGGAAAACCTTTCTCGTCATGGTTAACAGGACAATAGTCCACCATTTTAAAGTGAAAAACAGATGAAAGCTAAAGATCTTTGTCTAATCCTAAAGGAGAACTGGATTTGGTCTTGGAAAAAGGGAAAAATGGGGCATTATATGTACCTACAGGTAGTTATCTTCAGTCTGAAATTTATTTATTATCATATCAAATTGTTCTTTTATAGAATTACATGTTAATAAAATCTGCAATATTCTGTAAAATTATGTTTCTCAGCAAAACCCAAATTACTGTGATGAAATAAAACTTTAAAGATGTCCAGTATGTATGGCTTTAATTAATACTTAATTCTTCTAGCCTGAAAGAAGAGAAACTATATTAGCAGATCCCTTCCCTTAAGTACAAATTAGTGTGCATTGCAAATTATTTTGTAGTTTAATTTTGTAAGCAATCTGTTAAAGGACAATGGTTCTAGATTAAATTATGAGTTCCCAATTTGCCTGCTGGAATAACTGAGGAAGGCAGAAACTCTGCATGTTTAGCAACTGCCTCATAAATGGAATATCAACAAGCACAGTATTCCTTCCGTAGGGATAGAATGAGATATTATATTTTCAGAATATTAACCTGCTATGATTCCAAGTAGATTCCCGTACCAGAAAGAGATGGCAAAGCGGGAACATGCTGTTACAATGAGAAATGAACTTGAGCACTTTCAAACAGCCTTTTGATTATTATAACTATAGCTGCTGCCATTCCCTATACCTGCACAGCTGGTATTAAAAGACCAATTCAAATGCCTTATGCATTTTGTTTGTGAAAGTTGGAGATTGCCAATTCAATTTCTTATCAGGTTGCTTTAGTAGCATCCTAAAGAATTATGAGAAATTCAACTAGCATTCAGCAAATGTATTTAAATGATAGTTGAAATAAATCAAATGAACCCAATATAACAAATCTGTGCTAAACCCTAGGTATCTCAAAGAGTGCGCCATTGTGAGGATACATACATGGACACAACCCTTCCTGTCCCCCTTTTAAAACAAGCTGTGGGTTGATTAGTACTGCTGGGGGCGATTTTGACTCAATTCTGTCCAAACCCAAGTATTAGCACAACAAACCCAATATGTGAATTTTTGCTGCATATTCAAGAAGGTATGACTAAAACTATTGTTTAAACCCAGCCTAGGGACTCTTTTCATTTGTGGGATATGCTTAATCAAAGTTTAGCCATACATAGCACAAAGCAATAGTATATCTTATAATTATCTTATGTGAGTGCAGCCATTAGGGGTACTCTAGTGCAGGGGTCTCCCAACCTTGGCAACTCTAAGACTTGTGGACTTCAGCTCCCAGAATTCCTCAGCCAGCAAAGCTGGCTGAGGAATTCTGGGAGCTGAAGTCCACAAATCTTAAAAGTTGCCAAGGTTGGGATACCCCTGCTCTAATGAGTCAAAGTTGACCGTTTAATTTGTTTTAAGGCGCTTTGCTAATTGTGGTTTATTCAGAGACCAAACAAACCATAGCTTAGCATCTTAGCCCGAACGTAGCCTACGAGAAGCGCCATGAAACGAATCCCGTCAGCACCCTTTCCTCTCAAAGCGCGGAGTTGGGGCGGGTGGGGGTTTCCAATTGGTTAGGGCTCAGCTGGCCCTTTAAGAGCAGAGGACCCTCCTTCGTCGCCATGTTCGGGGCCTCCGCGCGCAGGCGCAGCTCGGCCTCTGGGCACAACCTCGCGTGTCCTTTGCTTGGAGAGCGGAGCGCCTGTGGAGCCGGGCGAAGACACGATGGGGCACAACTCGAACTGCTCCGTGAGGGGTAAGAGCGGTAAGCGATGTGTGTCTGTGAGGGGGGGGGGCGGTCTCTTCTGTCGTTTTACTAGGTGGGAGGGGGAACTATTTTTTTTTTCTCCCGGCGGCAACTCTAGGGCCGCTTTCCCTTTCTTCCCCAAAGGCTGCACCTCGCCCTCGACACGGGCTACACGTGTCTTCTTTCTCGCGCTCATCCCCACGTGCGGGGCTGCCCTCGGAAGACAAAAGCCCGGCTGCAGTCGGACCGAGCGGGAGAACGCCTGCCTGTTTTTTTTCCTCTGCGACCTTCACACGATCCTCTCTCCCTCCCTGGCTTGCGTGTCAAGGGCGCGTCTGAAGATGGTTGTATTGTTGTGTTGGGTTTTTTTTTCTCACGTGACACCCCCCCACACACACACAGACACACACACCTGGCTCCTTTACCTTCTCAGGAGTTGGGAGTCCTCGCTTTATGACCGCCCCACTTGTTTGCAACCGAGGACGAAGCCCCTCGCCCCCTTTTTTTCCCCCTTGTGGCGCCCTTGCTCCAGATCTTGTTTATCCCCCCCCCCCGCTACTCTCTCTTGTCGAAACTTTTTATTTTTTAAAAAAAATAATACTCCGAGAACAAAGAAACTAGAATCATGGGATGCTTCCCTCCGAAATAATAGGAGGTTTCCTCAATTAGGATGGGTTTTGTTTTTTCAAAACAGCCTCCAATAGATCGTGTGCTTGAGTGACTCTCTTCCAAACCACCTTTGCCCGCCCCCCCCTTTACTCCTTTTAGCCTCCTTTAAATTTTAACAGGGTTGAGTAATATTGCCCACCTGCTGGGAAATTATGTGGCCCTAGATATCAGGGGGGAAAAAAATCAGGTTATAAATCAATGTTTAACCAGCTATGGGTAATTTTTGACTTTGGACCACAATTGAACCCAACGTTTATGTTGCTAAGCAAGGCGGTTAAGCGAGTGGCACTTTATTTTATGACTTTTTTATTTTTTATTTTGCCAGGGTTGTTAAGCGAAGCATTGCAGTAGTTAAGTGAATCATATAGTTGTTCAAGAGAATCTGGCTCCCCCCTCCCCACCTTTATCAAAAGCTGGCTGGAAAGATAGTGTGGATCAGGGGTGAAATCCAGCAGGTTCTGACAGGTTCTGGAGAACCGGTAGCGGAAATTTTGAGTAGTTCGGAGAACCGGCAAATACCACCTCTGGCTGGCCCCAGAGTGGGGTGGGAATGGAGATTTTGCAGTATCCTTCCCCTGGAGTTGGGTGGGAATGGAGATTTTGCAGTATCCTTCCCTTGCCATGCCCACCACGCCCACAGAACCGGTAGTAAAAAAAATTGGATTTCACCACTGGTGTGGATAGTGATCATACGACCTCTGAACGTTGCAACTGTCCTAAATTTAGGAGAAATGTCTTACAGTGAGAGCAATAAACCAGTGGAACGGCTTGCCTTCAGAAATGGGTGCTCCATTACTGGAGGCTTTTAAGAAAAGACTGGCCAGTCGTTTGTTTGAAATGGTATAGAGTCTCCTGTTTAAGCAAGGGGTTGGACTAGAAGACCTCCAGGGTCCCTTCCAACTCTTATTATGTTAAAATATATGCCTATTGCCAAACACCTGACTTTAGATTACTTGACTAGAGGGATGCTTCAATCATAAGTAGGGGAACTAGTCATAAGTCACTTTTTTGAGTGTGATTGTAACTTTGGTCACTAAATGAATGGTTGTAAGTCAAGGACAACCTGTAGTATGCTATTTTAATGGTGTGTTTTGTCTTTGAGACGATCTTCAGAGCAGTTTTCTTAGAAATACTAATTGTTACAAGAGTATTCTCTATCCCAAATGTATGAGGACTGACAGTTGTGTAAAAGGGATGCTTTGCATGTGCCCTGAGGTTGGCACGCTTGCATATTTAAGTGTTCAAGGGCTGCTTTCCAATTCTGAAAGCAGGTGTTAAATGACTCTGCTCAGGTGGAATACCTTTCCCTAAGGCTGAGCTAGATATCTGTCAGAGAACATGAACCAAGTGTGCTTTGAACTACAAAGGAACATCTTGGGCAAAAAATTTTTTAAAAACCCGCAGTTCTACCTGTGAAGGTTCAAATTAACTGATTTATTGCTAAAAGCCTATGCACAGGAATCTTCTCAACTAATGACCAATGGTTAGCTTTAGACAAGGGTAAATGGCTCTCAAGGGGGTAGGGGTTGTCCTTAGTTTGCTTGTGGCTCCTTAACAACTAAACTGATCCCTCTTTTTATTTCTCTCTGGCTTTGCCAGTCCTTCTCTTACAAACAGTGAAGCAATAAAAAATAAAGCAAAGCAGAAGAGAAGTTTTCTTGTGTGCTGTTAACAGTTATGAAGATTAAGGTGTCATGCTGTAAATAACTTTGGACCTGCCTAAACTCTTTTTAGATATAACTGTAATTGTCTTTGTGCAAAAAAACAACAACAAATAAAATGTCCTTGTGATAAGGATGTACGTGAAACAGAAAAACGTACTCCTTTATTTTAAGCTCAGGACAAAACAGTCCTACTCAGAATGTTCCACTGATGTCTGTCTTCAGCAGGAAGAAACAATTCCAGTGTTTTGAGGGGACAAAAAAAAATCAAAATATGTTCAGTATTCTACTATAGCAAAATGAGATTTTTAAACAACCCTTATTTTGGGGGTTCTTTTTGTCATTCAAGCCATACAAGTGTGAGGTAGTGCTCTAGATTAAATATTCTTTGTAACATATTCTACAGAAATATTGCTCAAAGAAATGATGCTTTTTTAAAAAAAAAATTTAAGAATTATTAGAAATAATTAAAGTACCTTCTGCAGCATAAGAGACGTATTAACTCAGCAAAACCACCAGGAATAATAATTTTGAGTGATTTCAGTGCAGCCAAAATACTCTATGGCTATAGGGTTGAGAAAAGCTCAGATGTATATACATGCACTGATCTTTTTTTTTTTTTTGCATAGATCTAACATCTGGCATGGTATAAAATTATTTACATACCCTGTTTCCCCCAAAATAAGACATCCCCTGATAATAAGCCCAATCGGGCTTTTTGAGTGCATGACAATAAGGCCAAGCGCTTATTTTCAGGGTTCAAAAAATATAAGACAGGGTCTTATTTTCGGGGAAACACAGTAATAACTAGTACAATTGCAGTTTCATTGTCTGAGATTTGCTTTCCTATTTTGTATACCTTCATTGGTTGCCCTTTTACCATTGATCCAATCTGTTGCTATACGTTTGTTGATTGTCATTACATGGGAGCTTTATTTTTGTGAAGGCTGAAAAGGGGGAAAAAAACTTCAGTATTTCTGATACTTTGAATAGCTTTTCTTGCTCTTAGTTTGGACCTAAGGTAGTAAAATAGAATAGCTAAACCTACATATAAAACAGCACTCACTTCACTATGTGAAGTATTTGTGAAATAGAAAAGAATAAATCATCTTAGTTTTATGCACACCGTTAAAATGTGTATTTATATTGCATGAATAAAAATTAAAATCAATTTTATATTATGCTGTGTTTATGATATACAAGTACTTACCACTTGATAATAACTAGAAGAAGGTTGGCTGAAATAGTTTTTATTTCTTAAAAAATACCTGGGCTTTGCACCAATTGACTAAAAATATGCAGAAAAAGAATTCCCAATGTTAGAGAACTTGTGCTACTGACAAATTTTTGCTCCAGAAGACGGAGGGAAGAACAGATTATTGTCTGTCCTTGACTGTACACCCTCCAAAAGAGGACTTAATCAAGAAAGTGAAATTAGCAGGAATATTGGAGGAAAGTCATCAAAACTAAGCTAAGACTGAACTTATTCAGACATATATCTTGAATTTCAAAGTGGATTTTTATACAGTTAGATCAACAATAAGTTAGATTCTATGGCAGGAGAAGCCAAACAGAAAAGGATTGCAAGATGTGTGGGAGTTATTAAAGAAGACATAGTAAAAGCAAAATTGTTTCAATGAATTAAAACAGTACAGGAGAAGAAGTTAATATGGCTGCCTACAAAATCATATGACAATCTCGAACAGAAAAGTATAGAGATACAAAAATATATTTCTACATGTAATGGAAATAGAGACAGTATGCCAAAGAAAACTACATGTAAGTAATCCTTGTGGAAAAAAACCATGATAGTCTCTGGTGGCAAAAAATCAGGAGTCTGTTAGCACCTTTTTCAATTAATAAATGTTTTCAAAAGATATATGCTTTCATGAAGACAAAGATTCAGAGCATTCAATCTGATAGGATATACCATTACAGACTTCAGAGTCAACTATTTTGGAAAAAAAATTAACTTTAATTCCATAATTAAGCAAGAGGTAGCTGAATTCAAATAAACCCAAAGGTTTCAGGCAATCTTAAGAATGTTTCAACCAACACAATGAGTTTTTAACAAATTGCAATTGTTAATTGATGAGGTATTCGTAACCTATCTCTCATTTAATCAGTATCTACATTATGAACCCTGATCCTTCTGTTGCCTCAGCCTAATTGAAATCCTATATCATTTTAACCATCCTAGACATCTGATGAAGTGAAGCCCACTAAGATTTTTTTTTTGAAGAACAGGATCTCCCATTTCTGCACCAGAAGGCCTTGGAATACCCTTCTCCTTGAGATTGGGCTGGCCTCACCTTTTTAACTTTCCAGAAGGGGGTAAAAAACTGGGTCTTCTCCCAAGTGCCAGGATAGGGTAAGATTGGAGTTTGAAGACAGTGATGCCAGTTACATCAAAGACGTTTGGTTGTGGCATCAGGTTTTTCTTTTGTAACTTTTTTATCACCATAATAATAGAATTCTTTATTGGCCAAGGGTGATTGGACACACAAGGAATTTGTCTCTGGTGCACAAGCTCTCAGTGTACATACATATATTACTTTGGAATATATTTTTATAGTACTTGAATTATGTCTATGGAGATTCTCAGTCATCTAGATCATGGTTGTCCCAAAGGTGCTTTTTCAAGAGGCAACTGGACTTTCTGGTTTTTCTTTGAAGACGTTTCACTTCTCATCCAAGAAGCTTCTTCGACTCTGAGCTGAAGAAGCTTCTTGGTTGAGAAGCGAAACGTCTTCAAAGAAAACCAGAAAGTCCAGTTGCCTCTTGAAAAAGCACCTTTGGGAGTACTTGAATTACTTGAGCTGTAGTGGCACAGTGGTTAGAATGCAGTCCTACAGGCTGCAGTCCTACAGTCTGCTGGCTGCCAGCAGTTCAAGTGTCACCGGCTCAAGGTTGACTCAGCCTTCCTCCCTTCCAAGGTCAGTAACATGAGGACCCAGATTGTTGGGGTCAGTATACTGACTCTGTAAATCACTTAGAGAGGGCTGTAAAATCTTAAGTGCTATTGCTATTGAATATATGTATTACTTGATATTACTTGAATAATACTTGAATATATGTATTACAACATACATATATTACTTTTATATATTTGGATTTCTACAGCTGTTATGATTGGCCCAGACTTGTATAAATGGCCATATAAGTCTTTTATAAATAAATAAATAAGGATGTATTGCCAGCTAAATTGTATTCTTTGTCTGTTTTTCTTAATGTTTTACTTTTCCTTCCTTTTCTGTTGGACTGCCAAAGAAGCATTTATTCTCCTTATAAACAGCAAGAGAATTTTCAGATACTGGGGGCTTCCATTCTTAAGCCTTTTTCCTTTTAAGCAGCTGCCTCATTGGATCAGACTGCCTGCCAAAGTGATTCTCTCCCCCACTTGGCTAATCAGAAGGCAATAAATGCTCCCCATGCTATCTTAAGGAACAGTAGGGAAGCCGAGTGATTCCCAAACTGGACAGGATGAAGCATCACATCAAAGGACATTGTTTTTTCTGTTTCCCCAGTCCATTGATCAGTGGATCTCAGGGCCTGGGAAAGCAGTCCCCCCCTCCCCCTTTGCAAACTGTTTGCATGGGAAAACACCTGGTGTAGCTCTCATCTGGGAGAATCCAAAGAAAAAGAAATGTCATCCTACCCAGCTCTTTCAATGTTTATCAGTAGAGGTTACCCTCATAACGAGGCAGTAAAAGCACCATCATTTCTTCTGTTGGCCTAGGCTTCCATCTCTAATCAGGTCTCAAGCAAAGGAAATGCATCACTTAGCTCACATGGGCAATTGAGAAGACAGAATGCCTCTTAGGATCCTGGGTGTGGGTTCTCCTGGCACCAGTTCATCTTATAGCTTTCTCTATCCCAGGCTTTTAGATGGGGAATTAAGGAGGGCCATCAAGAAGGTAAGCGTGCAGTGGACTTGGAGGCTGTTTTTATGAAGCACTCCCGGCCACAAACATTTGCTTAAATGTTTGATGTCAAGAGAGCCTACTGTCAGTTATTCATTGATCTGTTTTAGATCCAGGAATGGCTGAAGTGTTCTCTGAGCTCTGAGCCAGTAGTAAGAATTCTCAGATGCAGGCTCAGAGTGGGCCTTACCCATTGTAAAAAAAGCTTTCATTATTTCCAAGCTTTTTGGTACACATTCCCAGGTCATTACAGTATTGAATTCTAAAATTTGATGCCTAGGAACCTCCTCAGTTCAATTTCAAAGGCAATCATTTTAAAGATGGAGAGTTGCATGCAGACATCCTATCGATGGGCATAATAACATTCTTTAAACAGGAGGCTACTGGTTCACCACTCAAGCAATGGAAGCCATATCCCTGCTTATCTAATCCAGAGTGCCATGGTCCAAATAATATTTGATCAAACACAAATATAAACAATACAAATACTATCATGCACAGACAACTGTGGCTTAAAATTTGAAATGCAAAGCCAATCTAGTCTTAGTAGAACAATAGACAGGTGATTTACGAGAGCCCAGACATGCTCACATAATATTTTTCAGCCAGTCTAATAAGTACTAGGAGTCATTTGGAAGGCAGTGCTGGATTTGCTGGTAGTTTGCAAAGTTTCTGCCTCATGTAGAGTGCTGTAAATAAAAATGACATACCAAGATCCACCAGTAGAAGGCAGTGTTGCTTCTCCATCATCAGAGTCACTTGGGTGTTTGGTATAGTTGGTCCTAGTTGTATCATAGAACTGAAAGAGCTAATCTTAACCACTGATTCATATTGTCTTCCAGGTGGCCATGGCAAACACTGGTGATCCAGGCCATTCAATCATCTGTTTGCCTTGGTTTAATCAGAAAAGTTCTCATTTCTTTTCAAGATGTGCAAAGAGAATAGGAACTGGGGAGAATTCTGGATCTCAGAAGGGTCAGCTGACATATGTGATGTGACATGTTCTATATAGAAAATCTGAAACCCATAACTGGTTTTCCACAGAGGGCACCTTGGTTGAAACATCAAATGGTTCAAAGGGGAAAGCAGAAGTTATTTTGGCAATTATCAATAGTCTGAGTCTTCAGCAGTTCTTTTCTATCAGACATGACCTTCTCTGCCTGTTTTATAAACTATATTTGCAGGTCATGTCTACTTTCCACAAGGCATAGGGAATATGTCTACCATCTTTTTTTTTTTTTTTGCCAGCCAGCTCTTTTGAAATTTAAGGCGAGGAACTACACGTGTAAAAAGCTATCAGATGTCAATTGTAGAAGACCAAGGATTGGAATTGGTTAGCTTATGTCTTTGTTTCTTTCCAGCTATCTTGGCTACAAGCCATTCTGCATAGGCACCAGGTGGATTAAACTCTATATAGCCTCTCGCTACAAGGGACAGCCTGTTTCTGCCCTGGCAGGTATGATGGCCCACTTTACTAGAATCACAGCTACATTGGTTACAGAAAATTTATGACCAGAATTGCTATTGCTAAGCGATGCAGTTATTAGATGAGTTGTGCCCAATTTTATGACTCAGTCATTAAATGAATTCTGCTTCCCCCATTGACTTTGCTTATTAGAAGTCCTGGAAAGGTTGCAAATTATGATCACATGATCCCTGGGATGCTGCAACCAGTGTAAATACATGCTGGTTGTCAAGTGCCTGATTTTTGATCATGTGACTGCAGGTCACTGCAACATTCGTAAATTTAAGGATTAGTGATAACTTTTTTCAGGATTGTCATAATTTCAAGTGGTGGTTAAACGGTCATAAGTGAAGAATTACCTTTACTTTCTGTACAGCTGTCCAGTGGAGTAAAATATGCAGGATAGCAACACAGTCCTTTGAGAAGCACTATGAGTGTAGTTGGGTTATGTAAAATTTTCTTTGGCAGATGAATCTTGCAACAGGTTATTGCTAAAGCTCTCCAGCAAATAGATCCATCTCTTGGGAACTATTCCAGCTAGTGATAAAGATATTCTACAACTAGTAAAATTAAACACTGGACTTCACTATGAAGTACCTTTTTCTACTATAGAAAGACAGTGTCCAGGCCCACACTCCTTAGTTGAAGACAGGTTTTTCACTGTAAACATTTGTATTTACATCTCTTTTTCTTCTTTCTTATTTATGGAGCTTTTTCAGTTCTTTAACTAGGTTGGGAGGGGTGTTATTCTTTACTGCCACCTAGGGACTACAGAAGACTCTTTGATCCTGTTTAAAGGGAACCACCCACCCACCTAATAAAGAAATTTCATGGTAAATCCAACAATCTATCCCACTTCATGCTCTATCAGTTAGACTCTACCTCAAGTGGTGTTTCCATTTGAATATTTAAGAATTGCTGAGAAAGGCAACAATGATATTCAAAAAATAAGTACTGTGAAACAAGACTGAAAGAATTGGGAATGTCTATTTTTGGGAAGAAAAGGATTCTTTAAATATCTGAAAGGTAACTGCGCAGAAGGTAAAACTCCCTTCTAGAGCACAAGGCAATCATAGATTTAAGCTTCAGAAAGACAGATTCTGATTAAATGTTTGAAAAAGACTTTTTAACCGTCAGAAGGAAACTATTCAGTCGCTGAATAAGGTTGGATTCCAAGTAGGATTGATTTCCTGAATGACCTATTTCAATTCTACAAATATATTGCTGTATAAATCCTGCTAAGAATTTCAGTATTTTTCAATATCCAGTTCCCTATTGTATTTTTTGTGAAACAGCACAATGTTAATTACATACGTAAACATATTTTACAGTTTGTATCCTAGAAAAAGTATTTTAATTTTTTGAATTGAAATTGGCATCATATATATATATATATATACATGTATATATATACATACTGTTTAATTTATTTCCAGTTTAAGAGATTTTGGGAAATTAAAGGTTTGCAAGAATTCAGAAAAATCTCAACTGTATTCTTCATGTTACTTGATTATTTGATATCTCGAGTATTTTTTTTCCACTTGTTGCAAGAGAGAGAGAAATCTGAGAAGCAAAACAAATAAAAGCAACCTAAAGATGGTACAAATTGCAAACACATTATGTGTGATGGGTTGTTATCAGATGCCTCAAGATGCCTTCTAATCTGCAACAATGGAACGTGCTTTGGCAACATTTCCTATTGTTTATTTATGAGATGCATTTATGCCCAGCTCTGCAATGTGAAATCCTAGGGAAATTGGCAGAATAAACAATAAGAGCAAAGTAGTCTGTAACGGTTATTTATTAAATGTATGTGCCATCTTATCAGAGATGGTAGATCTGTTATAGAATTCTTTGTTCTCGAGAGGCAGATAATAGTCACTCTAAGGATCAGTGGATTTTTTATTTTGTTTAGTACCTTTTTGACTCGTTTGTTTAAACTAGATTTATACAGCATTGATCGAAGTTAAATTAGATTTAAAAAAAACATTTTTAATGTTTTGTGTAAAAAATGTATAGAAAAGTATAATAACCTAACTTTATTTTACCTGCTGATATAAAGATGAGAGATAAAGGAACAGCCCTGGTAACAAAGCAGAGACAAAAGAATCAGAAATGTTGAGGTGATGAAGAAGAATCTAAATAGAAATACAGGGAGAGAAATAAATAGTGAATCAAAAAAATGCAAAACATGTTCTTGCAAGCAAGAAGCCTTGCAAAATGATTTTCTGGTTTGGAGTGTACCTTTTATTGATTAAAACCTAATTATGAAAGCCCACTGTAAAAGGAAACCCTTTGAGAAGTATATTAATTAAGCTCTTCAGATCATCAATCTCTTTTTTAGAGAAAGCTAGCCAGTCCAAATGAAGATATTAGTATAATTAAAAACTGGTGATAGCTCTAGTATATCTTGATATCAATATACTCCAAACACCCATCACATTTGATTAAACTGGCTGTAATCGATATCCTGATGGTTTCACAAGTATGTACCTTCTTATTAGGTACTAAAATCATTGCAGTTTATGAATAAAATTTGTTTGAAACAATTCAAAATAATATATTTATGTACCTTCTAAAAATGAAAGTGACATGAGGATTCTGAAGAGTACGTTTAGTACAAAAACAATCCATGTCATTTTTATTAGAAATAAGCATGTTACAGAATTTTTTACTAGTTAATAAATACTGCTTTAGATTATGATTTAGAGCAGTGATGGCTAACCTTTTTGCCCTCACTTGTCAAAAGCGGGGGGAGTGTGGGGTGGGTGGGTATTGTGTGGCCACACCCATAATTCAATGCCTCCCGCCCCTCTGAGCATGCACGCGCCCCCCTGCACTCCCCCTGCTTTTGGCACGTGACAGCAAAAAGGTTACCGGTGGGCCCGGTAGGCCCTTTTTTCACCCTCCCCAGGCTCCAGAGACTTTCTTGGAGCCTGGGGAGGGCGAAAATGGCCTCCCAGAACCTCCACGCAAGCCCTGTACTTTATCTGGCATCCAAAACGGGCCACGTGGAGACTCCTGGAAGGGGCGGTGTGGGCAGGGCCAGGTGAAAATCAGCTGGCCAGCACGCACATGCGCACTGGAACTGAGCTAGGACAATTGCTCGCGTGCCCACAGATATGCTCCGCGTGCCACCTGTGGCACACGTGCCACAGGTTCGCCATCACGGATTTAGAGCATGGGTGTCAAGCTCGCCATGTCACCATCACATTGATGTTTCACGACATTTTTCCCCTTTGCAGAGCTGGGGTGGGTGTGGCCGCCAGTTTGACATCCCTGATTTAGAGCAAATCTACCACTCCTTGTGTCTAACCAAAAACATGGGCAAAGTTGGATACTTCTGAAAAAAGTTATGCATTGGATAGTAGTTTAAGGAAGGGCAGTCTAGTTGATCTTGTTTGTCGGTAGAGTTTGGTGGGATCAGAAAACTGCAGTTAGAAATAAATAAAATTAATTCCAAAGCAAACATGTTTTAACATTGCTAATTGGGGCTTATTTTCATGTTTAATAACACAGAGTCAATTTTTGAAGTTACAGATTTATCACAAGTAGAATTATAATACTTCGTACTTTAGATTCTGTCATTTATTGACTTCTGAATGGTATATTTGCAGCGACCGACTTGATTTTGAGGTATACAGTAAAGATATATATACAATACATCTTAATGCAACACGGTTCTACATATAATCTAGTATCTTGTTCTGGTAATGGGCGGAGTGTTTGTTTGGTTTTGTTTTGTTTTTTGGATGCTTTCAAGCCATTGTTGACTCCTGGAAAACGCCTGGACCAGTCCATGCAGTTTTCTTGGCAAGAGTTCAGAAGCCATTGTCTTCTTCCTATGGCTGAAAGGATGTGGTTGACCCAAGGTCACACAGCTGGCTTTGTGCCTAAGGCAATACTAAATCTCACAGTCTCCTGGTTTCTAGTTTAGCAGTCCTGTATCCTTTGTATGTGATGCCCTTTCTAATAATAATTCCCAAAATTAAATAGGTTCTTCCCCTGAAGTGGTCATCTAATGTATGATCCTTGAAATCATTGATGCAGTATAATTAATATATGTAACTAACATTCTACCATTAGAACACATATTAAGATGTAGTCCTTTGCCACTTACTGAGGAGTAAGCTCCGTTGGTTTGGCTGGAATTTAATTCTGAGTAGTCATGTACAGGACTGCATTTCATAGCTTCTGTTCTGAACAAACTTTAACAATAAGAGATAGTGCATGTTAAGAGTGGGGTGGGGAGCATGCAGAGAATTGGAAAGGTTTTGGAGGGAAAAGGGAAAATCTATTAAAAAACAGACGACAATCCACTAAGCATATCTAAGGAAACCAACAGAAAACACCTTGCAATTCTTGATTTTCAAGGTCAGGTTGTATCAACGAAAATTTTGACTGGTTTTCTATTTTTCTCTTTCAGTTGAATGGATTGCTGCAGTCGCTTTTGCTGCAGGAACAGCAGCTGTTGGGTATCTCGCTTACAAAAAGTTTTTTAGCAAGGGCAAAGGTTGTAACGGAATGGTGAACCTCCATATTCAGAAAGATAATCCCAAAGTAGTTCATGCATTTGATATGGAAGATTTGGGAGAGAAAGCAGTATACTGCCGATGTTGGAGATCTAAAACGGTGAGAGAACAGCATGCTCAAATCTCTTGTAAATTTTTATTGTGAATGTATTTGTTGAATTTCCAAAACAAAATAATGGGGGGGGGGGGGTTTAAACAGGAAGCTGTTACTAGAAAACTACTTTTTCATTGATCCTTGAAGTAATGATCAAAGAGTATTTGAAACAGAGAAATCATGATGTGACGAGAGAGATGTGAAGGCTCACAAAAATTGGGAGAGGGAAAACATTCCAAAATGTTTCTGCAAGAATTCTGTAAAGAATTGGCATATCCTTTATTTATAAATCAATGGCTAAGAGTTCCACAGAATATTAAATAAGTTATGGTCTTAAGTTAAGACTAATTCAACAAGATACACTTTTTCATGTTGGGTGTGTCAGAGATTGTTTCAGAAAGACTGGCTTTCAACACAAATACAATGGATCAGGGAATATTTATTCATATGATATTGGTTTGTCCTTCTATTGACTTATTTTGTTTCAATAGCCATATCTTAGTTAAGCTGAGATCAATATGGTTTAAAACAGGAATCCCCAACCCCCAGGTGGTGACCCACTATTGGGCCTTGAACCCTTCAGAACTGGGCCACAGAAGTGGCGGGCAAGCAGCGCATACATCTCTAGCAGTGGGCGGGTGCGGGCGCCCACTACTCACACAAATGGAGTTGCGCATATGTGCTTGCCTGCAGCTTGTGTGGAACCATCCCCCCCTGCCCCCCGGCCGGTCCGCAAACCCAGAAAGATTGAGGAACTCTGATTTAAAGAACTGAATCTACTTTTGAGTTATATAACTAAAACTTGGGATCTATTAAGAATTATAAATTTCTTGGACAATAGAACAACAAAAGAATTATTCTTCAATGGAAAAAATGCAGTTCTAAGACTAATTCAAATTCTTCATGTTTATGGAATGGAGATCAATTGACAAAATCAAAAGACTAATTCACAAGTTCAGGATTCAATTGTTTGCTTAAAAACTGTCCTGAATACTCTTATATAGAAAGTTTTTTTTATATTAAAGCGAAGAAGATAAAGGATGAAAAAAATCCTTTATTTTATCTTGTTTTTCTCACAAAACAAATTAAACACGAAATATTTTTTTAAAATATTTTCGTTTTAAGTGGTAGGGAAAGTGAAAGAAATTGATCTGTGATTTGATTGCTGATAGCAATAATGCTTCAGATTTGGAATATGAAATCTATTAGTATTTTATGGGACAAAATACATATCCTGTATTTCCCCCTATTTTTTATGAAAGTTAGTGAATTTTGTTAATTCAAACCAAAAAGGCATGATAGATGGAATGATTTATATGACATCTAATCATAATTGCTACTACTCTGCCTAAGCAGAAGTATCACAAAAACTATTAATTCTCTTGATTAATGCATACAAATCCAAATTTTTATATTGATCTGGAAGAGATCCACTTTTATTTACAATGAAAAGAATTGATAGGACTTTCATTCTGGTATAGCAAGATTTATTTGTTACATTTATTTGCTGTCTATCTCGCTGTGAGGCTACTCTAGGTGGCTTACAACAATAAAAATGAATAAATGAAAAGTAGTGTAAACATAACAGTAGCAAAGTAATGAAACAATAGAATAAACAGTGAAAAAGAAAATGAGAATACAACGATATGAGAATAAAAGATGGGTGGGTGGGGAAGCAGGGAGCAAGGTGGGGTTTGCTATCAAACTATGAAAGCTGCTAATCACCACCTCCAATATAGTACTCCCCATTGGGTTCCCCGGCCAACCGGCAGAGCCAAGTCTTCAGGCTGTTACAGTGCCAAAGTTGCCAAAGTTAATATCAGTTGATGTCCCAGTGTTGCTTGGAGCAATCAGAAAGTTCTTTCACAGATCTAGAGTTAACAGTAAACGCTGTCAGGATTTAGCCCAGACTGCTGGGGAGACGATACATCCTTTCCCTCAGTTTTGGAGGAAAAGACCAAGAAGGCAGACATATTTCTCTGCAGAAAACTTTTGCCTATGGTTGGATAGACTACATTTTCTTTTACCTGCAATTTACTTTGATGCCGACTCTTTATCTTGCTGGAGATGTACATTTGATACGTGTTTTCCTTTCAGTTCCCCTTATGTGATGGGTCTCATACAAAACATAACGATGAAACAGGCGACAACGTGGGACCTCTAATCATCAAGAGGAAAGACGTGTGAACAGCAAACGGTTGAGACACCATCAAAACGATATTGTCGCGATGTTCTCTGCTCACCAGTGATTGGTGTGAAAGAAGAACTTAAATTTCACCGAAGATGTTTAGATGTGGTATGCAATGCACTGCAGCACATGTAGTTCATGTTGCTTGCTTAAAACACTACAGTGTATATGTTAGAAACAATACCTGTGACTTGATTTTTTTTGTCTTGTTAAATGCACATTCTCATTAAGTGTAAAAAATAAAAAATCCTTTAGAAGGTACTTGAAACAATGGAGATGATAACATTAAATTATTTTCAAATACATTCTGTTCTCCTAAACTCTCCTTGCCAAGAGCCATGAGATTAAACCTATATTTTTGTCAATCTCTAACTAATATATAGCTTTCTGACTTTTTTTTTTTAAGAGATCTGCAAACATTGTAGATGGAAATCATATTGCACAACATTGGTAGGCACACATCTTACTGCCTTAACGTATCTCTTCTTTTCTTACATATCTATGGCATGGTAAAGTAGTCTGGCTGGAGGTAAGTGGTTGGATCTGTGCCACGGTCGTGAATTATTTTAGAGAAGGCAGATTACTGCATAAGCCTAAAAACATATCAGAAAAGAGGAAAATGCTAGAATGCACCTGTTAATTGACACACAACATCTTTTAGGAATGTAAAAGAGAAAGCAGGAAAGGGCTTATATTTCAGATGCTGTAGATATGCTATTGGAGAGGACATCACCTTGTTAATGTGGAGTGAAATAGAAAAACAACCTGAATTCTTTGAATTCTGTCAAAGTTCAGAATTCCAGCCTCTGGGATATGGAAGAAGACCAAGTGGCTTGTGCAAACATGGAAAGGTATGGAAGGTCAACTGGATTGAATATGCAGAACGTCAGATGCTGGACAGTAAAACTTTGTGAATTAAAACCTTTAGTAGGAAGACAGCAAGGAAAAAACTTAAGGGACATTCCAGTGCCACTAACTGGGATAGTGGAAGAAGAAAGCATACTTTATATACGTGTGGATAAGCTGAGAATTGTAGGTTCCAAAATTCACCCCAATAATTGGGCTCAGCTTATGTGTGGATGGGCTTACTTGTGAAAATATAGCGTGTGGTAATGCTTTTTAAAAGTACCCATATTTCCCATATATATTCATAGAGAAGCTCATCCATGGGTAAGCAAACCCAAGTTTTTAACCAAAATATCATGAAAAACATGGATGGCACATTTTTCACGGTATTTTGCTTAAAAATTTGAAAGCCAATTTATCCTTGGATGGTTTATATGCAAATATATGTATTAATGACAAGCAGAAATTGAGGGAAAGAGGAAACAGGAATATTAAGTAGGTTACAGCTTGATTTGTGTGTATTCTATTCTGGATGTAGAAAAACATTTGGCTTTGCAAATAATGTTTTCACTTGCGTAAATTACTAGCTCATACTTCATTAGGGTTCAGTACCCAAAATAAAATTCCTCATTTGTTTAACTACCGGCTCTGGGTGTACCTATATTAGCTCCCATCCTGATCCACCCTCTCACAATATTGACTCCTTGAGCAGTAAACCAGTATTCCTGCTATCTCAGCTGGCTAGTAGGAACCAGAATGCCTGGATTTTTGTCCTTAATGGTAGTAATAAACCAATTCTATATTGTTTACTGACCAGTGTATTGTGCTATTTATGAAATAAGGCAGTTCTGTCCAGTTTTTGGGGGGAAGAATATTGGGAGGGAGGTGCTTTGGGGCAAGAGATAGCTGGAGTCCTAGATGAAGACCTTGGGCAAAGTGAGTTATTTAGTGGTTAGAATTGCATTAGAATTTTGGTTTTGTTTTGTGTTTTAGTTAGAGTTGCTTTTTTGGTATTTTATCTTTTTAAACTGTTCCGTGTATCCTTTTGGTGCCTTTAATAAAGTTGAATTTTGTTTAAATCCTGGGATTGACTAATTGCCCTCTATTACCCACCTCTGCCTGGCTGAGCTATTGACTCCCACTTTTTTTTGTATGGTTTCTCTTTCTGTATTTAGCCACCTGAGGTACCCAGGTGGTGTGGAAGGGGAAAGGGGTTGTGGTGAAGGGAGGGGGTAGCAGTACTTTTCTAGTCGCTGTTCACTCACAGGTACTGAAATATCTCAGGAGGGACAGATTCAATCCCAAGGTTGCCTTTTCTCGTTATTACAAGGGATTGGATTGCATATCAAAACATAATTAAGTTTTAAAATTGGTATTCCATATGCAGTTAGCTATACCTACTGTTTTTCAAATTGCAAGTGGCTTTCCTCTGTGGCACTTAGCTAAATTACACTATACAAACTTGAATACTGGAGGTAATAATGTAATTGAACTCTTTTTTGCACTAAAAAGAATGGAAAATCTTAAGCTACTTGCATGGTTCTAAAATATTACAATCCCTTGCAGATGAGGATTTTTATTAGATCACTCTGGGTAATTTGTTGCTTGCGTAATTCATCCTGGGTATGGTAGAATGCATCATCTAATGGCTTGGGATACACATTATTGAGCCACAAATGACTAATTTGGTTCTGGTTTAATATGCTGTGGAAAAACTATGGGGTGTGTGATTCATACACATACATGCAGTTTGTAATGTTTCAGAGCTTGGAATGTATTGTTTTGATTTTGAAATACACTGTTCCAATTTCAGAAAGTGTTAATGATCTGTGCTTAATAGAAGGGTTCAGAGCTCAGAAAATTTCTGGTAAAATCAGAACAGTGACAGAATGGTTTCTGTAGGATCAGAATGTTACTTTTCAAACTTAAATATTTTGAAACAACAAAATCCAAATACTTTGGATTTAATTTGGAATCTGAATCTACTTCCAGCCTCATCATTATATCATTACACAATGTTGACCTCCAACATTTCTTGGGATTCTCTACATTCTGAAGTCTGCATCTGTAAGAACGTTCTGCTCCTTGCATTTGCTGTCCATGGCAAGACCTTATTTGACAGTGTGGCCCTTTAATTACTTTGGCATTGAGACAATGGGTTGGTTTGCAATTTATTTTTTAAAACCCTAACCTCCTCTGAAGTAAAAGAAAAAGAAAACCCTGTGGCTTATAAGGTTTTTACAGTATTTAGGCAGTCCATGGATTTATATTAAAAATGCATGAAACAAACCAAAAAGATTGGGAAAAATGATGGGAAGCAATTGCGTGCCATTGTCTATTACATCGCACATCAAGCTGAAAGTTTGATTATTAAGAACACATGTTCCATTGCATTATATTGCCCTTTTTGCTTGCTGTTCTTATGTGGCTTTCTGCATTCTCTGAACCTGAAATATCTATCTATCTATCTATCTATCTATCTATCTATCTATCTATCTATCTATCTATCTATCTTATCTATTTATTTATTTATTATATTTCTATACCGCCTTTCTCCCGTAGGACTCAAGGCGGTGTACAGTCAAGAAAAATATAGACACACAAACATCATAAAATTGCTAATTAAAATTATTACTTAGTTTGGTCAATTAAAGAGCCTTGGTAGTACAGTGGTCTAAAGCACCCTGTTATTAAGACCAGCTGCCTGCAATTACTGCAGGTTCGAATCTTGCCAGGCTCAAGGTTGACTCAGCCTTCCATCCTTTCTAAGGTAGGTAAATTGAGGACCCAGTTTGTGGGGGCAATAAGCTGACTTTGTATAAATATACAAAAAAGGATGAAGGCTATTGCTTAGCGCATTGTAAGCCGCCCTGAGTCTCCGGAGAAGGGCGGCATATAAATCAAATTTTAAAAAAAATTAAATAAAACCCAGAATTAGATCACATTTAAAAAAATCATTCACATGTTCATATGTTTAGCAAACTATGACTTTGTGTCTTCACTCTGACAAGTCTCAATTTCTGCATACCCAATATCATAATTACAATTTTGGTTAAAGAGCAGACTGTTGATGGGGTTGATGTAATAGGCTGTTGTGTGCCATACTTATCAATATTTTTAATCTCAGTTTGCCACAGAAAAACTACAGCATTGTACACCAAGTGGCTATATTTCTCTGCATATTTATTTATTGGTTCGATTATGATGGAACAATCTAAAAATAAATATTTTAGTCAATCAGGGAGCCAATTTATAATTCAATATATTGTGTGCACCCAACCAACTGGGACAACTGAGTAAATTGCGATCACGGTTAATTATGAAGCTTTGGCAAAACACATGGTGCTTGTACCAAGAAAACCATATAGAGGTGTGTCCATTCAATCACTAGAAATCCAATTCCCTTTTATCTTTTCTTTAACCCCAGGAAAGAATGTAATGGGAAACTCCCTCCAAGTGGGTTTAATAACCCAACAGCAAATAAAGAATGGTTTAGACTCAAAGAGGGTTGTGTGAATACAGCATGGTTTATGGCTAAAGGTGCTTTAAAAAAAAAAAACTTAAAAAAGACAACTCTGATCTTTTAACGCACCACAGTGAATCGAAAGATGCATGAAATATTTAGCCCCGTTGCAGAGCGGAAGCCACGTTCGGAAATAGCAACGAGGAAACGGCGTGTAAAACACCTCTTCTCTCCCCATCAGTGACTAAAGGCACCGTGGCCGCCGCCACCGCACGCTTCGGATGGCTTCAACAGGAAACACATTCAGGGCACTCCGAGCCCAAAGGGCGGCTTCAATGGCTACCAGCGCGCAGGCGCAAAGCGCGACGCGCATGCTCAGTTAGTGCCTCGGGTGGTACTCTTCGCCTCGCCAAGCCGAGGAGCGCTTAGCTCCCTGAGGGAGAGGAACGAAGGCGGACGCGCCATGGAGCCGCGGGCCTGGCCGGGTCTACAAACGGACGGCCGGGGCGACGGCGGGCCTTGAGGGTTGAAGCGGGAGGCGTAGCCGTCGCGGCTCTTTTAAAGGACATGGCCACCGAAACGCCTCGCCGTGTGGAGAACCGGGAAGCCGAGCGGTTAGAAGGACTTCCCGGCTCGGCGCCGGCGGGGGCAACGGCAGCGAACGGGGAAGAGGTGGAAGCCACGGCGCGGCTCCTCGAAGGCTGCGTGCCGCTTTCTCACCAAGTGGCGGGGCACATGTTCGGCAAGGATAAGGGCGGTGAGTGGCAAGAGGAGGAGGAGAGGCGAAAAGTTTGACCTGTGTGCCTGTCGGCGGGTGGGAGGTAGCGGTCTGGGGGTGTCGGGGTCCCCCTCGCCGGCGGTGTACCTTCCTCCGGTCTGCTGCCGGGAAATCATTTTTTGCAGTGAGGGCGGCAGGCAACAACGGGAATTCTCGGTTTCCCGACCGGCCACCAGCTCATCTTTCTCCTTGGGTTTCTATCCTTTCTCTCCTCTTTCACTGTTTTTGCATATAGAATGGAATAAGAATAGGAATAGGATAGGAATAATTAGAAAAGAATGGAATAAGAATAGGAATAGGATAGGAATAATTAGAAAAGAATGGAATAGGAATAATTAGAATAGGAATAATTAGAAAAGAATGGAGTAGGAATAATTAGAATAGGAATAATTAGAAAAGAATGGAATAGGAATAGGATAGAAATAATTAGAAAAGAATGGAATAGGAATAGGAATAATTAGAATAGGAATAATTAGAAAAGAATGGAATAGGAATAGGATAGGAATAATTAGAAAAGAATGGAATAGGAATAGGATAGAAATAATTAGAAAAGAATGGAATAGGAATAGGAATAATTAGAATAGGAATAATTAGAAAAGAATGGAGTACGAATAATTAGAAAAGAATGGAATAGGAATAGGAATAATTAGAATAGGAATAATTAGAAAAGAATGGAATAGGAATAGGAATAATTAGAATAGGAATAATTAGAAAAGAATGGAGTAGGGATAATTAGAATAGGAATAATTAGAAAAGAATGGAGTAGGAATAATTAGAAAAGAATGGAATAGGAATAGGAATAATTAGAATAGGAATAATTAGAAAAGAATGGAATAGGAATAATTAGAATAGGAATAATTAGAAAAGAATGGAATAGGAATTGAATTGAATTGAATTCTTTATTGGCCAAGTGTGATTGGACACACAAGGAATTTGTCTTTGGTGCATATGCTCTCAGTGTACATAAGGAGGATAAAATAGATTTGTCAAGAATAAAAAAGATACAACGCTTAGTGATAGTCAAGGTTACTAATAAGCTATCAAATCGTACTAGGAAACAAACAAAAACGATATAAATGGAAAGATACATGGTTGACATGGTTATAGTCATAAGTGGGAAGAAATAGATACTAGTAAGGAAGAGAAGAATAATACAGTCTTAGTAAATTATTTGACTGGTGGGAATTAGTTGTTAAGCAGAGTGATGGCATTCGGGGGAAAAAACTGTCCTTGTGTCTAGTTGTTTTGGTGTGCAGTGCCCTATAACATCTTTTTTTTCAGGGTAGAAGTTGAAACAATTTATGATGCGGGTTGCAAGGTTTCATCGGGGTGGGGGGGAAGAAGAAAGAAAAGAGGACCGGGTGGATGGGGGAATAGCTGCCCCGGAGAGCTGGGTGGCACCCAACCAACCAGTCTTTTATGGCATGTTTGCATCACTATTTTGCGATCCTAAAACAGCTTCAGGGCATCCTGCGTATCCTGGACAATCCTGCCAGAGCTGTGGGGATGTGTTGGGCAAAAAGAGTGAGGAAGTCAACAAGGGAGTGATTTTCGTGGGTTTTGTGGTTGAGTCATCCGGTGGAGAAGAAAGAAAGAGGCTTGTCCCAAAGGTTTTTTTACTTCAAGATTCAACTGGACTTTCTGGTTTTTCTTTGAAGTTGTTTCACTTCTCATCCAAGAAGCTTCTTCAGATCTTGACTGGATGGTGGGTTCCCCAGAGCTGAAGTGAAACATCTTCAAAGAAAAACTTCAAAGAAAAATCTTCAAAGAAAAACCAGAAAGTCTAGTTGACTCTTGAAAAAAAGCATCTTTGAGACAAACGTGACCTGGATGACTGAGAATAAATATCCATAGACAAGAAAAAGGCTTGAAGCAAGATGGTGAGGCAAGCAAGATGGTTGAATAGGACTTCCAGTTGAATTTCCTTGCTGAATTTCCAATTGAAATTCCAGTTGAATTTCCTTGAGGAACCCCATAGCAGCTTCTCTGACACATTTTATTTTAGCTCACTTCATCGGATGCATAGTGTGGCTAAATGGATGTAGGGTTTAAATTGGGATGAGGGTGAAAAGGAAAAGAAAGAAAAGACCAGGTTGGTTATGTAGATGCCAGGGGGTTACAAATGCATTTAGTCCTCATTATATGACCACAATTGAGCCCGACATTTCTTTTGCTAAGTGAGACAGTTATGTGAGTTTTGGCCCATTTTACCACCTGACTTGCTACGGTTAAGTGGGTCACTTAAGTAAGTAACCTGGTTGCTTAAGTGAATATGGCTTCCCTGTTGACTTTGCTTGTCAGAAGGTTGCAAAAGGTGATCACATGGCCCTTGGGACATTGCAAGGACACTGTCATAAATATGAACCAGTTGCCAAGCGTCTGAATTTTGATCATGTAGCCATAGGGATGCTGCAATGGTTGTAAGTGTGAAAAATAGTCATAAACCATTTTTTTCTTGTAACTTTGAACAGTCACTAAACAAACTGCTGTAAATTGAGGATTACCTGTATTCTGTATTGAATGAATGTTTTATTAAATTCCACTGTGGCTTCAACAATTTCCACCTCACCATCAACCTCGACAGATATATATAGAACAGGTAGAAGTACTTGTACTTTGTATTTGATGAATGTCTCATCAAATTCTCTTGATTTCAACAACTTCCATTCCATTCCATCAACCTCAGACTTCACCTATATGCAGACTAGATAACTTCCTTGATGTCATCATAAATGCTCATAATCTGACTCGCATGTAACCTGCATCTACATAACTAGCCTGTCTTCTCCTTTCTTTCTTCAATCCCAATTTAAATCCCAATTTAAATCCTTCAGTTTAGCTACTCTGTGCATCTAATGAAGTGAGCTAAAGCTCACAAAAGCTTTTTCCTTTTAATAACCATTGTTAGTTAGAAAGGGTACTCACTTTTTCTGATTTTTTTAGTAGGCTAAGGTGACTGGTTTTCTATTTTCAGGCAGACCTACTTTACTGAGTTTTTCCATGAACCCAATACCAAACCCATGAAATTTATCACTTACAGTAATTGTTTCAGCAAAATTTACAAAGAAAAGTAATTGAAAAGTTAAAAGATCTGAAATTCATATAAACCTGGCTTTTCTTCTAGCCTTTTATCAGTTTATCATGTTATTTATAATATGATAGTTTATGGTAGATATATTTTCATTTTTAATATTTATTAATAGATATAATAGACTGATATGTTTTGTTTCCCAAGAAACAGTTTAATCCCTCATATGATTTCCATACTGTGTTTTCTAGGAAACCTTCTATGCCTGGTCTAAATGGCAGGGAATTTACTTATTTCTCTGTCTCCCACAATGATATTTTTAAAATGGCTTCAAATGTAATGCTACTAATTCTCCAGGAGAAATTATAAAATTGGTTATTTGGTTAGGAAATATATCTCTTGTAGGTTTCTACAGGAAGCAGAAAAATATAGGATAAGTAAAGTGCTTTTTTTTAAAAGGAAGGATCTGTATTCATGTGTTAACTGAACCATGTTGGTTTGTTTTTATCTCTTTCTGTCTTACATAAATTTGACATGGGTGGGAGTGACCAAGAGGAAGAATGAAAACAGGGAGTGGGAAGAAGAAAATAATGAGCTATTAAAGAGACAGTCTTAGTTGTTTTTCACAGTCAGTGAACTTCAAAAGGATTGGAAATGTTCTCATAAAACAACAAGTGAAAGAATACTTGCATGTCCATTTAGAAGAATTTTTCAAGCTGTAATTTTTGCTTTGTCCATTTTTCCTAGCCTACTTTTTATAGACTTACTCAGATGGAACACTGTAAAGCAACAATTTAGAAAGAACTTTAATTAGCCAATAAATTGCCACCATTTGAAATACAAACTTTTTATTAGCTGCAGTCTCCAGAAGAAATGTTCCTTGCTACTGTTTAAATTAATCCTCATAGATTGGACTCGGTATTTTGTCCAACAGAATATGTGTTTAAATTATCTGCCTGTAGGAAAAGTGACACCATTTTTGTGTAAGAGTAAACATTCCTTCATGTTGACCTCAATTGCTAGGGATTTTATGATAGAAACCATAAAAAGGGTTCCACCATTGCTTTTTTAGGATATGTTTTTCTTCTAGTGTAACCTACAGCTCTGTTGTTTCCTGTTGATCTCTTGCATGTCAACCTTGGCTTTTTGAAATCAGCCAGGATTGTGTGGCTGTAGGTACTACTATAAACCATGAGTAATAAGTTTACATTTGGGGTGCTATGAAAGCCAGTGTATATAGTTTTCATTGTAGAATTAAACTATATTACCAGCTTGGTTTTTAAAAACTTTAAAAATTATGGCATTTGGGATTATGATGATAGGATTAAAAATGCACAGAGAATAGATTCTTAATTCTCAGATGCCAAAGTGATAGGTGGAAAACATTTCTTGGTTAGAGATGGGGCCTGATGCTCTCTATGGTTTTCCCTGCCCGGCAAAAGCAGAGTTATCCTAGTTCTATGATAATGCTAAACTATTGTGTATAAATCTTTTAAAATAAAGTTATGAGAAAGAATAAATGTTAATATTTATATGTATTGCAACAATTATAAATTGAAAAAATACCACAGGTCACTATTGTAACCTGATAATATTGTTACAAAGTTCAGTTATACCTGCAAAATTTAATTTTTATTATGCTTTCTTTAGTTATAGAGTCCAAAGAGTATTTTTAATAATCATAATACATATATTAAAATAAGAGCCTTGGTTATTTTTTAACTATGGGTGTAAAAGTCAAAGAGCCAATTTCGATTAATGATTAAGGTGTTTGGACTAGTGGTAGGAAAATCTGGATTTTAGTGCTGCCTTAGATGGAAACCAAATGGGAGGCTTTGAGACGCTCAGTCTCTCTTAGCTCTAGGAAGAAGGCAATGTAAACTGCTTTTGCAAACACTGCCAAAAAATTGCATGGACTTTTCCATATAGTCACCAGGAAGCAAGACTGACTTGAAGGCACACACATGATGCAAGATCATTGTTATTTTTTTTAAAGAAGAATATGGTTTCAGTTAGGTTTATCTAGCTGCATATTATATGCAATTGTGTGGTAGGATCTGTGTAGTGAAACTGCTGACTAACCTTGAATCACTTGTGGGGAGGAAGTGGCTGAAGAGAGATTCTCCTTAAAACTTTTTTTCAGTATTCATCAAGTAGCTACGTATGTAGGGTGTACTTTAGTCAGGTGAGATTCCTGTGTATAGGTGAGCAATAATAAAAATATCACTCTGATCAGCTCATTGTGTTGTTTCTGGTTCCTTGTGCCTGGTAAATTGTTTGCAACAAGTAGGATTTCTAATGCCTAGTGTTCACAACATCTGGGGTAGCGGAGTTCTAATCTATGAAATTTTATATGCCACAATGGCTAAGGTTAACGTTAAGATTACCATTTGGTTACTGAAATAAATCATGAAAATTTATTTTTGCTGTAACAAAACATAACATGATGTCTCTGACAAAATGTGATAATAGAAGAGACAGGTAGACAAGAAAGGAAAGTGGCAGTGGACTTGAAAGTTACATTACAGATGTAAGATTTATGGAAATGAAGGAATGTGCATCACACAGAAATATGTTTCTTCTTGAAGTATGCTGATTCAATGGCCCTCACCTTGGATACAGAGACCCACATCAATTCTATCAGCATTTCAAGATTCAAATGTTGAGGCTGCCACTTAGGAAATTTCTCAGTGGGAGGCAGGAGACCAAGATTTCCAACAGAGAAACTAGGATAAAGTAGTACAGTCTACAGAGCACAGCCTATAGTAGTACTGTAGATTGCTTTGAATCAAAGTGGCTCTAACTAATGAACCCATTGGGCTAGGCATAGATCTAACTCAGGGTTGTTAAACTCATGGCGTCATGGCAGTGTCATGTGACATATCGGGACTTTTTCCCCCTTTGCTAAACTGGACGTGGGCATGGCCAGCGTGTGGTGCATCTGGCCCACAGGCTGGGAGTTTGACAGCCCTGATCTAGCTAATGTAATTCTTGTAATATAACTCTTAATGTATAGAATCTGTCCAGAATACAATAGGCTTTAAATATAATTTTTAAGATAAAACAAGCTGCAGTTCAACATCACAGAATA
This sequence comes from Pantherophis guttatus, assembly GCF_059756535.1. NCBI lineage: Eukaryota > Metazoa > Chordata > Lepidosauria > Squamata > Colubridae > Pantherophis > Pantherophis guttatus. The sequence continues at coordinate 75,523,034 of NC_142068.1, read as the reverse complement.
TTACCGTTGACACAACTCTTGTTCAGTGTTAAATTTTAACTGAGGTTCTAAAATGTATGGATAGTGGTTTTGATGAAATTAATCATCTGTATACATCTCTATAAAAGGCAGTGCTATGATTTCTCATTGATTATCCAACAAATATTAACAAAAGTTAATATACATTTGTATATTATACGTTAGTATAAAGATACTAAGTATTCAGTATGAGAAAATGAAAAACTGATGTCATAGTTCCTGCTGTTTATAAAAAGTAAGGGGATATTCAAGCTAATCTTAACTAATTTCTGAGCTGCTCGGATCACAAAATCACAATAATAATGGAATGTATAAAAGGTTTATAATTAGTAACTTAAGAATTTAACTAATTTGATTTTGAGAAGTCATGACCCATGTTACCCTAATTTAAATCATGAGATGCACAAAGACAAAGAACAAACTCAATAGGAGCCTTGATGGTACAGTGGTCTAAGCACCCTGTTATTAACACAGCTGCCTGCAATTACTGCTGGTTCGAATCTCTCCAAGGCTCAAGGTTGACTCAGCCTTCCATCCTTTCTAAAGTAGGTGAAATGAGGACCCAGTTTGTGGGGGCAATAAGCTGACTTTGTATAAAATATACAAAAGTATGAAGGCTGTTGCTTAACGCATTGTAAGCCGCCCTGAGTCTCCGGAGAAGGGCAGCATATAAATCAAATAAAAAAAAAATTAAAAAAAATACCAATTTAAACTTTGCCTCTATTACTGAGTTCTCGAAGGCAGCCCCATATAGAGTGCATTACATTAGTCTCAATGGGAGGTGACCAAACCACTGTGAAATCATTGCAGATAAGGCCTTCTGATCCAGAAAATGAGTTCAATTGATACACCAGGAAAATGTGTGCAAAGACTCCCCTTGCCATGACTGCTATCAGTTCTTTGAACAAGAAAAACAGGAAAAAATTCCAAATCATTCACCAACTTGGGAAATAGACCCTCACTCAGAATGAAAGATGACATATCTCTGAAATAGGGAGGGGGTGCTCAAAAAACCCACAGCTACTCAGTCTTGCCTGGCTTGAGCTGAAGTTTTCCCTCACCCATACCCAGAGTTTCCAGACCTATTCCTTTTTTTTGGGGGGGGGGGAGAAAGAACCTTAGTGACATCACTTGGTCAGTCTAGGATAGAGTTGCATAGCTGGGTATCATCAGTATATTGATGATACTTTACACTCATATTGATGAATAACCTCACTGCTGCATGTAGAAGTAGAAAGGGGCCTTAGACTCAATCTTTCTCTCTCCCTCAACACTGATGAATTGGCCTTGAAAAATGGGGAAAACCACTGCACTATTGCGCCTTCCATTCCCAATCTCCTAAACAAATCCAGGTTACCATAATTGAAAGCCCTGAGAGGTTAAGGAGGGCCGGGATGATTCTACTATCTCCCCCTCCCCGCTTATCAAAGATCATCCACAAGTGCAATCAATGCTGTTTTATTGCTATACCACTAGGGTGTCGAACTCGTGTCATGGCGTCGTCACGTGATGTATCGGGACTTTTTTCCCCTTCGCTAAACCAGGCAGCATGGCCAGTGTGTGACGCATCTGGCCTGCGGGCCGCGAGTTTAACAGCCCTGCTATACCAGGTCTGGATTCAGGCTTGAGTGGATCCAGATAATTAATTTTTTCCAGGGCCTCTGGAACTGTAAGCCAACCCTCTTCTCAACAACTTTCCCAAGAAGGTTGAATATAATCAACAATTTAGGTTATAAAATTGCCATATTTTTGAGATACTTACCACGTGGATTACAGTTAATTCTGTAAGTTATATTAAGTTTCATCAGTAATTTGGATCTGCAGTTTGTAACTAGATCTGGTTTGTGTCTCTAATCAAGTTGAAAATGATGAGAAACAATGCATCATTTTGTTTTTATGTAGCAGAATTGCATCTTGACAATATTATTGTTCACGAACTCTCAGTGAAGTGAAAGTCCAGAACTAAGGCAGTTTATTAAAGATAAGAAAGGGATTACTTTAAAAGCATTATTTTACTCAGTATGCGACAGGTTTATTTTGGCCATGGAATGACTGCTAGACTTAAATGCTTCTATCGTATTGTTGAGTTCTCTCTCTCCCTTACCTTTCTTCTGAGCATTTTGGGTAGTCTCAGAAAACATTTATTCACTATGCTGGAAAAACCAATTCCTATTAAAATTCACAAGTCTGCCTTCCTTGTTTTATTTATTTCAAATAAATAATTAGAAATTATTCTAAATCAGATTTTTTGGGATTTTATGTTAGAAATGCTCTTCTTCTGTGTTTAAATTTCTGTTCATTATGAGGTAAAACCGAAACTATATCGTAGTTCGAAGATCATGAGCATATCGGGCTTTTGTTTTGCTTGTCTCTTAGGCATATTGCAGCATCCAGATGGCACTGTCCTCAAACAATTGCAGCCACCTCCTCGAGGACCCAGAGAACTAGACTTCTACAATAAGGTAAAATAATTCATTTCCTAAACAACTGGAAGCAATTACATTTTTTTGTAGAATCAAACAACCCATTTTGTGTACTATCGGTGTAAACATGTCTTGCATTTTATTTTTGTGCTGGTTTCCGTTTTTATAAATTGTATAATGGTTCTGAAAGCTTTAACTTTTTGGCCTTTTAACTGTTGTATGTCTCCATTCCAAATGTACTTAATCACATTTTTCAATGCTGATTAGAATACCATCTAATCAGATGGTTAGGGAATTTATATGCCATCTTGGGATACTAAAGACTTATGTGTATCATTAAAAGTATTGTTGTTTTGAAACAACTTCTTAAAATTTTCCTCTATTATTTTTGTTGTTTAGAGATTATGGCATTATTTTTTTACTACTCTTCCTTCTGAGAAAACTCAGAATATAGCTCACAATAATACAAAAATCAACCATAGAACTATTAATAAAGACAATAATTAAATCAAAATTAATTTAATATAGTAAATCATTTATCATCAGTAAAATTGTGCTTAGTCTAGTGCTTCTGTTTAGAAAGCATAGATAAACCTTTATTTAGACAAGTATATGTATAGGCTTAACAAGATTTTATATTAATTACACATATAAATTATAGTTAAAATTTCCATGTGTGTCAGAGTTGAACCAATATTGACATTTAAAAATCATCAAATTTAGTTGTTGAAAACTATTTACAGAATCTGTTATGTATCTGTTATGTATTCCCTATACTAGAGAGTGTTTAGAATGAAAACTTACATTCTGGGAAGAAAAAAATATTATCAATGATATGAATGATCAATCACATTTCAAAAAATTAAACATTGTCAGAAGTATTCATGGCTGTCTCATGTTTACATAGCAGTTATTCATCAAGATAATGTAATCATGATTTTGTTGGAGTGATTTATAGTGTTCATATCCTTTTATAATAAAATTTAAAAAGGTATATTTAGACATTTGAATGTAAGGTAAAGGTGATACTGTGGTAGACGCTAGTTTAATTTAGGTTAAATAATCATGTTCACCTATTGCCCCAAAATCATAAAATCTGAGAGACTGTAAGCAACTGTCCTTGAAGTTGTTCGACCCTCTCTTCCACCCCCAAGTAATATTTAAAATATGAATACTTTTTTTGGGGAAAAAATAATGTAAAATCCTTGCCGAGTTGGAGAGAGTACATAATGTGTCTCCCACTGGAATTACCTAGAATAACAGTAGTATGAATTTAGAAAGACCTGTAAACAGTTAAATACTGTAGACGCTCTTGAACAGCTTGCTCTGAAACATTCAGTTCCCTTTTCAAACCAGTTCATGATTCAATTCCCTTTTCAAACAAAAATTAGTCTGCAGCTGACCCATTTAGGATGATTTTCATGCAACGAAGTTTATTTTCTAGGCATCCTGATTAGAATCTGCAATTTCTTTAATAAAATAATTTGATTCTCAATTTACTTCTGCAGATTGAGAGTTTGGAGAGGAAATTATTTGAAATGAATAAAATAATTATGTTATACAAAGTCTAAAACTTTAACTATTAGGGTTCTAAAATTAACTTGCTAACAAATTTCATCTCTATATCTTAATTTATATAAGAAACTATAAGCCAATCTATATTCTGTCAGTTTTTTATAATCTGATTAGTTACATTTTCTATCAAAAGAACTGAAAACAAGTTTTGTTCAATACTTTTCAGATAGCTTTCTAAGGGTATATGGTTATTGCAATAGAATCTAATTTTTTAGGAGTTTATACAAATTAAAATGTTTAAAGATTCGACTAAACATTTTCCTCATTTTTGTCACATTTAATATTTAGTGGGTCCCCATACTTTATTTGTCCTTACCTCCAGCCAGTTGTAAGGAGCCTATAAAACTATTTAAACTATTTTGGTTAATTATATTTCAGAAATCCCTCAGGGAATGGTTCCCAACCTGTGGTCCGCTGACCCCTCGGGCCACAATGTTGTCACGAGGGGTCCACAAAGACTTGAAGAAATGTTATGATTTAAATCTTCAGTTAACTCTTGGTGTGAAAACATGGTGTCAAAACTCTTGGTGTTAAAGGGGATCTGTGGTGAAGAAAAGGTTGAGAACCATTGCTCTAGGGAATTGGGCGCTCTGGACTGTGACAAAAACTATGATTTTTTTAATATAATAAAATATAAAATCTGTATTTTTGATAGGAATAGATAGGTTAGCAACTCATTGATTGCCTATAGCTGTATTGTTCATACTGGAGGTAACCCTCATTTTTACTCCTATAAATTTGTTATTTATATAAGGTAAAGTTTAAATTTCCAAAGTTGCTATCATAACAGAGACGTAGATAAGTTATTACCGGATCCAATGTATTTCACTAACATTTCTTTTATTTCAGGTATTTGCTGATGGATGTGAAGACTCTGTGTTCCTTGAATTACAAAAATACTTGCCAAAATATTATGGAACCTGGTCATTGCCTACTGCACCTAATGGTACTATTGCTATATTCAGTGTGCTAGGCATGAATTTGATGGAAATTTCTGTGGAGGGTTTTAATAATATAAAGAATATTATACATTAAATCCTGTCATATAGAATTTCATGAAAATAATATTTCAGAGCTACTGTACTTAATTAAGTCCATTTCCAATCACCACGATTAAAAAAAGATGCTGAAGCCCTAGAAAGAGTGCAGAGAAGAAGAACAAAGATGATAAGGGGGTCTGGAGACTAAATCATATGATGACCGGCTAAAGGAACTAGTTAAGTTTAGCTAATGAAGAGACGGCTTAGCGGAGACATGATAGTTGAAATACTTGAAAGGCTCTAATAAGGAAGAGGGGGTTGATTTATTCTCCATAGCACCTGAAGGCAGGACAAGAAGAAAGGGGAGAAGCTTGTCAGAGGGAGATACAACCTGGAAATAGAGTAATTTCCTGACAGTGAAAACAATTTGTCAATGGAACAGTTTGCCTCCCTGAGTTGTGCATTCTCCATTACTGGAAGGTTTCAAAAAAAGATTGGACAACCATTTGACTGGGATCGTATAAGGACTCTTGCCTTAGGCAGGGGGTTAGATTAGAAAACCTCCAAGGACCCTATGATTCTGTGAGGGGAAGATTGTGTAAATGAAATCCCAGGCTCATGAATCAGTAAGGGTTTCTGGTTTCTCACCATGATTGTAAAACCAGAAGCCCTGCCCACCTTGTTCAGAAAATAATTTCTATTGTTTCTCAAATTATTTTAATCATTTTTAAATATTATATCTGCAGTGCTATTAGCTGTGGTTAATGTTAAGCAAGATTTGAAATTAGTTGCAAATTTTGGTTAAGAGGAACTATGGCTAGCGATAACTATGGCTAAAATCAATAGAGAAAAGGAGTATGATCGACAGTTAACACTAACAGTTTCATGAACTGAAGAACTATTGGGCTTTTGGCCTTCCTTTCCAAGATATTGAATTATAGCCTGGTATGATAGCTGTGGTGTATCACATTTTTTTCAGATACTGACAAAGCTGAGGTATCCTTAATTGTTTACAGATTTGTACCTGAAACTGGAAGATGTGACACACAGGTTTAAGAAACCATGCATCATGGACGTAAAGATAGGCCAGAAAAGCTATGATCCATATGCTTCAGAAGAGAAGATAAAGCAACAAATCGGCAAATATCCACTAATGGAAGAGATTGGGTTTTTGGTGCTTGGCATGAGGGTAAGCTGTCTCTTGGATTTTAATTAGAGATGTGAAGAAATGTGTGCAATGTAAGGTCGCTCCAGATGGTTTTTTTTTTTCTTGTGAAGAGAATTAAGGATTGGTTTGGAGTTCATATATTTTTCTTACATACATAACAGCTTGCACATAGCAGGAAGCATTTCTGTTTTCATCATTACAGATAGTCCTCAAGTTATGACCAAACGTTTAACAACCGCAGTTATGACAGTCTCTTAAAGAATGCTTTACAGCCTGTAAAGCACACCTAGAAAATGTAACTTTCAACATTGAAATAATAAATTTGTGACTCCACTTAGCTGATTGAAAACGTAATGTTACTTTACATTTGTAGTTTTTCTTACACATCGGCTTATACAAGGAATCCTTGTTTAGCTACCACAATTGTGACCAGCAACTCAGTCATTAAGCAAAGTGGTTGCTAAGTAAAAGCACAACTGTGCTTATGATCTTATTTTACTTCCGTTTTCCTTTGCTTTACAGACCTGCAAAGGACACTCTGTATATGGACAGTTATAAAGTATAATTATCTTTTATTGAAACTGTTGAGTACAGATACACGACAAGACCTTAAATATATAATTTTGTGATTGTTTTGCTGTTTATTTAAATGTATTTTGCTGTTTAATTACGAAAATGCATTTTATAAAAGCACAGAATTTAAGCAGGAAATTTCTAGATGTTTTCTAGATTTTAAAAAATGCTACTGCATATGTTATATATGTTTACATTTTTTGTTTATTTTCTGGAAATTTGAATGTAGCAAGTATTCATATTGTTCTCTGAATCAAATTTTGTTTTGTTATGATTTTTAGTTAATTTAGATTCCCAATAAAACATAAAGCTATCAATGTTCATAGGGCAACTGATTTGAAGGACTATGTATGACAATTCTTCAATATTGTACACAAAATATTTCATTTGTATTTATTTATTGTTTCTTGGATTCTTCTGTAAATAAAGTATTATGATACTTTTTCAAAAAATACCCTATTCATATGTTTTGCAAAGATCTAACTACCGTATTTTTCGGACTATAAGATGTACCGGAGTATAAGACACACCTTAGTTTTTGGGGAGAAAAATAAGAAAAAAGCTGATTGGGGTGGATTGGCCTCCCGGAATACCCCCAATCAGCTGTTCCCAGAGGTGAACTTTAGCAACAGGTTCGTTGGTTGTGAGCTGTGCGCCTTGCTTTTTTTCCAACCTTTGAAACCTCCGTTTGAGAGGCTGGGTGGGGCTACATTCAGTGGGAAAAAGGTGCATCTTATACTCCGAAAAATATGGTAGGTCTGACTCGTCGAATTCTTTCAGACTTCTGTGGTCTGAAGTGAAATGTTTTAATGTAAGTGTAACATTTAACTAGAATTAAAATGGAAAACAGATTTCAAGAAATGAGTCAGACATTTCTCCTTTCTTTTTAAAGGTTTATCATGTACCTACTGGCAGCTATGAGACACAGAACCAGCACTACGGAAGAGGATTAACAAAGGAAACTATAAAAGATGGTAATCTTTTTATAAAAGCACTGTATTACACATATGGCTTTTTAAAAAGGATCAGCCAGGCTAGAGTTTGTGTTATGGGTTCTGAACCACGTGTGCTTGGTAATTAAGAAAGTAGTTATTAATAGAAAAAATGGAGTTTAATAATGCCAAATGAGACAACGAAGTAGCATGTTTTTTTATTAAAGTTGGGTTGTAAAATATAGTTGGAGACATTTTCCAGTAGTATTTGTAAAAGGGTTTATGCACAAATCTCTTACTGTGACAAGGAGTTAAAAAGACTGGGCATTAATACTGTGCTTTATGTTGAGAAAAGTGTGGTATAGCATTTAACGTGCTGGGATTGGATTGGACAGGCCTATGTTTTAGTCATCCATTAGACATAGAAGTTACAGTTTAGCTGACTTTGGTCCCATCACTTATTCTTAGGACAAGAGTTGCAAAACATCTATATACCAAATCAGTATTGGATTAGCATGAGGCTCCAGAACCTTCAGTGAATTGGGGGGATGCTGCTTCAGAAGGCAGGTGCTGTGGCAGAGAAGGCATGCTTCTGGGATCCCACTAGATGACCTTAGTTGATAGAAGGTGCCCAGAATGCTTCCATTCTGCCTAATCTTGCCAATCTTTTAGCTTTGTTTTGTAAAAAATATATGGACTGCCAGTATATAATGAATCCTGCAGATTGCCTGTCATTTGATGCCAGTGAGAGAAAGTTTTTGAAATCTTTAAAATTAATTGCTCTCTTACAGTGCTGTAACCTGAAATAATTAGAGCTTGCCTTAGGCCCTATTAATAGATACAGAGATTCTGCTTAAACAAAGATCACTCAGAAGAAATTACTATGTCATGTTTATTGCACTCATATTGCACTGTCTTTGAATAAACATGTGAAGTCCTCTAAGATTATGAACTTTTGAACAATAAATGTTGAATCAAATATTCCAATCGATAGATGATAATTAGAAGTGAATTTGAAGGCTTTCTTCCTCCAACACTGAGTTATGGAAGCAAACCATAAGCTAATTGAAAGAGATCTCTGCCAAACTCAGAAAAGGGGTTGTTGATACTTAGCAGACTGGAAAGGGCAACAAATCACTGCCAAAAATTTGGTTACTCTCAATTTCTAGTCAGATCGACAGTATATAAATTGAGAAGTACAATACCATTTATACTCTGCCAGGAATGGTTGCCCAACAGAAATCATCCTAAGAACGAGGTCTACAATAATTTGCATTATAAGGAAGACACACAAAAAGAGTATTATGCATGAGAAGATCTGACGATGGAATCTTCTCCTCTCCGGAAAACATTGCTGTTCATTTCAGGTTTTCTGAAGAATGCCCCAGATGCTGCACTATAGGTGGATAAAATGAAGGGAAATTTATGTTTGGAGAAAAAACATTGAAGGTTTTCAACCTTTAGACCTCATGCTCTAGTTACCTGAAGGTTTTTGTAATGTACTTTATGAGAGGCTGTTTTCAAGTGGCTTTAAGATCGCTTGGAAGCTTCAGGTTGTCCAGAACACAGCAGTGCAGGCAATGAGGGGCATACCTTGGTATTCCTATGTGACACCTATACTCTGTGAGCTGCACTGGTTTCCTCTCTCCTGGGTATGATTCTGTTCTGTTTATTTTCTATAAAGTCCTACATGACAGGGCTAGCTTACCTGAGGAATTGCCTATCTCCCATGGTTTCTATCCATCTTCTACATGTCAAGAGATAGTTCCTTTCAATAATCAGTGTCATCTATTGGGGTCCAGAAAGGTATCTTCTCTGTTGCAACACTTATCCTTGAATTTTTGAATTGAATTTTTGGATTGAATTTTTCTTGAAATTTTCATGGCTTCCGCCATACTGATGTTTTATCCCAACATGCCAATAAATTAAAGTAGTTCCGTAAGGAGGAATGAGAACCAAGTAGTATCTTTAAAACGTTGTGTGAGGTTGATGAGTTCATACAAGAAACATTTTGCAATCATTGCTGCTAAAGGAACTGCTATCGGTTGCTCAGTCTAAAGCTTCACACACTTTTTCAAGCAATGAGAGTGAACATTAGCTCAATCTATTCAGTAAGAATATATAATATTTACCCCAATTTTTTTTTATCTACTAAAACTAAAACTCAGATCACCTTGCAGGACACAAAGCTATAAGGTTGTAGGTAATTCTAAAGAGTTCACGAATTCCTTTGACCATTGTATAAAATTGAGTTGTAGAACCAGAGGTATACATAGTACCATACACTTGGTTATTGTATGAACTTCTGATTATTTCAAGCCTGTCATTTGTCATTTCACCATAAATTTCTGCAATTAATTTTGAAAGTTAAGCATGCAAGTTTAGGGCAGTAATACATATTGCTGAACTTTGTAGTACCAATTTAATCCTGAATTCTGTTAGATTAAGATATTTGTCTGCTAATTTGTTTGTTTGTTTGTTTTGTAGGTGTGGCTCAGTTTTTCTATAATGGATTCACCCTGAGAAAAGATGCCATAGCTGTTAGTATTCAAAAGATTAAAGAAATCTTGCACTGGTTTGAGAACCAGAAGCAGCTTAACTTTTATGCAAGTTCTTTACTATTTGTCTACGATGGTTGGTCTCCTTGCTTAAATGATGGCTGTCTGGTTGAGAAGAACAAAGTAGCTGAAGACCAAGTGCCAAGTGATAGTACAGATAACACATTGGAATGCAACAACAATATTCATATCATCAATGCCTCAGAAACAGGGGAGGTAGAGACTTCAGATGGCAAAGATTTTTCTAAAACGTATACTTTTCACAACAGGCACCAGAATCAGTTTTTGTTAAGAGACCATCTATGGAAGCGCAGTTCTTGCTTTTCACAAAAACATTTGAACGGAAATGTTATACCTCAGCTGGAAAAAGTTTTCAGCCAAATGCCCACATCTCTTCCAGGAAATGGAGAAGTTGAAGTCCGGATGATAGATTTTGCTCATGTATTCCCTAGCAATGTGCGAGATGAGGGCTACATCTATGGGCTGAAAAACTTAATTACTGTCCTTCAGAATATTTTAGATACCTAAATTTTTGCAGTGATTTTTATTGAGGGCCAAATATAATGAAAAGCAACAACATTTCTGCACTTGTGATCCTTGGTTTATATTGTTCTACATTTTCTTGTCTTTATATTTTTGGTAGAATTACCAGGTATTTTATAATGTTACTCAGGAAAATTACTCTGTAGTTAGTAAAAGAAAAAGCTAATGAGATTTAACTGGTAGTTATAGGAATTTACAGTTAACAAACAAAGCCTATCTGATATTGGATATATCTTGCATTGGTTGAAATGACTGAGTTGTTTTACATTCTTACATATTTTAATTGAAAACTTGTCATGCAGCCATAATGTTGAGCCATATCTCTCATGGAATACTAGAAAATCATTAGAGAATACTAAAATCAGAATTTAATAGACCATTTAGGATGAGGGGGTATCCATTAAATCTAAATTTATATTGCTTTTGTGAATTTACATTGTTTGCATAATTACATATTTGACAAATGACGTTATTAGCAGTAAAATAATTTAGCAGAAAAATCGTTCATTTGACCGAAAAAAACCCTGCATTGGAGTCTGAACAAAAAGTTAGACCATTATTTCAAAACTCCATCTAACGGAAGTCCATTAAACTAAGAGTTTACTGTATTATTCTTGAGTATTTGATATATTTTTAAAACTGGAACTAATAATATTTTTAAGGAGTACATATTTAAAATCTATTCTAGTTTAACAGATTTTTTAAATGAGAGATAATCATGTTCTGCATTATTAAACTTGGGTAAAGGTGTTAATCTTTTCATGATCGAATATTCTTACCATGTAATATGTAATATTTCCCCTCTAAATTTATGAAATAGAAATGAGCATAGAGAGAAAAGCTTGCGTTTTGGAGGTTCTATTAGAAAATGAATAATGAAATAGTTAATCAAAAGTAGTTTTAGTTGTTGGAAAGGGGGTGCAAAGTGTACTCTAATGCCTGAAGCTACTTTTTAAATAATTTGGTATTCATTATACAGGTTTGGATTTGCAAATGGAATGATTGGATTTGCTTTGTAGAAGAAAGATTAATATTGTAAAAAGCTTTTTTGGAGGAAAGGATAACAGAATAGTGATTTTCATTTCTTTCCCCTATTTCCTTCCTAAACAGTATGGAAAGTGATGCTGGGAATTGTAGAGAAAAGGAGGAATTCGTAAAAAAATGTCCTTACATTTATTTCCTTCAGTTCAATAGAACTTTGTGCTGATATGAATTCAATTTTAAACTGGTGGATAGTAGATAGTAAATAGCAGTAGTTTAAATTTTACATTTATATTTTATATTCCAAATATGTTATATAAATCTCTATTAAGTAGTTTTGTTATAGGTTATAAAGAAAGCCTTAATAATATCAGATATTTAAAGTTAATATTAATTTAGGAGTGATCACAAGAATTTGGTCTTCTGTCAGTAATTTAAGCCATATTGTTGAAAAATAATTGCTATGCGGAATTGTCCGAATCAGTTTCCTTGATCATTGGTAGGTTATTCTGTTGTAGTTTCTCATTAACGGTTATCAGTTAATTTGGCTACATATGTATACCTGGTGCAGACTGGGAATGTTTCCATTGTAGGCCAGTAAGAGTATATAATTTTAAACTTTCAGGCAATAACTTCTGTGCTTCATAGTATTTGTAGTGTAATTATTCTTTTGCTAATAGTTTAAGGTTCTGGAATAGTAAGCACTCAACATCTAATTTTCAAGTTTTGTACTTGAGTCATTACAAATATATTTAATGTAAATATGATTTCTTTTGGAAAGTAAACTGCTTTAAATTGGAAGCTAGGGAGACTTGGTTACAGTTACCCAAGTAACCTCTCAATTTTTATCTAATGAAAATCATATTCCAGTTTTTTTTATTGCCTACCAGTTGCAAAATAAACATTTTGCAATTTTCATATGTGACCAAATCAAAAACCTTATCTAGAATAGTTTGGTTTCCTAGACCTTACTGGCTAATTCCATCACTTCCATTTGCTGTTCTTAAGAAACCCTACAGCGTGATGTTCCTTGAATATATAAATGTAAAACTGACCTTTATATTTCATTTTCTGTCCTAATCCTACAATTTATTCCGTATGTTACAACTCTGTGTATAGAGGATACAGATGGAATCTTTTGTAGTCACATTATGGAGGAGTTATCTCAGTCTTATCCTTATTTAACTGCTTGCTTCTAATTGAAGTGAATTTGAGAGCCTGCATGTTAAGAGTCCTTAAAATAACAATTATTTTGAGCTTCAGATTTAAGTCTGTAGATAGAGCAAGGAGTATTTTAGTATCTGATCTAAACTGTGTTCAAATTAAGTTATATTTTTTGAAAGGAAAATTTCTAAACTCCTTAGGAATAGATATAAATAACAACTAATGACAACTACTTTGTAGCTGTCCCAAACACCCCTGACTTTGACAAGCTTATCCTTACCACTAATGCAGAATCTTAAATATTGCTTCCAATTATGAAGATGCTCCCTTAAAATATATTATATGAAAAATTATGTACAAACTAATATAAGAATTTTAATTCTATAATTTTTTTTTTATACCGAACAGTTTCATCCTTGGTATTTTGGATATTTTGCTTCTTGTTGCATAGATCTATTTAAAACTACGGTGTTATGAAATGTTAAAATTATTTTACCTAACTAATTTTACAGAATTATGCAGTTGTGTATAATCATGTTTCACATGAGCATATATTGAGATGGGAATTATTTTTGTTGTACAGGAAAACCGAGCTTTCTGCTTATGTTACCATCCCATAATAGATTATTACATTTTAGGAAGGGAATATTTTCTGTTAATGTGCACCTAATACAAAACTTGGTAGATTATAGTCTTGACTCCATGCATATCTGAAAGTAAATCCCTGAAATATGCAGTAGTCATTATAATATTTAAGCCCCTGTCTGAAATAGTAGAATTAAAGTTTATATAAAAATATGTTATCTTTATCAGAGTGGAAAAGACTGGCCAAGTTTTGAGAAAAAATAAGACATCAGATACTAGTTTAGAAAGCGAAAAGGGCACAACCACTAGTCTTTCATGTAAACCATTTTCGAGTGGTTTATATTACCCTTTTAAAGGATTGAAGCTTGTATAAATAAGTCATTCCTTTTTATCCAAATTATTTTTAAATTAACATTATTTGCAATAACATCCCCTATTGAGTGCCTTCTGCTTCATGTTTGGTACCATTTAAATGATATTATACAGCATCCAGGGTGACAGAATGGAATGCTTTAATTAAAAGCTTGAATATAGTAATATCCCATAATAGTTAGGGAACACTTATAATATTTTATATTTATCCTAAAACCATTTTTGCTGGTAAAAGTTCTATTTCTTTGATTATGAATTGTGTTTACAAAATCCACAAATGAACCGCATATTCAGGAACTAAAACTCTTCATCCTGCCAGTTGTAGGCTCAGGGGATGTTGTGTGGGTCTCTGTTTACAGTACCAGCAGAGGCAATGACATCTGTAGCCATAGCAATTTGGGAGTGGCACATTTGACAGAAGGGAAACTGGGATGTGGAACTGACATATTTCCCCATCTTCTCTTAGCTGGATCTCCCTCATACCTGACCAGGATACTTCAAAACCAGAAATTTAATACACAATCATATGGAACCCTATGGCTTGTTGATGCTCAGTTAGAATGAGTTGATTAGAATTTTTGGTAAGAGGGATTTCCATTTTTGTGAGTATGAATAGGCCTTTAGATTTATGAACATAGCTGAATATGAGCCTCCACATCATGCCTGGTGAACAGTTTGAACATAAACAAGTTTGACTTGTAGATTAAATTAAGCAAGATTGTTTTGTAATTCACACTGAATTGAAGACAATTTTTTTCCTTAAAGTGGAATTCTTGCAAATCATCTCCCTTGAGAAGCTTTATATCATTCCCCACCCCCGTCCCCCCTTGTTTCTGTACTAACAGTTTTTACTGGCAAATCATTGCATTCAGTTGTAGAATGATGGGCCATTCAACTGTGAAATGTTACTCCATTACATATCTACATGCTACATACTGCACACTTATAATGGTGAATTACGGTTCACTGAAGAGTTTATGCACATTTAAAACTTCCATACTATGAATAGTCATATTAATCCTGCCTCTTTTTTTTTAACATAAATTAATTTATTTGTCCTTACTTTTGTAGGAATGGCTTCTTTGTATTTAAAATTGTTCATTATGTTAGATCTTGATATATAAGTTAGCAACAGGAAAAAGAAAGCAACAGTGATATTGGGAACAAATATATTTTTACACATTGTTAAAGTGGTATGCTTTCGAAACATAATACATATTGGCACTGGATAGAAAATCCTGGCTGAACTGACATTGAATTAAAACATCCAAATATGATGATATTGCACATCTGCCATGAATAAGTGACATAAGCACTTTAATATTGTGGGAACTGTACTGGAAAATACATGGAAACATATGAAATTGCACCTATAGCTACTGTATATTAATTTTCAGTTTGTGATGGGTGGGTGAAAGGGAGAACTTTACTACTTTATAAGTGTATTGTATCTGAATGAATGTACTTAGTCTGATCTCATTGATTTCTTATTCAAGAAGCTTGGATTGTGTTGTGCATTATTCTTTAATGGGTTGTTTGTATTATAAATGATAATTTAGTCGGGGGTACTTACAGAATTGCAGAGATATGTTGGTTACTTTATAGTTTAAAAAACCCTATTACGCTATATAAAACAATCATTTTGTAATTTATGCGATATTTAGGTAATTCTAATAGCTGTATATTTGGCTGACTATTAAAATTTCTTTAATTTATCTTGACATCTTTGTTTTATATGATACTTTTAATATGAGAAAGCATCTTCTTATCCTTTCAAGATACAAAAAAGAGAAATACTATCAAGCCTTTCATGGCTTTCTTACTAAATATCAGTATCCTTGATGATAGAATAAATCAGGTCAGATGGAATTCCTGAGAAATTTAGATGAAAGTTGAAGAGGGGTAAAGAGCATATAGCAAAAGGCTAGATAGGGAAAGGGGAAGGATGAGCAAAGATGGCTTCTAATTGTGGAACTAAATTCCATTGTGTCAAGGACCCACAACTATTGGAAACTCAAATGTCTGACACAATTTGTTTCTATTCTGGGAAATGGGGACATTGGATATCCAGTTGCCCAGAGAAAAAATACAATATTCATGCTCCATACACTCAGACCCTCAAAATCTAAGTCAACAAATTCCCAAATCATTAATATGTCAACTTGGCCTCTTGAATCTGAAACGCTAGAGGAAAACAAATATTTTTTGTTAGGAAAGTTGGGAATCCAATTCTACTAGCAAGGAGGACACTTTTATATCTATTGATTAGTGTGGTACCTTTGTATGTGCATTAATATCCGCCAGAAAGCTTTTTTTTTAAAAAATACTCTATTTTGTAAGCCTCTTCCTTTCCTGAGCTTCCAGCCTTGGAGTGATCGATACAAGGATGGCCAGTTTCTTGATCTCTTTTTAAATTTTTAGGATAACTAATGAGCATGCTTTCTTACTATTCTCTGATTACTTACTGAATTTATGAGGAAAGGATCTTTTATGTGAATTGGATGCTAACATTTTGCAATTAAGGATGACATAGATCAGCCAAGAAGCCAATTAGAATATCTCTGATCCTAGACCACTTTGTGGGCAACCACCTCTCATGATGTAGTGACTCCTGTGAAAATAGACATCACTTCCTTAGGAAAAAAAACAATCCTTACATTTTTTTAAAACAAATTGATTTATATGCCGTCCTTCTCCGGAGACTCAGGGCGGCTTACAATGCATTAAGCAATAGCCTTCATACTTTTGTATATTTATACAAAGTCATCTTATTGCCCCCACAAACTGGGTCCTCAATTTACCTACCTTAGAAAGGATGGAAGGCTGAGTCAACCTTGAGCCTGGTGAGATTCGAACTTACAGTCATTGCAGACAGCTGGTGTTAATCACAATGCTATCAGTCTGCTGAGCCACCAGCCACCATTTTGAGACATAAAGCTTCTCCTGAAGCAGAGAAGAGAGTAGCACCACTGATAGCCTATTTTGTGTAAGGGATTTTAGTTCTTATACCATCACCTGTAAGCAGTGGTGGGATTCAAATAATTTAACAACTGGTTCTCTGCCCTAATGACCGGCTGGGTAGGTGTGGCCATGGCGGGCATGGCCAGGGGTGTGTGACAGACAGCACTCAGCCTCCTGGGAGCAAAAACGGGCCATGGGGGGGCGTATCCCCTGTGCCCTATTTTGTACCTAGTAGACCTCCCTGCAGCCTGGGAGCAAAAATGGGCCACCGGGGGGGGGCTGTGCTGCATCCCCCAGTGCCCCATTTTGGGCCTAGTAGGCCTAGTAGCCCTCCCTGCACTTATCTGGGAGCCAAAATGGGGCACAGGGGGGGCGGCTTCAGGAAGGGGAGGGGAGGGGCCAGCCAGCAATTTAATAACCAGTTTGGCTGAAGTGGTGCGAACCGGTTGAATCCCAACACTGCCTGTAAGTACTCCTATCTCCATTCCAAAATCTGGAAGGATGGATGAACAGGGAAGATGTCCAAAACGTTTTGTTTAAGAGCCCTAAAGTCCCACCTGATTCCTCTTCATCCCATTTCCCCCCATCTTAATGCAAAAATTGTCTCACCTGCCTATGCCACTTACTTTACTTTTATAGATTTTTTTGCTCGGCCTTTTTCAATGAACCTTTACATCCAGGTTCCCGATATTTTTTGTTTTTAGTTCTCAGGGAAGCCATGGGGTGTTGTTCACCCCAGGGATTTGGGGTACTCTTCAATATTATGTAGAATGACATTTTGAGAAACTGTGCCTAACTTAACTTTTCCTGAAGGAGGGAGAAAAAAACACAACAGCCTAGCGATGGATCCTTCTGAAGATCTATGGTCATTGGTTTTGCTTTTCCATCTAAAAACTAAGGGCATAAAGTACCTAGAGAAAAATCCAAGAGGTTTCTTATATGTACATCTGATTTCAGCCAAGGAACGTAAGTTGAAACCCATCCCACAGTCCTCTACATTGGGAATTTTCCTTGGGACCCTAATCAGTTTTGAAAAGCCCTTGTGGTGCAGTGGTTAAAGCGCAGTATTGCAGGCAAACTCTGCCCACAACCTGGAGTTCGATGATGATGGAGCTCAAGGTTGACTAAGCCTTCCATTCTTCTGAAGTTGGTAAAATGAGAACCCAGATTGTTGGGGGCATTATGCAAATAATATTTCTACCATGTAAATCTCCTGGAGAATGCTGTAAAGCACTAAGGGGCAGTATATAAGCCTGAAATGCTAAATGCTGTGCCATTGCTATTCCCATTTTTCCTTTGACAAATCCTCTTAATTTTTTTTTTATTTTTTTTATTTTTATTTTTATTATTATTATTATTATTATTATTATTATTATTATTATTATTATTATTATTATTTATTAGTTCGATTTATATGCTGCCCTTCTCTGGAGACTCAGGGCAGCTTACAATGCGTTAAGCAATAGCCTTCATACTTTTGTATATACTTGCTTAGTAGGGCTTTTGGCTCCCCACAAGCGGTGTTCTTTCTTATAAAAAGTCAGCTTATTGTCCCCACAAACCGGGTCCTCATTTTACCTACCTCGGAAGGATGGAAGGCTGAGTCAACCTTGAGCCTGGTGAGATTTTTTTTATATATGTAATTTTTATTAATATATTCTATACACCAATACACAAATAAAATATACAATCCTGCCACCATGGTATAATATGATTACATTGTCCATAAGTATAAAGTTATTCCTTTATACATACATATTTGCCATGGTGAGATTTGAACTCTCAGTAATTGCAGGCAGCTGGCAGCTAAGTGCTATTTAACAGCACTTAGTCCACTGCGCCACCAGGCTCGCTCTAATTAATGCTCTAACTTCTGTTCTACTCTGTATCTTTTACAATAGAATGCTGTAGCTGAACTTGCTTTTATTTCTCTAAAATAATTGCTTTATACACCCCTGCTTGAGGAAGACTCTATTTTTTAAAAAAATAGTCTACTCCATACCACCACAAAGAGAATGGATTTGGTAATGAAGGAATGAGACAGCCATATGCACCCCTTCTTAAACCTCTATCATATTAATTTATAGATTTGATCCTGGCAGGTCTTCTACACTGTCGGGAGCTGTTGCTAAACTCCTTTATTTTCTCAAAAAACGACAAAAGGTTAGTTAGTTAGTTAGTTAGTTAGTTAGTTAGTTAGTTAGATAGATAGATAGATAGATAGCTGAAGCTCACAGTGTGCATACAAACGGCAAGTAATAGGTCATAGGTCATAAATCAGTTGCAATCGTTAATCATCAGTTACAAACAACAACATAACCCAATAGGAGAAGATAGTAGGAAAGATGAGAAGATGAGAAAAGTTAAGAGAGACAGTGCTATGGGAATTAAGTATTTAGCAAAGTGATGGCACGAGGGAAAGAACTGTATCTAGTTGTTTTGGCATGCAATGCTCTGTAGGACCATCCTGAGGGGAGGAGTTGAAACAGTTTATGTCCAGGATGTGAGGGGTCTGTAGATATTTTCTCAGCCATCTTTCTGGTTCGGGCAGTATCTAGATCCACAGGCTGGTTGCAATTATTTTTTTCCCCCTGCAGTCCTAACTATCCATTGAAGTCTGTACCTGTCCTGTTTGGTTGCTGTGCCAAACCAGACAGTTATTGACAGTTATAGACCTTAACAAGTTTTATATTTGTGACATTATTTACATTTGTGACATGTAAAGTCCTGTTCCCAGGATGGATAGGAAAAAACTGTGGCTCTGGATCGTATATACCCGTGATGACAAACCTATGGCACGCATGCCGGAAGTGGCACGCAGAGCTATCTCTCCAGGTACACAAGCCGTGACTCATTGCTCTTCCAGGTTCTGATGCACCGGCCAGCTGGTCCTCAAACACGTGGGAGCACCGGAAACTGGAAGAGATGCTGCCCGGTGCGAATGCATGCGCCGGAAAGATGATATTCCGGTTTCTGGCGCGCACATGCACACTAGCCAGCTAGTCTTTGTGCGCGCATGCACACCGGAACTGGTGTGACCAGGCGGCCGGTGTGCATGCACACGCCAGAAATCAGGGCACGCGCCCCTGTTTCAGCACTTGGTGCAAAAAAGGTTAATCAACACTGGTATATACCAATGTTTCTATAGACTTTCTTCATACCAGGTTTTGAATTTAGTTTGGCCTATAGGACACAGAAAGGAAATTCTGCAAGGGTTCCTATTCAGAAATTTAAGAAACTGGGACTTTTATGGGACTTTTTTTTTTTTTGGTTTTAATCCACAAGTTTGGGCATTGCGAAAATTGACAGGTTTTTTTTTTTTTTTAAATCAGCAAAGTTGGAGATTGTTTTTAACATAATCCTGGATTCCATCAAAACTTTGTAGATGAAATATCCTTCTTATAACAGTTAATCCCATAGAATAGAAGAACCTTAAGTTTTATTAACTGCAATCCAGGGGAGAGATTAGGCTTTATTTCAGAGGGAATATTTTTATGTTGATAAGAGTGGAAAGATTGGAGAAAACACTAAAGTTCTGAAAAATGCTATCATGTTTTTTCCATAAAGAGGCATATACACCACTCTCCCCCAAGATAGCTTCTGGAGTTTGTCACGGTTAACTTTATTTTTCCCCAAAATTAAGTCCTTGAGAAAAAACTGCCCTAAATTTGATAATAATCCCATTTTACTCACGTCTCTTAATATTTTTTGGAGGGTGGAGGGGGAATTAATTCTGGTAAATAGCTAATAAGGTTGCTTTGTCTTAAATTTAAAATGAATAAACACGTTTCCGAAAGAGAGGACTGAGTTTTATACAATCAAAAAATTGGTATATGAGCACCAAATAAGCTTCAGGAAGGAAGCAGAGAGGTTGTGTTTTATTGCCACCTTGAAGCCTAATATTTTCCGTAAAGCAGAGGCTTTGCATGAGAATAATGTGGCAAGCCCATAATTGCCCATGCCATTACATTCTGGATCACTTGTGGCTTCTAAGTTGTTAGAAGGACGGCCTTATTTCACATTGCAATAGTTGCACACTCAATATTGCACTTTGTGATAGTCTAAATCAAGGGTGTCAAACTTGATTTCATTGAGGGCCACATCAGGGATGTGTTTGACCTCGGAGGGCCAGGGGGGTAGGGGTGGCCAGAGTTGGGGGTGGCCCTTGTGGGGGTGGCCCATTTTCAGCCTACAGACTCTTGAAGCATTCTCCTGGTCGAAAACGGACCAGGTGGTGGCCCCGAGAGGTCCCCATGCAGCCTGTTTTTGGCCTCCAGGGCTTCCTGCAGCACTTTGTGGGTTGAAAACGGGCCATGGGGTGGAGCCACGTGCATTTTAGCCAGCAGAGGCACTGTGGGCCAGTCCTTTGATATTTCCAGGCTGGCCCCGTGGGCCAGATCTAAGCATCTCATGGGCTGCATCTGGCCTGTAGACCTTGAGTTTGACACCCCTGGTCTAAATAGTAGGCAACCAAGTCTACCTGCCTTCTTTAATGATTTCTTGGCCCAGATAAGGGTGCAATTGGAAGAAAACTCTCAAATTGCACACCAGTTCAAAGGGTAGAAATGCAATCCCATTTAGGAGTAGAGAGAGAACAAGACCAGACCTGGGTAATCCACTCACTGCCACTTGGTCTTGTCAGGATTAATCCTGAGCTTTGTCCTGCCCATTCCCACACAGCCTCCAGTCACTGAGATGACCCCCAAGTCTCCTCTCGCTAGCCCTAGTTAATGATCTGGGTTTAGCCAATCACCTTGGAATATTGATTTCTTTTTTTGCCTATTCTAAAACTTTCCATTTTAGCTGTTTTTTTAAAAATTGAGGGGATGTAATTAATTGTCATTGGTAGCCAGCTAAAACAGTACTTCCCAAACCCTCAATTACTGCTAAAAAGAACAAGGGACAAGGGTTTTTTTGACAAAAAATAACAAGGATCTATTTACAAATAATTATGTATTGATTTATACTGTATACATACACTCAAGTTTGAAAAGAGACACAATATTGTAAAAAAGAAAGAAAGAAACAACTCATTATAAAAAAATTGTGAATAAATAAAAATAAAATCAAAATGTTATTGTTCTAGTATTTATTTCACTAGACCTAGTGAAATAAGACAGAGGGAAGTAAAATTATGTTTATCAAATCTATTTTTTATTCGGTCATAGACCAGCAAAGAAAACACAAGTTAAGATAAAAAGAAAAGTATAGTTATTCTAAAATATTTAAAAAGAGTTAGAGTTAATACAGAATAGGGTAATAAGACAGTACTTGGCTGTGGTCAAGGAAATAAATCAGATTGATCCACTAACAACGTATTGAGATAAAACCAATCGGAATGACAAGGATATTTAGTAAATTGATTCAATTCTTCCTTTAACACATGGACACAGTCTTTGTTTAAAAGGTTTGTTTTTGTATTTTCCTTCAGCAAGGGCAGTTGGGAAGGCATTGAATCTGACTAAAGACAAGGCCCTACTGAACTTTGGGATTGTTATGCAACTGAGACAGACGGCGCAGTTAAGATGCTGGGCTTGTCAACTGGAAAGCTGATAGTCCAGGTTTGAGACCCAAATGCATGCGTGAGCTGGTGAGTTCCCGTCCAAGCCTCAGCTCCTGCCAACCTAGCAGTTCAAAAGCATGCAAATGCAAGTAGATAAATAGGTACCGCTTCTGTGGGAAGGTTTTGTGACATCATGCTAGCCACATGATGGTGGAAATGTTTTTGGACAGCGCTAGTTCAATGGCCTTGAAACTCCCTATAGTCAGCAATGACTACTTGAGTAAAATCCGCAGGGACTGCTTTATCTTTACCTTTATCTATGTGACTGAGATATTTAGCTGGCTGAAAAAGTTGTGCAGAGAGGCTCAAGAAAATGTCTGCTTGAAACTCTAAATCAGGCCTGTTAAACTGGCGGCCTGCAGGCCAGATGCATCACGCACAGGCCACGTCCATCCTGGCTCCGCAAACGCAAAAAAATGTCTTGATATGTCATGATACATCACGTGACGCGATTGAGTTTGACACCTGTGCTCTAAATCAATGGCCTGCTGTTTGAGAATAGATGGTGCGTAGGCTTAGCCCACCAATTTTATAATTTCTTCTAAAATTAAAATGTGTATATATTACTTAATAGCAGAATAACAGAGTTGGAAGGGACCTTAGAGGTCTTCTAGTCCAACCCTCTGCTCAAACAGGAGACCTTTTATTATTTCAAACAAATAGTTGTCCAATCCCTTCTTAAAAACCTCCATTGATGGAGCACCTACAACTTCTGGAAGCAAGTCATTCTACTGATTAATTGTTCTCACTGTCAGGAAATTTCTCCTTATTTCTACGTTGGTTTCTTCTTAATTACTTTCCATCCATTGCTTCTTGTCCTGCCTTCAGGACAAGAAGCGGAGACCCCCCTTTTCTTTGTGGCAGCCCCTGAGATATTGGACCACTGCTATCATGTCTCCCCTTGTCCTTCTTTTCATTAAACTAGACATACCCAGTTCCTGCAACCGTTCTTCATATGTTTTAGCCTCCAGTCCCCTAATTATGACATAACTTACATATAAAATCTATATCTGTCCAATATTTCTATTACTATGATCAATTTTAGCAATGGATTTGGCTAGCTTGTTAACACAGATGCAGATGAACATGGTGGCTTATAAAAAACAAGCACACAAGAACTGGGTATATTCTGTAAGCCGTCTTGAGTTGCCAGGGGTGAATAGGCAGCAATATAAAACCAATAAAGAAATAAATAAACTGAGTTGGAGCTTACTGGAATAGTGCTGTCATAGCATGCCTAGCCCTTCCTTTCATTAGACTCATACCCAATTCCTGCAACTGTTCATGAGACCCTCGAATTAGGACCACAATTGGATTCAGAATTTCCATTGCTAGGCAAGATGGTTCTTAAGTGTGTCATGCCTAAGTTTACAGGGGTTGGTTTTTTTTGCCACAGTTGTTAATTGAATCACTGCCATTGTTAAATGAATCATATGGTCATTAAGCAAATTTGGCTTCCCCCCATTAACTTTGTTCGTTGAAAGCCAGATGGGAAAGTCACAAATAGAAATCATGTGACTCCAGGATGCTGCAATTGTTGTAAATACATGCTGGTTACCAAGCTGATCACATAACGATGGGGAACTGCAACAGTTGTAAGTGTGAAGACTGGTCATCATTCACTTTTTAAGTGCCTTTGTAATTTTAGACAAATATTTGCAAATTGCATAGGTTTGGGCTGTTTATAATTTGGAAACATATAACAGTAGATATTTCAATAGAAATAGCAATCGCACTTAGACTTATATACCGCTTTGTAGTGCTTTTACAGCCCTCTCTAAGCAGTTTACAGAGTCAGTGTATTGCCCCCAGCAATCTGGATCCTCATTTTACTCACCTCGGAAGGATGGAAGACTGAATCAAAAATGAGCCTCTCAGGATTGAACTGCTGGCAGTCAGCAGAGTTAGCCCTGCATTTCTGCATTCTAACCACTGCGGCCACCACAGCTCTATTTCTATTTACTATTTCTTCAAGATGGAGAAAGTTAAAATTGTCTTGGTTAGGAAGAACTGCAGCCTTAAAAAGAAATACTCTACCAAAGCTTGATTTTCTTTTTCCAACTAATTCCAATAAAAATTGGAAATGAGGGACTAAATGATTGGTAGAGACAAGTATCACATATAATCCAAAGACTGAATTTAAGACACGGTAGAGTTGAAAAGAACAAAGCAGTCTAACAGCTCTGAATTTCATAGTGAATTTGTAACTCTACAAGCAAGTTGGTTGTTTTAACTTGGATCACAGATTGGGTTGCCTCTGTTTATGGTTTGGCTACCTCTATTGAGAGAGCAGGATTTCCAGATGATTTAAACAGATACGTTTGAACTAATACAAACAGAAGTAAACAACTCATAATGACAACTCATATTAATAGCTTGGAGAAAATTATGTCCAGGTATTAATTTTCATGCTGAGAAAAGCACAAAGATATTTGTTCAGTGGAGAGTCAACAAATTGTATAGACTGCAATATTTGATTATGAGTAACTCTCTCTTGAGAATTCCTCTTTGGTTAGCCCAAGCCATCAAACTTGAATTTATTTTGAAATTGTTAATGAAATAGGATTTGGAAACTGAATTACTTACAGATTCTATGATTAAATGGATGCAGAATTTAGATATAGTAATTGACATGCAACAGTGGGAATTCCAGAGGAAGAGAAATATTAAACTTGCAATGAGTATAATACTCAGACAAAACTAATATGTTTTACTGCTGATACATTATTTCTGTACTGATTGCTAAAATGGACAGTTCGTTCTCTAAATATTGTTAGAAATGTGTTAACCAGGTTGAATTTTTTTAAAAATGTATTTGGTGGCATTGTTGTAAGGCTCGATAATTTGGAATTCTTCAATACAGTAGTTAAATAAAACAATAATAGAAAAATAAAAAGCAAAAGGAACAAAACAAAAAAACATTATTGTAAAAAGTAATGTAAATATAAAATAAAAATATAAATATAAAGCTTAAAGAGATCATTGTTGATTTCAGAAAAGACAGGCACACCTCTGTGTATCTGTTCACCGCCCTGAGTCCCTTCTGGGAGAAGGGCGGTATACAAATTAAATAAATAAATAAATAATAAATTAATGATTCACCTGTGGAAGTGGTTAGCAGCATCACCTTTCAGAGCATGCAGTTAATGAGTAGCTAACTTGGTCCCTCAACAAGATGAGATATTGGTAAAGTGGACACAGAAGTGCCTACATTTTCTGCATCACATGAGAACAGTACACCTTCCTTCCCTTGTCCTTGCCACTTTCTATAGAGGGACAATCAAGAGCATCCTGAGTCATATTGCATTACTGTCTGGTTTGGAAGCATTACTGCTTCAGATAGGAAGGCGGTGCAGAGTGGTGAGGATAGTAGAAAAGATTATTGGTAGTTCACTTCCTTCTATCCAGGACATAGCACATAAACAATGCTTGAGCAGGATCCTACATATCCTCTTCATAAGCTGTTTCCTTGTTACCTTCTGGGAAGGGGCTTCGTGGTATCTGAAGCAGAACATCTAGATTAAGTCACAGCTTTGTCCAAATAGCATCAACCTTGTAAACTCTCAAGTTTCCTCTTTCTGCTATCTATCTATCTATCTATCTATCTATCTATCTATCTATCTATCTATTTATCTATCATCTATCCATCCATCCATCCATCTATCTATCTATCTATCTATCTATCTATCTATCTATCACTTTTAAATATTACTAAACTTTAGTATTGTACATCATCCAAGGACATTCTATATTTCCTAATGGAAATGACTATGGAGATTCTCAGTCACCTGAATAAGCTTCTTGGACGAGAAGTGAAGTATCTTCAAGGAAAAACAAAGAAAGTCCAGTTGTCCTTTGAAAAAGCACCTTTAGGACTTCCTATTGGAAAGTATGTACAATTACCTCTGCGGAAGTATGGCTAATTAAGTTATAGGCGTGTGCCTTGGTGTACAAAACAATGAATAGGGACCACATATAAGCAGCCAAGAAGGTAACCGTGTTCTGTGCTTCGCCATATGTTCTGTGCTGCAGTATGATGTCATGCTGGCCACATGTCGGTGGAAATATCTCCAATACTGGCTCTTTGGCCTAAGAAACAGAGATGAACACCACTCACTAAAACCAGTCACGGCTAGCCAGGTAAAATCTGCAGGGACATTTTTACCTTTATAGCCAAAGAAGAACTGGATGGCCACAAACTAAGCACATTTTGTTGTGACCTAGGCTCCCTGAGTCATTAAAACACACGAGTAGTCCCCAAAACCTCTTTTATTGCAACAGCTGTGAATTACATTCATTCACAGCTAAGTCCCAATTAGTTGCAAAAACTCCTTTGGGAGAAGTCCTTCGGGATAATCACCAACCTTTATCTCCCTTGACACTCTGCCAAAAACCTACTTGGCAAAGTCACACGGATTCCAGAATCAAACAGAGATGCCGACTGGGAACAGAATTAACAATGTTGCTTTCCTGCAAAGTGCCCACGTGCCTTTGCTCCTCTTTTAAGCCTTATGGGAGGGGCCAATAATCTCCAGGCCTTACTCCCGAGTCATCCCTTTTGTTTTAACTTTCATGCCTTTTGGCAGCTTTGCACATGCGTGCACTAGGAACAGGTTCCTCCTGTTCCTCTGCCTCTTTGCTATCTGACTCTGGAGGCTCCGGAGTCCGCACATCACTCCCAGATGGCCCTGGCCCCATCTCTGCCTCTGCCTCTGCCTCTGATGCAGAGCCCTCGCCTTCCCCAGACTCCAGGACTGGCCCATGTTCCTCCCCAGCCTCCTCACTGTCCGACTCCGCTGCCAGGTCCGCAGGCTGCTGGCAGACCACAACACACTTGCTACAACTTGCTAAATCCCATTACTTACCCTTCTGTCAGGCTTTCTGATATCTGTCTGCAAAGAAAAATAATTATTTCACAAGCATGTTGCCCACAGGATGCCTCTAACGAGATTTATTGAGAAGAAAGGATAGGGTTGAAAACTATTTCCTATTTAGAAATCAATATATACACCGGAACAGAGACGTCTTTATCTTTTTCCTAACTCCTTTAAAGTAAATGAATGAAGTGGCAGGTCTGTCCATTGATAATAAAGAATTCTTCCTCTGGTTATTTGTGTAACATCATCTTTATAAGTCTGAGAACTAACCCTTAGAACTTCATTTGGGCTAAGTAATTTCTCTAGAAGAAAGCAAACATAAATCACTTCAACGTTGATGTTACAAATGCCAACAGGTGCCCATTAAGTTAACAGGAATTGATTTTGATGTAGGAAGTAAAAAGTTTTGCTCTTTTTACAGGTAATTTTCAGGTACCTCCCAACTTTGAATTACTACAGCTTCCCTGATGTAGGAGCTGCTGATAAATGAAGGGTTGTTTTTCTTAAAATTAACAAAAGGCTATGAATAATTTTTGGAATAAAACTTTTTATAATGATCCTGTTTGGGGTAGGTCAGAGATATTGCTTTACAATTAAATTGTTCCCATTTCTGATGGAAAGGGAAGAATATACATTTTGCTGCAGGCAACCCATCTGATACAATCCTATATTGCTTTTTCAAAACTCATTTATTGCTGTCTGACAAAATAAGATTTTCTAGTGATGGGAACAGACGTCTTAGCTGTTGCTGAGTGACAATCAACATAGTAGTAATGTTAAATTTTGATGGAGTATGGAGCTCATTATGAGATTGCTGTCACGGTCATACTTTTGAATGTACCTAGTGCTGCATTCAAAAAGTAATTCATTTACAATTTGTGTAGTTCTCATTAAATATACAGCCAGTGTACTCATTTGGCATTTTAAGCAAACTCACTAAGACTCATTGGATTGCATTGTTTGCTCTTGAATATTCTTACACATGATGCTCTTGTTTGGTGTAGATTATGTTTGCAGGAAATGGGTATGTCTAGTCTAATGAAGAGAAAAACTAGAGGTGACTTGATAGCAGTGTCCCAATCAGGGGTGATATTCACTTAACTTTGCTACTGGTTTGCAAATGTGAGCATGCGTATGCACACACGCACTTGCTTTGCTCGCCCACACCACTTCTGCACATTCGCAGGACCTTCCACGCATGAACAGAGCATCAAAAATGAGATGTGATGACGTCTGGGCAGGTGGGTGGAGCTTCCCGCTGCCGTCGCCGCTAGCGGTTCTTCCGAACCAGATAGAACCGGCTGATTACCACCAGGGGTCCCAATATTTGAGGGGCTGCCACAGAGAATAGAATAGGATAGGATAGGATAGGATAGGATAGGATAGGATAGGATAGGATAGAATAGAATAGAATAGAATAGAATAGAATAGAATAGAATAGAATAGAATAGAATAGAATAATTTTATTTCTATACCGCCCTTCTCCCAAAGGACTCAGGGCAGTGTACAGCCTATTAAAAGCACTAGACAAACATCAATTAAAATAATTTAAAATTATTAAATAATTCGGCTCAATTTAAAATCCCAGAAATTTAAAACCTATTCTCCAAAGCACCTGAGGGCAGGACAAGAAGCAACGTTGGAAGTTTATCAAACAGAGATCTAACCTGGAATTTAAGTAGACAATGAGCACAATTAATCAATGAAATGGCTTGTTTCCAGAAATTGTGGGTGCTCCATCACAGATGGTTTTTAAAATTGGGTAGCCATTTGTCAGGAATGGTATAGGATCTCCTGCTTGAGCAGTGGGTTGGACTAGAAGACCTCCAAGGTTCCTTCCAACTCTGTTTCTGTTACTACGTGAACGAGTATAGGGTGTCCAGCCAATGACAGTCAATGACAGCTCAACAGTAAATAGGCAAATTGTGAAAAAGCCAAGCTGTAACTCATAACTGAACTTTAAGTGTCAAAGAACATCTAATCAACTTACAATTACATTTAGACGTTGTAATCCCTGGTTCAGAATACTATGAAACTCTTAATTTTGTCAGTAGTTCAATAAGGATATATCTGAGAGTTGTATTCTGCTTTTGCTCTTAACATTTACAAGCTTAAAAGAAAGGAGAAAATGATAAAGGAAGGTTTCTTATTTCCTGTATATTGTCTGTTTTTTTTTTCTTCAGAGTTAGGTTTTTCTCCAGCACCACACTTTTTATCCTGAAAGAGGATAAGCTAATAGATATTTTGGACATGTCATGTGGGGGGAATTCACTGGAGAAAGCAATTAAGTTTGGAAGAGGTAGCAGTAACAGGAAACCAGGCCACCGAAGAACACAATGGTTGGACACCATCAAACCTGACACAAGCCAGAGGATAGAAAAACTCAAAGAAGTAGTGCAAGATCGGAATATGTGGAGAGACCTGACCTATAGAATTGCCAAGAGTCGGACACAACTGAAAGGGTAACATCATCATCATCATCATCATCATCATCATCATCATCATCATCATCATCATCATCCAGTAAGATTTACGAGGTTTGGATATATGAACCAATCCTAATTCAAAATCCAGTGGCTAACTTGCAATGGCAGAATCAGTTTGCATATTTGAAGTGCCAAAGGGAAAAAGAAATCATATAAGTTAAGTGTGCATTATTATGTAAAAACACCCCAAGGAACTTTTTTTTAAAATAAAAAATAAAATAAAATAAGACCCCAATGATATTCTGACTGAAATATGGACAAATGCTTTCCAAACATGGTGTCCTTCTCAATCAGCATGACCATACTGCTACTGTTCTGCCCCAGCTACGGATCCCAAAGAACATAGCACACACAAAGTCTGTATAAAACTTAAATTTACTAAAATAACCCAGTCTTTTCTAAACAAAGGCTGTTAATAAACTTTCTTAACAGCCTACAAGAAACCAAAGATACAGTAATCACAATCATACTATTGTTGGCAGAAAGCCCAGAAGCAATTTGCAGAGAATCCAGACGCGAAGGAGAATGAACTAAAGTTGTTCCCTACAAATTGCTTCAGTCGGCGTTCCTGCTTAAATAGGCTAAGGGAGTGGCCAATTAGCCCCAAGCCTTACTCTCGAGGAGACCTCCTCCTGAGGAGCCACTCCTGCCTTTTGGCAGCTCTGCGCGGCCATGCATCGAGAAGAGGTTCCTCCTCTTCGTCTTCTTCACTTAAAGGTTCTGGAGGTTCTGAAGGCCCTGGCTGAATCCCTGCCTCTGGCACAACATCTTCTCCAGCCTCCTCATTGTCTGACTCGAGTGCCAGCTGCACAGGCTGCTGGTGCAGCACCACACCAGCCTCCTTGCTGTCAGAATCAGCTACAATCCGCATAGGCCGCTGACGGGCCACAACAGCTACAGGAAACTTTATGTTGAACAAAATGATATTCTGATGTCCAAAATCCCAAAAGCAATGGGTCATTTTTATCAATGGGGTAGAGTGAACCAACTGTCTAAAATGGTACAAGTTAAAAAAGTTAAAAATGGTACAAGTTACAAATTTATAAAACTCACAGGCTCCTAATCATTAGACCAGGGGTGTTAAACTCGATTTCATTGAAGGCCACGTCAGGGTTGTGTTTTACCTCAGGGGTTGGGTGGGTGTGGCCAGATTGACATCACTCATGTCGGGGGCACCTGTGGTGGCCCAGATGGGGCTGGGGGGTTCCATTGTCCTCCCGGGCTCTGTTTTCAGCTGCAACGGCCTCTTCCAGCCCTTTGCCAGCAAAAATAGAGCCTGGGAGGGCCACATGCACCCCCTCAAGCTCCGTTTTCATTGGCAGAGGCACCGTGAGCCAGTCCTTTGCTGTTTCCAGGGCAGCCCCACGGGCCAGTTCTAAGCACCTCGTGGCCCTTGAGTTTGACACCCCTGCATTTAGACACTTCTGGCTGAGAAGCTTGCTGGTAACTGATTCCGCTTATAATGAAGACATAAATGCCCAGTTCAATCTCTGTGATTCCGCATCCTAGTATCTTCTGGCCATTTGCACATCTGCACTGATAACTTTCACATCTGCACTGATAAGATTCTCAGAGGAACTTTTTGATGACTTCAAGAAGATTTTCTTTCAGATGGTTGAAAAAAATCATTATTCAAGAGCAGATTTTCACCAGTGCTGTCTATTATACACACATTGATGTTGATGTAAGCATTCTCAACATTAATCTGTTTGCACATCCCCCTCCCCCAGCTACTTTCTCTGGGTATGAATAAAAATACTGATAAAGATGAATAAAAATACTTCGGCATGTGCTATTTATTTCTTTTAAACAAGGCACCACCAGATGGTGCTATGCTCAAATATTTGGTGCTTAAGTTGTTTGGTGAGTTTGTGCATTCTTATTAAAGACTGGTAGTTTTCAGGAACCTTTCTACACAACCGATGTGTTGCTTCTTCAAGTCTTATTCCAGTGTGATCTTTTATTTAATCATCAGAATATTCTGCATCCACCTAACCTGCAAGACAGCTCATTAAGCCTGTCCTAGATGGGTTTACTGCTGTAGGCATTCTGTTTATAAATATGAGATAGACCCAACGCAAGAACTTTAAAACTGCAAAAAGTTCCCATGTTGTAGGGAGTTGTGATGAACCAGATAGCACTGAAATATTAATAGTGAGAAAGGCTGTGTTTTCCAACTCCTCTATGTGTGTCTTTGTAGCCATTACACACAGTTTAACATTTCAACAAATTGGGTACACAGTAACTGGCCATTTTAAATCAATTCCACCACAAATATCTCTATCAAGATATTCTGGTCTTTCTACTGAGGGGTTGTTGGCATGGAATTGAAAGTTTACTTTTAAGGAGTGGATAGCAGGGTTGATTGGCATTAAATATTCAAAAAGTTTCACCCAGCACATTCCCCCCCCCCTTTACTTAATCACAACAAATTAAGGAGAACAGAGAATAATTTTTATATCTAAGTGTCAGCACTTCAAGCTGCATTTTACTCTAGTGCTGACATAAGAAGGAGAAGCGGAGGCATCTGGAAAGGGACATTTGACTTTTCACCTACTTATTTTCCCTGGAGATAATATCCCTTAGGAGATGGGATGGGAGGGGGGAAATTCCTTTGAGCTGGAGCAGTAGATTAGGGGTAGAGTGACTTGGAAGATGGCCAATGAGTGCAGGGGAGTGGGGAACAGAAAGGGAGGGTTTTGGGTCTGGAAATCAGTGTTGGCAGCGATGGAGTCGGAGTAGAATGTCGTGCTTAATAAATGGGAGGTTTTTTTTTTTTCATCAAAGACTTTGTTTGAAATGCAATTTATTTGAGACAACCTCGAAACCTGACACTAAGTTTTGTGTTAGAGCAAATGAGGGGAATTTAAAACTGTTTGCTGTTGCTAAACTAACTTTCTGAGTTACCACTTCCTTTGGCCATTCTGTCTGGGGCTATTTAGACCTGAAACATAACCAGGATAGTGGCTGTTCCTATGCAATCAAAGCTTTATGTCTGAAATGGTGTAGGTAGGGTTTCCTGCTTGAGAAGGGGGTTGGTCTAGACATCCTCCAACGTTCCTTCAAACTCTGCTATTCTGAGATCACATTGCATTTTCATCATCTTCACTTTTTGAATGCCAAAACCAACTGGAGAGCTAATTTTGTACTCCTGCTTTAAAACAAATTGATAGTTCCACTGCATATTAATCCTCCATGATTGTCCATTTAGAAAGGAGCTTTTTAGCTAAGAGATCCTAAGCTTTGAATAGTGGAGGGTAGTAGCCTATGGCAAAAGTAGGAATATATGAGTGGTATCATCTTATTTTTTGCAGGAAGTAGAAACATGGTTTGTGTTGATCCTATTTTGGCCTACTTCAAGATTAATATAGACAGAAGCTCAAGAATCCAAAAGGGATGATACCAGTGGTGAAATGTAAAATTGGTTACTACCGGTTCTGTGGACATGGCGTGGTTGGGTGTGTGTGTGTAAAATGTGACTGAGTGGGCGTGGCCAACTTATTTTTTTAACTTTTAAAAGCATTTTTTCTACAACCTCTTCAGCCGAAGAAGTTGTAGAAAAAATGCTTTTAATTTTTTTTAAAAAAGCCTCTGATGATCGCGTGGCTCAGCAGGGATTTTTGCTACCAGTTCTCTGAACCACCCGCCATCATTGCTACCGGATCGGGCGATCCGGTCCAAACTGGGAGCATTTCACCCCTGGATTATACCCCCATGCTCTGATAGCATGTTGGGTGAATATTTCCCAACATGCTACCAGTGTTCAAAGAGAACCTGGGCATCTGTGGGGAAAGGGCAGTCAAGCTGGGTGAGATGGTGGAGGGAGTATGATGATGCAAGTCTTGCCTTATTTATTTATTTATTTATTTATTTATTTATTTATTTATTTGTTTGTTTGTTTGTTTGTTTATTTATTTATTAGTTTGATTTATATGCCGCCCTTCTCCGGAGACTCAGGGCGGCTTACAATACGTTAAGCAATAGCCTTCATACTTTTCTATATATCTGCTTAATAGGGCTTTTTGGCCCTCCCTAAGCGGTGTTCTATTTTATACAAAGTCAGCTTATTGCCCCCACAAACTGGGTCCTCATTTTACCTACCTCAGAAGGATGGAAGGCTGAATCAACCTTGTGCCTGGTGAGAATTGAACTTGCAGTAATTGTAGGCAGCTGGCAGCTAAGTGCTACTGAACATGAGAGCAACCTCACTCCCTAGCACTGATGATGTTACCTAGTTTGGTAATAAAATATCTGCAAGAAAACAACCAAGCTCAGAGAGCAACAAGGTCCCCTCTTTTGAACATGCATGAAATAGATTCAGAGGATTAGAAGGAACCCTGGAAGTCTTATAATCCAATTCCCTGCCCAGTGCAGGAATCTTCATACCCCCTTTGACAAATGTCTGTCCAATCCTTTCTTGAAAATGCTCCACTAATGGAGCATCCATGGCTTCAGGAGCCTGCTCCATTGATTAATAGTAGTCACAGATGGGAAATTCCTCCATATTCCAAGTTTGGATCACTCAGTGTTGAGCCTCCACTCACTTCCACAGGATCACTGTTGAGCTTCCACTGTTGAGCTTCCATTGCTTGGGGTGCAATCCTCGGATTCTTTAGAGCAGGGGTGTCAAACTCGATTTCATTGAGGGCCGCATCAGGGTTGTGTTTGACCTCGGGGGTGGGGCATGGCCAGAGTGGGTGTGGCCAGATCAACATCACTCCTGTTGGGGGCGCCTGTGGTGGGCCGAGCACCCTGCTAGCGAAAACGGGCTCCTAAACTCCGTTTGTGGCTGTCACGGCCTCCTGCAATCCTTTGCCAGTGAAAATGGAGCTTGGATGAGCTCCGTTTTCACTGGCCGAGTGTTGCAGGAGGCCGTGGTAGCCAAAAACGGAGCTCAGGAGCCTGTTTTTGCTGGCAGAAGCACTGCAAGCCGGTCCTTCACTGTTTCCAGGGTGGCCCCATGAGCCAGATCTAAGTACCTCACAGGCCAGATTGGGCCCCCGGGCCTTGAGTTTGACATCCCTGCTTTAGAGAATAAATCCATGTCCTGTCATCCTTTCCTGTATTGGAAGACTGCCATCATGTCTCTCCTTAGCCGTCTCTTCTTTAGGACAAACATACCAAATCCTTTACCATCTCTGCCATTATTCTCTGCAGGCTTTCCAAGTCTTCAGTATCCTTTTTGTATTGTGGCAACCCAGAGCTGGATTTGATATACCAAGTGTAGTTTAATGCAGCATAGAACGGTTCTATTACTTCTTGCGATCTTGACACTATCCAATGCATGTATCAAAGGACCAGGGCTGGCATTACAACGTTCCACCTTGTCAATTTTGACTACAGTTGGTGTATGTCACTGCTCTCCAGTCTGAAGATCAACCTTCATCGGTTGAAAGATGAACCTGAATATGCCTGTGAGTAGTTAGCATCTAGGGGACATGGTGGCTTAGTGGCTAAGACGCTGAGCTTGTTGATCGAAAGGTCAGCAGTTCAGTGGTTCAAATCCCTAGCGCCATGTAACGGGGTGAGCTCCAGTTACTTGTCCCAGCTTCTGCCAACCTAGCAGTTCGAAAGCACATAAAAAATGCAAGTAGAAAAATAGGGACCACCTTTGGTGGGAAGGTAATAGCGTTCTGTGTGCCTTTGGCATTTAGTCATGCCGGTCACATGACCACGGAGATGTCTTTGGACAGTGCTGGCTCTTTGGCTTAGAAACAGAGATGAGCACCACGCCCTAGAGTTGGGAACGACTAGCACATATGTGCGAGGGGAACCTTTACTTTAGTTAGCATCTGGGTAGTCATCTGAGGAAACTGAGGCAAATTCACCAGGGCTGCTACTAGAATGAGATGAAATATATGAGAATTATGGTTTTTATATATTTCTTTGTTTCAGTACAAATCAGCTGATGGGACACTGAACAGTTCTGTATTTGAAAAAACAACAACTGTGTTTTATAGCCACTCTAACAGAAGGAGCTATCTCAAATTAAGGGTGTTTTTAAAATGTTGGTCACTGTGGCTTCTTATAAATGTTTCATCACTGAGATTTTGGAGGGTAGAGGTCATCACAGAAGCCTTGCCTGAAGTATTAACTGCTGGATCCTTGTATTACTGTTTTCTACTTTGCCCTAAGAAAAGAAGTTCTGCTGAATGTGAAGCCTATTAAGGTTTTTAAGTAAGACATAGCACCCAAATACCACTCTCTTTTATTTTGCCTACAGCTCAGATAAACACTTAAAGAGATAATGCTTTGAACAAAGAACAATATGCACTAGGATTATTAGATTCCAATGCCTGCAATTTAGCTCTGCAGCAACACTCTGTTCTGTGGCTTTGGTTGCTATTAAACAGGAAAGGAAGATTAAAATTTGGCTTTTTCAAACGATGCTTACTCTTTTTGATTTTTTTTTAATTATAAGTTTTATAATGAGCATAAGCACTAACACAAACTAACCAAGAGTAAAAGCAAGAAACTAATAGTTATGCAGATAGGTGCTTTAGTCTGGCAAGATTCCTGTCTGTAGCAGAGGTGGGTTTCAGCAGGTTCTGACCAGTTCTGGAGAACCGGTAGCGGACATTTTGAGTAGTTCGGAGAACCGGGAAATACTACCTCTGACTGTTCCCAACCCCATCTATTCTCTGGCTCCCAAGTCCTAGCTGATCGGGAAGAAATGGGGATTTTGCAGTAACCTTCCCCTGGAGGGGGGAAAGAATGGAGATTTTACAGTATCCTTCCCCTGCCACACCCACCAAGCCACACCTACCATGCCATGCCACGCCTACCATGCGATGCCATGCCCACCAAGCCACACTCAAAGAACTGGTAGTAAAAAAATTTAAAACCCACCACTAGTCTGTAGGCAATCAACTATAAAGAAACTACTATGAGAAACTCCTTGGGTCCTTCTTGGTTCCTGGCCCCGACACTATGTCAGGCAAAGCCAAGACAGAAAATGAAAAACCATTGAGCTCCAGTGGTAATGAGAGTTGTTACTCTCCCTAGTTGTTACTAGTGTCACAGTGCTACACTAATGTCATCTGGGATATTCACATGGAATTAAAAAAGTAAAGCTGGCAGCTGGATTTGAAGCTCCTCTTCTATTTTATATGAATCACATACATCCCTAAATGTTAAGTCTAATTATTTATTGCTTTAGTAAATCATATAAGGTTTACTTACTTACTTACTTACTTACTTACCTACCCATCCATCTCACCTAGGTCACACTGGGTAGTTTACAACAGCCTAATAAAAGCATATAAACACATGGCTAAAAGTATATCTTAAAAACAGAGTTAAAAAGTTAAAATCTGTGAAGCTTTCCTTATAATTTAGGTTTTTTATCTACATTAATTTAGCTTCCTTACAATTTGTCTTAGGGATAACCAAGTCATGGTTACACCAAAACCAAACAAAAGAACTAACAAAAAGAACTCTTTATTCAAAGAACCTTCTCCATTTAACTATATATATAATGATTCTGAGCTAGCTTTTCATTTTACAGTTATTCTCTCTTGTAACATTTCCAGGAAGAAATGCCACTACATTGCCACTACATTGCAAAGAAACCATCTGGTACAGAGATTTATTCCACTTCAGTTTCTGTAATTAACTTATTAAGTTAATTTGTTGATCTGTAAATTTGATAAGCTGTGTTGCATTTAATTATTCTTCAATCCATTAACTCACATAATGAACGAGATTTGACAACATCAGACCTTTCCTCCTTCATGATAAGAAACTTTTATTTCTTTGATTTATAAAAGAGGAATCACCAGAATTACACAGACTTATTTCATTATTGAATATAGAATACGTTTTTTATGGCAATACTTACAAAGAGATTAAATGGCTTTTTAACTGAATTAATATATACTGATCGAACTGGATTTGTTCCAAAGAAATACATCATAGACAATATTGTATATATTTTGTACTTGTATTGTATTTTCCTACAGTTTCTTATGTCATTTTTTTTTTTAAAAAAATCACAGGATGGTAGTCTAGAAATTATAATCACAGAAGCAACATAACCACTTAATTCAAAGTTGAGAGTCTAGTGGTGATACTGGTTTTTCCAGCCTGTTGAGTCCCAACTACCAGTTCCTGCTGCTAAAATTTAGAAATCAATTGCTAAATTCTACTTTTAAGATTTCCTGCTGCTTTTAAGCAGGAAACAAATAAAAAACAAAAATACAGTTTTTTTTTAAAAAAAACCCATTTTTTAAAAAAAACAATAATTTGGGATTTGCTTAGCTTAAAAATAACATGGACCCTACTTCGGTAGTTTTGTGTGTCTGTGTGTGGTTTTTTTTTTTTTTTTGTCTCAATTATGGTAGAAAGTTATATTATCAAATTTCAGAGTAATGATCAAAAGGTGATTTAGGACCTGCAAAAAATTAAGCTGGGGTTGAAGCATTGTTTGGAGATCTCCAATGAAGGACAGTAGATCTGGCAAGTTCAGATACAGCTAATTATTGGTGTCTTTCTATTCTGTGGATTTCAATTCCAAGAACTGATTAGGAAACTGAATTCCCTAAATCTGAAGAACCCCCGTTTGGAGAAGATTGTCCTAGTTAATTGACTGTATGTGATGTCAGATATTGCCTGCATATGATGCACCAGAGACTAGAAGGGGTTAAGTCTTTACAGACATCACATGTGACTACATCAGCCAATGAACTCTCTTATTGGACTCTTACCTAGAAACCACTTGGATATCTCCCCCTTTTTTTCTCTCTCTCTCATCTATCTCTCAATGAGACAACACGTGAACTTCTCTCTCCTCTCTGAGTCATACAGTTAGGGTAAAAATGTAACAGGACACCCTGTTCATTATTGTATGCATGTATATATTTGTAAATAATAAAAACAACCTTTTGAACCTGAAGCTGTATTGACCAAATAACTTCCTCATAGAACCAAATAAGCATGACCATCAATATATATTTGATATGTGAGATGCGGTAGACAAGACAATCTAACGAGGAAGCTTAACTAAGGTGCCAGACTTTTAATGTTTCTAGCTTTAATAGCAGTGGGGAAATTCAATTTTTTTTTACTATCGGTTCTGTGGGCGTGGCTTGGTGGGCCTGGTGTTGCTTGGTGGGCGTGGCTTGGTGGGCATGGCAGGGGAAGGATACTGCAAAATCTCCATTCCCACCCCACTCCAAGGGAAGGATACTGCAAAATCTCCATTCCCACCCCACTCTGGGGCCAGCCAGAGGTGGCATTTGCTGGTTCTCCGAACTACTCAAAATTTCCACTACCGGTTCTCCAGAACCTGTCAGAACCTGCTGGATTTCACCCCTGTTTAATAGGTATGTATTATGTTGTTTTAGTATTGATATTTTAATTGTTGATTAGGAGCTGTCCAGAGTTCCTTATAAGATGAGTGACTATGTAAATATTATAAATAAATAAATCAAGTATTGTTGAATTGTCTTTAATATTGTACTTTACTCTGGTACATTGAATACTGCCCACCAGATACAGGTGAACATTTTTAAAAAATGAAGTAGTTTTTTTTTAAAAAAATTGTGAGTTGTGGGAGAACAATGTATTTACCGCCTTACCATAAATTTATGATTGTGTTTGAGCCGGGAATTATGGTTGCAGATCCATGAAGGTTGTGAAGCGTGTCACCATGTGATCATGCCTGATCTCATGAGCTTTTTTTGCAATGGATTTAAGTGAACCACTGTGGTCATTAAGTGGAGATTGTAGTTGTTAAGCGAACCCTGCAGTTGTTAAACAAATCCATTCTCTACGATGGGCTTTTTTTTGGGCAGGAACTGGAAGTAAATGCTGTTTTTTTTGGCAAAAGACATCGTAAATCACGGTCATGTGACTGTGGGATGAGGCAGATGGCTACAAGTGTAGGCTAAGTGACTGGTTGTAAGTCAAGGACTATCTATATCTCTGCTTTAACTTTGTCCCCCTTCATCTAAGAGTCATAAAAGAAATCAGCCATTGAGCATTTTGAGTGTGATTAGGTGGGAAGAAATAAAATCATTACATTTGTGGGAAACGATTGGAATCTTGCTTGCATGTTTATTCTTTTCTGACATTTCTCTGTTTATAAAAAGCTTTTATTGAGATGGCAATTTATAAAGAAAGATTTCCATGGCCTCTTAACACTGTTATTTCCTGTGTGTGTTTGTTTGTTTTTAAACATAAAATTAGTTCTTTAGATTTCCCACTGAAAAGCCAACAAATCTGATTAGAGTTGAGGGAGAGGGATGTTATCTGATCTCCAGGTAACACGGACTTTAGTGTTCTGGAAAGTTCCAGGCACTGAAAGGCAGCATATCTAAAGGGCACCGGGGTTCAGAAAGGTTATCATAGAAGTCCTTTGTACTAAATTGGGTTTACCAAGCTGTAGATCTGCATTGATCTCTTACTGTAACAGCTATAGCTTTTGCTGCATCTTAATTTGACACCAAAGGAAAGAGAGGCCATTCTGCTTTCCTCATTGTCTTCATATCTGCTTTGTATGATTTTTGACAACATCACAAATGAATAAAGTTGGGTCCCAAGGTAACAATTTGCTGAATAGCTACACATGAAAAAGAATGGGTCATTTAAAGGAATAAAAATAACCTACCTTGCTAAACCAATAGAGGGATATTTAAAGTTTGTCAGACTTAGCTATACCATTCCATGAAAGCCCACCAAAACTTGTTATATTTCAGGGAGGCTAGTCAATAAGATTATTATTTTTAAAAATGTGACGGCTGTTAGAGCCAAATACCAACTTTGAGTACTGTATGCTAGAGCTACATTGATTTTGTTGATTTTGTTAGGTTTTTTGGTCTCAGAATGAAGATGTGCTTACCTTATCAGACAGTGTGTTGTTGAAAGCCTGCCTAACAATAAGCTGAAGGACAAACTGTGTTAGCAGTCAACATATTTGATCAGGTTTGTGAGAAATGTCCTGTGTGATGAATCTAAATACTCTGCAATACTTCATCTCACGATTATTTAAAGTCTCAGATTTCTTCCTCTTCTTTTCTTTTCTTTTTTTCTTTTTGGCTAAACTTATAAAACCTAATAGTCTTAAAATATTAACTGAAATGTGTCTTGCCAGGATAGAGAAATTACTATGGATACAGTAAATTAAAGTGCCCTTACTGGTCATAAATGGATGTTTAGAAACTAGGCACTAGATCAAGTCTAAATTTGTCTCTGAGCCCACTTGTTCTGCCCCAGCTACAGATCCCAAAGAACACAGCACACACAAACTCTGAACAAAACTTAGTTTACTCCAATAACACAGTTTTAGCAAATGCCGGCTGTTAATAAGCATTCTTAACAGCCTGCCAGAATTCCACAGATAAGATAGTCAGAGCCTTACTGGAATTGGCAGAAAGCCCAGAAACCAGGTTGCAAAGAAATCCCAAACATGATGATTAGCGAACAAAAGTTGTTTCCTGCAGCTTGTTGCAAGCTGCGTCCTTTCTTAAGTAGGCTAAGGGAGTGGCCAATTAACCCCAAGCCTTACTCTCGAGGAGACCTCCTCCTGAGGAACCACTCCTGCCTTTTGGCAGCTCTGCATGCCCGTCCATTGAGAAGAGGCTCCTCCTCTTCATCCTCTGTACTTAAAGGAGCCTCTGGAGGTTCTGAAGGCCCTGACTGGATTCCTGCCTCTGGCACCACATCTTCTTCAGCCTCCTCACTGTCCAACTTGAGCACCGGCTGCACAGGCTGCTGGCGCAGCACCACACCAGCCTCCTCGTCATCAGGATCAGCCACAATCCGTGCAGGCCGCTGGCAGGCCACAATACCACTTGGAGCAGTAGCTTCTAAAGTACGGTTGGTCATCCTCAGTACATGTGGGTTTAGGCCACATTTTTATAGAAAATCCAGATTGGGGAAGGTTGTTTTAGTAAGCTTTTATATATGTATATATATATATGTGTGTGCGTATACAGTTAATATCTCGGGTTTCTTCCCGTGTAATTGTAAACATATCCTTAAAAGGGTAGTAGCGCCGTTTTGACGAAATTGCATTCGTTACCTTCTGGCTGACGTTCTCGGTTTGGTGCTTATGGGCAAACTGTGTGATCGTAACTGATGTTTTTCTATGAAAAGAGGCAAAGGTGTATTCTGATTGGTCGACAGTGTTGTTGTATTCTAATTGGCTGATGATGTAGCTGTATTTTGATTGGGTGGAAGTGCTATTGCTTGGTTGTGGGTCAATGGATAAGTTATGCTGGAACTGGTGGCAACACAGGCATTTTGATGAACTTTTGATCTATGGTTTATATTTTGTGTTAAGATTCGTCTGTCTATGACAGCAGGTTTCCAAATAGTAGGCAGATGGGAAGTGTCATCAGCTTTATTCATACAATATGGTCTTTTCTCTATTTCAATGGCCTCTCTGATTATTCTGCCATGGAGATGTTCTATATATATAATGCAGCCCTATCTTGGTTTATGTAGCCCTATCTTGGTTTATGTAGGTAAACGTATTATGCAGCCCTATCTTGGTTTACGTAGGTAGAACCTGGCTAAAGAGAAATACACATAAAACCTACGTTTTCAATTACAAATATAAACATTCCCACAGGGGTGGGTTCTACTTATCTTCACTACCGGTTCGCAACCGGTAGAAGCTATAACATGATAGCTTTTACTTGGTTCATATTTGAAAATCCTCTAGCAGCAGATAAGCTTATATGTAAGAGTAAAACAATTTTCCTCAGTTCAGGAAAGCCTTAGTTTTGTATGGCATGTGAAGGATATGAACTTCAAAATTCAAATTCAGAATTTAAAACATGGTTACTGTAGATACTTGTTCAATTAAGAGAAATGAGACAATTTAATCATCCTTATGATGCCTGGTAATTCAGTTAATCTTCTTAATTAAGGGTTTGTAGCAGGGGTGAAATCCAGCAGGTTCTGACAGGTTCTGGAGAACCAGTAGCAGAAATTTTGAATAGTTCGGAGAACTGGCAAATGCCACCTCTGGCCATATCATTGAGTAGATATGTAGGCTTTGGAGCAGAGAAAGGAAATTTCAAGGAAGTAACAGCTTAGCAATGTTATTACATTTCTGTTCTACATTTCTAATTATGCGCACAGATCCCTAAAATGGACCTTAACTTAAGACAGATGCTTTTAAAAGATGCTCCTTGTAAATAATCAGTTTTTACCTGATCCTAATCTGCTTTTATGTTGTGTGGAAAAGAAAATACCTTGCTAGATCAAGTTGAGAGTCTCTCTGAGATCCTAAACTTTGTCCCTTGATGCTAACACTACTTCCTCGTTACATCTCGTAAATTTTTATTTAATATTAACTGTCATAGAATAGGTTGAGAGAGTGATGTTCTCGCTTGGGAAATAACACCCAAATATACAAAATACATATATTGAATATAGTTGTTGTTTTAAAATATTACATTCAGTGAGGTTTTTCACGTTTATTGGATACTTTACAGAGTGTTTGTAAAATATTGGTTGTCAGCTTCAGTACGCTGGAAATATAAAACGATGGAGGAGAAATACAGAAATGTAATGGGCCTGCCCCACTGTCACCTTGCTTTATTTTAATATCTGCAAGTTTGTTAATGCTTTTTGAATAAGAGTAATGTGGGTAGAAGGCATGAATGTGGATTTATATCCTTATACGAAGAGGCGCAGCAAAAGCAATTACTCCTTCATGTTAGAAAAACAGTGCCAGCCCCAATTTACAATCTTGGATTAATAGTATGTGTTTGCTTTCTGCTTATAAACTGGTGCTATATAGATGTAATGAAAAGACTGATCAATATTACTCTGATTGAACAAAGTGTAATGCTATATTTCAAATCTGAGCTGCTTTTTCTACATATGCATTACATTTTTGCAACTTTTTCTGACACTTTTCCTATTTTTGGATGAGATATTTATTATTTCTGT
This sequence comes from Pantherophis guttatus, assembly GCF_059756535.1. Classification (NCBI taxonomy): domain Eukaryota; kingdom Metazoa; phylum Chordata; class Lepidosauria; order Squamata; family Colubridae; genus Pantherophis; species Pantherophis guttatus. Next base: position 75,479,370 of record NC_142068.1, on the reverse strand, counting down.
ATATTAAAGCATATGCATTATTTTATAATTATAAATCCATATGTTATTTTATAACTTACAGTGATTATGTATGGTATGTGGCATAAGGCAGGGGTGGGCAAATATGGCGCCTTTATGACCTGTGGATTTCAACTCCCAGAATTCCTGAGCCAGCTTGGCTGTCTCAGGAATTCTGGGAGTTGAAGTCCACAGGTTGTAAAAGGGCCACAGTTGCCCACCCCTGGTTAGACTAATATCCTGCAGGTACAAATAATGTTTCTTTTGTCATGGGCTTGACACACAAATGAGGAACCTACATAGGTAGTCCTCCACTTACAACAGTTCTTTTAGTGACCATTCAAAGTTACGACGACACTGAAAAAAGTGAGTTATGACCGTTTTTCAGACTTACAACTCTTGCAGCATCCTCATGGTCATGTGATCAAAATCCAGACGCTTGGCAACTGACTCATATTTATGACGATTGCAGTGTCCCGGGGTCATGTGATCAAATTTTGCGAACTTCTGACAAGCAAAGTCAATGGGGAAGCCGGATTCACTTATCAACCATGTCACTAATTTATTTACCACAGTGGTTCACTTAACAACTGTGGTAGAAAAGGTCATAAAATGGATCAAAATTTGCTTAACAAATGTCTCGCTTAGCAACAAAAAATCTGGGCTCTGTTGTGGTCGTAAACTGAGAACTACCTATAGAGGGCAGCCTTCCTACAATTTATCTTTCCATCATAGAAGTAGACAAAGTTGTTGCTGGACACTTCCAATTATTCCAGGATTTTCTTAAAATGTCAATTATATTGCTCTGCCTTTTACAAGAATATTTTTGCAACTGTGTAAATAACTTACTTGAACCATACAGGAATGTAAAAGTTGCTGAGATTGAAAAAACATTCGGCTTTCTATAAGCAGTCTGTTGTGGCCCGCCAGTGGCCTGCGCGGATTGTGGCTGATCCCGACGAGGAGGAGGCTGGTGTGGTGTCATGCCAGCAGCCTGTGCAGCCGGCGCTTGAGTCGGACAGCGAGGAGGCTGAAGAGGATGTGGTGCCAGAGGCAGAGACTCAGCCAGGGCCTTCAGAACCTCCAGAGGCTCCTTCAAGTGAAGAGAGTGAAGTGGAGGAGCCTCTTCTCAATGCACGGGCACGCAGAGCTGCCAAAAGGCAGGAGTGATTACTCAGGAGGAGGTCTCCTCGAGAGTAAGGCTTGGGGCTAATTGGCCACTCCCTTAGCCTATTTAAGTTTGCATACAGCTGGCAAACGTTGCAAGAAACAACGCATGTTCGTCCAGTCGCTCGCTGAGCATTTGAGAGTGAAGTTTCCTTGCAAACCTGGTTTCTGGGCTAATTACCAATTTTTGTAAGACTTTATCTAATCTTTGGAATTCGTGGCCGGCTGTTAAGGTCATTTTTAGTAATAGCCTGCATTTGAAAAAAGACTGTTTGTAGTAAACAGAGTTGTTCGGAGTTTTGTGTGCGCTACATTTCTTGGGTTCTGTAGCTGGGGCAGAACATAGTCACTGAATTTTGACATGGCCAGAAAAAATAACTTTGTCTGAAAAGAAAGAATTGGGCACTTATTTGCCAGACCAATAGTGCTCGGTGGCTTAGCGGTTAAGATACTGGGCTTGTTGACTGGAAGATTGGCAGTTTGAAACCCAAATATCATGTGATGGGGTGAGCTCCCGTTCCTGCCTCAGCTTCTGCCAACCTAGCAGTTGGAAAACTTGCAAATGTAAGTAGATAAATAGTTACCACTTTGGTGGGAGGTAGCAGAATTCTATGTGCGTTGGCATATAGTCATGCTGGTCACATGATCACAGAAGAGTCTTCGGACAACGCTGATTCCCTTGGCTAGGAAATGGAGATGAACACCGTCCCCTAGAATCGACTGCAGGAGAAACCTCCCCCACTTTTTTTGGACAAACCAACAAAATCAACTTTTATGCATGGTCTGAACTGCATTGGGATGACTGTGTCAACCCTGAAGCTGGCCTCACCCAGGCCATTTTTTAGGCTTCAGTGTTGCCACACTGGAGCTGAGGGATGGGGGGGGGGAGAAATAGCAATAGCCGAGCTTTTGTAGCCAAAACAAAAGAGTTTCTGAACCAAGGACACTCCAACAGCTGGCTGGAGAGAGAGGAGATGGAGAGAAGTAATCAGGCAACCGGCTAACATCTAGATTGGATAATGTGACTTATTATTTGGGGGAAAAGGCAATTTTCACTTTTTAATTAGGTGAAAACAGTGGGAACTCTCAGAATTGGTTTTTACCAGTCTGTGCCAATATGATATCTCCAAATAAAACGGTTCTTTGAGGAATCTACCTACCTTGGAGTTATGTTTGCTATGGGTGTATTACTTGGAACGCTGTCAGACTGGAACTTAGTCTAATAATTTGTATCACACTGGTCTACATATTGCTTCGTCATAAAGTCTGAAATATAATTACCATGACTTTTTCCCATATGCAAGCCATTAAAACTTGAGAGAAATAAACCTGCTCTTCCTGATATAATGTAATCAGATTAATTCTATCAGAAGTTGTCCACTGAAACAAGCACATCGTGAAAAGCTTTAAATGCCCTTAGACTGGAAGTATTCTTACAGGGAAAATAAAATCTCTAAATCCTGATTGACCCAGATTTCTTTCCACTTTATTAAATTTAAACCAAAACAACTGTCAATCAAATAAGTCAATAAAATGCCCTTTATTATACGCTAGGAATTCAGGCAAGGAGAAAGAAGCAGTAAATAAATTGTTGCTGACATTTCCGATTCCTATATTTCCCTGGCGATCTTAACTCAGTATGCTTTTAAAACATCATGGGAGAGACAGTAAATCTTTTATTGGAGTTTGGATAATGTCCTAATAGTAATAAGAAAAAAAAAAAGAGAGAGAGAGAGAGAGAGAGAGAGACATTTTTGCAGGCTGTATAGAAATGTTGTGGAATAAAAATAGAGTTGGAAGGGACCTTGGAGGTCTTCTAGTCCAACCCCCTGCCCAGGCAGGAAACCCTACACCACTTCAGACAAATGGTTATCCAACATCTTCTTAAAAATTTCCAGTGTTGGAGCATTCACAACTTCTGCAGGCAAGTTGTTCCAATGGTTAATTGTTCTAACTGTCAGGAAATTTCTCCTTAGTTCTAAATTGCTTCTCTCCTTAATTAGTTTCCACCCATTGCTTCTTGTTTTGCCCTCAGGTGCTTTGAAGAATAGTTTGACTCCCTCTTCTTTGTGGCAGCCCCTGAGATATTGGAAGATTGCTATCATGTCTCCTGTAGTCCTTCTTTTCATTAAACTAGACATACCCAGTTCCTGCAACCATTCTTCATATGTTTTAATCTCCAGTCCCCTATTCATCTTTGTTGCTCTTCTCTGAAATCAACATCTTTTTTACATCATGGCAACCAAAACGGAATGCAATATTCCAAGTGTGGCCTTACCAAGGCATTATAAAGTGGTATTAACACTTCACGTGATCTTGATTCTATCCCTCTGTTTATGCAGCCCAGAACTGTGTTGGCTTTTTTGGCAGCTGCTGCACACTGCTGGCTCATATCTAAATGGTTGTCCACTAGGACTCCAAGATCCCTCTCACAGTTACTACTATTGAGCAAGGTACCACATATACAGTACCTGTGCATTTTGTTTTTCTTCCCTAAATGTATAGATCATGTACATTTCTGTATGGAAATATATCTTCATTTTATTATAAGCAGAATTCCAATTTAAGGCAGTAGATATCTGGAGACAAGAGATTTTTCTGGAGAGAGATGGTGAATTTCATATTTTCCTTTCTCCATCTCTTTCATAGATCTTCCTCCTTTCCTTTCTTGTTCAACATGGTGGCATAACTCTTGTTTTTTGTTATTGGACCAGAGAAAGAACTACTTTTATCTTCTCCTTTTGAACACTTACATTTAACTCTTACTTTAACACTATAATACAGTGTTCATTTTCCTCCTAAAATATTTTCCCCCTGTTTTTAAATTTTAACAATCATCAAATCCATATGTCATAATTTAATTTTTCTCCCATCTCCTGCACAAATTCCACAATGAACGTCCAGTTCTAGATAAATATTTTCAGTGATTTTTTTCTTCTTCTGCAAGAGTTGTTAATTTAGCCATCATTGCCAATTCACTTAAATGCTTTCTTTAAGGGACTTCCACAAATATGCAGTTTGGGTAAAGTATGATTTTTTTTCTCCTTAGATAATCATATGCTGATTTCCTTAAAAAAAACCAAGAATAGTAATAGCAATAGCATAGCAATAGCAGTTAGACTTATCTACTGCTTCACAGTGCTTTATAGCTCTTTCTAAGAGGTTTACAGAGTTAGCATATTGCTCCCCACAATCTGGGTCCTCTTTTACCGACTTCAAAAGGATGGAAGGCTAAGTCAATCTTGAGCCTGGTGAGATTCGAACTGCCAAATTGCAGGCAGCTGGCAGTCAGGAGAAATAGGAGACTCTTAATAATTAAACATATATATTGCCTGACTCCCAGTAACATTTAAAAAGAAAAATCAATACAGAAAACACATATTATGATTAGATATTGGGTTTAGTCAATTATTAGATACAGATCTCCTCATCATTTGCATTCATTTAGAGCAGAGGAGTCAAATTCGCGGCCTGCGGGCTGGATGCGTCACACACTGACCACAGCCACCCTCATTTTAGTGAAGGGAAAAAAAAAGTTGAGATACATCACGTGACAACAACATGTCATCGCGAGTTTGACACCCCTCATTTAGAGAGTCATTGAGACCACTTGGAGGTTTATTTGTGTCCTCAGGGCAGAGGTGGGATTCACTTACCTTCCCTACTGGTTAACAAATGTGAGTGTGCACGTGCGCGTGTGCGCTTCGTTCGCACGTGCCACCTTCCACGCATGCTGGGCCTTCCACGCATGCTCTTTGCTTGTGCACAGCCTCCAAAACATGACTAAATAGGACGTCATTACATCCAGGCGGGTGGGTGGGGCCTACCACAGTCGGCTTTACTGGTTTGCCCGAACCGGACAAACCTGGCTGAATCCCATCACTGCCTCAGGGTTACCTGAGTAGTGCAAATGGGTGTGGAGCCCTTTGGAACTGTTGAAAGGATTTTGTTGTAGACTGGAGATAGATGATGTCGTATCCTCCCCCCTCTGTTGAGATAAAGTTGTTCAATTTTGACATAGATGGCTTCGTTGACCCCTCTTTCAAATCAGCGGTCCTCTCTGTCCAGAATGTGGACAGCAGTTCCAGCTATCTGCAAGGAGTATAAATCCTTCCATTCCCCACCATCCAGTCAGAGCTGAAGAAGCTTCTTGGATAAGAAGTGAAACGACTTCAAAAAACAAACAAACCCCAGAAAGTCTAGCTGCCTCTTGAAAAAGCACCTTTGGGACAACCATGACCTGGATGACTGAGTTTCTCCATAGACAGAAGAAGTTTCTTTTCAGTCTAGTGAGCTACCTCAGAGTTTCTTGAAAAGGAAAACACTTTGTTTCAGGAGCTTGAGTGTTTCATGTTGAGGGGAGCCAAGTACAGTCTCCTTAGCAACTGTCTCACCTGCATATTTTGGTCCAGGAATATATTCTTCAAATAAGATTGATGGCTTCTGGCTGACAGCGTTTAACTGTTTTCATTCAGGCAAATATAACATTCAAATCCAGGTGTTGAGTCTTCAAGGCTGGCTTTTAAAATCTATTTCTAGCTGAGAGTTTTAAATCTTCCTCTTCAGTGCATAAGGCTGTGTGCATCAACAGGAATGTTGCAATGCTGGAGACTTGTAAATTGTGATACGAAGCTGTAGAATTACAATTATTTTTGAGATTGTGGGAAGTGCTGTGAGAGAGTTTGCTTTCCCTGATTTGCATAACTTTTTGTCATTGCCTATTGACCCTACTAGTTAATCAAGTTTGGGAGATTTCTTGCTGAATGCAAACAGCCATGAAGTCGTTTACTGGAGCTGAAATCTTAGATAAGCATAACATTATAAGCAGGGGTGAAATTCAGCAGGTTCTGACAGGTTCTGGAGAACCGGTAGCGGAAATTTTGAGTAGTTTGGAGAACCGGCAAATACCATCTCTTGCTGGCCTCAAAGTGGAATATCCTTACCCCAGGAGTGGGGTGGGCCTGCGTATTTTGCAGAATCCTTCCCCTGGAGTGGGGAGGGAATGGGGATTTTGCAGTATCCTTCCTCTGCCACGCCCACCTAGCCACGCCCACCAAGTCACGCCTTGCCCACCTAGCCACGCCCACAGAACAGGTAGTAAAAAAATTTGGATTTCACCACTGATTATAAACCATCTTTTGAGATTGTTTCAACTCTTGGACTCCATCCCTCCAAACTATTGTAAAATATATGTTATGTCTATATTAATTAATTTGTGTTTTTTCACTCAGTTCAATCAACAAAACCTCTGGGCATGTTACATAGGCACTTAAAAGAATCAGAACAACAAACAATTATACCATAAAATGTTTCTTATCTTTACTGAGGCAAAGTTCCATGTATTTAGCACTTTAGTATTTTCTAGACTGCTTATGATTGTATTTAGCAAATACAAACATTGAATAATATTTATTTTCTTCCATTCAATTGTGTCCAAGTCTCAGAGACTACCTGGAAACGTCCCTGCAGTTTTCTTGGCAAGATTTTTCAGAAGTACTTTGCCATTGCTTCCTTTCTAGGGCTGAGAGAAAGTGACTGGCTCAAGGTCACCTAACTGGATTTCTGCTTTAGGCAGGACTACAACTCACTGTCTCCCTTCTGGGAGGCCAGAACCTTCAAGCTGCCAAAGCCGAGAAATACTGGACTAGACAGGTAAAATTAAAAATACCTTTAAAAATCTAGAAAGATTACAAGCTCTGTGAAGAGACATTTAATGTGAATTTAAAATTATTTCTTTCTTTCCTGCTGTAACTTTTCCATCTTGAATTCCCTCTTTAAACAAGGTAACAGCCTCTGAGCTCACACAAATTATTATTATTTTTTTGCCACTAATTTAATTTTAATACAGGCTATGAATCAGTGGACTTAATATTTTCTCATCAACCTCCTGTGAGGGATTCCTAGTCACTCCTTGCAAATTGATAAAACTATTACAAACTTTTACCCTAAACTTTTGAAAAACAGCATGTAATCCAGGTGAGTCACAATTTTTTTTTCCAAAACCAAAGCTAAAGGCAGATTGAGAAAACAATCTATTGAACAGATCCTGCAGTGATCTGAAAAGAACACACAACTAAAACTGACAGGTGTAAGCGAGCTTCGGAATTGATTCTTCCACCAAGCAGGGAAAAACAGTCATCTTAGGCACAAAATCTGGATCTGTTAAAGATAGAAATAGTGGATCATTTTAAACAACCTTCCCCACACTCAAGTACATATATAAAATGAATGAATGAATGAATGAATGAATGAATGAATGAATGAATGAATAAACAAATAAACAAATAAATATTGTACAGAAATATTGTATTAAGCTCTCAGGATCCAATAGACAGGTTGATTGAGATTTTTTTTTGGCATTATAGGCCGGTATATCTTGAAGGCACTATTTGAGTGATCTACCTATCTGTCTGTCCATCCATCTGTCCATCCATCCAGCCACCTATCCATCCATCCATCCATCCATCCATCCATCCATCCATCCATCCATCCATCCATCCATGTCTCTCTTCTTCACTCCATCCATCCATCCATCCATCCATCCATCCATCCATCCATCCATCCACCCATTCATTTGTGATTAAGAAATCAGCAGTCATTAAGCAAACCCACAGTCATTAAGTGAACCAATGATTCACTATGGATATGGTTCTGCCAAAAACCAGCATTTACTTCTGTTTTTTGGCAAAATCATCGTAAGACATAGCTATCCTTAGCAAGGTGGGTAACTTGAAATGGCTGAGCAAATACAAACGTACTTTTCAAATAGACAGCTATTTGAAGTTACAACTGCCAAAACATCTTAGGGAGATATTTACGTGAGCGAGATTTGAACAGCTTGACACAATTTGTCAGATATGGGAGATTCCATTCTATCCCTTACAATGAACATCTCTGCATTTGCGGAGCGGCAGAGGTAGAAGACCTGGCTCACATTCTATTTGATTGTTGCATGTACAAGACGGTGAGAGACAGGTAGTTCGGTTTATATATCAAATGAATGACCCATTGGGATCCCCACATCAAAACAACTTTCCTTATGTTTGGCCAGAATCTGAAAATAACATTTAACACAGCTCAGGATTTAAGCAAAATGGCTCAGTTGAGATCTGCATATGTGGGACTGATTGGGGTAGATTGCAGGGGTGACACCGAAATATAATTTTATCATATTTTAGCTATATCTTAAATTATTGTATTCTATTCCAATTTAACTTTAGACTATATTTTATTCTAATTTCATTTTAAATCGCATTTTATCCAATTCCGTTTTAAATTGCTTTGATCAAATTTTAGTAATAATTTGTTTCTGGAACTTTGCACTTTGATATGGCCCAAGGGCTAATGAATAAAGTCTCATTGTCACATGGTCATGTGACTGCAGGACATTGCAAAGGACCTGGAGTATAATCATGTGACTGTGGGGTGAGGTTGATTGTTGGAATTTTGAATCTGGATCGTAAGCAGTGGTGGGATTCAGCCAGTTCGCACCACTTTGGGAGAACTGGTTGTTAACTTTCTGAGCAGTTTGGCAAACTGGTTGTTGGAAGAAATCTTAGGGCAGAGAACTGGTTGTTAAATTACTTGAATCCCACCACTGATCGTAAGTACCCCCTAAGTAGGAACTCTGGAACTTTGGACAGTTCCTAAGTGATCATTGTAAGTTGAAGACAACCTGTACTGCATATTGTGCAATTATATCATGGTCCATCTCTCCAACTGTTCTTTGAAAACTATCTAAAATCTATTTCTGAAAACTATATATTGAGATGTTTACATTTTTGTTTTGTTCACTCCGCCTTCAATGAATTACAAAAGGCACTCCTACATTTTCCCATTTGTGTTAATATCTGCATGGATTTCTTTCCAAAAGGAGGGAAACCAGTAGCTCTCTAATTCCCTAAGAAAACAAGTAAGGGGCGTGCATAAGTGCACCAACATGCCTATCATCCCTGTCCTACTGTCCCTACTCCATTTCCTGTATTCATAATCATGTTTATACTTATATCTGTTATCTTATACACGCTTGACAAATAAATAAATAAACAAATAAAATAAATAAATAAATACATAAATAAATTCAATCCTAGAATAGAATAGAATAGAATAACAGAGTTGGAAGGAACCTTGGAGGTCTTCTAGTCCAACCCCCTGCTTAGGCAGGAAACCCTACACCACTTCAGACAAATGGTTATCCAAACTCTTCTTAAAAACTTCCAGTGTTGGAGCATTCACAACATCTGCAGGCAAGTTATTCCACTGATTAATTGTTCTAACTGTCAGGAAATTTCTCCTTAGTTCTAGGTTGCTCCTCTCCTTGATTAGTGTCCACCCATTGCTTCTTGTCCTTCCCTCAGGTGCTTTGGAGAATAGTTTGACTCCCTCTTCTTTGTGGCAGCCCCTGAGATATTGGAAGACTGCTATCATGTTTCCCATAGTCCTTCTTTTCATTAAACTAGACATACCCAGTTCCTGTAACCGTTCTTCATGTGTTTTAGCCTCCAGTCCCCTAATTATGACATAACTTACATATAAAATCTATATCTGTCCAATATTTCTATTACTATGATCAATTTTAGCAATGGATTTGGCTAGCTTGTTAACACAGATGCAGATGAACATGGTGGCTTATAAAAAACAAGCACACAAGAACTGGGTATATTCTCTAAGCCATCTTGAGTTGCCAGGGGTGAATAGGCAGCAATATAAATCCAATAAAGAAATAAATAAACTGAGTTGGCGCTTACCAGGTCTGAACTCTTGAACCTATTTGTCCTTAGTTTAGTTAGAATTGTGGCATTGTGGGTGCTTTGAGATAAATATAGAAGGGACAGATCCTTGTCTCAGAGAGAGTGTGAGGGGTTTCAAACTGGATTTCTTCGAGGGCCGGATCAGCATTGTAGTTCTCCACGGATCGGTGGGAGGGGAATGGGATCGACGCCTCCTACAGCACCCTGCCAGCAAAAACGGGGTGCGGGGGACTTCAAGCACTTTGCTGGCCAAAGTGGGGCATGGGGGCCATGTGACGCCCCCTTCCCCGTGCCCAGTTTTGGACAGCAAAGTGCTTCAGGAGGCCATCCAGGCTGAAAATGGGGCACGGAGAGCCTCGCATGACCCCCATGCCCCATTTTGTCCGCCAAAGTGCTTCAGGATGCTGTCCAGGCTGAAAATGGGGCATTGGGGGGGGGTCTTGTACACCCCCACATCCCATTTTGGCTGCCAGAGGCACTGCAGGCTGGTCCTTTGCTATTTCCTGGCCCCACAGGCCATATTTAAGCAGCCTGCAGGCAGGATCTGGCCACGGGCCTTGAGGTTGACACTCCTGGTCTAGGACAACTCACCATGGCCAACTCATTGTGATCAACTCACTTGATGTGAAAACTCACCCTGGGACAATTCAACAAATACAAAAGTTAAATTAATTTTGATGGAACTGTGGCCCAATAATAACAAAATAAAATCAATCCAGAAACACAAGAGTTATATTAATTTCAACGAAAATGTGATCCCCAATAATAAAAGTAAACAAATGAAATGATGTATACGGTATTGAATTGTCCTGTTGCTAGTTGTCCTGCGGTGGGTTGGCCGTGGCAATTTGGCTATGGTGAATTGGCTATGGGGGGTTGCCCCATTCCATCTCAGGGAGTTTACAATTTGTAGTTCAACACTGTGGAAAAAGCAGAAGAAAACAATATGTATAACAATTCTTTTTTTCTTTCTTTCTCTCTCTCTGAACACACACACAGGGGAATTAGAATAAGCAAAGAGAGTAAGTCACAAAACATTTACCAAGAAAATATGTCCCACGCATGAAAGGAAATCAGGCTAGTGTGGACAACAGTTGGGCTCTGTAAAAGGTTGACTTTCATTTGGAGAGACATGTTTTAGAACACTTGTTATATAAGAGCATGACCTCAGTGCCTCTCTGGGATTTGTTAAAGCTATTGTGCTTGTTTTCAGAATCACATTAGTATTTATTAGTAGGGCCGTGCAATGTTGTGGATCCCATTGGGTGCCTCAGAAGACGCAGAATCATGAATGCAGAACCTTAAAACTCATGATGGGTTGATTTGATTTCTCTAGGGGCCTCGCCTCCAACTTTTCCACTATAACCACCTCAGGAGGTAGCTTGTACTGTAGCAGTAAGTGGTCCCAAACGACCCAGGTAACTTCCATGGTTGAACATTGACTTCAATCTAAAGATCCCCATCATATTTCCCCTCATTAATCATGGCTTAAAACATCCAGGATGAATCTTCAAAATCACAAAGGCCTTCTATAAATTTCATTAAAGAGAGCAAGAGCCTATTGCTACCCTGTTTCCCCGAAAATAAGACCCAATTGGAAAATAAGTCCTAGCATGATTTTTCAGGATGCTCATAATATAAACCCTACCCCCAAAATAAGCCCCAGTTAAGATTGACAGCCAATGGGTGCATTTAGTACCATATTTTCTCCAAAATAAGACCTAACCAGACCTAACTGGAAAATAAGCCCTAATGCGTCTTTTGGAGCAAAAATTAATATACGACCTGGTCTTATTTTTGGGGAAACACAGTATGAAAAAGAGGTCAATTGCAATACAAAGTGGCAACTATTGCAGAGTGTTCTTAGCAGCAATTCTGTAAAATCATAATTTTTTTAAAAAGCACATTAGATTAAACCTGAATGGGGGATGTAACCAGTGGTGGGATTCAAGTAATTTAACAACCGGTTCTCTGCTCTAATGATTTCTTCCAACAGCAGTTTGCCAAATTGCTCAGAAAGTTAACAACTGGTTCTCCCGAAGTGGTGCGAACCGGCTGAATCCCATCACTGGATGTAACCAAGTGTCTGTTCCAGTGGTGAAATCCAAATTTTTTTACTACCGGTTCTGTGGGCATGGCTTGGTGGGCGTGGTGTGGTATGGTGTGGCTTGGTGGGCATGGCTTGATGAGCATGGCAGGGGAAGGATGCTGCAAAATCTCCATTCCCACCCCGCTCCAGGGGAAGGATAATGCAAAATCTCCATTCCCTCCCAACTCTGGGGCCAGCCAGAGGTGGTATTTGCCGGTTTTCTGAACTACTCAATATTTCCGCTACCGGTTCTCTGTACTGCTCATAATTTCTGCTACCAGTTCTCCAGAACCTGTCAGAACCTGCTGGATTTCACTCCTGGTCTGTTCTTATGAAGGATTTTTTTTGATGGAAATAAGTGCTCCCCATTGAATCCATCTGCTGCCTTGCTGAAACGGAGAGAGATAACATTTCTACATTCAGGGAAGTCTTTTGTGTTTTTTTTGAAGAAGACACATACTAAAATACCCCCAGAATGCCATCAGATAGATATATTTTAGCCAGATTTCGAGATGCTGTTTATTTTTAAACTACAGGCATGATAGCAATGATAGCAATTCTCTTTTACACCCAAATGATTCTTTAAATTCCCTCCCTTTTTTTGGTAACCTTCAAAATTGGGGTATTTTTTTCATTGACTCCAGGGGCCAATGAGAAATGGTTTAATATTTTCTTTTTCCTTCAGGATTCTCAGTCAGGATTGGGCTTGACACCCATTGGTATGAGTGAAGAGTGAAAATGGAATGGTTGATTTCATCAGGAAACTGAGTATATGATCAGAAGTTCTTTGTTCCTTTATCTGCCTGCCCCTATATTTTACACTGAACTGTAGCGTATTTGGACGGTTAGTAAAAACCTAACTAGATGTTGGACTCACCCTCCTCTGTTAGAGCCTACTGCTTTTCTAAGTGTTGCAACATTGTAGTACGAGCCTTGCCCTTTGGTACATGTGTATAGTATTAATGTGTACACAATGGGTAGGGCCAGTGGTGAGATCTGAATCGGTTTGCCACCGGTTCGCTTGCTGTGCATGCACGGTGCACGTCAAACATGTGCTGTGTGCATGCATATGCATGGTGCGCACAAAATGCATGCTGTGCATGTGCATGCACAGTATGCACCAAACACATGGAAAAAGGAGGCTTGGGAAGGTAAGTATAACAGCGAGGGGGGGGAAACAGCTGTGCCGCGCAATTTAGATTCACTAGAAAGCAGGATTTTCTGCTTTCTAAAGATTTTAAATCGCGTGGCAAAGCTGATCGTTGGAGATACCTGTTCGGAGGAACTGGTAGGGTTTTTTTTCCTACCGGTTCACTCGAACCGGTAGGATTTCATCTGGATTTCCAGATATTTGGGGATTACACCAGGCCTTATGTCTCAATGCTACTTTCATCATTCTGCCTTTGCTCCCTACAAAAACTTTGCTGGCCAAAGCCTTTCCTTTCCTTCCTTCCTTCCTTCCTTCCTTCCTTCCTTCCTTCCTTCCTTCCTTCCTTCCTTCCTTCCTTCCTTCCTTCCCACCCATCTTCAAATGCAATTTGAATTTTTGTCAATGTCTAGAGAAAGGAAACTATGCTGCCTTTGGAGATGTATGATATATTTAGCTAAACTGATGGCTGATTGCCACAAAATTAGGCAAATATATCTGTAACATTTTCTCAATTATTTTTTCCCCACACCAAGTGAGCTTTGCACCAAATCCATGGAAATCTCCAGATTTAAAGTCATAATCTCTCCTCCTTATCAGAGAAATAAAGCTGACACTATCCCGCATCATCTTAACCCTGACAATATCCCTCTGAAGCCTTCATAAAGGCTGAGGAAGGAAACCAATCTCCACTGAATTAATCGGGCTTTGAAAACCAATGGACCTCTGCAGCAAAGTTAAGTATGAATGCAAGGTATTTTTCCTGACAGCTGCAGGTAATATACCAATAAGTACCTTAGAGTGAGTGATTGACATTTAGGGGGACTTTCTGATGTAATGCTGTCTCAGATACATATGAAGCTACTAAATCATGCTTCTCGGGATCATTGGAGGTCACACTGTTAGTGGTCTCTCTTTACAGAATTTCCTTCTTACTGAGCATTCAAGCACTCCAAGTCAGCGCTTGTATTCCCCTAAAGCTTTGTCTCCTTGAATAATAGCTGCAAAGATAAAATTTATAGGAAAAGGCAGAAACTGAAACTGGGCAAACGATTACAAAATTGGATTTCTAAAAGGTAATGGATCTGAAACATATTATTAGGAAGAAACGAGTGATATCAAGGAAGAAGAGAGATGGTTTTCACGGTAATTTAAATCAATTTTCCGTAATTAGGCAAACTTTCACTATTTGTTCTGGTTAGGTTATAAGCAGTGGTGGGATTCAGCCGGTTCGGGCCAGTTCAGGCAAATTGGTAGTTGAATTGCTGGCTGTCCCCACCCCTCCCTGCCCCGCCCCTTCCAGGAGTCCCCACATGCCCCATTTTGGCTCCCAGGTAAGTGCAGGGAGGCCTCCTAGGCCCAAAATGGGACATGGGGGTGTGTGGTGCCCCCCCATGGCCCATTTTCAGTCCCAGGAGGCTTCAGGGAAGCCTCCTCGGCCCAAAATGGGGTACGGGGGGCGCAGCGTGCCCCCCCCATGGCCCGTTTTTGCTCCCAGGAGGCTGCAGGGAGGCCTACTAGGCCCAAAATGGGGCACGGGGCGGTGAGTCCCCCTGCAGTCCGGTTTTGCTCCCAGGGGGGTGCAGGAGGCTGAGTGCTGCCTGTCACACCCCCTGGCCACTCACAACATGGCCACGCCTACCCATCTGATCATTAGGGCAGAGAACCTGTTGTTAAATTATTTGAATCCCACCCCTGGTTATAAGGTTAGAGTCGCCTTTGGTGAGATGTACAGAATACAAGTTTGATAAATAATAATTATAGGATTAGATTTGGATACATCATATCATACTAAGTTGGAGAACTTGGTCTATTTGTAAGCTACTTAGTTTAGGTATTTTAGCAAAAGTAACATGACAATGAAAGCAATGTGGAGATAACGGTCAGTTTGCAAAAATTAAAAACACTTCATGTTGTTTTCTTTTAAACAGAACCAATACAGGTTTTAAATGAAGAAAGAAGCAGTGGTGAAATGTAAAATCTGTTACTACCGGTTCTGTGGGCATGGCTTGGTGGTGGTGGTAATATAACTGAGTGGGCGTGGCCAGCTTTTTTAAAAAAAACTTTTTAAACCATTTTTTCTACAATCTCTTTGGCTGAAGAGGTTGTTTAAAAAATGCTTTTATAAGCCTCTGATGATCCCAGCTGAGTTGCCTGATTGGCAGAGGCTTTCTTTCTTTTTTTTTAAAGCCTCTGAGATCTCAGCTGACTTGCTTGATCAGCAGAGGCTTTCTTTTTTTTTTAAAGCCTCTGACGATCCCAGCTGACTTGCCTGATCGGCAGAGGCTTTTTTTCCTTTTAAAAACATTTTTTCTATAACCTCTTCAGCCGAAGAGGTTATAGAAAAAATGCTTTTAAAAGTCTCTGATGATCCCAGCTTAGCCGCACGATCATCAGAGGCTTTTTTTTAATTTTTAAAAGCATTTTTTTGGCCAAAGAGGCTGTAGAAAAAATGCTTTTAAAAATAATTAAAAAAAGCCTCTGACGATTGCACGGCTCAGCTGGGCAATGTGGGGGGGCAGGGATTTTTGCTACCAGTTCTCCGAACCACCTGCCTCCATCGCTACCGGATCAGGCGATCCGGTCCAAACCGGGAGCATTTCACCCCTGGACAGAAGCTATAGTTTCACAAAGCAAAAAACTGAGATTGTTTATTCATATAGAAGTGGAATAGAAATTTTTTTAAAGCAGAATTTTTTAACATGAATAAAATATTTATTTTGAATGTAGCAAGAATACAAAGCACAGCCACAAGTTAGAAATGAAAGCACCCATGTTGCGAACATTGGTTTAGAAAGTGGAATTATAGTTCTAAATATCTGGTTCTCTTTGGGAAAAGCACAATATGAATCAATAATTTATACCAAGAGTAGACAGTGTTTCATAGGGCTTGCAATATATGTTTCAATTTCTTCTCTTCTTCCAGTTTACGTTTTCCAGCATCCTTGTTATTATAGCAACACTGCAAAAAGAAGCAAAACTTTCATGATATCACGTTATATTCTTGCAGAATTTTAAATGAGCTGCCTCTCTTTCCATAACCTTATGACTCTGTTTGCTAGCTTCCAACAAAGATGATTATTTTTATTTCACCAGCTGGCATCAGAAAAAAAGGTCTCATATTAGATGGTAGATTTCTGCACTAAGGTCCCTGTAAAGATCCTGTATAAAGGCTGTATTCTCTTTGTCTTGATTTAAGCATCTTGTTGGGTTTCTTCTCGTCACAGGAACACATTTGCTGTCCTTAGAACAATTCAAGACTTAGAACAATTGAATCGAGTGAAAGCATATATCAAACAATATTTCATTACCAAGGTTTCAAAATAGACTTTTAGTTTACAAACTTAGTTTAAAAGAACAACAACATGAGGTCTTATATATTTGGTTGTCCAGTCATCCAGATGCTTAGATTGGACTTGGTGTTTTTGTCCATCTATTGAGTGCTTCCCAAGGATCTGGGATAGGCATCTATTGTTTAATGATACTAAAGGTATCGTCACAGGATGTAAGCTGTTCAAGTAAAACTGCCTTTTGCAATTGACTGATAGTGATTTTGTCAATGCCAATGGTGTTCAAGTGGTGTTCCAGATATTTAGGGATTACACCCAAAGGACTTATTATTGTTGGATATGTCTTTGCTTTCTTTTCCCACATCCGTTCTACTTTTCTTTCCATAATCTATACACCCAAATTATAAGAAGCCTTTTCTTTTGTAACACCTGAAAGAGTTCTACCATTCTATTTTTATTGTATAAGTTTTCAAAATCTAGACAGAAAATGATAGAATTTGGAAGAGCTGGTTATGTTAGGTTGGGATTGCTGACAACGATTAATAAAATGGGGGTAAACAGTTGAGATTCCTTTTATATTTATTCATCAATTTAAAATACGTCAGCCTGTCTTTCAGTGCACTTAGCTGTTACAAGGTATTTTTAAGGCTTGAAAGCAAATGATTACAATGACGAAAATCACATTTAAACCACAGGATTATTACACGCGTCTTCAAATAGTTACCTGAACCAGCAACAATTCAATAACTGTTAGTTGGCTAAATATATCTTCAGAAAGTTGAGATTGAAGAGTAATTCTGCTCTCTCCTATCTTTTTTAAAAGTATTATTGTGTGTGTGTTTGTGTGTGTGTGTGTGTGTGTGTGTGTGTGTGTAATCTTTCTTGATCTTCTCATTGAGACTAAATCAAGCATTGGTGACCCTTGGCCCTAGTCATCACAAAAGAAAGTAAGACAAGGTAAGATAAAGATAATAGGAAATGGGCTCTTTTATTGTCTACATGAGCATCCTTTAAACACCCATGAAATATTTATATTTAACACTGACAAGGACCTGGAAGTCCTGACACAAGGCCTGAGGGATTGGAAAGCTGAAGATGATGAAACTGAAATGCAGGTAACTAACTGGGAAATTAAAGGAAAAGGCAAAATAGTCCAAGGCATGAAAAACAGGAATTTAGGTAAGGATATATAGAAATGAGAACAAAACAAATGAAGGGGTTTTCTCTTTCTGTACTTAATCATGGCATAAATATTCCTTGGAACCAACATTCCTTGCAACCACATTCCTTGCATTGTTTTCATTTAATTCCCAGCCTGTGGGTTTCTGTAGCCCTTAAAATAGTCCTTCAAGTTGTGTTCTCCTTTTTATTCAAGGCAGCCTGAAGATGTACAGAGTATACAAGATGAATAGATGCATAGCCATTAAGTTTCATTCCTCTGATCATGGAGGGACATCAGGTCACTGCAGACGCAACCCAGAATTAGCAATGTGATAGCAGCATGGATGGGTGGCATCATATCAACTCATCAGTGAGGAAAGACCCCCAAAACTGAGAAAGAGAAGAAGCAAATCTGTCTATCATATCCAATTTACAAAGTAAAAAAAATCATCATCTTCTTCTTTTAACGACCCCATAATCCCTTGCAGGTTGTACTCTGGGCAACTGAATGGAGCTAGCAGAGTGTTTACAGGCCAGATGTCCTTCCTGTTGCCAATGCGGAGTTTTGTTCAGCAGATATATTCATATTGTACCCAGAGAGGGAAATATTTGCTTCTACCTAGATTTGCCTTTTTACAAAGTAAAAAATATGGAGGAAAAAATATTAGTTATTTATTTGGAAGAGGAATACATATCCTTTCCACCAAACCTCTGGGGTGACCACCAATTTGGAGTTGCAGGAAGAAATTCATATAAAAGCAAAATGATGACAGAACTAGAGCCTCCTGTGTTAATTTACATTGTTGATAGAATGATATATTTGTTCCATGTTTTAACATATACTGTAGGAATTTGTGGAACTTAAGAACTGGCCACTATTCCCCTTGTATGTAGTGAAAAATTAGACTAAAAAGCTAACAGTAAGTCTAGGCAAGAGGGACCCATGTAAGACTTCAGGACTGATCTTTCCACGGTCCCAGTCTCCTGTTCTGGGTTACCATGAGGGGGATCAGAAAAAGTCAACATAGTGGCTATGATTCAAAGGTGCTTTTTCAAAAGGCAACTGGGCTATTTTTTGAGGAAGAAAAAGAAGACATTTAGCTTCTCATTGAAGAAGCTTTATCAGTTGTGACTGGATGGTGGGGGAATTGAAGGATATCTTCTATCCCCCCACCATCCAGTCACAACTGATGAAGCTACTTGGATGAGAAATGAAATAATCTTCTCCTTCTCCTTCTCCTTCTCCTTCTCCTTCTCCTTCTCCTTCTCCTTCTCCTTCTCCTCCTTCTATTTCTTTTTCCTCCTCCTCCTCAAAAAACATCTGACTTTTGAAAAAGCATCTTTGAGACAACTATGACCTGGATGATTGAGTATCTCCATAGATATAGTTGCTATTATTGAGCAGTCGAAGTCTTGCTCCTGTTTAATACACGATGGGACATGAGAAGCACATAAAAAAGCAAGGTTTTAAGAACACTGTACAGCTATCATCTAGACCAGTAGTTCGCAACTTGTGGTCCGCTGAGCCCTAGAGGGCTGCAATATTGTCACAGGGGGTTTGTGAAGGATTGAAAAAATTTAAATCTTGAGTTAAGTCTTGGAGGTAAATGTCCATGGTCTGTAGCCACAGAAGGTATTTAAAGGTGGTCCATGGTGAAGAAAAGTTTGAGAATAATTGATCTAAACTTTTTTGACACCCTTCTCCTTGACACTCCTGTTTCTATGGTCAAAGTCCATGGTATTTCTGATACCGACTCTGCTTTCTGTAGCAGTTGAGCTGTTTTGACCAGCCAAAAGCTCTGTGACAGAACATTAGGAGTTCCAAGAGACAGCATTTCTTTTATCTGTAAATACCCTGAAGTATTTGCAATTCATCTTTAGGAGCATATTGTTTCTTTATACAAACAGAAAGTGGGAACGAAATGCTATGAAGCTTAAAATATTGTTTAGTGCAATCAGCCAAGTGATGAAACAACTTAAAACAATGTTCTTGAGGGAAATGATTTGGGGTTTGCAGAAGTATTGTTAGCACACGAGAGGTTACCCATAAATAATAAGTCTGACATAAATCTTTCAGCTCTAGAAAAGAATTGTAGCATATCTTTGGACAGCTGGAATTGTTAACACAGTTTCATCTGAAGTATGTTATTTTTGAGGTCTTTCTCTTTTTTTACTTGAAAGTCTAAAGGATGTTTTCTTACGAGAGACGGAATAAATTACAGCATTATGCAGCAGAGAATAGAAATCACGCCTTTCCCTCTCTCTCTTTTTTTTGGTTAAAACAACAAAACTATTTGCTCTCTAACCAATTAGATAACTCCATAGTTGTTAAATAATGATCTATCCCCTGGAATCAAGCTATTAAATTTAATTAAATGTAAAAAATGCTCCAGGGAAGAGATTTTTGAAATATTCCCAAAACAAATGAGAGGAATTCACTTTTGATTAAATGCTTTTAAAATCCTTAAATTCTTCCTAGGCAGTCTTTTTTTGTAACATAATGCTCCCATTCTTAGATTTTTTTTTTAAAAAAGAATTCATCTGATCAAATGAAACAAAGAACTGATCTAGCTAATTAAAATTGATCTGGGAAATTGTTCAAGATTTTGTCCTGAACTGAACTTAAACATTATAAAACACTTCAGAAAATGATTGTTTATTATGGAAGAATGAATCGATGGTACACATATTGAACCCACATAATTCTAGTTTTCATCAAATGCAAGGTTGATAGATCTTAATTTACAATATCAATTATTCTACTTAAGTCTCCAAAACATTTAAATGAAGTGCTTCAAAAGTTACATGTATTCTGGAAGAGGGAAATAATCTTAAGGGATGACTTTAATAGAGGAATGACTTCTAAAACTGAGAGAGAGACATCAGTCAAGAAAGGGAGAATTTAGATTTTAAAAAGTACAGAGAATTTTAGGGAAATAAAGTTGAAGGAACACCTTCACATATTTGAATCCTAACATTAAGGTTACATTTACTACTCAGTGAGCCAGAGTTCATATTCTAGGACTGGTTTTATTCTTCTTTTGGATTCTTTATCACAGAAGTGTTTGACTTTTATTACAGAATAATTTTTTTGTGCTTATCCAACCTGCAAAATGGGACCTGACTATATCAGATCATTCATGGATCATGGAGAAAGTAAGTTTAACAAAATATATCTGTCTGACATCCCCTGAATTTGATCTCTCGTGATTTTTTTTTAAAAAATTCTTTGTTATCCTTACAATATTAACTACTTAAATAGGAAGAATTAGGAGCTATGTTAGAAGTTCAAGATGCTGATCCAATTATTAATCAATTATATTTTAGCCAAATAATAATAATAATTTAAAAAAACCTCTGTTGATCTCTTTTGATGAAAGCACATCTTGGCTTTTGCACATGGGGTAGCACCAACCATACAAATAATTGTGGAAGGAAACAGGATAGCTTTGACTGTCAGAATGATACCCCAAGTGCAGGGGTGGGTTCTACTTACCTGTACTACCGGTTCACAATGGGATTGCGTGCTTGCACTCGCTTCACTCACGCACACGCCTTGCTTCTGCACATGTGCAGAACACCAATGACTACATCCGGGGCAGTGGGCAGGGCCTCCCGCTGGTTTTACTACCGGTTCTTGCGAACTGGTCCAAACCGGGGGCAACCCATGACTGCCCAAGTACATGAATCCATGACACAAAGACCTAACTAACAACCACTGCGACCTGTTATGTTTAGGTCCCCACTTCCACAACAGAAAGGGTTGCTAGAAAGCTCTCATGAATTTTGTTAAAGGCAGCATATGTGATGAATGATGTTGTGATAATAGTAATGTTAAGTTATGCTTGAATTCAGTCAGCATGGAGCCTAGCTGACAGCTGTAGTCCTCAATATCACTTGACTTTTACCATCATTTCCTTAGCCCAGGTCACTCAAGCCAACACTGACATCTGATGGCCAGATGTATGATTCCCCTAGAAGAGAATATATGTAGCTCAGAGTTCAACTGGGAAGTTCTTCGTGTTCTCTGAGCTTGGTTGGTTATATTGTTTTCTGTTTGATTAGCATCAGACAATCAGGCAAAAAACAATATTTTGATCGTGCACCTACCAGGAAGGAGATCACAACCCGTCCCCCAAAACTGGCAGGGCAAGCTACTATATATAAACAAGCAGCAAACCCCATACTTACTTGCACTGAGGATATTATGTACTTGGCTAAGAAAATGTCGGCAAGCAAACAACCAAACTCAGAGAGCACCAAGAAGTCTACAAAGATGAACGACATTCAGAGAACTGGGAGCATCTCAATAATGACACTTCTCCCCAAATAAATCTTCAGAGCTATCTGGTGATTGACTGAATATTGTTTTCAAGCCAACACATTGCCTCTTATGGTCAGAGACAAATTGTAATCTTAAAAGAATCTTCGAGAATTGTGTCTGTTCCCAAATTCATTGATCTTTGTTTGAGTGCATTGAGAGAACATCTTATCGGAGTAGCTGAAAATTGTATCCCAAATTGGCTCACAGAGAGTGCTGTAGTACAGCTTTATACAGGAGAAACCATGTATTCTGAGGAGATCTTTTTTTCACAGCCGCTTTCACGGCTGCTAGATTTCTGCAGACACTTCCTCTATTCAGTGCACAAACTTGGTAACCTGCAGTAAGAAAGAAAAATCACAATATCTACTTCTACATATTATAACTGCAGCTAGGATGACTTATGCACAAAACTGGAAAAATAATGTCATACCAAAAGACGAAGAGGTGATAAGGAAAATTTTGGACTGTGCAGAGATGGATAAATTGACGAAAGAAATAAAAGAAAAAGATGAAACGGAATATTACTTAATATGGAATAAATGGTACAAATGGTTAGAGGACAGGAATAATAAGTATGAAAATATATAATAGAGATGATCTAGAAATTATGAAGTATTAGTAAAATGGTATTAAATATACAATGTATGTAAAATAATATATCGATATAATAGTATATATAATAAATAAGGTGTAGCATATACAATATGTAAGGAATAAGAGAACCACAAATATAAATATGTGTATATGTGGGGGGAGGAATATAAATTGTGGGTATACACCAGGGGTGGGTTCTACTTATCTTTACTACCGGCTTGCAACGGGGCTGCGTGCGCACGCTCAGTTCGCAATGGGGCCGAATGATCGCTCTTCTGCACATGCACGTTTTGATGACGTCGGGGTCGGTGGGTGGAGCCTTCCGTCGGTTTTACTACTGGTTCTATAGAACCAGTGCGAACCGGGGGCAACCCACCACTGATATACACTGATACGGAACTGTTGTAAAATGGAAACTTTTTTTTGTTCTTGTTTTTAAAGAAAAAATAATAATAAAAAATTATTAAAAAAAGAAAAAGAAAAAAAAAAGAAAAGAAAATCACACAAATTTAGTGGCTTATTCAAGGATGAATATAAGCAAGCAAGACTCAAAATTAAGCACATTCAACTAATAGCTTCACACAAACATCTTTACCCAGCTAAAGATAGTTCTAGTTTGATGGCCAATATAACCAGGACATAAAACAATACAGAAATGAGAGATGTGTGACAGAAAGAACATAAACCGCAGTGAAATCAATGGTGGGATGCTGCCGGTTTAACAACCGGTTCGGTGAACATGCACTTTGTGCACGCACGTGTGCTTTGTGTGTGCTTTGCCTGCATGTATGCCTAAGGCGCTTGTGTGCAGCACTGAAAATGGAGCATTTAGAAGCTCAGCTGCTTACCTTCCAAGTCAGCAATGGTTAAGTAGAACAACGAGAGGGGTGGAAATCAGCTGTGCTGCGTGATTGAGATCCTTTCCAAAGCAGGAAATAAAGGACAGGATAGAGCGGGGGTGGGTGGGGCCAACTGATCATAGGAGTTACCGGTTTGCCCGAACTGGTCAGAACTGGCTGAATACCACCTCTGAGTGAAATCCTCTGAATCCCAGGTCTCCTAGGTTGGCATTTATGTATCTTCCTTTAGATTCAGTGATAGCAATAGCAATAGCATTTAGGCTTATATACTGCTTCATAGTGCTTTACATCTCTCTCTCAGTAACTAGGAGGTTCTTTGATTGATGTTACTAGTAGATTAAAATAACAATAGCACAAAGACTTATATACTGCTCCAGAGTGCTTTAAAGATCTCTTTAAGCAATTTAAAGAGTTGGCATATTGCCCCCAACCATCTGGGTCCTCATTTTATTGACTTTGGAAGGATGGAAGGCTGAGTCAACCTCGAGCCAGTCAGGATTAAACTGCTGGCAGTCGGCAGAGTTAGCCTGCAGTACTGCATTCTAACTACTGAGCCACCATGGCTCTTGATTTTGCTCTCTTGCTCACTATTATTTGGATAAGAGGGATGGAATTATTTTTATAGTCTGGAGAAATGGGATAACATTTGGCAACAGCTCAGACAGACATTGTCTTAATTCACTGGTTTATAAGAAGTGGGTGGAAAAGAATTGCATTCTTTTATTATAGACCTATCAATAAAAGTAGTTTTAGCTTTCCTGTGGAGTTGATTTCCAGGTCTGGTCCACCTAGTGGAATTGACTGGTAAAATGTCAAATCTTCCCAAAATAAATCAGGCAGGAATCATATCTAGATAAACCAAATCTACTTTGTTGTAAGGCTACTTTAACAGAAACTTCGAAGACTGAAAGTACATATTTCCTGCCATCATCACTTTTAACAGTCTTCTTCCTCTAGAGGTCCCAACCATTAAGCCTCGGGGTGGGGGGTGGGGGGAGGCGGCTCCTGCCTCTCTTATCCGTTTGTTTCCTAGATAGAATCTCTTCCCCTTGTTCCCCAAGGCCATCCATACATTTCATTACATCAAGGGAAACTCTGGCATGTTAAAGATTTGATGATTTTACCCATAAAAATAATAATTAGAAAAACCTTCCTGAAATCTTTGCCTATTTCTTCACCTTGCGTATTTAAGACAACTGACAATTATGAAGTTCTCACTCAAGCCACATAGGAACAATCTGTTTTTTCTTGATAATGTTTTGGGATCTACTCTCAACATCTGTCAAGCCTTCCATCTTCTTCCATACCTTTTTCTGACGACCCTCATAAACTGTTTACATAATCTTTTGCTTTCTCCATGTCTTCTTCTTCTTCTTCTTCTTCTTCTTCTTCTTCTTCTTCTTCTTCTTCTTCTTCTTCTTCTTCTTCTTCTTCTTCTTCTTCTTCTTCTTCTTCTTCCTCCCCCCCCTCCTCCTCCTCCTCCTCTTCCGCTTCCGCTTCCTCTTCCTCTTCCTCTTCCTCTTCCCCCTCCCCCTCCTCCCCCTCCTCCTCCTCCTCCTCCTCCTCCTCCTTCTATCTTGGCTTGGCTTTCTTTTCATTTACTAAATTCCCAGGAAAAAGAAAAAGGGCTCAGCTTCTGACACAACCCCATAGAGAAGAAGAATTCCTGCTCAAATGAATAGCTTTCCTTTCTATTTCTTTCTACCTCCCTCTTTAAGCAAGAGAAACTAAATCAACTTCTGTCCCACCCAAGCCAGCAGTATAAATCAATACATTTCAACTGAACAAGAAAAGATTCTCTCTCCTCCTGATTTTATTCCCTCCAGGAAAGTAAACTCTCTTTTTATTTTTTTTATTCCTTTGCTAAATTGTTTCCTTGCAGAAGTAATAATAGTACATTCCTAAAATCTTTGGCCTTCATGCTATCTCTTTAAACTTCCTATTTCATCTGCCTGGTGGAAAATTTTGCATAGATTTAAGCGATCTTATTTTTTAAATCTGTATGTGAACTCTATATAAGCTCTATTAGAATAAAAAGCTATTCACTTCTGTCATAAGCCATTCTCATTCTCTGATCTTTCTGTTTTTTCCCCACTCTTGCAGTTACTCTAATGAATTGCCTGCAGGAGAATATTATATGCCAATAGTTTTCTGTTATAAAGATGTGTTAGCAAAAGATCCCTTTCAGTGTGTTAGCCTGCAAATCTTTCATTGTAACAATTGAATGCCAGTGGTTATTATTGGTATTCAATGCTATCAATTTTTTTAGTTGCCCTGTGCCATTTGTTCAAATATTTATATATTAAATAATTTGGTCAGCAATTATAGATTGACTTTGGACTTTCTGAATGCACAATCTTGTTTAATATTTTAATATCCTTTACTGACAGTTCTGGCAGATGTCCCAGTTGATTCCAGTTACAATAATAGAAGACACTACGCTCAAAATTCACATGCATTCCAGCTTTAATCAATTAACGAAGTCAATCTCGTACTAGCGGTCTTTACATTTACAGAACCTCAGGCAGCAATCACAATCTTTAGGAAAAGCAAAGTAGTGCATACATGCAATACCAAATACATCCCCCCACCGTCAATGGTGAGTTTCAATTTTTTTTACTACCAGTTCTGTGGGTGTAGCTTGATGGGCGTGGCTTGATGGGTGTGGCAGGGGAAGAATACTGCAAAATCTCCATTCCCACCCCGCTCGGGGGGAAAGATACTGCAAAATCCCCATTCCCTCCTGATCAGCTGGGACTTGGGAGGCAGAGAATAGATGGAGGTGGGGACAGTCAGAATTTTTACTACCAGTTCTCCGAACTACTCAAAATTTCCGCTACCGGTTCTCCAGAACTGGTCAGAACCTGCTGAAACCCACCTCTGCCCACCCTACTTGCAAAGTGAAGCTCTACACAACATGCATAACACCCATTGTTCAGTCTTCATTCAGCAGACCCAGAATCCAAGAACTCCTGTTCAAGAGTCTTCATTGAAGTTGAGTCAGTGTGCCGTAATCAAAAAAATTCTAGTGATTGCTGTGTTTGAACAACAATATTCAGACCTCTTTGTGAATGCTTCTCATGTTTTCGTCCTATGTAACGGACTATCTGGCTCCCTCTTTTGTGTTTTCAACTGTCTTGTTTATGCAGCAATCAGATTTGCTGTTATATTTTTCAACAACTGTGCGAGAACTTACCTGCACACCACTTCCCCATATAATCTCTGACTTCCTCATTGCAAAATGTTCTAAAAACAGCAGTAATTTCTTAGGCAGACTGGCAGGCATTTCTGGTCATGTGCTTAACTGCTGTTTTCCTCCTAACACTTTACCTCCTCATCACTTCTCATGCAGTCCAAACTAATACAAGCAGAGATATGGTTATATCCACTCCTTCTTAAAATTTAAAATAAAAGCACTCTAATCATATGACACAAAACCCAGCTTCTATAATTCCTTGGTTTGGTTCTGCAACCCAACAAGACAGACACAGACTTCAGAGGATAATTAGAACTGCAGAAAAAACAATTGCTATGAACCTGCCTTCCATTAAGGACCTGTATACTGCACGAGTCAAAAAGAGGGCTGTGAAAATATTTACAGATCCTCACATTCTGGACATAAACTGTTTCAACTCCTACCCTCAAAACGACGCTAGTTGTACTAGTTGCACAACAGTACAACTAGACACAAGAACAGTTTTTTCCCGAATGCCATCTTTCTGCTAAAACAAATAATTCCCTCAACACTGTCAAACTAGTTACTAAGTCTGCACTACTATTAATCTTCTCATTGTTCCCATCACCCATCTTCTTCCACTTTTGACTGTATGACTGTGAGTTTTTTGCTTGTATCCTTACGATTTATATTGATATTGATTGTTTCCTGATTGCTTATTTGTACCCTATGACTATCATTAAATGTTGTACCTTATGATTCTTGATGAACGTATCTTTTCTTTTATGTACACTGAGAGCATATGCACCAAGACAAATTCCTTATATGTCCAATCACACTTGGCCAATAAAAAATTCTATTCTATTCTATTCTATTCTATTCTATTCTATTCTATTCTATTCTATTCTATTCTATTCTATTCTATTCTATTCTATTCTATTCTATTCTATTCTTGCACTCAGAACAGTCAAGACAATAATTCCTGCCAAAACAAGCTATATTCTTCAGAATAACATTCCCTAAACACCAGTCTTTAACTCCACACTCAAAGCAGTCATTTTAAGCTTAAACATCTTGAGGCTGAAATTTTTCATACATCTCTATTAGTAGTATTCTTCTGAGAATGAAGAAGCTAATTCTAAACTTTTATTCAACAGGAGTAACAGGAGAGGAGGCATTCATTCATTCTATCCGAAATGTATTTCCTCAATAATCATGCTCACATTGTTAATTTCCCCCCCAAATAGACACTATTTTCAGCTTTATGCAGCAGTTCCATTTTTGAGTCTTTAAGATTAGAGCATGTTACCACTTGCTGGAAACCTTTTTACTACTTTTTTTCACTCAATTGCACCCAATTTCTCTGATCAGTAGTTTGACTTTGGCCCAGCAGACATAAATGTAGTAATTCAACAGACAGAAACAGAAAAGAGAAAAATGTGCTTTGTATGATATGAAATAGATATCATTAATCAGGATATATGTGTGTGGGGAGAAAGAATGATTGCTTGTTGATAGAAATTTATTAATTTATCAACTGAAAAAAGGAAAAAAAGTAGGAGTTATTAGTTTCTTGCACCTCCAGAGATCCAGAACTTTAGCATAGTAGGGTAGGAAAAAAAAATACACTACAGATTAACACTTGGCAGGGCAACTATGAAAGCCCTGGAAAAGACATTCAAACACTGTGATCTGTATCTACAAAGATCAGACCTGTGCAAGCTACGTTACTACGTTATTCTCTGTGACACTCTATGGATGAGAAAGTTGGACTTTGAAAAAGCAGAATAGGAAAAGTATTGATGCTTTTGAACCCTGGAACTGAAGAAGACTTTTGAGAATACCGATGACAGCTAAGAAAGGAAACAAATGGATCATCAAAGAAATGGAAATAAAGGTCAAAAGACACCCCCACCTCCAAAAAACCTAGTCTCTGTAGGGAAATATTAGTTGCAGACATTTTTCAGTCAGTTGCTAGTGCACAAGAAGTAATGAAAACAGCTTAGTTAGGAAAACCTTCAGGAAATGTTCACTCCAATGAAACCCCAAATGTAATCATGGGACAAGGCAACTGTGTGAAAAGGGAACCTAGTGGTTATAAGGGAGTAAATGGGTTGGGAGTAGATGATTATGCTGATATTTGCAGACGTGTCAAAAAGGCTCATTCCCAAAATGGTTTGGGAAATGAGGAACTTGGGTGGCAATGTATTAGTTATGGAATAATGTGCTTAGACAATGTATTCTTTCCTTCTATCAATGTATATTTTAATGTAAATTATCCAGCTTTTGGGTTTTGACTTGAGGTAGGCTTTCTTTAAGCATAATTTTTTTATGTTGTAAGGTGTTTATATGACAAATATAACACCCAGCTTTGAATAGTGAACTTCTGCAAAATGCATTCAAAGATTTTTGATCAAGGAAGGATTATTTATAATAGTGTTCATGATGCTGTAAAGTCTAAATGGCAGAAGGGCACCTAAATTAACTTCCAGTGAAAATTATGGTGTTTGTTTATCTAATATAAAGTTGCTTCATATCCCTGTAGTTAATCCCCTCTGCAGATGGGAAGAAAGGAAAGAGAGCAAGATGGTGCCGTTTCATCATTTAAGAGCTCATTTTCAGTTTACTCAAATTAATCTAGCCAGTTCTGTCCATTTCGATCAGTGTTTATTTTATTTTATTTGATTGATAATCTGTGTTCCTGTTCATGCTGAAAGAATGCCACCAGCCTACAATATAGTTCATCATGTTCATAAATTCAAATTAAATCATCCCTGACAAATATCTATTCAGGCTTCGCTCAGTGACATCTATTGAAATAGGGCCATCACCATTCTTTGAACCTTATTGCTGGAACTTGTTTTAAAAAAAAATTCAGCAGAAATCTTTCTTCTTATAACTTAAAACAGTTGTTCCATGTCCTGCATTCTGGGTTAATAAAAAAAGAATTGTGTGAATCCCCTTCAGGTACTTAAATTATGTTACAATATTCCCTCTCTCCCCCCCCATCCAGTGGTGGGATTCAAATAATTTAACAATTATTTGGGTAGGCGTGGATTGGTGGTCATGTGACCGTGTGGGCATGGCCAACTCAATGTCACTCACATTGATGGGTGTTTCGCCTTAGCTGTTACAATGTAATAAGGGTTAACCAGAGAGGCAGTTTCTGTAAGTAGGGCAATAAAGATTAGGCTAGAAACAACACCAGAATGTTTCCTTCCTGCCTTCCTTACAGGATTAGCCTTGTAAAGTGGAAAAAAAACAAAATAAGATTCCTTCCAACAACCGGTTCTCCGAACTGCTTAGAAAGTTAACAACCGGTTCTCGCGAATAGGTGCAAACTGAGTGAATCCCACCACTGCCCCCATCCCTCTTATATATTTTTTTCAAAATTAAACATAATCAGTTCAGTGGATCTTTTCCTGTTGAACTTAATTTCTAGTGCCCTGACCAATCCCTGCTGCCTTTCTTATTCTATATTAGCCAGCAAAAATCTCTATAGGGTCAGGGGGTGAGAAGACTCTCCCATTATTTTTATTATTATTATTATTATTATTATTATTATTATTATTATTATTATTATTATTATTATTATTATTTATATGCTGCCTTTCTCCCTGGGGACTCAGGCGGCTTACAAAATGACAAATTCCAATACAAATCACAATGAAATAAAATTAAAATCAGCAACCCTATTAAAACAGTTTAAAATTATGACAGTGTACCCCCAAACGGATCAGTTGAGTTGACGGAAGAGCCACGTCTTCAGCTCGCGATGGAAGGAAAGAAGGTCTGGGGCTGTCCTGAGTTCTGTGGGCAATCCATTCCAGAGGGTCGGGGCTCCCACAGAGAATGCTCTCCTCCTGGGGGCCGTCAGCTGACATTGTTTGGCCGACGGCACCCTGAGGAGGCTGACTCTGTGAGAGCACACAGGACGATGGGAGAGCGGCTGGAGATGGTCCTGCAAGTACCCCGGGCCTAAGCCATGAAGGGCTTTATAGGTAAGCACCAGCACCTTGAAATGTATCCGGAGTGCCACCGGCAGCCAGTGCAGCTCACGCAGGAGAGGTGTTACACGGGAGTATCTAGACGCCCCCATAACTACCTGCGCGGCTGTGTTCTGGACTTGCTGGAGCCTCTGGACGCATCCCAAGGGCAGCCCCATGTAGAGGGTGTTACAGTAGTCCAACCTAGAGGTAACGAGGGCATGAGTGACCGTGGTGAGGGCATCCCGGTCTAGAAAAGGACGCAACTGGCACACAAGACGCACCTGTGCGAAGGCCCCCTGGTTACGGCCATCAGATGGTCATCTAAGGACAGCCGAGAATCCAGGAGGACACCCAAGTTGCAGACCCTATCGGAGGGAGCAAGAGTTTCTCCCCTGATCATTAAAGATGGAACCTGCAGATCCCGGGATGCCGGCATCCACAGCCACTCAGTCTTGGAAGGGTTGAGTCTAAGTCTGTTCCTCCCCATCCATACCCACACCACTTCCAGGCAGTGAGACTTCATGGAAAGGGCATCCCTAGGGTGGTCAGGGGTGGAGATGTAAAGCTGGGTATCATCAGCATATTGATGATACTTCACCACAAAACCACGAATGATCTCACCCAATGGTTTCATGTAGATGTTAAAGAGCAGAGGGGAGAGAACCGATCCATGAGGCACCGCACAAGTGAGAGGCCTCTGGGAGGATCCCTGACCCCCTGCCCAAACAGACTGCAGGCTGTTTGAGATAGGAGGAGAACCACTGTAAAACAGTGCCTCCTAACCCCATCCCCCTGAGCCGCTGCAGCAGGATACCATGGTATCGATGGTATCGAAAGCCGCTGAGAGGTCAAGAAGGACCAGGATGGAGGAACAACCCCCATCCCTGGCCCGCCAGAGATCATTTACTAGGGCGACCAATGCCATTTCCATGCTGTGGCCATGCCTGAAACCAGATTGGTAAGGATCGAGGTAGTCTGTTTCCTCCAGGAATTAAGGGAATTGCTGCGCCACCACGGACTCAATAACCTTAGCTAAAAAGTGAAGGTTGGAGACTGGACGGTAGTTGTTAAGAATGTCAGGGTCCAGGTTAGGCTTCTTAAGGAGGGGTCAAACCACCGCCTCTTTGAGTGCAGCGGGGAAGACCCCTTCCTTTAATGAAGCATTGACAACAGCCTGGATCCAGCCTCCAGTCACCTCTCTGGCTGCCGAGACTAGCCAGGAGGGACAAGGGTCCAATAAACACGTGGAGGACCCCAGCCTACCCATAATCCTGTCCACGTCATCCAGTGAAACAGGCTCAAACTCAACCCAGATGTCTCCACCAAGACTAGCCCCCGTCACCTCAACGGACTCTGTCCAGTCAGAGTCCAACCCGGTCCGAATTTGAGTGATTTTATCTTGCAGAAACTGAGCAAAATCCTCAGCATGGCCCTGCAAGGGGTCCTCCCTCACTCCCTGATTAATCATCTTATTCATTTTATATGGAGATGTCAAAGAGAAAGAATAAGTGGTGCAGTGGCCTAGAGGTGGAGCTCTCGCCTCACAATCAAGAGGCTGTGAGTTCCATCCTAGGTAGAGGCAAATATTTCTCTCTCTGGGCACAATGAGACTATATCTGCTGGAAAAAAACCTCTGCATTGGTGACAGGAAGGGCATCTGGCCAGTAAACACCCAGCTCCATTCAGTTGCCCAGACTCCACCCTGGGAGGGATTATGGAGTCATTAAAAAGAGATGATGATGTCAAAGAGAAAGAAAAATAATGTACTGGTACTATAGATCTGTGGTTCCTTCTGATATTTACGATTGATAAGACAAGTGCCAATCTAAGTTGTCCATTCCATTTGAACTTATGTGCATCATCAAATTAAACAGAATAGAATAGAATAGAATTCTTTATTGGCCAAGTGTGATTGGACACATTAGGAATTTGTCTTTGGTGCATAAGCTTTCATTGCACATAAAAAGCAACAAAGTGATAAATCAGTCTAAAGATTCAAGTTGAGAAAAAGGGTCTTTGTTAACTAGGAGGTACCTGAGTTTGTTAAATTAATTGACCAATTTGCTGTGGCAAATCGGATGGAAATTTCTCATAATCCCGATGCAATTTTAATTCCTTTCCATAATGGCCATCTCAGTTGGGAAATCTGGACCACTCTATAAATCAAGGGGATGCTCTGATCGAGATAGGAGTCAGAGCACGTCTGCATTTGAAACGACATGGTCTTATTTCCCAAAGGCACAACAAAGAGCTGTATTTTAGGATGAGCTTTGATTTGGCATATTTTAAGATTAAAGTGGGAAAGTAAAAGCATTTTTTTTTTTAAAAAAAACATTGGTTCCTTTTTTAACCTTTCTACGATAGCGAAGGTTACCACCATACATTTTTTTTCTTTGTTTTGAAATATGTGAATATAACATGAGATAAAATGAGATAGTTCTGTGGATATTTCAGGATGAATATATAAAAATGGATGACAGTTTTTGCAGAAAAAAAGAAGAAGAAAATCTGAAAAACAGCCAGATGGTGTTTTTATTGTACTGCATGTAAGAAAGAAAGGAAGGAAGGAAGGAAGGAAGGAAGGAAGGAAGGAAGGAAGGAAGAAAGAAAGAAAGAAAGAAAGAAAGAAAGAAAGAAAGAAAGAAAGAAAGAAAGAAAGAAAGACTGGACAGTTGGAGCAGTCAAGCATAATCATGAATTGATAATGTTTGGTATAATGTGCAGGAATTTTCTCACATCCTTTTAGTTAATCCACCTCTGTAGATGTGAATTTACTCTGATGATCCATTCAACAAAGACACAAGTGGATCTCCAGCTAACTCAAACTCACCACTAGTGTTTCTTCCTTTTGGATTATGTATTCCCTGCATACAACACTTCCAAATCTACAAAATAGTGTTGCCAGAATTCACAGGCTGATGTACACTATGCCATTACATCACACTAATATCTGCATGGTTTTGGGTGGGCCAGTGAAACCCTTATAAACATTGTTCTTATTTTTACTAAATGGCTTAAGTTTGTATCATCTGCAAATAGCAAGGTTTTGCAGATCAATCATTTTGCTGATACTCAAAGCATGGAGTCTCATGAGAATCAACAGGCGAAAGAAAACAAATTATAGACATACACATTAGAATATTAAAGAGGGAGAGAGGAATGATAGCAAACAAAAGTTGCCAAATATAGAATTCTATTATCATAGTTGATAAGAAGCAGTGGTGAAATCCAATCTTTTTTACTACCAGTTCTGTGGGCGTGACTTGGTGGGTGTGGCTTGGTGGGGATGGCAGGGGAAGGATACTGCAAGATCTCCATTCACACCCCACTCTGGGGCCAGCCAGAGGTGGTATTTGCTGGTTCTCTGAACTACTCAAAATTTCTGCTACTGGTTCTCTAGAACCTGTCAGAACCTGCTGGATTTCACCCCTGATAAGAAGATGCCTATCAGAAGCTAACAGAAATATCAATTGCAGCCAGTATTGCTTTCCTCAGTGTAGTGGCCACTATTGTTGATTGTCATCCAAGAGACTAGGATTTATCTGTGAGTGCACTATTACAGCAATAACAAATGAGCAAAGCTAATGTTAAGAGCTTACATTGCCACCAAAGAGGCATGAGGACTCTTACTGTTGAATGGAGAGGCAAGATCCTGCAAATTCAGATACATCACTTTAGGGATTTGTACTTCACTCCTCAGCAAATCCTAGCAAGAATTGCAATTACCGTGAAAGAGATGTGAATGTGCAGAAAATTCATTGTAACAGGACAACTAAAGCCCTACTCTACGTCTCCTAAATTGGACCATGGAGTGGTTTCCATCTTGCTTGCTCTCCCTTTTTTCTTTTTCCATCCTCTTTGTTGTCTGTATATCCTCAGTCTTCACTGCTTTTTTTCTCTCCTCTATTTTTTTGCTTCCTTTCTTCCTGGATGTGTGCTTAATCTTCTGGGACCTTGATCTTCAGATAATGAGTGATTAATTCTTTTTCAGATCTACGTTTCTCTCTCTTCATTTTTCAGTCATCTCACATTTTATTATTTTTACCTCCCTTGCTCATTTTTCCAAACTGTTTCTGATCTCCCCCCCCCCCACACACACCCAAAAAGAGTTGTTTTGCACCCTCCTTCCCTCTGTCTGTCTCACACACAGAAATACTAAATGCGCCAACCTGTGTTGAAAATCCAGCATTCTGGCACCAAGTGATAGTGGCCAAGATCTCTTAATTAGGAAAAACTAGAAAAAAGTGCATCAAGTTTTTTCTGTTGCCAAATCGTATTCAAAATCTGACATATCATTCTGCTATTAAATAAGTTGGTGGATTTTTTTTTCTTTTTGTTTCTATTTTGCTTCTTCCAGCAGGAAACAGCATTCTTCCATCCTGGTGACAAGAATCTGGGCTGACATTCTCTTAGTTATTTGGAAGGATCCTCCAATAATGCTGCCTTTCCTTAAAAGAGTGAGTGACTGGTTAGCAGTCTCCTTCAGAGGATTACTACAGGCCTAGTCTCCCTTCAGGCTGCCCTGAACCTACCTTTACGCATCACTGGATAAGCTTGAAAAATGAAAGTGAACATTCGCTTTACTCTTTACTTTCTAACTACTAACCTGTTTATCTCCAACTGTCTAGATCTGAAGATTTAAAACAGAGGCCTTTTCAAAAGAAGGACCCCTGCCATCAGAGATATGCCAGAGAGCTAGCAAAGAAAAGGACATGTCATAAAATGCTATGCCCGGAGAGGCATACTTGTACAACAACTACTTGTTCCTACTTGTACAACAACTCAGAGCCATTATAAGTCTTTTTCAAATTTCCCAAGTGTTTCAAATAGAACCTGCTTTATTTATGATAAGACCTTTTATGCGGCTTTGTGTGTATGTTTTCCTGGGACCCCAGAACTGGAATGTATCAAGCGCATATAGAGTAAAGATACAGCTAGACTACAGGAAATTCAAAGATTGTAGTGTGTGTGTGTGTGTGTGTGAGAGAGAGAGAGAGAGAGAGAAAGAGAGAGAGAGAAAGAGAGAGAGAGAGAGAAAGAGAGAGCCCAAAACAAACCTTTCTGGGTGCGGTGGGGATCAGAAAGTGTGGAATAATGAGCAAGGAGAAAGGTAAAAATAATAACATGTGAGATGACTGAAAAATGAAGTGGGAGAAATGTAGATCTGAAAAAGAATGAATCACTCATTATCTGAAGATCAAGGTCCCAGAAGATTAAGCACATATCCAGGAAGAGAGGAAGCAAAAAAAAATTAGAGGAGAAAAAAAGCAATGAAAACTGAGGATACACAGACAACAAAGAGGATGGAGAAAGAAAAAAGAGAGAAAAGGCAAGATGGAAACCACTCCATGGTCCAATTTAGGAGACGCAGAGTCCTGTTACATTGAATTTTCTGCACATTCAGATCTCTTTCATGGTAATTGCAATTCTTATTAAAGGAAGGCAGTGACTGTCTAGCTGCAGAGCAACTGGATTTTGTGATCCAACATTAGAATCTGTTTTAGATTCCTGTGCTGAAACTTGCAGCCACAGATCCTTCTGCTGAATTCATTTGCTGTCCATGATTTGGATAGTTTGAAGGGAAAAGAGGTAGCGTGTCTGTTTTTTCATTCAATAATGCTTATTGCCGTTAGACTCCATCTGCTTGCCTTCATAGCGAGAAAAGTCAGGGTGAAAGGTTAGGCTGAGTTTGTGTTTGATTAGGGCAGGGATGGGGTGGGGTGGGGTGGGGAACGATGGCCCTTTTATGACTTGTGGACTTCAACTCTTAGAATTCTGGGAGTTGAAGTCCACAAGTCATAAAGAGAACATGGTTCCATATCTCTGGTTGAGGGGGTTTGCTTGAGGGTTCCTGGCATTTTTGTGAAACATAATAGAATGCACCTCTAATCGGGTGTCCAACCTTGGCAACTTTAAGACTTGTGGACTTCAATTCCCAGAATTCCCCAGTCAGCTTCATATAATGAGCTATTGGGCTGATAGGCTTCTGTGGCTTTAACTATATTTTGAGGCCCACACATATTCCCAAAATACTCTAGACCAGTGATGGTTAACCTTTTTGCCATCGCGTGCCAAAAGTGGGGGGAGCAGGGGGGGTGTCGCGCACGTGCATGCCCACACCCATAATTCTATGCATCCTGCCCCCACGCATGCGCATGTGACCCCCTGCGTGACCCCTGGTTTTGGCACGCAATGGCCCAATGGGCCCAGTAGGCCCATTTTTCGCCCTCCCCAGGCTCCAGAGACTTTCGAGGAGCCTGGGGAGGGCAAAAATGGCCTCCCCCCCTGGAGGCCCTCCAGAGGCTAGAAACGGCCCATTTGCCAACTTCTGGTGGGACTGGAAGGCCCAAAAATCGCGCGTGCCATAGGTTTGCCATCACGGCTCTAGACTGAGTTTTTTAGAAAGAGACAGGGATTGGAGAGTGCTTAAGGCCACAAATAGATTCCTAAGCCTTTGTTTTCCTTAAAGTATTTCTCACAACCAAACAGACTCTGGTGACACCTACTACAGGCTTTTGAGAAAAGTAAAATTGAAAACAAAATACTGCCATGAAAACATTGCTTATTCCTAATTTCTTACTCTTCCCTTATGGCCAAAAAAAGTTGATAAGCTAGATGAATTTTCTGTGACCTGACCTACGTTCCTTGAATCTTCTTGACTTCCTTGGTGGTTTGGTACAGAGCTCTGAACAGTTTCTGTAAAGTCTAAGTGATTGGCCAGATGGTCCTTCATATTGATAGTATATCAAATGTGGTATTCAGCCGGTTCGTACCAGTTTGGGCGAATTGGTAGCAGAGATCCAGGGTGGGCAGGCCCACTCACCGGCCCCATCTCTATGCCATCCTATTTAGGCACATTCTCTCTCCCTCTCTCTCTCTCTCTCTCTCTCTCTCTCTCTCTCTCTCTCTCTCTCTCCCTCCCTCCCTCCCTCCCTCCCTCCCTCCCTCCCTCCCTCCCTCCGTCTCCTTCCTTCTCCTACTCTCCCTCCCTCCCTCCCTCTCTCTGTAAAGTTAAATAAAACTGGTGAATTCAGATTTGACCCTGAACAAGAAACTTCAGGAACCATTTTCCTAACAACATTATCCATTCTTCAGAATGAAGTTTAATAAAAACCCTTTTAAAAAGCAGCTATAGCTCACTTTAGATGGTATAATGTGGTTGATGCTGCTATACATAAACAATTTTGTGCCTGAAATAGGAGTTGCTTCTTTGCCTTCGTGACGATTTTGTGCCACAAAAAAGGGTTCTAATGGAACTCTTGCTAACTGTGTTGCGAAAACCACATCTACGACAATTGTTTCAGTGCACTGTGCCTTTTTAAAATATGGGAGGCAGGGAGCACTGCAGCGAGATCGGCTCTCCTGACTAAACCGACCACTGACACAGGATGCTACGAATGATGTGCAAAAAACTCAGCTCACAATGATGGGGTCAAACTTGCTGGATCTCAAAGAGAGATGGCTGTTCTCATAGAGGCAGCAACCTTCTGCACCAGGAAACTGCCTTTCAGGGTGGATTTGAAGGGTCCAGTTTGCGAACTGAAGTTTGCAGATGGTAATGGAACAGTTTGTCTCTCTTGCTAAAAGCATAGTCCATTAGAGAGGCTGCAGATGTCTCTTGGAAGATGGGAATCAATAAAAAAGCCATACACAACATGTACACTGAAGCGACATAGCAAAAAGGAAGGTGGATAGTTCAGGAAAAATCAGAAGAAGTGATTCATGCACACACACACACACACACCTCCAGTATAGGTAGTCCTCAACCTACGTCCATAATTTCCTTTGCTAAACAGGTTTGTGATTATGCATTGCACCCCGTTTTACAACTTTGTTTTTTGCTACGGTTATTTGTTAAGTGACTCGGTACAGGCAAGTGAATCATTCAGTCACTAAGTGAATCCGACTTACCACATTGCCTTTGCTTGTTGAAAGATGGCTTGGAAGGTCACAAATGGGATTCTTCAACTATTGTAAATACAGCATATTTCCCAAGCCTTTGAATTTTAATCACATGACCGTGGAGATGATGCAATGGTTCTAAGCGCAGGAACTGGTTGTAAGTCATTCCCTCCCCTGCCATTGTAACTTTAACTGGTCACTAAATGAACGGTTGTGTCACAGAATTCATGACTGGCACAGACATGGTAACAAGGTCAGCCCATGAATCGGCATAGCAACTAAATCAGCCAATGGGGACTGTTTGGAAACTGAAACAGTATTTTGCTGTATTTCCTGGAGACAGCTAGGAGCCTGGGCGTGGCTTATGTTAACTTCTCTATTAAGCCCTGAGCTCTGAAACGAAACTAGTCTGTCTGCAACTCTGAACTGAAAACTGTTCTTTGCTGTTGGTATTGTATATTACTTTATGTGTTATATTATGTACAAAGAAAAGTTAATGAATCCTGCTGAATCAGTTTTCTGGATTTGATTTCTGCAACAAACTCTGACAGGTTGTAAGTCGAGGACTACCTGCATTTATTTTGCCTTTTCTCCAAGGAACTCTTCTTTACAAATTCCTTAGAATGCTGAATTCAGATTGCATTGATTCCTTAGTGTGCCAAAGTATATTGCAATGGATTGGTCGTGAAAAACTTGAACTTTTTGGCTAGGTCTGATCAATTGCCTATGACATTCTGTTAACATAATATTTCCCTCCCACTTTCCATTTGATACATGCCAGGATAGGTTGAGATTCTGGAGAAGGGAGATGTTCAGGTAAATGAGTGTACTAGAATTGCAAAATCATTGTTATTATCTAGAAGGTGCAATCTCAACTTCAAACTCTGATTCACTGGACAATGAGTAAAATGAGGTGCATCATTGCAAGAAGAGAGTGGCTCAGTTTTTGTGAAGCTATTTTGACTTTATATTGAAGGAACATTTGAGGGGTCATGCTAAAAGTCCCTAGCTCATGTCTCATGTCCCAAAGATGCTTTTTTTAAAAAAGGCAATTGGGCTTTCTTCGTTTTTCCTTGAAGACGTTTGGTTTCTCATCCAAGAAACTTCTTCAGAAAACTGGTCACTAAACAAATGATTGTAAATGGAGGACTATGTGTAAACCAAGTTGTGTCATTTCATCAGTATAATGTGTCCAGTTCAGATGTATCCCTGGGAAAATTCTACAATGACCATCAGAAGTGGATGTGAAATATAAAACAAAACCCCCAACCATATCAGAACAAATGAAAACATGTTTCCACCTATATACCAGTGGTGGATTGCTCCCGGTCCAGTCCGGTTCTATAGAACCAGTAGTAAAACTGGCGGGAGCTCTGCCCATCCACCACAACGTCATCATGGGTGATCTGCGCATGCGCAGAAGAAGGCTCATGAATTAATTAGGGCATCTTTCGGAAACTTGACAGCGCGCTCCCGCTGCGAACTGGTAGTAAAAGTAAGTGGAACCCACCCCTGCTATATACAGTAGTGGCCAAAATTATGGAAACCTTTTGGGAAAAGTGTATTTTTAAGATTTGATGGCTAACGGCACCACTTTTTTGGGGGTGTTTCAAGATAATCATATTCCACTACTGGAATGGCCTGGGAAGAGCACAGACCTTAACCCAATTGAAAATCTATGGAGCTGACCAAAAAAACTTGTTAGTCAGAAGCGACCCAGCAATAAAACCCAGTTAATAGAAGCCATCATTCAATCTTGGTTTCACATTATAACAGCTGCAGAACTAAAAGACTTGGTTCACTCCAGGGGAAGACATTGTAAGGCCATAATTCATGCTAAAGGTGACCCAACTAAGTATTAACTGACGTGATAATTTTTGTATATCTTGTTTTTTCTATGGTGATATTTTTCGTATATCTCATTTTTTCTACGTGTTTCGCTTTACTTCTTTATACTGTAACTGCTATTCTAATAGCAAATCCTTCTTAAAAGTTATTGCATTACATTCTTGATTAAATTATCTTTCCATTAATATATAATTTTATGGTACTAGTACTACAAGAAAGTGGTGTTATTAACTAGTTTTAGAAAATACACTTTTCCCAAAAGATTTCCACAATTTTGGCCACTACTGTAATATCTTTTAGCAGAACAAGAACACTTCCTATTTTTTTTTATTATTTTTTTTGAGATGATATTGAGTAGCCTACTGACATGGACATTTAGGATGTTAATCATCCTATGAGGTGGTTTGCTTATATCCATATCTCAGTCTGCTTTTTTGAAGTAGCCATGCAAAGGACTTGTGTAGGACTCCAGAGGATGGTCGAGGACAGGAAGGCCTGGAGGAACGTTGTCCATGGGGTCGTGATGGGTCGGACACAACTTCGCAACTAACAACAACAACAAAAGTTGCTTCAAGATTGTCATGCCCAGGAGACCTAAAAGGGCTCTATTGTAGCTCCACAATCTATGAAGATTCTCAATCATCCAGGTTGCTTTTTCCTTTTTTTTAAAAAAAGTTTTTTATTTTTATTTCTCATAAACACATTTACATGTACAGTCATTTATCCATCATTTTTCATTCATCTTATCTTTAAACTTTCATTTTAAATGTTTACTTTTTCAGGACTGCTCTTTTACCATTTACCTTTACTCCAACCTTTCTTCTTCTCCTCCCCTTCTCTTCCTTCCTCTTTCTCCTCCTACTTTCTTCATTCGTCCTCTCCTTCTCTTTCCTACTTCCCCTTCCCTTCCCCCACTCCTCTCTTCTTCCCCCGTTCTAACCTTCTCTTCTACTCCTCTTTCCCCTCCCTTTTCTTCCCCTCCTTTTCCCTTTCTTCTTTCTCCTCCCTTCCTCTCTCTCTACTCCTTCCCCTCTCTCTTGTTTCCCTTTTCAGTTCAATCTAAAGTGGTATTCGAGCAGTCCCAATTTTCTAATTATCTTTATTCTCATTTCAATTTCTTATTCAATTAATATTTATTTTTCATTCATCATTTGTGTACATTTTTATAATATCTCACTTTTTTCCCCTTTTACCCCCCCCGCCCCTTTCTCCTTTTACTTGGCATCATCTGGGTATCTAATTTTTAAATTGTTTTCTCCCATCTGTTCTCTATCTATTTTATCTCTATACCCTTATTCATATTTCCTTTCTAACCAATCATAAAAATTTCCCCATGTCTTGAAATACATCGACTCCTCTTTATCTTTTATTCTCAATGTTAATCTATTCATTTCTGCACATTCTAAAATTTTCTTTATAATTTCTCCTTCCAATGGGATTTTATCTGCTTTTTCCAAAAGGCAACTGGACTTTATTTGTTTTTCACTGAAGACGTTTCTCTTCTCATCCACAAAGCTTCTTCAGAACTTTGGGCTCCACAGGGTCCTTTGAGTAACTGATACTGTTTCACTGCATTAAGGAGTGCCTCATAAGCAAAGCACCCCATTGAATATTTTGTGTAAACAGCAAGGCAGAAGCCATTGATGGATGTCTCCTAGCTGTATAACAGAGGTGGGTTTTGTTAGCGGGTGTCCTTATAAGGACATAACAGGTTTCACAGGTTCTGACCAGTTTTGGAGAGCCAGTAGTGGAAATTTTGAGTAGTTCAGAGAACCGGTAGTAAAAATTCTGACTGGCCCCGCCCCCATCTATTCTCTGACTCCCAAGTCCCAGCTGATCGGGAAGAAATGGGGATTTTCCCAAACCTTCTCCTGGTTTGGGGTGGAAATGGAGATTTTACAGTATCCTTCCCCTGCCGCGCCCACCAAGCCACGCCCACCAAGCCACGCCACGCCCACCAAGCCACACCCACAGAACCGGTAGTAAAAAAATTTGAAACCCACCACTGCTGTATAAATTGAATATCGTTAGCATCTAACAAAAATAAATCCCACAATTCCACTAGTCCTGAATGTCCCACTATTTAACTTCTTTGGATGAGGATATATTTTAGCATTAGCAGAGAAAAATTTTTCATTATCTACTTTATTTGTGCTGCACATATGTTTTATTTCCTTGTCTTCTCTGCTCACCCCCCACCAAAATAAAAAGCCTCAATATAATTTTTCCTCATAGTGTAATTGCACCTATTCATTGATCAGCTTGCCTGCCTCTTTCTGCACCCTCTTTCTAGCTCTGAAATATAATTTTTTGAGATGTAGTGGTAAAAGCGAGAGTGTAGAAACAGTTCCCTGTGTTATGTGGATGAATGCAGAAGTTCTCCGACTTTTGACACCAGCACAAATTGAATTCCACAAGAAAGTTAAGAAAACACTATTTAAAAACAGAGGGCCTCTGTATATTACATTGTTATTTATCTCTTGCAAATTGAAGCCTAACCTTACATCTTAGAATTATATTATCATAATAACCGACAGAAGGAACTGAGATGAAAGTTGTGAGAAAACCGTGAAATTCTGAATGAACACTAGGTGGTACTCTCAGTCTGCAAGGAATAAATCCACCTGGTTGTATTTTAAAGTTTTACTTGGATCCATTTCACCTTTCTGCTAATTGCTCAAACTATATGCATTATTTGCACGATACTTTATGAAAGATATCAGATTAAGTAATTCATTTTTTATGACATTAATTGACCTTGAATTACACAATCCTTTTAATGAAACTTACCATTGATAAACAACTTATTTTAATCAAAATTAAATATCTACAGAGCTAATATCTTTACTTTTTATTAGGTTAATCGGAAGGTTATAATTGTTGCAAACGTCATATTTCTCGAAACTTCTTCTCCAATCCGGGGTCATCAAAAGCCAGAAAAATGGAGAATAGGAAAAACAATTGGGGAAATTGTTTGAGAAATTCCTTGTACTAACTCTTTTCCTTAAATGGAGTGAGACACAATTTCGGGGAACAGGATTTGAGCATTTTTACTATAGGATAGTGCAGAGTAGAGTTGAACTGCAGAAAAGGCTTGCTTTAAGGATATCAAGAGAAACAAAATGAAACTTTTGACTTTTTAATGATCCTAATAGTCAACTTTCATACTTTTTACAAAGTAGGAAAACTATAGGTAGTCTTCAACTTACAATAATTTTTTGTTTTGTTTTTATTTATATGCCAACCTTCTCCGGAGACTCAGGGTGGCTTACAATGCGTTAAGCAATAGCCTTCATACTTTTGTATATTTATACAAAGTCAGCTTATTGCCCCTACAATCTGGGTCCCCACAATCCATTCAAAGTTACAAAGGCATTGAAAAAAGTGACTTAGGACTATTTTTCACATTTTTCGCATCCCTAAGGTCATGTAATCAAAATTCAGTCACTGAATTCAGACTCATATTTATAACGGTTGCTTATAAGTGTCCCAGGGTCATGTGATCACCTTTTGTGACCTTCTGATGAGCAAAGTCAATGGGGAAGCCAAAGGCACTTAACAATCATGTTACTAACTTAACAACTGCAGTGATTCTCGTAACAATTGTGGCAAGAAAGGTTGTAAAATAGGACAAAATTCACTTCATAAATGTCTCACTTAGCAACTGAAATTTTGTAGGTTGTAAGTCGAGGACTACCTGTACCAAGATCCCCTGGAGCAGGGGTCTCCAACCTGTGGGCCATAGCCCACTACCAGTCCATGGCCTATTCCTGACCGTTAGAA
Source organism: Pantherophis guttatus (assembly GCF_059756535.1). Taxonomy (NCBI): domain Eukaryota; kingdom Metazoa; phylum Chordata; class Lepidosauria; order Squamata; family Colubridae; genus Pantherophis; species Pantherophis guttatus. The sequence goes on along the minus strand of NC_142068.1, from coordinate 75,435,294 downwards.
CAATTAATCAGTGGAACAACTTGCCCAGAAGCTCTGAATGCTCCAATACTGGAAGTTTTAAAGAAGATGTTAGATAACCATTTGTCTGAAGTGGTGTAAGGTTTCCTGCCTAAGCAGTGGGTTGGACTAGAAGACCTCCAAGGTCCCTTCCAACTCTGTTATTCTATTCTATTCTATTTTCAACCAGGCCACGTGAGTGGTGGGCTGGTGTGTGCACTCATGCACAGCCTGACTCACGCAAGCAGCGGGTGCCAGCGTTTGCAGCCACACTCACATAAGCAGAAGGTGCACGCACCTGCAGCTCACACAAATGAAGCTGGGATCACATGTCTCCTTCACACAAAACCATCCCCTCTTTCTCCCACCTCTGCACCGGGCTGCCAACCCGGAACGCTGCCCTGGAGGATGGAAAACTGAAGCAAAGTCTATCAGGCAGACTCTTTTATTTATAAATATGGAGTTAATTTATGAAGTATATTAAATATCCATCAATTCAGATCAAAATGGATATAAAACAGTGGTGAAATCTAAAATTTGTTACTACTGGTTCTATGGGCGTGGCTTGGGGGGGTAATGTGACTGGGTGGACGTGGCCAATTTTTTTTTTATCTTTTAAAATCATTTTTTCTACAACCTCTTCGGCAAAGAGGTTGTAAAAAAATGCTTTCAAAAGGCTCTGACGATCCCACCTGAGATCCCACCACAAACTTTTTTTCTTTTAAATGCCTCTGGCGATCAGGCAACTAAGCTTGGATCGTCAGAGGCATTTAAAAGAAAAAAAGGGTTTTCTTTTCTTTTAAAAGCCTTTGATGATCCCAGCGATCATCAGAGGCTTTTTAAAAAACTTTTAAAAGCATTTTTTTCGGCTGAAAAGATCGTAGAAATAATGCTTTTAAAAGTAAAAAAAAAGCCTCTGATGATTGTGCGGCTCATCTGGGCATGGGGGGAGGGGGGCAGGGATTTTTGCTACCGGTTCTCCGAACCACCCGCCTCCATCGCTACTGGATCGGGTGATCTGGTCTGAACCGGGAGCATTTCACCCCTGGTTTAAAACTACTGAATAGAAGTTAGACCTTCAGCAAAATTACAGCATTTGGACAATTGGCCCCGTACATGGAGGTGGAATTGGCTGAAGATGTAAGATATAAAGTTTGAAAGGTGAGAAGGTATTGATGATGAAATAGAAGAAGCGTGAGAGAGAAGAAAAGAAGGAAGAGGAAACAAGAGAATGTGATGCTAGAGGAGAAAAAGCAGAGAGGCAGCAGATTACCTGGCAGGGAGGTGGGACAAAGAGAAATCTAGAAGGCTAAATGTGTGACAAAGAATAATGGAGCCGAGAACAGAAGCATGTTACATGCAGAGTGGTTGGAATTAATACATAGAAGAGAGCGTAATTCGTCTTCACTGTCAATACTGCTGAGATGAGAATGGCATTGCTAAGGATCTAGCCTTTATTTTGCAGTAACCAGAATGTGATCTATAGGTAGAGGATCATCAATTCTTCATCGTGCCCAATCTGGTCTCTGTTTTGGTAGTTCTCCACAGGGAAGAAACTATAAGATGGATGTGTTCCAGGAACCCAATGAGATGTAAGCCACATTTGGCGAGACAACATGCCAATAATGGTATTAATATAAACGATTGAATGCAACTGAATGAATGCATGAACAAGTGATGCAGTCTTTTTTCTTTTTCTTTTTTTTTTAATGCAGGGAAAGACCGAAGGCCCATTTTAATGCATCTGATTACAGAAGGTTTTGAAACTTTTGAAATGTCATTTATTAGGCCGAGTGGCATACATTTTCCAGGAGCATTTTCCAACATTTTCTCAATGACCTTATTCTAGTATTATTCCCCCCAGCAGCGACAGTACATTGAGACTTGTTTGAACAGTGCGTTGACATGTGAAAACCCTTCCCCAGAGCTTTTCCTGTTATTCTGCTTCCAACAGAGATGCTCAGAGATTTCATTTGGCTTCATTTCCAAGGGAGCTGACCTGATTCACACTTCGGAAAGTAGTATACAGATCAGAATGTAGCTATTCTTCACGGTCAGAATTCCCTTAATTTTGCAATATAGTTCTATGCTTAAAAAAATGTACTGAACAAGGAATATTTTAGGATAAAATGCATATTTTTTTTAAAAAAAAGAAGTATCCAACATTCTGGATTTGTGTGCAGCTGTTGTTAAACCTGATATGCAGTGAATGTGATGTAATTGGCCCATAACTTGAGTCTAGTTGATGTTACCTAGTTTGGCAATGAAACATCTGTAAGAGAACAATCACACTCGGAGAGCACCAAGAACCCCATAGTAACAGTAACAGACTTGGAAGAGACCTTGGAGGTCATCTAGTCCAACCCCCTGCTCATGCAGGAGACCTGTACTAGGGATTCGAACCGCCGAACTGCCAACCTTTCTGACGACAAGCTCAGTGTCTTAGCCACTGAGCTACCTAGTCAGGCTAGCTCAGCCTGACTGAGCTATAAATATTCTCTTCTATCAGTCCCATAACTTGTCTCCAGTATCCGAATAGTCTCCCCGCGGAAGACAACCTAACCTCCATTTGAATGTACCCAATGAATGAAAGGGCACCATTTCTCTGGACAACCATTCTACTGTCAAACTCCTCCTTGGTTGCAGTCAAAGGAAATCTTAGAATCTCTGTTTACCTTAGCTGAGGAAACTAATTATACTTATGTAGCTCTTAGAATGATTTTATATAGTGCCTTAAAGTTATATTTTCCAAGCTCACTTATTTGATTGTGGGAATAAATGTGGTACATTTGTTTTTTTTTTTAAGAATTTAAAAATTTGTAGATGGTTTTAATCATGAAAGGGCATCAAAAGACAGTGAGTGATCAAATGCTTGTTTCACTTTTTTCTTTGAACATATTCTCAAGTAGCATCAAGCACCTGCACTTTAGGGTTTTCCTTTCCTTTCAGTCTATCATTCCAACCACACTATAAAACAGAGGAGATGGAGACAGTGATTGACCTAGAGCAAGGGTGTCAAACTTGATTTCATTGAGGACCGCATCAGGGTTGTTTTTGACCTCGGAGGCTGGGGTGGGCTTGGCCAGTTTGATGTCACTCATGTTGGGGGGCACCTGTGGTGGCCTGAGCACTCTGCCACTAAAAAAGGGCTCCAGATCTCCATTTTTGGCTGCAATGGCCTCCTGCAGCCCTCTGCCAGCAAAAGAAAAAGCTCCTTCACTGGCAGAGGGCTACAGGAGGCCATTGTGGCTAAAAATGGAGCCTGGGAGGGCCACACACAGCCTTCCCGAGCTCCATTTTCACTGGCAGAGGCACCACGGGCGGGTCCTTTGCTGTTTCCAGGGCAGCCCCATGGGTCAGATCTAAGCACCCCGCAGGCTGGATCTGGCCCCCAGGCCTTGAGTTTGATACCCTGACCTAGAGCCATCCAATAAGGTCCATTGCTGCAGGCCAATATACATCAGTTTCCCCATTTAGAGCTCAAATAGCTTCACTACTTTGATTCTACGCCAGTATATTTTTCTATTCTGATTGACCTAGATGTATAATTTACTACCCTGGCAACAACTGTTGACAACAGATGCTGTACTACATTTTAAAACTTTTGAAAGTCTTACCTTGTTCTATTTCCCCCCACTTAATTTGCTTTTATATAAATCTTGTTTAGACAAAACCTAATTTGTTAGACTTTCTATAGTCTTCCAGATTATGTCAATATAAATTGTAGCCCTGTCTCCATTTTGGGGTACGATATCACACAGCTTTGAGGTGAAAGATACCATCAAAACACAATTCTTGAAGCCAATTGGTGGTAAGAGTTTATTCCCAGACTGAATAATACAGCTAATACAATAATACAGCTTCAAGCCACCGTTATGTAAACAAACAACTGTAAATCTTTATATTATCAGTGAAAACTGCCATCTCCTCACTAGTTCATTGGAAAGCTGTTAGGAATCGAATCACAAAAAAACCCCAAAGACATTCTAATACATTCCATGAAACTATGTTGGTTTTAGTTTGAAAATGGTTGAATTGCTGGAAGTCTTGTAATGCCCTCCTACCCTTCTGAGTGAATCCCACTGAATAGACCTTTGTGAGAAATGGACTTGAAAAAGAGTCACTTTTCATTTGGGCAACTGCCAAACAGCCTGACACTATTGGTGATTGTTGGTTATGGAGATGTATGAGGAAAAACCACATGTACAATCCTAATTTTTTTTGTTTAATGATTCCTGCTTAATGACTGAATTAATGACCTCTCTAAAGAGGTCTATAAAAAGAACACTGCTTGGGGGGCCCCCCCGAAAGCCCTACTAAGCAGGTATATACAAAAGTATGAAGGCTATTGCTTAACGCATTGTAAGCTGGCCTGAGTCTCCAGAGAAGGGCGGCATATAAATCAAATCAATCAATCAATCAATCATTCATTCATTCATTCATTCATTCATTCATTCATTCATTCAATCAATCAATCAATAAAGCACTTTATCCCAAGTACAGGTTTAAGAAGAACTGATGGCCAGTCAAGCTCCACATCCATCAATATGAGAGTTGACTAGTAGATGTTGAAAGCTAGCAAAAGAACATTTTCCAATTGCAACATTTCTGGGAAGGAAGCTGGAGCTTAATGAGAGACAAGGCATGTGTCAAGATTCTTCTTGCTGGAAGATTTTCAGCAACTCTTATTTTCTCAAAGTCTAGCCTATTTTGTCTGTGGAGATTCTCAATCAACCAGGTCATGGTTGTCTCAAAAGTGCTTTTCCAAAAGGTAACTGGACTCTTGTTTTTTTTTTCTTGAAAACATTTCACTTCTCATCCAAGCAGCTTCTTCAGTTCTGACTGAATCATGTGGAATGGAAGGATTTATATTTATGAATATTTATATATTCATATTATTATATGAATAATATTCATAATATTATATTAATATTTATATATTCATATAAATCTTTCCATCCCACACCATTCAGTCAGAGCTGAAGAAGCTTTTTGGATGAGAAGCGAAACATCTTCAACGAAAAACCAGAAAGTCCAGTTGCCTCTTGAAAAAGCATATTTGGGACAACCATGATCTGGATGACTGATAGTATTGTTTGCTGGAACAGGAGTTTTATAACATTTTTAAAAAAATTTGATTTATATGCCGCCCTTTTCCAGAGACTCAGGGAGGCTTACAATGCGTTAAGCAATAGCCTTCATACTTTTGTATATTTATACAAAGTCAGCTTATTGCCCCCACAAACTGGGTCCTCAATTTACCTACCTTAGAAAGGATGGAAGGCTGAGTCAATCTTGAGCCTGGTGAGATTCGAACTTACAGTAATTGCAGACAGCTGGATGTTAATTACAATGCATTAGTCTGCTGATCTATCCAGGCTCCCTACAATAATTTTGAATTATTCCTGAATTTTTTTTAGTATGTTTTGTTTATATGATCTAGCATTATCTCTCCCATTCTTTGCATAGTATTTATCAACATTTATGATACAGTGATAAAATAAACAGAAGCTGTGATGATGTGGCAGATGTGATATTATTATGGATGATGTGTTGAGTTATAATCATGCAATACACAATATCAGGAAAAGGATTCTAGCATTACATTCTTTTAAAAAAAAATATTCCAAGATTTTATTTAAACTTTCAGTCCCTTCTTTGCTATTCTTGCTTATATGACAGATGATTGTCAGTCATTGCTTGGTTTAGAAGCCCTAAACCCTTCATTGAACCCATCAATCAAAGAGAGCAAAGCATACACCAACATTTTGCATGTATTAACTGAAGAAGTGAAGCGTGTAAAGGTAATACTGAAGCAATACTGATTATGCTTAAATATAGATGACTATAATTGGATCATTATATGCTTTTACCATGCATTTTTATAGGCACCATTGCAACAAGCATCCAGCACATATGCATTGGATTGGCACCACAAATGTACAGCAAACTGATTTAGTTAAAATTGTTGAATCAGTAATAGTAGTAGGATCAACTCCAATTTAAAATCACCCAGCCCAGAAAATTTTCACTCATAAAAAACTCTTGCTTAAATATACAATTTGGAGGAAGAAATAAAAAAACAAAACAAAACCCCAACACTGCTGGTAAAGGTCAAGGCAGAAACAATATTTCTTTCAATTTTAAGATGGTAGTTTAGAAAGCATTTTGGCAACTAAATTAAAGTATGCTGGTCCTTATATTAGGAAACCTGAAGCTGAATGTTGAATGCTCTACTGGGTATCACTACATTTTTATATAATACATGCATTTTATTCCCCCCCTCCCCCGAAAACTGTGTTTTCCACGGATTCAACGTCTTCTTAGCTTTCATCAAGTCTAGCAATCTCTTGATTCATTTAAGGTTCATTATTTGTTTTTAGTACCAAGTTAGTCAGTGTGGGAGATAAGTTTAGAGGAGATGGGTCTTTATATAATAACATTTTGGCAAGAGTCCATGTTTAACATGTTAACTGTGGGGCCTTTGGTGCTCTCAGAGTTTGGTCATTTTCTTGCAGACATTTCATTACCAAACTAAGTAACATTATCAGTGCTAGAAGGGACTGAGGTTTACTAGTGGCTTGTCCTTTCAATATGGGTGGGAATGTTCTTGATGGTTCCTTGATTGGGCTGCTGTCCTTGAAAAGTTTCGAGACTCTCAAAAAATTCAGTGGAACTGAAGAAGTTTCATTTCTCCAACTAACTCATTCGTAATCAACACCTTCCCCCTTATTCTAATGACAAATTAAAATGAAGAGGCACGTAACTGCCAATGTTTCACTCTTGACAAATAGTTCCTTGATTGGGGTATTGTTAACTGTTGAAAAACTAGACAACCCAAACATTATGGTCCACATTTTGTTTTGGTCTTTGTATCCTTTTTCCTATATTTTTTGTGCCATTAGGAATTTTACAATCCGGCATCCTCTCTCCCCCCCCCCAAACTTTTGAGTGAACCTATTTTTGAACGAAAGGCAAAAGTTGAGCTATTTATTAACACCAGAATAAAAAAGAATCTGCTACAGAGGTAGGCATTAACTTTTGCTTCTTTGACTTGCTTTTATCTAAAGATTGACGAATCTTGCCATAGCTGACTGCACTCAGGTTCTGTGATTAACCTATCTCCTTTGACATTCAGAAATGTGAATGAAGATAGCTGGAGAGCAATCCCTTTATGCATAGTTTGCTAGCATCTGATTAGGCTTCTCTTTAAAGCTGAGTTAATGTTATGAAAGAAACATGCCTAATTTTTCAGACATACCTTTTCAGCTTGGGATGTTCTCTAATTGTCTGATCTTAATCAAACCGCAATTCTGAAGTCTACTCACACATTCCGCTTTTGATGCTGTTTCTTATTTTTTAATGAACTATTCATGATTTTGTACTTGCAGCTTCTTTTGAACTCTGATATTATGAAACGTGATGATTGAATGAGTTGTGCTGCATCCAACAATCTTGGGGAAGACTTCTACTTCCCTCCTAACCCCCTGCCATAATCAGCAGAGCAAATTTAGAGGTTCACAAGTAATTTTCATTACAGTTTCAACAGTTTGATAGAATTCATTGTCCTTTGCCCAGAAATATTTGTTTTAATCTGAAAAATCATGTCACTCACTGGATTATTTTTAAAATAAATGCAAAGATCATGTTAATTTAGTGCCTTTGTTGAACTATTTGTCTAAAATGATATAGAGTTTCCTGCTTGAGCAGGGACTGGACTAGATAGGTCTCCAACCTTGACAACTTTAAGCCTGGCGGACTTCAACTCCCAGAATTCCCCAGCCAGCTGGGAATTCTGGGAGTTGAAGTCCGCCAGGCTTAAGGTTGCCAAGGTTGGAGACCCCTGGATTAGAAGACCTCCATGGTTCCTTCCCACTGTGCTTTTCTGCTAATCTAGGAAGCTAAAATTGAAATTACAGTGGAAGTTGTTCCAAAGTGTATCTGGGCAGTTTCTTAAAGACTTGGTCCCGTTGAGTGAAAAAACATAATCACTTTGCCATATGGAAGATGATGTCTGAAAAAAATATTTTTGACAAAAAAGAAAGAAAGGAAAAGAAAAAGAAAAAAGAAGGAAAGAAGGAAAAGAAAGAAAAGTATTTTCTTATGAAGCAGTAACAGTAGAAAATTATGTGGTGTCTGATTCCACCAGTCGCAATATTTAATGGAAGTTTATGGGGATGTTAATGCCTTGATGAATGGCAAATGTGTTATCAGGAGATTTTGAATGCAAGGGCTTGGGAATCCTATTACATTCTGTGACAATGCTTTTACAATGGGAGTTTTTGGCAACATAGCATTTCAGAACAGCCTATCTGAAAGCTGAGGCAATAGTTCTATTATAATTCAGAATTATTAAAGTGGAGAAACCATTATTATGCAAATCTAAGACTGTCAACTGATAAGGTTGATTATGCAATATGTAGTTTAAAAAAAAATAAATTGAGATTTTTGCTAAAATAACGTCGGCATAAATTTTCATAAGGGATGTCTGTGCTGATATAGTGGCTATTTTAGATAGAGGTCTGCTTTGATACCAAACGGAACTATGGATTTTCTTTAGAAAAGATTAATGCCATGGCATGCAAAGTAATGATATTGTTGGAAATCTTGTCATTGACTGTAAGCTTTCAAAGATAGGAAACTTGGTTTGGATTGTAAAGATCTCTCCCATAGGAGGTACTGGATAGAAGACTATAATTTTGCTTTTTTTGAATTATTTATAAGCTTGCTTTAGAAATTCATTCTACTTGTTACAGGTAATAGAATAGATGTTTATACATAACCACTACAAATACTAAGTGTTTTTTGGATTTCTTTGGGGAGAACATATGCCTATGTTCCTTCCTTCCTTCCTTCCTTCCTTCCTTCCTTCCTTCCTTCCTTCCTTCCTTCCTTCCTTCCTTCTTTCCTTCCTTCCTGCCTGCCTGCCTGCCTGCCACCTATCTTATGCTGTGATAATCACAACGTCACAACTTCATTTCATAAAAACAAGGTAAATGTAACTCACAAAATCTCACAACAACACAATCTATCCAGGGGTGGGTTCTATTTACCTTTACTACCAGTTTGCAATGGGATCACGCTCGCTCGCTCGTTTCGCTCTCGTGCACACCTTGCTCCTGCGCATGTGCAGATCACTGATGATGACTTCCGGGGCAGTGGGTGGGGCCTCCCGCTGGTTTTACTACCGGTTCTTGCGAATCGGTCCGAACTGGGGGCAACCCACCACTGAATCTATCTCATCACAATGCCAGAATCTCATTGATTCTACACTTACATTTTGCTGGGCTTTCCCCCATTCTAGTCCAATGCCTGGGTAAAGAATCAGGTTTTCACAATCCTCTGGAAGCTTAATTGTAGGCTCTTTTCATCTGATAAGGGAAGCTATTTCAAAGAATCGGGGCAGCTATAGTAAAATCTTCCTTTAAGGGGAAGTGTCCTGAAACCTACCTGTCCTGCCTAACCTGGTAGGATGTGAAGATACCTCCAAGGAGAAAGTGTTCCACCTGTTGCCCTATGTAGACATTTTGGGACAATAGAGGCATATTTTTTCCTCCTACTTCCAAAGAACCCAAAATACATTTTAGGGCCCTTCTGTCTTCTGTCTCCAGGGTACAAGTGACCGCAGCTACCTGTTAAATTCAATTTCAGTCTCTCGCCTTCCTTGGTATTTTCAAAGAGAAAGTTGGCAATAGCGAAGGGGAAAACATTTGAGTCAGTGCCTCCCTTGGGGCCAACCCTGACGGAGAAAATGTTATTGTCCCTTAGAAGAGTTAGAAGGGGAAAAATGAAAATTACCCTTAGGGAAATGCCTAGACCACCACAAACAGCAAAATCTAAACAGCATTCTAGATAATATTTTATTTTGATGTTATTCTTCTCCCTACCTTCACCTATTCTCTTATTTAAATTTAGAAAACCTGACACATACGGATAAGGGGATAAAAGCAAGGAGCTATAAAGGACATCTGATTTTTATCTTTTTAACCCCATTTACCACTGGTTTGTCTCTGTCAAAATTATTTAGAACAAACGTGTTACTACATTTAGAGAAAATGCAGTCACTCTTGGAAATAAACAAGCAGGAAATGTAACTGTCCCACCTCTTTCCGTTCTTAGTACCAGTTCAGTTTTATTGTGCTGGAATATCTTGATACTGTGAATTGCTCAACTCTCCCCCCACTCTCAGTTCCCTAGACTAATTTAGCTATTTTTCCATGTATTGAGCTATACTGCATTATTTTATTTTGCTTCTCCTACGTTTGAGAGCCTTGCAGGATTTATTAGCAAGGGATTTGGCAAAGTAGTATCATTTTGTGAAATAAATTGTCCTTTTCTTACCTCTTACATTTTTCACCCAGGACCCGGCTGGCTGTTTCCCTCCAATCTTAATCCTTGTTTAAATGATTTGGGAGTCCATCGATACCGAGGTTTCAAGGAGGAGATTTGGGATTATATGGCTATTAAATCCTCACTAAGTCATTCCTCTAAGAAGCATGAATGCTATCTAATGTAGCTAATCGAGACATTGGTGTTTTTTTTGACTGAATATGTAGAAGAAATCCATAAGCACTTTCCTTTCAAGAGGAATAGTGTGATCTGTTAAAATGGAATCTGCTGTGGCACGATTGGAGAATTACTTCAGAGATAATTCTTTCATATATAGAATAACAGAATTGGAAGGGATCTTGGAGGTCTTCTAGTCCAACCCCCTGCTTAGGCAGGAAACCCTACACCACTTCAGACAAATGGTTATCCAATCCAATCCAATATCCAATGGTTGGGTCCATCGTGAAACATTTCTTGGCTGCAAAATGGTGTATACATTAGAGAAAGTTGCATACGATAATTGTGAATCCATTTTTTAAAATCCATTTGCGGAAAGTTGTCAGTGTCAGGGTTCCGACAGATGCCCTAATTAAATCATGAACCTTGAGCCAAGCTTCAAAAGAAATCCAGTTATTTATTAGGCGCTTCATGTCAGCACGTTCCCAAGTGAAGCCAGCTCTGACCCTACGTAATTTATGCCCCAATCATGACCCTGTTTCCCCCCTGTCCCCAGGATGTGTCATCAATCACATTAGCCAATGGAGCAATTCGCGAGTCGTAGAGGTCACTCCCCTCTGGCCACTGTGGGTAACCCTGGGATACAGCCTTGAGAGAGATAAGTTTGGAATGTGCATCTGTCTTTGGCTGCCATGCTGTTTTGCTGGCTTCCCATCCCCCCTGGCCTATGGCAACTCGAGAGCAGGCCAGGGATGCTTTGCAAGTTGACAGTCAGAATGGACTCATGTCTCAATACATGGAACAAAGACATGTACTGAATTTAAAGCGATCTGTACATTTCTACTTTTGGCCACTTGCCCGGCCCTTTCAGTTGTCTCATTCTTGTGCTTTCTCTCACGGCTATGGATTTAAACATTTCCCAAGGTAAGGTAGTTTTTCCTCAACAAAACAATGCTTGTTTTAGTTGTCTTTATTTTTTATGACACTAGTATCCTGCTTTTCTTTCAAATTGCTTAGGGCACTGCATATGAAACTTTAAAACAGACCAGAAAAAAACAGTTGAGATACAGTGATAGAACTTGTAAAAAAAAAAAAGAGAGAGAGAGAGAGAATAAGTCTGAATGTTTAGAAATAGATTGTCAGATTGTCAACATGAGAGTTATTGCACCATTCTGCTCCAGGGAAATGGAGTAGAATATATAAAGGCACTTCAAATTTATATTGGAAATGTGCACAAGAAAGGATATTTTATCATGTTTGATAGAAAATTCTGGATTCAAATATATATATATATATACACTGATTCAGTGGGTTTTAAAGATTAATATCCAATTGAGACCAGAGATTTTTCTTTCGGTACTGATGGACAAACAATTGAAAAATAGTCATGAAAACTCTTGTTTCTGTCTATGATAACTGCAGGGAGATTATTGTATCCACAAAGCTGGAAAGATTCTGCAATGCCCACAATGGATTGGTGAAGATCATGGAATTTGCTGCGATGGCTAAATGTACCTCCTTGATCAAAGAAAAGACAATATCTATATTTATTGCTGACTGGAAATCCCTTAGGGACTTTTAGAGTGAAACAGAAAAAAAATGAACTTATGCTTTTATAGTTTGGGTGATTAGACAAGATCAATTACAGAAAGAAGACAGTTATGTTGTAATCATAAAGTAAGAGGTAAACTTATGATTGTATGTATAACTGTTATAAAGGAGAGTGGAAGGTCCTCCCTCCCTCCCTCCCTCCCTCCCTCCCTCCCTCCCTCCCTTCCTTCCTTCCTTCCTTCCTTCCTTCCTTCCTTCTTTCCTTCTTTCCTTCCTCCCTCCCTCCCTTCCTCCCTTCATCCCTTCTCCCCCTCTCTCCCTCCCTCCCTCTTCCTCCCTTCCTTCCTCCCTTCCTTCATCCCTTCTCCCCCTCCCTCCCTCTTCCTTCCTTCCTTCATCCCTTCTCCCCTCTCTCTCCCTCCCGCCCTCTTCCTTCCTTTGTTCCTTCCTTCCCCCATCTCCCCCTCCTTCCTTCCTTCCTTCCTTCCTTCCTTCCTTCCTTCCTTCCTTCCTTCCTTCCTTCCTCCCTCCCTCCCTCCCTCCCTCCCTCCCTCCCTCCCTCCCTCTCCCCCCTCCTTCCCTCCCTCCCTTCCATGTGCATTGTGCAGGAATGTGATCACACTTTCATAGGTGACATCTTGCCTTTTCCATCACCATCTCTTTCTCAAAGCTAAGACGTTAATATGATTATCCTGTTTTAGAAAGCAAATATTTTGGGTGATTACATAGTTGTGTGACCCTTTTTCATCAACATCTTTTTCTCAAAGCCAGGGTGTTAATAATGATTATCCTATTCTTATAATATGCACGTATTCTGGTTGATTACATGGTTGGATGATTGGTTCAGTGAAGTATTTCAAAATGGACCAGATACAATCTCTTCAGAGCTTTTCCTGGAAAGCACTGTGTACATGTCCTTGGCTGGGTGGTTGGTAGTAGCCACAAACAACATACTGTTTTATTTCTTCTTCCAGTTCATTTAACCCAGATGATCCTAGAAGCATCACTCATTCATTCTTTTGGATTTCTGGGGAGTAATGGATAATTTCAGCATACAATGCAAGAACTCCTTCCTTTAATTTCCTTTAATTGATGTCCCACAATAGCAATAGCAACTTAGACTTATACAATCGCTTTACAGTGATTTACAGCCCTCTCTAAGCAGTTTACAGAGTCAGCCTATTGCCTCCAACAATCTGGGTCCTCATTTTACCCACCTCGGAAAGATGGAAGGCTGAGTCAACCTTGAGCCGCTCAGCATCGAACTCCTTGAGTGAGCAGTGAGTTAACCCTGTAGTACTGCATTCTAACCACTACACCACCACGGCCTACATTTTGTTGAATATAGATAATATAAATAGCTTTATTTTTGCTGTTATTCAGTTGCGAAGTCAGGTCTCATTCTTTGTGACTCCATGGACCATAGCATACCCTGCCCCAGCTGTCTTCCACTGTCTCCTGTAGTTTGCCCAAATTCATGTTCATTGCATCAATGATACTATCTTGTCCTTTTTCATCTCCTTTTCCTTTTGCCTCCAGTCTTTCTCAATATCAGAGTCTTTTCCAATGAGTCCCCATTAGGTGGCCAAAGTATTTGAGCTTCAGCTTCAGTATCTGTCATTCCAAAGAACAGCCAGGATTGATTTCCTTTAGGATTGATTGAGTTGACCTCCTTGCAGTCCAAAAGACTCTCAAGAGACTTCTCCTGAACCAGAATTCAAAAGCATAGCTTTATTTAATACATATTAATTAATATCTGTCTTATTTTAGTAGTTCACATTGAGGGATCTCTCTTTTAAATTCTCTTATTGGTCTCCACAAACATATTCCCATTGCACCTCTCTATTATTTCCCGACACCTTGGAATTGCTTTGTGATTTTTGGCACCTAAGAATTCAATTAGGACTGAATACTAATTTGATTCATTTAAAGTTTGATATTCTATTTAATCTGCTAGTGTAGAGAGTATTTGAGTAGGTATTCTATGCAAACATACACCAGTTGTTCATGCTTCTTACACTTGAGCCAAATTTTATAAGACATGTAGACCAAGATGGAATTCACCTTTTTTTTAAAAAATAACTTCATTAATGATTATATATACAAAGAACAGAAGTCAATACAAGCTACAAACAATACAAATAAACAAAAAATAAATAAAAATGAAAAAGAGTCTGTGTGAAAAAGGAAAAAAAGGAAAAAGAGAAAGAAGAAAAAAAGTTGTAAATTCCCCCTTCAGCCTTGCAGGTAAAAACAGTTTTAAAAGCTTATTGCTATCTCTAAATAAAACATAATTTTTCTTCTCAATAACTCATCTCTTAGGTAAGGAAAACAAAATTAAATGCTATATCAATCAATCTTTATCAGCAAAAGTTCAATAAGGGCAAGCAAATATAACTCTTTTACTTCTTTTAATCCTGGTCAAACAAGCCAATCTTATAAATCTTCTCTGATTTTTAAAATATATTCTTTGATCTATTTGTAAAAGGTCTCATAGATAGTTTGTTGCTTAACTGTGTTTCCAAGTGAAAAACCTTTAGAATTTTAACAGATTGCTCCTGTATACGTAAGCCACACTTATCCTTTCATTTGTCACTTAAAAAAAGTTCTTCGAAGTTTAAGCAGAGCTCTTCCATATATCCAGAAAAAAATCATCCAAGTCAATTTCCTGATTTAATATCTGTCCACCTCCTATGAGAAATACGTCATCCATCAGATCCATTTGTATTATACTTAAGTCCCTTTCAAATAAGTTTCACAAACATCCATTGCAGTTTCTTCTTGTTTTACAACTTCATAAGAACATGCTCTGTCAATTTTATGAAGCATCTGATTCATTCTGCCCAAAAGCTTAGCTGACAGGTATTCAAAAGTTTTCAGTAAGGATTTTTGCTCTGTTTTGTTTATCTTCTGCTCTAGTGTGCAGCCTTCAATGTCTCCTTATCATAAAAACAACAAAAACATCTCCATTTTCTCATGAGGAAATATCTTCTAAATAATTCAAAGCTATCAATGCCATTGTGATACAATGGTTAGAATATAGTACTGCAGGCTAACTCACTGCTCACTCCAGGAGTTCAATTCTTTTTTATTTTTAATAAAGTTTTTTTTTATTTTTTAAACACACAAAAAACATACAATGCATTTTTTCTGAACAGAATATTGGCCCGGTTTTAGATTTATACAGATTTTTGTTCATCTTTAACACAATTTTAACACAATTTTATATATAAATTTTCTCATATCATTTACTGTCTCTGATTCTAAGAAACCAATATTACCCTTCATCTTAACTTCTCATCCTAATATAGTTCATTTTTCTTTTCCCTCCTTAAAATTTGAACTCCTAAATTTAAATTCATATAACATAATACCATCCTCAATTATTACTTAAATTTTCTTATTCCAATCACCAGTGATTCTTTTATCAACTATTCCAAATAATAGATTTCAACAATTAAACATATTCAATAAAAAATCAATTAAGTATCAATCTCACTACAATACCTCTACATTTTCATTCATGTAGCATAATACAATTCTCAATTATTTTCTTAAATTTATAACATAATACCATTCCCAATTATTTTCTTAAATTCTTTAGTGCCAATATCAAATAGTTTTTTCTTTGTCAACTGTTCCAACTAATAGGCTTCAAAATTTTTATAACATTTTTATAACATTTTAATATCATTTTTATAAAGACCAGTTAAATATATCTAATTAATTCATAATCCAATATTATTTCGGCTTTCAGGAGTTCAATTCTGAGCAGCTCAAAGTTGATTCAGCCTTCGGTAGGTAAAACAAGGACCCAAATTGTTGGGGGCAATATGCTGACTCTGTAAACCACTTAGAGAGGGCTGTAAAGCATTATGAAGCAGCATATAAGTCTAAGTGCTATTATTATTGCTATAACTCCAAATCCGTCTTCCCCCTTAATCTGTTATTAACTTTCCAAAATCCACATACTGTGCCCTTTTGCTGCATAGTACAAAAATAGCATATGTTTTTGGAACCTTCAAAATCAAATTTACGTCATAATGTTTTAAGAAGAGGGAAACTTACCTGATGAATGCAGTAGACCCTTGGCAGACCAAAGGGTCTTAATCTTTGCAATATGAGAGAGAGAGGGGGGGGGGGAAGAGAGAGAACAAGTCAAAAAAATGATTAAGATATAAGGTTTGGTCTAGTCTAGTGTACTGTCCATAAAGACTGCTGTGCAAATCAGAGCTTGATGTAAGTCCTAACTCTCAGTCACTCCACTCAATCTGACACCATCTACTCAATGAGGAGCAGCTGTCCAGAATCGTGTGGATGATCTCAATGATCTCTCCTTTGTTCCGGAGAATATGCTGACTTGGATCCAGCTATGAAGTTTCCAAAAGATGCCCTAATTAATTCATGAGCCATGAGCCATGAGTTTTCCCTCCCTCCTGCTTATGGCAACTTGAAAGCTTTGCAAGCTGACACCAGCATCCAGAGGCAATTCTGCTTGCAAAGCTGTCTTGATAGCTAACAAATGTCAACAAGATGTCTTCTCTACGTGGCACATACAGGAAGTGTCTGACCTATCTGAGTTGGAATCCATCACAGATTCTTGAAGATATTCTATGTGCTTTCCTATTCCCTTTAAATGTCTGGGCCCAATAGAGTTACTATTATATTACCAGAGGTGGTATTCAGCCGGTTCAGACCAGTTCGGGTGAACCACTAGTGAAAATTTTGAGTAGTTCGGAGAATCGGCAAATACCACCTCTGGCTGGCCCCCCTCCCACTCCCACCATTCCCTGTCCCTTGTTTTTTAGCTCAGCTGATTTGCAAAGCAGAGTGGATTGATGCGCCTCAGCTGAAATAAATAATACCTCAGCTGACCAGCGTTGACACTGAGGGTGGTCTTTGAGTGCTGTGCACATAAGCAAACCATGCGGAAAGGGCTCTCTCATAGAACTGGTAGGAAAAGATCTGCTCTGCCGTGCAAATCAGCTGAGCTAAAAAACTGTATATTACCTTGCAACATTTAGAATCCATCAATAGAAACATGATGGGAAGAAATATGCGCCCCTTGTAGGTAAGATATTTGGCAATGACAGATCAAAACAGTTAAATCTTATTATTAACTGTATTAATTGAAACAAATTGGGCTTTACACTGGACTGAGCTCACTGTTCATTTATTTACTGTTTGTTCCATTATTGGCCCTTAATGATTCTTGCAAGTATTTTGTCAGTTGGTGTTTTTAGGAGAGTTCTTTGCAAAAGCCGTTTTCTTTCCGGACAGAATAAGCTTTATTTAGCACTTCCTCAACCAAAACATGCTTTTAAAGTAACAAGCAACTGAACATGCAGAAAAACATAAGCAGCTTGAGGCATAAGAGGAGCCATTGATCTCAGCACTCAATTCATGCGCTTAAGGGTGGATATGCTCCTGCTACAGTTTAGCAAAATCTTGTAAACAACCGAACAAATGAGAAAACCACTGTCTTACATGACCCTGAATGGTTTCACTTAGATAAACTATTTCCTCTAATTCCTAAGCTGCTCCCTGCACGTCAGGTAAAACAATTAAGAAGAAAAAGGTTAACTTGTCGGGTCTTTTTTTATCTGTCGCTATGCCAGTGTTTCTCAATGTTAACAACTTGAAGATGTGTGGACTTCAATTCTGGGAACTGAAGTCCATACATCTTACACTAGTGGCCAAAATTGTGGAAACCTTTTGGGAAAAGTGTATTTTTGAGGTTTGATGGCTAATAACACACTTTTTTTTGTGGGGGGGAGTTTCAAGATAATCATATTCCACTGCTGGAATGGCCTGGGAATAGCCTCGATTTTAACCCAACTGAAAATCCCAGGAACTGACTAAAGAAACTTGTTAATCAGAAGCGACCCAGCAATAAAACTCAGTTAATAGAAGCAATCATTCAATCTTGGTTTCACAGTATAACAGCTGCAGAACTAAAACACTTGGTTCACTCCATGGGAAGACATTGTAAGGCCGTAATTCATGCTGAAGGTTACCCAACTAAGTATTAACTGACATGGTGATAATTTTTGTATATCTCATTTTTTCTACGTGTTTCACTTTACTTCTTTATACTGTCACTGCTATTCTAATAGCAAATCCTTCATAAAGGTTATTGCATTACATTCTTGATTAAATTATCTTTCCATTGATATATAACTTTATGGTACTACTCCAAAAAAAGGTGGTGTTATTAGCTAGTTTTAGAAAATACACTTTTCCCAAAAGGTTTCCACAATTTTGGCCACTACTGTACAATGGTTGAAAAATACTGCTTTATGTGGTAACCTATTTTTGAAAACCTGCAGTTTTTAAGAAGAGATTGGACAATAATTTGTCTGAAATGATATAGGGTTTCCTGAGCAATGGGACAGTAGGTTTCCTGAACATGGGTTTTCCTAAGCAGGGAGTTGGACTAGAAGATCTCCAAGGTTCCTTCCAATTCTCTTATTCTGTTATTTGCAGATTGGTTCACATAGGACCATGGTCTTGTGAAAAACTCTGACCATCATTTGACTGTTGGTTGCCCAGTCAAATACCTGCCAGCCAGGGGTGAAATGCTCCTGGTTCGGACCGGATCACCCGATCCAGTAGCGATGGAGGCGGGTGGTTCAGAGAATCCGTAGCAAAAATCCCTGCCCCCTCCTCATTGCCCAGCTGAGCCGCGCGATCATCAGAGGCTTTTTTTAATTTTTAAAAGCATTTTTTCTACAACCTTTTGGCCGAAAAAATGCTTTTAAAAGTAAAAAAAAAAGCCTCTGATGATCGCGCAGCTCAGTTGGGATCATCAGAGGCTTTTAAAAGCATTTTTTTCTACAACCTCTTTGGCCGAAGAGGTTACAGATAAAATGTTTTTAAAAGGAAAAAAAGCCTCTGCCGATCAGGCAAGTCAGCTGGGATCATCAGAGGCTTAAAAAAAAAAAAAAAAGAAAGCCTCTGCTGGTCCAATCAGCCGAAGAGGTTGTAGAAAAAATAGTTTTAAAAGTAAAAAAAAAAAAGAAGTTGGCCACGCCCACTCAGTCATACACCCCAAGCCACGCCCACAGAACCGGTAGTAACAAATTTTATATTTCACCACTGCTGCCAGCAAAACCAATGTAGAGCATTATGAACAGAAAAAGAAACAGTTCCAGTAGTATAAATTCAGGTTTGATCCTTATCCCTTTATTTTTATTTTGAAGTACAGAAACCCATAAGAAGCAACTGCACTCTCTAGGCCCCGCATATAATTATGGTCTAAGTTACAACTTTCTATTCTATTCTATTCTATTCTATTCTATTCTATTCTATTCTATTCTATTCTATTCTATTCTATTCTATTTCTATTCTATTCTATTCTATTCTATTCTATTCTATTCTATTTTATGGTTTAGTAGTTGATGCTTTCTGAGATTTTTCCATACTGCAGGCTTCAGCTGCTTGTCTCCTGTGCATAAAAAGCTGAAAATTAACACCCCTTTCTGGATTTCAGCCTCTTCCTTTGGTTTGACCATGGTGATGGTTTGATGTTCTTCTCAGATCATGTTCACCATGGTTTCTGATAGATGGATTTATTTATTTATTTTAATTCCACCTTTATCATTTTGTAAATAATTTAAGGTGATGTAAATGCCTAATGCTCCTTTGTCTTCCTATTTTCCCCACAACAAAACTCCTATGAGGTGAGTTGAATTGAGAGGGAGCGACTGGTCCAAGGCCACCCAACTGGATTCCATGACTAAGGCAGGACTAGAATTCACAGTCTCCTCATTTCTAGTCTGATGTCTTAACCAGTAGATCAAACTGGTTCTCAATCTCTCAGAATTCCCCTGCCTTTTACTGTTCCTGAATTGCTTGGGTTTTTTTTTAACCTTTCATTTAAAAAACAACAATAAATGCACCACTTTATCATTTTTCTTCTTACTTGGGCTAAAAGAGGAAAGTGGCAGAATTCTGATCAATATTGTTAAAAATATGAAATGAAGACAGTTTCATCCTCACATTGCTCCATCAATGCCTTCGCGAATAACAATAACACTTGCAGTCTTTCATTACTTCACTGCTGAACTTGTTAAAAATATGGCTGAATGCCTATGTTAAGGTCTAGATTTTCCCGTAGAAGGTTGCATATTTTTTTTTCCAAACTATTCTCTAATTTATATTTAACAATGGCATTACATCCTTCTTTATACTGCTCTGGTTTATCTTTCTTCCATTGGGTCTTCTCTGGTTTTTTTTTTTTTTAACAATGCCGCCGCTTGGGCAAAGATACAATAACTGTAATGCTAGGAGTAACGATCTAAAAGTACAAAAATTGCGAATGGGTGTGTCAGACCTGCTCAGACTTGGCCCTTTAGCCAACAAAGACCATTTGTAGTGCAAGATATACTTTTATTAAAAGCCAAATGGATTATAATATAGCAAAGCCAGAACTGAAATTCACACACCAAAATTTCCCAGTTAACTTTCCCCATCCAGTTCCTCTCTTCCCCGGTCACTTATTGTCTAATTATATTTGAATACATTGTTTTGAGAACAGTCTCTTCAATGGCGGGCTGGTTGGTGAGCTGTTACATTCCATTCCCCGGTTTCGAAGTTGAGATGGTGTCTCTGCAAGGTACGATGAGTCGGTAGCCTTCCGCCCTCCTATCTAGCTCCCTCCCCTCATAATTCATGGCAGACTGACAGCTAGCGAATATGAAACTCAAGTGTACGATGGAAGTTCTGACAGGGAATTACCTGGTGCCGTACACTTGTATCTTTAATTGGCAAAAGTGAACAGCAATAACCTGGTGTGTTTGTTAATGAGTCTTGGATATAAGAAGGAGCTATTTGGAAATATTTAAAAATTGTTTTACATTTTTTGAAGAAAAGCACCAAAATATGTCCTCTTCCTTAACACATAGGTGCAATTTTACTGAGCATCTATTAAGCATGCTTCCCTTATAGCAGCGTTGGCGAACCATTTTGGCACCAAGTGCCAAAATGGGAGCACATGCACAAGGAAGTGCCAGAAACCAGAAGAGCAGAAATCTGGTCTTCCGGTTTCTGGCACGCATGTGTGCGCAAAGACCACCTGGCTGGCATGCATGCGTACCAGAGGTGGGTTTCAGCAGGTTCTGACCAGTTCTGGAGAACCGGTAGCCAAAATTTTGAGTAGTTCAGAGAACCGGTAGTAAAAATTCTGACTGGCCCCGCCCCCATCTATTCTCTGTCTCCTGAGTCCCAGCTGATCGGGAGGAAATGAGGATTTTTCAGTAACCTTCCCATGGAGTGGGGAGGGAATGGAGATTTTACAGTATCCTTCCCCTGCCATGCCCACCAAGCCATGCCACACCCACCAAGTCACACCCACAGAACCGGTACTAAACATTTTTGAAACCCATCACTGATGCGTACACCGGAAACCAGAAGCTCAGATTCCCAGCGTGCGCATGCGCGCTAGTGAATTGGTCTTCCAGTTTCTGGCGCACCCATGCACATGAAGTCCAGCTGGCTGGCATGCATATGCACGCCGGAACCCAGAAGAGCAACGGGTGACAGCTGGCACGGCCAGAGAGATGGCTCTGAGTGCCACTTCCGGCAAGCGTGCCATAGGTTCACCATCAGGGCCTTATAGGCTTCTTTTCACCATGCAAACCTCTAAGCATGTAGGTGAGCAGAAACAGATGTGTTTTCCTTGCTCTTATTTTTGGCAACTTTTAAAAGCAATAATAACATTTATATGAAGTACAGATGGATTCAGCTAATAAAAGGATCTTTTTTTTTTAAAGGGCAAAGGTACAGGAGTTATGATTCAGCCCAGAAAAATAACAATGCCATTATGTGGCTTAATGTTTGAAATTCAGTCCAGGATTGGTAATAAAGCTCACTCGTTATGGGTGGAGCAGAAGAGAAAGAGGGTGTTATTACCATTATTAGACAAAAAGAAGACCTTTGCCACTTTGCTGAAAGCCTGTTAAAAGGAAATAAACATATAAAAAGGGATCAGAGAACTGTTAGCTGCTGGAGATAATAAATATAATATGAAAGCATTAGAGTAAAAATCCCTATAGTAGCAATTTGTGTGCATTAGATCGACAATGCTGGTTGGGCTTCCATTATGGATCACAAGAAACTATTATTTCATAGGAAAAATGCAAGATATCGGACCATTTTTATTCTACAAAATCCTGACAGAGCTTTTAGTTAAAACATAGAAAGGAATATCTGTTATGAGGCCTAGAGGGTAGCATTAAAATAACTTCAAAATATTTATATTTCAGTGGGCTTTTTTTTTTCCCAGCCAGGGAAAGATCCTTCCATCCTTGACGTAATTCAAGAAAATGCAGAAGGAAAGAGAATGTTTCAAGGGAAAGGCTATTATAAAGAACTGAGGGGATACACAAGCATTTTACATCATATTGGAAGTCACACAAACAAATATATTAATTCCACTCACTAATTCTACATAGACATTGCTATAGATGGAACCCAGTGATGAAATCTAAAATTTGATACTACCGGTTCTGTGGACGTGGCTTGGTGGTGGTGGGGTAATGTGACTGGGTGGGTGTGGCCAATTTTTTTTTCTTTTAAAACCATTTTTTCTACAACCTCTTCGGTGAAGAGGTTGTAAAAAAATGCTTTCAAAAGGCTCTGATGATCCCAGCTGAGTTGCCTGATCGGCAGAGGGTTTTTTTCTTTTAAAAGCCTCTGTCGATCAGGCAACTCAGCTGGGATCATCAGAGGCATTTAAAAGAAAAAAAGCCTCTCTGATTAGGCAACTCACCTTGGATCGTCAGAGGATTTTAAAAGAAAAAAAAGCCTCTGCCGATCAGGCAACTCAGCTGGGATCATCAGCTGACGATCCCTTTAATGATCCCAGCTGAGCCGCATGATCATCAGACTTTTTTTTTTTACTTTTAAAAACATTTTTTTGGCCGAAGAGGTTGTAGAAAAAATGCTTTTAAAAATTAAAAGAAAAAGCCTCTGATGATTGTGCGGCTCAGCTGGGCATGGGGGGTGGGCAGGGATTTTTGCTACCGGTTCTCCGAACCACCCGCCTCCATTGCTACCGGATTGGGCGATCCAGTCCGAACTGGGAGCATTTCACCCCTGATGGAATCCCTAAAGCTCAAACTTATATGGCAGATTGAACCATTCTTTTCTCTCTCTTTTCATTCTAAGAGTCTTGACTGTATTATAAATGCTATGATTCCTGCTCAGATTATTTTGTGCATCCGTGTGTGTATGTATGTGTATAGGGTGTGTGTGTGTTTGCATTTGGACTTTATTGACAAAATTAGTAATAAATATTTTGGAATTTTGTAGCCAATTAATGCACTTCAGAGGTGGTATTCAACAGGTTCTGACCAGTTCTGGAGAACCGGTAGCAGAAATATTGAGTAGTTCGGAGAATCGGTAGTAAAAATTCTGACTGGCCCTGCCCCCATCTATTCTCTGCCTCCCGAGTCCCAGCTGATCAGGAAGAAATGGGGATTTTGCAGTAACCTTCTCATGGAGTGGGGAGGCAATGGAGATTTTACAATATCCTTCCCCTGCCATGCCCATCAAGCCATGCCCACCAAGCCATACCGACAGAATTGGGAGTAAAAGTTTTTGAATATCCTACCACTGATACACTTCAGTTAAAAGGTACATCAAAATCTCATAATTTGGTGAATGTTCTAATGTGAATACAATATAATTTTGAGACCAGGAATGCAGTGTGTTTAATACATGAAGAAATAGATTTGATCTGGAAAATCAAGTTGAATTTAATTGATTTGGTACCAAGTATGAAAAAAATGCTACATTTTTAACTACATTATAGGTCAAACATTGTTTAGAACCAACTATCCATTTTAGTAACCAATACTAAAAATAATATTTTATAAAACACATTTTATCAGTTTTCTATAATATATAATATATAACATTATTTTACATATAATCTATAAAATACAATATGTTCTTTCATTGAAATTCCCATCATTCTATATCATTGGCATTGATTGCCTTTGTTATATTTCACCAGCAATGTATAAATATGTCCAGTGGTGGGATTCAGCCGGTTCGGGCCAGTTCAGGTGAACTGGTTGTTAAATTGCTGGCTGGAAGTGCCCCTCCCCTCCCCTTCCAGGAGTCCCCATGCACCCTGTTTTGGCTCCCAGGTAAATGCAGGGAGGCCTACTAGGCCCAAAATGGGGCATGGGGTGTGTGTGGAGCCTCCCCATGGCCTCTTTTTGCTCCAAGTAAGTTGCAGAGAGGCCCACTAGGTCCAAAACTGAGTGCAGGGGGTGCGGTGCCCCCCTGTGGCCCATTTTTGTTCCCAGGAGGCTGCAGGGAGGCCTACTAGACCCAAAACAGGGTGAAGCCCCCCCTGGCCCATTTGTGCTCCAGGGGGTTGCAGGAGGCTGAGTGCTGCCTGTCACACCCCCTGGCCACGCCCACCCAGCCAGTCATTAGGGCAGAGAACCGGTTGTTAAATTATTTGAATCCCACGACTGAATATGCCCCAGCCAAGAAGGTAAATGTGGTGTATTATCCTTTTCAAGATAATTCAGTCAAGTCTCTACATGCCCCCTTTGTTTTTTGCAGTTTTTTTAGACTATACTATTTATTTGAAAATATAAAGAAAATCATTTGAGTGATTCTAGCCATTCTGGGAAAAAAAGGTCTAATTTTTTTTTTCAACTGTGTCTTACTAAAAATCACACCTTGCAGTCTATACAATTTGCTGTCTCTCCGCTGAGTGAATTTCTTTGTGCTTTTCTGTTCATGACAATAAAACTCAATATTGAGGTGAGAGGGTGATAAATCTAGACAGATTCTTCTCTGTGTCATCTCAAAGTTTTAATATGTTTTTTATTATTACATAATCACTTATGAGCTGTTATTTCTCTTTGTGTCAGTCTAAAGATATTTGTGTAGTTTACCTGGGAAACCAGTTTTCTGTCATAAGGGTGATAATCAGCTATTTTGCTAATTCAGTTTAAAGTTTAGATTCCTTCTTTTTCTAAAACCCCATAGTATTTTAAATGTACTCCTCAGTCTTTTATTAGGCCATATAAAATGTGTTACAGTGGTATTTTGTGCTCAATTCTTTTGAAACTCATCAAATTTAGTACTCAGTGCCTTTTGACATGAAAATGTTGTCCTGGTATTCATTGTTTGTTTGGTACAACGCACAACCTAGAACTTGTCAGTGTCGGCTATCTTGTGACTCACTATATTATTCCTTATGGAAAAAATTTGTTTGGTACTTATTAGTTTTGGTACTCATCATACCTCCTGGAACCAATTAGTACCAAGGTACTACTGTACTTGTCTCTACTACTTATTTAATACTTTCCATATAACCTTTGGGCAGTGGTGGGATTCAAATAATTTAACAACTGGTTCTCTGCCCTAATGACGGTCTGGGTGGGCGTGGCCATGGTGGGCACACCAGGGGTGTGACAGGCAGCACTCGGCCTCCTGCACCCCCCTGGAAGCAAAAATGGGCTGCGGGGGGTGCGCCCCACCCTGTGTCTGTTTTGGGCCTAGTAGACCTCCCTGCAGCCCCTGGGAGCAAAAACAGGCCATGGGGGGCCATGTTGCACCCCCGTGCCCCATTTTGGGCCTAGTAGGCCTCCTTGCACTTACCTGGGAGCCAAAATGGGGCGCGTGAGAGAAGCGGGGTGGGGAGGGACAGGGCCACTCAGTAATTTAACAACTGGTTCAGCCGAAGTGGTGCGAACCAGTTGAATCACACCACTGCCTTTGGGTGATATTTATTGACACCAATCCACATAAACAAGATGAAATTATATCTCCTACACTGATACCTCTGATTCTACAGGGGAAAAAATGAATGTCAAAACAGGGAACCTAAAGCCTTATTCATTAATTCTTACAATGACTTCTCATGGAGGGGAAAAAATGTCCTTTTCCTAGTACACTGACATATAAGCAAGGGAGAAAGGATTATCCCCCACCCCCTTCTTGTTCCTACTATGTTTCCTGAGGTAATGGAACGTATGGAGGACTGTGGGGGAAGAAGGGAAGAGATGCTGCCTAGGAAACAGACAGGAGAGGCAGGAGCACTCAGTCAGAAACTTAGGAAGGATCTGCCCTAATGGAACAATGATGGGGGGGGGGGGAATCAGTACTTTCAGGCTTGCAAGATTCTGTTAATGTAGCCTTACAATGCAACACAATTTATTTATTTAGCATATAGCATACAATATCAGGGAAACCTACAACTGCTGGACACAGTGCAGTCCTGGCAGCCTACATTGCTAGTTCACTCTGCTCGGCTCTTGCGCGTCTATTCTTGGTGTAGCCCAGGGGGCTGAACTAGCTTTACACCAGTTAATTAGTGGTGTTCAGGTTGCCAGCTCTTCTGGACTCCTCAGCTAATCTTGCCTTCTCTCGTGTCATGATGCCTCACGTCCAACTAGGTCCAGCATTGACTTCCGCTCTCTGCACACAGCTAGGTTTTTCAAACCCAAGTGATACCCATTTATCTACTCACAATATTGCATGCTTTCGAACTGCTGGGTGGACGGGAGTTAGAGAGCGAGTGATGGGACCTCACCCCATCTCACAGAGCTGGGCTTGAACCTCCAGAGTGCAAACCATTTCTGGCCAGCAATTCCAGCATCATTAAGCCACTACATCATCATGTCCCCTTATAATATAAAAGAATTTCTTCATCCAGTGCTGT
This sequence comes from Pantherophis guttatus, assembly GCF_059756535.1. Lineage (NCBI taxonomy): Eukaryota > Metazoa > Chordata > Lepidosauria > Squamata > Colubridae > Pantherophis > Pantherophis guttatus. The sequence goes on along the minus strand of NC_142068.1, from coordinate 75,408,548 downwards.
TTTAGTCTGGTTTATCTGGGAGGGTTGATACCTATACTGTTCAGAATCATTCTACAGAATAGGCAAAGTTGCTGAGATAAAAGAAAAATACTCCTGCAAGTTTCTTGCTTAAAACCAGGCTTTTAAAGACTGGGTTACTAGCGTAACTCAAAGTAATGCCTTAAATATCAAGAGCCTCTTTTTAAGGGAAGCTCACCATCTTTCGCAAAGCATGAGACAAAACAGTCCCAATCAATACTTACCAATGTCAAAAACAATCTAATTTTTAATGAGTAAGTTTTCAGGCTCTCAGAATTCTTAATCAGCCACATTGATTGTGGAAATGTGCTATTAAAAACCAATTATTTAGGGGATTGAAGATCAACTATTACTTGTGGTGTAGACTGTGTATGGATAATTATAATGAAATATGCCTAGTCTTTATTGAAAATGTGTAATGCGTGTAGCTATCTTCACGTGTATGAAAATCTAGTACTGATAATGATTATGACATAGATACATTGTCTCCCTTCTTGTCTGTCTGTCTGTCTGTCTGTCTGTCTGTCTGTCTGTCTGTCTATCTATCTATCTATCTATCTATCTATCTATCTATCTATCTATCTATCTATCTATCTACTATTTTTCCTTTGTGTTGTTTCATTAAAGAAATAAAAGCAAATAATAATAGGTTGACTCAGCCTTCCACCCTTCCACAGTTGGTAAAATGAAGACCCAGATTGTTGGGGGCAATAGTCTGACTCTGTAACCTGCTTAGAGAGGGCTGTAAAAGAACTATGAAGCGGTATATATTGTAAATCTAAATGCTATTGCTAAGTGCTATTACTAATCCAATATTGACAACCAAAAAAATGTTACATCTTCTGCTTGTGCACAACTGAAAGTAAGCTGAAGTAGCATTTTAGGATTTCCATAGAACTGGCTGGCTTTGAAATGTGTGAATTCTTTCTTGTATATAGGTAAGAAAGCAAAAGACATGATCTTATCAATGAAACCTTGTACTTGAAAAAATATTTTATAGACATGGTTGTTTTGGTCACCCAGAAGTTCTAATTTTTGTTAATGGAATTCTTTTATTGTATTCCTGTGAAACAGGTGAATTGAGGAGTAATGAGGATAGGTATCAAACACAATGATTTAGGACCATGAGTAGCAATAGCAATAGACTTATATACTGCTCCATAGTGCTTTACAGCAGTCTCTGATTGGTTTACAAATGTCAGTGCATTGCCTCCAATAATATGAGTCCTTATTCTACTGACCTTGGAAGGATGGAAGATTGAGTCAACTTTGAGGCCATTAGGATGAAACTCTAGGCTGTGGGCAGAATTAGCTAGTACTACTGCATTCTAACCACTATGCCACCATGATTCCTGAGTAATTAGAAGTGTCCACAAGATGGTTACAAAGAGTTTACACTAAGATGGCAGACACACGCAAGGCTCAGAATTTTGGTGAGGTCACTATGCTGTCAATTTTGCAGATTTGACACTCTTCAGAAGCCCAAGTGCCTAAAATTTTCTTTTTTTGAAAATTTTCTTTAATGAAAATGGAGCAGGTATGGAGTAGTGGGTTGCCCTCGGTTTGGACCAATTCACAAGAACTGGTAGTAAAACTGGTGGGAGGCCCCATCCACTGCCCTGGATGTCATCATCGGCGATCTGCGCATGCTCAGAAGCTCCCCGTTGTGCAATCCCATTGCAAACCGGTAGTAAAGGTAAGTAAAACCCACTCCTGGTATAGGGTATGGGTAAACACAAAGCTGTGCTTCCAGAACTCCGATGATTAACAAAAATATGCCATGACATGTGTTTATTGTTGTCTAAACTGGAGCAATGTTTTTTTTTCCCTTGAGACAGGAAAATGGAACTTGTAGCCCACCAGATGTTGCTGAAGAAAAACTCCTTGCATTCCATACATCACAGCTGAGAACTGTAGGTGAGCCACAGGTCCTCTCTTCTCTGCTGTAGAAGTCCTACAATCAGTGGTGGGATTCAACTGGTTCACACCGGTTTGGGCAAACCGGTTGTTAAATTCCCTCCCGCTATCGAAGTGGATCTTGGGCGCTGCGCTGCAATGGAGAAACGGACAATGGAGTGACCGTCGTGAGGGAAGGAGAAGGCCGCTTTCCCTCTTTCTTCTCCTTGCTCCTCCTCTTTTCTTCATGCCGGCTGTTCCGCTGCCCATTTCTCCATTGCAGCGCAGTGCCCAGGATCCACTTTGATAGCGGGGGCATGGTGTAATTTAACAACCAGTTCACCCAGGGTCAGGTTGGCTGTCGTGGAAGTCTTGTCCCACATGTGCGGCAGAGGTGGAGGACAGGGATGGGCCATGCTTCCCACAACAGCTAACCTGACCTTGGGAGAACCAGTTGTTAAATTATTTGAATCACACCACTGCCTACAATATGTGTGATTTGAAAATAAAATCCACATATTTAATGGAATAAATTAAATGGAAAACATGAATAGGACAACTCAGGGAAATGCAACTCTTCTCTGTAAATAAGGCTTTCTTGCACCCGCCTTCTTTATGCAACAAATACTTCTTGTGAAGAGAAGGGTTTATTTTATATAGTTTCCCCCTGTGGATTTATATCCAACTCTTCTAATGCAATGCATTATTCAGCTGGTTTGCAACAATTAATATATTACAATTATTTATACAAAGCAAGGCATACACGATAAGGCAATATAAAATTAGAGACAGCTTCAGCAGATAAAAACCAGATTCATCACTTCAAATGTCATTTGCCTCCTATGGCAAAAGCTTGCCATAATAATGATATTTTCTCCAATCAGTGGAAGACTATTTTTAGGGGATGATAGTGAAAGCAGAATTCACAGTTTAGATTAATTAACTCCCCCCCCCTCGAAAGGATATTTCTTTTTGCTTCATCAAATATAATTCTATTACTGATTTGATAGAAATGAAAACCTTTCTGCTACAATTTGGGAAATATATATGCTTAATGATAAGCCCTTAGAAACTTTAAACGTATACCAAAACTTTGAATACCTACTGAAAGGAAACTGGTAGTTTCCAATACTAGCAGGATGGGCATAATAGCAATAGCACTTAGACTTATGTACCGCTTCACAGTGCTTTACAGCCCTCTCTAAGCAGTTTACAGAGTCAGCATATTGCCCACAACAGTCTGGGTCCTCATTTTACCCACCTCGGAAGGATTGAAGGCTGAGTCAACCCTGAGCCTGGTGAGATTTGATCTGCCATACTGCAGGCAGCCGGTGATCAGCAGAAGTAGGCTGCAGTACTGCACTCTAACCACTGCGCCACCGCGGCTCATTATAATATAATTCCAATATAATGTAACTCTTGTTGGAAGTCAGCAGTCAGTAGAATTAGCCTGCAATACTGCATTCTAACCACCGTGCCACCACGGCTCTTAACCTAAGAAATCTCTTATTGAAGGTGAACAATGGACATGCAAAAGGTGTCACGAAGCTCAATATATATATATTTTTTAAAAATCCCCAAAGTGATATCGGCTCCTCCAGTGCAAATCGGTGAAGACAAAGGTGAAAGCAGGTTTAATTTCTTTCTGTCCAACGTTCCAGTTTTACAGGAGACAAATAGAAGCTTTTCTTACAGAAACCTAATAACAGTGCAGCACACTAATAATCTGGTTTAAAAAAGAGGGAGGCCACATACTGCTGAAAGTGACAAAACTTTTCACCTGCTTAGTGATTGTAATTAGTATGTGGAGACAGGACAATGACGGAAAGTGACAAGTGACTAGTGCCACCAGCTACGTTAATCAACCCTCTTCAAAATATCACCAGCAGAGACAGTTATGCTAGTTAATATTTATTATACAGGGCTACATGTCAATGTACTTTCAAATGTAATGCCAAACCCAGTAGTTTTAAAAAATAGTAAACAGTGAACCAAATGTGTGAATCAACAATTTGGGATTAACGTTGCCTTGATCCACTAAAATAAGTCAATGTCTGCTGGGGAATTCTGGGAGTTGACGTCCGCCAGGCTTAAAGTTGCCAAAGTTAGAGACGCCTGGTCTAAAGCATGTAATTACTCATGATTGTAAGAAAAGAGAATGTACAGAAAGAGGGAATTTCATTTTAAAAAAACTGGTGCTGTTTTTTCCTCCCTTGAAAGAGTGTTATTGCACTGTTTTTTTGTCGTTATAACTGAAATCTCCTTGCAGTTATGTTGGAGTTTATTGCAGCTCACAAAAGCTGCAACAAAGCAGGATTCAAAATGTCTATATACCAGTGGAGAAATCCAATTATTTTTTTACTACCGGTTCTGTGGGCGTGACTTGGTGGGCGTGGGGTAGCTTGGTGGGCGTGGCAGGGGAAGGATACTGCAAAATCCCCATTCCATCCCCACTCCTGGGGGAATGATATTGCAAAATCTCCATTCCTACCCCACTGGGGCCAGCCAGAGGTGGTATTTGCCAGTTCTCCGAACTACTCAAAATTTCTGCTACTGGTTCTCCAGAACCTGTCAGAACCTGCTGGATTTCACCCCTGCTGTATACATAACAACACATAAGGCATACAATACCCTTGTAGGTTTTTCCACGTTGTAGAGAAGAGAAATAGCAAGTACAAACACAGCACAAAATGGAAGCACAAAATGGAGAAGACAAAATGGAGGCGGGAGAAGCTAGTGCCCCCAAGCTTATATACAGAACAGTTAAGCCACGCCCAGGTTCCAAACCATCTCTTATGGTCCCATACAACAAATACTATGTTTCAGTTACCAAACAGCCCTCATTGGCTGACCTGCTGCTATGCCCTATTCCAGTTCATGAATATGCTCTGACAAGTTATATAGAATCACTACATCCAATGGTCCCAGAAATAACTGTCATTTCAAACTTGTATACAGGTAATCCTCATTGTATGACCACAATTGAGCCCAAAATTTATGTTGCTAAGTGAAAAATTTGTTAAGTGAGTTCTGCCCCATTTTGCAACGTTGCTTGTCACATTTGTTAAGTGAATCACTGCAGTTGTCAAATTAGTAACACAATTGTTAAATGCTTTCCCCATTGACTTTGCTGGTCCAAAGGTCGCAAAAGGGGATCATATGACCTTGGGACACTGTAACCGTCATTAAATATGAGTCAGTTGTCAAGAATCTGAATTTTGATTACATGACCCCGGGGATGCTGCAATGGTCATAAAGGTGAAAAATGGTCGTAAATTACTTTTTTTCAGTGCTGTTGTAACAGTCACTAAGTAAATTGTTGTAAATTGAGGACTACTTATACTAAGTATATATTTTGTGATCAGTCACTGGAATTTTTGTTTTAGACTTTCTTCTATATAGATACAAATTAGATTACATTGTAAGGTTCAGTCTAGAAAAGATAAAGGAAACTACCTCTTCTAAAACCAGCAAGCATTGCTGTCCCATTCTTGGCTTCATCACTGAAAAAATTCAGTTTTACTGGATTAAGTGAAACCCTACTTCCAAGTAAGCAGTTATGCCTATGATTGTAAATAAAGAGCTAAAAGCACTTGTTTTGCTGAGCATGTAATTAACAACTCATAAATCATAATACAGCTATGACTGTGTGTCAAAACAATGGATTAAAAAAAAGTAATGGTACAACATAAGGCAGTTTTCCACTACTCAACACATAAGAAATGTTCTCAGCATCAGTATTTATGGCACTTTGAATCTATTTTCGATTCCTTAGGGCAGTGATAGCTAACCATTTTGCCATTGCGTGCCAGGAGCCAAGGGGAGTATCGCATGCACGCGTGCACGCGGGCTCATAATTATATGCACCCCGTCCCTGCGCATGTGCACGCGACCCCCCCGGCTCCCCTGCTCCTGGCACACGATGGGACAGTGGGCCCGGTAGGCCCATTTTTCTCTCTCCCCAGGCTCTAGAGCCTTTCTAGGAGTTTGGGGGGGGCAAAAACGGCTTTCCCCATCCCCCTGGAGGCCCTCCAGAGGCTGGAAATGGTCCATTTGCCAACTTCTGGTGGGACCGGAAGGCCCGTTTTTTGCTCTTTCCCAGGCTCCAGAGCCTTTCTAGGAGCCTGAGGAGGGCAAAAATGACCTCCTCCCCCCCCGAGGTCCTCTGGAGGCCAGAAATGGCCCGTTTGCCAACTTGTGGTCCCCCCGGAAGTTTTTGGTGCCTAGGATGCAACCTGGTCTGAAAACTGCTTTTATTTTTGTAATTTAACAACTATGAATAGAACGTTTTAATTTTTTACATTCTTATGGAGAGAGAGAGGGAGAGAGGGAGAGGGAGAGAGAGAGAAAGTTTCCTTTTGTTATGTCATCCCGAGACTTGTTAATAAAGGGGGACTAATATATTTTAGCTTGAAAGAATAGAACAGTGCTGCATCCACATTGCTTAGGAGAATTCCATAAAAATACTTCCCAAAAGAATATATTTATATGTAATTTTATTAGCTTTAAGAGTGGTGCATCAATGGGATTTAATGCATGTTAATTTTGCTTGGCATCGACCAATTTAGCAGAAAATACTGAATAGAAAATGCAGTTTATATATATTCTATATTCATTTTTGCTCTTACTACCAGTCTGGCGCCACCCACTCTGAATATTTCTCCTTTATCCCATATGCCCAAATTATAAATTTTCCTTTTGTGATGAGACCTATAATCTCTAAATACAGGGATTCAACTATGTCACATTGTAAGTGTAACTTTCCTCTTTAAAATAGAATAATTATGTTAACAATTCTATATAATTAACCACATAATACAATTAAGCTAAAAATGTCTTCCCTTTCAGCTGTCTTAATTTCCATTCCTCAATGGTTCAATTGCTTACAAATTCCAACCATTTTAGAAAAATATCAGTGAAATGAAGTTTCTTACCATACGACAGTATATTGTCCATACTGTACATATATGTGTGTGTCAGAGGTGGTATTCAACAGGTTCTGACCAGTTCTGGAGGACCGATAGCAGAAATTTTGAGTAGTTTGGAGAACCGGTAAATACCACCTCTGACTGTCCCCACCCCCATCTATTCTCTGCCTCCCGAGTCCCAGCTGATGGGAGGAAATGGGGATTTTACAGTATCCATCCCCTGGAGTGGGGTGGGAATGGAGATTTTACGATATCCATCCCCTGCCATGCCCACCAAGCCACACCCACCAAGCCATGCCATGCCCACCAAGCCATGCCCACAGAACCGGTAGTAAAAAAAATTGAATCCCACCACTGGTGTGTGTGTGTATTTGGGTGTATACATACAGATTCAATATAGAAATTGAATGGTACATAATCCAGCAATATTTTATTTTGCTAGGGTGCCATTTTCACCACTTACTAGCTTTGAAGCAACAATGACTGTTGTTAGCAGCTTTGTTACTTTATTTTCACAATAGGTACAAGTGTCCACAATTTTTATGGAACTATAACAGAGTCACACAGAGAGAAAACCAGCCTTTCTTTGCCACCAGCCTTACTCTTGCCAAAACAGCATGACACCTTTTTCCATTTCTTGAGATAAAAGCTCCCATTTGTGACCGGACAAGGTCCCCCCCCCCACCATTTTGTTAAGGGTAATTACTGTACTGTATGGGTAACTTTTTCTAAAGATTCTGTTACTGGAAATAAAGATTAAATCTTCTCTTGGGTAAATTAAGATCAGGGGTGAAAGGCTACTGGTTTGGACCGGTTCGTGCGAACTGGTAGAAAAAATACTACCGGTTTGGGCAAACCGGTATTTCCAACGATCAGCTAGGCGACGATCAGTTGTGATGTGTGATTTATATTAGCTAGAATCGTCAGATTTCCTGCTTTCTAGCTAATTTAAATTGCGTGGCATAGTGGATTTCCCCCCCCCCTCGCTGTTCTACGTACCTTTGCAGACTCGGATGGCTTCAAAATGTTGCTTTTTTAGTGCTGCGCAGGCGCGCCTCAGGTAGCAGACTCACAGAACCGGTAGCAGACTTCAGAGGATTTCACTGCTGGTTAAGATTATCCAAACCCTTTTAAAATAAAATGTTTCTAATGATACGTTTAGGGTCATATTCCAATATGCACCTCAGAATATAAATTCTGTGCAGACAAGTGACCAAACTGATGGAAAACAAATCAGGACTGTTGGCCCTCTGTCCTTAGCTACATATGATCAATATGCCATTAAAAGGAAATCACAAACTTGGTTTTCCCATTCTCTGTGTAGTGGCAAAACTGAAGTAATGGGGGAAAATATAGGACATATTAACACTCTTCTCCCAAAAAAAAAAAAATCATCTGGGTCTACAAACCTTAAGACTTTAAGAAGTCTTCCCTTTTGAATGTTGCTGCTTAAAAGTTACTGCTGCCACCACTTATTTTCCTGGGGATGTCAGCGTTCCAAACTATGATTTCCCAAGCGCTGACATGAATGAGTAGGAAAGAGCCGGTCAGAAATAGTAGCTTGACTTTTCATCCAGTTCTTTCCCCCCGGCAGATAATGTCACCTAGGTGATGAGAGGAGGGGGGAATTCCTGTGACTTGTAGTAACTGAAATGAAAGATGGACTTGGAAGGTGGCCAATGAGACACTGAGATTTGAGGAATGGAAAGGGAGGGGTTTGGGATCGGAGGATCAGTTTCAGCTGCAAATGAGTTCAGGATTGGATCGTTATTCTACAATAAATAAGAGATTTTATCAAAGACTTTGTGTTTGAGAATGAAATTTATTTGAGATAACATCGGAACCTGACAGGGGACTCATTTTATGTTGCATCTCCACCACCCACCAAATCTAGTATGTGAGACAGACACAACCATCCATGTTTTTCCCAAAAAGATGATAAATTCCAAAACCACCACCTCCTTAGGCTTGACGTTGAAGGCATTAAAAGTAGATCGGTTTCACAAGAGTTAAATGCAATAATATGTTTTATTAATACGAGGAAAAAAGAGACTATAAAAAATTCTTTTGCTGAAGTTGTCCCTTATAAACCAGTTAGCAGTGGAGGAATTAAAAGCACAGACAGTGTTTCAAAGGAATCTCCTCTATAAAGCTACCTGGGAGGATATAAGCTTGTGACACAGTAGTAGATGGAAAAGGTCTGTTTCCTGTTGCAGAGGAACCTCTGCGACCAGAAGAAGGTCACCAAAGGAAGGCCCTGTTTGAGAAGTTTGTGTGTTGTGAGTCTGCAGTCTACAACTTGATGTTTGGCTTGAGGGATTGGCTTGCGGGCTGCTGTAAAAGTGTTAGTAGTGTAGCAACTTAGCACCCCCCCTTCTCTAGAAGAATGAAATATTCTAGGAAATATTAAAAAGGCAGAATATTAAACCTCCCTGGATGGGAAAAGGAGATACATGCTCTTGGAAAGCAGCCCCAACCTTTGTTAATAGCCCCAGAAAGACTGGGCCATCTTATCTACAAGACAAAAGGCTGGGCCAGCTTATCTACAACACAAAAGATCTTCACCCTCAGGACATAATAGGATTAGCCCTCTACCCATCTCACCACATGGCACTTGAAAAGATTACATCACCAGCAAGATTCAACGAAGCCTGGGACTTGAGACAACCTACAAAGTTATCCCTGCATGGCCCCATGGGAGTCTGACAACCAATCAGAATACATTTCTTTCACAAGAACAGGCAACAAGTTCAAAGCCCAAGAGAGGGTATAAGTATATCTCACTCTCCACTCATGTGGTCAGCTACCCAGAACTTCAAACCATGTGGTCCTGTCCACCATTAAACCATCTTTCCAGTCAGTCTCCATGTTTCCAGTGTCTTTCTTCCCACTTGGAACTGAACCCAGCTGGACATTTCTTCCAACAGTAGTGACACATGATTTTATATCTAAATCTACATGATTTTTATTTGAACTCCTTGACAGGGTTTGGGACCTTCGAGACTGCTATTTCTATTCCTTCAAATTTCAAAAGCAGCTTGAAGGCTGCTTGTGATCACAAAAAGGCTGTTTGTTCCAGTAAGGCTTTTCCAATATTAGCTAGAGTTTTTATTTCTAAAACCTGCTCATAGTTTCAGCTCTTTTGACACAGAACAGAGTTTCTATTTTTAAAAACACTATCTATTGGTCCTGCTTGGTTTTTTCCCCCTGAAACAGAATAGAGATTTATTTTAAAGATTTTATGCTGCACAATATCCAAACAGAAATCCAAGCAAAACCATAATGAGATTACATTCACATATTCTGCAGGGCACAGGGGATTTATAAAGCCAACCTGGAAAATAAAACTTCTATATTTAGAGCTGATTCAGTGTAACATCCATGTCTGTACATAGACATTTATTACTTAATTCTGGAGACCAGCAGATGCTACTGGCAGAATCAACTAAATAAGAGAAGACTCTTGCTGGAAAAACGAAGTATCAGCTGATATGGGGAAAAAAATTGCAGTTGTCATAAAAAGACTGAACCAGTTTAACAAGATTTAATTTGCTTTGTTCAAACTTCTTCCATCTAGCCCGTACTTTAGATACAGTTACATCCTAATTGCAGAATTGTCTCCTTTAAATTTCAGAATGAAATCTCAGTAGAGATGACAGAACTTAGAAATTCAGGAAAACTAGATGAAACATGGACTTTGGGCCAGTTTTTCCCCTTTCTTCCTTGCCCAGCTCCAGTTTGGTACAGATTTGTTTGTTTGTTTGTTTTGGTTTCATCATGTGGTCCATCAGTTGACCTAATAAGTGGTTGAACAAGCAGAAAGGGAGTTCCAAAGTATCCAACTCTTTCGTGCTACCTAAGGATCAAAAGGTCTGATGTCTTTAGACCAGTGGTGGGTTGCTCCCGGTTCAGTCTGGTTCTTGCAAACTGGTAGTAATGGTGGTGGGAGGCTCTGCCCACTCACCTGACATCATGACTGATGATCTGCACATACGCAGAAGCTTCTGCGCATGTGCAGAAGTGTATGTGCATGTGTGCTCCCATTGCAAACCAGTAGTAAAGGTAAGTGGAATCCACCCCTGCTTTTGTTGTGGCCCGTCAGTGGCCTGTGCAGATTGTAGCTGACTCTGACAGCGAGGAGGCTGGTGTGGTGTTGTGCCAGCAGCCTGTGCAGCTGGCACTCGAGTCGGACAATGAGGAGGCTGGAGAAGATGTGGTGCCAGAGGCAGAGATTCAGCCAGGGCCTTCAGAACCTCCAGAAACTCCTTTAAGTGAAGAGGACAAAGAGGAGGAGCCTCTTCTTGATGCACAGGCGCGCAGAGCGGCCAAAAGGCAGGAATGGCTCCTCAGGAGGAGATCTCCTCAAGAGTAAGGCTTGGGACTAAGTGGCCACTCCCTTAGCCTATTTAAGGAGGAACGCCGACTGAAGCAATTTGTAGGGAACAACTTTAGTTCACTCTACTTCGCGCCTGGATTCTCTGCAAATTGCTTCTAGGCTTTCTGCCAACTTTAGTAAGATTGGGATTACTTTATCTTTGGTTTCTTGTAGGCTGTTAAGAAAGTTTATTAACAGCCTTTGTTTTGATAAAGAATGAGTTATTTTAGTAAATTAAGTTTTGTACAAACTTTGTGTGTGCTATATTCTTTGGGGTCCATAGCTGGGGCAGAACAGCTTTAGACCCAAAGAGTGTGAGGCCCTGAAAGTGATTAAACCCATCTTTTGTTTGAGACATGTAACTGAAAAGGTATTTCAAAAAAATCAGATTTTGTATTTTTGTAGCCCATGTGGTAGGGATGTCTACGGAGATTCTCCATCACCCAGGGCATGGTTGTCCCAAATATGCTTTTCAAAAGGCAACTGGACTTTCTTGAAAAGGACTCCCAGAAAGTCCAGTTGCCTTTTGAAAAGCACCTTTGGAACATGTGGTAGGGAATTTCCTTTCTAGTAGCTTCTTCTTTTTGCCTTTTGGTACTGTCCATGGGGTTTTCATGGCAAAGATATTGGAGTGGGTTGCCATTTCATTCTCCAGTAGTGACAGATTTTATTTTCCTGAGGTCCAAAATCACCGCAGATGGGGACTGCAGCCAAGAAATTAAAAGACACTTGCTCCTGGGTAGAAAAGATATGGCAAATCTAGACAGCATACTAAAAAGCAGAGACATCACCCTGCCAACAAAAGTGGACTGGACTGCAAGGCGATCAAACCAGTCAGTCCTAGAGGAGATCAACCCTGACTGCTCTTTAGAAGGCCAGATCCTGAAGATAAAACTCAAATACTTTGGCCACCTAATGAGAAGGAAGGACTCACTGGAGAAGAGCCTAATGATTGAGGACAAAAGAAGGGGACGACAGAGAATGAGGTGGCTGGATGGAGTCACTGAAGCAGTAGGTGTGAGCTTAAATGGACACCAGAGGATGGTAGAGAACAGGAAGGCCTGAAGAAACGTTGTCCATGGGGTCACAATGGGTCGGACATGACTTTTCAACTAACAACAACAAGCTTCTTCTTCTTCTTACTTCCTCTGCTCAGATTATTTTCTCAGGGTAGCTGAGCTATCCTCACATAAAAAATCCTTTTATCAAATATCAGATGTTCAACATTTTTCCAATCTTGGCTGCCCACATCAGGCTGACCACTAAATAGGAGACAAGATGTACTAGAGAAACTTTCATGAAAAATAGCCTGCATCCTGCAAGCTTAACGTTCTCCTTCTTAAGTACTTTATTAAATAACCTCACACTAATCCACTTACCTCATTATGTCTGTGGAGAATTTTAATCCCTTCTATGAGAAAACTCTGGTTTTATCACAGGGAACCTGTGCTATGGATTGGTGCAGACAAAGTGTCTTTGTCACTTTTGTTTGTAGCTTATCTATCACTGAAAGTTAAATAACTGGCAGCAAGTAATAGGATACACTTTTGTTTATTCATTCTTAAATTAGAGGAACCATTTTTTGTTTATTTGTTTAAAGTTACCTGGCTGGAAATACTGAAGGTGCATTTAAAAACATTGAAAGTGGAATTTTAAATATGGTTACAAAGAGTAGAAAGATGCAATCTTATAACAAAGTAATTAGAAATAAAATTCCCATTGAATTTAATAGTACCTTTATGAGTAGGCATGCATATAGATACATATTATTGTTCTAGAAAAATGAGCTGTGAGAGGCAGTTCCTGTTAAAATTAAAATGGTGATGAGAATGATGATGACAATGGCAATGGTTAAAATAATGCATTTCCTGGGTTCATATCAATACAAAGAAACCCAGTTAAAAAGGTATGAATGATTTATTGTACCAATATCATTCACATAGTGCCTCAGCTGTAAATATATTAATAGCTTCTTTAGTTTTTCAGAAGAATATTTTGTGTCAGAAGTTGCTTTGTAAAGCTACAACAGAGATACTATGATGCAAGTCAACTTGTGGGCATTCTGCAGATAAAATAGATGTTAGAGAGCAAAAGGCATTGTGTTATCAAAATGTGTACAACTGGTTTAACAAATCATTTTTGTGTTATAAAACCTAAAAAGCTCCCCAAGAGGAAGAGTGGATCAAAATAAAAGAATGGATCCATGATCAGTGCAACATCGGCCCTAAATAACATGACACATAAAATGAGTATTAGGTAGTCTTATTTTTATTTACTTAGCACTAGGAACTCTACAATTTTTTCCATTATTAATTTTGAGGACAGTTGTCAATGAGTGAGGGAAACTGAGGAGAAGTTTTACCAACAAAATCTTTTTTTTTTTTTTTGGCAATGTGTGCTTACAATAAAATAAAGACAGAAATATAACAACATTAAAATTAACAAGACTTAGAAACTAGGAACATGAGCTGTATGGAGGTAGGATCTTTTGTCTTACTCCACAAGCCACCTCCATATCTATATATAAAAAAGCAAAAAACACTCATGCAGCATCACAAAATCTCCAGAACCGTACAGCCTACAAACTTGAAATTTGGCACATATGTTCCACATATGTTTCTAGGTGCTCGCTTAGAAAGGATTTTTCAAAACGACCATCAGAGCATTAGTATTTCTTATATTATTATTAACACACTCTGATGCTAAGGAGTTAGACGTTCTACTCCCCCTCCCCACCTGAAAATAACTCTGTTCCAACTGCCACTTGGATGTGACTCATCTGGCCTGCAGACTGGGAGTTTGGAGAGGATCAATGGGACCAGCCTGAGGGAGAGAAGGGGGATAGGAGGAGAGGCTTCTGTGGGGCAAACCTGAGGGAGAAAAGGGGAGAGGCTGATCATAGCTACTCATTAATTTTCAAGCTGTGTCAATTTATCAAGCCCGATCATATAGTTTCATAGCAGAACATGGGTATTCAGCTAGTACATATATATTAAGACATTTAAACAAGAAGATAAAAACTAATACAAATTAATATAAAGTAAGGAAGAAAAAAAGAAAAAAGAAAGAAATCAAAGAAAAAGCAAAAAGTGCAAGGAAAAAAAACAGTTGAAGAAAAATAGAAAGAGGAAAGATATAAAGAAATGGCTCCTGATATTCTTCACAGCAGTTTTAAGTACAAATATATTTAACCCCTCTCTCTGAAGTTGCATCATATTACTCTTCTTTCTATAATCTGTCCTATCTAATCATCAAAACCATAAATCACAAGTTTTACAAACCAGCATTTGCATTTCCTGCATCGGATGAGGAGAGCGTATCTTTCTCCTTCTGTCCTGGCCACTTTTTACAGAGGCACGATTGAGAGCGTTTTAACAAACTGCATCAGTGTTTGGTTTGTAGCAGCAGTACCTCAGATAGAAAGTCCATACAGAGATTGGTAAGGACAGCTGAGAAGATTATAGGAAAATTGCTTCCCGCTATTCAGGATACTGCTTATAAGCACTATGTGCTTAGAGCTCAAAGCATTGTTAGAGATCCCCCAAGCCCACTTCAGGGTTTGTTTCTGTTGCTCCCCTCTAGGAGGAGGTTTAGAAGTATCTATAGCAGGACTACTAGATTCTGTAACAGCTTTGTTCCTTATGCCATCCATCTTGTAAATTCGCAGGATTCTTTTTCCCCCACCATGTATATATATATACATTCAAAGTAGACTGCGATATTTCTCTATGTCATATCTGCATGTGTATATTGGTATATGCATGATGGTTATCCTTTGAGAGCCGAAAGCAACAAAATATCATTTTAATGTATGCTGATTAGTGTACATTTAAAGTGACAATAAAGTTTTATTTTATTCTTCTATTCTATTCGTTGATTTCCCTCCATTTTTTATTTCAAAGTGTGATTTCCCATTTAGAGATAAGTTATATTTTTGCTACACCAACATAGATTTAGGGACAATAGATATATTTTGGATGGACACATCAAATCTCTAGAAAAGAATGCTCTTTAAAAAAAAATTTTTTTTAATTATAATAATTCCATCTTCAATTAAACAGTGTGTCATCCGGATACAAATATCTTTGTAAAATGATAATCATGATTTACAACAATATTCATTACATTAGCATTAATTCTTAGTATTAGAATGATATTAAACATAATAATCACAATATTTACTTCTCTCTCTTAATGTATCTTCATTTCACTAATCTTTTTCTTTTATTTCCCTGTTTCTAACTTCCATTTTTGTTATCTAACCATTGATAAAATAAGTCCCATGTCATATAAAATTCAGTTTGTTCTTTCTCCTTAATTTCAAGCCCTAATCTATTCATTTCTGCACATTCTAATATTTTCCTAATCACATTCTCATCTGTAGGGATCTCTTCACTTTTCCAATTTTGTGCATATACAAGTCTAGCTGCAGTTAATATATGAAAAATTAAATATGCATTCCCCTTACTATATTTTTCGGGTAAAATCCCCAACAAAAATATTTCTGGCTTTAAATCAATATACTGTTTTATCATTTTTTCCCAGCAGGTATGTATTTTTATCCAATATTTTTTTGCTTTTAAGGATGTCCACCACATATGATAATATGACCCAGGTATCTGGTGGCACTTCTAGCATTTAGCTGACTTATCTTTAAACATCTTTGCCAACCTCGCTGGTGCAAAATGTCATCTATAAAACATCTTTTACAAATTTTCTTTGTATGCAGTTGACATACAAAATTGATTGTTAATTTATAGTTCCTATCCCACAGTTTCTGCCATTTATCTAACTCTATTGTATAACCAAAGTTTTTTGCCCATACTATCATTGTCTCCTTCACTTGGTCATCGTCCAATTTAATGCCTAAGAAGTAGCTGTATGTTTTCTTTATCAATTTTTCTTCTGTCCCTGTTAATATGTTGTAGAAAAGAATGCTCTTGTCCACGCTTATGCAAACATATAAACCCATGTGCAACGATAGTTTTAGAAAAGCCTCGTTCATAAATAATGTTTCTATCTGAAACCTTGTGCTGTTTGAAGAAGAAAAGGATTGTGTGAACCAGTAGAACTTATATTGTGTTATAGTCTAAACATGATTTGGCCCCAACTAAAAGGCTTGATGAGCAGAGTGAGGGTAAGAAACTTGAGATATACTATATCTAACCATTTTGCTTTAGGATTAACTATGATTAAGAAAGGCTGATTGGTCTAGGGAGTTATTGAAGCTTATTAAAGTGTCAATGCTATGGGAAAGAAATATGAGTAAGATTCCTGAATTCCTCAGAACTTTTCCTCACAGCAGTACGAGAGATTTCTATTTATTTTAAATTGGATCCATATAATCTCATTACAATAATTGATGTTTCCATCTCTGCCACCTGAAAAACCAATATGGAGCAATACCACATTTCTGCTTCAGGCATGAAAGAAGCAATAGGGAGCCTCTTTGGATGCAATAAGACTATTGTTTTCCTCATTAGCTGAAAATGCAACAAAATAAAGAAAACTTCTGGTTTAATAAAGAGAGTTTACTGGGCAGATGGGAGAAAGAACATATTTTCTTATTCACAGTGATCAAAATAATTAAAGTTTGATCTCCCCAAGGGTAAATACAGAGTTGGAAAATCGGACACCGAGAAAGAGGGAGAAAAAGAAGATAGCTATGTTAAAATTATGGATTTGGAGGCATTTATTAAGAGTATTGTGGACTGCCAAAAGATCCAATTAAACAACAAGCAAAACTCACATACTTTGGGCAAATGATACAAGCAGAAAATGGACAAGGAAAAACATTGTTGGGCAAACTTGAGTAAAATAGAAAAGGATGAACGAAAATACTGGATTAATAGAATCAAAGGACATTCCATTCCTTCATCATTACTAAATGTAGACGAACATCGAATCTGATTTTATGGCCTTTGATTTCTGACCTTTACCAGAAACCACTATTATGTAGGACACTAGGAGTCTGTTGCATCAGACTATAGAAAGTAGAAGTGGTTTCCTTTGAAAAATAATACTTCTTAAAGAAGGACCTTTTAATACTTGAACATTTTTCTTGAAAGAAATCTCTGTTCTTGGAGCAGTTTCTGTTCCTGAAACTGGGACGTATAATCTTTTCTCAACATTGCATTGGCCTTAGAAAAAAAAATCTAATTAAATTGTAGGCTATTTATTGAATGAAAAGTATGCCTCCCATGTTTTTGGAGAGCTATGTGGAAGTCCTTAATGTTTGCTGGAAGATGGTTACAAATCCCTTTAATAATCCATTGTGTAATGAAGTGTGGAGTATCAGATTCTTATGTAGTTCCTGGTTTTAATTGCTGCCTGTTGGACAGACCTTTTTTTAATCTGAGTGATAACTTAAAAACCCATCCACTTAGCTTATAAGTGGAATATTGATGGCAGCAACTGAGGGGGGGCTTTGATTAAAGTTTTCAGTGTCTAGGAGGTTATTTGATTTATGTTACTAGCATTAGCACTTAGACTTATATACCGCTTCACAATGCTTTACAGCCCTCCCTTACAAAGTCAGCATATTGCCCCCAACAATCTGGGTCCTCATTTTACTGACCTTGGAAGGATGGAAGACTGAGTCAACCTTGAGTTGGTCAAGTTGTGAGCAGAGTATCCTGCAATACAGCATTCTATCCCCTGCACCTAACAAACAAAGTAAGTTTGAATGACAGAGTCCTTGGCTGTGCCTCCTTCTCCTGGCTCCCGCTTCCGTGCATTAACCTCTAGCTTTCCTCCTCAGATGGCTCTTCCCTAGCTGTTTACCCTGGCCAGTGGGCCTCCGCCCTTCCATCCCACACTCTTCAGTGTGGCCCATTCACCGAAACACCATTTGTCCTGGGCCTTTGGCCGCTGGAATCAGGAATCTGCAGCCCAACAAGAATTGGCTCAAATCTTGCAAGGATGCTGATTAGTGACTTGAAACTCATTATAATGGGAAAACCCCACCTCCTGAATACACGTAGTCCTCAACGTACAACTACAATTGAACCCAAAATTTATGTTGCTAAGTGAGAAATTTGCTAAGTGAGTTTTGCCCTATTTTACGACTTTTCTTGCCACATTTGTTAAGTGAATCACTGCAGTTGTTAAATGAGTAACACGGTTGTTAAGTGAATCTGGTTTCCCCGTTGACTTTGCTTGTCAGAAGTTTCCAAAAGATGTGTCAAATGTTTTCAACCAACGAAAGAATTCACTCCAAACATAATATGTTTGAATTGTATGTAAAGTAATTTTTCACCTTTTTTAAGCTGCTCCTCTCTTGGATGAGGTGCCCTCTCTACTTATGTGCATAAATAAAGAGCAGATTTTAATCTACTTAATCTATGGAAGTCTATTTGGGGTGAACAGACTGCCAGCATTTATGGCTAATAACATGATCAGATACATGTCTCCTGACCCCTGAGGAATAGGCACAGATTCAAGTTTACAAGCTCCAATCAGGGGTGAAATCCAGCAGGTTCTAACAGGTTCTGGAGAACCGGTAGCGGAAATTTTGAGTAATTTGGAGAACTAGTAAATACCACCTCTGGCTGGCCCCAGAGTGGGGTGGGAATGGAGATTTTGCAATATCCTTCCTCTGCCACACCCATCAAGCCATGCCCACAGACCCAGTAGGGAAAAATTTTGAATTTCACCTCTGGCTCCAATGCAACAAAGTTTA
This sequence comes from Pantherophis guttatus, assembly GCF_059756535.1. Taxonomy (NCBI): domain Eukaryota; kingdom Metazoa; phylum Chordata; class Lepidosauria; order Squamata; family Colubridae; genus Pantherophis; species Pantherophis guttatus. Next base: position 75,389,650 of record NC_142068.1, on the reverse strand, counting down.
TTTGTTTGTTTGTTTATTTATTTCCTGCCTCTTTATTTTTACAAATAACTCAAGGAAGCAAACATATCCAACACACTTTCCTCCTCCTATTTTCCCCACAACAACAACCCTGTGAGGTGAGTTGGGCTGAAAGGAGTGACTGGCCCAAGGTCACCCAGCTGGCTTTTGTAGCTAAGGAGAGACTTGAACTCATGGTCTCCTGGGTTCTAGCCTGGTGCCTTAACCATCAGACCAAACTGATTCTCCTGCAGGATCTACGAGATAAATAAAGGTTATCTACGTAGAGCCCAATGGGACAAACATTTCATATTCACAAAGAACGGTATTGGAGGGAAGGAAAAGTCACTAAAATTATTGGAATTATTGGCCTCCACATACAATATATGGGGAAGGGTTATTAGGTTATTAGGTGTGGAACTGGGCACAGATGTTAAAACAGAAAACCTATGCTTCTATATCAGAAGCATGTTTGTTTGAACTACAGCTGCAATCATAACTCAAGAATTACCAGATAATGTTTTAAATGCGTAGTTGTAGGTAAATATTAGGGACACGAATTTTGATCCCTTCATTCAGTGTTCTGTAAAAACTCACCAAAACTCATCAGTCCTTTGAGGCATGGTGGTTCAGTGGCATAATGATGCTGCAGATGGCCTCAGCTCTGGCGGTTCAAGCCCCCATACTGTGTGACGGGGCGAGTTCCTGTCACTCGCGTCAGCTTCTGTCCACCTAACAGTTCGAAAGGATGTTTTATGCAAGTAGATAGATAGGTACCACTTTGGTGGGGAGGTGCTCTGTGCAGTTAGTCAGATTTTTGATGGTTCTGAAGCTTCCCAGTTGTGGTGCCCGTTTGGGAGGCAGCTTTGGGAATGGAGGGGACCTTGGGTGATGCTGCAGGAAGAAACACTCCTCTTTGTCTCTGGTGTGAAGCCAGCTCGCTGTCCTGTGGCACACCTTGGGAAGTGCATACGCATTTCCTCTAGCAGGGCTGGTAACTTGGCAAGCCAAACTAGTACTCTGCAATAGCATTGTGGTCTCCTGGCTACCGTAACAATACCATACGCTAACAACAACAACAACTAATCTTTTATTGAAGAAATGGAAATAATCTGGCTCTTTAAAACAAGTGAGTAGGAGAAAGCGAAATCTATCCAGCCTGAGAAAACTTGGAGTGCTTTGTTCATCAAGGTTTGGATCAGAATCCCTGCATATGAAGAATTGGTACCACCAGTTTCTTCTGACAAGTTGCCCAGGCTTAATAATTACATTCCCAAAACAGACAATATAGCTTTGTCTATGGTGAAAAAACTACATTTTTAAAATATGGCCAGTGCACATGATGAGAAATATGCTGTTTTAAAAAAAAGTTACATATTTAAGCTTTTTTACATAAACATTTGTGTTTCTTTTAAAAGACCAAAGACATAGCTTGAGGGGTACTAGGTCTTATGAGTATCAGTAGAAAATCCCACAGTAGCAGTATTTAGAATAATACTTTGTAGTAGCTTTCATATCTTAGTTTTGATACTTTATAGAAGATTATTGATTTTGCTTTACTTACTCACACCATATATTTCAACTAATCTTGGGGTTTTCTTTAAGGATAGAGTACCAGTTTAAGTTTGTTTCTTTAACTAAAGCATTTTATCCTTCTTTCTCAAATGCAGTAACATGGATTCCAGAGGAATTCCAAACACTTGGACCAAAATTATTCCAATTCTGTATCTTTCACCAATCCATTTTAAAAACTCAGTTTAAAGAGTTGGTATGAATGTTACGGCTTTTTTGGTTGATTTGTTGTTGTTGTTGGTTGCGAAGTCATGTCTGACCCATCGTGACCCCATGGACAATGTTCCTCCAGGCCTTTCTGTTCTCTACCATCCCCTGGAGTCCATTTAAGCTCACGCCTACTGCTTCAGTGACTCCATCCAGTCACCTCATTCTCTGTCGTCCCTTTCTTCTTTTGCCCTCAGTGTTTCCCAGCATTAGGCTCTTCTCCAGTGAGTCCTTCCTTCTCATTAGGTGGCCAAAGTATTTGAGTTTCATCTTCAGGATCTGGCCTTCTAAAGAGCAGTCAGGGTTGATCTCCTCTAGGACTGATCGGTTGGATCGCCTTGCAGTCCAAGGGACTCGCAGGAGTCTTCTCCAGCACCATATTTCAAAGGCCTCAATTCTTTGGCGCTCAGCCTTCCTTATGGTTCAACTTTCACAGCCATACATTGCAACTGGGAAAACCCTAGCCTTGACTATACTCACTTTTATTGGCAGGGTGATGTCTCTGCTTTTTAGTATGCTGTCTAGATTTGCCATAGCTTTCCTCCCCAGGAGCAAGCATCTTTTAATTTCTTGGCTGCAGTCCCCATCTGCAGTGATCTTGGAGCCCAGGAAAATAAAATCTGTCACTACCTCCATTGGTTGATTGGGGTCTGGCTTATTTGAAGGACCCCCATAGTTCATATGAATCGTCTTCCATAATTTACTCACAGAGTTGGCATTCAATCTATAGCCTTCAAAGATATGTGTTTTTCCAGTGATGGCTAAATAATGAGTGGAATTCTCTCCTAAAAGAATAAATTTAGCTTCCTCTTAATTATTTTTAAATGGGCTTTAAATAAGCCACCTTGGAAGACCTGTTCTCTTTATCCCACACATACAAAGGTGCATTGTGACATTGCAATGCTACAATAAATGCTTGGCCCCCTTCCAGAAGATGCAATTGATTTTGATCACACTTTTATTGATATCAGTTTCTCATAAAATAAATTATTTGATGGTTTGTTTCAGTGATGGTATTCAGCCGGTTCTATCCGGTTCATGTGAACCGGTAGCGGTGGCTGTGGGAGGCTCCACCCACCTGCCCGGACATCATCACGTCCCGTTTTTGAAGCTCTGCACATACGCAGAAGATCCTACGCATGCGCGGAGGTCGCACATGTGCTCACATTTGCGAACTGGTAGCGAAGGTAAGTGAATACCACCCCTGGTTTGTTTACTAAATAATATTATACGTCTGCGCATGTAAGCAGTGAAATCTGGGTGGCAAAGACAAAAACATAGTGCATAATGTAGATAAACTAAAAACCAAGCAAGAATTAGGTTTAAATTTTAATAGGCATCACTTGAGGGTAGAAAAGGCAAAGGGATTGGGAAATACCTGTATTTGGTCCCAGGTTGCCCACAGGCTGAGCCTCAGTTTTAGGGTTCTTGTCTGCAAAACCAGATATGTTGGCAAAAATAGCCACAGTGCGAGTGAAACAGAGTTTTTAAAAAAAGTTTTTAAAATTTTTTTACACAAACACACATACAAACATACAATGTATTTTTTCTGAACAGAGTATTTGGCCAGATCAAATTTTTACAGTTTTTAGTCCTTTCAACTAAATTACAATTTCTATACTTCCTTTTTTGCCGTAATATTTATTCTCTCTATTTTTTTTAGAACCAATATTACCCCTTCATCTTAACTTTCCCTTCCCTTCTATATTGTACCCCTCAAATTTAAAATCTCACCTAATATGATTCCTAGTATTTCCTTATATTCCTTTATTATAATTACTGATGTTTTCCATTGTTATCTATTTCAATATCCATCAATATCCAGAGTTAACAACACTTGATAGGAAAAACAGGTCAATTGGGAAGCAGCGTTAGAAATGTGCAAATGCTTCAATATTCAAATTGGTGATATATTTCGAGAGTCCAGGTAATCCTTGGCTTGCAACAGTCCCTTCAGTGACCGTTCAAAGTTACAACGGCACTGAAGAAACTTATGTGACTTTCGTGACCTATGAGCATTTTTCACCCTTACGACCATTACAGCATCCCCATGGTCGGATGATCTAATTTCAGACGCTTGGCAACTGACACACATTTATGACGATTGCAGTGCCCCGGGATCATGTGATCAGCTTTTGTGACCTTCTGACAAGCAAAGTCAACGGGGAAGCCAGATTCACTTAACAACCATGTTGCTAACTCAACAACTGCAGTGATTCATTCAACAACTGTGGCAAAAAGGAGGACCCAGTTGTGGGGGCAATAAACTGACTTTGTATAAATATACAAAAGGATGAAGGCTATTGCTTAGCACATTGTAAGCCGCCCTGAGTCTCCGGAGAAGGGCGGCATATAAATCAAATTAAAAAAAAAAAAAAACAGGTCGTAAAAGGGGACTTAACAAATGTCTCCCTTAGCAACATAAATTTTGGGCTCAATTGTGGTCGTAAGTCATATTCAAAAGCTGATCCACATATCATTCCTTTATGTTAGTTTAGTCCTTTGACATGATGACCGAAAATGATATAAGAATAAATTAGTAGTATTTTATGTCTACATCAGAAGGGTTTTTGAAAAATGACTTATTTCAGACTTCTGGCATGGAATGCAATGCTCAGGCTTTCTAATTTTTATTGTGTTGGCTAATTATAGTAATGGGATGAATTAAACAATAGCTTGTGTCATCTGCCCATCTTATAGATAACACAGCATGAATTCCTTAGGCACTAAACCATTTGCTTTTTATGCAGCAATCATTTCTTGGCAATTAAATAACCCAACAAATCATCTGTCACTCTTGATGTCTGCATAGAATCGGTGCTCATTATTTTAATCAAATGTATCTTTTCATTTCAGCCAAAGAAGGAGATCTGCCAACCCGGTGACTTGGTGAGCGTTTTGTGATGTAATGCCAGGAGAAAGGCATCAACTAAAAACAAAAATAAGGTTGGGATAAAATTTATTTACATTTACATGTGCCCGCTGGCTTCCCGTGAAACTGTCAGCAATCCCAGTTATGGCAAACTTGAGGTGTTGTATTAGCTTTGGGCTTTCAGAACTTCTACACCACAAACTTTTGATCATGTGGATGTCTCTAGATAACGGATTGTCCTTTGCAGGTTTCCAAGGACTGTCCTTTGTAGAGTAGACTCATGATTCCCCCAGGGGTAGGCTTCAAAAATTTTAGCAAAGGGTTCTCTGCCCAGTTGCTGGGTGGGCATGGCCATGATGGGTGTGGCCTAATCGGCCGCCTGAACCATGGTATGGGGGCGTTTTTGCCCTCCCTGTGCTCCAGAGGCTTTCCTTGAGCCTCTGGGAGGGAAAAAACGGCCTCCCCAGGCTCCGGAGGCCCTCTGGAGGCTGGAAATGGGCCTGTTTCCTGCCTTCCTAAACTTCTGGTAGGCCTGTTTTTCGCCTTCCCCGAGCCTCCACATGCACCCTGGACTTACCTGCATCCAAAGCAGGCCGCGTGGGGACTCCTGGGAGGGGCCAGCCAGGAGTGGGATTTTGGGGTTCTCCGAACTGCACAGAATCTTAGCTAGAGGTTCTCCCAAACCCCTCTGAACCCCCAGCAGCCCACCCATGGATTCTGCCCCCCAGTGATTTCTAAGCCTCCATTCCTATTATTAATGGATGCATGAATGAAAAGATAAGGTTTCTGTAACTACTGTGCAGGACATTTTTCTATCGTGCTATTGTCTTTTCTCTTTTGTAGTATTTGACTTGTGCTAGTTATTAAGCTATTAATTGGATTTTAATTAGGCATTTATTAGAGTTTTTTAAGTTCTGAAAAACCTTCTGAGAGTTCCCCCACTCTATTCACAAGCCTGCCTAACTGTGAGAGATTAAGTATTAGCCTAGTTGACAAATCACGAAAGTGAAATACCTAGACCACCCAGAATACTTTATAATTCCGGAGTCTTTCTTTGCATCCATCCTACAAAAGCTTTATGGCTTTAGATAATCTTGAGGAATAGCTGATAGCTTTTAAAAGGAAAAAAAAAAAGATATACAGAGAAATATCAGTATATATTAGGCAACATAGAGCAGGAGAATAATTATGTCCATGTCTACTTAGAATTCAATCCTACTTCAATTGATGGATTTTAATTTTAGTTATAAACACAGAACTGCAGCCGAATATAAGCTACAAAATATATCTGGAGGAGTTAACAGACAAGAAAGATAGAGAGCATAGGAAGAATCTATGTAAATACAACTATGTATGCTCTGAAGCCTGATTTCTAGGACAACTCAGGATTAAAGGATAAAGGGATTGGACAATATGGAGTCTGAATTATGCTTATTTTTTTGTTAGAAGAATTTTTCTATTAGTATAGTCAGACTGATTTTTTACACAGGTAGTCCTTGACGTCAGTGGTAAAATCCAAATTTTTTTACTACCGGTTCTGTGGGCGTGGTTTGGTGGGCATGGTGTGGTGTGGCAGGCATGGCAGGGGAAGGATACTGCAAAATCTCCATTCCCTCCTCACTCCTGGTGGAAGGATATTGCAAAATCTCCATTCCCACCCCGCTCTGGGGCCAGCCAGAGTTGGTATTTGCCGGTTCTCCAAACTACTCAAAAATTCCGCTACTGGTTCTCCAGAACCTATCAGAACCTGATGGATTTCACCCCTGCTCGATGTACAGCCACAACTGAACCCAAAATTTCCATTGCTAAATGAGACAGCGGTTAAGTGAGTTTTGCCCCATTTTACGAACTTTCCTGCCACAGTTGTTAAGCGAATCGCAGCAGTTGTTAACTTAGCAACATGGTTGTAAAGGGAAAATCGGGTTCTTTCACTGACTTTGCTTGTCAAAAGGCATGACCCCAAGACACTGCAACTGTCATGAATGCATGCCAGTTGCCAAGCATCTGAATTTTGATCACATGACCATGGGGATGCTGTAATGGCCGTAAGTGTGAAAAATGGTCATTCACTTGTTCAGTGCCATTGTAACCTTGAACCGTCACTAAATGAATGATTGTAAGTCGAGGACTATCTGTAGTAGTTCGGTAGAAGTAATGAAGTAGAAAAGGTTCACACACCTTTTAGGTTGTAGGTTAACAGGAGGAAGCAGGGGATGGAGATCAGATATGAGGTTGTAGGCATCATAGAGAAATTGCTGATGTTCATGCCTAGAAGGGAACCTATTGAATCTCCTTTTCACCCCATTTTGTCTTTCTCTGCTTGCAAATGTTCCACCAATATGTGCAGAGCAGAGCAGGTGCATTTCTGGATCATTTCAAATCAGCTTTGTCTATTTGTCTGCCTTTAGGCACAGAATTCTGGCCTGAATTTTTCCCACAATGGATTCTATGGTTAAATAATTCATAGGGCCATTCAGGGAGCACATTGACTTAAACAGATTAGAAATGCATGGTGAGTCCTCCATTTTCCTTTCTTTAAGCATTACCTCGTGTCTTCACAGTAGTTTGGAGGTCTTTATAGAGATTCTGTTTCTCTTGCAGCATTTCCTGGAACGACCATATGACATTGCTTATGGAAGAATAGGGGATGCTACCTCTGCAAAGAGCCCGGGCTATTGTAAATACAAGGGACATCCCTCTTGTGCTTTAAAAATAAGATGCATTTTATTTCTCCGGATCAATCATGGAGATTACAGGCTCCCTAAGATCAGCAGAGTGCGCTCTGTTTGTTCATCACCCCTCCAAGGTGGTTTTTGGTCCAACCGGACCTCCCGGCAGCTTGGATTTTGGCATGTTCCATGGAACCCTGCAGGACACTGTTATATTGCCATGGTGTTAGCCATACCCTCAGACTTCATTTTTTTAATGAGCATTCATCTATCTGTGAGTCATGGATCTGCTGGGGACAAATATGCAGATCAGTACAGGTAGTCCTTGATTTACAACCACAATTGAGCCCAAAATTTATGTTTCTAAGTGAGAAATTTGTTAACTGAAGTTTCGCCCCATTTTACAACTTTCCTTACCACATTTGTTAAGTGAATCATTGCCGTTTGTTAAGTTAGTAACATGATGGTTAAGTGAATCTGGCTTCCCTATTGACTTTGCTTGTCAGAAGGTCGCAAAAGGGGAACTCATGACTCCAGGACATAAATATGAACCAGTTGTCAAACATCCAAATGTAAATCGTGTGACCGTGAGAATGCTGCAATGGTCATAAGTGTGAAAAATAGTAGCAAGTCACTTTTTCCAATGCCGTTGTAATTTCGAATGGTCACTACTTCTGGTAGCAATTGGTTAATTGTTCTCACTGTTAGGAAGTTTCTCCTTAATTCCAGGTTGCTTCTCTCTTTGATTAGTTTCCATCTCTTGCTTCTTGTCCTACCTCCAGGTGCTTTGGAGAATAAATTTACTCCCTCTTCTCTGGGGCAGCCCCTCAAATATTGGAAGGCTGCTATCATGTTGCCCCTAGTTCTACTTTTTACTGGACTAGCCATACCCAATTCCTGCAACCGTTCTTGGTATGTTTTAGCCAGTGGTGGGATTCAAATAATTTAACAACCAATTCTCTGCCCTAATGACCGGCTGGGTGAGTATGGCCATGGTGGGCATGGCCAGGGGGTATGACAGGCAGAACTGGGCCTCCTGCACCCCCCTGGGAGCAAAAATGGGCTGCAGAGGGGTGTGTCATTTCCCCTGCCCCGTTTTGGGCCTAGTAGGCCTCTCTGCAGCCTCCTGGGAGCAAAAATGGGTCGGGGGGGCATGCTGCACCCCCACACCCCATTTTGGGCCTAGTAGGCCTCCCTGCACTTACCTGGGAGCCAAAATGGGGTACATGGGGACTCCTGGAAGGGGTGGGGAGGGAAGGGGCCATCCAGCAATTTAACTACCGGTTCACCTGAACTGTCTCGAACCGGCAGAATCCCTCCATTGGTTTTAGCCCCTAATCATCTTTGTTGCTCTTCTCTGCGCTCTTTCCAGAATCTCAACATACAGTGGACTGTTGTAAGTCGAGGACTACCTGTATATCTGTGATGATGCAGCTACACCTCTATCAACGCACGACCACAACAGATCCTAAGAAAGATGGCAAATGATGGGTAGCACTAGGACCTTAAAAAAAGATTTCACACAGGGAAGGCTGTTCACTGCAGGTCTTTTTTCCAGGGACTCCTCTAATAGATAATACTAATGCTAAGGACTGCTGAAAACTCTGTAGAACTGCAGCCTCACTGAAATGGGTTGTTGATGATGAGGATGATGAACCAGGTCTCCTGGGAAGGTCTGTAGAAGTTCTAAATTTATTCTCAGTCAGAGTTGTTCCAAGCTTGTTAACAGCCGGGAGCAGAGGTCAGGATATTCGCGTCATGATTTTATTTAGTTTGCGGTTTCCAGGGCTTTACTAGGATGAAGTTTTATATAGAATAAATATTTTATTTTGTTCCCCATAAAAGTGAAACAGTGGGCAACTTAATCACCTTTTAAGTACTGCGGAAGCCATGAAAAATGCAGCAGTCGCAACCTCTGGTATTAGTTTCTTTGAAGACTTAGTGGTAGGGCACATTTTTCCCCCCCCCTGTGGTATCCTATAAATTAGAATGGCTGACAATGTAGATTTGCATATTGGAGAACCTGATGCTCCTATCTTCTCCATCTTGCTCCACAGAAGATACATAATTCCCCCTCTCAATCCCTACCACTCAAATTCAGAGAAACTATTGAGTGAGTTATAAATTTACAGAGAGACAGAAAGTGATGTTCTGAATGGCTTCGAAACATGATCGCTTCTGCATAAAAAGCCTCTAAATTTTAATCACTGAATAAATCATCTGGGTAGAGGTTGACAGTAACATAATATGAGAGCTTGGGGGCTAAGTTCAGAACAGTGTTTCAGATGCTTATTTTTAAGGACGTTTTTTTTTGTTGTGTATGTGCGGTGTCTATTTCTCTATTTCTCTCTAATATCTCACCTTGCTGCTCTCTTGTTTCTCCATTATTAACCTGTTCGATTTTGCTGCTGTTGTTTAGTTGCCAGTTGATTTTTTTTTTTTTTTTGACAGAAAAGGGGCTTTAGAAAATGTAGCTTGGGCAAAGTCTGTTGTCAATCATTTTAAAAAATTGCTTATTTTGATGTTAATGTCTGAGGGAAACAAGGGAAGCACTTCTCTAAAATAGATTTTTTGGGGGAACCCCCCCCTCGACTCTGCTTTTATAGCTTAAAGCTGTGTTTCATAAAATGTGAATCATGACCACCATGGTGTTAAGAGTTGTCAGGCTCTTCCTTTTATTTCTTTCTGAGCAGGCCTGCTAGTTTGAAGAACAGAGGGAACGGAAAGAAAGGAGGAAAGAAAATGATTGTTATTTCATCGACGGTGAACTGGGGGGAAGAGAGAAAGGACCCCAATGTATAGGCTGACAGAATTTTTGCAAGCTGCAGTGCCGTAAGAAATTAGAATTAGAATTAGAATGGAATGGAATGGAATGGAATGGAATAGAATAGAATAGAATAGAATAGAATAGAATAGAATAGAATAGAATAGAATAGAATAGAATAGAATAGAATAGAATAGAATTCTTTATTGGCCAAGTGTGATTGGACACACAAGGAATTCGTCTTTGGTGCATATGCTCTCAGTGTACCTAAAAAGAAAAGATACGTTCTTCAAGAATCATAAGGTGCAATACTTAATGATAGTCATAGGGTACAAATAAGCAATCGAATCATACTAGGAAACAATCAATATAAATCGTAAGGATACAGCAACAAATTACAGCCATACAGTCATAAGTGGGAGGGGATGGGTGATAGGAACGATGAGAAGATTAATAGTAGTAGTAATGCACACAGTGAATAGTTTGACAGTGTTGAAGGAATGATTTGTTTAGCAGAGTGATGGCGTTCGGGGAAAAAACTGTTCTTGTGTTTAGTTGTTCTGGTGTGCAGTGCTCTATAGCGTCTTTTTGAGGGTAGAAGTTTAAACAATTTATGTCCAGGGTGCAAGGGGTCTGTAAATATTTTCTTATGTAATGTAATCTTATGTTATGAAATGTAAAAGAGAAACTGATGTACTGATACCCTCTTTTCTTTTCCTTTTTTACCCTGATTTTAGTGAATGACAGTGTCCAGCTTCCAAAGGGAAATTCAGATTTCAGGAATTATGCAAAAGTAAGCAGGTTCCTCCTTCCTACTAAAACAATACAGTTTTGTTTGTAGATGTTTCTTTACAGTATTTCTAAGGAATACATTAAATATATTCATTAGAATGTATTAAATTATTTTAATGTGTACCGCTGTGCCATCGCTATTTTCTTGGCATCAAGATTGATTGACTGATTGTCCAACTTTAACTTCAATGAAATCATTAGTTTTATCATCAGTAGGGGGAGGGGTAGAGTTATCATAATATTCCAGAGTTTGAGAAGTGTTGTTTTAGAGATTGGAGATATATATATATATATATATATATATATATATATATATATATATATATATATATGTATATATATGTATATATATGTATATATATGTATATATATGTATATATATGTATATATATGTATATATATGTATATATATGTATATATATGTATATATATGTATATATATGTATATATATATATAGTCACTTTGAGTTTGAATCGAGGATCAAACCATCCCTTGTTTGGTCTCTGTTTATCAGCCCCATCCAAAAATCTTAACCTGAATTTCCTGAGAGTAGAGAATGATTGCAAGTCATTGATGTTACTCATTTGTTTAAAATCTGTTTAAATATCTGCCAAAAGGAAGGTCCCCAAATGTTTGCTTATTCTGGAATCTTGTATGATGTAATGCAAGTAATATTGCAGACGTGCATGCTATACAGGAAGTCCTAGACTTACAACCATTCATTTAGTGACCGTTCAGAGTTACAGCGGTACTGAAAAACAAATGACGAATGACTTGTCCTCGCATGTATGACGGCATACCCATAGTCACATGATCAAAATTTGGGCACTTGGCAACTGGCATGTATTTATGACGATAGCAGCCTCCTGTGGTCATGTGATTGCCATTTGTGACTTTCCCTTCTAGCATCTGACAAGCAAAGGCAATAGAATGGAATGGATTACTTTCTATTGGCCAAGTGTGACTGGACCAGTGCTGGGATTCAAAATTTTTTACTACCGGTTCTGTGGGTGTGGCTTGGTGGGCGCAGCATGGCATGGTGGGTGTGGCACAGTGGGCCTGGCATGGCATGGTGGGCGTGGCTTGGTGGGCGTGGCAGGGGAAGGTTACTGCAAAATTCCCATTTCCTCCTGATCAGCTGGGACTCGGGAGGAAGAAAATAGATGGGGGCAGGGCCACTCAGAGGTGGAATTTACCAGTTCTCCAAACTACTCAAAATTTCTGCTACCGGTTCTCCAGAACTGGTCAGAACTTGCTGAATACCACCTCTGGATTGGACACATGAGGAATTTGTCTCCAGTGCCTAAGGTCTCAGTGTACGTTCAAGCAATAAACTGATAACTCATAAGTCATGAGATACATTCATAAATCACAAAATGCAACCAACAAAATCACAGTCATAAAATACCAATAGGAGTAGGTGCTAGGAAAGATGAAAAGGATGATAATAATACAGATGAAAAGGGTAATAGTGATACAGTTAAATATGCCTAATAGTTAGATATTTATTTATTTTATTTATTTATTTAATTAAATTTCTATACTGCCCTTCTCCAATAGGACTCAGGGCGGTGCACAGCCTAACTAAAAACAGAGCATACAAAATTTAAAAACAGTATTAAAATAATTAAATATTTTGGCCGTAATTAAAACAACCCAATTTAAAATCAATTTAAAATTTAGCTCAAGCCAGCCCAGCTAGTTGAAATAAATAGGTTTTCAGGGCCCGACGAAAAATCTGGAGGTCTGTTATTATCCGTAACTCTGGGGGAAGGTTGTTCCAGAGGGTAGGCGCCGTCACAGAGAAGGCTCTCCCCCTGGGGGTCGCCAGCTGACATTGTCTGGCGGACGGCACCCTGAGGAGGCCCACTCTGTGCGAGCGTACTGGCCGGTGGGAGGCTATTGGTGGCAGAAGGCGGTCTCGTAAGTACCCCGGCCCTAAGCCATGGAGTGCTTTAAAGGTGGTCACCAACACCTTGAAGCGCACCCGGAAGACCACCGGGAGCCAGTGCAGCTCACGCAGGAGAGGTGTCACATGGGAGCGCCTCGTCGCCCCCATAATCCCCCGCGCAGCCGCGTTCTGGACCAGCTGGAGCCTCCGGGTGCACCCCAGGGGGAGCCCCATGTAGAGAGCATTGCAGTAGTCCAGGCGGGAAGTGACTAGTGCCTGAGTGACTGTGCGTAGAGAGTCCCGATCTAGAAAGGGGCGCAACTGGCGTATCAGGCGAACCTGATAAAAAGCCCCCCTGGCCACGGCCGTCAAATGATCTTCTAGAGACAGCCGTGCGTCCAGGAGGACGCCCAAGTTGCGAGCCCTCTCCGTGGGGGCGAGTAATTTGCCCCCAATAGCCAGCGATGGCGTCAGCTGGCTATATCGGGACGCTGGAAGCCACAGCCACTCGGTCTTGGAGGGGTTGAGTCAGAGCCTGTTTCTCCCCATCCAGGCCCGCACGGCCTCCAGACACTGGAACATCACTTCAAGGGCATTGTTGGGGTGGCCTGGGGTGGAGATGTACAGCTGGGTGTCATCAGCGTACTGATGGAACTCCACCCCGAAGCCACGGATGATCTCACCCAGCGGCTTTACATAAATGTTGAACAGAAGGGGCGAGAGGACCGACCCTTGCGGCACCCCACAAGCAAGGTGTCTCGGGGTCGACCGCTGCCCCCCCGTCAACACAGATTGCGACCGGTCAGAGAGGTAGGAGGAGAACCACCGCAGAACGGTGCCCCCCACCCCCAACCCCGCCAACCGGTGCAACATGATACCATGGTCGATGGTATCAAAAGCCGCTGAGAGGTCTAACAGGACCAGGATAGAGGAGCAACCCCTATCCCGAGCCCTCCAGAGATCATCCACCAATGCGACCAATGCCGTTTCCGTGCTGTGCCCAGGCCGGAAGCCGGACTGGAGCGGGTCTAGATAGACAGTTTCATCCAGATACCGGGGAAGCTGTTGCGCTACCACACTCTCAACAACCTTCGCAACGAAGCGAAGGTTGGAGACTGGACGATAGTTAGCCAAAACAGCCGGATCCAGAGAGGGCTTCTTGAGGAGGGGCCTCACAACCGCTTCTTTCAAAGCGGCCGGCAGGACCCCCTCACCCAAAAAAGCATTAACAATCTTCTGGAGCCAGCCTCGTGTCACCTCCCGGGAAGCCAGTACCAACCAGGAGGGACACGGGTCCAATAAACATGTGGTCGCGTTCAGCCGTCCCAGGACCCTGTCCATGTCCTCGGGAGCCACAGGATCGAACTCCCCCCAGATAACACTCTCAAGACCTGCCTCAGTCATCCCGTCTGGACATACCCAGTCAGAGGCCAGCCCTTCCCGAATCTGAGCGATTTTGTCATACAGATACTGCACGAAATCCTCAGCTCGGCCCTGCAAGGGGTCATCCCGCGCTTCCAGATGGAGGAGGGAGCGGATCACCCTAAACAGGGCGGCCGGGTGATTATCTGATGACGTGATAAGAGTGGCAAAATAGCTAGATTTTGCCGCTTTTATCGCCACTAGGTAGGTCTTAATATGAGACCTCACCAGTGTTCGGTCGGATTCGGAGCGGCTGGTCCTCCAGCTACTCTCCAGGCGTCTTTTCCGGCGTTTCATCTCCCTAAGCTCCTCGGAGAACCAAGGAGCTAGGTGAGTTCGGTGCCGGGTCAGAGGCCGCAAAGGCACGACACGGTCCAAGGCCCCGGCAGCCGCACTATCCCAGGCAGCCACCAGATCCTCAGCCGAGTCATGAGCCAGAGTCTCAGGAAATGGCCCAAGCTCCATCTGGAACCTATCAGGGTCCATCAGGCGCCTGGGGCGGAACCCTCCAGGGGTATTCTTAGGCATAATATTCTTAGGCATAATATTCTTAGGCATAAGAGAGTGCTGTGGGAATTAGGTGTTTAGCAGGGTGATGGCATGGGGAGGGGGGAAACTATCTTTGTGTCTAGTTGTTTTGGCATGCAGTGTGCCCTATAACGGCGTCCTGTGGGGTGAAGTTGAAGCAGTTTATGTCCAGGATGTGAAGGGTCTGTAGATATTTTCTCAATCCTCTTTCTGGCTCATGCAGTATGCAGGTCCTCAGTGGAAGGTAGGCGGATTGGGAAAGCTGCATTCACATATTGAGCTCACAGTTGAATTAAGAATTCCAGTGATTCTTTTAACAACGGTTGCAAAAAAGGTTGTAAAATTGGGTGCGACTCATTTAATAACTGCTTTGCTTAGCTACAAAAGTTCTGGATCCAATTGTAGTGATAAATCAAGGATATAACCAGTATATAACGAGTCAGCAATAGCATGCATACAGTTTGGAAAGCTTTGTTGTTTCAAGGGGTCTCAAGGGGTTACAGGTGCGCCTCTTGAACTATTTCCTGTTATTTCATTTATCTATCTATCTATCTATCTATCTATCTATCTATCTATCTATCTATCTATCTTCCATCCATCTATCATCTATCCATCCATCCATCCATCCATCCATCGTCTATCCATCCATCCATCCATCTATCATCCATCCATCCATCATCCATCCATATCTATCTATCTATCTATCTATCTATCTATCTATCTATCTATCTATCTATCATCCATCTATCATCCATCCATCCATCATCCATCTATCCATCCATCCATCCATCCATTCATCTATCATCTTCCATCCATCTATCATCTATCCATCCATCCATCCATCGTCTATCCATCCATCCATCCATCCATCATCCATCCATCCATCCATCATCCATCCATATCTATCTATCTATCTATCTATCTATCTATCTATCTATCTATCTATCTATCTCTATCTATCTATCTATCTATCTATCCATCTATCTATCTATCTATCTACCATCCATCTATCATCTATCCATCCATCCATTGTCCATCCATCCATCCATCCATCCATCCATCATCCATCCATATCTATCTATCTATCTATCTATCTATCTATCTATCTATCTATCTATCTATCTAATCTATTCAATCCATATCTAGGTTATTTCATTTCTTTAGCTAATTTTATTTTAGATTATTTTCAAGAAATTTGAGGAAGATTATTTAGTCTGAAATAACATGCTCCGTTGCCATTATCCCTACAGTAGCTTTGATGACAGCTTGATCCATATATTTAAACCTACTGTTTGCAGTTTATTTTCCTTTTCGCCCAGGTGGCTATATTCTTGACAACTGAGATTAATATTTCATGCATCAGATGAAGCCAACTCTAGTCCATGAAGGTTTATGCCTTAATAAATTTTTGAGTTTTCCTTCCAAGTGTTACAGCAATACTCTATCTTGATCCTTGGCTTGATATCATTCATATAATGATTGATTCTTTAAGTTCATTTGGTGGCTGTTTATTTCTCACTGGGATCTATGGAAAGATTTATTCATTTTCCGCTGATTGCTGTTGTTTCTGCAAAATGACTATAAGAATGGATTAACCTTTTTTTAAAAAGTGTACTGTTTTAGCCTTCATTGTACTATGGCCAATTTTATATCTATAGGATGAAGGAGCTGTGATTTCTGGACTTTGTGCCCATTTATGCAGTGTGCTATTAAGCATGACCAAGAATAAAAATATATTCTGTCCAGATCCAGACTTAACTAAATGGATTATGTTATGAACAAATTTCATGGGCCAGCTAACATTTCACACATTATGTCCCCAGGACTCTCTCTAGGATGGTGAGATGTAATTTTTAGCAAGTTATCAGTGCAGAGAAGCATACAAATTGTCAATTTTCACTCCTGGATGAAGTGAATGGATGAAAATCTGCCATTATAATAACATAAAGAAATCTAAATAACTTGTAAATAAATATGAGTAATGAAATAGATGTTCATGACCTTCCCTTTAAAATGGTATTTAAGATTTAATATTTTGAACTTGTGAATGAAATTCTATGGAAAATAGAAGACATCCATAGTTTTCAAAAAAGCTCCAAAAAGGATTATACACTTGAGACTTGCTGTTTCCACATTTCATGTAGACCTCGTTTAGTGACCGCCTCATAGTGATTGTTCATGATAACTTTACAATTGTTCCTTGGATTTACAACCTTCATAGGTCCGTAAAGCAAAGAAAAGTGGAAGGAAGTTGATAAGCACAATTTATGGTTTCATGTAGAGACTGCTTCATTTAATGACTGAGTTGCTGGCCCCAATTGTAGTCATTAAACAAGGACTACCTATAGTGGGAAATTTCTTAAGACAACTTTGCAGTTATAGAGCAATCTGAAAAAAAGATTTGTCTAGTGCAAATGCTATATAAAAGCTTCACCACTGACATTGGTACCTGTCATTCAAAACACTAATCAGTCAATTCTTCTTAACGCTTTTATTTCTGGATAGTGGCTAAATTAGATTAAACAAATAAATCACTTGATGGTTGAGACTGGGAAGCAAAAAAAGGAAGCACTTCCCTACACAGTACTGCCAGACACTGCCACAACATACAATGATGGATGCTAGGTTAACATGGTTTTGAAATAGATTAGACCATTTAATGGTGGATAGTTCCATCAACGGCTATACGTTATTAGCTATAATGTATAATTACTAAAAATAGATCTCTACGCCTAGAAATAGTGTTGGTGTCGGTAGTCATAAAATATCTAGTTCCAAATATGACAGGAATACGTCCCTGTCATAATGAGGTTTTGTGAGATTCTACATATGTGAGGTCAAAAAGAATTACATCAGGCTCCCAGAAATTATTGCTTTGTAGTTATATGTTGAAATTTTCTTTAATATGAGATCCAGGATCACCAAAACCTGAGGACTGCTATGAACCTAAGTTGTATGGAAACTCATGGCCATTGGTTCTTTTCAATTCTGTGTGCTTATTTAGGACGACGATGTAAAATAGCTTGATGGTATGATTATGTACCTTCAAGTCATTTTCCTACTGGCCACCTTGATAGATTTTGTCCATGATGATCTATTCCTAACCTGGTCTTTCAAGTCTTCCAACAATGTCTTCCTGAAATCCATCTTTGAGCTGGTCATCCTCTTCTTTTTCCTTCCTACTTTCCTGTCATTAAAACATTTTCCAGAGAGAAAGATCTTCACATAATGTGTCTAAAGGATGAAAATTTGAGCCTGGTCATTTATGCCTCAGGTAAGAACTGCCCAACTATGTACAGTCCACATATCTGGTCTCTCTCTCTCTCTCTCTCTCTCTCTCTCTCTCTCTCCCTCCCTCCCTCCCTCCCTCCCTTCCTCCCTCTCTCCCCTCTGTCACACACACACACACACTCACACACAATTTATGACTAAATGCTTCTCTCCAACTGATTTTATTTTATTTCCAGATTGGCCTCTGGGACCAGATTAAAATCTCCATCCCTGCCATGGCTCATGTTTTGATTTATAATCTCAGGAGACAATAGATTATGGCAATGTATCTTTCTCCACCACCCATGTTTTTTTTTAAATTAACATTATATTGTAGGAAAAGGTGCTACAATAGATAAACATTTCTACGCCAGCTCCAAGTCAAGTTGACTGGAGTTCTCCTTTCATGATTTAAAATCAGTAAATACGTTGCTTCTTGGAGATTTCCAAGCCAGACAAGATAAATGGCCCCATCACATCCAAGCCTGGTGGGTCATTATTTATTTTTTTTGAGATAAATTGTTGGCTGGAAAGATTGTTGAATTGAATAGCAATATAGATTGTCAATTCATAATTGCCTGGACACAGAACAACCTCAAACAGAGAATGGTGGAGAAACACCGGGGGTATTTAGGTCAGATTTATGCCTTAAAAACCACAGTTTTCTGTCCCTGTTTTCTAAATTTCTTTGGATATACTAATGTGCTATTTGGCATTTCAGTTAAAGACCCATGGAAAAGGCCAATTTAGCCATACATTTTGTCTCTTTGTTTGTTTGTGCTGCACTAGGATAAAGAAGAACATGTTAGCCAATCCTCACATCAACTCTTCTTTTAAAAATGATGCTTTCTCAGATGGTAACTATGGACCTCTGCTGCATCTTGTCCGCTTGAAATGCAAATTCAGTCCTGTTAGAGAGAAACATTGCACATAACAATAGAAATATAGCACATCATCTAAAAACAATTTCACATACGGAGAAGGTTGCAGTTCAATTCGAAATTGTAATGTTCTATTCTACAGGGCTGGCCTGAAGAGATGCATAAATTATTGACAATGACAATAAAGAGCTCTTTCTGGGTTTAATGATTTCTGTAGTATATTATTTATTTTATACATTTATATCCCTGCCTTTCTTTTCAGTTGGATCCTCAAGGAAACTAACAATGATTAAGTGCAAAATAGACAAAGAATAATGTTAAATCAAGACCAAAACAATAAAGAGAATTGACATATATATCTTAACAGATATGCTAAACCTGAGAAATGTGGATCCCAAACCTACTCCTGAATGAGTACATTCTGCATTTTTGAAGACATTTAGCAGGATATCACTTTCTGCACACCAGGAAAATGAACTTCTAACAGAAGGACATCTTCAGAAAGGGTATCCTTTGCAGAACAGAACAGAACAGAACAGAACAGAACAGAACAGAACAGAACAATAGAGTTGAAAGTGACCTTGAAGGCCTTCTAATCCAATCCCTTGCACAAGCAGGAAACCCTATACCATTTTAGACAAATGGCTGTCCAATCTCTTCCTAAAAACCTCCAGTAATGGAGCATCCACAACTTCTGGACGGAAGTCGTTCCACTGGTTTATTGTTCTCACTGTCAGGAAGTTTCTCCTTAGTTCTAGGTTGCTTCTCTTGATTAGTTTCCATCCATTGCTTCTTGTCCTGCCTTCTGGTGCTTTGGAAAATAGGTTGGATCCCCCCCTCTTATTTGTGGCAGCCCCTCAAATATTGGAACACTGCTGTCAAATTCTTAATGGGATAGGCAGTCTCTTGAGTGTTCAGGCCTTAAGTTATTTTTGGAGTTAAAGGTGAACCCACCATCTTAAACTGTAGCCAAAAACAATTTATAATAAGTATAATAGCATCCAGTGATCCCCATTACTTTGCATTTGTGTTATGTTATTGACTTTACTATAAACTGGATTGTATACCTTGAAAATATGGTGAGGTATCAGTGTTTTAATGTGAAATCAGTGGTGATGTAAACAGTAATCCTAGTAGTAACCCTATGTAGTAGATTGTAATTGAGAAGTAATGTGAATTTTATACTTGTACCATTTACTCCAAGCCTGAGTCAAAGAGTGAAGGAAGTCAAGTTGGGTCAAATTTACATCTTCTGAGACCACAAAGTCAACTTTTACTCAGTTTTGTTCAGCTCACTGGAGCAGTAAATACATTTCATCCCTTCAGTTGGCATAACCTTCACTGCTACATGTGAATGTTTTCTCTTCTTCTGGTGTAAGAGCCCTTTTTCCAGTTCACCAATCTGCCCAAAGTCAATGTGACAGACCGGCAGGTCTTGGCTCTGAACTGACTTATGGTGTTTACAGTTCCAGTACTGAAATCCTGTCACATCAGTGACTTGAGCCTGAATGATCCAAATAGATCTAAGTAGAATGCAATAAGATGGTCATTCTAAGCTTCATCGGCAATTGCAGCCTAGCTTTCAAGAGGCTTTGTTCAAAGTGCAGAAAAATCGTACATTTCCTCCATTATTATTAATGCAGACATACTGCATATCAGAGATGGGTTTCAGCGGGTTCTGACCAATTCTGGAGAACCAGTTCAGAGAACTGCCACACCCACCAAGCTACACCCACAGAACCGGTAGTAAAAATTTTTGAAACCCACCACTGCTGCATATCATCAATTAAGGCTGCTATCATTAATTAAAGCGGATCTTAGCTTTGTTTTAGTACATTATTTAGGCTCTCTGATATTGTAGTACATGTTTAACTGCCATATACAGTATGCACTGATGATATATTCACATTCAGATTTGTTTGCTTTTGATGACAGGACATGGACATCTACAATATTTCCAAATGCCTAAGAAGACTTTTAGATTGGATACTTATTTATTTGTTTGTACCCCACCTTTATTATTTTTTTAAAATAATTCAAGGCAGAAAACATATCCAACACCTTTCTCCTCTTATTTTCTCCCTAACAACAACCCTGTGTTGGACTAAGCGAGAGTGACTGGCCCAAGGTCACCCAGCTGTCTAAGGCGGGACTAGAACAATTATGTATTTGCAATTATTTCCTGACTACATTTGGCCTGGGTGCTTACAGAAATGTCCTACTTTTGTAAAACTAAGCATATGATTAATATCCAAGAAGTGGCTATAAAATGCCACTTGTTGGATACTGCAGCATATGTTAATAACATTTTGAAAGAAGTTCTGCAGTTAAAGATGTAAATGTGATGTTAAATTATATTCCTAAAATAATGGAGTTTGTCATTTTATGAGGAAATTTAGTTTAATTGAGCTCAGCTTTGGTTTTATTGGACCTGGCATTGAGCAAAGAGAATAATCCTACTTAAATGGAAGCAAAGTTATCTTCCTGATCTTAAAAAAAAAAAAGATTCAAGATTCACATTTGTTATGTGGTTTCGAAACGTTTTCGTATTCCAAAAAGGAGAAAATGGAATAATAGTTTTCTACATTGTCTAGATTTAATGATATGTTGAATGATTAAACATATTGCCCAGGGGTGAAATCCAGCAGGTTCTGACAGGTTCTGAAGAATTTTGAGTAGTTTGGAGAACTGGCAAATATCACCTCTGGCTGGCCCCAGAGTGGGGTGGGAATGGAGATTTTTCAATATCCTTCCCCCAGGAGTGGGGAGGGAATGAGGATTTTGCAGTATCCTTCCTCTGGAGTGGGGTGGGAATGGAGATTTTGCAGTATCCATCCCTTGCCATGCCCACCAAGCCATGCCCACCAAGCCACACCACGCCCACCAAGCCACACCACGCCCACCAAGCCACAGCCACAGAACTGGTAGTAAAAAAATTTGGATTTCACCACTGATATTGCCCTCATTTTACCTACCTCGGAAGGATGGAAAGCTGAGTGAGCCTGGTGAGATTTGAATTGCCAAATTACAGCCAGCCGGCAGTCAGCAGAAATAGCCTGCAATACTGCACTCTAACCACTGCACCACGGCATCCAGAAACATCCAGGTAAGAGAGAGAGAGAGAGGGAGGGAGAGAGAGAGAGGGAGGGAGGGAGGGAGGGATGGAGAGAGGGAGTAAAAGGCAGAGTTGTATAAGACCAGTGGTGGGATTCAAGTAATTTAACAACCGGTTTTCTGCCCTAATGATTTCTTCCAACAACCGGTTGGAAGCAGTTGCCAAACTGCTCAGAAAGTTAACAACCGGTTCTCCCGAAGTGGTGCAAACTGGCTGAATCCCACCACTGTATAAGACTAATGAGAGCTTGATGACTAAATGAACAAAAACATGTTTTCTCTAATTTTGCATGAGTTCAATGCTAAACCAACTGAGATTATTCTGGAGAAATGCATGCCTCTTTGTTTACGTGGAGGGAAAGATGTTACTGTGCATCTTAATGAGTGTTTACATGAAAGCTGCCATACTTAAAAACAGGGCAGCACATAATTTGTTGAATTGCCAGTCTTTCACTGTAATTGGACCAATAATTACTTTGATTATATAGAAAGAGGGATAGGTGCATGATAAAATCATGCATTTTGCTTTTGGTGTATGTGCATTTCTGGGAAGATTGTAACATATCAGGAAGGTAAAACAAAAATAACAACACGTAATAACATTAAAAATACAATTCTATTCACACAGGTCTTTGAACAAAGAAAGGGAGAGATGGCTACACCTTAGCATGCTCTACATCAGTGGCCCCCAACCATTTTGGGCACCAGGGATCAGTTCCATAGAGAGAGGTTTTTCCATGGACCGGAGAGGGTGTGGTTCCATGCGTTGCCTGCATACCGTAGATGGGGCTTTGCGTGTTAGCATGGCCTGGTTGCTGGCATGCCGCAGCCTGAGGGTTGGGAACCTCTGCTCTACATCATTAGGCTTGTGAATAAGAATGACAAATTAAATATACAATAGTATAGTATTTTTTTAGGGATCACAATGACTTGGGAGTTAAAGATGCTGAGCTTGTCAGCTGAAAAGACTTGGCTGCTATGGGACAGGGTGAGCTCCCGTGGTGAAATCTAAAATTTGTTACTACCGGTTCTGTGGGTGTGGCTTAGTGTGTGTGTGGGGTAATGTGACTGGGTGGGCGTGGCCAATTTTTTTCCTTTTAAAACCATTTTTTCTATAACCTCTTCAGCGAAGAGGTTGTAAAAAAATGCTTTCAAAAGGCTCTGACGATCCCAGCTGATTTGCCTGATTGGTAGAGGCTTTTTTTCTTTTAAAAACCTCTGCCGATCAGGCAACTCAGCTTGGATCGTCAGAGGCATTTAAAAGAAAAAAAGCCTCTGCTGATTAGGCAACTCATCTTGGATCGTCAGAGGTTTTTAAAAGAAAAAAACCCTCTGTCGATCAGGCAACTCAGCTTGGATCGTCAGAGGCGTTTAAAAAAAAAACTCTCTGCCGATCAGGCAACTCAGCTTGGATGGTCAGAGGCTTTTAAAAGAAAAAAAGCCTCTGCCGATCAGGCAACTCAGCTTGGATCATCAGAGGCATTTAAAAGAAAAAAAGCCTCTGCTGATTAGGCAACTCAGCTTGGATTGTCAGAGGCATTTAAAAGAAAAAAAGCCTCTGCCGATCAGCCAACTCAGCTGGGATCATCAGCTGATGATCCCTTTGACGATCCCAGCTGAGCCACACGATCATCAGAGGCTTTTTTTTTTACTTTTAAAAGCATTTTTTTGGTCAAAGAGGTTGTAGAAAAAATGCTTTTAAAAATTAAAAGAAAAAGCCTCTGATGATTGTGCGGCTCAGCTGGGCATGGGGGAGGGGGCAGGGATTTTTGCTACCGGTTCTCCAAACCACCCGCCTCCATCGCTACCGGATTGGATGATCCAGTCTGAACTGGGAGCATTTCACCCCTGGTGAGCTCCTGTTATTTTCCCCAGCTCCTGCCAGTCTAGAATTTTGAAAGCATACAAATGTGAGTAGATAAATAGGTACCACTTTGGACATTTATCACCTCTTGAGGAGGTGACATACCATCACCTCCTTCTAGACCAGGGGTCTCCAAACTTGGCAGCTTTAAGACTTGTGGACTTCAACTCCCAGAATTCTCCAGCCAGCTATTCTGTTCCTGTCAATATTTCATCCAATATTTCATCCACTTCTGAATTCCCCAAGTTAAAGCCATATTGTCTACGATCTGCTTCATATCTTGATTGTATTTGCAGTCTTGTATACCATTCTATCTCAATCCCTTGACTCTCTAGTTCTTGTTTTTGTTTCAGTTCTCCCCGATCTGTCAAAATGTCTTTATATCTACCAGTTCTGTGGGTGTGGCTTGGTGGGCGCAGCTTAGTGGGTGTGGCAGGGGAAGGATACTGTAAAATCTCCATTCCCACCCCACTCCAGGAGAAGGATACTGTAAAATCCCCATTTCCTCCCAATCAGCTGGGACTTGGGAGGCAGAGAATAGATGGCGGCGGAGCCAGTCAGAATATTTACTACCGGTTCTCCGAACTACTCAAAATTTCCGCTACCGGTTCTCCAGACCTGGTCAGAACCTGCTGAAACCCACCTCTGCCTTTAACCATTAAAACAAAGCAAGGATTATACAGAGGTTACCAAAAACATCTGCTTTCTTTTAATGTTATTCTAAAGCATCCATTGTCATCCCAAATGTTCTTTTGTTTTCTAGGATTAATTTAGCAATAAATCTCTATGTGTCTTTGGGGGTGGGGAGATATTTAAGGAATGAAACAGATCTTGCTGGAATTAAATTTAGAATTCCAAGCAAGTTACATTTTCTTTAAATTATTCAAAGCAAATTAATTCTGTGGGACATTATTTTCATTATCTCATAGCTAGAAGTTATGTCCCTGAGAGAATTCCAATAGGTACAGCTGTTTAAAGGCGAGGCAGAGGATGAACCGGCAATCAAAAAGTTTCAGATAATTTGGAATTCAGTTTCTTCCAGAGTCCCAGAACAGAGTCAGCAATTTAACAACCTACAATGCAATCCAATTTGTCTCTCTTATCCTTGTGAAAGTAATACAGATGGCCCTTCTTGTCTGTAGGAATTCTCTTCCAGTTTAACTATTGCAGAAGATGAAACCATGAATATTGAGCCCTGGAAAAATATACTTTTTAACTGCACACAAGTGATTTTGTGCACAACATATATATACACAGAGGAAGTCTAAAACTTTTTCTCCCAAACAGAACCATGTCAGTGATGGGATTCAAATAATTTAACAACCGGTTCTCTGCCCTAATGATTTCTTCCAACAACCGGTTCACCAAACTGCTCAGAAAGTTCACAATCGGTTCTCCCGAAGTTGTGCGAACTGGCTGAATCCCACCACTGAACCATGTGCCCTCATGCATATGTCAAATTCTTTAGTGCAATAAAATCCAAAAAGATGGTCTAGTTTCTTTCTAGTTGGTTGTGCAATCCAAACCACAGATGATAGTCAAGTAGCTCACCGGTAAGTACTATAGTATCATATATAGTGATAGTGATGCTAAAGCTCAGTAGACATTTTGTAGTCATATCCTTCGTCTTCTGCAAAAATAATGTTGCCTATTGTCTCCTATTTTTCCCACAACTTGTTTTCTTTTTAATGATCCTTTAATCCCTTGTTTTGGGGTGGAGTTGGGCAACTGAGTGGAGCTGGGCGTTTACTAGCGGGATGCCCTCCCTGATGCCTATGCGGAGTTCACAGCATAGTTGTACCTTGAAAACAAGTACTAATTTAAAAAATCCATTTAACTAAACACTCAAGTTAGTTTCATGATTAAGGATGGATTTAAGCCTGTATTTCTTTGACCTTAACTACTAGATCAGGTAAATGCTGACATGTTAAGGGGCATTCAGTTATGTTACCAAGTCTGGACATGGCTTTCTTACTGCTTCCCCATTGCTAACATAATTGCTTTAGGCTGCTTTAACAAATACGAGACTTATCCTTCTGCTATATAGGAAATCTGTTATGCAAAATTGTTCCATTTCAAGCAGAACAGAGACCAATGTTTCCATTAAATTTGTACAATGCGATATACCATATTCTCCAGCAAACAATGCTCAGCTCCAAGACAGAAAGTGGCTATTAAGTCCCAAAGCAATAAATGTTAATGATATTTTCCTGACTTAGTTATTACAGTATCTCATTTCTTTAGATATTACAATATTAGGAAGTCTATGATGATTCCAATGTTTGAGCAAACAATATATTGAAGGGAAACAGTAATAAGGATATAATAAATAATACTAGAATATAATATACTGGTATACTAGAATTAGTAAAAACTTGTTATTCTGTAACCATTAGGTTCCTGTAATACAGCCTTTGTATTTGTATAACACACATATATTGTACCTTTATAACTGTAACACAAATATACCTTTGTATTTGTATCACATATATTATGCCTTTATATTTGTATCTCCTGTAACAAACATATTCTGTTACTAGGCCTCTGTAATGTATCTGGTATTTGTAAAACATATGTTTCTGTAATTTGATCTGAACCCATATCAATCTTCTTCCTGTTTTTCTAGTGCCATCTAACAGCATGGCACTATCTCAGTTGGAACTGCAGACATCATCCGGGAAATAATTTACACTTCAGCCCTAACTTACACCTTTGATCTGTTCCCTGCAGCCCAGGGGACCAAATGAGCAATTGGGAGAACAAAGGAATGCTCAAGGAAGAGATAAAGCTTCTATTTAGAGGCTTCTATTCCTTTGCAGGGCAACAAGTAATACACAGACCTAAACTAGGAGGCCAAAATTGGGTACTAAGCTGATGTCTCTGAGGGTATAAAAAGGATGCCATATCTTCCCCAAGGGGTGGTTATCTCCTCACATGCATTGTATCTGTATGTTCTGGATATAGTCCCACCCAATATTTTGTTTTTGGCCATAAATAAAATCTGCTTCTTTTTGCAAGCCTCGTCTTGAGTCTCTCTCTTTAACATTCTGGTGACTCAAGTATATTTTGGGACCTTACAATATAATATCCATTATACAGATAGGACTCGACCTACAAGCACAACTGAGTCCACAATTTTTGTTGCAAGACAGTTGTTAAATGAGTTTTGCCCCATTTTCTTGTCATTGTTGTTAAATGAATCATTGCAATTGTCAAGTTAGTATCACAGTTGTTAAGTGAATCTGGCTTTCTCATTGACTTCGTTTGTCAGAAGGTCACAAAAGGGAATCACATGACCTCAGGACACTGCAACCTGTCAAGCCCCGTCTGGCTTGCCATACTTGGGGGCACAGGGAGGGGGACAGCAGAAACAGCTGTGGTGGCAGGAACAGCTGCACGGCTCAGCGATGACCCAGGCGATGACAAAGTGCCCAGCTGTGACGGCGTCAGATTTGGCCATAGAGGTTGCAGCAGCAAGAGGGACAATGGTGGCATTCTCTGCCACACAGCTGACTGGCAGCATTCTGGAACCCAGCTGGCTGGCGCTAGATGCAACAGTGTGTGGGGTGAAGTGGGAGGAGACCAGACAGAGGCTGGCAGTCTATACACCGGATGGTAGACTGCAGAACCGAATGCTGACGCTGGCTGCTGGCTGCAAGGTAGGTGGGACGGAGGGGCATGTCCCTGCCTATATAGAGTGCTGGGAGGCAGTAGCTCCCAGCGCTGACTTTGCAATGAATTGCTACGGACTCATTTGTGCCAGGCCTCAGGCTTGAATAAACCTGTATCATATAGTTCCAGAGCTTGTTTGTTTCTGCATTAGCAAGACTTGGGGAGTTGGACAAGTGAGACAACCATCATTAATATGAGCTGGTTGCCAAGCATCTGAATTTTGATCACGTGATCATTGGGAAGCTGCAGGGGTGAAATGCTCCCAGATCGGACCGGATCGGCTGATCCGGTAGCAAGTGCACACCATTTATTTCATTCATTCATCAGTGGCAGATTGGGTGTGCGCTTGCGCATCCAGCGTATGGACCAGGGCGGCGTTGATGGCGGCACATTCAAGAAGGAGAGCAGCTCTGGTAACTTTCGGGTGCTTGCCTTCCCTGGCAGCTAGCCGCGGGAGAAAGATAAGGAGTAGGACATGCTGCATGGCAAAGGGTGAGTGGGCGGCGGCTCCGCGGCAAGGTTGGAGTCAGGGAATCGTGCATTCCCCAAACTGGTTGAGGCAGACGGTGAGCAGGCAGCAGCTCCAGGGCTTCAGTGAATGGCACGTCTCTGGGCCCCAGCCCCCGACCCAAAGCGAAGGGAGAGCGGGTGGTGAGTGGGCGGCAGAATGGAAATTTAAAATGTTTTCCTACCAGGTTCTGTGGGCGTGGCTTGGTGGGGGGGTCTTGTGACTGAGTGGGCGTGGCTGTGAGTGACATTGAGTTGGCCATGCCCACTTAGTCACAGGACGCCCCCTCCACCAAGCCACGCCCACAGAACTGGTAGAGAAAAATTTTTAGATTTCACCCCTGGGAAGCTGCAATGATCATGTGTGAAAAGCAGTCATAAGTCATTTTTTTTCACTGCTATTGGAACTACAATGGTTACTAAATGAACGATTGTAAATATAGGACCACCTGTACACATTACAAATATTTATTATTTTCTTTTAGTATACAGTTCCAATTAAAACAGAAGCATGTCAACAGCAAAGATTTTGACCATGTATTTGATGCACCGTATTTTCCCCCTGTGGTTCATGTATGAACTATTGCATATCAGCAAAGAGTGATTTAAATTGCTCACCACAGGCCACCAATTCTTCCAGGTCTTGCTGTTCAATCTCATGATAAATGAGGTGTCTCATGAATGCATGGAAAAGATACCTCAGTCTTTAAGCGCAGATGCCACGAAGGCAGAGAAGTGAATAATCTTCGTAGGCTTCACGGGACGTTAGTAGGACTTCAAATGCATTTCTGTTTCTTCCAACCCGTTGCAGTTGGTGATGTAGTCTACATTACCGGCTCTTGAGTCAAGAGATGTCACGTAGCAATTCATATCGGAGGATTCATTTTCCAGATGTGGATAGGATTGAAATATATGGGAACTCAACATTTCAACTCTCTGTTTATTTGAAGAACAACACCGGTGATGAAGGCTGAAGAGACATGTGGCAGAATTTAGTTATCCCCTTGAGCTCCTGGCATAAAATATGACTCCCCCTTTCAGTGGAATGAATACTTTTCATTCATTTGAAGGATTGATTATGGTATCATTTGCTATAAAGGAAGCTGGCAGGATTCTGAAAACTATTAAAATATCAAATAGGAGGAAGGGGTATGCTAGTTTTTCACATTTGGAAAGTGTTCAGCTTTCAGTTGAGGACAGCTTATTTCTACTGCATTTTTTTTTCTTTTGGCACCCAGATGAGTTCAGGTCAGAACCAATTGTCACAGTCAAATAGCTCTCCGAAAATTGTAGGTTGAGATTGACAGTTGAGACACTGAAAAAAGAGAGAGATCCAACTAATGCCTGGTTGTCATTGAGCCCAATCAAGCATGCAAAGCTGTTATTTCAGCAAAACCTTGCTTTGTTCCATCATCCTTCACACTCTAGATGTAATTCTAAATATATATTTTAAACATGATCTACTGCTCTGGTGATGTAGATTTGCTGGAGCCGAAGAAGTCCAAGGGCTTGAACAGAGCTTGTGATCTGAAAACCTAACTTTGCATCTGTGCCAACTTTTGAAGACATCGGATTACTTCCCCAAATTGATTAATTTATAGGTAGTTATAAGCACGAAGATGTTTATTGCCATGCACCTGCTGCCCCAAGATTCTAGGAAACAAAAATGGATGCAAGTTCAGAAGAATTAATCTGGATGGCTCTTGATACATTTGTGTTAAGGATATTGTTGTTGTGTTACCAACCAGCAGAGTGTAGAGCACAGAGAAACGTTGCTGAGAGCAATGAATAAGAGATGTGCAAACTGGTTTATCAAAAGTTTACTTTATAGTGAAAAAACAATCTCATAGTCTTTAAATCAATCCAAGTCTTTGCCAGTTAAATCAGTCCAGTGATACAAAAAACTTCTTACCACACAAACAGTAGTTGGTTAGAATAACAAACTCACTCTGGTTCACAAACCACGATGGTAGCAGATCCATCCAACGATGATAGCACAATGATAGCAATTACCCACACTATGGTAGCATATCATCAACTGAATACGTTACAGTACCTTTCTTAAATACGTTTACAACTAGTGATTATCTAATTACAGCATGACTCAGCATTACAATGAATCAGCAGTAAAACTTTAAAGTCACACAATACATATTCATATTAAAGTCACAGAACACATATATTGCCTGGACAACTTGTTAGGCTCAAACCATATCCTAACAATTTGGATTTTTATTGGCAGCATCCTCATACCTCAGTTAAATGATCATTTCCTCCCCCCTCCCCAAACTACTACAGGTTTCGAGATTGCCAATATTAAGCTGAAGGTGGCTGCTGGATTGATGGTACACTCTATCTGGTTCTTGCTCTCTTCCATCCAACCGTCCATTTTTAAAAAATATTATATTGATGTATTCTCGTTATTTTCTTTTTCATTGTTTATTTTATTGTTCTGCTATTTGACTTCTGTTTTGTTTATTCTGTTTCCATTTCTTCATTTTTATTGATGTAAGCCAGGGGTGTCAAACTGGATTTCTTCGAGGGATGGATCAGCATTATAGTTCTCCTCCACGGGGCGGCCGGGGAGAGAAGGGGAGACAGGAGGACGCCTCCTACAGCACTTTGCTGGCCAAAATGGGGCATGGGAGGGGGGCCCACACGTGGCCCATTTTTGGCCTGGATGCAGTGGTGGGATTCAGCCAGTTTGCACCACTTCGGGAGAACCGGTTGTTAACTTTCTGAGCAGTTTGGTGAACTGGTTGTTGGAAGAAATCATTAGGGCAGACAACCGGTTGTTAAATTGTTTGAATCCCACCACTGCCTGGATGGCCTCCTGCAACACCACACATGGTTCCTCCGTGCCCCGTTTTGGCCTGCAAAGTGTTGCAGGAGGCTGTCCAGGCCAAAAACAGGCCATGCAGGGGCCGCATGTGCCCCCCCATGCCCCATTTTGGTTGCCAGAGGCACTGTGGACCTGTCCATTGCTTTTCCAGGCTGGTCCTACGGGCCAGATTTAAGCACCTGGTGGGCCAAATCCAGGCTGTGGAGTTTGACACCCCTGATGTACATGGTTTGGAATAGCCCCAAGGTGAGTTAGGTGGCAAATAAATTTAACAAACAAACAAGTAAAAGAGCCCTGTCAAATATGCTAAATTCTGTGTACTAATTAAAGAAAATTGTAACTGCAAAGAATGTCTACTGGCACCTTCCCGATCTAGTGAGACAACCTATGAAGATGTCTGTAAATTGGCCAGCTAATAGTCTATGTCAGAAATCTTACCCAGTTCTGAACCCTCTCCTTCCCAAGAGAGAACTTTACACCTTGATCAAATAATCAAGAAACTCTCATAAACGTGCAGCACATCTTTCTGTTCAAGTACTCAGTGTTGAGGTCAGTCTCAAAGCCATTGGATCCTTTGGATTCAGATGTCAAAAACTACTCTTGAGTTTAGGAACCCACAGCCTTTTCTCTTTGGGAATGAGCCTAACTCTCTTGTTGCTTCAAGGTCTCATCTGAATCTTTGTTGTATTCCTCATTATAGCATTTTTTTTCCTGTTCTCTTTCTTCTCCGAGCTATCATAGACATATTTCATTTGAGTGGAAATACAGGTAGTCCTTGACTTACAATCGTTCATTTAGTGACCTTTTGAAGTTACAACAGCATGGAACGAAGTGAGTTATGACCATTTTTCACTCTTATGACCGTTTTAACATCCCATGGTCACGTGATTTACATTTGGATGCTTGACAACCAGTTCATATTTACGACAATTACAGAGTCCTGGGGTGATTCATTTAACAAATGTGGCAAGAAAAGTCGTAAAATAGGGCAAAACTCACTTAACAAATTTTTCACTTAGCAACATAAATTTTGGGCTCAGTTGTGGTTGTAAGTCGAGGTCTACCTGTATCATATCAACAAAATCCCCAGATGACAGTAGACTTCTATTACATTCCCTATTCTGCCTTTAAGTTACCTACTTGCAACTGGTTGGCCATTCTAGGCACAGTATGTTGGATAAAATGGAATTTTGATTTGACTTCAGGGGAATTGAAGTGGGAAGCACTTCAATACTGTCTTGGTGTTTTCCTCCTTTCAGAAGAGAATTGGATGGGCCAGAGAGATGTTCCTAGAGACTTCTGCTTTTTGAGTGCTTCTTTCTTCTCTCCATTGAGCAAGGTTATTGACGCGGCGTTTGGTAACATCAATATTCAGCGCTCAGTTGGTGACATAGAATTTCTGATCTAGTGACTGGGGCTGGCAATAGCATTTAGACTTATATACCACTTCATAGTGCTTTTACAGCCCTCTCTAAGTGGTTTACAGAGTCAGCATATTGCTCCCAACAACCTGGGTCCTCATTTTACCCACTTTGGAAGGATGGAAGGCTGAGTCAACCTTGAGCCAGTGAGGATTTGAACTGCCGAACTGCAGCTAGCAGTCAGCTGAAGTAGCCTGCAGTACTGCACACTAACCACAAACTCAGATTGAATTCCTCCCAGGTGGAGTGGTTTTGAGTTTGTGCACCTAATGATTTCAGAGGAATATAGTCTTTGACTCGGAACAAAGTTGTTTTGGATTCTGAATTCTAAATGGAGTTTAAGAGGTAATTTGCAATCTGGAGGTCCTTCTTGACTCACAGCTCTTGTTCAGTTACAGCTTTCATACATCTGCAGACATTCTTTGACCAGGAGGCCCTGCTCAGTTATGCTCCCATCTGGATCACTGTAATGCAGAGGTGGGCAACTATGGCCCTTTTATGACTTGTGGACTTCAATTCCCAGAATTCCTGAGCTAACATGGCTGGCTCAGGAATTCTGGGAGTTGAAGCCCACAAGTCATAAAAGGGCCATAGTTGCCCACCTCTGCTGTAATGGGATCTACTTGGGTCTGGTCTAGAAGATGTTACAGCTGTTCTGGGAATTGTTGCCATTTGGCTTCTGGATATGATTCAACATGCTGATTGTTACCTTTAAAGCTACACATGGTTCTGGATCTGATTATTTGAGAGACTGCCTTCTCTTGTGTAGGAAGTTAGCACCCACCCCTTTCCTGGAAGAGTGAAATATTTTAGGAAATATGAAAAAGGCAGAATATTATATTTCCCTGTATGAGAAATATGAGAAGCATATTTTACAGACAAAGCAGCTCCCACCTTCCTGCCCCCCACCCTTTGTCAATGGGCCATTAAGGCCTGGGCCAGTCTATTCTACATAACAAAGATCTACCTCCTTCAGGCAGAGCCATAGTAGGAATTGCCAAAGATAGGATTAGCCCTCTACACAATAGCAGCAGAAACTCACCACATGTGACCTGGGAAGCACATGTGACCATCAGCCAGCAAGGCCCCCACCCCCTGGGAGTCTGACAACCAATCAGGATACTCTTTCGGGGCCCCAAGAAATGCAGAGCCAGAGAGAGCATAAAAACCCAAGGATTCTCTGTATCTGCCCCTTTTTCTGTTCAGGAACTCAAGCCATGTGATCCTGTCCACCATTAAACCATCTTTCCAAGCAGTCTCCATGTTTCCAGTGTCTGTTTCCCCACTTGGATCAGAACCTAGAAGGATGTTTCTTCCAACACTTATATTCACCTGCTTACCCAGCTACATTGAATCCTCTCCAGATCCTATCTTTATGAGATTGTCATCTGAGAAGGTCTCAAAAAATGGGCTTTTCTAGACTTGCTATCATACTTTGGAACTTTCCCCCCTGTAGAGATCGAATCAGTTTTATTTTCCCTTTGGGTTTTTGCAAAGCTGTCGACCATTAAGATCTACCTGTCTCAACTAGCCAACTCTGTTAATGTAACAGTTAAAAATGGGGTTTTTGTCTGCCTTTGTATTTTCTGGTTTTTTACATTTTGATTTTGTTTTTGTTTTTTTAATTCTGCCTGTCATTTTATTTTTAGGATGAGTTTTTTTTGCAGCCCCAAACCTGCAGTGCTGGCTGGCATACCAATGAAACAGATAAATAACAATAAATGGATAAATCCAGCAGGACCTTCTTATGTTTTCTAGCATCAAGCCTACCTTCATAAGAACTGCTTTTGTTTTTGTTGAATCTCCCTGCTGTCTTGATGCCACAAGTACAACAAAGAAGAGCTGGATTCCTGTTGTATATTCTGTATTGTTTGTCTCCTCCCAGGCAACTGTGGTAGGTAGTTAGTAAGCATTGGCTCTGGTTATTGATATGATAAACAGTAACTTGGGGCCTCTAAATAGTGTCTGATGAATTTATCCTGCTGGCAGCTACTATCAAACAGTATGAATCTCATTTATAACAGATATAAAAATGACAATATTTTCCTTCATTTTAATCACAGCATACTTCAGCGCGGAACCTCATTAAATACAATCTTGTATTAATGCTGCTGCAGCCAGTGCTGTTTCAGTAACTAGAAAAGAAATATCAGTTTCTTCTTTGTGAAGGATCCAATTAAGTTTCACTCACTCTGGAGTAACATGATGGAAGGGCCATAGAATTGAAGCAAATCAATTCTCCTTAGAGCTATGGATTTCTCTGAATTCAGTACACATAACTATTTTTTTTAAAAAAAAGGATGATTATAAACCTAGAAAACTCATGCTTGAGAAAAACTTTAGTCTTTTCCTCCTCTGTCCTTTATATAAAGCCTTTACTGGCCTTCACCATCATGAAGAGCAGTAGTTGTGTAGATGTTATATCTTTCATTATGGCTGCAACACTTTTGTACAACCACATATATCAAAATCCTTTGATGTGTTCTATCCTTTGAAATGATTTTAAGGGATAAAGTATCTGCTATTATTTAGTTTATCTTTGGGTTCTAAAGGTGAAGAACAGGAGGGAAAGCAAGAAGAAATGAACTGCAGACTAAGCACACCCTTAAAATTAGAAAGTGGGATTTGCAAAATGCTTTAAGGAACAGATAAGCAAATCTGTAGGCTGGTTCAGCATTTCTTGTGGGCTTTTTTTTTTTTTGGGCCAGTTTTTAGTGGTATTTGGCATTTAATGCTCTGCTTTTCCAATAGATGATAAAGAATTGGGCAATTTGTCTACAGAATAAACTGCAAAGTAGGGGAATTCTTTTTCATAAATAATTTAGACTAGCTCATTATTCCTTTTGCTTGCTTTTATTTTGTTTTTAAGAAATTACCCAGGCTTGGAAAAAGCTGTTTTTTATCTGTACACACAGATATATATTGCTTTTCTCTATCAGCCAGTGTGGATCAACCAGCTGTTAAGTGTTTGCAAATATGAGATACACAATAATTAAAAAATCTTTCTAAAAAGATTTTTAGAAAGCTGATATCAAACAACTATAATTCAGACAGGGCAATATTTATGGTAATTACAGGTAAGGCAGCCAAAGGGAATGGCACTCCACTATCTACAAGAATGTGGATAAAAGGAATTTCTTGATTAGATACATATTCCACCATTTTCTCTGGAGTTCAGGGGAATCTGCTTAGAGATCCATTTCCCCTTCTATTTTTTCCCAACAACACTTATCATCTGAGATATGTTTGAGAGAGAATGGCTGGTCCAAAGTCATTCAGCTGAGTCTCCATTACTGAGAGAGGATATAGTCTACATCTCTCTGGTATTATTCCAACATTTTAACCACCACACCACACAGGAACCCTAAAGATTCTATGCCACCATTTTAAAACACAGTAGCTTTCTTTTCCTTTGCAGGGCAGGTACACCAAAAGTCTGCCAAACTATAGACAAATTATCACAATTGATTATGTGTCCCAAAGACTTCAATGCACCTAAGTATAAAAGGTAGCCTGTCTCTAAGGAGGCAAAGGCCCGATTTATTTTATTTTATTTTATTTTATTTTATTTTATTTTATTTTATTTATTTTATTTTATTTTATTTTTCAATTTATATACCGCCCTTCTCCCTAAGGACTCAGGGCGGTGCACAGCCAGAATTAAGAACATGAACTACAAATATTAAGAACAATTAATATATATATAAATTTGGCCCCAAAATTTAAAAATCACACACCAATTAAAACATTTAAAAAATTTAAAAAAATTTTCTTAAGCCAGCCCGGCTTGCTGGAAAAAGTGGGTTTTAAGGGCACGGCGGAAGGCACTGAGGTCTTGGATTCTCCTTATCTCTGGGGGCAACTGATTCCAGAGGGTAGATTTAAGCTGACTGAGACTGTGATATATTCTAATCCTATCCCAGACCA
This sequence comes from Pantherophis guttatus, assembly GCF_059756535.1. Taxonomy (NCBI): domain Eukaryota; kingdom Metazoa; phylum Chordata; class Lepidosauria; order Squamata; family Colubridae; genus Pantherophis; species Pantherophis guttatus. Next base: position 75,353,437 of record NC_142068.1, on the reverse strand, counting down.
GAAAGAAATGCTCCATTTAGAGCAGGAGTGTCAAACTCAAGGCCCGCAGGACAGATCCCTCCCACAGTATGCTTAAATCTGGCCCACGTGGCCACCCTGGAAACAGTGAAGGACCAGCCTCTGTTTTCACTGGCAGAGGGTTGCAGGAGGCTGTTGCAGACAAAAATGGAGTTTGGAAGCCTGTTTTTGCTGGCAGAGTGCTCGAGCCACCACAGGCGCTCCTGACAAGATTGATGTCGAGCAGGCCATGCCCATCCCGGGTCAAACACAACCCTGATGTGTCCCTCAATGAAATCGAGTTTGACACCGCTGATTTAGAGATTATCAGAGGGGCTTCAATTAGTATGACTTTTTGGTAGGGACGTGAGCTTTCAAAAGTCTTGGACTAGAGTTGTAGAAAATATTTGCAGCTGTGTTAGAACAGTTTCATTAGGAGAAAAGGATTTTAGCCAACAGAAAGGACATGTGCAAGGATGCTCGTGCTGCTACACAGAAGCTCATGAAAGAAATACAACAAGAAAAGATTTGCAACACTTGACATTAAGATGTATCTTGTTCTTCGTGCTAATAAATTCATTAGAATTTTTAAGCAGGAAGATCTCTTTTTATGATATGCACTATGTTAGCTTCATGTAAATCTGGGAGAAACTCAGCCTGCAAGTTATATTTTAATTAGTAGTTTCCAAAGCTGTGATAGATGAAAATCAAGAAAGCGCACATCCACAGTTCAAGTTTAGTCGCAGCCTACAGTACTTCTTCCCAGAATGAAGCTGTTTTATGTACACTGAGAAATATAGACATAATAATGTTTCTCTTTGCTGAAAAGAGGCAGATGCTACCCTTAGATGTTTTCAGATGTCTTGAAAAAGCAATTGCCATTTTTTATGTTGCTGGGGGAGTCAAATTATGCTTTGAGCAGCTATAATAACTGACACAATCTGTCTTTTCAATAGCACAATTTGCTGATAAACTATTTTGTATTTGCTTTATCCTGCATTCCTTATTCAGGTGGGACTACCATTCTTTTTTCCTCTGAGCAATGTTTGGATGGAGATACAAGCTTTATTGGGGACGCAATGCTGACACATCTACCTCTAGTGTCCCATTCACCCTAATACTCTTTAATTTCTCCTTAGTGGCAAGCTTGCTACTTAGTCTTGCTGTACAAGTGAACTCAGGAAAAAAAAAGAAAACCAGATCTATAGATACTGAAGTATGGGTCTTGATGGCTAAGTGAAGCAGGGGAGCCAAAGGTTGGCTGATGACATGCGTCTTCAATGTTCTACCCCATTAAGTTTGGGGGTAAGAATGGTTCTCCCAACACCCAACTCTTTCTTCTGTCATTTTTTCCTTTCATTAGAAATTTCCTGTTCATTGAAAAGAGTGCAGAGAAGAGCAACTAAGATGATTAAGAGCCTGGAAACCAAAACATATGAAGAACAGTTGCAAGAATTAGACTAGTGCAGGGGTCTGCAACCTTCAACACTCAGAGAGCCATTTGGACCCATTTCCCACAGAAAAGAAAACACCGGGAGCCACAAAACCCTTCTTGTGCCTGACTATTTCTTGAGCGGCCACAAAACTACCATATGTAGTTGAATTAAATGTTCTGTTTTCTTCTGAAACTTTTCTTTTCTTGGATTTATCCATGGTTGGCCTACCGGGGGTTGAAAAGCTCAATAAATCCTGTGCCGACAGGTGTCACAGATTGGCAGTTGTGACACATATTTTGAACGACAGGGAGCTGCAGCAAAGGGGTGAAAGAGCCACATGCGGCTCCAGAGCCGCAGGTTGCTGACCCCTGGACTAGTGAAAAGAAAGAATAGGGGTGACATGATAGCTGTGTTCCAATATTTGAGGTGCTGCCACAAAGAAGAGGGGGTCAACTACTTTCCAAAGCACCAGAAGGCAGGAAAAGAAGCAATGGATGGAAACTAACCAAGGAGAGAAGCAACCTAGAATTAATGAGAAACTTCCTAACAGTGAGAACAATTAACCAGTGGGATGGCTTGCTTCCAGAAGTTGTGGGTGCTTCATCATTGGAAGCTTTTAAGAAGAGACTGGCAGCTACTTGTCTGAAATGGTACAGGGTGCCCTGCTTGAGCAGAGGGTTGGACTAGAAGACCTCCAAGGTCCCTTCCAACTCTATTATTCTGTATTCTAAGTGCTACTTTATGATTTTTTATTCTAAATTGCAAATCACACTTCCTGCAGAATTACAGAGATCCAAAACAAATGTGCTTCCCATGAATATTTTGAGAGCAGTGCTTAGTTCATTGAGACTGCATCAGAGGGAATCCTTTCTACTATAGTGAGTCACTCTCTAGGATGCTCAAAAGTACACTTTATGTAGGACACTTTTCTTCTTGAAGTGAATCCGTTGGGTAGGTCGCAGAACTTCTTCTAATGTTACTAGCAAACTGTAATTTTTAATGTGTCAGAAAAGGGCAATGGATGAATATCCAGAGAGTCCTTGTTTTTAATTAAATATACTTTTAATTAAATGTAATTTAGTTTTTATCTACACTCTTCCCATTTTTGGCAGTCTGGCTCCAAGGGTATTTAAAGATCAAGGGTGGCCTTTGGTCTCAAAATTATTTTGCTTGCGCTATTCTGTTTGAAGAAATGTTTGCTCTGCTTTGCTCCCAGGGCGCTTTCAAATAGCAGCATTAAAACCTTGCTTTTTTAGGGCAGAAGACTGAAGAAAATTATGCCAGGGTCAAAATGTGTTGTCTGCACTTCTACCTCATGCACAAAGTAGAAGACGGACCTACCTTGTCTGAATGAAAAGTGGGGGTGGGGGGGTGGGAGAATGAGGTGAGTAGGGAAAAGCTTTTTTTGGGGCCAGGTTATTGATAACAGAAGACTTGTGGATATTCTACAATCAGTTTTCTGAAAAACTTGATTAATCACTCGTTGGAAACCCAAAACAAATTTCAGAGAAGCCATTCACTGCCACTTCCTGCTCTTACATTTTGGTTGCCATCTAGGGCAAGAAAAATGGATTGTCAATGCTGCCTCAGCTTGAGCCTTTTAACTAAGAATGATCCTTGACTCCATTTAGTGAGAAAGGTGCAGTTTACAGTTGGTAAAGCAGAATAAAGTAAAGCAAAGCCAGAACTGAGGTTCGTGCGCCAAAATCCCCAAGTTTAACTTCTCTTCCCTGGGTCACTTCCCACTGCTGGTTTCTCATTGTCCAACCATATTCAAATGAGGTGTTTTGGGAATGGCCTCTTCCACTGGGGCTGGCTGGTATGTGACTTCATGCCATTCCCAACTATGTGACCTTGAAGTTGTGTCTCCAAAAGGTATGGTGTATAGAGAACTGTCCAGGAGTGGGTTCTAAATTTTTTTACTACCAGTTCCGTGGGCGTGGCTTATTTTGTGTGTGTGGCTTGGAGGTCATGTGACTAGGTGGGCGTGGCTAGCTGGTCAGAGTCATTTCTGGAAGATCCTCGCACTTACGACCAGTCCTCGCACTTACGACCCAACTCATTTGTTTGCTTTTAACACTGATCAGCTGTAGGACGGCCCTTTGAGGCTCCGCCGCAAGGGTTTAAACAGTTTTTTTCCCTCTAGTTATCAGCTGGGACTCAGGAGGCAGCAATAGATTGGGGGTGGGACCAAATAAAAGGTAAGAATAACGTGGGGGGTGGGAGGGCGGGGGGGGGAGAGAACCGGTTCGGTGACGTCATATTGTCACTGCTACCGGCTCGGCCGAACCGGACCGAACTGGGAGGAACCCACCACTGGAACTTTCCCCCTTCTCCTCCAGCTCCCTCCTCCCAAAATTCATGGCAGACTGGCATCAAGCAAATGCAAAACACAGGCATGAGGTGGGAGTTTTGACATGGGGTCAAGAGGCAGGGAGAGAAGGTGGGGGGCAGGGACTTTTTGGTTCCCACAGAGCAACCACTCCATGAGAAGGGAGAGCTGACACAAAAAAGTGTTGATTTCCCTTGATTGCTTCCATTATGCCTTTTCTGTCCCCATAGCAAAAGAAGAGGGGAAGGGAAGAGGTTTATTCCTCACTTCTGTTCATCAGATGTTATGCTATCTGGAAAAGTATAGGTAGAGCAGGGGTGTCAAACTCGATTTCATTGAGGGCCGCATCAGGGTTGTATTTGACCTTGGGGGAGGTGGGGTGGGGTGGGTGTGGCCAGCATGACATCACTCATGTCGGGGGCACCTGTGATGGCCTGAGTGCTCTGTCAGCTCCATTTTCATCTGCGACGGCCTCCTACAACCCTCTGCCAGCGAAAACAGAGCTCGGGGGGGGCACGTGTGGCCCTCGTGAGCTTCATTTTCAGCTGGGATAGTGTCTTGTAATGGTGTCCTCCTGAGCTCCTTTTTCCTGCAGAAGTACGGTGGGCCGGTCATTCACTGTTTCCAGGACGGCCCTGCAGGCCAGATGTAAGCACCCTGCAGGCCTGATCCAGCCCCCGGGTCTTGAGTTTGACACCCCAGAGGCAGAGGAAGAGGGGGAGAAGGATAGTAGCTCTCTTGGCACCATAAGATCCTTTCCCCTCTCCTTAACTATGTTTTGACCTACTGTAATAACTATCTCCCTCTGCTTCCCTTTCTATAGAAGTTAACCCTTCCCCTGTTTCAGCCATTAATCCATGGGGGAAATAGGTCTTTTTGGTGCTAGGAAAACACTATGGGTGGCAAAGGGATGAAGGAGAGAGAAGCAGAGGGAAGAGAAACAGGGTCTTTGTGATTGGACAACCGACAGCACAAAAACTGTCTTTTTTTCCTTACAGATAGCTCAGATGTGGTATTCAGCAGGTTCTGACCAGTTCTGGAGAACCGGTAGCGGAAATTTTCAGTAGTTCAGAGAACCAGTAATTACCACCTCTGACTGGCCCCGCCCCATCTATTCTCTGCCTCCCGAGTCCCAGTTGATCGGGAGGAAATGGGGATTTTGCAGTAACCTTCCCCTGGAGTGGGGAGGGAATGGAGATTTTACAGTATCCTTCCCCTGCCATGCCCACCAAGCCATGCCACGCCCACCAAGCCACGCCCACAGAACCGGTAGTAAAAAAATTTGAATCCCACCACTGAGACAGCTGATTTATCTTCCTACCTCTTAGGTACTGATGAAGCCACAGGTAAGATACATTTTTGATACACATCTGGCAGTCTTAGATTGCTGGACAATATGTGAAAACCTGAAACTTACCCTGTCCTGCTGATGTGCCTTCTTTGCCAGTACTGGGTCGGTAGTTTTACCTTCAGTTTGGGGGCTAAAACATCACCCCTCCCATTTCCTTCCCCCCAGCATTTTTTCTGGTAACTCCAATATCCAGTAAACAAGAAGCTTCAGAGAAAGAAAGCTTAAGGAGAGAGTCAGAGGCAGGAAGTAAAAATATAGTGTTCCTACGGAAATCAGAATATGCAAATGATATGCAAATCTTTCTTGCCAATGTGTGTTCTACAGCATTCTCTAATGGCTCATTTCTTATTTGGCATTCTCTTCCACGTCTTCAGATGTTGTAGGAAATGAGAAGATGAGCTCATTGTCTAGTAATTGTGGAAACACAAATGTCCGAAAAATATATATCTAGATATCTAGGCACACACATACATACACCACTAGGAATCCAATTAGAATCTAATTAGTATCGCCTTGGAATTAGTATTTCATGAAATTAGTATTACTTTTTAGTTTGTTGTCTTGTAATTGAGATTTCTCTACACACTTTTCCCTTAATGCCTGGAGTTGAGAGAAGATGGATTGATATATGAACAACAACAGGAATATATTTTTTGATCTGTGTTCAGCAAGAACTGAATTGTAGTGCAGTCAAACTTTCCTGTCCCTCAAAATATTGAGAGGCACGAAACTTTGACTGCACTACAATATTAAATATTTCTGATTTTAGGCTTAGAAATGCCTGGGGATGTTGGACATTTGAATGCAGCAGGAACCCTTGTTCGACAATATGCTCCTGAGCATCTGCAGAGTCTGGAAAGAATATAAATAGCATCAGGTCTCACCAAACAGAAAAAGATGCTCATATTTTACATAATTATATTGGATGCAGAGTACAAACTTAGCCCAGCTGTCAGTGCATGCCACAGTCTTTTACTGGTAAGGTAAAGGTTCCCCTCGCACATATGTGCTAGTCGTTCCCAACTTTAGGGGGTGGTGCTCATCTCCGTTTCAAAGCCGAAGAGCCAGCACTGTCCAAATATGTCTCCGTGGTCATGTAGCTGGCATGACTAAACGGCAAAGGCGCATGGAACACTGTTACCTTCCCACCAAAGGTGCTCCCTATTTTTCTACTTGCATTTTTATGTGCTTTCGAACTGCTAGGTTGGCAGAAGCTGGGATGAGTAACAGGAGCTCACTCCGTTAGGCGGCACTAGGGATTTGAACCATTGAACTGCCGACCTTTCGATCAACAACCTCAGCGTCTTGTGGGCATATTGAGTACATAAAATTTCCTTTATGGTTTTCTCTTTGGTACTAAAAAATACAGAGACAAATAATTGTAAGACCACACACTCAAAATGATTAGACAATTGAACAGCTGGAGACACTAAAGATGAATCATTCATTTAGCTTTTCTAGCCAATCAGCCGATCTCAGAAATCATGCCTTCTTTTCAAAAGCACAAAGCTTTCCAAAATTTTTAAAATTCATAAAGACGTTATCTGTTCCTCATCAACATTCAGGGCTGTTTCTGAATAATGGGATATGAGTAAATATTTTCCTGTACCATTTACATAATTAATATATTCATTTGATACTGTAAATCAGATCTTATAAATCTCTTGCAGTTTCTGTAAAATTCTGTAGTTTAATTCTTATAGGGGTGCATCTGATTCTTTCTTCCTTGATCGCATGTTACTGAAAAGGCTTGACAATTCCAAAGGCATGGTTTTGTTCTACTGTCCTCATTAAAATAGTGAAAACATAGTATTTATTTCAATAGTAAAGTTACACATTTTGGCCTTTCCTTGCTTGCAGCCAACCATGGTATAAACATGCTACAGGCCATCCTCAAAATGATGACTGTAATTGAGCCTGCAATTTTGGTCCTAAGTTTTTAAATGAGTCACTGTGGGATCATGCCTGATTGTATGATGTTATTTATTTATTTATTTTATTTATTTTTATTTATTTATTTTTTGTCAAGCATGTATTTTATGATAGATACAAGTGTAAACATAATTATAAATACATGAAAAGGATACGAATAAAAGACAACATTAGGACAGGGATGGTAGGCATGCTGGTGCTCTTATGCACACCCCTTACAGACCTCTTAGGAATGGGGTGAGGTCTACAGTAGACAGTCTTAGGTTAAAGTTTTGGGGATTTGGGGAAGAAATGACAGAGTCAGGTAGTGCATTCCAGGTGTTGACAACTCTGTTACTGAAGTCGTATTTTCCGCAGTCTAGTTTGGATCGACTTAACATGAGTTTGGATCAGTGGTGGGTTGCCCCCGGTTCGCACTGGTTCTATAGAACCGGTAGTAAAACCAGCGGGAGGCTCCGCCCACTGACCCCTACGTCATCAAAACGCTTCTGCGCTTGTGCAGAAGAGCGCGTGTGCATGCGCTCGAGCGAAGCAAGCACGCACATGGGGCCTGCTGCGAACCGGTAGTAAAGGTAAATAGAACCCACCTCTGGTTTGTATCTATTGTGTGCTCTTGTTTTGGTTGAAGCTGAAGTATTCATTGGCTGGTAGGACATTGTAACAGATGATTTTATGTACTATGCTTAGGTCAGACCGAAGACGGCGAAGTTCTAAGTTGTCTAAGCCCAAAATTTCGAGTCAGGTGGCATAAGGTATTTTGTTGCGAGCAGAGGAGTGGAGGAGTCTTCTTGTGAAATATCTCTGGACTCGTTCGATAGTATTAATGTCTGATATGCAATGCGGGTTCCAGACAGATGAGCTGTATTCAAGAATTGGTCTGGCAAAAGTTTTGTATACCCTAGTTTGCAGTTCAATGTTACCGGAGAAGAAACTACACAAGATTAGGTTAACAACTCTTAATACTTTTTTATCAATGCTGTTACAGTGACCTCTGGCACTTAGATGCTTGTTAAGTGAATGCAGTGATCATAAAATGAACCCATTGTTTGCTATGGGATTTTTTTTTTTTGCTTGGAACTGGAAGTAAATGTTTCTTTCTGGCAAAAAAGTTATAAATCGTGGTCACGTGACTGTTGGATGCTGCAAAGTCCATAAACACAGCCTGGTTGCTGACCACCCAAAATGCAATCATGTGACCACAGGGTAGTGTCTAGCTGTTGGAACTTTGAATCTAAAAGTCTGTAGACATTCTTAGTCATCCAGGTCATGGTTGTCCCAAAGGTGCTTTTTCAGGAGGCAACTGGACTTTCTTGTTTTTTTTCTTTGAAGACAACCCTAAAAAAAAGGATGCAAATGACTAGCTCTCTGCAAGGAATGTAAATCCTTCCATTCTCCACCATCCAGTCAGAGCTGAAGAAGCTTCTTGGATGAGAAGAGAAACATCTTCAAAGAAAAAACAAGAGAATCCAATTGAGTTGCCTCCTGAAAAAGCACCTTTGGGACAACTTTGAATCTAGGTCTAAGTAACTTTTGGGGCGCCTGTTATAACTTCAAACAGTCGTTAAATGACTAGCTGTAGGACTACCTAGATACCTGTGGATATGGATTTTGTGGCCTGGCTTTTGCTGTTGTTCTGGCGGTTTTCCTTTTGTCTGAAGTGCCTGTCCAGTGCCTGTCGTATCATTAATGGCAGCTTCTGCCTGAAAAGCGAGCTGCTTTTAGTGATAATACCCAACTGCGTTCAATAAGGCATAAAATAGTTTCTTATGTTCCTCTGGATTCTGGAAAGAAGTAGGATTCAAGGTCATCAGTAGCAGTCACTTCTTCCTTCCTGTACTCTCTACTCCTTTAACAACTGGAAGCTCGAAATATAAAGGATGAAAAGAGGAAGTTTCCAGTACTGCCTGAGACTCACAGGAGTGTGTCTCTTTTCAAGTATTGCATTCTAAAAGACAGGACTGCACTACACAGCATTTTAAAAATTCATTGGCTTTAGCATTGAAATTTAAGATTTCATCCTTTGCCATTGTAACAATTAAATGCTGCTGAATATCTGGAATGAGATTATTTTTTTTAAAAAAAATTTGATTTATATGCCGCCCTTCTCTGGAGACTCAGGGCGGTTTACAATGCGTTAAACAATTGCCTTCATACTTTTGTATATTTATACAAAGCCAGTTTATTGCCCCCAAACTGGGTCCTCAATTTACCTACCTTAGAAAAGGTGGAAGGCTGAGTCAACCTTGAGCCTGGCGAGAGTCGAACTTGCAGTAATTGCAGGCAGCTGAATGTTAATAACAGGCTATTAGTCTGCTGCGCCACCAGGCTCTTTTATTGAGATTATCCTATGTTGGGGTAGGCAGAATGCACTCCGGTGCTCCCTTTTTGTCACCCTCAGAGCTTCCTCTGACCATAACTGAAAATATCACCCTTAAATTCTTGGAAAAAGTCACGTCCAGTGGTAGGATTTAGCCAGTTCTCTTTGGATCGGCAAACTGGTAGCGGCGACTGTGGGAGGCTCCGCCCATCCTCCCAGACGTCATCCATGAGCCTTCTGCACATGCACAGAGGTGGTGCATGCACTCACATTTGTGAACCGGTAGGGAAGGTAAGTGAATCCCACCTCTGGTCACGTCCTATTGAAATGTATGCTGTCTCCCGGCGTGGCACCCCTCAACCTCTCAGAAAAGTTAAGCGTGACCGTTGGCCATAAAAAGGTTGTCCACCTTCAGTTTATTAACTATGGAGATTCTCAGTCATCCAGCTCGTGGTTGTCCCAAAGATGTTTTTTTCAAGAGGCAACTGGACTTTCTTGTTTTTCTTTGAAGACATTTTGCCTCTCATCCAAGAAGCTTCTTTAGCTGAAGAGAAGAGTTGGAGAGCTGGAGAAGCTTCTTGAATGAGAAGAGAAATGTCTTCAAAGAAAAACAAGAAAGTCCAGTTACCTCCAGGGCAGTGGTGGGTTTTAATCAGTTTTACCACCGGTTCGCATCGCGCACGCGCTTTGAGAAAATAAACAGCTGAGGCATGGCAATCCCCTCTGCCGTACCTTTACAGCTGACTGAAAAACAAACAAAATAAAGGTAGGTGCCTCACGAGGGTGGGGGGAGGGCCCAAATGACATTCAGAGTGAACCGGTTTGTTCTCCTATGAAGATTTCCACTACAGGCTTTCCCGAACTGGGGAGAACCGGTAGCAACCCACCACTGCTCCAGGGGTGAAATCTACTTACCTTCCCAACCAGTTCGGAAGTGCATGCACTGTGTGCGCATGTTTTGCTTGTGTGCATGCATCATATGTGTGCTTGGATCCTCTGCACATGCGCAAACCCTTCTGCGCATGTGCAGAGGGTAAAAAACAGGTTACTTCCTTAAAACTAGGAAGTAATGACGACCGGGCGGGTGGGCGGAGCCTCGCGCTGCCATCCCTATTGGTTCTCCGAACCACCGGCCGCCATTGCTACCGGTTCAGCTGAACCGGTCCAAACCGGGAGCATTTCACCCCTGGTTACCTCTTTAAAAAGCACCTTTGGGACCTTCAATTTAAATTTAGATCTTTGTGGAGGACATTGAACCAAAAAGCAACTAACACGTTTCTTTTAGAATTAAATCAAAATGAAAACAATTTTTTTTGCAAAAAAGAAAAGAGAAATAGAATCCAGGATAAGAAGTTGTCAAGGAAAGCAAACTCAGACTCCTCACACGCAGTCAGGCACAGAGGTACAAAGGAGATGTTGATATTGGTTTATGTTTTCTTTCTGAAGCAGGAACTACAATGGCAAGAGCAAACATATTTAAATTTTTGTTTCACTGATTGGGGATGATGGACTGAATTGACTTATTACTGCAGCAGCCAGCTGTGTGCATCCATAAAGCAGGGCTTCAGAGAGACATGTGAAACACTCTCTCCTTTCTTGTATGGCAGAGTTTCTTTCCAGGGTGGCCCTGTATATTTGGAAGTGGAGGAAAACAGAAGGAGAAGCAGCTGTCACTGCTGTATATCAGCCCAGTTTCTTCGGTAGTTGCGGTGTTCGCTTTCATTTTAAAAGCCGTTGAACATTTGTTCCAGATCAGGAATGCACAACAGCTACTGGACTTATTCCCATGCCTCTCTAACTCCAACTAGAAAACAAATTGTTAATTGCTTTTAAAGGATGTGTCCTTGGCGATATTGCATTTGTCTCCTTCTCCAGGCAGCTTGTATTGGTTTTCCCTTACTGGTCTCCCATGGATCATGCATCTGCCCCTGCAATTGTTCACAGCTTCTTTCACAGGGAGGAAGAAGGGAGGAAGATTCGTAGCTGTCTCTTGTTCCTCCATACACCAAGGTTCTTGTGGTGTATCTGTTTCTTGGCCTGCTGTGTCCTCCTGAAAAGATTGAGGGGGAGGTTGTGCAGAGCTTCTCTCTGAGAAACACAAGCTCCGGTGAACATACAGCACTTTTTCTACAAAAGTGAGGTAAACCGTAGAACAAATACAGATCCTATGTCAGGGTTCCAAGTAACAGACCCAAAACAATCAAAACTCTGAGATTTAAAGGTTCCTCAAAGTATGAATTTATTAGGAACGTCATATTGGCACAGCTGGAAAAAACCCAACTCTGAAGAACCTGAAGTTTCCCCCACCCAAATCAAAACCTCAAGTTCTTGCCCCCAGGTCACAAGTCCATCGCATCGCCCAATCAGGTCACAGTCTCATCTCCGGCTGGCTCTCGTCCACGCCCCTCCAACACCTGGTAGAGTGTCCTTGGCTTCCATGGAAAAGAATGTTATTTTGGCTACATATCCCCCAGCTATCTCTATCTCCCCCCGTCATGTTCCCACAGCTTCAACCGGTTTTGCTGTGGTAGCCCTGAAGATGCTCCTAAAATGGCTTCAGGGCTGACATACTGATCTATAGGTTGAGTTGGGCTTCCTCTTCTGTTTCACAGAGGAGTCCCCATCCACCTTACAACTTCTGCTTTGCTGGGCAACCAACCTCTACCAATCTCACAGACAAGCTGTCTCAGTACCAGGCTCTATAAAGTGCTAAGCCCCGGCTTATCTTCTTCCCTGGTGCTTTCCTCCATAATGAGAAGAATAGGTAGATGATCAATGACAGCAGAAACAGAATAACAGACTTGTAAGGGGCCTTTGAGGTTTTCAAGTCCAGCCCCTGCTCAAGCCGGAGACTCTATACCACTTCAGACAAATGGTTGTCCAATCTCTTCTTTAAAAACTCCAGTGATGGAGCACCCACAACTTCTGGAAGGAAGTCATTTTGTTGATTAATTATTCTTACTGTCAGGAAATTTCTCCTCTCCTTGGTTGTTCCTCTCCTTAGTTAGTTTCCATGCATTACTTCTTGTCTTGCCTTCAGATGCTTTGGAGAATAGCTTGATCTCCTTTTCCCTGTGAAAAGCTCCTCAAATAATGGAAGACTGCTATCATATCCCCACTAGTGACCAGAGAACCAGGGAAATCCAACAATTGAAGCTGTTATTTTTTTCTCCATTAAAGACAGCATTAGTTGTTCAATTTATCACAGCATGTTTTTCTTCCCAGTTAAGGGTTGGCAGAGGGCATATTAATGTATCCAAAAGAAGAGTCCCTTGAGCTGCACATCAAAGGATGTCTTTGAGGACAGAACTCAAAATCAGTGCAACCTTTTTATTTCCACTTTATTATTTGTCTTCCCATGCCCCCTTTTTAAATTCTATTCAGCATTTTTGTTATTTTTCTTTTAAAACATTAAAAGAATGGAGTAGCACACATGTTTAAAATGAACAGCATCCTGTTTATATTTTTATTTTATTTATAACTGTTTGTTCGTTTGTTCATTTTTCCAGATTATATCTTTTTTAGAGTTTAGTAAAAACATTGGATTTATCATCAAAGTTTTGTTTTGCCGGCTGAGTTACTAAAAATAATAATGTAATAATGTAATATAGGGATAGAAATATGAAGTTGCAGCAGGTTTCCACTTTTCTGATTCCCAACTGCTTTTCCCAGCAATAGAATGTTGAACAGTATTTGTGTTATATGAGTTGTAAACTGATCATTGACAGTAATAAATTACTCCATTTCAAGTTCATAATGAAGCATCCAGTTTATAATGAATGTGTACATACTGGGAAGTTTTCACAAACTTGGACAAAATTATTACCCATCTGCACTGGCAAAATTCAGCAGACACAGCAATTCTCAACACAGAAAGGCCATATTTCTCTTGCCTGCCATATAGCTGTTAAAAATTAGAATCAGTAATCAGAAAAAAAAAATAATTCAGTGGAGGAAATAGGACCCAATCTTTTAAAGATATTCTTTCATATTTTACTTTAAAAAAAAAACCTCATATTTTTTCAACCCAATAAGATTACTTAGATTATTTAATGAGAGCAGGAAGTCCCCAACCCCTTCAGCTCATTGACCCCTTCATGAAATTTCAGATTGCTTATCAACCCTGAAAAATCTATTGCATGAAGATAATTTAATAAATACTACACTAACTAACTACCGTATTTTTCGGAGTATAAGACACTCCAGACTATAAGACGCACCTACCTTTTTTGGTGAGGAAAACAAGAAAAAGAAATCTGCCTCTGCCTCCCAGCAATTTTGCCTCGTTGCAGCAAACAGCAAATAGCCTGCTTTACTTTCATTTTTGTTTTCAGCATAGCTTGATTAGCACAAGAAAAAAAAAATCTGCTCCCAGCAATTTACCTCCTTGCAGCAAGCAGCAGAGGCCCGTGCAGCAATAGGCAATGGCAATCCCTGCAGCCTGAAACAGCTGAGAGTTGGGAGGCCGATCCAACGGACAATCAACTTGTGCTAATTAGGCTGTGCTGAAGCTGAAATGGGCTGTTTCTTCTTGCTGCTTGCTGCAAGGAGGTAAATTGCTGGGAGGCAGAGGCCAAAGGGTGGAGGCCAGTGGGTGGGCAGGGCTACATATGGTGTATAAGATGCACCCAAATTTTCACCCCCTTTTAGGGGGGAAAAGGTGCATCTTATACTCAAAAAAACACAGTAACTAACTAACTAACTAACTAACTAACTAACTAACTAACTAACTAACTAACTAACCACCCAAATGGGATAATCGCATTGACCCTTTAGGATCAATACTGACCACTTTGGGGAAGCCAATGAGAGGTTGAATAAAAAAACATTGCCATTTTGTGTAGTAATTGGAAAATGAACCACATGATTGAATGTTCTTTAATGTTCTCTGCATTCAAAACACAATTCTTTGCAAGAAAATAGAACAAGAAGCAGACTGGATATAATTTTTCTAAAACCCTGAATCTTATTTCCTGACAGAATTATACCTTTCTATGAGGGAATACTTAAAATGTTAGGCACAGAAAAGAGCAGCATCTAGTTGACCTTGAAGGGGAAAAGAAGCCCCTGTTTTGCTTGGAGGTAGCTGAAAGTAATTTCATCTCTTCCGTGAGTGAAGAATCTGGAACAGGTGATGTCACAGTCAACATACAGTATATTCTAAGCCAGGGATCTCCAACCTTGGCCACTTTAAGCCTGGCGGCTGGGGAATTCTGGGAATTGAAGTCCGCCAGGCTTAAAGTGGCCAAGGTTGGAGACCCCTGTTCTAAACTACCCAAATGCCTCTTTGTTTACTTTTCTCTGCTTTACCTATTTGCCTCTGCTTTTCTTACTACTGCACAACTTTTGGTGTCATTTCTGAATAATAGGCTACATTCTTTGTTTGTTCTTCCCATTTGATTTTTTAAAGTTCTTATTTATTGGCCATATTATACCCTTCTTTCCATTCCTGTTTCCCCTGTCTCTCCCTCTTTGGTACAAATTACAATGCTTTTACATCCTGCTCAATACCTAGCACACTATTGTTGCCCAATAAATAACTACTGTAGTAGTGATGTTATGCTTTGTGCAATTTAAAGTGTATCGTGGTTCGAAAAACTACTGTTATTTAGCCTTATTGATCGAAATCAAGGTAGCGTTTAGAGCAGAGGTGAGACACCTCTGCCCTGGCTGATGGACCTTTGCTGTTAGCCATTTTATGTCTCCGTCTACTCTTCAGGTAAAAAAGGAAACTGAGCCTCAAAAAGGAGAGGCCAATCCTCCGCCTCTTTTCATGGGAAGTTTTCACAAAGGTAGCCATTTGAAAGTATGGGGTTAACACAGATCAGATGTGATTTTCTTATCTTGCCATCAGAATTGTGAGGATGTGGCCTTAACACCATTTACTGCCCAAGAGCAGTAGCTGTGCTGCCACTTGTGGAAAAAGCTGTGATTTTTTTTCCCCCAGACTTGTTAAGCAACGTCTGTTTGCTTGAAGAGCTTTGGAAAAATATTTACTTGCTGTTTGATACTGCAATGGCTAATCCGTACAGCGCATGTCCTTTAGTAAAGCTATTAAATTCTGATGCGGCACTTGAAGCTACAGCACAGCTATCATTCTCAACGTGGTGCCTAAAGTGGAAAAATGAAAGAGAAAAAGTGACTGCGATGAATGTCAATCCTCTTGTACCAATTTTTTTTCTTGGGAGGGAAAGAGTTTTATGTTATAGTTTAGGTATTTTTTTTAAAGGTGTATTTTTTTTTTAAAAAAAGTAGCATCTATAAATGGACAGGTAATTATGGTAGTGATACAATGAATGTTCAAACATACTAAGCAAAATGCATGGAATTGTATTCTCGATATAAAAAACTATAATTTTTGAGCTCCATGCCAAAATCTCCACTATAGTATTATTTATAACAGAAAAGAAAAACATCCCTAAAAATAATATATGTAAATATTTAATTCCTGACTTTCCTCTTATTTCTACTTCATTTGTTGGACTTATTGGCATAAACTTTAGAAACCATACACCAAATACTTATATTTTACCTTGCTGCATAATATTTATGGAAGCCACGCTTACCTTTATTTAAACTTTTGTTATATTTGTTTAGGTATTTAAGCAATTGAGGGAGTTGTACTTTACTAAGGTATGTAATTCCTGGCAGATGAATCACAGCCCTTTTGTCAGTATTGACTTATCCCAGTAATTTTCAACATTGGCAACTTTAAGATGTGTGGACTTTGATGCCCAGAATTCTCCAGCCAACTGGCGAGGGAATTGTGGGAGTTGAAGTCCATAGATCTTAATGTTGCCATGTTCAAAAACCACTGACTTAGGCCAACTCCTAACTTGTCAATTCACTGATTTCTTGGATTAACACCATTTTGGAATATCTGGTATTTAGGCCAGAAACCAGACATTGGTTTTAGTATGAATTTTGCAGCTCAAGTAGGTAAAAATGCGAATAATGATCAGCAAATCCCTCCTTTCCTCATTGCCCCAGATATCCTAAGGGATGGTTATCAGCATTGGCTTGGCAGGAGGCAATGGCACTGAAAGGAATGAAAAGAGCCAATTCCCCAATCCAATTTGTGGGATTTGCATTGAATTTGGTCTGAATGAGAAATTCAATGAACTTTCAGAGCTTCAGCTCATCTTCCTGCTGAATGGCTGTCTTGCCTAATGACCAGGACTTATACTCTCTGAGGCAGTTTTAAATCTGTTAATTTTTGCACTGAAGCTCAGGTTTAATGAGTATAATTTCCAATTGTCCCTTTTGTGAAAGGACATAACAACAGTTGGAGCACGGCAACCAAAATGATTGAGTTGGAACACCTCCTGTGTGAAAATTAAAGAGGGATATCCTATGCATAACTATTAGTTGTAAATTCCATTGGGTTTATTACTACCCTGTTTCTCCAAAAATAGAACCCATCCAGAAAATAAGTCCTAGCATGATTTTTCAGGGCAATCGTAATATAAACCCTACTCCCAAAATAAGCCCCAGTTAAGATTGTCAGCCAGATGGATGTATTTAGTACCGTATTTCCCCCAAAATAAGACCTAACCAGAAAATAAGCCCTAATGCGTCTTTTGGAGCAAAAATTAATATAAGACCCGGTCTTATTTTCGGGGAAACATGGTACCTATTTAAAATGTACTGGATTGTAACCAGTGGCAGTCTTGTGCCCCATAAAGCAGATGGTCCCCAAAGGGGTGACATCAAAAAGACTAACTTGGCAACTTGGCAATTCCATATATATGGAAAAATAAGTACTTTAATACCGGGGGAAAGTCTTTGAAAAGATCTGAAAGAGTAAAAGTGTTAAAAGAATAAGCGCTTGATTCTTTATTCTAAACTTTATAAAGTTTAGAAAAGAGGTTAACAATGTAAACATAATGCAAGCAAATCCAGAAATACACTAAAATAATTTAGAAAATTATTTTACACAACCCCCCAAAAAGAGAGAAGCTGCCTGATCTCCATCTTTCTACCTTTTTATCTGTCTGTCCATCCTTCCATCCCTCCATCTCCATTATCAATTATTTATTTTCTCCTTAAAAAAAAAAAAAAAGCTTTTTCTCGGGAATTGATTTAGCTGCTAGGAGTGTTGGTCTTTGAGGCCAAAGTCGACAATACACAATACCTGGAATTATTTTTATGTGTATGGCAAAAGGATTAGGGGAGACTAGTTGTAGCAGCTTTCCTGAAATTGGTTACGTACCTTGTGCTCCCAATTCCCTTTGGTGAAATAGAACAAAGTACTAGTATTACAGCATCCCCTTGTATAAAAATGGAAGAACAACCATGCAGCCAATATAAAAAAATGGACTTTTGTTGATCAATGATCAAAATAATTTCCTGTCTATCTGTCTATCTAGCATAACTGACTTCTTAATTTACTAACTTTTAAACAATTCAAGGTGACATACACAAAGTTGCCTCTTCTACTTTTCCCTAATATGAGTGCTAAGAGGGAATGAATGACCTTAGCCAGCCAGACATCTACCATGCTTCTTGTATGAATTTACTAGAATTTAGAGCCTCCTATGACAATTTCTCTTTCTCTCTCTCTGTCTCTCTCTTTGTCTCTCTCTCTCTCTCTCTCTGTGTGTGTCTGTGTCTGTGTCTGTGTCTCTGTCTCTCTCCCATGCGTGCATGCCAGTGGTGGGTTTCAAATTTTTTTACTACCGGTTCTGTGGGTAGTTCTTGGTGGGCATGGCATGGCTTGGTGGGTGTGGCTTGGTGGGCATGGCAGGGGAAGGATACTGTAAAATCTCAATTTCCTCCCCAATCCAGGGGAAGGTTACTGCAAAATCCCCATTTCCTCCTGATCAGCTGGGACTCAGGAGGCAGAGAATAGATGGGGGCAGGACCAGTCAGAGGTGGTATTTACCGGTTCTCCGAACTACTCAAAATTTCCGCTACCGGTTCTCCAGAAGTGGTTAGAACCTGCTGAAACCCACCTCTGGCTCATGCTCTCTGGCTACATTTATAAACAAACTAATGTTATGGAAACTAATACATGGTTTGAAAAAAAACTGCAAACCTGAGGATCAGTGAGCAGTATTGATCCACACAGCTGTGAAAAGGTTTCTAGTTATGTTCTAGAATTGAAGACAGAATTTTATCTCTATAAAATAATCCCTATTATATTTTTAAAGATAGCAATAGCAATAGCACTTAGACCTATATACCGCTTCACAGTGCTTTACAGCCCTCTCTAAGCGGTTTACAGAGTCAGCCTATTGCCCCCAACAATCTGGAGCCTCATTTTACCCACCTCGGAAGGATGGAAGGCTGAGTCAACCTTGAGCCTGGTGAGATTTGATCTGCCAAACTGCTGGCAGCCGGTGATCATCAGAAGTAGCCTGTAGTACTGTACTCTAACCTCTGCGTCACTGCGGCTCTTGTTGTTACGTTTTAGGTCTGTGTGAATTGGCCCTGATATAGTTGGAATCGGAGATTCAAGATTCTAAAAGGACATGATTTTATTTGAGTTGGTAATGAGACATTGTATTGTTATATTCAGGGCCGGATTTTCCTATAGGCTAACTAGGCTGCAGCCTAGGGCCTCAAGATCAAGTGGGGCCTACATTCAAATTGTTAGCAAAATTAAAATTACACTTTCCCTATAGGTGAAAGGGCCTCATAAGTGGAATAGCCTAGGGCCTCTTTTCATCTAAATCCGGCCCTGATCGTATGCATGTATATATTTGTAAATAATAAAAACAACCTTTTGAACCTGAAGCTGTATTGACCAAATAACTTCCTCATAGAACCAAATGAGCACGGCCATCAATATATATCTGATACTCCTACTCTCAAATATAGATGGCTTTGACCCTGCTGCCCTTCACAAGCTGTGAAAATTAGATTATTCCCCTAGGACAATGCAGCCAGAGTACAAATGGTGCTCTGATGTGGCTACAGGTGTATCTATTATTTGTGACATTTCAGGTGGCCATTGATTTGCCACTTTTTAGCTATGGATTTTGTTGTTCTTCTACTTTGTATTGGTTTGTCACCTACAGTGCCTTTGGTAGATGGGTGGCCATATAAATATCTGAAATGTGTTTTTTTTTTCTTTTTATGATCCTGTAATCAGAGGTGGGCTGCACTTACATTCACAACAGGTTCACTGGTTGTGAGCGCACACGCACACGTGCTCACTTTGCTCGCACGCAGCCCTTTAGGACTGAAACGGAGCTTCAAACATGCCGCTAATCAACTCAGGCAGCTCCGGTGAGTACAGCAGGGGCAATGTGGAACTCAGCTGGGCAGTGTGGGCAGGGGGAACGAGCCAGAAATTTAGTTATATGTGGAAAACATAGCACAAGGGTGGGTGGGTGGGCCCAGCAAGCGATCACAGCTAAGGGTTCACCCGAACCCGCGTGACCTTGCAGCAGCCCACCACTGCCTGTAATCCCGTTTTTATCGGGATGGAGCCAGTGCGACTGAATGGAGCTGAGCATTTACTGTCCGGATGCCTTTCCTGACACCTATGCAGAGTTTGCAGCAGATATTTTCTCTTTGTGCCCTGATAGAGAAATATCTGCCGCCTAAATCTTCTCCCTTTTAAGTGTAAAGTGTATTTTAAAATATGGGTATTTTAAATTATGGGTATCAATTCAGCCAAATTTATTTAATTCATTTTATTCGATTTTAAATTTTGTATATGTATGTGTTTTATTTCATGGCTGTTCACCGCCCTGAGTCCTTCGGGAGTAGGGCGGTATAGAAATTCAATAAAATAAAAATAAAATAAAATAAATAATAGGATTGAACTCTCAACCTCCCAATGGTGAGGCGAGCGTCTTCACCTCTAGGCTACCCCGCTGTTCAAATATCTGAAATAAATAAATGAAATTAAAAGAAGTAGTAGAATATAGTGAAGCATTGTACATCTCCATAATAAAGCCATGCTTAAGTTATTCAAATCCTTCTTTCTACTGAACCTTTTTTTTTTTCTTGATCTGTGCACATTGAAAAAGAAAAAAAGAAATGAGTTTCCATGGAATAGCTCTTTGCGGGTGTGTTTTTTTTCCTTCCAAGTTTTATAAAGAAATAAGAAAAGGAATTCTGATCAGTAACCTTTCCTCATTCTATACTATACTTCTAAGGGACATTGAATCAACACATTATCTAAATATCATCTTTAAAGGGTTATAGCTAACAGAGGGAGTGGTCTTAGGACAGTAATATAGTATGGGTCACTAGCAACAAGCCTTTATCACTAACAGATAAGAATCTCATGCATTTTTTTAAAAAAATGGATTTGAGGACCAATGTACAGAAATAGTTCCTATGCATGAAAATCGCCAGGATGACAAAAACCTTAACTACTCTACATTTGTGAGCAATTACACTGCAGTAATTTTAAAAGAAGTTTTAATTAGCAAATTACGTAGCAATCACTCATTTACTTTTTCCTGTTTTCCTGGATGAAGAACAGGGAAGTACAATGATCAACATCATCCAATATGTAGAAATGTAGAGACAGCCTTTCCAACACAGTTTGCCATTAAACGTTGAAGAGATAAAATGAGAGATCTATCAGGTTTGCTGAAGCAATCCACAAGATTATACAGAGCTGGGAGAAAACTGAATGAAGTTTAGTCCAAAATGTTTAACAGGCAGCCACCCATGTCTCCTTTAAAAATGAAAACAGAATGAACCTGTATACCTTGTGTACAGAAGGAAATTGCCTAAAGTAACTGGAGGAAAGATGGAGATTAAAAAATTAGGCCTGATCAAACACGGTCCCAGCATGGTACCAATGTTTTGAAGAGAGATGAGATCATTATCAGATTTTTTTTTTCCTCATGGGACTCCTTAAAAATAGACTGCAAAACCCAAGCTTCAGAGCATTCAAGTACTATTTGGCAATAAATTAATGCCAGCAGACAATATGGCTATCAAGGGAAAGCTTCAAAGCCTGAAAATGAGTGCTCCACAGCATGTCAAAGAATGTGTTATTCACTGTGTTGTGAATAGAGAACAAAAGCCAGTTCGATCTTGGAATCTGCTAAAATGAAGAAAATGTAGATTCCAAGAAATGTTTGTAGGGAAGGCAGAGGAGGGCGGTCTACCTAACCGACTAGAGCGGGGAGGCAAGGAATGTTGTGGGTCCCGTCCCCTAAGGAGATACATCTGGCAGGACCCAGAAGAAGGGTCTTCCCCGTGGTGGCTCCTTCTCTCTGGAACATCATTCCCCCAGAGATTAGACTGGGTGTCAGCACTTCAACCTGCATTTACTCTAGTGCTGACATAAGAAGGAGAAGAGGGGGCAGCTGGCAAGAGGACGCATGACTTTTCACCTACTTATTTTCCCTGAAGATAATATCCTCTAGGAGATGAGATGGGAGGGGGGACATTCCTGGGAGCTGAAGTAGTAGATATGGAAAGAGTGATTTGGAAGATGGCAAATGAGACGCAGAGAATTGGGGAACGGAAAGGGAAGGTTTGGGGTCAGGAAGTCAGTGTTGGCTACGCCATAATCGGGGACAGGTTGTTGTGCTAAATAAATGAAAGATTTCATCAAAGACTATTTGTTTGGAAATGCAATTTATTTTATTTGAGACGACATCGAAACCTGACACTGGGCCCCACTCTAACAGTCTTTCAGAAGGTCCTGAAAATGTGGTTCTGTCAGCAGGCCTGGGGAACCCGGAGCAGGATGGAGCCCATTAAATGGTTAGTATGAACATGTGTTGTCACCAGGGTGGAGGATGGGGGGTTATTATTTTATTATTTTTTATTTCTTTTATATGGTGTTTTTATATCTTTGTCAACCGCCTTGAGTCACCACGTGCGAGTAGATGGCAATATAAATTTTCAAATAAATAAATAAAGGAATAAAGGAATTGTATGAGAACATCCAAGAAACAAATGGACATGTCTGCACCAGAACCCACTCCTTTTTACCAGAGGATCTCAGTACTGCTGCATAACCTTCTAATGAAGTGCAAGAGATCAAAGGAATTTATCTGGATTAGGAAGCCAAGTTAGATAATGAATTAATTAGATATCACTGAATCACATTCAGCTCCTGGACACATGGTTCAGTGCTCAGTACCTTGACCTTTAGTCATAATTTACTGAGAAGCCAAAGAACTAGCTTTATGTTGTTATTGAATGCCACTGAAGCAGAGAGGGCACCTTTTCAGAAAGTGTTAGCAGAAGGCATGAACTAGGAACAAAGAAAGCAATTCCCATCAACTAAACAATAGAGGAAATCAATCAATCAGAAAACAGCTGGAAGGGACCTTGGAGGTCTTCTAGTCCAACCCCGTGCTCAAACAGGAGACCCTATACCATATTAGATAAGTGGCTATCCAGTCTGTTCTTAAAAGCCTCCAGTAATGAAGCACTTACAACTTCTGGAGGTAAGCTGTTCCACTGGTTAATTGTTCTGACTGTTAGGAAGTTTCTCCTTAATTCCAAGTTGCTTCTTTCCTTGATTAATTTCCATCCATTGTTTCTTGTCTTGCCTTCTGATGCTTTGGAAAATAAGTTGACCCATTCTTCTTTGTGGCAGCCCCACAAATACTGGAATACTGCTAACATGTCACTCTTAGTCCTTCTTTTCTCTGGACCGTCCACACCAGTGGTGGAATTAAATTTTTTTCCTACCGGTTCTGTGGGTGTGGCTTGGTGGGCGGGGTATGGCTTGTGGGTGTGGCATGGTGGGCATGGCAGGGGAAGGATACTGTAAAATCTCCTCCATTCCCACCCCACTCCAGGGGAAGGATACTGCAAAATCCCTATTTCCTCCCGATCAGCTGGGAGGCAGAGAAGAGATGGGGTAGGGCCAGTCAGGGCCAGTCAGAGGTGGTATTTACCGGTTCTCCGAACTGCTCAAAATTTCTGCCACCGGTTCTCCAGAACTGGTCAGAACCTGCTGAATAGCACCTCTGGTCCACACCCTGTTCTTCATATTCTTCATATGTTTTTGCCACCTTCTTTCATAGAGTAGTATAAGGGGAGTTATCTGGGGAGAATAAGGCAGAATTATCCCCTTCCATTAGCCAATCCATTTTTTTTTACCATTAACAGGTGGTCTGCATTTAATGACCACAAATTGAACAACTGTTCAAATTTGTGATGGTGTTGAATGAATGGTCCTCAAAATTCCAGCCATTGCAGTGCTCTTTTGTGATCACCTGACCCTAACCCTAACATCCAACACAGTTTTTGCTTACAACGACAAGGATGGATTGCCAAAACTGCCATCACTAAGCAGTATGATTGTGACATTATGATTTATGACATCACATAGCAATGGAAATTCTGGTCACAATTAGCATTGTTAAGCACAGACTACCTGTATGTTGTTAGACACAGAGTACCAATATATATAAATATATTTACACAAAGTTCTAGTTCCCATTCTGATGCTAAAGTGCTTCAAAAAGTTCAGAAACCTGCTAGTTGTAGCCTGTCGAGTAGAAGGGAAGACAGTAAAATATTTTTAACTCTCAGTTCACTTGTTTTAAAGTCTCCCTTCTATTACTTGCAGTGGCAGGAAAATTAAACACGGCTCAGTAGAAAGTAATAGAGGAAGGAGCACATGAGTTTTACACATCCTTATAATGATACAGAACACTGGTCCAAATGAACCAATGGCCTGATGCAGATGTAAGGTGTAAGACCACACCGAGAATACTGCATCCAGTTTTGGTCACCACACACACAAAAAAAAGATGTTGAGACTCTAGAAAAAGTGCAGAGGAGAGCAACCAGGATGATTAGGGGACTGGAGACTAAAACGTATGAAGAATGGTTACAGGAACTGGGCATGGCTAGTCTAATTAAAAGAAGGACCAGGGGAGATATGATAGCAGTGTTCCAATATTTGAGGGGCTGCCACAGAGAGGAAGGGGTCAAGCTATTTTCCAAAGCACTTGAAGGCCAGACAAAGAATAATGGATAGAAACTGATCAAGGAGAGATTGAACCTAGAAATTTTCTGACAGTGAGAACAATCAAACCATGGAACAGAAGTTGCCTTTGGAAGTTGTGGGAGCTTCATCACTGAGGGCTTTCAAGAAGGTTTAAGGTTTAAGATTTATTAAATTTGTATACCGCCCTTCTCCCGAAGGACTCAGGGCGGTGAACAGCCAAAATTAAAATACATACAGTATAAAAATTAAAATAAATTAAAACAGAATTAGATCAGTTTGGCTTCCCCAAATTTTAAAACCCTTTACCCATAAAATAGCCCATTAAAATTTTAAGCCAGCCCAGCTTGCTGAAATAAGAAAGTCTTCAATGCTCGGCGGAAAGTACGGAGGTCTGGGACCAGTCGTATTCCTGGGGGTAGCTCGTTCCAGAGGGCGGGTGCCCCCACAGAGAAGGCTCTCCCCCTGGGGGTCGTCAGTCTACATTGCTTGACCGACGGCACCTGAGGAGACCCTCTCTGTGGGAGTGGATTGGCCGGTGGGAAGTTATCGTGGCAGAAGGTGGTCTTGTAAAGAAGAGAGTGGACTGCCATTTGTCAGAAATGGTGTAGGGCAGTGATGGCGAACCTTTTCTTCCTTGGGTGCCAAAAGCACATACATGCACACGAGCTGACACCCATAATGCAATACCCCCCACAGGCCCAGCCCCGACGCATGCAACCCCCTGTGCTCCCCCTGCCCCCCACACATGAGTGCATGACACACACACTTGTGCTCCCCTGCCCCTGTGCATGCGCATGCAATCCCCCATTTTTGTGCTAGCAGGCCTCCCTGAAGCCTCCTGGAACAAAAAATGGGGTGTGGGGGCACACCCCCCACCCCCCATGCACGTTTCCTGGCAGAGACCCAAAAATCAGCTGTGGGGGGTGGGAGGCACGTGGGCATGCGTGGTGGAGCTGACCTGGGCATCGGCTTGCATGCCCGCAGAGATGGCTCTGCGTGCCACCTGTGGCACGGATGCCATAGGTTTGCTATCATGAGTGTAGGGTCTCCTGCTTGGGTGGAGGTTTGGACTAGATTAGACCTACATGGTCCCTTCCAACTCTGTTAATCTGTTGATTTTTATTTAAAATAAAAATCCATCCAGTTTCCATCTGAACATGGAAACTGTTGGAAAAATATTGCAGGATTTAAGAAATTCTCCCAGGCCAGGCCTACTCACAGCCCAGTTTCCAATATACTCTTTTTTTTTTTTTTGAGTATTTAAAGAAAACCATTATGGAAACTGGTATGGAGGTCAGACAGGAAATCAATGTCCTCTAAGATTAGAACCTTATCTCTAGCCTTGTAAAGAGAAATACACGGAAACTAATGTGGTTGCTGCATAATTGATTCATTGCCAGAGAATCCATGCTCTGGTAGAGGGTAGGTTATCAATAATATTTTTGTTTTGTTTTTGTTTTTTGTTTTTTTAATTAATTATTTTTTTTTAAATTTGATTTATATGCCACCCTTCTCCGGAGACTCAGGGTGGCTTACAATGTGTTAAGCAATAGCCTTCATACTTTTGTATATTTATACAAAGTCAGGTTATTGCCCCCACAAACTGGGTCCTCAATTTACCCACCTTAGAAAGGATGGAAGGCTGAGTTGACCTTGAGCCTGGTGAGAATTGAACTCGCAGTAATTGCAGGCAGCTGGATGTTAAATGCTGCCTTAGGAGGCATTCGCCTCCTACACCACTCAGGCAATCAAAGTTTTGTGTCTTTGATTGTTTTATTCATTAAAGATCAATGCCTGTTGCTGGAAAATTCCTGCTGGAAAGCCTAAATGAAAAGGTGGGATTGATGCGTTTTTAAAAATCTTATTACAACGGAAGAGAACATAGAGAAACAAAAAATACCTGGAAAATCTGTCTCCCGGGAGGAACACTTGTAAGTCAACTCTCAGCCCATGGAATTGATCAGTCTCGTAAATCCTTCAGACAGATGGGATTTAATGAAAGTTCAGACAGAATTTTAACAGCAACATGACAATAATTATGAAAGGCTTGAAAAACCCATTGGCATGGCAGTTCTTAAAGTGGTGCGTTTTAACATTTTAATGTAAGGAGCCCAATTTCTCCTTACTGTACTTCCAATGGTGGGATTCAGCCAGTTTGCACCACTTCGGGAGAACCAGTTGTTAACTTTCTGAACAGTTGACAAACTGATTGTTGGAAGAAATCATTAGGGCAGAGAACCGGTTGTTAAATTACTTGAATCCCACCACTGTGTACTACATACATTCACAGAACATACCAAGTGCTGCAAACTTCCTAATTATCAATAATGTAAATGTAAATGAAATATTCTACCTTCGTCCATTTTATTAAACCCCGAAGGCCCATTAAAGTTATATAAGTAGTGGGAGTTTGAGGGAGGCGCATTAAAAAAGAACCCTAGGTTTTAGCATTAGCATACAGATTTAGACAAAGAAGTGACTTCTATCTGCAATTAATATTCCAATAGTCACTTCAATCCTTTACATGGATTTCAGAGATTTCAAAAAGAATTTATTCTCCAGCCAAAGAAGGGGTCAAATCTCACCATCAAATAAAAGTTAGTCTCCTTCGAGATAGCGTAAGTTCTTCATGGGATATCCTAGATGCAACTATGTAGTTTTCTTAGAAACAGTACAAAAATGGTTTGCTTTGGGGATTTTATTTAACTTTGAAGTCTAGCCTTAGCCTTATCACTTTCAGATAGAAATAATGAAATTTGGACTACATTTGAAATTTCCCGTTCAAACACTACCCAGGTTCAGCCTCACTTAGCATTATTTTCTGGTGATTAATTTTGTATTTGCTGGCTATTTGTCACAAAGTTTGACAAATAACCAGCAATTCTGGTTATGTGGTATTTCTGGAGAGCAGCAATCTGTGAGTCCAACTGTGGAAGAATTAGGTCTCTCTTTCTTTCAATCTGTTAGTTGATTTAAGGAGGAGGAGGAGGAGGAGGAGGAGGAGGTGGAGGAGGGAAAGAAGGAGGAGATAATGATCTTTAGGCAAATAAGTCTTATATAATTCATTTGAGGTTCATCTTATATATTTGATTTGTGATATGCTTGTCAACAGAGTGGCCACTGACCACTGTAAAAAGAGATACCCTTCTGAATTTCATATAAATAAAGCCATGTTAGAAACAAAGAAGCTTCTGACAAGCCAAAAATTAGTTAATTAGTTAGTTAGTTAGTTAGTTAGTTAGTTTATAGATAGATGTTATATAGATAGATAGATAGATAGATAGATAGATAGATAGATAGATAGTAGATAGATGATAGGGAGGGAGGGAGGGAGAGAGAGAGAGAGGGAGAGATGGTAGATAGATGATAGATAGATAGATAGATAGATAGATAGATAGATAGATAGATAGATAGATAGATAGATGATGGAGAGGTGGAGAGGTGGAGAGAGAGAGGGAGGGAGAGACACAGAGAAAGAATAACTTGCACTTTAACGGCAAAAATATGAAAAAGTTTTGGCAATCTTTCTCAAATTTAACCTCAAGAGAGGTTTGAGGAAGGCCCTTGGATATTAAAAAGCAGCTGTACCATAGTTCTTTTATCTTTTGTTTTCACCATTTCTATGTATGAAGCTGTGACATGGATATTTACAATGATCAGGTCTCACAGAAGTCCACCTTGTTCTCCAAGGAGGTGCCCACCAGGGGTGGGTTCTAAAATTTTTTACTATTGGTTCTTGCAAACCGGTGCGAACCGGGAGCAATCCACCAATGGTGCACACCAAATTCTTCTCAATTTCATGACTGATGACAGAACCTCCTATTAGACCAGTGGGGCCCATGCCCCACAGGGGGGCAAAATTGATTTTTAATGGGGGTGATTGGAACCTTGTTTAAACCAAGTTAATTGCCTTTTAGGCTTCCTCTACATGAGTAGAAGTCACTTTTTGAATAATAAGAATTATATGTCGCGGGGGGGGATCAGGATTTTAGGGATGGTTAGGTGAGGCATGGCCAAAAAGAGGTTGGGAACCACTGTATTAGACTAATGGTCAAGTCCAGTTGCCATCCTTAAGCAAATCCATTGTCCTCCTTGGGATGGGGAGGGTGTTCTAGAAACCCAAAGTCAACACCAATCTCCAACCAAAAAAAAGTCATAAATCACGGCCACATGACAATGGGATTCTGCAAAAAGCCATAAATGTGGGCCCATTGTCAAGTACTCAAACTACAATCATGTGAAATGGGGGAGAGCCAGCCATCAAAACTTCAAATCCGGATCATAAGAACCTTGGGGGGGGGGGCTATGTGGTATCTCTGGATGATTACCAATGAACCAGTCATAAGTCAAGGACTACCTCTAAGATTTTACTAGGAGAAATATGTTTTACCATTTTGGAAAATTCTTCTATCCTATTTCTGGGTCAAAATTTCACAATTTCATGCAGGTTCCCTGAAAAAAATGTTTTCAGCTGCTATTTATTTTAAGATCCATTTATTTACCAACTCCAGAGGGATGCATAGAGAGAATCAATCTCACCTCCAGCCAAAGTTTGTCCATATAGAAAATACACTCCATAATGCTTTAGGGGGGGAAATGTGGTCCAATATCATAGTTAGAGATACCCTGTTTCTCCCAAAATAAGACATCCCCTGATAATAAGCCCAATTGGGCTTTTGAGCGCATGGCAATAAGGCCAAGCACTGATTTCAGGGTTCAAAAAAAATATAAGACAGGGTCTTATTTTCGGGGAAACACGGTAGCATCATAGAGTTAAAGGGATTTTTTTTTTCCTTTATGCCCTCTAGCCATCTATATCCATCTGTCTAGAAAAGATTGGCAAACTGTGACACCAAACGTCTGTAATAACTGGATTGTGGCGTTGCAATGTATAAACATAGAAAAGCTGTTTATGCAATCATCATCCTTTTCAAGTAGATGTTTTGTTTTCAATCAGCAACACAAACATATTGATTGCTTTCCCAATGGAATAATGTTTGCCAGGAACATCAATGAATTGCCATTTAAGTTGACTTATTTACTTTCATTGTTTAAAAATAGGGGAAACTTCTAGGCAATCAGTTTATGCATCTATTTTTAGGTTTAATGTTATTTATGTAACATAATTTATGTCATTTGATACTTTGG
Source organism: Pantherophis guttatus (assembly GCF_059756535.1). Lineage (NCBI taxonomy): Eukaryota > Metazoa > Chordata > Lepidosauria > Squamata > Colubridae > Pantherophis > Pantherophis guttatus. Next base: position 75,324,031 of record NC_142068.1, on the reverse strand, counting down.
TTCTGGAATGCAGTTTACAAAATTTAAATAGCTAATTAGCATTATTAATAAAATAGACCATCTATGTGCCAACTCTGCTAATGAACAAAAGCTTAAATGTTAAATAAATTGTGCATTGTTCAACAAATGTGCATAAAATATATTTCCTACAGTAGAGTTATTTCATGCTTTGTAAGTATCTTGTCCAAATCTCCCTACCTGGACTTTGCTAATATCTTACTTTAAAACTGTTATATTAGCAACTTTGTTTTCACGGTTACTGGTCATTTTGCTTTTCTGTTATTTGTTATAATTGGAAAAAAAATGAAGATTTAGACTTTTTGACTCTCAAAAAGTCATCAATTGAAAAATTTAAAAATATGTTATAGTGTTTCAAGAAATTATTGAACACACACACACACACACATAAAAACCAAATAACTGAAATCATTCAGATTAAATTAAAATAATTTAACATGTAGTATATCAAAATTTAAAGATGATATTGTCAAATCTTCATCAGACACAAATAACCAGGAGCATTCATTGAGTTCAAAACATAGAAGAGTTCACTGTTGCTACCTATACACAAGAAACTGGCCAAGTAATGGTCAAAACTAAATTGCATTAGATAAGAGGCAATTGAATTTATAGAGGGCTGAATTTGGGTCTCTTGTGGCTACACAATGACGCCAAGCTGATGACACATTTAACTCTGCCTTCCAGCTCAGTCTGCTCATCCCCTACAATCCTTGCCTGAAAATGAAGCATTTGGTCCTTATGAATTCCATTTACTAAGTGATCACTAAGGGTTTATTAAAGCATTTTTTTTCAAGATTTGTGCACATAGGTATTATGTCCCAAATATAAAGCAAGATATAAATCTGAATGCAACATTTCCTGACTCATTTTTAAAATACTTGTTTGTGAAAGGTAAGAATAGGAGATGTCTATGTGAAAGAAGGATTATTAGAATTCTACGCATGAATGCACAAAAACATTGCCAAAATTAACTTGTCAACCCTGAAGCAAACGTGGGTGGGCCATCTTTCAGGCTTCAGGGTTGTCACTAGATGGGAGGGGAAATGAAATAGTTAACTGGGGTTTTGCAGTGAAACAAGGTCATTCCAACAGGTGGCTGAGAGAGAAGGAGCGAAGTAACCAAGCAACTGGCCAGCACCTTGATTGGACCATGTGACTGATGACTGATGACTTTCTCTTTTAATTAGGTGAAAACTGCAGGAACTTTCAGAGTCGGTTTTCACCAGTTGTGCCAATATAATGCATCCAATTAATTTGTTCTTTGAGGAATCTACCTGCCTCGGAGTTCTATGGGTGCATTACTTGGAACACTGACATAACTATTAAGAATGAAGCCTATTATGTCCCTAAGATGTACATGTTTCTTTTAATTTATTTAAGTCTTGTCTGGGTAGCACAAAATTAATATCCATATCTATATCTATACCAGGGGTGGGTTCTACTTACCTTTACTACCAGTTCGCAATGGGATCGCGCACACCCTCGCTTCACTCGTGTATGTACCTTGCTTCTGCGCATGCGCAGATAGCTGATGACAGCATCCGGGGTGGTGGGCGGGGCCTCCCGCCAGTTTTACTACCGGTTCATGCGAACCGGTCCAAACCTGGGGCAACCCACCACTGATTCATACCCATCTTTGTATATAAAATATACCCCCATTGTACAAAGTGTAACTCAATATAATGTTAAAATTCTACTTTTATAAATATAGCATGAAAACTGTGAATAATCTGCTTCATGGGTGTTCCCATGCTCAGTTTGCTACAATCAAAGGCTGTGCTCATTTTCATATGATAAAAAATGGTGTGCACATTCCATCAAAGAAATAATCAGAAAAAAAGTAGATAAGATTACATTTAAAAAAAAAAAACCCAGAACATTTTACAGGCTGCTTTTAAGTGAATGGGTATGAGAATATCAAAACAAAAGTTAATAGTTTGTATTAACTTTAAAGGGTCACACAACAGTAATGTTAGACTGTTCCGACAAAGCAGATTGAAGATTTTGGGGGTATTTATTCTTTTAATTAGAAATTTCCTGTTTGCTTCTTGAGCAAAGCGATAGAATCAGTGATTAATAGCCTTGTCTTCTTCTCTAAAGAGGAAGATTGCCTCATTCCTAATTCATTACCTTTAAAGCAATTAATTATCTTTAATTACCAATATTTTTGTCTCTTCATAATAGTACCATGTTTGACATGAGCATGAAAACATAAAAAGCAACCGTTATAATTAGGGGGCACAATGTAAAATTACTGGTTGCTATTCCCACTGTTAGTCTGAACAACAAGCAACGTTAATAAGTGATTAAAGCTATGATGGAAAGAAAAGCAAACAATCAGAGGAAATTGACAAAAATTGAAAAGTATTGAGAACTGAAAAGTACTAGGTTAATGTCTGATATAAAAATAATTGGCCCCAGAGGTGGCTACTGATGAATGGTAAACATTTACGTTTGTCTTTACTGACAAAGAAATAAAGGGAGACCAGTATAGATCTAGGAGATCAACCCTGACTGCTCTTTAGAAGGCCAGATCCTGAAGATGAAACTCAAATGCTTTGGCCACCTAATGAGAAGGAAGGACTCACTGGAGAAGAGCCTAATGCTAGGAAAGATTGACGGAAAAAGAAAAAGAGGACGACAGAGAATGAGGCGGCTGGATAGAGTCACTGAAGCAGTAGGCGTGAGCTTAAATGGACTCCCAGGGGTGGTAGAGGACAGGAAGGCCTGGAGGAACATTGTCCATGGGATCACGATGGGTCAGACATGACTTTGCGACAAACAACAACAAAGTATAGCTCTATTTCAAGCTATTTAGCTCTCATCAGCTAGCCATACCCTTCTGGGATTCAAACCTGGGATACTTGCATATTAGGTAGATGTATTAACCTCTAAGCTGCAGGCTCTCCTCACTTTTTTGGCTATACCAGGGGAGAGATTAAGTGTTTTTTCGGTGAGACCGGTCTATCAGGGCAACCTGATCTACCCAAATATGGGATGGAGCATACTGCTTCCGATTTTACCTTTCAGCCCCAATCCAGGAGCCTTCACAGGCAGTCATTTTCACAACAAATTATTTTTGTGTTTGAATTTATAATAGTAAAAGCAAAAGCAACTGCCTGCGAAGGCTCCTGAATTGGGGCTGAAAGACGAAAGCAGGAGCAGTATGCACTGTCCCATATTGGGATAGACCAGGTTGCCCTGATAGACTGGTCTCACTTGGGGAAAAAAACCACTTAGTAAACATTTACATTAATTTCATTTTTACAGTAATCTGGAAAAACAAAACTCCTGCAACATTAAAGGTCTAACATGGGTCTGAGTCATGCTGTTGAATAATTCGCTGGAGGAAGCTGCTGTTTTGTTTACCAGATACTGAGCTTTGCTGCAGCAAATGAAGAAGAGATTTTTTGCTCCCGTGAACTGTTCCAGCCAGAGATGTCTCAAGATATATTGATGCCTAAGGCAAAACAGCGGTATCAGCAACTTTGTTCCAATAATAAATTAGATACCTACATATTTTCTTTTTCTTCTTAAAAGCACACAAAATATGCTACTTGAGGTTGGACATGGGTCAGGTCAAATTCAAACAAGCATCGTTTCGAGGTGGATTGTACAACATTTCCTAATATTCTTTTTTTTTTTAAATGTCACTGATCCTGCAGAGGTTACTGCTCATATTTTAAGAGTGTCAATAACTGGTCATCACATGATTCAGTTCTGACGTGCCCTAAACACAGGTGGTAACTTTTTGTTCTCATTAAATGCAAGAAAATCTACGGTGCAGTACAGAGCTATCATAACTGGTTGTCAAAAAAATCTAGAAAGCTACTGGATGCAGCAGAAAATGTGGGGCGGGGGAGGCAAAAATCTCACTTCTTCATGCCATCTAATGGTCATCGGAATGTCCACAGCAGAGTAAAGTTCTCATTTATTGTGGTGTTGATTCAGTTTTTCTAATTACATACCATGACGCTAAGGAATAAACAGATTTTAGGAAGGCAAGGGAAGAGGAATAAGGTCTACTTCCCATTTAATCATGAGACCTCCTCACCTACACCTGATGTTCAGGGCTTAACTAAAATTTTATTTTTATATATATTAGAATAGCTTTCATCAGGTATTCTACAGTACAGCAGGATCTTTGTCAGAATGTTAAGACAAAGCATCAAAGCAGTGTTCTAAATCAGGGGTCCCCAACCCCATGGTCCATGGACTGGCATCAGGCCGTGAAAACAAATGAAATCCCATCCACGGGATGCAGGCAGCACATGAAACCACATTCTCCACAGAACCGGTCCCTTGATGCCCAAAAGGTTGGGGGCCGCTCAGGAGTGGGTTCTAAATTTTTTTACTACCGGTTCTATGGGTGTGGCTTATTTTGTGGGCGTGGCTTGGGGATAATGTGAATGGGTGGGCGTGGGCAACTTTTTTTTTTTTTTTTACTTTTAAAAGCATTATTTCTACAACCTTAAGAGGTTGCAGAAAAAAATGCTTTTAGAAGCTTCTGACGAGCAGGCAAATCTGCTGGGATCGCCAGAAGCTTTTAAAGGGATTTTTTTTCCTACAACCTCTTCGGCTGAAGAGGCTGCAGGAAAACATGCTTTTAGAAGCTTCTGACGAGCAGGCAAATCTGCTGGGATTGCCAGAGGCTTTTAAAGGGATTTTTTCCCCTGCAGAAAAAATGTTTTCAGAAGCCTCTGAAGATCCCAGCTGAGCCATGCGATCATCAGATGATTTTTTTTTTAACTTTTAAAAGCATTTTTTCAGCCGAAGAGGTTGTAAAAAAAATGCTTTTAAAACTAAAAAAAAAAAAAGCCTCTGATGAGATGGGTGGGGTAAGCGAGTGGCGACTGGGCCGGGACTGGTTCAGGGGCGTGGCCAGCCAATGTTATTACTGGTTCTCCAAACTACTAAATTTTTTTACTACTGATTCTTGCGAACTGGTGCGAACCGGGAGCAACCCACCACTAGGGTCGCTGTTCTAAATCTGGAAGCACTTCAGTGCTTCTGACTCGAATGCAAATTTGTTGTTTCTGAATTGTATCATTCAGTTGGGCCTTTCTAAGAAGGCAAATAAGTTTATATGAGCCATGATGGTGCAGTGGTTAGAGTGCAGTATTGCAGGCTACTTCTGCTGACTGCAATTTGGTAGTTTAAATCTTATCAGGCTCAAGGCTGACTCAGCCTCCATCCTTCCGAGGTGGGTAAAATGAGGACTCAGATTGCTGGGGGCAATATTCTGACCCTGTAAACAGTTTAGAAATGGCTGTAAAGCACTGTAAAGCAGTATACAAGTCTAAGTGCTATTGCTATTGCTATATTCTATATTTCCACTGTAATGTTACAGTCATTGAAGCAGTCTGTGTGAACTTAAATGGACTCCGGGAGATGGTAGAGGACAGGAAGGCTAGGAGGAACATTGTCCATGGGGTCGCGAAGGGTCAGACACGACTTCGTAACTAACAACAACAACAAATGTTCCTGTCACTTGGCCATTTTCAGGTATACAGTCACATAAGCAATATTATTGTGTGAGTCAGCCTCTTAAACATGTTGAATTTTCTGCAGCTGTTAACCACAATCTATTGAAATTATGATCCTAACATGGGTGAAAACAATCCAGTCTCTAATCAAACGAGCAGCGCCTCAAAAGCTCTGTTTCAGTTGGCATTTCATAAATTAGCAAATCACAGAGTCCAAGTTAGAATGCTATATAATGCACCTTCATTGGACACAACATATGGATAGGCTAACTCCTGTCACACCTCGTAAATGGGAGATTGCCAATGCAAGGATCATACCCAAGATTTACACACCGCATTAGTTCTTGCTCACTGGAAGCACAGCCAGATGGCCACATTAAAGCACGATTCGCAAGTCCCTGAGACAGCAGAAAAGTATGCTGGCATAAAATTTGATGCCCTGATTGCTAAGCCTTCTTCTGCCACTATAACAAGCCTGGTTGCTGCTGCTGTCCTTATTGTTTTCATATAGGGCAAATTAAGGAAAATGATTGATTGATGCACGCACACAGAGAGACACACACACTCACATATACAAAGAATTACAGATACAGATAAAACTAATGCAGACTATAAAAGAGAAAAAGGATAGAATGTAGAAAGAAGAAGGGGGAAGAGGAGGAGGAGGAGAGGAGGAGGAGGAGGAGAAAGAGAAGGAGAAGGAGAAGAGGAGGAGGAGGAGGAGGAGGAGGAGGAGGAGGAGGAAACTGCTCTCTTTTATCTCAGCAAGTATACACAACTATGACATCTTGTTATCATAATTGCAAATGCAAAAAAAAATCTCGCATATCTAACCTCATTCTTTTTAAACAACTTCAAAACCCCACCTTCCTTCCTAGTCAGCAAAACTCCATTAAGGATTAGTAGAAATAACAACATATCTATTACACACTTAATAGCAATAGCACTTAGGTACTGCTTCATGGTGCTTTATAGCCTTCTCTAAGCAGTTTACAGAATCAACATATTGCCACAAATGATCTGGGTCCTTATTTTACTGACTTCAGAAGGATGAAAGGCTGAGTCAATCTTGAGCCAGTCAGGATCGAACTCCTTGCAGTGGGCAGAGTTAGCATGCAATACTGCATTCTAATCACTACATCACCACAGGTCATGAGGAAGGAGGCAGTAGCAAACCACTTCTCAAATGTTACCAAGAAAATTGCAGGGATGTGTCCAGGTAGTTACCATGAGTCAACACTTATTCAAAGGCACACACACACACACACATTTTTCCCTCAGCCTTTTCTTCTCAGATTTTAGCACTCTCAGTTCCTTTAATTGCTCTCCATAGGACATATTTTCTAGTCCCTGATCATCAAGTCTTTAACCCCTTCAGGCAATATCCAATCATTTGATTTTTTTAAAAAAATTCTCTTTAATACTTCTCATGAAGTCACTGACAACATTAAGAAATTTTTTTGTAAGTTCATTAGAGATAAATCATCCAAGTCATTATTCTGTCTATATATTCATTCTTATACGAATGAATGAATGAATGAATGAATGAATGAAACAATACAAATGGATCTAGCACAAGTCCAAAAACTCAGAAGACCAAACCTTTAGTCCCTGTGACTGACCCAGATTGAATCCTATAACCTTCTTATAGTCTATATTTTTCAAATCCACATTTGAATCAATTTCAGTCTTGTCCAATAATATATAGAGAGTTTTTTCTGTCGCACCTGGTCAACCTCAATATGGGAGGGAGCATACTGCTTCTCTTTCGCCTTTCAGCTCCAATCCAGGAGCCTTCAGGCAGTTGCTTTCACAACAAACTATTGTGTATCAAATCTATATTATATTTAGCTGATGAGAGCTAAATAGCTTGAAATAGATCTATACTAGTCTCCCTTTATTTCTTTATTAGCAAATATGAATTTTATCTACTGTCTATCTATCTATCTATCTATCTATCTATCTATCTATCTATCTATCTATCTATCATCTATCTATCTATCTATCTATCTATCTATCTATCTATCTATCTATCTATCATCTACCTATCTATCTATCTATCTATCTATCTATCTATCTATCTATCTATCTATCCCTTTCACTTCCTTCTGATGCCATTAATGTCCAGTCTTCAAAGTCTCATAATGTTATTTTTCTCCCATTTGCAAAGATTGGAGTTTCCTGCAGGAAGTATTCTTATATTTTCAAATGTTATTAAATCCAGCCTTAGTCTATTAATAACTTTTTAAATTTTAGCCATCATTTTGCTTGGGTGAGGAAGGTTCAGCTTTTGCTTTTGCTCCTTATGGTATATAAACCTAACAAATTATTCTTCTATTTATTATTGTTTTCATGAGATCTTAAAAGAGGAGAATTATAAAGTGATTTTTTTAGCTATAGATAAATGCTGAACGTTATAGCCACTGTTTTGAAATATATTGTAAAAACATTAAGGTTAGAGAAATAGAGTGGCTACAATATCAGCAAGGACTATATTTAATCTGAGATCTGAATTTAAATTCCCCAGTGAACCATAAAATTGAGGAATGGAATGGGGTAGAGGGAGCACATGAAAGATTCTTACTATGAGAGCCTTCGTGGTCTCTGACCTTCATTGTTTTCTTGTAGACATTTCATTACCAAACTAGGTAACATCATCAGTGCTAAAAGGGAGTGTGGTTTGCTCTCTTTTTATGTTAGTGATTTACCTTATCAGGTGTTGCTGGGAGTGTTCTTGGTGGTTTCCTAACTAGGCTGTTGTTTACTGTTAACTTGTTTGTCTTGAGTTGGTAGTTCCTTGATTGGGATATTGCTTACTTCTTTACGGTTGGTCTAGTGCAGTGATGGCTAACCTTTTTGTCATCACATGCCGAAAGTGTGTGCGTGCGTGCATGTGCAACAGCCCCCCGTGCCCCACCTCCTCACGCATGCATGCATGATGCCCCTGTGCTCCCCCCGCGTGTGTGACCCCCCTGCCCCATTTTGGGCCCCACAGACTTCCCTGCGGCCCGTTTTTGGTCCCAGGAGGCTGCAGGGAGGCCTGTGAGGCCCAAAACGGGCTGCAGAGGGGGCATGCTGCCCCCCCTGCACTCCCCCCACCCCTGTGGATGTGCGTGTGACCCCCCAGGCATGTGTGTGCATCTCCCCCATGCGTCCCCCCCACACACATGTGCAGTAGAGACCTGAAAATCAGCTGGCTGGCGGGAGGCGTGTGCACATGCGGGGTGGAGCTGAGCTTGGCAACGGCTCGCATGCCTGCAGAGAGGGTCTAGTGTTAATCTTGTGTTAATCACTGCTCATCTGGGTGAAGATAGATTGTTGGTTCTTCACTGTAGATAAAAGTTGATTTAAGGGCATATGAAAAAGTCCAGCAGTCTGCAGTCTTCCTAGTTTTCACAGTTCTTCTGCAAGTATTAAAATAAGGCAAGCTGCAGAATGAAGCACAATGTACAACCAAACTAATTATGGAGCCTAGATATAGGAGCACTTGCATAAGTGGTGTTAAAAATGACAGCTAGAAATGAGCAGTTAAAGATTTTACCTTGTTAATATGCCCTCTTTCAAAGGCATATTTATCTTATTGTTTACATTCCATTGCTACATATTTTAAAAGAATATAAAAATAGGTGCTATAGATTTTTTAAAAATCAGGTATAGGCATAGACATACAGAGAGATTACACATAAAATAATATTTTAAGATGTGTGGACTTCAACTCCCAGAATTCCTCATTTAGAAAAACACATGCCAACACATGCCAAAAACACTGTTCTAATTTATCACTAGAATTTTATAGCATTATAAAATATTTCGTATCCAATTTCTAATCAAAGTCCATCTACCTGTGTTGAACTTTCAACTAAAAATGTTGGTTAACATGGTTCAAGTTATTAAAAGAAAACTATCTATAATCTATAGCAGATGCATTAAGTCTGTATTATAATAGATATAATATGTAAAAGATATATAAACTCTGAAACACAAGTTTTGGATGTAACGTGAATGTACAAGATAATCATCCAAAAATGGTTTCCAGTTAAACTTAAATTTACTTTTCTTGATACAAGGTCATTTAGCTAAATTTATTTAATTTGTTTTATCTCTATTTTAAATTTTGTATCTATATGTTTTATTTTATGGCTGTTCACCGCCCTGAGTCCTTCGGGAGTAGGGCGGTATACAAATTTAATAAAATGAAAATGAAAATGAAAATGAAATTTAAACACTGAGACATTTTTCCATAATTTAACTATTCTTTCAAAGAGAGTATATTAACATGTTTATCCTGCCTGCCGTTTTATCTACCCCTGTTAATCTACAAGAATCAATTGAAAATGCCAAAACCAAACAACCAAAACAATCTTTAAAAGCCTTTATTCAAGGGAATAAAACTTTCCGGAAATTGGGAGATGAATATCAGCAGTTTAATTTTTTGTCCAACTTTCAATCCAAAAGATATTATATTTAAAAATGGATGTTCAGTCCTAAGGGCTAGGCAAATAATGGGGCATTCCAGGTTTCCTAATATGTTCTATAAACCAGCCTTGTCTCAATCTGTTTAATATGAAAGGATAAGCAATCTAATTATGGTTGGACATGGCTGGCAACATTTCTGTGATTACAGACTTTCTGTCTTGCCCAAATGTAGGAACCAAGATTTGTGCCTCTGCATTTTAAATATATTGTACAGTTGATAAAGTTGATGCACAATTCAAATCTGTGTCTATTGGAGCCCCTTTTTTGCCACTCCACACTCTGAAGGTTTTCAAAAGCTGGAAATTACAAAATCTGACGAGAGCATTTCATATTTATCAACTGACTGTCTTCAGTAAAATGAACTCCCCGTTCTGTCAGAAACTGTCGTCTCAGGAAATGTGATTAGAATTTAACTATTGGTGTATGAATGAATTTTAGTTCCGTATCTCCAAAGACTGCATTTTCTTCACGGGTTCCAGCTCAGGGTAATGATTTGATAATTATTTTGTATGCGGCATCAACAAGGTGGTTTTTTTTTGTTTTTGTTTTTCATTTTAAGTGAAACTTAATAATGGTAATTAACTTGGCAGGAAAATTAGTGCTATTTATATCTGAACACGTTTTTCTAAAGAAAACATCATAAAAAATAATATGTCTGCCTATGCTATGGAAAATAATTAGATCGAGCAGTGGTTCTCAATCCTTTTCTTCACCAGAGACTCCTTGAAAAACCTTTTGTGGCCACGGACTATGGCCACAGACCATCAAGACTTAACTCAAGATTTAAATCATAACATTTCTTCAAGCCTTCATGGATCCCCTGTGATGACAGGTTGAGAACCACTGAGATATAGGCTCGTAGGAGACATTTCTTTACCTACTTTTAATTAGTCCAATTTGTGCCATCTCAGCTTGAGAGATCTGTACAGATAGCAAACTTAATAGGACATCTGAGTCCCCAAAGTAGCATCTGTGAGTAACAACATGCCTATAATTTGAGTACCAATTCCATATCTTATTTCATTTTCCATGTAGGCTAATCTGGTCTTCTGTCTCATTTATCAGACTGGAATTTTTCATATATATACAGTATGAATATATATATATATATATATATATATATATATATATATATATATATATGTATGTATGTATGTATGTATGTATGTATATATGTATATGTATATGTATATGTATATGTATATGTATATGTATATGTATATGTATATGTATATGTATATGTATATATATACACATACAGTGAGGCAAAAAAGTATTTGTCAGCCACGATTTGTGCAAGTTCTCCCACTTAAAAAGATGAGAGAGGCCTGTAATTGTCATCATAGGTAGACCTCAACTATGAGAGACAAAATGAGAAAACAAATCCAGGCAATCACATTGTCTGATTTGGAAAGAATTTATTTGCAAATTATGGTGGAAAATAAGTATTTGGTCACCTACAAACAAGCAAGATTTCTGGCTCTCACAGACCTGTAACTTCTTCTTTAAGAGGCTCCTCTGTCCTCCACTCATTACCTGTATTAATGGCACCTGTTTGAACTTGTTATCAGTATAAAAGACACCTCAACCTCAAACAGTCACACTCCAAACTCCACTATGGTGAAGACCAAAGAGCAAAATTGTAGACTTGCACCAGGCTGGGAAGACTGAATCTGCAATAAGCAAGCAGCTTGGTGTGAAGAAATCAACTGTGGGAGCAATAATCAGAAAATGGAAGACATACAAGACCACTGATAATCTCCCTCGATCTGGGGCTCCACGCAAGATCTCACCCCGTGGGGTCAAAATGATCACAAGAACGGTGAGCAAAAATCCCAGAACTATACGGGGGGATCTAGTGAATGACCTGCAGAGAGCTGGAACCAACATAACAAAGGCTACCATCAGTAACACACTACGCCGCCAGGGACTCAGATCCCTCAGTGTCAGACGTGTCCCCCTGCTTAAGCCAGTACATGTCCGGGCCTGTCTGAAGTTTGCTAGAGAGCATTTGGATGATCCAGAAGAGGATTGGGAGAATGTCATATGGTCAGATGAAACCAAAGTAGAACTGTTTGGTAGAAACACAACTTGTCATTTATGGAGGAGAGAGAATGCTGAGTTGCATCCAAAGAACACCATACCTACTGTGAAGTATGGGGGTGGCAACATCATGCTTTGGGGCTGTTTCTCTGCAAAGGGACCAGGACGACTGATCGGTGTACAGGAAAGAATGAATGGGGCCATGTATCGTGAGATTTTGAGTGCAAACCTCCTTCCATCAGCAAGGGCATTGAAGATGAAACATGGCTGGGTCTTTCAGCATGACAATGATCCCAAACACACTGCCGTGGCAACGAAGGAGTGGCTTCGTAAGAAGCATTTCAAGGTCCTGGAGTGGCCTAGCCAGTCTCCAGATCTCAACCCCATAGAAAACCTTTGGAGGGAGTTGAAAGTCCGTGTTGCCCAGCGACAGCCCCAAAACATCACTGCTCTAGAGGAGATCTGCATGGAGGAATGGGCCAACATACCAGCAACAGTGTGTGCCAACCTTCTGAAGACTTACAGAAAACTTTTGACCTCTGTCATTGCCAACAAAGGATATATAACAAAGTATTGAGATGAACTTTTGATATTGACCAAATACTTATTTTCCACCATAATTTGCAAATAAATTCTTTCCAGATCAGACATTGTGATTGTCTGGATTTGTTTTCTCATTTTGTCTCTCATAGTTGAGGTCTACCTATGATGTCAATTACAGGCCTCTCTCATCTTTTTAAGTGGGAGAACTTGAATAATTGGTGGCTGACTAAATACTCTTTTGCCCCACTGTATATATTCATGCAGTATGCTCCCTCCCACATGCTGGGGTAGACCAGGTGTCTTGATAGAAAAACACTTAATCTCTCCCCTGGCTCAAGTTGATGAAGGGAGGAGAACTTGTGGCTCAGTGGTTAATACAACTGCCTAACATGCAGGCAGCCCAAGTTCGAATCCAAGTAAGGGTATGGCTAGCTAATGAGAGCTAAATACCTTGAAATAGATCTATACTAGTCTCCCTTTATTTCTTTATCAGCGAAATATAAATTTTATACACACACACACCCTGACCATATTTTTCAGTGTATAAGATGCACTCCACACCCCCCCACAAGTGGATGGAAATGTGTCTGTGCGTCTTATAGAGGGAATGTTGCCGAAGCCCCACCCACCCGCCAGCGCTCACCCTTCAGCTTTTGCCTCCCAGGAATTTGCCTCCTTGCAGCAAACAGCAAATAGCCTGGTCAGCTTCAACACAACCTGATTTAGCATGAGCAGCTGATTGGCAGTTGGATCTGCCTCTTGGAATACCACCTATCAGCTGTTCCAGGCTGCAGAGATTGCCACTACCCATCACCGCCATCACTGCCCATCACCAATGCCACCTATCGCCTCTTCTGCGTGCCCCATTTTTGGCCTGTTCCAGGCAGCGGGGATCGGCACCACTGCTGCCTATCCCCACTGCCTGGAACGGGCTGAAAATGAGACATGTGGAGGCTGAAAATGGGGCACATGAAGGTGGAAAATGGGATGCGTGGAAGGCGAAAATGGGGCACGCAGAGGTGGCAATAGGTGGCAGTGGCAATGGCAGTGATGGCGCTAATGAGCGGCAACAATCCCCACAGCCTGGAACAGCTGATAGGCGGTACTCTTGGAGGCAGATCTAACCACCGATCAGCTGCTCGTGCTAAATCAGGCTGTGCTGTTTGCTGCAAGGAGGCAAATTGCTGAGAGGCAGATTTTTTTTTCTTGTTTTCCTCCTCAAAAGGTGCATTTTATAGTCTGGAGTGCCATATAGTCTGAAAAATATGATATATATAAATGCATTGCTTTCTAAACCTATGCATTTTGTAAAAGGATCTTCTTGGACAGTTTTGCTTATATTACATTGATTGTCTTTCTTAGTTAGTTTTAATATGTGGCAATAGCTGAACTGATGGCTGCATCAACTGATGAATTTCTAATTGTAAAGGATTTCAGTACATCATTACTATTTTTAAAAGATTTGTCAACAACTCACCATGAGATTATTATTGACCTGCATACTAGAATGAGAACGACTCTTGAATGGCTCATTCATTCATTCATTCATTCATTCTTTATTGCCATCCATCTCACCAATGCTTTTGGTGGCTAACAAAGATTTAAAAATGCAATACAAATGCAATTTTAAAAAGTCAATCCCCATGCTCAGGGACACACACACACACAAACACACAGCTTTCTGAAATAACACTGGAGAAATATGCATAATAGCCTTCCGGATTCTTTTGTATGGTATCAAAATATCTGTCTATTGTAGACAAAACTACTACAAAGTTTAATGTGATCGGTATATGAAATTCGACCTTCCGTATCCTACATTTCTAAATATTGTCTCTCCTTTCACGAAAGGCTCTTGAAATTTTTTCCATATTGAACCCTAATAGAATTCATGTAAAGCCATTTCATCATCTCTATGGTTCTTTAAAATAATTTATCGCTAAGTTCTTCCATAGTTAAAGAAATCAACCCCAGCCAAATGTCTTGCATAATAGGAATTATAGGCAGGTCCTACCCTACCGAGTTAGGAAATTCCATTTGTAAGATACACACACAAAATTAAAAAAAGGCAATACTATAAAAATAATTTCCTCTTTTACATATTTAATGTTTTCCATTGTGGGAAAGAACTCTCAAATATTTTTCATCAAAAGGGCTGACCTGAGCTTTGGCTAGGACCTGAAAGTTAATATTTCTGACACATATAACCATTTATTTATACAATTGACTTGTCAGGTACATAGTAAAAATGTTTAGAAAAAATAAATTCATTCCAGCTCTTAGATGAACTCATTATTAAAACAAAATGTAGTGGATTAAATAAATCTAATCAACAAAATTGAAGTTGTACCCTTTTTCCTCCCTTCTCTTGCAAAGATCATCAGGTTCAAAACCAGATTTTCTCTTTGCCTAATCCTATTAGGATTCAAATGGATCCTCCCCAGGGGTGAGATTCAGCTGGTTCGGACAAGTTCAGGTGAACTGGATGTCAATTTTAACCTGGTTCGCCAAACTGGTAGCTGCAAGGACTGGCTGACTCCACCCACCCCACCCCACCCAGGAGTCTCCATGTGGCCTGTTTTGGATGCCAGGTTAGTGCAAGGCCCGTGCAGAAGCTCTGGGAGGGTGAAAAACGGGCCTACTGAAAGTACTGGCTCATTTCTGGCCTCCGGAGAGCCTCTGGAGCCCGGGGGAGGCCGTTTTCACCCTCCTGGAGGCTCGAGGAAAGCCTCCAGAACCTGGGGAGGGTGAAAATGCCCCTCCCCCACCATGGTGCAGGAAGCTGATTAGGCCACGCTCCCATGGCCATACCCATCCAGCAACCAGGCTGAGAACTGGTTGCTAAAATTTTTCAATCCCACCCCTGACCCTCCCTGACTCTTGACAAAGCCCCCTTACATTCCCATCTAAGCCAAAGAACAGAAGCTTCATACACCACTTCACCAAGTTCAGTACCAATAAGGCAACTAGACAAATCCCAACCATCTCTCCTTAATCAGCCTGATTTGCTCAACACCCCATTTCCTTAATAGTAGACTTTCCCAGCTCTGCTGTTCTCCTGAAAGGGCTGCTTTGCCCAACAATAGAAATAAACCCAGGTTCAGGGGTCATGGACATCAATGGAGATTCTCAGTCATCAAGCTCATGGTTGTCCCAAAGGTGCTTTTTCAAGAAGCAACTGGACTTACTGTTTTTTTCTTTGAAGGCATTTCACTTCTCAACCAAGAAGGTTCTTCAGCTCTGGAAGGACCCAGTTGGCTTCCTCAAATCAGTTTCGGATCTCCAAAATTTCCCACTTTGTAACCCTCAACGTCTATAAAAAACTTTCAATTTTGAAAGTTCATGCAACTTATCTTAAAGCATAACATTCAAAGAGTAATAACCTGTGCGAATGACCTTGGGAGAAAAAGAGAAGAACCACAGTCAGGACAACAGTCAGATAAGAGGCAGGGTAGCTTGTAGAACAAATCTAGACATGGCAAACATCTTTGAAGGGATCATCTCTAGTTTCTTGGGCTGTAAAGGCAAAAGTGGAGAAATGGATAGATTCACAAGATTCTGTTAATGTCATCTTGCAATAAAGTAGAATTAGTTCTTCTGGGCGTACTTCTTGTCTAGAAGGCTTAAAGCAATAGAAAGTGTGCCTATATTACCATATTTTCCAGTGTTTCAGCTACTGAGCCATCACATCTCTCCAATGTTTTTCTTCTCCAGTGTAATGTACTCATCTCTTCCCCTTAATAACTATGTTCCTCTCAAATTCTAGAACATTATTGGGAAACAATTCAACTTTAAAAATATAAGATGGCTTTATTAAAGGATAAGAAATGTTAGGGTAAGAAAAGATATTAGGGTAAGAAATGCTGATATGACCATGACCAAAGCAAAACAGTTTGTTATTAAGTTATTTTAAATCATTCCTTTGCCTTAAAAAAGGAGTGTTTTGATAGTTTCCTAAATTATATAATCCTGAATATTCTCTTAATTTAGCATACAAGAAGAAACAGACATCCAGGAACTGCCATCTTTGGTGAGTTGATGTCCGATGTTGGCCCAACAAACAAATACATCTCTGCTCATTTGCTACCCAGAGTGGACCATTGTTGTCTAGCAGCTGTTAGAAGAAATGTCCATCCAAGTGGGGAGAAAGACACTGGAAACATGGAGACTGCTTGAAAAGATGGTTTAATGGTTTTGAGGTCCTGGGCAAAAAAAGGCACATGGGTGAGAGAGAGAGAGAAAGATTTATACCCTCTGTTGAGCTTAGAATTTGGGCTTGTATTCTGATTGGTTATCAGACTCCCATGGGGCCATGCAGGAGTAACTTTGTAGGTTGTCCCAAGCTTGGTTGAATTTTTCTGGGTGATGAAAGAGCTTTGGGCAATTCTTACTATGGCTCTGCCTGAAGGAGGTAGATCAGGGGTGGGTTCTCCTTACCTTTACTACCGGTTTGCAGTGGGGCCGCACATGCGCAGCTGCTTCCCTCATGCGCATGCGTGACGTTGATGACGTTGGGGTCGGGTGGGCGGAGCCCCCCTCCGGTTTTACTACCGGTTCTATAGAACCGGTGCGAACCGGGGGCAACCCACCACTGAGGTAGACCTTTGTTATGTAAAATAGACTGGTCCAGGCCTTAATGGCCCATTGACAAAGGTGTGGGGGGATGAGTTTCTGCCTCCCTTTTAGGGGAAATATTCTGCCCTTTTAATATTTCCTAAAATATCTCATTTTCCTAGGAGAGGAGTGGGTTCTAACTTCCTATACAGCTATTGAAATAATTGTCCTGTAGTAAAGAGAAGAAACTGGCGGTGAACAAGGTAAAGAAAACTGGATACCTTGTGAAAAAGCAGAATGCAAGTTGATGTAGAATGCAAAAAATTGCTATCTCCATTTACAGTTGCTACTATCTGAGGGGTCTAGTTTGTTCTACTGTGTTTCCCTGAAAATAAGACCCTGTCTTATATTTTTTGAACCCTGAAATAAGTGCTTGGCTTTATTGCCATGTGCTCAAAAGCCGATTGGGCTTATTAACAAGGCATATCTTATTTGGGGGGAAACATGGTATTAAGACTGACTGGGGAGCAGATATCAGAGTTGTGTCACTTCAGGCTCTCCACTTCAGTTTCAGGTAGACATTCTGATGATCATAAAACATTAATAGCCAGGCTCTATCTTTTTCTCTCTTTCTTTCACCATTTTCTCTTGTACATATAGTAAGCCTAAGGCCACGATCTGACTTTTGTTGTTGTTGTTATTTTTATTATTCTGTAAACAGCTCTGGGAGCCTTTGCAGCTGAAGCCGGAGACAGAAAGGCAATCGATCAATCAGCAGTGGGCCTCAATAGATCAAAAGAGAGGAAGAGTAAATTGATTTAGTCAAACTCATGCATGCAGTGGTGATCGCAGCTAAACCCCACTGAAAGTAATAGAATGGGATTTGGCACAGCTAATTTAAGCAAGCATTACGTCAGCCCGTGTTTCCTTTTGCTGGAGTGTCTTCATTATTATTGCTTAGGAAAGAGCCATTTATCCTTGCCTTTTCCTCTGTTTCACACTAAACACACATTTATTATACCTTGCTAAGGTTACCTCACCCAAAAAAAAAAAAATCAATAAATGGACATTAGACCACTCAGATCTTCAACTCCTAATTTTTTCAACTGATCCAAGGTACATTGCAAAAAGTAGTAGCATATAATTATTCAACAAGGACAGGAGTCTGATTACAAACTGTATATCAAATTTAGCTTTCTTTCAGTCGTGTATTTAAGAAAGCAGGAAGAAAACATATCAATTATATTCCCATATAAGCTCTATTGTAATGAATGCATGACCTTCGATTCCGCATGTTCTACTTGTATTGTTCTGCCCCAGCTTCAGATTCCCAGAGAATGTGACACACACCAAGCTTCACAAACACTGTTTAATTCCAAACAAACCTCTTTCAAGAATGCAGGCTTCCCATGCAAAGGGTCCTTATCAAAGTTATTAAGAACAAAGTCCGACAAAGGTTGGCAACCAGCCCAGAAAACCAGATATGAGAAGTCGCTCGCTCTCCAAGATGCTCTATAGTAATGAGATGTTGTTTCTAGCAAGAAAGCACTAGCTGCGTGCAATTTAAATAGGCTAAGGGAGTGGCCAATTATCCTCAAGCTCTACTCTTGAGTAGACCTCCTCCTCCTGAGTAGCCACTCCTGCCTTTTGGCAGCCCTGCATGCCCAAACATTGAGGAGAGGCTCCTCCACTTCGCTCTCTCCACTGGAAGGAGCCTCTGGAGGTTCTGAAGGCCCTGGCTGAGTCTCTGCCTCTGGCATCACATCCTCTTCGGCCTTCTTGCTGTCCGACGCGAGCGCCGGCTGTGCAGGATGCTGGCGCGACACCACACCAGCCTCCTCGTCGTCGGGATCAGCCATGATCCACGCAGGCCACTGGCGGGCCACAACATGTATATTTTTATTTTGTGAGATGGGCGGCTCTTTAAATAAATAAATACAGAATTCATTAGCTGTATTTTATTATGGACAATGTGTTGAGAAAAGAATAGGGGTGTTTTGGAAATGTGTTCATATAAGAATACACTTTTCCGTTTTCTTAACCTTGGCTTGTAGCCTTCTCTGCTCTCCCTTACAGTTTAAAACATCATGGAGACATTTCTATAATACCATTCAGTTAATAATTGTGTGCAATATTTATTGGAAAAAAACCCGGAACAGTAAGGAGTCAAATGTAGAAGTGCTGTCATTATTAATCTGTCAGTCACTGAGCAAAGCTAGTTCCTCATCAAAAGCTAATCTGAGGCTGAGGTCTAAATATGAATGTATATATATATTACATCATCTCAACTGTGAACTGCAAACCACACAATTGTTTTCATTAACCTTTCAGTCCTACAAAAGGGCAAAATCAATAACAAATTTATGCAGCAAGTGAAAGGCAATTTCAAGAAATTTCACATGGGACTTCATTTCCATGCCTCTTTTTTTTTCTGCCACAAATTCTCATAAAATATAATATAATCGGTTCAACTGTAAGACAAATATAAAAGCTACGATATCATCACAGTCTCCGAGTTTTTCATTCTCTGAGTTGAGACTTTTTCTTGCAGGTGTACAGCTGGTTGACTAAAAAAAAAAAATATGCAGCTATTTATGGAGCATTGTGATACTTGAGGAGCATTTGACGGAGAGGAGAACCAGTGCTAAAATCTTTATGCTGGGTTGTAATTTTATTTTACTTTTTTAGCATGAAAGGCAATTGGTATGCATCTTCTGAATAACATTTGGTGGTATTTTGAAGTAAAAGAACTGTCATATGAGCACACGCAATTGGTGAAATAACATGGGAGATGAGTGATTTATTTATTTATTAGTCCAATTTATTTGCCGCCCTTCTCATTTATATGTCGTAGACTCAGGGCGGCTTACAATGCTTTATAGCAATAGCCTGCATACTTTTTTGTATATACCTGCTGTTTATGATCATAAACTTTCAGTAGCACAAAAAGGTCTGGCCCAAAGATGAAATAAACCATTTTTAATCAATCCCTCCTTGCTATCCACCAATATATTAAGACTAGCCAGCTCTTCAACAAGAATATTTAAAGTCCTCCTACAGGGAGCCACAATTTATACTCCCACCATCCCCTCTCCATTAGAATAATTCATTCAGCAGCTTGCAGGAAGACATGTTCAATGGACTGCATTGGAAACGAAAACCATCGAAAAATTGTTTAAATAAAATTTGTTACACCTCTTGCTCCATTATTTTTCTGCGTGTAATATTAGTAATTCAGCTCTTTAATAAGCACAAGTCTGAATACTGTGTCTGAGTGCCATTCATGGTGAAAAAGAAAGATGTATGTTTTATTTCAAAAATAAAAAGAGTGATTGTGTGTGTTCCTGATTTTTCTTTGCATTTAGAGTCAGAGCTCAGAGAGACAGAGAAAGAGCAAAAGAAAGAGGAAGAGGAAGAGAGAGGAAGAGAATGAAAGAGAAAAAGAGAGAGGCAAGAGTGAGAAAGAGAGAAAGAAAAAGAGAGAAAGAAAGAGAGAGAGAGAGAGAGAGAGAAAGAAAGAAAGAAAGAAAGAAAGAAAGAAAGAAAGAAAGAAAGAAAGAAAATTCTGAAAGGGTAGAGATTGAATTTTCACTTAGTCTTTGAACTCTGATGTCTTTAGGGACCTTAATAACCAATATCCAAGACCAACTCATAGTACCTTTAACCTCTAAGTAACTCAGATATGTAAAGTTTTCAAACTTAAATATATGCTAAAAGAGAACCACAAACATGCAGAGATAATTTAATGTCCCTGAAGTATGAAATAACATATCCTCTCTCCTGCTTTATTTTCTATCTGTAAGATGTAGTTTAAGACTTTTTTCCTGGGAAGTATAATGGGGATTATAGTGGTAAATCAAGTGAGAAATTGATTTTCCTGGGAAAAAATTGTCACCGATTAACTTGTCAAACTAGAAATCATATTAGTTATGACACTGAACGTTTTCAGCCTAAAATCAGATCCATTGAAAGCTAGTTTCATGCAGAAGATCTAGTGTATCACAAATCATTTCTCTTTCCTCGCTTTTTTTCCATTTGTATTGATATGTTATCCTAGAGCAGCTCTTAAAATATTGTGAAGTATTTAATAGTACTATAGCATGATGTCTTAATAAATAATTATAAGGCAACTAAATAACAGCAAAACCCTGTTCAAGAAAAGGTATAAGAATTTAACTTTGCTTCCCTTCTAAATCATGCTTGTATTTTAGGTGTAACAGCTGCTAGAATTCTTCTTTCTTAGCTTTTCTTAATCCTTGCATTAAACATACTTACCAGAAAGCTAAGTGTGAAGTTTCTAGTTGTTTCTGTTATTGATGTTGCTATTCTTATTATTTAAATGTACCATATTTCCCCAAAAATAAGTCCTTGTCTTATATTTGTTTTGAACCCTGAAATAAGCGCTTGGCCATATTGCCATGCACTCAAAAGCCCAATTGGGCTTATTATCAGGGGATGTCTTATTTTGGGGAAAACAGAGTACTTGCCTTCCAACTTCCAACAACTATAGATGGTTTGCAACTTACTTAACACATGAAAAATAAATTATTAAAATGATTAAAAAAAAAAGAAGGGTAAGATAGCAGACTAATAAACTGGGTGGAAACAAAAAATAATAATAAACTGGGTGGAAACAGAAACTTGGGTTAAAACTGGACTTCCATCATCTTCAACATTTGGATCTCACAGGGAGAGGTCAGGGGCTTCTGGAATCCTGATAGATGACTGAAATGTGCCAATCCTTGTCTCTGCTAAAGGGATTTTTTTTCTTTTTACAACCTTTTAATCCCTTGTTTCAGGGTAGAGTCAGGGTGACTGAGTGGAGCTGAGCATTTACTGCAGCGGTGAAATCCATTTACCTTCGCTACCGATTCAGGAATGGGAGTGTGCACGCATGCCTCTTCTGCGCATGCGCAGAGGGTCAAAAATGGGACATAATGTTGTCCCGGTGGGTGGGCGGAGCCTGCCACCACAGGTGCTACCGGTTCATTTGAGCCGGATAGATCCAGCCGGATTATACCACTGATTTACTGACTGGATGCCCTTCCTGATGCCTACACAGAGTTAGCAGCAGATATTTTCTCTTTGCGCCCTGATAGAGAAACATCTGCCACTGCCTAGGATTGAAGTCTCAACCTTCCAGGTGGGAGGCATATCATCTTCACCTCTAGGCCATCCTGCTGCTCACTGCTAAGGAATATATGATCTTGGCTATATCTGAAGGTAATATATCTTGGCCATATCTGAAGGTTAACATCTACAAAGAATTTGTCATTTTCTGCATCCATTGGATTAGTTATTTCTCATTAGGCTTCCTTGCATTGAGGTTTTTCACTTTGCCATCTCATAAGGAAATCCAAAAAAATATCTGCTGTTCCATCATTCGTGGGATGGGCGTTTTATCCTCTTTATAAAACTGAAATGAAACTGAAATCCACACTAACTCATGAAGCTGGTTGGGCAACCCCTCCATTCATAGTGCAACCAATGCCCAACAGTTGTTAAGAGAATAATAAATGCCATCAACAGTCATACAACTATTCAGTACATGGTAACAGAGCTGCAAAGTTATATACATTAATTTAAAAACAGTGTGACCAGAGTAACAACAAACAATATTTATATCATGCTCTTCTATTAATATATGACCTTCTGCTTACAGAAGAGATATGCAATATTTTAAAAAGTTACATTTTTTACTCCAAACTAATAAAAGCTAATATTAAATTGTATATGCAGCTGCTGGCCCTGGATGGCCAGGCTACTTGGCCTTTCATAATGAGTGAAGGTTTCTCTTGCTAAAGATAGAAACATATATTTATCTAAAGGGTATCCCACTGGCTAGCTATACATGTCAGGTTGGCCATTGAGAATGAGAAGTAATCATCCTTCACTGCACTGCCTTAAGGCACAAAGAATGATATGGTTGCTTTCATGCTGGGATGCTTTTGAACTGATATCCTACCACAGACTTCTACAGAGATCTGAAACAGATGCTACATGAGGCTCCAGCAAATTCTATCTCTATGTTCTTAGCCTACTGTTTTACAGTTTTTAATGTCTAGCCACTGGCTGTGCTCAAAAAGAAGGTAATCAGCTGATAATATTTAGTTTATGTATTTCTTAGCTACATGAGTGATTCTCTTGATGCTAAAATGGGTATTAGCTGCCTACATTTATGCTATGTATTTCCAAAAGGGTTCAAATTAGAATGTTATTCTAGAACAGGGGTGTCAAACTCAAGGCCCGTGGGCCGGATTCGGCTCATTGGGTGCTTAAATCTAGCCCATGGGGCTGGCCTTGAAATAGCAAAGGAACAGCCTGCGGTGCCTCTGCTGTCCAAAACGGGATGTGGGGGTCCACCCTGTGCCCTGTTTTTGGCCTGGATGGCCTCCTGCAGCACTCTGCCAGCCAAAATGGGGCACTGGGGGGAAATGTGTGCTGCCCCACATCCCATTTCAGCTGGTAAAATGTTGCAGGAGGACGTCCAGGTCGAAAATAGGGCATGGGGGGCGTATGTGGTCCCCATGCCCTCTTTTGGCTGGCAGGGTACTGCAGGAGGCATCCATCCTGTCTCCCCCCAGCCTGCCCGCAGAGGACAACTACAATGCTGATGGCCATAGAAGAAATCCAGTTCGACACCGCTATTCTAGAAGCTTCATTATATTTCCTTCCCCAACAGGCTGTCAAGAGAAACTTTTGTATCTAAAGGACTTCCATTTGTCTCTCATTATTCTATGTATAGGCAATCCTTGACTTAGGACCACAATTTCCATTGCTAAGCAAAGCAGTTGTTAAGTGTGTCCAATTTTATGACCATTTTTGCCACAGTGAAGTAAAGAGTGTGGCGAGATGGGCAACAAACAAATTTAATAAATAATAATAATAATAATAATAATAATAATAATAATAATAATAATAATAATAATAATAATAATAATAATAATAATAAATCATTGAAGTTGTAAAGTGAATAATAAGGTTGTTAAGTGAATCTGGTTTTCCCCTTGACTTTACTTGCTGGGAAAGTCACAAATATTAACCAAACAACTCCTGCCTCCATTGTAAATACATGCCCTTGCCAAGTGCCCAAATTTTGATCACATGACCGCAGGAATGCTGTGACAATCATAAATGCAAAGACAGATCATGTCACTTTTTTCAATGCCTGTATAAACTTAAAAGTCATTAAATATTAAACAAATGGTTGTAAGTCGAGAACTACTTGTACTGTCTAGGAAACACTGCTTCATAATTTACCTCAAAAATATGAGAAGTTCTGCTTTTGTTTTTCCCAGAGTGCAGTATTCTCTCTGTTGTTGGCTCTATTTGTTGGGTTTTTAAAACATGAAAAGGGATGCTAGAGATGACAGTGACATGAAAAGAAATCCGTACACTTATGGCATGAAAAATAGCTCTATCAAATGTAACTTTCATAAAAAATATTTGACTCCGATTACCTTATTTTTCGGAGTATCAGGCACACTTTTTTCCCTCCTAAAAGAGGCTGAAAATTTGTGTGTGTCTTATCCTCCGAATGTAACCCCGTGCGTGGTGCCCAAAATGGCTACCCGGAACTGCTGCTGCCTTCTCTTACCCCTTCTGTGCTTTGCCTGCTTTAGTCACTGGAGCTCCCTCCGACAATCAGCTGTGCTTCAGAAGCTGTTTTTCAGTCCCAACGCGAGCGAAGCGATCTTCCGTGCTTTGCCTGCTTTTCTAATTGCTACTCCCTCTGCTCAGCTGTGCTTTAGAAGCTGTTTTTTTAGCCCCAACCAGCCCCAACCTCAAAACCAGCCAGAGAACAAATGTGCTGAAGCTGACCAGGCTATGGACTAGCCAGATGAATACCTGGTAGGCAGATTTTTTTTTCCTATTTTCCTCCCCAAAAAGTAAGGTGCGTTTTATACTCCCAAAAATACGGTACATTCTACTAAAAGTTCATTTTGAATAATTGAATTTTGATAGCACAATGAGTATCCAAAGGGAAGGCCTTTCAAAGTTACCACTTCCCCCATGTCTCCAAAGCATATATATCCATGTCAAAGTAAATACCTCTGTTGACACATGTCAATCTTGGATCTAGTAATACAAAGAATGAAGAATATTCAACAGAAAAGGAGAAGTTCATCAGAACTTATTGTTGAGCAATATCAACTTTTTATGTAAGTTATATATGGATGGTGTTGTTCCACACATCCAAACATATGAGAGAACACTGAGACCCAATAAACTGACTATGCTCAGATTAATTAAGGTTGTTATCCAAAACAGAACAAAACAAAACAAAATAAAGCAAACATCCTATAAAAATATTTTTTTTATTTTTAATATAAATAAAAAGAGCAACATGTTCAAAATCCATATAAACCGTGTGTTGTCAGATTACAATTCTTTT
Source organism: Pantherophis guttatus (assembly GCF_059756535.1). Lineage (NCBI taxonomy): Eukaryota > Metazoa > Chordata > Lepidosauria > Squamata > Colubridae > Pantherophis > Pantherophis guttatus. The sequence goes on along the minus strand of NC_142068.1, from coordinate 75,298,513 downwards.
GAGTAATATTCATCTTAGTAATAATAATAGTATTCTCTAATAGTAATCTCATAATAACTGTTTTTCCCTCATAATATTAATACATACTAATTGTTAATACTAATCAAAATTAATAAGTTACAGTAAACAACCTTAATAATAAAATTAATCTTTTTCTTGTAATTTTCGAAGTTCTAACTCCTGTTTCTCTTATTTAACCATCGATAGAACAGATCCCATACCTCAAAATATTCAGTGTCTTCCTTTTCTTTAATTTCAAATGTTAGTTTATTCATTTCTGCACATTCTAAAATGTTTGTTATTATCTTTTCTTCTCCGGGGATCTCCTCGCCCTTCCAATGTTGTGCAAACACGATTCTGGCCGCTGTTAACACGTGTATTATTAAATATGCATTCCTTTTACTTATTTGTCTGGTAATTTAATTTTTATTCTCAAAGGCCAAGGAGCCTTCATTCTTTATTTTAAGTGATATGATTATCCATTTTCGGAGTCTCTGAAAACATTGTCTCCTGCAGTTAAAACTAGACCTTAGTTGCATAGCAACATATATATGCAGAAAAGTAACATTGGATTATTGATTTGGGGTATTTAGGAAACTGTTGATTAAGCGCTAGGCTAAAAGAAGTTGGTGCAAGTGACTGTATCATCATTATCATCAGAGTTGATAATGATGCAGGGTCTTCTAGTCCAATCCCCTGCTTAAGCAAGAGACCCTATACCAAGGCTTTCAAACCTGCAGCCCACGGGCCAGATGCAACATGCATTGGCCATGCCCAAGCCCAGTTGAGCAAAGGGGGGGAAGTCACAATATATCACATGATGATGACGTGACAACATGAGTTCAACACCTCTGCCCCAGGGGTGGGTTCTAAATTTTTTTACTACCGGTTCTGTGGGTGTGGCTTATTTTGTGTGTGTGGCTTGGAGGTCATGTGACTAGGTGGGCGTGGCTAGCTGGTCAGAGTCATTTCTGGAAGGTCCTTGCACTTACGACCAGTCCTCGCACTTACGACCTGACTCATTTGTTTGCTTTTAACACTGATCAGCTATAGGACGGCCCTTTGAAGCCCCGCGGCAAGAGTTTAAACAGTTTTTTTCCCTCTAGTCATCAGCTGGGACTCAGGAGGCAGCAGTAGATTGGGGGTGGGACCAAATAAAAGATAAGAATAACGTGGGGGGGTAGGGGTGGGAGGGCGGGGGGGGGGGAGAACCGGTTCGGTGATGTCATATCATCACCGCTACCGGCTCGGCCGAACCGGGCCGAACCGGACCGAACCGGGAGGAACCCACCACTGCTCTGCCCTATACCATTTCAGACAAATGGCCGTCTTCTTAAAAGGCTCTACTAATGCAGCACCCACAATCCTGGAAGACAAGCCATTCCACTGGTTGATTGTTCTCACTGTCAGGAAATTTCTCTTTAATTCTAAGTTGTTTCTCTCCTTGGTTAGTTTCCATCTATTGTTTCTTGTTTTGTCTTCTGGTGCTTTGGAAAATAGGTCCCTCTTCTTTATGGCAGCCTCTCAAATATTGGAACACTGCTATCATGTCACACACACATCCTGCCCAGTCCTTCTGTTCACTATACTAGCCATGCCCAGTTCCTGTAACCAGACTTCATATGTTTTAGCCTTCAGCCCCCTAATCAACTTAATTGCTCTTCTTTGCACCTTTTCCAGTGTCTCAATGTCTTTTTTATATCGTGGTGACCAAAACTAGATGCCATATTCCAAGTGTGGTCTCACTGAGGCCTTACAAAGAGGTACTAACACTTCGTGTGATCTTAATTCTATCCCTCTGTTGATTTTGCATTAGCAAGTTTTCTGTTTAATTTTTGGATTAATTTTGCATTTTGGACACAATCAAAAGTAATCAGCAGCTGGACTGTTTCTCATGAGAACAATCAGCAACTTGTAGATAGGGAAAAGTATATAGCTGCTCAGCAGCACTCAGAGCAAACTAGTTATAAAAACATAGTTGGGGGATAAGCATATATTTTGAAAGAATAGTGTACTAATATCAGCTATTATCTTGGAGTAATAGCTTGGAGAAATAAAAAGGATTATTACGTTGCACATAAGTCACAGCATTAATTGCTCAAGGTACAATTTGAAATAGAAGAGATCACTCTTCCTCTCTCTTTCTCTGGATGATGAGGAAAAAGATGAGGAAAAACAGGAAATACGGCTTAACCCAAAGCTGTGTTCCCTTAGGAAACCAAAACTGAATGCATATAACTTTTCTGGACAATTAAAATGTTAATTAAAATGCAATTATTCTGCATTTATCACATTTGTGTGACTCTCCTACCTACTTCTCACTCAAAATGAGAGACAGAGAAACAGAGAAGGGAATTCTGCAATTCCTCTAATAGTTCTAGTCATCCCTTCACATTGTGGCAGGCTCACAATACAGATTGTGTTGGAATAGCAGTGTGCAGGAAACGCTATTTCACAAATGGAAGAGTAACAGTTCTGCTATCCTTAGCTGGTATAATTGGAGAAGTAAACATGAATATCTTCCTTTCTTTGATTTTATGAACCTAGCTGCTCCTTATTAAAACAATTCTCAGTATATTCACTAAAAAAGAAATCTCAATGAACCTTTAGAATCCAGCCATAAAACTGAATCTATTTTTTTTAAATTAATAAATTTGGAAATCATCTCCTGAAGAAGCATTAAAGAGCTCCATATGCTAAAATACAGGCAGCAATAGGATCATACCGTATTTCTCAGTCTTTGTTTTAGTTAGTACTTGATGTGTGAAATGTTATATCCCTGACATTATGCCATTCTCACAAGAATTATCCTTAACTAGTAGCAATCTATAATTCATTCCTTCTTATATGGGAATCTGTGTGATTCATTATCCTTAAGATATAGAGCCCATAATCCTGTACCATGCAGCGTCTCAAACTCTACATATTTATGATTTACGAACAATAAAAATACTTTCTTCCCCATGAACAAAATTAATTCCTTTGGGATTAGGGTCGAGCAAGAAATAAAGATCCTACTTATTTTTATCATTGAATTTTAATTTACTAGTATGCAACACGCACAACATAGCTATAACACAACAAGTTCATCAAAATAAAACTGTTCCACTGGAAATAAACAAATAAACTAGAAAAGCAATCAGTTTTAAAATCACATTTTAATGGCGAGGATGAGCTTGCTTACATTTGTACTGCATCCAGAAGACAAAACCTATCAGTATACGGTAGAATTACCATATTTTGAAATGAAATATTTCATAGTTTGGAGAAGGATGAGGAAATACGATTGCTTTGTTATTATGTGGGGAGCTACCACACACATTTTGAGAAATGTTGCCTTACCAAATAAAATTGTCTCTCATGTGATAAAACAAAGGGATTCAAAGACTGCAACTGAGAACAGAAAAATTGCCATATAAGCAATTGTACCCAAACTGCATTGAAACAACAGCGTCCAAAATTCCTAGATATATGGAATTGTCTTGCAATCTCAAAACAAGTGAAGGACACCATATTGAAGGCTTAATATAGACTGCCATGCTAGAATCTAGTATCTACTCAGTTATGAACTGATAAAATCCATTATCATTTCCTTTCCATATTATTAAGGAGTCCTGAGGAGGAGGAGGAGGAGGAGGATGAAATCATTGTAATTCTGGTTTAGAAATGTCAGTTTCTAAACTGTTGAAGCTGAGATCCCAAAACTTTAATCGAGATTTTAAAAAGCAGTTGTGTTCTCCCTTTTAACAAGTTTTGAGAGTTAGCACCCTCTCCAATAATGCAATGCTGAGGATTAATCGTCACATTAACAATAGAAAATTGAGGGTCACTTTACTAAAATAATCCTCAGTGATGCATGTCCTCAGTAATGTTGCTTTCCATGTCATTATATTCAGGCTATTTTTATATCCAAAGTGGCAGCTGTCACTGTATCTTCTTCATCCAAACATCCTCAGCAATTAACTGGTTGGAGATTAGGCAGAGAAAATGATCCTAAGAATATTCATTGATATGTACACTGATATTTCCTATTTCATCTCTTAACCATCTTTCCAATGTAATATCTATTTTTGCATTGCATTCACTAAAAAGTATGCATTTCCACAAAGCAATGAAAAGTAAAGCAAAAATAGGATTGGGGAAAAAAAATAACCTTCCCTAAAATTCTTCTCAAAATTTGCTAATCTTATCAGTTTTTTTTTCTTTTATTCTCCAAAAGTTTGAATAGCATGAATAATTTCTCCTCCTCTTCCTCCTTCTCCCTCTTCCCCTCCTCCTCCTCCTCCTTTTGTCAACCAGTGATATTTTATTTTAATATCTAGCACTGAACATTATATTAAATTTCATAATTGACATACAGTTATAGTTATTCTTGGATAGAACAGGCATCTCATACTCTGGTAGCATATAATAAACTAAACGATCTTGGAAGCTTAATTGTATTTGGTTTTCTCTCAAAAAAAAAACCAAAAACAAACAAACCAATAACTCACCACAAAACACCAGATGGAAACTCCATAGTATGAAATAGGAGAGAAAAAGAATATTCTTTATTGTATGCTAAGGGCAGTGAACATCGTCCAGTTATGTCTATTCTTGTAATAGACAAAGGACTGTAGGAATTTTAACACAAAATATATGAAACAGACTGAAACTATCTGTCTGTCTTCTGCAAAACAGTTATATGGAAATATATGCGGAATGAGATTTCTATTACAGGAATTGCAATAATTATACCTTACATCTGGGACCTGTCATTTTCTTAGTCGGAAAATGCAAAGCCCTTCCTGAATAGCAATCAACACAGCCTTAGGTTTACGCCAAATGCAGGGAGGCATTACAATTAAATGTGTCAAAAGTAACAAATTAATAGATCCCTGAGTAGACCTGAGCATGATATATTTTAGCAGTTCAAGGAATAGCATTCCTCCTTTATGTTTTTTTTTTAAAAACATGACTTCAAAGCATTTTATCCTGGCATTTTCCCTTGGCATAAAAGATCCAATTACATATCTGGTATCATCTAATATACTCTCGATTAAGAATCATGTTATCTTCTTGTAGGGAAGATAGAAGATTGATGTCCCTAAGCTTCGGCAATCATCACAAGTCCCAGCAGCTGAGTGACTACATGAACAAGAGACATCAGATAACCAATTTCTAAATAGGGAGTTAATTTAAGTTGCACTAAAGGTTATTGGTTCTTTGCCATTTCCAGCCTCTGTGATCACACACTCAATCTCAGCTTCCCAGTTTTGTGAGACAAGAGTTATTTCAGCTTTAATGTCCTTTTCATAGGCTTTGGCTTTATGATTATTGCATCATTCATTATCTTTACTGAATCGAAGGCCTAATTTCTTTCTTCCATTTGCACTGGTGAGAAATTTTCAGTAATTTAATATTGGGCAATTTAAGAGTTTGTGATAGAAAACCAACCATGAAGGTCAAACCAAAAAGAAGAGATTGTGCCCTAGTGGAAAAAATGTATACCTGTGTAGCCTATCCTAGAAAATCTTGCAACTTTTTAGTTCCTGAATATTCTTCTCAGCTACTCATCTGTGAGAATAAGAACTCAAAAAGCAAGTTTTGTGTCCAGAGCCAGCTCTAACAGATTACAGGGAATTTCCTCAGTGATTATGTTTAGTTCTAGGATGGGACCTTAATTTTCCTCTTTGGGTTTCTTGTCTTGTCTTGAACATGCATATAAAATTCTACATAAAAGAAAGTGTCATGTAGAAGAAAGCAAGACAAGAAACAATGGATGGAATCTAATCAAAGAGACAAGCAACCTAGAACTAAGGAAAAACTTCCTCAGAGTAGAACAATTAACCAGTGGAATAGTTTGCCTTAAGAAGTTAAAGGTGTCCCACCACTGGAGGTTTTAAGAAAAGTCGGGAATATCACTTGTTTGGATTGATATCACTTGGTCTCCTGCTTGAGCAGAAATTTGGACTAGAAAATCTCCAAGGTCCCTTCCAACTCTGTATTCTGTCTGAATCTGTCTGAAAATCAGGTACATTTTTACTACCATTGTACATTTGTTGTATCAAGAGCAGGGGTGAAATGCTCCCAGTTCGGACCAGATCGCCCAAACCGGTAGCGATGGAGGCGGGTGGTTCGGAGAACTGGTAGCAAAAATCCCTCCCCCCTCGCATGCCCAGCTGAGCCGCGCGATCATCAGAGGCTTTTTTTCTTTTAAATGGCTCTGACGATCCCAGCTGAGTTGCCTGATCAGCAGAGGGTTTTTAAAAAACCCTCTGCCGATCAGGCAACTCAGCTGGGATCGTCAGAGCCTTTTGAAAGCATTTTTTTACAACCTCTTCGCCGAAGAGGTTGTAGAAAAAATGGTTTTAAAAGTTTTTTTAAAAATTGGCCACACCCACCCAGTCACATTACCCCCCACAAGCCATGCCCACAGAACCAGTAGTAACAAATTTTAGATTTCACCACTGATCAAGAGTTGTATTTAAAGAAATATATTGATGAAGATTGTCAGTCACCTAGGTGGAGTTGCCTGAAAGTTGAGTCATGGCAACTGAATTTTTCTTTTTCTTTTTTTTTTTATAGTTTGAAATGGTTTGCTGCTCATGCAGGTAGCTTCTTCAGTCTGAGCAAACTGGTTAAGAAGACCCCATATATATCCTTCAGGATAATTTCTTTTCTCATTTAAACTGAATAGGTTCATGAGGTGCCCCAGCTCCTGCCCACCTAGCAGTTCGAAAGCATGTAAATGTGAGTAGATAAATAGGTACCATTTTAGTGGGAAGGTAATTGTGTTCTGTGTGCCTTGGCATATAGTCATGTTGGCCACATGACCACAAAAATTGTCTTCAGACAATTCTGGCTCCCTCGGCTAAAAAACAGAGATGAGTACTGCCCCGTAAAGTTAGACATGACTAGACAACGGAAATCTTTACCTTTACCTTTACCTTTACATTAAAGTCAGCTTCATTTCCTCCATATATTAAACTCTATGCCTTTAATACATGACAGTAGAATTTCAAAGAGGACAATGTTGTAATATTTTATATTGAACACAGCGTATCACAAGGTCTTTATTTTAATATTGGGGCACTGTTGTTCTGGTGTATGTTGTCTATGTGTATTGGACTTCATTCACTGCCACCTGTTCTGTCCCCAACCACACGCACACACACCAACAGACGTTCAAGAGTTAAAGACCAAACCAGCCGGCAAAATCCTTTTCCTTATGATAACGGAACTTGGCAACAACCTAGTGGCTGCCTGCCAAGAGCTTATTATTTACGAAGAGGAGAGATAACTTCTCCCCACTCCTGGTACATCAAAAGAAACAGCTCAATAATTACGGAGTCAATCAAGTCCAGAGATAATCCAGCAAAGTCTATAGCAAAAAGTCCGGCAATGCAGAATGGCATGGAAGCTTTCAGCTTTGTTTGTCACAAGGTTTGACTCCCTTTTATATCCTGTGGAGTGTGGTCCAGTGACTCAACCTAATCTCAGGCATGCCTTTTCTTCTGTTGCGCGTGCTTATCTCTGCGACGCTGGTGTGGATCCAGCCAAGACTCATTACCCTCATCACTGTCCATCTATGGCTGCGTGGACAGCCCTATCTCTTGCCCTTCGGCGGACACCAAAGGCATTGCCAGAGAGGAGGGTCCTGGAGAGGGAGGCCTTGCCAACTCCTCTCCTTCACTCTCGGAGTCCTCTCCTGCCGATAACACAGGCTCAGGTAACGGAGGCACAACACCACTGTAAAAGACAGTGGCAGTGTCAGAAAAATATTTGAATATCAGCTGCCTACCCTTCCCTCAATTTGAATTGGACGAATAAGAGGAACAAAGACTGAAAATGCAAGTGTAAGTCCTTCATATAATAATTGATGAAATATCACTGTTCAGCACTGACAAAAACAAAACAAAACAAAGCCCATGATTTAGCTTGTCAAGTTTTAAAGAGGTGTTTCTGTCACCTCGATGAAACCAAGCCGTAAATTCTTTCTTCTGCCCTATTTGTGGAAGACTTCTGGCAGTCTGACAGTAAATCAATAGGATATTTGGAAATGCCGGTTGACTGCAAAGTTGGCCAAAAATGAGATCTTGCTTCCCCCCCCGAAACCCCCCCTTCAGTTTTAGCAAGGTGTGCATTCCTCTCTTCGCCTTTTGGAGTGAATGGCATTTGACATACAATATCCAGTACAAAAATCAGACTTGTCAAATACAAGTTAGCAGAGTCTTTGCAAATATGTCATACATTATGAAGGTTTTCACCAGTAAAGATTGCTGTTCAGGTTTGGTCATGACCCAAAGTCATAACTCTGTCTGTTCAAGTTACCGACTTACTGTCAGGAACTAACAATGCAAAAGCAAGGTCAGCAAACCTTGACACTGTTCCATAGGATGAAGCTGTCGGAGAGTCCATTCTTTCAAGCAATGCTGTAGTATTTGAGATAAATCTCTGTCTACTTGGGTTACTTATAGAGGTAGGAAAAGAACCATGATATTGTAGGAATCTGGGAACTTCTTTTTCAATTAACAAAGCACAAGCTCAAAGTCTGGACTTGCGCTTGAGGTGGAAAAAAAATGAAATTTTGAGTTGGGTTTTACTGATTACAGTAGGTTGATTTGTTGTTATAGAAATGGCTAGTTTATACTTGGTGGCACAGCAGACTAAAGTGCTGTTAAATAGCACCAGCTGCCTGCAATTACTGCAAGTTCAAATCTCACCAGGCTCAAGGTTGACTCAGTCTTCCATCCTTTCAAGGTAGGTAAAATGAGGACCCGGATTGTGGGGGCAATAAGCTGACTTTGTGTAAAAACGAACACCGCCTGGGGGGGGCCAAAAGCCCTACTAAGTAGGTATATACAAAAAGTATGAAGGCTATTGCTTAACGCATTGTAAGCCACCCTGAGTCTCTGGAGAAGGGCAGCATATAAATGGAACCAATAGATAAATAAACAAACAAATAAACAAATAAACAAACAAACAAACAAACAAACAAACAAACAAATAAATAAATAAATAAATAAAATGGAAAAGTAAAAAGTTGAGGTTCATGCTTTATTTTACTGCAACAGAGGGAGTTGGAAATCAACGCCTTTTTTACTTTTCCCCCTCATCTCCTCACTTTTCTTTCCCCTCCCCACTGTGTCCTACTATTTGCTTTTGTGTTTTTGTATTTTATTCTATAATCTAATCAAATATTATAGAATAGAATAGAATAGAATAGAATAGAATAGAATAGAATAGAATAGAATAGAATAGAATAGAATAGAATTTTTTATTGGCCAAGTGTGATTGGACACACAAGGAATTTGTCTTGGTGCATATACTCTCAATGTACATAAAAGAAAAGATACGTTCATCAAGAATCATAAGGTACAACATTTAATGATAGTCATAGGGTACAAATAAGCAATCAGGAAACAATCAATATAAATCGTAAGGATACAAGCAAAAAAGTTACAGTCATACAGTCATAAGTGGAAGGAGATGGGTGGTGGGAACGATGAGAATATTAATAGTAGTGCAGACTTAAATAGTTTGACAGTGTTGAGGGAATTATTTGTTTAGCAGAGTGGTGGCGTTCAGGAAAAAACTGTTCTTGTGTCTAGTTGTTCTGGTGTGCAGTGCTCTATAGCATCGTTTTTAGAGTAGGAGTTGAAACAGTTTATGTCCAGGATGTGAGGGGTCTGTAAATACTTTCACAGCCCTCTTTTTGACTCGTGTAGTATATAGGTCCTCAATGGAAGGCAGGTTGGTAGCCATTGTTTTTTCTGCAGTTTTAATTATCCTCTGAAGTCTGTGTCTGTCTTGTTGGGTTGTGTTATAAACATTTTAAAAAAAACAAATGGCACAGGCTTTCATTTCTATGCATGTTATGAAGTGAAATGCTGCTCACAAAAGTGTGTGCCTTTTAATAAAACCTGTTAATTGGAAAAGGAACGCCCAGATTAAAGATCTTTTAATGGCTATCGCAGACTGGTTGTAATGGTATGTGAGAAAGACATTGAGAGACTAGCCAAAGAGATGCTGTCAAGGGAATGGTCAGATAAGCGACAGCATAGCCTGCAACTTGATAGCAGGCAGGACAAGAGGCTGAGAAAACACCCTCCCTAATATTCAAGGAGAAAGATGAATTGTACTTTCAGACTTGCAAGATTGATGTCTGCCTTGCATGATTAACCGTATAGAATTACAATTAGATTGTCAACTTGCAAAGCATCCCTGGCCTGCTCTCAAGTTGCCATAGGCCAGGGGGGATGGGAAACTGGCAAAACTGCACAGCAGCAAAAAAAAAACAGATGCACATTCCACGCTTATCACCCTCAAGGCTGTATCCCAGGGATACCTGCAGCAGTCGAAGGGGAGTGACCTCTACAACCCGCGAAATTGCTCCATTGGCGAATGTGATTGATGACACACCCTGGGAAGAGAGGGGAAACAGGGTCATAACTGGAGCATAAATTACGTAGAGTCAGAGCTGGCTTCGCTTGAGAATGTGCCGACATGAAGCTCCTAATAAATACCTGGATTTCTTTTGAAGCTTGGCTCAAGATTCATGATTTAATTAGGGCATCCAACGGAACCCTGACAGCAAGCCAGCTCTGACCCTACTTAATTTACGCTCTGAATAGGACCCTGACATGGATGAGTTAATTCTACTATATTATAAAGTTATATAAAGTCAGAATCTTGCAAGTTGAAAAGTACAGTCTCCCCGCCAATCTCATTTATAGTCCATGAAACTAGGGAGGGTCTCTCTTGAGTCCACCCGCTATCCAGTTGTGGACTATCTGTTCCTTTGGCGGTGTCTCTTTGCTCAGTTTCACAAGGTTTTTCCCACATACAATTACACTGTTGAGTCCATAGGGTGATTTTTGGAGGTGATTAATCTCCTCTCCCGGAAGCCATTTGGGTCTTTACATCCTGCACAGCTTTCTGTCAAATGAAGGCAAATATATGTGTCCCAGGATAATGTTGCAAGGTCCAATCTGGGTTATTCACTAGGAATAACAGGTTTAGTCTTCTGAGCTTTCAGATTTGTGCTGAAGCCCATCTTCGGAGGACTTCTCTCTACTGTGGGGAAAGGGGGGCTTTCAAAACTTGTGCTACCTTTCTGGCATTTAAAGTTTTTTTTTAAAAAAATTGAAATTTTAAAAAAAGTCTTTTTCTAAAAGAAGAAACATATTTCAAAACTGTAATTTCTTAGCCATGAAGCATAAGCAATGTAACTAGAGAATTCTACTCTATGGTGGAAAATAATTCATCTCAAATAAACAAAACAAAAATTTATTAGGGGAAAAAAGGGATAGATTACAAAAATCCCCATTTAAATTTTCTAATGTAGACAGTCAATATGGCTAAAGAACAGTTACAAAAATGAAACGTGTTGGTCTAGGAAAACTACAAGATGATCGGAATCCAGTGGTGAAATCCAAATTTTTTTACTACCAGTTCTGTGGGCATGACTTGGTGGGCATGGCGTGGTTTGGTGGGTATGGCAGGGGAAGGATATTGCAAAATCTCCATTACCACCCCACTCTGGGGCCAGCTAGAGGTAGTATTTGCTGGTTCTCCGAACTACTCAAAATTTTCGCTACCGGTTCTCCAAACTGCTCAAAATTTCCGCTACCGGTTCTCCAGAACCTGTCAGAACCTGCTGGATTTCACCCCTATGGGAATCTGCTACAAAGTCTTTATGTAGAAGAGTGGGATAGGTTTCAAATTATTCCATAGAACAAGAAGTTTCTAAACATGGTTTTCTGAGTGCCTAAGTTTTAATTCAAGATATCTATACAATGAAAGTTTATGATTTGTACTAAGACATAAAGACAACTGGTAGCCCACAGAAAAAAAAATATAAACAATCGAGCACAGAATCTTTGCTATCCTCTATTTTTAAAAAGAGTCTCTAAGGCACAGGTATCAAACTCATGTTGCCATCATGTGACATATCATGACGTTTTCCCCTTCTTAGAGCTGGGGTGGGCGTGGCCTATATGTGACGCATCCAGCCCACAGGCCGCCAGTTTGACACCCCTGCTCTAAGGAAATGCTCTTTTACTTGAAGTTATCTGAATTTTTCCCAGATTCCTAAATTTTACTCGGGAGCTGGAAACAATTATATTAGTCATTTCCCCCAATCCTGGCTCACAGTGCCTACCTCTATTTTAAAAGAACCACAACTCCAGGAGAGGGAAGGGCTGGGAACAGGGGAACTACCGATCTGCAACGGGATTGTACGCCTTGCTTCTGCGCATGTACAGAAGTTTCTGCACATGCGCAGATCGCCAATAACGACATCCGAGGTGGTGAGCGGGGCCTCCCACTGGTTTTACTACCAGTTCTTGCAAAGCGGTCTGACCCGGGGAAACCCACCACTGGCTGGGAAGGCAGTGCCAATAAATTCTGTTGTGTGAGAAAATAGCTGTTCAGTTGATGCTGAATGAGCCCCATAACCCTGGAAGCTCTTCAGCTAAAAAAAGCAAAGATTAGTTACAACAATATGAAGATCTTTAACTAAAAGTAAACACATTAAAAAGTCTAGGAATTGTCACTTCTTTGTGAGATATTTCTGTGAATGAATGAATATTTTCCATTATACCTTGCTCAGCAATTAGCTTGTGTAATCGACCGAGCACCACAGTCTGCCGTTCATTTTTTTTCCAGATTTGGACGGATGTTCAGTAGATATCCTTAGCTGTTTAACTAAAGTCGATATGTTGTATGTGTGCACAGAGCCTGCTATTGAGAAGACATTATGTCATTTGTCACCCCACCACAGGAATACAAAAGTAATTCTATAATGGAGCTACTACAACAATATAAATACAGTTCTATACTCCACTAGCCAAATCTTATTTGGGTCCCAACCAGGGGTGAAATGCTACTGGTTCAGACAGGTTCGGCCGAACTGGTAGCGATGGTGGTGGGTGGTTCGGAGAACCGGTAGGAACAGCAGCACAAGACTCCGCCCACCCACTTGGTCATCATTACTTCCTCGTTTTAACCAAGAAGTAACCTGTTTTTTACCCTCTGCGCATGCACAAAAGGGTTTGTCCATGCACAGAGGGTCCGCGCATGCATGTGGCATGCACTCGCACAAGCAGAGAGAGCATCCACGTGCGGCACGTGCACTTCCAAACTGGTGGGGAACGTAAGTAGATTTCGCCCCTGGTCCCAACCATTTACTTCAATAATATTTCAAGAACTAGACTTTTGCAAAAAATTAAAAAGAAGTTGCAAGGAAAAAAAGGAGCTACAAACTAGAGAACTTCTTAATCCAGGCATATCCAAATTGTGGCCCATGGGCCATGTATGCCTCATGGACAACTAGTAATGCGACCCCACAAGATTTATTTAAAAATAGCAGAAGTTTGTTATTTATATATGTTAACTATATTATATATTTTACATATAGCCCAAGATGATTCCTCTTCTCTCAGTAGAGCCCAGGCAAACCAAAAGGCTGGAAACCATGGCCTAATCCTATTATACAAGGTCTTCTTCTTTTTTTTCTTTTTTCTTTTTTTAAATTTGATTTATATGCCGCCCTTCTCCGGAGACTCAGGGTGGCTGTTGCTTTTGAAGGCAACAATTAAGTTTATATTCAGGCCTTGTGGAGATAGACCATTTCAATGGTTTATTGTGCAATGTCACCATTCCCAGACACATAAAGAGACCCAAATTTAGTGGGATAGACAATGCAACTTGCTTGGCTTTAGTCAATTTGGATCCCAGTTAATCCCTACTAGCATATCACAAAGATGAGGGGGTCAACCTATTTTCCAAAACATCAGAAGCCAGAACAAGAAGCTATAGGTGGCAACTAATCAAGGAGAGAACCAACCTAGAACTAAGGAGAAATTTCCTGACAGTTAGAACAATTTATCAGTGGAACAACTTGCCTCCAGAAGTTGTAAATGCTCCAAGACTGGAAGTTTTTAAGAACAGATTGGACAACCATTTGTCTGAAGTGGTGTAGGGTTTCCTGCCTAAGCAGGGGGTTGGTCTAGAAGACCTCCAAGGTCCCTTCCAACTCTGTTATTCTGTTATCTACTACTGTTAGTCTGTATAGTCTATATTTTACAGAGTATAAAGGTAAAGGTTCCCCTTGCACATATGTGCTAGTCGTTCCCAACTCTAGGGGGCGGTGCTCATCTCTGTTTCAAAGCCGAAGAGCCAGCGCTGTCCGAAGACGTCTCCGTGGTCATGTGGCTGGCATGACTAAATGCCAAAGGCACACGGAATGCTGTTACCTTCCCACCAAAGGTGGTCCTATTTTTCTACTTGCATTTTTTACGTGCTTTCGAACTGCTAGGTTGGCAGAAGCTGGGACAAATAACAGGAGCTCACCCCATTACGCGGCTCTCAGGATTCGAACCGCTGAACTGCTGACCTTTCGATAGACAAGCTCAGCGTCTTAGCCACTGAGCCACCGCCTCCCTTTACAAAGTATAGGTCATGAAAATTAGAAATGAATGTAATAGGCACTGTCTGTTTGCCTCCACAAATTGAAAGATAATCTAGGCAATTTTTGTTAATTTATCTCATCCTGACTACGAGCGATCTTATTCTAAATTGTACCGCTACTCCCATTAGCCTGGGATACTCGCTTTTGTCTCTGTTTTCCAAGTTTTCAAGTAGAAGCTTTTCTAGACCAGCCTGGAAAAACTAGAGTCCGAGATTGGGCAAATCAAATGGTCTGCCACAATGCTACAATTTCCCCCACTCAAATTCATTTTAATTTTTTTTTTTTTTACTTAGTATTGCTGTTTCTGCTCTTTTCTTATCTTAAAACAATGGCAATACTATGTCAGGAAATGCTGTTTGCTGTACAGTTACCTAAATCTAATTCTCTTTTGAAGATAAAGTAGAGAGAACAGCGTGGATCTGTATAAAAGAGGACATCTCCCACAATCTCTGATCTAATCCATACATATTTAAAACAAATAGATATACGGGTTGCCTAAACTGTAATCCCAGTCAAAAAAAGAACTGCTAAGTGAGAGAAAGTGCTTATGTTCCATTAAAAGAAAAACACTTGCTAAACTCTAATCTTTATACATTATAAAGTGTATAACCTAAATTCTGTGATTTTCCCAAGGCCATGCATCACCCAATTATCAGTAGACAAACATGGCAATGCCAAGTGACTTAAGATAAATCACTACTCTGAAGTCTAGATGCCTGAATCTTATTGAGTAATGATAAAGCAATTTCATAAAGGGATTAAATAAAGCTTTACTATTTAAAACAAGTGATATTGAAAGCCATTGTTTATTCTTACACCTTCTCCTCCTAATACTTACTTTAGAAACAAAAATGCATTCTTTTTCCTTTCCTTTCTTTTTTGTTCTTTTCTTTTTCCTTCCTTCCTTCCTTCCTTCCTTCCTTCCTTCCTTCCTTCCTTCCTTCCTTCCTTCCTTTCTTTCTTTCTTTCTTTCTTTCTTTCTTTCTTTCTTTCTTTCTGTTTGGTGAAAGGAAAAAAAGAATCAAATTCCTTTGATTCCCTATATTGAACCGTTATAGGTGAAATGTTACTCCACTCCTCAGAACAACTCTTTATCATGCTTTGGGTGGGTGGAATCTTCTTCTTCATTCTTGCCTGGTTCTTATCATCTTTTATTGTTTTATTTTTGTCTCTCATTGATTTTTTTTTTTAACTTGATTTATATGCTGCCCTTCTCCGGAGACTCAGGGCGGCTTACAATGCGTTAAGCAATAGCCTTCATACTTTTGTATATTTTATACAAAGTCAGCTTATTGCCCCCACAAACTGGGTCCTCATTTCACCTACCTTAGAAAGGATGGAAGGCTGAGTCAACCTTGAGCCTTGGAGAGATTCGAACCAGCAGTAATTGCAGGCAGCTATGTTAATAACAGGGTGCTTAGACCACTGTACCATCAAGGCTCTTTATTTTTTTTAATATAAATTTTATTTGTGAGCTACCCAGAGTCCTTTTGATTCAGGCTATGTTTCTACAAAAATGGCAATTCTGTGGCACACTAATACAGTATTTAACTATCGTATCTGGAAGTGACTTTTTAGACCAGAGATTTTCCTAGGGTTTCTGGTCCTTGCCAAGGATGGGACAAGATCTCCAATCTTCTCTAAGCAAAGCAGATGTTCCTCAGTGGAGTGGGGCATGGAGACATGCTACCCCTCCATGCCCCATTTTATGCCTAGGAGGCCTCCCTGAAGCCTCCTGGGAGTGAAAATGGGGGGGCCCCTGCCCCCCTGCCCCCCATTTTGGGCCTAGGAGGCCTCCCTGCACTTACCTGGGAGCCATAATGAGGAGTGTCGGAGCTCCTGGAAGGGGGCAGAAAGGGGCGGGGCTAGCCAGCAATTTAACTACTGCCCGAACCGACCCAAATCTGCTGAATCCCACCACTGAACTATTGATGCTTCCCACCTACCCACCCCCGCACAACCATATCTCACTGTTGATCAGTTTACGCCTAATTATTATTCTAAGTTTCTAAATTATTTTTTCCACAAGTGCAGTGGAAGTTTTAAGTTTAAGTTTTAAGTTTTATTTCTATTTCTAGGACAGGGAGTTTTTGCCCAGTGGTCCCTTGTGGAGAATTTTAAGGAAAAACTCTGAATGATAAAGCAGCTCTTTCACCTTTTCATAACTCAATCTGTCACCAGCTCTTCCTTCTCTGTAAAGAAGGTTGAGTGGAGAGCAGATCCAGCCATTCTCTTTTCACAGGGAGGAAAATGATAGACTTGGGGACTTTCTCATCAAGTCAAAGGGTTGAAATTCCCTGTTGTGCATGCTATGCCATGCACAGTTGACCTTTGATTGAAATGGTTGATTAAATACATAGAATGGGGAAATAATACAAAACTGATAAAAACTGACTCTCCAGAGTAGAGTGAGCATATAAAATCAAGTTGAGTGTAAAAGTATAGGTAAAGGTGAAGGTTTAATGGGGGACAAAATTATTCCATTATCTGTTCTTCAGGGGTGATATTCACTTACAGTACCTTGGCTACCGGTTCGCACATACCACCTCCATGCATGTGCAGAGTGTCAAAAACAGGATGTGATGACGTCCGGGCGAGTAGGCGAAGCCTCCCGCAGCGGCTGCTACCTGTTCACCCAAACTGGATAGAACTGTTCTATCCAGGTTTGCCTGATATGCCAGTTGCGCCCCTTTCTGGATCGGGACTCCCTACGCATGGTCACTCAAGCACTCGTCACTTCCCACCTAGACTACTGCAATGCTCTCTACATGGGGCTCCCCTTGGGGTGCACCCAGAGGCTGCAGTTAGTCCAGAATGCGGCCGCGCGGGGGATTATGGGAGCGACGGGGCACTCACATATGACACCTCTCCTGTGCGAGCTGCACTGGCTTCCTGTGGTCTTCCGGGTGTGCTTCAAGGTGTTGGTGACCACCTTTAAAGCGCTCCATGGCTTAGGGCCGGGGTATCTGCGAGACCACCTTCTGCCGCCAATAGCCTCCCACTGACCGGTTCGCTCGCACAGAGAGGGCCTCCTCAGGGTGCCATCGGCCAGACAGTGCCAGCTGGCGACCCCCAGGGGGAGAGCCTTCTCTGTGGCTGCACCTGCCCTCTGGAATGACCTACCCCTTGAGATACGCACGATATCAGACCTCCGGACTTTTCATCGGGCCCTGAAAACACACCTATTCCATCTAGCCGGGCTGGCTTGATCCCATCCTCTCAGTTTTAATTGAATTTGGTTTTAATTGGGTTGTTTTAAATCTTGGGCCAAAATTATTTAATTGTTTTTTAAACTGTTTTTAAATTTTATATGCAATGTTTTATCTCGGCTGTACACCGCCCTGAGTCCCGCAGGAGAAGGGCGGTATAGAAATTAAATAAATAAATAAATAAATAAATAAATAAATAAATAAATAAATAAATAAATAAATAAATGAATAAATAAATAAATAAACTGGCTGAATACCATCTTCTTTCTTTCTTTCTTTCTTTCTTTCTTTCTTTCTTTCTTTCTTTCTTTCTTTCTTTCTTTCTTTCTTTCTTTCTTTCTTTCTTTCTTTCTTTCTTTCTTTCTCCTTTGTCCATTTTTGTTGGCCAAACTTCATTAAGTTTATGTACAGCTACTGCTGTTCCCTTTTTGCAATTCATTGGAATTATGTATAAATGCATGTTTTAGTATTGTTTTCCTTAGGAATATTTTTTCTCATTTAGCTGGAATTTCTTACCATGTACCTTCTTTGGCTATGTAAATTTCCTTTCCACAGTTTTCTAAACTTTTTTTTTTTAGCTGAAAATATCGTACATGTTTGGCTATCCTCAGCTTTATTTCCCCTTAAAATCAATAACTTCAGCATTAAATGAGATCTTTGCCCTGATGTTTCTGCTCTTTCCTCTTGGGTGATCCTCTTGTGCCTTTCTCCCATCTCCGATGGAGAAAATTGATAGCAAGACAAGTCAGAAATTTCCTGGAAGAACCGTGTCTGGCAGAATTTGTTTCTCAATAAATATCAGGATAATTAAAGTCTCTAATGACCTCTTAGAATGATGTGCTATTTGGTTTCCGAAAGCATTGTTCAGTTCTTCTTGCATGACAGCAGACATTAAAATTCCTTTTATTCATTCACCAGTTACTGTATTTTAAACCATGTGCTTTCTACAGTATTAAGTGTATTGACTTGAATTTCTGAGCAGGGGAAAATAATTAGAACATGCAATACAACTCTTTCCTTTATCTTATTTCTGTTCTTTTAAAACAAATTATGTCTTTCCAATATTATATCGCAATCATGGGAATTATCCCATCAAAGCTCAACTATACCTATTAAATCAGGCTTGTGAGTTTGAATTGTGAGTTCACACTCATTTTATTTATTTTCCATGAAATGAAGCATTTTCTCAAATTTCTTTATTCAATTGAGTGTGTGTGTGTGTGTGTGTGTGTGTCTTTGGTTATTCGGGTTTTCTCCCGCATAAAATTGGAAGTACCTTGGCGACGTTTCGACGAAGTCTCATTTGTCATCTTCAGGCTGGTGTCTTCAGCCTTGTGCTTCTAGGAGCAATGTGTGATCGTGGTTGTTTCTTCTTTTTAACTGCCAGTGGGAGTATGAACTGATTGGGTGGGAGCCCAAAAAGAAGAAATATATATTATATCTTCTTTGATAATTATAACCTCAAATCATTGTGCTACCATTCTTAATAGATACATTTTTAAAAAATTCTTAAGTATTTTGAAGTCTTATCACTGTTGTAAGGATAAATAAAAGGTCATATCCATTATCTCTTAGTGAACAAGTCCCTTATAAAGAAAAAAGTTAATACATTACTACACAAGGTAGACTATTCTAAGATAAAGAAATGAATAGTCAGAATTTTGAAATAGGGAGCTAAGTGCTAAATAAATGTTGTCTGTTGGCCTCATTTACCCACTGAGCATGGAATTATTATTCCATAACACTATCAATGTAGGAAAGATTTGAGCACCATAACTCTTGGAAATCAAATCAGCACTTTTGCTGGATTGTGCCTGTAGATATTATGAAAAATTGGAAGACACATCAATACAAATGCCTAATACACCTTGTCTGCCCCCTTTTAGAGTCTCTAGTTCATACCAATCATACTTGAAAAAACTTGAAAATCTTTCGATTTTTCATTTGATGTATCCAGAGTGTAATATCAATACTGTCTCTCCAAAGCACTTTAGACAATGATCTTTACAAATAAACCATGGAGAATAATGTCACTAGAAGTCTAATTAAACTATTTTCCCCCTAAGGAAGCTTATGCCTGAAACACACATTGTAGTTCAATAATTTTTCTGTTAATACAATAAATTGTGGGGGGGGAAAATGCCTTACAGCACAAAGAAAATTGGTGGTGAGTTGGAAAGACATTGCTTCTTATTACTGTTTCCCATTAATATTTTCCTTTGTGAAGTCTGACTCATGGTTTTCAGTCAAGACAATTTTCATTCATTACTGCTTTATACAGAAAAGGTGCAAGGTGTTATGGAAAGAAAAGTTAGTCTTTAAAGGGTTCAGCATTCATCTATCTGTACTAGTCAACATGCATAATTGGTGGATAGGGAGAAAATTAATAAAAAATTAATAAAATAAAACAGCACTTCCTTCTTACCTTTACAAATTATCTTGGAAGCAGTACCTAGTCCTAATTATAAGTACATTCAATAGGTTTCTCTAAGTCAATCAAATAAATATTAAAGTTCTTTTTTTCTGTATATATCAATCTAATGAGCAGTTAAAGCATTTGAGGATATTTAATCCATGGAAGAGACAACTGAAAGAAGATATGAGAACAGTTTTCAAATATCTGAAGAGTTATACATGGAAGAATGGGTGGACTTAGTCTCTATCGTGTAGTAGACATGACCAGAATTAATAAAATAAAACTATAAAGAAGAAAGTACAGGCTAGACTACATTTGAAATATTACATGAGGTTTGGTTGCCATGGTTGCTTCCACTCACAAACACAGAGGTTAGGGTTACACAAATAAACACATCTACTTGTTTGGCATACTTCAAGAAATATAGCATGAATTATTATTAAAAACATACTGTATAAATTTTACCACATGTCTGAAATATCTTTTCGCATACACACACACACACCCTCCTGACATTCAAAATGCAATAGTTAATTAAATAACTGAAGTTTGCTATCTTATTATAACAACCCAAATCTTTTTTTTCATCAATAACGTTTTTATTTTTATCTGAAAATATGGATACTCTTGCATACCGCCAAATGCTAGAATATAGGGTGTTTTGTTTTGCTTTTCATGTCATTCTACTTATTCTAAGTTTCATTCTGCTATTATCCTTCTCATCTTTTGTACTACCTTCTCCTATTAGTATCTTATGATTATATTACTTTGTGGTTTGTATGTACACTGAGAGCTTCTGCAACAGAAACAAACTCCTTGTGTGTCCAATCACACTTGGCCAATAAAGCTGTTCTGTTCTGTTTCGCTCTATTAAAAACTTATCTCATATATTTTCTCATGAGTATTGTTGATGGAATATTAAACATCTGCTATATCCAGAGAAAGATTGGAGATTCAAAGATATACTTTTAAATCTGTTCTTGTACACATTGCTCAATTCTGTTCACACAATCACATCATGAGGACACTTTTTCCAGTTTGTGTGGGGTTTCTTCTGCACATAAAAGAACACTCAACAAAGCAAAATCTAAAACTTGGTAGATCCTCTTAATTTGCTGAGTAAGAGGGCTCCATTTGATTTTACTAATTATAATAAGCACTGGGGACATTGCCTACACTTCACTGACCAAATCAACAAACAGTTATAGACATTCAACAGAAAATAAATGGCATACCTATCAGAGTTGCTGCTGAAGCGATAGAAAAACATTTATTTGCTATTAAAAACAAATTACATATATAAAATACAATACAGGCTTTGAAATGCCCAAGAGCATGAGATGATTGAGCAAACTTCTAGATTCTTCCTTTTGTAGCAGTCTACAGACAGCGTTATTAAGGTGTACATAATTAAAAGGGAGGGGTGTTATGCGGGGGTGGGTTCTAAATTTTTTTACTACCGATTCTGTGGGCATGGCTTATTTTGTGGGTGTGGCTTGATGGTCATGTGACAATTGTTTAGGATTTAGCAGAGGTACTGGTCTACCAGGCTTTTAACTGCTTGCAGAGCTGTACCGGTCTACCCATTTGTTTTTGAAGGCACTGGTCTACCCATTTGTTTTTGGAGGCCCCAGTCTATCCATTTGTTTTTGGAGGCCCCGGTCTACTCATTTGTTTTTGGAGGCACCAGTCTACAACCACACTGCCTTTTAACACTGATCAGCTGTAGGGCAGCCCTTTGAAGCCTGTGGCAACAGTTTAAACAGTTTTTTTCCTTCTAGCCGATCAGGTGGGACTCGGGAGGCAGCAATAGATTGGGTGGGGCCAAATAAAAGGTAAGAATAACACAGGGGGTGGGGGGCAGGGGGGTGGGAGGTCCCAGCTCCCGAACAAAGAGAACCGGTTCGGTGATGTCATATCGTCACTGCTACCGGCTCGACCGAACCGGGCCAAACCAGGAGGAACCCACCACTGGTGTTATGTACAGGTTATAAAGTGAGGCACAAATTCTTCTCAAACTATAAACTTATTTTACCTCAGCCAATTCCACGCAGATCACACTGTGTGGATATTTCAACCGTTTTCAAATATGAGTATTTTCAGCGTAAGCAAATTTACTCTGAGTAAATTTGAATTTTTTAAAAAAATCAATGTAAATTTAAAGCATGCAGCAGTTGATTATGAGCCTGAAGAACATAACTTTGTGAGCAATTTAGATATGTGTGATGATAATGCAATTTAATAGGGCAGCTCAAAATTTTGAAGGAGTGCTTCAATTTGATGATGCTTTCAGCAAATCACATCACTGAAGCAGGTCCTTAAATTGAGTTTGAATCAGGGAATGTGGAAATGCACACAATCCTTTCACAGTGCCATAGTCTTTTGACTTTTTGTTTTTGTGGATGTCCCAAATGATATAAAATATTGCAACTTCATTTCCATATATCGTGAATGCAGCAGGACGAGTGGTGTGAGGCGTCCCTGACATTGACTCAAGTAGTTTGCACAAAATTGGAAAAGTAAAGAGATCCTGACTGACGAGAATGTGATTAGGAAAATATTAGAATGTGCAGAAATGAATAGATTAACGCTTGCAATTAAAGAGAAAAAACAAATTGAATAGTATATGACTTGGGAATTATCTTATTGATGGATAGAGAATAAAAATGGAAGTTAGAAACAAAAGAAGGAGATTAGTGAAATGTAGAAAAAGTGTTAAGATACAGATGTAAACAATATGATGATTGTTATTATTAGGACTATTAGGATTCTTAACGTTTAATATTACAATTATATTCTTATCAGAAGATGTGTAAAGAGTGAAAATGAACATATTTATTATGCTCAATATTACTACTGTAAGATCAGAGAATTGTTATCAATGTAATGAATACTGTTGAAAATTTTGATGGTTATTGCAGAGATATTTGTACCCAGGCAACACACTGTTGAATGGAAGATAGAATGTTTATATTTAAAAAATAAAAAATGTAAAAAAAAAAAAAGTAGTCAGTCAGAGATTTATCAGCTCATTAAACTGTGTGCCTATCACATCTCTCTGGAGGTTAAAAGGATACCATTGCTTGTGGCTGTGAAGTTTCCGAAAGCTTTCAAGTTGCCAGTGGCTTTACTTGCTTCCTCAGGTCTCCACTTTTCTAAGTCATCCACTGCAAGCATTAATTCTGCTGTTTCTTCTTAAAAGATTGTGGTGCTTCCATGCTGATCTGGCAACACAACTGGAAATTTAACTTGGTATCCTGTATTCTGAGCACATTAATAAATCTCTTAGACCTCTCTTACTTTCTTTTAATGACCCTGTAATCCCTTGCATTGGGATGGAGTTGGTGAGACTGAATGGAGCTGAGCGTTTACTGGCCAGATACCCTTCCCAACACCTAAACAGAGTTCACAGCACATATTTCTCTTTGTTCCCAAAGAGAGAAATATCAGCTGCTACCTAGGATCGAACTTCCAGCCTCCTATTATGAGGTGAGAGCTTTACCTCTAGGCCACCATGCTGCTCCACTTGCACCCTCTCTTACTAATCCCTTTTAAAACATGGTTTAGTCAGATTTAAGTTTCAAACTTGAATGAATGAATGAATGAATGAATGAATGAATGAATGAATGAATGACATCCATACTTACTGGTGCTCTTCTAAGCACTTGCTGTTCTTAATAAGAGCGTCATCTATGAATACCACTTGTTTTGTGTCAGCCTGATGCTGCTGTTAGTATTAAGCTAACATAAAGCATTGCTGGGTTGCAAAATCTCTGGCACGACTAAGTCCTGCTAGAGATGAAAGAATCTTCTTAGGAGAGGCTGAACATGCCTATCCTCCCATTACAGAAATTCCAATGATCAGAGACAAGCAAAGCAGTGGTGGGTTGCTACCGGTTCGCCCTATATCGGGTGAACTGGTAGTGGCGGCAGTGGGAGGCTCCACCCACCCGCCCGGACATCTCTGTGCATGCGCAGAAGCTTCTGCACATGCGCAGAAATGTTGTGTGCACGTGTGAGCATGCGCACATAAGCGAACCGGTAGCAAACAAAATTGAAACCCACTACTGAAGCAAAGCACACCACTAAAAATAGGCAAAACAATGGTCATCCTTCAGTATCCTTCCAAGACTGCCACTCCAGAAAAACAAGCAGAAAATAGGAATTTGCCTTGAAAAATAAGTTTTGCACATTTACCTTTTTAAACTGGAGCAGAGCCATTTGGGAGTTGATTCAACCAGCTTCTCTATTCTCCAGACAATATGGACATGGATGTGCTGCCCTTTATTTATACTTTACTGAACAGAGGCAATATTTCAAAACAATATTATTGCAAAATCCTTAAAGATATTCAGCAGGAACTTGGCAGGTTAGACCACTACATCTCCTATTGTTATCCCATTTTGTCGAAAACTGAAGTAGTTTCATAGTCTATACACAAATCTTTTTTCTTAATCAAATCTTGAAATAGTTTAAATCAAAGGAGATCTCAGTATGATACGATAATGAACAGGGTGTCCTGTTACATTTTTACTCTAACTGTATGACTCAGATGTTGAGAGGAGAGAGAAGTTCACGTGTTATCTCGTTGAGAGATAGATGAGAGAGAGAGAAAAAAAAGGGGAGATATCCAAGTGGTTTCTAGGTAAGAGTCCAATAAGAGAGTTCATTGGCTGATATAGTCACATGTGATATCTGTAAAGACTTAACCCCTTCTAGTCTCTGATGCATCATATGCAGGCAATATCTGACAAGGAGAACACAGAAGTCATCCTGCTGAGGATCCACCTAGTCACACTGCTTCACTGTTGGGATCTTTCTCCATCTCCCCGCACCCCTTCTACAGCTGGTAGTGAAAGGTTTTATTGTTAAAGACTGGGAGAATGCATCCTTATTATTTCAAAATGGAAAATTGTAACTTTTCCTTTCCCCCCCCATAATTCTAAAGACAAGTGTTTTGTTTAATGTGTCATTTTAAAGGTGACATCTGAAACAGTGGTGGGTTGCCCCGGTTCGGTCCGATTCTTGCGAACCGGTAGTAAAACTGGGGGGAGGCTCTGCCCACCCACCCGGATGTCGTCATAGATGATCTGCGCATGCACAGAAGCTTCTGCACATGCGCAGAAGCTCGGTGCGTGCACGAGCAAAGCGAGCAGGCACGCACGATCCCGTTGCGAACTGGTAGTAAAGGTAAGTAGAACCCACCCCTGATCTGAAGTCCAGAAAGTTCCACTGGTTCTTGGAATCTTTAAGTCAAAGAACAATGGGGGAAACGAAGAGACGTGCATGTTGGCTCCATGCTCTGAGCACAGTTTCACAAGCTTGGCAACTTTACCAAATGTGAACTTCAACTCCCAGAATTCCCTATCCACCATGCCAGCTGGGGAATTCTGGGAGTTGAGGTCTGCACATCTGAACGTTGCCAAGGTTCAGAAACCCCTGCTTTATCCTAAATGAATTCTGCATCTACTCAGTCACAAAGCTGCACTCATGAATGCATTAACAAATTGCCCTGACAATTCTGCAAAAATCTCTTCTGTATGTTTAATGCCACGAACTGAATAAATGTGGGGGGAAGGATCTGACTACTTGAGCGAGTAACAAATTTCAGCTGAATAAAAGTGTCACGAGTTCGGCTTGAATGAGTTTCAAGCATAAACTGGTTGGGTGGCAGCAAAGGAAGGGCAGGGGGTGGAGTGAGGATTGTTAGCCAGCATATGGAAAGTTGTATGTTGTACAAATTACATCATAGACATATTTAGAGATTGTGATTGGGAGCAAAGGTAGGATCCATTTTATATGCATTTTAATAATGAGATAGGAGCAAGTTTGAAATGCTTATTAAATGCTGGAAGCCCACAGAGAATAAAAAGATCCCAAACAAAAGGATTTCTATTACAATCTAGAATAATGTTTCTATACTGATTTATTTATGGGCATATTAATAATATACACTCGCGGGAGTGCTGTAGAATAGAATGGATTCCACTTGATAAAAGCAGCCACGAAAGAGACCTTAAAACAAAATGGATTGTCAACATCAGCAAGTTGTCAACATCTGACATTTTGGAGTTGCCACACATATATGGGATGGGGAGGTGCGTGTTGTTGGGTGTCGGGTGCAGCTGATGGAAGGGACTCACACTCGGGGGGGGGGTGTCCGGAGACACGAAGATCCTGATGAGTGAAGCAGCTGCAACTGGCTCAGGAACCAGGAATCTAGACTTGATGAGTGCTTGGCGGGCGTGGCGAGTCCTCATAGCCAGCTGGCCGGTTGAAGCCAGTAATGCTGGCTAGAACCGTCTTTGGTTTGTAAGCTCACTATGTGCTGCTTCATTCACAGTGTGGTCTTTTTCCTTGCTCGGAACAATGACACAAGTATTGCAGGCCCAATTCGCAAAAGAAAACTCAGGACTGTATGGGTTGGAAACATTGGTGAAATTCAAAATTTTTTGCTACTGGTTCTGTGGGCATGGCTTGGTGGGCGTGGTGTGGTTTGGTGGGTGTGGCCTGGTGCGTGTGGCAGGGGAAGGATACTGCAAAATCCTCATTCCCACCCCACTCCTGGGGGAAGGATATTGCAAAATCTCCATTCCCACCCCACTCTGGGGCCAGCCAGAGGTGGTATTTGCCGGTTCTCCGAACTATTCAAAATTTCCGCTACCGGTTTTCCAGAACCTTCTGAATTTTACCCCTGGTTGGAAACATGTGGAAGAGGCCTTCATCCTGCAGTGGATAGATAATGGCTAGGATGATGATGATGATGATGATGATACTGAATGCAAGATTATATAGCAGCGATTCTCAGGCATGGCAACTTGAAGATGTGTGGACTTCTATTCCCAGAATTCCCCAGCCAATATGTTGCTGGGGAATTCTGGGAGTTACAGTCCATACATCTTCAAGCTCCCAAAACTGAGAAATACTGCTATATACATCCCTACTCTCTCTCGTATCTATCTACCTACCTATTTATAATGATTACAGATGGAAACTTCAAACAGTACAATAAAACAGAGTTGGCTGGGCTGAGTTAGGAAATATACATCATAATAACCCTAATAGAGAAGCTTAAAACGGCTCATGCTTAATGACTGGCAATTTTCAGGAGATGCTGTGACATTTCCTCTCATTGTAATGCTAAGTTAAGTGTCAGAAGGTGCCACTGTAACAAATAGCCTTACACAGTAGGAGGGATGGTTTTCTTTTCTCTTTAGCCTGGGAGTAGAATTGAAGTTGGAGTTAAAGTTTTACTCTGGCTTCTGGTTAGCTAGCAGGTTGGATTCAAAAATGGGAAGTTGCAGAGAAGGGGGTTAGGGCTATGCTAATCCTTAGTAAGTACAGCACTTAGCAATAGCACTTAGACTTATATACCGCTTCTTAGTGCTTTACATACCCAACGCTAAGGGGTTTACAGAGTCAGTATATTGCCCCCAATAATCTGGGTCCTCGTTTTACCGACCACGGAAGGGTGGAAGGCTGAGCCTGGTGAGAATCGAACTACTGAACTGCTGGAAGCCAGGAGTCAGCAGAAGTAGCCTGCAGTACTGAATTCTGACTGAGAGTATATATCATGTTGTCAGATTTCTGCAGTGCTCAGAGAAATTACTTTGCTGAGTGAAGGCCAACCTTTCTCCCCATTACTACCCTGCCTATAGGCTAAATCTATTTACTCTTTACAGCTGGCCCTTGACACAATTGAGCCCAAAATTTCTGTTGCTAAGTAAGACATTGGTTAAGTGAATTTTGTGCAATTCTTCGATCTTACTTGCCACATTTGTTAAGTGGATCATTGCAGTTATTAAGTTAGTAACCCAGTTGTTAAGCATATCTGGTATTGGAATTTTCCAGAAGGTCACAAAAGGTGATCACATGACCCTGGGACATTGCAACCGTCATAAATATGAGCCAGTTGCCAGGTGTCTGAATTTTGATCACATGACTGTAGGGCATTCCAATGGTCATAAGTGTGAAAAATGGTCATAAGTCACTCTTTTTAGTGCCGTTGTAACTTTGAACAGTCACTAAATGAACTGTTGTAAGTTGAGGACTACTAATAATTGTAAGTCTGTCCTCTGCTGACTTCTGAACCAATAAACTAGTAAAATTCTTTTTTTTTAAAAAAAGAAATTATCTTTCCTTTCAAATCTTTTGCATATTTTGTGAAAAAGCAAGTCCTGTTCACTCTAAAAAGGTAAAGGTAAAGGTTCCCCTCGCACATATGTGCTAGTCGTTCCCGACTCTAGGGGGCAGTGCTCATCTCCGTTTCAAAGCTGAAGAGCCAGCGCTGTCTGAAGACATCTCCATGGTCATGTGCTGGCATGACTAAATGCCAAAGGTGCACGGAACGCTCTTACCCTCCCACCAAAGGTGGTCCCTATTTTTCTTCTTGCATTTTTTATGTGCTTTCGAACTGCTAGGTTGGCAGAAGCTGGGACAAGTAACGGGCGCTCACCCCATTACGCGGCACTAGGGATTCGAACCGCTGAACTGCCGAGCGTTCGATCGACAAACTCAGCGTCTTAGCCATTAAGCCACCGCGTTCCCTCCCTGTTCACTCTACTCCGTAGTAAATGTTTAGAGTAGACATTAAGTGGCAGCTTCATTAAACTGCTAAAACAATAAATATAGCATGATTGACTCTCTTTTCGCGGAAAACAGAGACAATTCTTATGGGCAATAGAGAAAGTTTTGTAGCCAATTTGTTTTGAATGTCTAGGAAGTTTTGAAAGTAAAGATCAAGAATCTGAAGCAGATGTGTACGTAGGACTGGAGCTGTGCAGTACAATTCTATCCATATTTATTCAGAACTACATCCCAGTGAGCACAGTGTGATTTTAGCATCACAGTGGATCTGACTGGGCTTATTAGAGAAACCCTGTAGATTCAGCAATATGTAATGTTTGGATGGGTGAAAGGCAAGAGAAAAGCAAAGCTGGGTACCTCCCACATTTAGGTCTATGCTAACATGAGCTCTATATTCAAAAATCTCCCTTGGAGGCAACTTCTTAAAACTTATGCAATGGAAAGTGTAACTCAGTTAAATGAGTATTTTTTTAAAGTGGGATTCTTAGTACCTGCTCGAAACAGATCCATAGGTGGATGAAGACCATATCATATTGTTTGAAGAAATATTCTTCTGGGTTCAGCTCCAAGTGGGGAAAAAGACACTGGAAACATGGAGACTGCTTGGAAAGATGGTTTATGGTGGACAGGATCACATGGTTTGAGTTCCTGAACAGAAAAGGGGCGAGTCCCCAGGTTTTATGTCCTCTCTGGCTTTGAACTTCCTGGGGCCCAGAAAGAGTATCCTGATTGGTTGTCAGACTCCCAGGGGGTGGGGCTCTTAGTTAGCCTTGCTGGCTGATGTAATCTTCCCAGGTGCCATGTAGTGAGTTTCTGTTGCTAGATGGGTCCTATTGTGTTAGTTTCTGTTGCTAGATGGGTCCTATTGTGTTGCAGATAATGGTCCTTTGACAAAGGATTGGGTTTCTGCCTCTGGCCCATTGACAAAAAGGGGGGGAGGCAGGAAGGTGGGAGCTGCTTTGTCTTTAAAACATGCTTCTCCATTTCTCATCCAGGGAAATATAATATTCTGCCTTTTTAATATTTCCCAAAATATTTCATTCCTCTAGGAAAGGGGTGAGTGCTAACTTCCTACAATATGTTTCCTTGTTTGTAGTCAGATCTTATGATATAATAGACACATTTGATAGGGACATACAACCTGGCCCCATCTCTGCCTCCCATACAAAGCCCTTGTCAGAGCCCTCCCCAGACTCCAGGACTGGCCCATGTTCCTCCCCAACCTCCTCATTGTCCAAATCTGCTGCCAGATCTGCTGGCTGCTGGCGGGCCACAACACTAAGTGAGACATTTGTTAAGTGCATGTTGCCTCATTTTATGACCTTTCTTGCCACCATAGTTAAGTGAATCATTACAGTTGTTAAACTAGGAACACGGTTGTTAAGTGAATATGGCTTCCCCATTGACTTTGCTTGTCAGAAGTTTGCAAAAGGGGATCGCATGACCCCGGGATGCTGCAATGGTCATAAATACATGTCGGTGGCCAAGAGTCTGAATTTTGATCAGGTGACCATGGGGATGCTGCAACGGTCGTAAGTGTGAAAAATAGCCATAACTCACTTTTTCCCCAGTACTGTTGTAACTTTGAATGGTCACTAGATGAGCCGTTGTAAGTCAAGGACTATCTGTACACGGTAGATTTCTAAAACAGGTGGTTCAAAGTAAAAATCAAAATATAGTCTTCCATACACTACCTTATCACATATGAGGGAACAGATAAAGAAGCACACTGATAAAAATAAGTTTAAACTTGCCTAAGTTTGAGAAATTATCGCCCTACACTGAGAATAGATTCCCGCTGAAATATCAGGACATGCATACTTTCATTAAACTGTGCCTAGAAACCCTTGTAAATTCTGTTTTCAAAGAAATGCCAAATATATCCCTACTGTCAAATCAAAGTTAAATTAGGAGAATGGGGTTTTAAGTCATATATATTCACTGTGCTTTTTTGTGTGTGTAAAAAGCTGCAATCTATAAGGCAGACGTTTTTCTACCGCCTCAAAAAAACACCCCAATTTTCTTTGTCTTAGCTTTTTAAGCTTTTCTTGACCACAGCAGTTAGTGACACACTTTAACATGGATGAGGAAAGATGAAGCTGATTTAGCAGTGATTACTAACCCAAGTGAACTTCTTTGGATGATCTCCGAAAACAAATATCCTCATTTTAAGCAGGTAGAATAGATGCTATGCTTACTTAATATATATTCTATTAAATAGGACTAGTCAGAAGACCACAAAGGAATTAAGTGAAAAGCACATGTCTCCTAATATGGATTTATTTATGAGTTACAAGAACTATCAACACTGCAGATAAAGAGATTTGTCAAAAATGAGAGACATTCATAATATCATGCTGTGGAGAATTTATATGGATCACGATAACCTGTAAACATGGGGTTATAAGAAAGGACCAACATCTGAGAATTAAGATGGCTATTATCAGGCATGAAAGACCAGGTCCATAGGTGAAGGTTCAATTAAACTGATTTATTGCTATAGCCCAGTGATGGCCAACCTTTTCTGGACCGAGTGCCCAAAGCGCTCATTTGCCCAAACCCCCAAAATGCAATGCTTGTGGAGGGGCCGTGCATGCGCCCCATGCCTGTGCATCCCACCACATGTGCCCCCCCATGTGTGCGCGGCCCCCTGCATGTGCCCCACCCCACACAATGCCAGTGCCCCCCGCATGCGCCTGACCCCCCGCATGTGTGCACGGCCCCACACACGCACCCCACCCCCGTGCATGCACAACAGAGACCCAAAGACCAGCTAGCTGGTGGGAGGCATGCGCGCATCTGCAGCAGAGCTGAACTGGGCCAACAGCTCACGTGCCCACAGAGAGGGTGCTGCGTGCCACCTCTGGCACATGTGCCATAGGTTCACCATCACAGCTGTAGCCTATTCACAAGAAGCTTCTCAACTAATGGTCAGCATCTGCTTAAAGTTACATAAGGGTCAATGGTACTCAAGGAAGGTTGGACTTAGTTCACTTGTGACTATGTCTTGTGGCTCCGTTACCAGAGCCTGTGTCATCGTCAGGAGAGGATTCCGAGAGTGAAGGGGAGGAGTTGGCAAGGCCTCCCTCTCCAGGACCCTCCTCTCTGGCAATGCCTTCGGTGTCCGCTGAAGGGCAAGAGATAGGGCCAGGGCCAAGCACGTCCACGCAGCCACAGATGGACAGTGATGAGGATAATGAGTCTTGGCTGGACCCATGCCAGTGTCACAGAGATAAGCGCGCACAACAGAAGAAAGGGCGTGCCCGAGATTAGGCTGAGTCACTGGACCACACCCCACAGGATATAAAAGGGAGCATGGTGGCCAGTCAAACCTTGTGACGAACAAAGCTGAAAGCTTTCACGCCATTCTGCATTGCTGGACTTTTGCTTTAAGACTGGATTATCTCTGGACTTGATTGTAATTATTGAGCTGCTTTCCTTTGATGTATCAGAAGTGGGGAGAAGTTATCTCTCCTCTTTGTAAATAATAAACTCTTGGCAGGCAGCCACTAGGTTGTTGCCAAGTTCCGTTATCATAAGGAAAAGGATTTTGCCGGCTGGTTTGGTCTTTAACTCCTGAACGTCTGTTGGTGTGTGTGCGTGGGGTTGGGGACAGAACAGGGATTCTAGGCTGATCCCTTTTTTCACCCTGCCCCCGGGTTCTGCCACTTCTTCTCCCAAAGTTATTATGAAAACCTGTAAGGCAGTGGTAGGATTCAAATAATTTAATAACCGGTTCTCTGCCCTAATGATTTCTTCCAACAACCAGTTCACCAAACTGCTTAGAAAGTTATCAACCAGTTCTCCCGAACTGGCTGAATCCCACTACTGCTGTAAGGTGTATACAGCCCTTAACAAAATTACATCTACTACTAGGGCCAAAGGTGATTCAACAGTCCTTTGTTCTCTCATGATAAAAGATGAACCCTTATGAAATTTATTCCTCTTTTATTCGACTGCAAAATAATACAAATCACTTTCAATTTATCTTGCATTGTGTGCTTTCATTTTAGAGCAATGAAGTGAAGCCATCTGAAGCTGAATATCACATGTTAGACTGGGCCAAATTCTAGTTGACAAAAATGTTTTTGAAAACTTGCATGGTTTTAAAAGGAAAGAGCCGCAACAATAGAAAATAAATGTGGTTACTTAAGTTCCATTCATTCATGTGAACGGAGAAAACATTTAAAAGAACCGTGCGGCTGTGACTTTCCGTCCTCCCTTAGTGTAGTACAGATTCATACTACGAAGGTAAGGACATTTAGTAACATGTGGTTATGCTGGGATAATAGCATGCAGTGAGAAGGTAGCATTTTGAATAATCAAACAGCGTTGGAAGAACAGCAATGAAAACCTGAAAAAAGATTCAGTGGGAGAAGTAACAATGAGAAATGACTACAAAAGGACAGAGCAATAAATGGGGAAATAGAATTTGATGAGGAAGTAGCATTTAAGCAGTACTGAGGGAACAGTAATAAATAATCCCAGGGTGGTTAACAACGGGACAGCAATGTACACTGAAGGAAGAGAGCTAGTCGATATATGCTTTGTACATGTGTCTTAGTCTGGGAAGGAAAGAAAGGACAAGGAAGATAAAAGCATCAAAGGGGTGCCTTTTTCCTGGAATATATAGTGATAATATAAAGTTCAGGAACTCAGGAAATAGAGAATAGGGAATCTTCTACACAGTCTGGATTTTTTAAGACAGGTGATGGACAGACTCTCGAGAAGCAAAGGTGACAACAGAAAGGAAGGAAAGGGGTTCTTATAAATAAATGCTCATACAGCAGTTTGGTTGGGTCAACCCAACACACTCCTTGGTTTCCTGAAGTTCAAAGTTTGGAACTGGTGAGTCTAACACAACTGGGGCTGGATATTTAGGCCCAACTCATCACCAAATCCCTAAGAACAGAACAGAGTAGCAGAGTTGGAAGGAACCTTGGAGATGTTCTAATCTCTGCCCAAGCAAGAGACTTTATACCATTCCAGACAAGTGGCTGTCCAGTCTCTTCTTAAAAGCCTCCAGTGATGAAGCACCCACAACTTCTGAACTTCTGTTCCACTGGTTAATCGTTCTCACGGGTAGGAAATTTCACTTTAGTTCTAGGTTGTTTCTCTCCTTAATTAGTTTCCATCCATTGCTTCTTGTCTTGCCTTATGGTGCTTTGGAAAATAGGTTGACCTTCTCCTCTTTGTGGCTGTCCCTCAAATATTGGAACACTGTTAACATGTCTCCCCTTGTCCTTTTCGCTAGACTAGACATACCCAATTTCTGTAATCTGTAAAACCTTATTTTTCTCACCATTGAGTTTCATTTTGTTAGATAGGGCTAATTTAAGTATGGTATATCAAGATCCACCTAGATCTTGTGCCTATCTTCTGGGTGTTAGCTATTTCTGCCAGCTTGATGTCATCTGCAGATTTGATGAATTCCCCTTCTATTCCCTTATCTAAGTCATTTATGAAGATATTGGAGTACTGGATCTAAAACAGAAGTTACCCCACTGCTTACTTCCCTCCATGTAGATGTAGTTCCATTAAGGGCTACATGTTGAGTGTCAGTTACAAATCCATCTGGTGCTGATGCTGTCCATCCCATATTTTTCTAGCTTACCAAGAAGTAGGTTCTGGTATACTGTATCAAATGCCTTACTGAAATCCAAGTATATTATGTCCACAAAATTTATCTGGTCCACTAATTTATTCACAAAGAATAAAATAAGATATGTTTGGCATGATCTGTTTCTGACAAATCCATGTTGGCTTCTGGTTATAATTTTGCTTGCTCCTAGGTGTTCACTGACCTGTTGCTTGATTATCTTTTCCAGGATCTTCCCAGTTATTGATGTCAGGCTCATTGGTCTGTAGTTTCCTGGATCTGTTTTCCCCCTTTTTTTGAAGATGGAAACCATATTAGCTCTTTTCCAGTCCTCTGGTAGTTCTCTAATGCTCCAGGTTTTTTGAAAGATATGGTTCAATGGTTCCAAGATCACATCTGCCAGCTCCTTCAGAATTCTGGGATGTAATTCATCAAGTCCTGATGAACTGAACTTGTCTAGAGTGGCAGGTGTTCTCTTACCATTTTCTTGCCTATTTTAATTTAGATTCCTAGTCTGTCTTTTATGGTTCTGTTTTTGGTAGGTTGAGCTATTTTTTTCTTTTTGCATAAAGACAGCTGCAGCTCTACTTTCTCCTTGCTATCGTCTCCTATCACTTCCTTGCTATCGTCTCCCATTAGTTGACTGCTTGTTTCTTTGACTTTTTTCTTGTGTTTTATATGTTGAAAGAAACTTTTTAAAAATGATTTTTGCCATTTGTTGCAAGTCTTAGGTCATTCTGAGCCTTAGCTTTCCTGACCGTCTTTGCAGATTCAGGCTATATGCTGTTATTCTGCCTTAGTTATGTGTTCCTTTTCCTATTTTTTAGTACTTATCCTTTTTGTCTTTCAGTTTATCCGAGAATTCTTTTTGCACCCATGCTGGTTTCTTCTTGGATTTCTTATATTTCTTTTTCAGTGGTTTTGTGCTGGACTGGGCTTTTATGATCACATTTTTCAGAATTTCCCAAGCTTCTTGAGTTGTTTTCCCCTTTAAGATTTTCATAGATTTAACTCTTAGGAGGCTCAACACCGTCCTTGGGTTTGTAATTTCAAATTGAACTTAATGGAAGACTTCAACATGCTTTTTCCTGCTTTCCCTCAGCATGCTTTTCCCTATCTGAATTTAAATCCAGTTTATTTAGGAGATCCACATTCAGATGTTGCAAAAAGGTTTCTCCATGGAATAAGCAAAAGCTTGCAAATTTGGTGAGAATTTGAAGCTTACCATTGTAGGTCTGCAATTATTCCTGTGAGTAGTTATTCCTTTATCCACCTATCAAAGTTCACCTACTCCTCCACCTTTGTGACCTACACCCCTGCCACACAAAGGTCCCTAGAAAGCTACCAAAAATATCACTAAAGCTGCCTATTTGTCATTTTTTGGGCAGAAGGCATAGCTCTTTGGATGTGGATTGCTTCTTTTTTTTTTTTTTATTGAAAAAGTTTTTCAAATACAGATTTTTCCCCCTTTTCCCCCCCCTCCTCCCCCCACCCCCCCTCCCCTTGACTTCCTCATAGTAAAACCCAAGTTCATAACAGATTATATCATACTTTACTATCCACATACTCAATCTCCATATACTAACCCTTTCATTTTAATAAGATTATCATACCCCCCTATACTATGCTATAATAAGCATTTCAAAGTGACATTCTATTATAACATTATCTAATAACTCCTAATTTAAAATAATAATATTATTATATCTCCCAATTTAACAATTTCTACTCGTAGTCTACCCTTTTACTACCCCTCAGACAATATAACATTTCAAAACATACTTCTATTCTAAGTATTCAAAAAGTCCTAATTTAACACTTATTCAGTTCCAGTAGCCATTTCGTTTCCCCCCTTCGTTACAAATATTCACATCTAAACATTTCTTTAAAATAGACAATCCATAACCTAACCTTTCTCCACCCACTTTCCTACAGAATTACCATAATTATTCTTAATATCTTTATTCTTCTACCCCATCATCTAAAAAAATATTCCCTTATGTAAATAAGATCCTAAAAGAAAAAAAAAAAACTTTAAACTTATGATCCATATAACATCTTCTGGAATATCTTTCAACTGGATGATGAACTCCACCCATGTTAGGGTAACATCGCATCCTTGTTCCAACAGTATTTTCGATATCTTCAGTTACCATCTGCCCCCATCAGCAACAAATATCTTCATATTGGAAAAGAAAAAACCCCGACAACCACCCGAGTGACTTTATAATTATATTCCATATAATGTTTATGGAGGTGTCTTTGATCCAGATAATTGGTTCCAACCATCATAATAGGGTAACAACCAGATCTTCTGCGTGCCCCAATCCAATAAATCTCTTGCCATATAGCTCAGCATACACGTATTTATCCGGAACTCCAAAAAACAAACAAGATATTTCCAACCATTTGGTTTAAGGCCTTTTTCACACCCAATAATTCAGCACTGCAGAGATCTGCCACTCTCCTCAGGATAAAATAAGCCAATATTTTGCCCATTATCTTTTTATATATTCAGTCCTCTCATAAGTAACTGGCATTACACTGTTGTTTAATTTAAAAGTTTTTATGTTTGTGAGACCTACTTCTTCTTTTCTTAACTTCTCGTGGGTTGGATCTCCATCCTAAACTCCTTTCTGTAGATTGTGTATCAACTATTTGGTTTTGCTGAAGAGTAGCTTGATCCTGTTGGGTTTGCATCTGTGGCTGAGATCTTTCTGGTTCTGTAAATTGTATATCAGCTGATTGACTTACATGCTCGTTTGTGGCTTGACAAATCATTGCATTAAGGTCCGGAACCGCCTCTCTTATATTAGATAATCCAGCTGAGGCCTCTGAAAGAGGATCCAAAAGCGGCTCATCTATGGAGACCTCTTTAATTTGTTGTTTCTTCGTTATTTCCATCTCCTTCTGCTTTTCTTGGGTTTCTATCTCTTGTTGATTTTGCTTTTTAAGTACCTTATAATAGAATTCTTCCGCTTTTTCAAGAGTATTTAACTGATATCTTACTCCTTAATATCTCAATATTATACCCACTGGGACATCCCACCTGTATAAAATATTCTGTCTTCTTAACTCAGTCACCAAGGGCCCAAATTTCTTTCTATCTCTTAAGATCTTGGGCGGCAATTCCTTATATATCCAAATTTTTCTCCCATTCAGTTGTAAAGTAGAGTTAAAGGATTTTTGCAGAATATCATTTCTTATCTCTTTTTCTGTAAAGTAAATTACCACATCTCTAGGCAATTGCCTTTGCTTGGCAATCCAGGAATCCACTCTGTAAGCCTTATCAATTTTACTGATTATGTCCCCGTGATGAACCTTTAAGATCCCAGCCAAAACTTGAGCAGATGTTTTTCTTAAGTCATCACTATTATTTTCCTGTAAGCCTCTAATTCTGATCGCAAATTCTGTGATCCTGTATTGCAACATTACAGCCTCTCTTTCAATTCTTTGCTTTATATCTTCTAGATTATAAGTCTCGTGACCAGCTTCTTCTTTAGACTTTACTTCTAAGCTATTATCTCGAATATTTGCTAAGTCCTTTTCAATTCTTAATATTTTATTGTCCAAGTTATCAATTTTCTCCATTTTAGACTCTAGCAATTTAATATTTGTATCCAACTTTATCGCAATTTCTGAAAAACCATTAGTCACTGTTACAATCTTTTGTTGCAAATTATCATACTTTAGTTGTATCATTTCTTTAATTTCCTGCCTTAAATTTTCAAATTTCTGATTCACAGTTTCATAATATTTTGCCATTTCCTCCTGAATAAATTCTTTTAAATTACAACCATTCTGCAGGGTCTGTAGGCTCAGAGAGTGGGGGAGCACCCCCCCCCTTTCTTGTCTGTCAGCTTTTATTAACGCCATCCTTCCAGCAGACTTTTCTCTTTTACCCCCCAAACAAGATCAAGTAATCACCAGGAAGAGAGGAAGCTAAAATAACTATTGTTTCAAATTGTAGCCAGCACTGTATATTCCGCAACTTTGTATCTGTTATAAAAAGACTCTTCTTTCTTCTACTTCCCAAGCCTCCGCGGCCATTTTAAAACTTTTTTTTTTTCCTTCTCTTCACTTTAAAATGCTTGTAAATTCATTAAAAATACTTGCGGTTTAGGGTCCCAAATCCAAATCCAAATCTCATATTTTTTTTTTAGTAGATCCGTCTGTTAAGTTGATTGATTAGTCCGGTTCCAGCGCCTGGCTATGCAAAAGTGCATAGTGCACCCGATGCCTGGAGCGGCGGCGAGGGAAAAAGGGGGAGCGCCAACCTGCTCGTCCCCAAGAGTTTAAAAAGACTCTGGGGACTTCGCAGAGGGCTCTACCCACCCCCACCCGCTCAGACTCACATTTCCGTCAGGAAATGGAGTTTTTCGAGCCGCCTTTCAGATGTAAAGGCGGCTCTTTTACAGGCAACGGGGCGGCGGTCGCAGAGGACCGTCTGGCGGCACCGGAAACCAGACAGGAAGTCGATGTGGATTGCTTCTTGATATAGAAGCGCTTCAGCACTGCTGAGCCACTTAATACTCTGCTGTTTGCTTTCTAAAGTCAGGCATTGGAAGCAGAGTTGACAGTATTTAAGGTAGACCTTGAAATAGGGTTGTCCCTTTGAAATCAAGAGGATTGAATCTAACAGATCTCGCTGATTTTAGTGGCACAACTTTAACAAATTCTGAATCCAACCCATTGTCTGGAAAGACCAATAAATTTTAAACCAATCTATTGGGATCAATGTGTCTGTATGCATCAGTGACAAGAGGGTCTCCTGCTTAAGCCAGGGGTTGGATTAGAAGACCACCAAGGTGTCAGGGTTCCAAGTAACACCCGCAATGAAAAAAAGTTCCATTTTATTAGAGATGTCATATTGGCACGTCTGGGAAAACCGAAATCTGAAAGCTTCCAGGTTTTCTCCATCCAAAGGATGGAGAAAGTCCAAGTCCCTGCCCAGTACCTACCTGTCCATCACATGGTCCAATCAAAGCACTGTCCCAACTGGAGATGCCTCCAAATTCCAGCCCTCCAGATGCAGGCAAGATGTCCTTGACTCTCTGAGAAAGGAATGTTATTATGACTATATATCACCCTTGCTCCATACAACCCCCCTTCCCAGTTTCCCACAGTAGTAAATGTGGCAGGTGTGAAGATCCAATGCAAAAGATGGCTTCCAGGCCTGACACAAGGTCCCTTCCTATTCTGTTGTTTTGTTATTCTGACACTTTTCCAAGGCAGAAATCTCCTCTGAGCCTCTTGAGTTGTCTGTTCACAGGCACTCCAATGTTTTTTGGTGCGGAGCAATGGTGAAATTCAATTTTTTTTACAACTGGTTCCGTGGGCGTGGCAGGGTGGGCGTGGTGTGGCTTGGTGGGCATAGCAGCGGAAGGATATTGCAAAATCTTCATTCCCACTCCACTCCTGGGGAAGGATATTGCAAAATCTCCATTCCCACCCCATTCTGGGGTCAGCCAAAGGTGGCATTTGCCGGTTCTCCGAACTACTCAAAATTTCCGCTACCGGTTCTCCAGAACCTGTCAGAACCTGCTGGATTTCACCCTTGGTGTGGAGGAGGGGCAGAGAGACTAACGTTTCTGCTCTTCAACTGTATCTCATTTATTAACAGAGAGGTGGCCCAGACAGCCACCCTGCCAATGGACTTAACCCAAGCTTTCCTAATACCCAAAATATCCCCAATGGGTATAACTGATTGAGAAATTTCTGAATTCATGCATCTGGAGTATGGCCAGGCTGCATAATTTCTATTTATTGATTTACAAGATTTATATAGCAATCCACTTTGGGTACATAACTCTGGGTGGCTTACAAATTCCTGATGGTGGATAGGTTTTAGTGATATGTTTGGTACCTTCCTAGAGATCTTGGGTGGCATGGATGTAGGTCACAAAGGGGGAGGAGCAGGTGAACTTTGATAGGTAGATAAG
The DNA here is from genome assembly GCF_059756535.1 of Pantherophis guttatus. NCBI lineage: Eukaryota > Metazoa > Chordata > Lepidosauria > Squamata > Colubridae > Pantherophis > Pantherophis guttatus. The sequence goes on along the minus strand of NC_142068.1, from coordinate 75,258,306 downwards.
GGAGGCAGGTCATCTCCTAGGGAATTCTCATGGCTTTAGGACTTCGTCCCTGCAGGCTAAAGTGTCAGTTACTGTCAGTTATCAGTTATCAGAGAGAAGATGCCTTCTTAGAGGTAAGATGCTCTTCAGTGGGGCTTCTGGATTCTGGGGATCCTTCCCTCTTTTTGTAGCCAACTCTTAAAGAGGTAAGTAAGGGTAGGAGTTTGATTTAGGTTGAGGCTGGGGTTGAGGGCGAGGTGAGAGGGTTAGGGTGAGGGGAAAAGGGTGAGGTTGAAAGACAGGCTGAGAGGGAGGTTGAGTTTTAGGATCAGGGGGAGGTGGACAGGGAGGGAAATGCTTATGAGGAAAGGGAGGAAGAGAAGAAAAGATAAAAAGGGGAAGGGGAAGGAATATACAGAAGGTAAGGGGGACAAAGAGGTGGAGTGGGATGGTTAGGAGAAGGAAAGGGGAATGAAAGGCAGGGGCTGAGGGGGGGACAGAATGTGATGGAAAGGGAGGAGGAAGGAGAAGGAGAAGGGGAGGAGTATGAAGAGGTAGAATGAGATAGATAGGAGAGGGGAGGTGGCAAGGAAAGGGGTTGAGAGGGAAGGGGGACAGGACAGGGAGGGAAGAGGCAGGAAGGGGTGGAGAAGGTGAAGGGAAGGGGGATGAAGAAAAGTTGTGGGCCCAGTGGGAGGGGGAGGAGAAGGCACAAATAGGGAGGGGAGAAATGAAATGCCTTTATGACTTCATCCAGACAGGTTATTATCTGAGGTAAGTGAGAGGGAGGATGAAGGCTGGGGACAAAGATGGGGAGAGGCAGGGAGGGGGATAATGAACAGAAAGGGGAGGAGGAAGGGGACAAAGAGTGCTGGCCATGGAAAAGAACAAGGGGAGAGGAGGGATGGGGAGAAGAGTAGGAGGATGGGATAAGGAGGTGAAAGGCAGGTAGGAACAAATGGAGGGGATTCTAATATTATTATCACTTCATACAAGCAGTTTATTATCAGGTGAATGAGAGGGAGGAAGGGTGAATAGAATGGGGAGGAGAGGCAGGAAGAAGAGGAGGATAATAAGGAGGAAGGTGGGGGGAGAGGAGGACAAATGGGTGGAGTGGTATAGGGAAAAGGGGGAGGGGAGAAGAAATAGGGGAGTATAAGGGCCAGGCCCATATGGAAGATCACATGGGATAGATGGGAGAGGGGAGGGGGAAAGGAAGGGGCATTGAGAGGGAAGAGGGACAGGACAGGGAGGGAAGGGACAGGAGGAGGTGGAGAAGAGGAAAGGGAAGGGAAATGAAGTACATTGAAACCCTTGACTCTGCTACTGGTTTTGGACATTGCTTTTCATACTTTGGACTTGCTTCTTGGACATTGATCTTGGATTTTGATTTTGGTGTATTGTGCTGGGACCATGGACTTGTCTTGGACTCTGAGCCTGGTGAGGGGACTTTATGGACTTTCTCTGTGTTTCCAGATGGGAGAATTTGACTCATTGCGTTTGGCACTAATTCCTATGTGGGGGTGAATCCTGAGGAATACTATTTGGAGTTGATGAATCCCCAATACATACATACATACATACATACATACATACATACATACATACATACATACATACATTTCTTTTCTGGTTTTTTTACTTATTTTCTTTATTTTCTTTTTTTTTAATTTGATTTTTATTATAACAAATAGTGATACACTCAATACATTTTCGGTTCAGTGGTGCAAATACATACATATATATATATATACATGCTTTTTTACTTGTCTTTTATTTGATATTGTTTCTTAAAGTTAAGTTTAATTTTAAGACAATTAAGGATAATAGTGCTCCCATCTCTAAAAATACATGTAATGCTGTTCATTTCTCTATGGTCTTTGTTGATTAATTAATACTTAATCTCTATACTCTATTTCCTTCTTTATTTCTTTTCCCCATCCATTCATACCACATGTCCCACACACTACAAAATTCCGAATCTTCTCTGTCATTAATTTCTAAAGTCAATTTGTTCATTTTGGCGCACTCCAGTATTTTCCCAATAACATTTTTACTTATTTTCATTTTTTGCACTTTTAGCTTTCTTTATGATTTATTTTTTTCTTTTCTTTATATTACTTTGTATTTTCAATTTTTCATTTCCTATGTTTAAAGAATACACACACACACATACAATAATTGGGATAGACAATCATCATTAATATTTTGAGGGGTTTATTTATAGCCATTGGAATGGAAGTTTTTCTCTTATGAAAGATTGTTGATGCTGCAATTAGATAAAACTAGAATTATCCTTCTGATAAAATGACATCAGTTGACATATAATTACTGTAAGTTTCTATGAGATTTTACTTAGACTTAAGGCAGAAATCTCTATTAGCTTTCCGCAAGAATGGGTCTAGTTTTTACTAATTACAGTATAAATAGATCTCCACTCCAAATGTTCCCTTTATTGTTAACGTGGCCAATTTCTCTGCTAATTTATAGCTCCAGCAATTAAAATTAAGATTAAATAGAAATCTCTTTAATTTGAAGGAGCTTCTATTAACCCCCAGGAACAGGCTGAAAATAGGCAGTCATTTGTACATTGGAGATGGCATTTCATGTTCTGCATTTGTATGTTTGCAGATGTAAATAGTTAGGTTGCCTTTAATTAGCACGTATTAATCAGCTTATGTTGTTAATACTCTTCTAAAGATGCTTTTAATGTTTTGCATTCATTGCATTAAATGGCTGCTCTTATCAAATGAGTGCTATATTTTCAGTTCCAAATGAATGCCCTTTTCCATGGTTTCGATAAGCCAGCGGAAATATACCACCCATATTTCAGATAGTAGGGCTAATTTCACAGCTGGTGAGAGATGTTTTGATTATCAGAAGCACCCCGATTAGAAAAATACATCTTTTGGATGTGTCACAAAGGGAAATGATTCAGGATTTAGTAGTGCCAATAAGAAAGATCCAGTCTTACAGAATTCATCCTTTCCCAAGCTTTGTTTTCTTACCAAGCCACATAGCACTCTTCCTGTAAAAGTTTTTTTTAAATTTCTTTCTGCAATGGGATTGGTTCCAAGTTTCCTAAAAGTTCTTCCAATCCTCCATTAGAATTACAGTTCTCTCTCTCGACTTCTATACAGCTGGTCTTTGACCTACAGTCATTTGTTCAAAATTACAACAGCATTGAAAAAACCTACCACCGTTTTTCACACTTACAACCATTGCAGCATCCCCATGGTCACATGATCAACATTCAGGCACTTGGCAACTGGCATGTACTTATGACAGTTGCACTGTCCCAAGGTCATGTGATCCCCCCTTTGTAACCTTCCCAACCAGCTTCTGACAGGCAAAGTTAATGAGGGAAGCCAGGTTCAGTTAACAAATGCATGATTCACTTAACAACTGTAGCAAAAACAAAAAAGGTTGTAAAATGTGGTGCGACTCACTTAACAACTGCCTTCCTTAGCAATGTAAATTTGTGTCTCACTTGTGGTTGTAAGTCAATTGTGGATTCCTTGTAACACACAATCCATTTCCACCACTGCTTAATTAGCACTGGGAAGCTCATGAGCCATTAGCATGAAGAAATCCGTTGAAAGGTAAAATGCTTGTAACTGATAAAAACGTTGAAGTCTAGCTTTCACTTTTTAATTAGTTATGTCTGACAGGTAACTTCCCAAAGGCTATGATTCATTCATTCTGAACCTCTTCCCCTTTTTTCACATTAAGTTGAATCATGAAGATTAATTACCTTCTTTCCGAATGTGTGGGCAATGTAAGGCAAGATGTGATGTAAAATCAAGAGGGGATCACAAGGACTTTCTCATTATTTTCCGTGTGGTTTAGATAATATTGCCATAAGCCTGCAATGAAGTTGTTCTCAAGTAATTGGCAGTATTTCAGCTATTTGCTTTGAAACACACCCGCCAAAAAACACATGGTTACTCTCAGGGGTGAAATTTACTTACCTTCCCAACCAGTTCGGAAGTGCATGTGCTGCACACACATGTTATGTGTGCGCTTGGACCCTCTGCACACATACAAACCCTTCTGCGCATGCGCAGAGGGTAAAAAACAGGTTACTTCCTGGTTAAAACCAGGAAATAATGATGATTGGGCGGGTGGGAAGAGCCTTGAGCCACCATTGCTACAGGTTATCTGAACCACCGGCCGCTATTGCTACCGGTTCACTGAACCAGTCCGAACCGGGAGCATTTCACCCCTGGTTACTCTGAAGGAGCTTCCCGTCCTATACAGCCAAAGCAATGTTGTAAACATTCTGTGACCAACAGATGGATTCTCCCCCAAAACCTTTAATCTCTTGAGTTCTGAGAAGGATCAGAATCAGGGGTGGGTTCTAAAATTTTTTACTACCGGTTCTGTGGGCATGGCTTATTTTGTGGGCATGGCTTGATGGTCATGTGACAATTATTTAGGATTTAGCAGAGTACTGGTCTACCAGGCTTTTAACTGCTTGCAGAGCTGTACCGACCTACCCATTTATTTTTGCAGGCACTGGTCTATCCATTTATTTTTGCAGGCACTGATCTACTCATGTATTTCTCAGGCACTGGTCTACCCATTTATTTTTGCAGGGACCGGTCTACCCATTTGTTTTCTTTTACCACTGATCAGCTGTAGGGTGGCCCTTTGAAGCCCCGCGGCAGGAGTTTAAACAGTTTTTTTCCCTCTAGCCATCAACTGGGACTCAGGAGGCAGCAATAGATTGGGGGTGGGAACAATTAAAAGGTAAGAATAATGTGGGGGGGGGGTGGGGGGGTGGGCGGGGGGACAGAACCGGTTCAGTGACATCATATCGTCACCGCTACCAGCTCGGCGGAACAGGGTGGAACCGGGAGGAACCCACCACTGATCAGAATGGTGCAAGCAATGATATCAATGATTTTCTACTAGGTTTGTCCTCTGTGGATTTTCAAGGCCATTCTACTTGGTTCCACTTAACCATTGAGGATACTGATTACAGCCAAAGATTCCTTCAAGTCAAGTGTAGAACCCAATGACCACATTGACATAATCGTCCCATTTTCTTGTGGAACTCAGAAACTCGCAGCATCACATTGTCATCACATGATGTATCGCAACTTTCCCCCCTTCGCTAAACTAGGGGTGGGCGTGGCCAGTACATGATGCATCCGACCTGCCGCTGCAAATTTGACAACCCTGCCCTATACCATTTCAGACAAATGGCTGTCCAGTCTCTTCTTAAAAAACTAAAGTGATGGGGCACCCACAACTTCTGAAGGCAAAGCATTCCACTGGTTAATTGTTCTCGCTATTAGCAAATGTCTCTGAGTTCTAGGTTGCTTCTCTCCTTCTTTAGATTCCATCCATTGTTTCTTGTCTTGCCTTCAGGTGCTTTGGATAAATAGGCTGACCCCCTTTTCTTTGTGGCAGCTCCTCAAATATTGGAACACTGTTATCAAGTCACCCCTAGTTCTTCTTTTTACTAGACTAGACATACCCAATTCCTGCAACAATTCTTTTATTTGTTTAGCCTCCAGGCTCCTAATCATCTTTGTTGCTCTTCTCCGCACTCTTTTCAGAATCTCAACATCTTTTTATATTGTCGTTAACCAAAACTGGATGCAGCCTTCCAAGCCTGGAGGCTTTACAAAGTGATACTAATACTTCATGTGATCTTGATGCTATCCCTCTGTTAATGCAGCCTAGAATTGTATTGGCCTTTTTAGTTGCTGCCATATACTGCTGGCTCATATTTAAGTGATTGTCCACTAGGACTCCAAGATCCCTCTCAGAGTTATTGCTATTAAGCCAAATTTCATCTAATCTGTACCTGTACATTTGATTTTTATTGCCTACATGTAGAACCTTTCTCTCCATTGAATTTCAGGGCCCAGATAGGGCCCAGTGTTCAAGTCTGTTGAGATCCATTTAGATCTTGATACTATGTTCTGGGGTGTTGGCTGTTCCTGCCAGCTTAATGTCATCTCTAAATTTGATGAGTTCCATTTCCTCATCTAGATTGTTTATAAAGATATTAAACAATACTGGGCTAAAACAGAACCTTGAGATACCCTAATGCTTACTTGCCTCCATGTAGATGTAGTACTATTAAGGATTACTTGTTGAGTACGGTTTCTTAAAGAGTAAAGGTAAAAGATCCCTCGCACATATGTGCTAGGCGGTGCTCATCTCTGTTTCAAAGTAGAAGGGCCAGCGCTGTCCAAAGACATCTCTGTGGTCATGTGGCTGGCATGACTAAACGCCAAAGGTGCACGGAACACTGTTACCTTTCCACCAAAGGTGGTCCCTATTTTTCTACTTGCATTTTTTACGTGCTTTTGAACTGCTAGGTTGGAAGAAGCTGCGACAAGTAACGGGAGCTCACTCTGTGATGCGGCACTAGGGATTCGAACTGCTGAACTGCCGACCTTTTGATCGACAAGCTCAGCATCTTAGCCACTGAGCCACCACGTTACAAATACATCTGGTGGTGATGGTATCTATTTTACATTTTTTTTTAGTTTACTAAGATGTAGGTAAGAAGCAGGAAGTTTGGCCAGCCTTGGAGGGACAGAGGGCTGGGTCCTCTGTGAGCCTGGTGAGAATTGAACTGCTGGCAGTGGGCAGAATTAGCCTGCAGTGCTGCATTCTAACCACTGCATCACCACGGGCTCTTCCCATTGTCCAATGAAGTCTAGGAATGTTCCCACGGGGTTGCATGCTCCTTTCTCAACTCTTTCTTTGAAGGCTCCTTTGTTCTCCAGAAGAAGGAACAACTTGCCTCCAGAAGTTGCGAATGCTCCAACACTGGAAGTTTTTAAGAAGATAACCACTTGTCTGAAGGTCCATTCCAACTCTGATATTCTATTCTATTCTATTCTATTCTATTCTATTCTATTCTATTCTATTCTATTCTATTCTATTCTATTCTATTCTATTCTATTCTATTCTAAGTAGGTTGTAGGTTGAGTTATAGAAGTTCTTTGCCATTGCTGCCTTTTAAAAAATGCCCATCCTACGCTACAGCTCTGCTTTCCTCAATTGTCTCTCCCTTTTAAGTACTAGTGGGGTCACACTTTAACTTCCAAATCGAGGCAGAATCAGCTTGTTGAGATGGACTCAGCTGTTCACACTTTCCTTTCTTTTAGAAAAGAGTCAACAAAAAAAATGTTGAATATTGACATTTTAAAGCTTATTTAGGTAGTGCAAGCATAAATATTTGCCTTTCAATCATGGAAGGATAAAGATCTTTTTCTTCTTTTGCAGACTGGTCTACATATAAGCCTAAAATCTAACATTTATACAAGCAAGTTTCTCTATTCCAAGGGATTAGGCAAGTAAATCCAACATCTCCAGGAATGTACTGCACATAATGATTAGCTACCTTTGTTCTTTGTTTTTATTCCAATTTATTCTAGCCTTACAAGCCCATAATATATATAAAAGAGCCTTGGTGGCGCAGCAGACTAAAGCACTGTTAAGTAACACCAGCTGCCTGCAATTCCTGCAAGTTCAAATCTCACCAGGCTCAAGGTTGACTCAGCCTTCCATCCTTTCGAGGTAGGTAAAATGAGGACCCGGTTTGTGGGGGCAATAAGCTGACTTTGTATAAAAAAGAACACCGCTTGTGGGGGGTAGCGAAAGCCCTACTAAGCAGGTATATACGAAAGTATGAAGGCTATTGCTTAACACATTGTAAGCCACCCTGAGTCTCTGGAAAAGGGCGGCATATAAATCGAACCAATAAATAAATAAATAAATAAATAAATAAATAAATAAATAAATAAATATATGCAAAAATGTTTTCATGTTTGACCAATCAAAGAAGTTGGGACATAGCTAGGTGCAATTTACTTTATGTGGGACCATTTTTGAAGATGATTTGGAAGTTGTAGCTAGCCCAGAGTTTTGGGTCCAATTTGAGATGCCAGATATTGCCTATAAAGCCCCATATAATTGGAAGCCTTGTTACTTTTAAGACGGGTAGTATTTGTCTACCCTATATTGCAGTGGTGAAATGTAAAATTTGTTACTACCGGGTTCTGTGGGCGTGACTTGATGGGGGGGGGGTAATGTGACTGAGTGGGCGTGGCCAACTTTTTTTTTTTACTTTTAAAACCATTTTTTCTACAACCTCTTCAGCAAAGAGGTTGTAGAAAAAAATGCTTTTAAAAGCCTCTGACGATCCCAGCTGAGTTGCTTGATCGCCAGAGGCTTTTTTTTCCTTTTAAAAACATTTTTTCTACAACCACTTCGGCCCAAGAGGTTGTAGAAAAAAATGCTTTTAAAAGCCTCTGACGATCCCAGCTGAGCCGCGCGATCATCAGAGGCTTTTTTTTAACTTTTAAAAGCATTTTTTTTGGCCAAAGAGGTTGTAGAAAAAATGCTTTTAAAAATTTAAAAAAAAGCCTCTGATGATCATGCAGCTCAGCTGGGCATGGGAGAGGGGGTAGGGATTTTTGCTACTGGTTCTCCAAACCACCCGCCGCCATCGCTACCGGATCAGGCGATCCGGTCCGAACCGGGAGCATTTTACCCCTGCTATATTGTCTGGTTGAGAATATAGGGTGCCACCCCAAAGGATATCAGAGGGATGATGATCCAGAGAATGGTATTCTTAGGGGAAGCTGTTCCCTTTGGAATATCTTCCACCAAGGGTGTTAAGCTCTATTTCATTGAGGGCTGCACCAGAGTTGTGTTGAACTTGGAGGGGCCGGCATTGGGGGTGTAGCTGGGGTGACCATGGCCAGCTCAACATCACTCATGTTGGGGGCACCTGTGGCGGCCTGAGCACTCTGCCAAGCTCCGTTTTTGGCTGCAACAGCCTCCTACAACCCTCTACCAATGAAAATAGAGCTTGTGAGGGCTGCTTACGGCCCTGCTGAGCTCCGTTTTTGCTGTGATGGCCTCCTGCAACCCATTGCTAGCAAAAACAGAGCTCAGGAGAGCCATGAGTAGCCCTCCCAAGCTCCATTTTTGCTGGCAGAGGTACTGCGGGCTGGTTCTTCACTGTTTCCAGGGTGGCCCTGTGGCCCAGATCTAAACATCCACAGGCCTTGAGTTTGATACCCCTGCCTTACACCCTGAGCTTCATCTTGCCTTTTATCCTTTAGGAAGCAAGTCAAAAGCCATCCCTTCCATCTGGCATTTGGAGAATGCGGTTTGGATGGAAGACAATGGCAGGCCTTGAAAAGATTGTTAATGCTTTATTGGTTTTATTGATGTTGAATGACAGCATCTTGTTAGCTACCTAGAGTCCTTTGAGTAAGCAGCATACAAATAATTATGGCTCAGTTGGCTTAGCTGCTGGTCGGGGGGGGAGACCCACTTTCTGTCTTTGATCCCTGTTAAATTGTTCTATACTGGCCAAAGTTCCTTGTTGCTTTGTAAAATGAGGGCAAGCTGTTAGAGAAGCTATCTAATTGTCCAAAACAATTCCAGTGTTCTGGTTTTGGAAGAGATGGAAAACCCTATAATTGTGATTGCAGTATAACTTCTTCAATTTTGAAATAAAGGGTTTTAAAATTCAACTTTGCCCAGAATCCATTTCCTTGATTTCATCTTTCAGTTCCAAATATGTCATATAGAAGTGATCTCTCAGGGGCAAACTGAGAAAAAAAAAAGTTTTTTGTACAAACAGAATTGCGAACACTCTTATACAATCAATAGGCACCCATGAGGTCCGTGTGATTATCTCCTGGACATCTTTGCTGGGAAGAAACTTTCTTTTTTTCATTTTTTCATTTTATCCTTTTGACCACAAATGGAAGAATTCGTTCTTTCCAGGAGTTATTAAAGATGGTTATCTACTCAGAACCTGTCTTCTGAAGTCACCAAATCATTGTAACAAAAGTCCCCATATTTGTGCCAATGTTTTGTGGTTTAATTGATTTAACCACATCTTTCCCCCATTTCTTAAAAATAGGTGCACAGGCCTACAAACACCTTCTGTCCTTCCAGTGAGATAGTTACACTTTTCTCACCCTGCTAACAGCAATGAGTCCTAGTCTGTATCAAATCAAATCAATCTCAAATCAAAAGAGGGCCTTTGCCCAACTTCATATTGCATCCCAATTGCACCCATTCCTGGATCATGAGACTCTGCTCACATCTATTCATGTCCTGGTCACCTCCCAAAAGGATGGCTATATCATAGTCTACATGAGGCTGCCCTTGAAGAGTATCCAGAAGCTTCAGGACTCTCCACGTTGTGCACCACTCATGAATCGGAAACTACTGACCCAATGCAAGGTATTTTCTTCCCTTAATCCTCTTAAAAATTATAACACATAATGCCCATAATATATTTCCTATAAAATAATATGTGCCAATTGAACTCGCTTCAAACTATACACATTGTCAGCTGAAGATTCTTCCTGGACAGCTTTCAGCTTAGTTCTGATGTCAACCCTACGAGATGGGCCAGGAAACTGACTCTATAAGTTTCATTGGAAGAATGATATATTGATATAGATGATAGAAAAAGGATCTTCAAAGCCTCCTTTCTCTCTTCCTTATACTCTAGGGAACTTGGGAAAATGTAAATCTGAGGTTCTTCCTAGTGCTTTCCTTTGTTTCTTAGCTTTAAAGCATGTTTTTTAACATTCAATAGCTTTTCTCTGCATTGTTTCACCAAGACCATCTTTGAGATTCTAGGAGAAGGACTGACTGTGTCTTTCACCATCATCTTCTCTTATCCATCTAACTTAACCTCCCAAGTATCATCCCTTGAGGATGACTGCTGTTTTGTGGGACAGGAAGGCTGTGGGACAGGAGGTGGAGTTTTCTCTCCCAGTCATCCACATGTATGATATTGGGCAGGGTACCAGATCCAAAGAGATGTAAGTAGGCATGCCAGTTGCAAAATTAGAATGATCACTAAGGTAAAGGTAAAGGTTCCCCCCGCACATGTGTGCTAGTTGTTTTTGGCTCTAGGAGCGGTGCTCATCTCTGTTTCTATGCCGAAGATCCAGCGCTGTCCGAAGATATCTCCGTGATCACATGGCTGGCATGACAAAACACCAAAGGCACATGGAACGCTATTACCTTCCCACCAAAGGTGGTCCCTATTTTTCTACTTGCATTTTTTACATGCTTTCAAACTGCTAGGTTGGCAGAAGCTGGGACAAGTAATGGGAGCTCACCCCATTACGTGGCACTAGGGATTTGAACCGCTGAACTGCCGATCTTTTGATCGACAAGCTCAGCGTCTTAGCCACTGAGCCATTGTGTTCCCAGAATGATCACTAGATGATGTCAAAGAGTCTGTTGTATCTCTGTGCTTCCATCTAACGACTGTCCAGATTTTTGTAGTCTAATTATGCTATGCCTAAATTTAACAAATGAACGTTTAACAGGTTTTTTTTTTTAAATCATAGAGGAGTAAAAACTAAGGCCAATGGACTCCAAGACTCTGTATTTAAAAGTATAGACTACAGAGCTGCCCGGTCTGTGCCAAATATATATACCATGCAGGGGTGGGTTCTACTTACCTTTACTACCAGTTCGCAATGGGGCCGCGTGTGTGCGCTTGCTTTGCTCGCACATGCGCGCATTCTTCTGCGCAAGCGCAGAAGCTTCTGTGCATGTGCAGAAGCGTTTTGATGACATCAGGGTCAGTGGGCGGAGCCTCTAGCCAGTTTTACTACCGGTTCTATAGAACCGGTCCGAACCGGGGGCAACCCACCACTGATACCATGTGACATCTTACTTTAGAAGAGTTTCAAAAAAATCATGATATGTTTCCCTAGATGCTTTGTTTCTTCACTGAAGTGGCTGTTGTCCATTACTGTAGCTCTGAAGTTTTGAATTCCTGCTGCCTTTTGCTGCAAGGATAAGGTAGGATTTATATTTTAATAAGTGGTTTAAGTTGTATTTATGTGATACACAGGACTCTCTGCCCATACAAATTTCACACTTTGAATGGGAAAAGCAATAGTCTTTTTTCAGTCCCTGCAAAAGACCATAGAAAATAATGTCATCTATCTTTGAAGAACTATTACAACAGCATCAGCTTTCATAAAAAAAAAAATACGAGGCTTCAAAAATGGATGGCAGTTTGGATTTTTTTGTGCCTTCATTTACTCAAGTGACAGAAAGTTCAATAGAAGATCTTCCCTGTGTATTGTGTACAATCTAGCAGAAAGAGGAACAGACAAGCCATCTTCTCTTTTGTATGTTGAATTTAATTGATATTCAAAGCTGCTAAACAATTGCCTCTGCTTAAACCGCTTATCTGATATTATACTGGGTTGTGGTGAAACATCTTTCAGACTTTGCAAGAATGGCCTGAAGGTTAATGAGCACTAGTACCCACATTAGACTTGAACCCAGAGCAGTCTTCTACAACCTAAAGCCTCGCAGATGGAATGGAAATGTGGTTTATATTTGATATTTTAAGTATTTTTGTATTCTGGGTGTTTCGTTCATAATAAAGGTATAACAGCTTTCCTTTGTGAATCAAATACATGCTTCTTAAGATCACTAGGTTTAGTCTGATCAGTTAGGCCAGGGGTGTCAAACTTGATTTCATTGAGGGCCGCATCAGGGTTGTGTTTGACCTTGGGGGAGGGGGGGAGAAGGCATGGCCAGGGTGGGCGTGGCCAGTTTGACATAATTCAACATTTTTGGCTGCAAAGGTCTCCTGCAGCCCTCTGCCAGTGAAAACAGAGTTCAGGGGGGGCACGTATGGCCCCCTTGAGCTCCGTTTTTGCTGGCGAAGGGCTGCAGGAGGCTGTCGTGGCTGAAAACAGACCTCATGGGGGCTGTGTGCGGACTCCCTGAGCTCTATTTTCGCTGCCAGAGGCACTGCGGGCCAGTCCTTCACTGTTTCCAGGGCAGCCTTATTATTATTATTATTATTATTATTATTATTATTATTATTATTATTATTATTAATATTAATATTAATATTAATATTAATATTAATATTAATATTAATATTAATATTAATATTAATATTAATATTAATATTAATATTAATATTAATATTAATATTAATATTAATATTAATATTATTTCTATGCCGCCCACTCTTCGAGGACTCTGGGCGGCTTACACCAAAGACAGTATACTAAATAGCATATTGCCCCCTAGCAATCTGGGTCCTCATTTTACCCACCTCGGAAGGATGGAAGGCTGAGTCAACCTTGAGCCGGTAAGATTTGATCACCCCATTTGATTTGATTTGATTTGATGACCCCATGGGCCAGATCTAAGCACTCTGTGGGCTGGATGTGGCCCACAGTACTTGAGTTTGACCCCTGAGTTTAGGCATTGCCAAAAATGAAACCAGACTTATAAAAATAAGCTCTGATTATGTCACATAGGTGGTGTTGGAATGAAAATCCCTCTGGTTCAGTTCCAAACTGGGAGAAAGACACTGGAAACATGGAGGCTGATTGGAAAGTTGGTTAATGATGAACAGAACCAACAGGAGTCCTGGGTCAGCCGACCAATTGGTTTTATGAGTACATGAATTTTTATCAGTTTCAGCGATGCTGCTAGGGGGATTGTACAATGTCTGAAACACGCAAAGCGCTTGCGCCAGTGGTGGGTTGCTCCCGGTTTGGACCGATTCTATAGAACCAGTAGTAAAACCAGAGGGAGGCTCCGCCCACCAACCCCAACGTCATCAGAATGCTTCTGCGCATGTGCGTGGCCCCATTGCAAACCGGTAATAAAGGTGAGTAGAACCCACCCCTGGCGTGCGCAAAGAGAACTGGTGGTAATACCAGTTGGAACCCACCACTGTAGAGCAGCCACAACTTCCGAAGGCAAGCCACTCCACTGATTAATTGTTGTTACTGTTAGGAAATTTCTTTAATTTAATTAATTCATAAATAAATTTAATAAATTCATAAATTTCATTACTGGAAAACTGAAAAAGTTTGGTGCATTACCAGGTTTAAAAGTCAAGAAACAGAAGATGAGGATGTTAACGAAATCACGAAAATAGAAGATCAAATAGAATGGATAAATAAAAGAGCTTTTAATATTGAGACGGAAGTAAAATATTTGAGTAGGACTATGACAAATATGATCGGTATCTTACTTAAAAAATAACTATGTTAAGACATGGCATGAAATTTTAAAAGACATGGTAAAATGAGCAAAATAACAATTGTCATTTCTGGGAAGAATTTCTATGATAAAAATGAATATTTTGCTAGCATGAGATTTTTATTTCAGACAATGCCTGCTTTGACAACTGATGCACCATTTAAGCAGTGACAGAAGGCTATATCTAAATTTGTGTGGCAGGAGAAAATGTGAGTTAAAAATGAAGTGTTAGAAGATGCAAAGGAAAGAGGGAAATTGGGTTTATCCAATCTGAAATATTATTTTGCAGTTTGCTGTTTGATTTGGAGGAAAAAGTGGGTGCTGCTAAGGAATAGAAAGCTTTTGGAATTAAAAGAACATTATCTGAGATTGGGTTGCATGGATATTGGTGGTATGGTAAAGTTAAAGTTAAAGTGGATTTTAAAAGTCAATGGGTTAGATGTGCATTATTGAGAATATGGAATAAATACAAATTCGTTCTGCCAGAAAAGATCTTTGTGGATCCCAGCACAAGAAGCATCTTACAAATGAGAAATAATAGGAAAAATAAGTAGCTAAACTATCCTGATATATGATAATTTTGTTAAGAGAGATATAAAATAAAAGCAAGAGAAGAATAGATGGCACAGGGATGTAATTCCCAATGGTTTTCTTATTTGCAATTATTAGAATTATTTAAAGGAGGCAAAGGTGTTTTTGGTTTTGAGCACTGTAAAAGGTTGCAATTTGGAAGAGTTTGAAATAGAATTGTGTACAAATGTTGAACATGTATTTGTGTAATGTATGAACTTTTATTGAAATTTGAAATAGTGAAAGAATGTATGAGAAATTGGGCTAAATTTTTTGGCTACTGTATACAGATGGAGCAATGAGAAAATACATGGTTGAAAGGATGTTAAGATGATGAGCTTGTTGATCAGAAGGTCTGCAGTTCAGCAGTTCGAATCCTTAGTGCTGTGTAATGGAGTGAGCTCCCATTACTTGTCCCAGCTTCTGCCAGCCTAGCAGTTCAAAAGCACGTAAAAAATGCAAGTAGAAAAATAGGAACCACCTGTGGTGGATAGGTAACAGTGTTCTGTGCACCTTTGGCATTTAATCATGCCGGCCACATGACCATGGAGACGTCTTCGGACAGCGCTGGCTCTTAGGTTTAGAAACAGAGAGGAGCACCGCCCCCTAGAGCCGGAAATGACTAGCAGGCATGTGCAGGGGAACCTTTACCTTTATGATCTTAAAGTCAATTTTTATAACATGTTATATACAGTACCTTAGATTATATGTCACCAGAAAATATTGTCCAGAATGTATAGACACTTCACACTTCGGTTGGAAATGTGAATGGCAAGGTGAGACATTTTATTATGTATGGTAGATGCATGAAAAAAAACCTAGAAAATTCTGGATTTAAATACAAACACTAATTGATAGAATTTCACAGATTAATATACAATTGAGAGAAGAGGTTTTTCTTTTGGGACTGATAGAAAAATCTATTGGAAAAATGTTATGGAGCTTTGTTTCTTTATGTGATAACTACATGTAAAAGATTATGGTATGCACAATGATGGAAAGAGTTGGCACTACCCATAATGGAGGAATGGTTGGTGAAGATGATGGAATGTTGGAATGGCTAAATTGATGTCTTTGATCAAAGAAAAGACAGCATCTACATTTATTGCTGACTGGAAATCCCTCAGAGCAGTGGTGAAATGTAAAATTTGTTACTACCGGTTCTGTGGGCGTGGCTTGATGGGGGATAATGTGACTGGGTGGACGTGGCCAACTTTTTTTTTTACTTTTAAAAGCATTTTTTCTACAACCTATTAGGCCGAAGTGGTTGTATAAAAATGCTTTTAAAAGGCTCTGACGATCAGGCAACTCAGTTGGGATCGTCAGAGCCTTTTAAAAGCATTTTTTAAACAACCTCTTCAGCTGAAGAGGTTGTAGAAAAAATGCTTTTAAAAGGCTCTGACGATCCCAGCTGAGCTGCGCGATCATCAGAGACTTTTTTTTTAACTTTTAAAAGCATTTTTTCAGCCAAAGAGGTTGTAGAAAAAATGCTTTTAAAAGTTAAAAAAAAAAGCCTCTGATGATCGTGCGGCTCAGGTGGGTATGGGGGGGGGAGGGATTTTTGCTACCGGTTTTCCAAACTACCCACTGCCATCGCTATAGGTTCAGGCGATTCGGTCCGAACCGGGAACATTTCACCCCTGCCTCAGAGACTTTTTGCACAAAACAGGAAAAAAATGAATTTATGATTTTGATGATCAGACAGAATAGCTGATAGAAAGAATGTTATGTTTTTAACCATCCATCAATTTATAATTGTACTTAGAAGAGCTGTAAAGAAGATTGGAAGTTACTTCTTCATGTCTTTTTTCTTCTTATCCTTCTATTACATTTTTTTCCCTTCTTGCACTTTCAGCTTTCTGTTTGATTTCTTCCGTTTTCTTCATGTTAGTTTGTATTAGTTTTATCTTCCTTTAAAAAAATCTTTAGCATTTCTATATGCATGTATGTGTCTCTGCTTGGTTCTTTTGAGTTTGACATGTTATTTAGATCAAAAGAGGTCTATCTGAAAAACACTAGTTTTTAGTTTTCCATTTCAGTACCCTTTTGGTTCTGGCATACTCTACAATCTTTTTCTTTTATATGATTACCAGACTTGACTTAAATCAATATTGGAGAGATGGAAATGTATTTCATGATGTTTCTTCATTGGTCAATAAAATCTTCTGCAGTGCGCTATCAAAAAATGCTGGAGTCAGCTTTGAAGAGGAGAGGGGGAGAAAATGCCCTTCAATGGCAGAGATGCAATTAGAGTGATTTGATGCTTTAAGTGACTTACAATGTTTGCCGTAAAATGAGAGATACGACAGTCAACAATAAAACAGAAATCGTTTCTTTTTTTTCCCCTTCTTACTCTTCTTTCAATAAACTGCCGGATTTCAGCATGAAGAAGGTATTAATGAAAAGCTTCAGTGACTTTCAGGCAAACGACAGGTCTTATTTGTTTATTTATTTTATGTATTGGTCAAATTTATATAGCCACCGACCCATCTCACAAAACAAGCATCTCATTGTAGACATTTCATGTTAATTGAGTTAGCAGAGATTTTCGTATCTGTTGTAAATGTTAGTTTTATTAGACGGAGGAGTTTTTGACCCTGAAAGAAGAAGTCTCTACATTAATCTTCTAAATGACTTGGCAAATACTTATTGTTGAAGTACTGAGGAGTTCTCTGATCCATAGAAGGTCCATTGCTTTTCATATTTGTTCCCATTTATGTGGGGCAAAGGAGTGGGTGTTTAGCAGAGGTGGTATTCAGCCGGTTCAGGTGAACTGGTAGTGCTGACAATCAGTTGGCCCTGCACACCCACTCCCACTCTATCCTGTCCTTTATTTTCTGCTTTGTAGCTCATTTCAATCACGCAGCACAGCTGATTCCTCCCCCCCCACTGTTCTACTTACCATTGCTGACTTGGAAAGTAAACAGCTGAGCTTCTAAATGCTCCATTTTCAGCGCTGCATGCAAACGCCTTAGACCCACATGTGCACAAAGTGCACACTCACCAAACCGGTTGTTAAACAAGCAGCATTCCACCACTGGTGTTTAGGAGAAAGACAGAGGTTCCTAGGAATCTCTGTTTTCCCTGTTTAAGTCTCTCAGATAATTATAAGAAATATGACAGGTCAATTGGGTAGCAACCAGATGTACAATTTTATAAATTTTTGAACCTCCTTTGCAAAGGGGGGAGCTATTACTGTTGCAATAGATTTGTCAGTGTTCAAGTAAATGTGTGTTTTTGCCTTTTGTTCTTTTTAATTTACTTTTTAATGCTTTTGTCTAGTTTTGTTTTGTCTCTGTTACATTTTTTTCTTTTGGCTTTTGTATATTTTAATCTTCCGAATAAATTTTTTAAAAAAAGATTACAAAAAGATAATTGCAAGGAATATGTTGGTGGGAAAGGATTGGTGTTTAGGATAGAAGGAAGAAGAGGATGGTGATGGGACAGAGGAAATAAGCATCTAAAATGCATGTTCAGCAAAGCTAGAAATGATCTGGTATCTCTTCTCAATGTTCCAGAAGATAGGCTCAAGATACAGAAGAATCTTGACAGACTTGAACATTGGGCGCTATCTAACAAAATGAAATTCAACAGTGAAAAAAGCAAGGTTCTACATTTAGGGAAGAAAAACAAAATGCACAGGTACCGTATATGTGGTACCTTGCTCAATAGTAGTAACTGTGAGAGGGATCTTGGAGTCCTAGTGGACAACCATTTAGATATGAACCAGAAGTGTGCAGCAGCTGCCAAAAAAGCCAACACAGTTCTGGGCTGCATAAACAGAGGGATAGAATCAAGATCACATGAAGTGTTAATACCACTTTATAATGCCTTGGTAAGGCCACACTTGGAATATTGCATTCAGTTTTGGTCGCCATGATGTAAAAAAGATGTTGAGACTCTAGAAAGAGTGCAGAGAAGAGCAACAAAGATGATTAGAGGACTGGAGGCTAAAACATATGAAGAACGGTTGCAGGAACTGGGTATGTCTAGTTTAATGAAGAGAAGGACTAGGGGAGACATGATAGCAGTGTTCCAATATCTCAGAGATTTCCACAAAGAAGAGGGACTCAAACTATTCTTCAAAGCACCTGAGGGTAGAACAAGAAGCAATAGGTGGAAACTAATCAAGGAGAGAAGCAATTTAAAGCTAAGGAGAAGTTTCCTGACAGTTAGAACAATTAATAAGTGGAATAACTTACCTGCAGAAGTTGTGAATGCTCCAACACTGGAAATTTTTAAGAAGATGTTGGATAACCATTTGTCTGAAGTGGTGTAGGGTTTCCTGCCTGGGCAGGGGGTTGGACTAGAAGACCTCCAAGGTCCCTTCCAACTCTGTTATTCTATTCTATTCTATTCTATTCTATTCTGTTCTGTTCTGTTCTGTTCTGTTCTGTTCTGTTCTGTTCTGTTCTATTCTATTCTATTCTATTCTATTCTATTCTATTCTATTCTATTCTATTCTATTCTTTGAGACAAAAAAAAATAACAGATTATATCATAAAAAAGAATAAAAGAATAACAGAGTCGGAAGGGAATAAAATTGTTATACTTCTTCTTTTACTGCTCTCTCTTCCAGAAGTTGGCAAACTGCAATGCTGTTTGTTCCTTTGATCTTAGAATCCAGAACAGGAACATTGTATTTTTTGCCAAACCACGCACATAGATTTGTCAATCAGGATATGTATCTTTCAGTGCTGCATTTTCCTTCACTCTTCCCTTGTTTAATTAATTGAAGTAGTTGATTTTTTTGCAGCCTACCATGTATCCTAAATATTCCAATTTCCTCTTCACAACATTTCTATTTTTGTCCATATCTTTGGGAACCGTCTCATTTCATACATGTCATGAAATCCACATTTCAAAGATTGCTATACTTCTGATTGTCCCTTGGTCATTATCTATGCTTCAACAACAACAACAACAAATCCTGGTGAGACATAACAACATCTAATTTACAAATAATGCTTAGTGTTAAGTCTGACAGCAAAGAAGTGAGGGTCAAAAAATCCTTGGTCTCACCTATTCAATTCTGCTCTTTATGTCTAAGCTGTGATCTCACCTCTCATTCAAATAACAGGCCAGGTGTTGTGTTTTTTGCTGCTAGTATATAGACTTTGCTTGACAAATGCTATGTTTACTGGTAGTCATTATTTTTGTTTTCTTCTGCTTTATATTTAGCCCATAAGAATTACTCAATTGAAATACTTGATTGAGAAAAATGTGTACACCTTGCTGGTTATTTTGTTATATTTGGTTATCACTTTGCTTGATAAAATGGTACTACTTGCATAACAAATTCTGTTTATTATTAAGCCATTAACAATTCTATCCTTTTGGCTTTGTTTTTCAGATTTTCAAAAGCATCTCTCTTTCTTTCTCTCTCTCCCTCCCTCCCCACACCATCTCTTTCTCTCTCTAGAGATTCTCAGTCATCCAGGTCATGGTTGTCTCTGCTTTTTCAGAGTAGGGGAGATATTACACCACCTATCTCCTTAGCTCTTTGACTGCTCTTTAGAAGGCCAGATCCTGAAGATGAAACTCAAATACTTTGGCCACCTAATGTGAAAGAAGGATTCACTGGAGAAGAGCCTAATGCTGGGAAAGATTGAGGGCAAAAGAAGAATGGGACGACAGAGAACGAGGTGGCAGGATGGAGTCACTGAAGCAGTAGGTGTGAGCTTAAATGGACTCCAGAGGATGGTAGAGGACAGGAAGGCCTGGAGGATCATTGTCCATGGGTTCATGATGGGTCGGACACAACTTCACAACTAACAACAACATCTCCTTTGCATTATTTCAGGTAACCCTGAGGGTACAGATAAACCTCCAAATGGCCTCAGCAACTCTCAGAGAGAGAGAGAATGCTAATGACCAGATGATTACAAGGAATATAAATCTTTCTATTCTCCACCATTCAGTCAGAACTGAAGAATCTTCTTGGATGAGAAGTGAAATGTCTTTAAGAAAAAACAAAGAAAGTCCAGTTGCCTTTTGAAAAAGCACCTTTGGGATTCTCTCTCTTTCTCTCTCCTTGACAAATGTTAGATAGGGGTGGGAATCATCCATCCATCCATCCATCCATCCATCCATCCATCCATCCATCCTTCCTTCCTTCCATCCATCTTTATGAAAGCTAATTTCTTGCTAAACAAGCCAGAAATCACCATCCAAGAATTTAAAGTTATACCATTGATAGATTTAAAACAAAATGGGGCTAGCATAGACATGGGGTTCTCTTTTTATTCATTCCATTCTCTTTTGGCTGTGAAGAACTCCAGGAAAGCAGAAAATGGAGGCAGGTTACAGCAGCATGTAGAGAGATAAATAAATGCAGAAGTGACACTAGGCTTGTTTTCTAGCAAGGATGATAGTCATATTGGAGACCACTCTGATGGACACAACTTTGTGGTTCTTGGTGATTTCCTGTTAAGTAGATTTTTCTCTTTCTCACAGTGGTATGAAGTGCATTAGAAGAATAGAATAGAATAGAATAGAATAGAATAGAATGGAATGGAATGGAATGGAATGGAATGGAATGGAATGGAATAGAATAGAATAGAATAGAATAGAATAGAATAGAATAGAATAGAATAGAATAGAATAGAATAGAAGTCAAGTCTTTATTGGCCAAGTGTGATTGGACACACAAGGAATTTGTCTTGGTACATTAAAAAAAAGATACATTTGTCAAGAATCATAAAGTACAACACTTAATGATAGGCATAGGGAAACAGTCAATATAAATCTTAAGGATACAGTCATACAGTCATAAGTGGGAGGAGATGGGTGATAGGAACGATGAGAAGATTAATAGTAATGCAGATTTAGTAACTAGCTTGACAGTGTCGAGGGAATTATTTGATTAGCAGAATAGGTAGGCATACTTACTCCAGGCTACTGTCTGTCTCATTAAAATGCTGACCAGTTTCCAAGGTATGGAAAAGAGAACATCTCTTATCTCCGTGGGGCCACCAGGAACTGTCCCTGGCCCAGATAAAGCAGAAATTTTGATTTATATCTTGATAACCAGTAGTGGTATTCAGCTGGTTCTATCTGGATCGCACAATCCAGTAGCGGAGGCTCTGCCCACCCGCCCGGACGTCATCACATCCCGTTTTTGATGCTCTGCGCATCAGGGGTGGGTTCTAAAATTTTGTACTACCGGTTCTGTGGGCGTGGTTTATTTTGTGGACGTAGCTGGGGGGGGGGGGTAACGTGACTGGGTGGGCGTGGCCACCTTTTTTTCTTTTACTTTTAAAAGCATTTTTTCTACAACTTTAAGAGGTTGCAGAAAAAAATGCTTTTAGGAGCCTCTGACGATCAGGCAACTCAACTGGGATCGCCAGAGGCTTTTAAAGGCATTTTTTTTTCTACAACCTCTTCGGCCAAAGAGGTTGCAGAAAAATTGCTTTCAGAAGCCTCTGATGATCCCAGCTGAGCCACGCGATCATCAGAGGCTTTTTTTTTACTTTTAAAAGTATTTTTTCGGCCGAAGAGGTTGTAGAAAAAATTCTTTTAAAAGTAAAAAAAAAGCGCCTCTGATGAGGTGGGTGGGGTAAGCGAGCAGCGATCGGGCCGGGGACCGGTTCGGGGGCATGGCCAGCCAATGTTATTATCGGTTCTCCGAACTACTACAAATTTTTACTACCGGTTCTTGCGAACCGGTGCGAACCAGGAGCAACCCACCACTACTGCGCATGCTCTGTTAATCTTAATCTTAAAAACACTTCACTTTGCAAACTGCCCCCTGAGCTGAGTCGTGTTGATGGAGTTTGGGGGTGGGGGAGAGGACTTGGTCTCTTGATTCCATCACAATCATACAACCCTCAGTGGTGTGCAACCTCACATTTGCGAACCCGTAGCGAAGGTAAGTGAATCCCACCCCTGCTGACAACCCTCTGTTCCTTAAAGTATTTGTGGTTGTTGTTAATGTGCTGAAGGACCTCACAGCATCTGCAATACAAGGCTCTCATCTAAAGTTACAACAACAGCAAAAAAAAAAAAAGTCTAAAACTTGGATGGAAGCATTCTAGCTTCAGTTGCTAAAGTGACACAGCTCTTCCATTTTGAAAATGTTGCCAGCTCCAATGAGGCTTCCTTATTAGAAAGCATCATCCGCATGAAGAAAGGCATGACAGAACTTTCTGACATGTATATTCCTTCATTCTTCTTCTGACTAGACTATAATGAGGAAAGACAAGACAATTCCTTCCTGGATACCATATCATACTGAATGATCTTCTGAAAGGTAAGCTTTAAAAACAATGTTTCTGCACCTTGATGTTTCTCATCCTTGGCAGCTCCTCAACCACGGCTGGCTGGGGAATTCTGGAAGTTGAAGTCCACAGATCTTAAAGTTGCCAAGTTTGTGAAACACTGCTTTGGAAACTGCAGCGTGAGCAGCAGCAGCAGCAATTGTTGGCTAATTCAGTTGGATGGTCTGCCATTTTGGATTCATATTTTTACACCTCAGTGCTTGTAGAATAGCAGTCAGACGCTGAGAATCCAAATAATTTTTTAAATTAATGCCTTCAGTTCTGGCAGATACAAATATGAGTCACATCTCCCCACTTAGCACTGGAATCTAGTTTCATATTTTATTACCGTGTGAGAATCAAGTCCTCTGTGATTCTAATTGCTTGGGAGGAAGGTATTTTAATCAACTATTTTTGTTGAAAGTTATTAACACATAATTGGATTGTTTTTTGTTTCATTTCCACATGTGTTTTTTTATTAGCCTGAACATTTCCACATCCTGAATGAATGAAAGTACAATATACACATATACACAGAGAGTGAGTGCATTTTCTGTTCAGATACTATCCACATTTAAAAGGACAAAATCATTTTATCCAAAATAGTGCAAACTATTTGGCAGCTTATTCCATCATAATTTGTGTGTGTGTCTATATATGTATGTATATGTATGTGTGTACATATATATACATTTGTGTGTGTGTGCATGTATATGTATATGTGTATATGTATATGTGTATGTGTGTGTGTGTGTGTATTAGAGACAAAGAAACCTTATATCTATATCTACATCTAATAGTTATGTATTTCGTAGAAAAGTATTTGCAGGTGCTTAAAACTCCCTAGGTTCTTAATCACCAGAAGATAGTAGGTTCAAATGATCAGTTTCTGTTACACAGTATAGCAAAAAAGATGCATGTTCCCACAAAGACCACATAACAAATTGTTCTCTGGTTGTATTTTTATTATTTATTTACATCCTTATTTCCCGCCATTTTTTTTTTAGCCACAAAACCCAATATAGTTGATTTTCCAGGTGGTCTGGCACTCCAGAATTGGCCAAAGGTAGGTATGCAGAGAAGGGATGCGGTGGCTCAGTGGCTAAGATGCCATTGAACGAAAGGTCGGCAGTTCACTGGTTCGAATCCCTAGTGCCGTGTAATGGATTGAGCTCCTGTTACTTGTTCCAGCTTCTGCCAACCTACCAGTTCGAAAGCATGTAAAAAAATGCAAGTAGAAAAATAGGGACCACCTTTGATGGGAAGGTAACAGCGTTCCATGCACCTTTGGCATTTAGTCATGCCAGCCACATGACCATGGAGATGTCTTTGGACAGTGCTGGCTCTTCGGCTTTGAAATACAAATGAGCACCGCCCCCTAGAGTTGGGAACGACCAACACATATGTGCGAGGGGAACCTTTACCTTTACCTTAGGTATGCAGAAGGTTCCAAAGATCAATTCCTTTGTACAGGTAGCTCTTGACTTATAACCACAATTAAGACCAGAATTTCCATTGGTGGTTGTTAAATGAGTTGTGCCCAATTTTAGGTTTTTTGGGGGTTTTTTTTGGCATGGTTAAGGGAATCACAGGGTGATTAAGTAAATATGGGTTCCCTCATTGACTTTGCTTACGGAATGCCAATTGCAAAGGTCACAAATGGTGACCACGTGATCACAGGCTGCTGCATACCAGTTGCCAAGTGCCCAAATTTTAATCATGTGATCATAGGGATGCTGAGATGCTCATAAGTGCAAAGAATAGCTGTAACTCATCTTTTTTGGTGTTGTAACTTCAAACAGTTGCTAAACAAATATTTGTAAGTGAAGGATTACTTGTGTGCCTCAAATCAGGCAACAAGGATAACAGTAAATTCACCGATCTACAAGCTACAGTGAAACTTTAAATCTTACTCCTAAAATCAGGTGTACGCTGGTTTTATATTTATGCGAAACTACTTGTATCTTTTCTGTTTTCTAATGTTCTGGTTCTTGCATTTTGTCTTCACACTTCACACCTAAGCAGAAGGTATATAACTAGTTCTTTTGCAGCTTCAGATTTGTCCATGCAAACTCCACATAAGATTCAGCTTTCCATGGAGACATTGGCTTCTGTTCCCTCATGATGGAACCTGGTTAAGTGTCAAGGTTCGAAGGGCAAATTAAAAGGTTTTGTTGGCCAGAATTTATGGGACTTGGCTCAAAAACTCACCATGAAAAGCAATTTCCAAATGCATGCTGCAAACTATATGGGGTGTTCTCTTGTCAATTTGAGGTCAGTCAGTTGGATTTTTTTTTTTTTTTTTTTTTACCATTTTCATTCTTCATATTCAGGAAGGCAATATATAATTCACTATGGGGTAATAAATCACTCTCCTTAAAGGGGAAAGAACAGTGCCTTGGTTTTGAAATTGATGGGGAGCTGCTTATTGTTATTTTTAAAATCAGCTGTGCTGGTGTGGTGAGATTTCATAAAGACAAGAACTCCTTCAATTCCACTTTGTACGTCAATCTGTACCCCCAAAAGAGGCTGAAAATTTGGGTGCATCTTATACTCTGAATGTAGCTTTTTTGAAGCTTTTTTCCAGCCCTAACGAGGCGCTAGCGAGTGAAGCGATCTTCCACACTTTGCCTGCTTTTCTCATTGCTGCTCCATCCGATGATCAGCTATGCTTTAGAAGCTGTTTTTCAGCCCTAACCTGGTGCCTGCGATCGTAGTGAGCCCGGCATAGGAAAAGAGTTGCCAGAGTCCTCTTGGTGATTGGATTCATTTCCTGGAGGGTGTTTCCAGAGTCATTGAAAGTGTTTAACTTTGCTAAAGCAACTTTACTGATTGAAGCCCATGTTCTGTTCCCAGTTAAAAACTTGCTGAGACCTTTGGGTGTATTTAAAGCAAAAATGGATACTGTATTCTCTGCCCCAAAATGGTGGGTAACCATGTCACTGATTTTCAATTACAATGGTCAACGAAGGCTTTGGGGCATAGTGGGATGAAAATATTGCAAAAGATTCTTGTCATCTGTGTCACAAAGGGTCTATGGCCATGATGGTGAACCTATGGCACGCGTGCCACAGGTAGCACGCAGAGCCATATCAGTGGGCACATGAGGTCCCACCAGAAGTTGGCAAATGGGCCATTTCCAACCTCTGGAGGGTCTCCGGGGTGGTGGTGGTTAGAGAAGGCTGTTTTTGTCCTCCCCAGGCTCCTAGAAAGGCCTACCGGGCCCACCATGCCATCACGTGCCAAAAGTGGGGGGAACACGGGGGGTCGCATGTGCAGGGGCGGGGTGAATAGAATTATGGGTGTGCAATTCCCCCGCTCCCCCCACTTTTGGCACGCGATGACAAAAAGGTTAGCCATTACTGGTCTATGGCATGTGTGTATACTGTTTAAATTGTCTTCCTGCCAACCAAACTTTCCAAGTTCTGCAGTCTCTTTGCCTTCTGGAATGCAGCTCCTTCCTTCTGGGAATCCAGATTACATCCACCATACTGGAACCACTTTGGCCTTTACTTTCTACATCCTCCTAGTCAGCGGTGAAATCTGGCCAGATCTATCCGGCTCGTGTGAACCGGTAGGGCCGGCAGTGGAAGGCTCCGCCCACCCGCTGGGACATCATTACATCCCATTTTTGACCCTCTGCGCATGCACAGAAGGCTCTGCACATGCGCAGAAGAGGCGCGTGCACTCACATTTCCGAACCGGTAGCGAAGGTAAGTGCATTTCACTGCTGCTTCTAGTACCAAATCCTGGTACTTCTCTAGCCTCTCATATGCCTTCTTCCTCATGTTGCTATCACCATTGCATCTATCACCGCTCTTGTCGTGTAGTCCTTGTCTATTATGACAATGTCTGGTTGATTGGCCAATACCTGCCTGTCCACCTGGATCTTGAAGTGTGTGTGTGTATAAATAAAATCTCTGCCATGGTTTATCACCAAGACTCTACTGAAGTATTAAAAGTAGCCATGCATTTTTTAAAAAAAAAAAGATAAATAAAGGCCTTAAACAAGTCAAGAGGGGGGAAGTCAGAAGCATAGAATCCTTGATGTTTTCGAGCCTTGGTTGTTTTCTTGTAGACATGTCATCAGCAGACAATTAGCATTATTATAGATTCATCAGCAGATGATTCGAGCTCTATAGCTGGTCTCCTTGCCACCCCTGTTAAAAATATCAATTTCTTTTTAAAATTTAAATTTTCTGGCTTGATCAGAAAATCTGTATATGATCCTGCAAGATGGTATTTCCCCAATTTGAGTTTACTGTATTAATCTATTGACGAGGTGGCTGGATGGAGTCACTGAAGCAGTCGGTGTGAGCTTAAATGGTCTCTGGGGGATGGTAGAGGACAGGAAGGCCTGGAGGAATGTTGTCCATGGGGTCGTGATGGGCCGGACACGACTTCACAACTAACAACAACAACAACAAAATTTTCCTGCAGTCAAAGCCTCCAGCTTATACTGTTATGATTTTGCAGGAGGATTGGTAAGCAAGGAATATATTCCCGTTCCTTAGAGCTAGTGATAAGATCGTCTTTTGCAGAACAAATGCCTTTCTGTGCACGATTATATCAGCTTGGAAAATGCATGAAATTAAAAAGACGGTAGCTCTTCAGCGCGTTTATGATTTTTAATTAAATAACTGGAATATATTTCCAATTATTCTTGCCATTTTTGTAATAGCATATGTTTTAAAATCTGCCCAGCTGCTACTGTTAATTTATACAACTTCAAAAAGTAGCCACGGAAATGATTGCAACGGTAATGAATCTCCTGGAAGTTAAAAGGGAGATTATTGTAAAACTTCTAAACACCTTAATCATAAAAGATATATTCCAAGGTGTATTTGGCAGTTCATTATTTCCATTTTACTTTTTAAAGAGAACATTATGGATTTCTTGCATGCTTCATTTTAACATAATCTTTCCATTAAGTATAATCTATCTTTACAGAAAGTAAAAAAGACAGCTTTCTTAACTAAAAGTGATCAATTGCTTCAATCTCAAGAGGAAAATTCAATATTTAAATCATATAATAGTAAAGTATATTAGGGCACTAATGGACTATGGAAAACTATTTTTTTATTAAGTTAAACTAATTGGTGATCTGTTAGCTGCTTAGATGCTCTCCACTCAGCATGATAGACAGGGATTTTTTAAAATATATATTTTTGGATTGCTGTAGCAAGACTGAGTTTTTTTTTTAAAAAAGAGGTTTGCCAGTCCAGAGAATGGACAGAGCTAACCATAACCCAGGAAAATCAGCAGAAAAGGATGCAATCAGGTGGGTGATTTTTCCTTTTCTTTCCTTTTTTTCATTCATGTTTTATTTGTAATTTTCCTTTAATCTCCATACATATTTTGAAGACAGTGTATTGACTGGGTCAATATATTTTTTACACAATGCTAACGATAATAACATTAGATATACATAATCCTAAACTTCCAGCTTCTGACTTTAACCTGCACATTGTACTTATAAGCATCCATAACGTTCCTTCATACGGTATATTTATTATCCCTTTAAATCATTATTATTTTAATATTTTAAAAAATTACTCAATATTCTACTGTAAATCCAATATCACAATTGCTTAAAAAGACCAATAAAACTATTCATTAATCAAATTTAATCAATTTTGGGATTATATCTACAATCCCCTAAAATTAAAAATTTCAGTACATTTACATGTCATTAATAATAATAATACAGTTAGGTTGCCACATCATAGACTTCCACCTTATTACCTTGATTAATTTATGATTATAATGAATTCTATTATATATCTACATATGTTCTACTGTTTTTCTATTTTCTATTTTCTACATCTTTTTAATTTCTAATTTCTAATACATTCACCATATTGAGAAGTATTTTGTATCCATCATCTCTTACTCTTTTTGAGACTTCATCATTTATTGACTTTTTGATCTCTCTTTTCTATTTCTCTCTTGGGAACTTATTTCTCTTTCTACCATTTTTATACCAATTACGTATTCCCTCTGGCTTATCCCTTATTGTTGTGACTCCGTATTATCAGAGGGAGAAGACTTTGAAAGTGAAGGAGAGGACTTGGCAAGGCCTCCCTCTCAAAGACCCTCCTCTCTGGCAATGCCTCAGGTGTCCTCCGAAGACCAAGAGATAGGCCAGGAGCCAGGCACTTCCGAGCAGCCGCAGTTAGACAGCGATGGAGATGAGTCTTGGCTGGATCCCCAACAGCGTCGGAAAGATAAGCGCACGCAGCAGAGAAAGAGGCATGCTAGAGATTAAGCTGAGTCACTGGACCACACCCCACAGGGGATAAAAGGGGGTGTGGTGGCCATTCAGGCCTTGTGACGGACAAAACTGAAAAGCTAGCAAGTCATACTGCGTTTCTGGAACTTAGTTATATGCCCTCCTTGGATTTATTATGGACTGAACTTGACAATTCTTTCGCTTTGTGGACTTATTTTGGTGTATCGGAAGGAGGAGAAAAACCTCCCTTTGTGAGTAAAGTCTTTGGCAGGCAGCTACTGGGTCGCTGCCAATTCTGTTATCTCAAATGAATTCCTGACTGCTGGTTTTATTAACTCCTGGCTGACTGTTTGTGTGCGTGTGTGAGACGGGGACAGAACACTTATCTCCTTCTGCTGCATCATATGAGCACTCATCCATAGCAGTGGTGGGTTGCCCCAGGTTCATACCGGTTCTATAGAACTGGTAGTAAAACCGGTGGGAGGCCCCGCCCACTGACCCTCACGTCATGAAAATGCTTCTGCGTATGCGCAGAAGACTGTGCACGCACGCGTGAGCAAAGCGCGCGCACGCATGGCCCCGTTGCGAACCGGTAGTAAAGGTAAATAGAACCCACCCCTGATCCATAGTCCTTTCACTAAAAATAGTGAAAAATAGTGAGTTTTTCTTCTTAGGTAGGGTTTTTTTTTTTTTTTTTTTAAAAAGATAATTCTATGAGCCAATCATCTCCAAGAGAAAAAGAAATAAAACAAATACCTAGTTAATCCCCTGTAGCTCCAATTAGCTGGGAAGTCACCAAAAAAGCCATGCCTCTGTTGTATTGGAAAGTCTCATTGGCTGTGATGGTGAAAGGATGGAAGCTAACTCTGCCCAGAGCCTGGAGTTTGATCCTGGCAGGCTCGAGGTTCACTCAGCCTTCCATCCTTCTGAGGTCAGTAAAATGAGGACCCAGATTGTTGGGGGAAATATGCTGACATTGTAAACCACTCAGAGAGTGCTGTAAAGCATTATGGGACGGTATATAAGTCTAAGTGCTATTGCTATTCTCCCTTTTCCTGGTAAATGAAATCGTGCCAGTATGTTGCTGCAGTTGCTGGAGTAGGGTCTGCAGAGAGAAACTTTTTGAATATTGCCTCTGGGCAGACACCAGGAATACAGTGCTGAACGTTTCCTGTGAGAAGAAAGATTGGCAAGCATATAAAAGCAAAGCGAAGAATAAAGACCTCCCAGAAATTTCTTGCGCACCATAAAAAGTAGCCAGGCATTTGGAAAAGCAGATAAACACACCCAGATGCAGACACACAAAGCCAGTTTCATGCCCATGATCTGCATGATGGTACTTGCAAGGATCGGCAAACAGGTAAACAGTCCACCTTAATCCTGTTGTTCTGTCCCCGTCTCCACACACACACAAACACAGCCAGCCGAGGGTTAAGAAAGCATTTGGCATGCACACAGGTTGTTATCTAAAACTTGGCAGCTATATGAGCATCGACTGCCAAGGGCTTTACTTCATCAGATAAACAGAAAATACATACAAATTGCAAATAGTCCAGTTCCAACAAGAAACCTTTCGGCAGCTTTAAGCGTTGTTCAAGTGACTAGCCAGAGTTAGTTTTTGTTCGTCACAGAGTCTTAAATGGCCACCACACTCTCTTATATAGTCTCTGGGGTGTGGTCCAGTGACTCAGTTATAATCCCTGGCACGCCTCCTTAACTGCTGCAACCGTTTATCACGCCTTCGTTGGCGTGGATCCAGGAACAACAGATCACCTCCCTCGCTCTCATCGGAGACACCTGGCTCCTGGCTAATCTCCTCTTCCTTGGCCGGCACTTGAGGCAGTGCCAGAGGGGAGGGGCCTGGAGAGGGAGGCCTGGCAACTCCTCTTCTTCATGTTCGGAGCCTTCTTCCTCCGATGAGATAGGCTCGGAGGGCGGGACCACAACACCTGTCTTAAGTTTCAGACTGGAGTAATGCACATTTATTTGATTTACAAAAGAAAAATCCGAGCTGTCATGAAGATGAATTCATCAAACCACCTTGCTCATTAAAGGACCTGCGAGCAAAACTCTGGGTCAACTGAAATTTGGGACTTGGGCTGAATCAAGAAAAACACCAATCAACAATGCAGTATTGCAGAATACTGTATCTTTTGGAATATAAGACGCACCAGAGTGTAAGTTGCACCTTAGTTTTTGGGGAGGAAAATAAGAAAAAAGCTGATTGGCAGTTGGATCGGCCTCCAATCAGCTGTTCCCAGAGGTGAATTTTAGCAACAGGTTCCTTGGTTGTGAGCTCTGTGCCTTGCTTTTTTTTCTGCCTCTGAAACTTCTGAAACTTCATTTCAGAAGTTTTCTGCCTCTGAAAGCCTCCGAAACAGCTTCAGAAAAAAAGCCTCTGAAGCTTTTTTTCTGAAGCTCTGTTTGGGGACTTCTTTTTTCTGAAGCTTCATTTCTGATGCTTTTTTTCAGCCTCTGAAACTTCCCTTTGAGAAGCTGGGCAGGGCTACATTCGGAGTATAAAACGCACCCAGATTTTCACCCTCTTTTTGGGGGAAAAAAGGTGCGTTTTATATTCCAAAAAATATGGTAATTCTGCTGACTGCTGATTGCTAGCAGTTCGATTCTCCCCGGCTTTAGGTTGGTTCAGCCTTCCATCCTTCCAAGGTTGGTAAAATGAGGACCCTGTTTGTTGGGGGCAATATGCTGACTCTGTAAACCACTTAGAGAGGATTATAAAGCACAGTGAAGCACTATATAAGTAAGGTGACCAGACGTCCCGCTTTTGGCGGGACAGTCCCGCTTTTTAGCAATTTGTCCCGCGTCCCGCGGCGTTTCAAAAAAGTCCCGATTTTTCATTCTGCCTCCTCAGTCCCGCTGCCTCTTGAGCCCCAGCTGATGGCTAGAAGAAAAAAAAACTGTTTAAACTCTTGCCCGGGGCTTCAAAGGGCCGCCCTACAGGCAATCAGTGTAAAGAGTTCCTGAAGCAGTTTTTTTTCCCCCTAGCTAAGCTGCAGAAACGAAACCGAAACCAGGATCTTTGGTGGAACGTGACAAAATGAGGCAGAGAGAGATTTATTTTTATTTTTATTTTTCCTCCCCAAAAAAGGTAGGTGAAAAACTGCAAACAATGGGAAATTTAGGAGGAGAGTTCAAGATTTTAAAACACAAAAGAAAAAAAAGCTGTATTTAACTAGGGAATTGTAATAATTGAATTGAGATACTATTAATTGTATATTGTGTTGAAAGCAGAAATGGTTAAGTTGTGGTTCAGAGGAATATATGGGGGAAATTATTTGGTTTATTATTATTGGTAAATATAATTAATTGATTTGTAAGAAATTGGATTGCATGGAAATAATTGGAATATTCATGTTCATATTGATTAATATACAAAAAAGATAGTTTTATAACTAATTGATTTATATTAAAATGTTGAATTTGTATTAAACAACTGTATTACATAATTACATAATTAAACAATGTGAGGATGGATATAAAAATAGATGACAATGGAAAGGGGTATAATATAGAATAGAAGGGAAAAATTGAATTTGATTAAGATTAGAGATGAGGATGAAGGGTAATATTGGTTTTTAAAAAAAAATAGATGAGGAATAAATATGGCAAAAAGGAAATATAGAAATTGTAAATTTAATTGAAGTGACTAAACACTGTTTAAATTTGTGAACCGGCCAAATACTCTGTTCAAAGAAAATAAATTGTATGTTTGTATGTGTGTTTCTAATTACTGCTATTTATTCATATTTGTTCTCTTTTATTCTTTAAAGTTTAACCATTCATTCTTTATCTTAATATCTTTATATTTGTTTGGGGTTGGCTTTCTTCCCTTTCATCTTTTTTATTGTACAGCAATCTTTCTCCTCAAACCTACCACCTCTCTCTTTTCTTTCCTTCTTACTTTCTCTTCCCCCCCTCTTCTTCTCCTCCCTACTTCCTCTTCCTTTCTCCTTCTCCTCTCTTCCTCCCCCTCTTACCCTCACTCCTACTCTAATTTCCCTTCCCTTCCTTCATCCCTCTCTATTGCTGTATCCTTTTATTAATATGGACTACTCAGAGGGCTGAAAAAGTTATTTTTGATTGATCCTCGCACTTTTGTCCAGTCCTCAAACTTACGACTGTCCTCACATTTTACATTTTTGCCCTATCTTGTCATCATGGTGAAGAGAAGCAGTTGTGAAATGAGTGACATGGTTGTTAAGAATGCTGCACGGGCATAAATGTGAGGATGGTCATAAGTGTGAGGACCAGTCAAAAGTGCGAGGACCTGCCAGAAATGATTTTTTCAGCCCTCTGGTTAGTCCTTTTGTGCATATGGACTACTCAGAGGGTTGAAAAAGTTATTTTTGACTGGTCCTCACACTTTTGACCAGTCCTCGAACTTACGACTGTCCTCACATTTTACGTTTTTGCCCTATCTTGTCACCATGGTGAAGAGAAGCAGTTGTGAAATGAGTGACATGGTTGTTAAGAATACTGCACGGGCATAAATGTGAGGATGGTCATAAGTGTGAGGACCAGTCAAAAGTGTGAGGACCTGTCAGAAATGACTTTTCAGCCCTCTGAGTAGTCCCTATACACATAGCCATGGCCACCCGGTCACATGACCAGCTAGCCACGCCCACCCAGTCACATGGCCTCCAAGCCACGCCCACACAATAAGTCACGCCCACAATGGTGTCCTTCTTACCAATGTTAAAATCTGTTCACCTTACCCTATACACATAGCCATGGCCACCCGGTCACATGACCAGCTAGCCACGCCCACCCAGTCACATGACCAGCTAGCCACGCCCACAAAATAAGCCACACCCACAATGTCCCTCTTTACCAATGTTAAAATCTGGTCACCTTATATATAAGTCTAAGTGCTGTCGCTATTGCTAATCACAGGTTTTGCTGTGTTACATTATTGAAAACAGATTTTCTCTCTCCCTGGGGTCATGGTTTGGAATACCCAGTTAAGAGTTTGTATACTCTGTCCATTTTTGTCAAAATAATATATATTTCTTTGGAGAACTAAAGAGGAAGTGACATCCAAAAACAAATTAAAAGAAAAGCAATGATATCTCATGATTATTATTAAGTGGTTATGAAATTTTAATACCAGAACAAAAGAAAGAAAATATTGAAACAAAACTGCAACATATAAAAAGTTTAACTCACCTATGCATATCACACATTCATTTAATCATTTCATAACAATGTATGAGATTGTCCATAAACATTGTCTATTTTTGTAAGTTACGGTGAAATGTGTCTGTTGTGTCATTTGTTGATCAGTAGAAAAATTAGCCTTTTCAAAACTAGCAAATACTTTTCAAAATATGACTATTTCCACAATTACCTTTACACATTTAACTTGAAAATATCTGCCTGCAAAAATAGGAAGAGAAAGAAATGATGGTATGTTTTCTACCTGAAATTGCATATGAAAAAAAAAAAAGCAGGATAAAAATCTAAAAGTACAAAAATAGAACAATGTTGCGTCTTCCTGCTTTTGTGAAATGTTAAGTGTGGAGACAATCAAAAATAGTGCAGATCAGTTGCTGTGACTATTTTTTAGGTAGTAGGACAGGGGTGGGTTCTACTTACCTTTACTACTGGTTCGCGCATGCACAGATCACTTCCGATGACATCAGGGTCAGTGGGTGGAGCCTCCCACTGGTTTTACTACCAGATCCAAACCAGGGGCAACCTGGAGTATTTTGATCTTGCAGAGAGTTTAAGCTTTGCTGTTCTCCTGTATTTGAGTATATTTCCATAAGTATATTTGCTTTGTCCTGATAATTTGATTCTTTTGTTTTACTTCTTCCTATGATTGCTGATTGTACTGTATGGATTTTCTTTGCTCAACAGTTTTTTTTTTTATTGGGGTAGACTGGGCTGTTAAATCTCTGTCTTTACTTTTCGATCTTTTACCTCTTTTATATTTGAAAGCATCATCCAAAATATAATGCACAGATTTGCATAAATTCATTTCCAAGTTGTATTTGCATTGAATGTACCTTATCTTGCTTTTGATTATGAAGAAAATAGAACATGCAAATAATAATAATAATTTAGTTCACGTTGACAAGTACACAACTACAAAATGATGGAATATCATGTTAAAATAGATATAAAGCCTTTTTTTTTAAAAAAAAGTTTGTTTCTGTATAACGTGTTTCCCCGAAAATAAGACCCTGTCTTTTTTTCTTTTGAACCCTGAAATAAGCGCTTGGCCTTATTGCCATACGCTCAAAAGTCCAACTGGGTTTATTATCAGGGGATGTCTTATTTTGGGGGAAACGGTAGTTAAAAACCACAGCTGAACAACACTGATGACCCTTAAGACTTGCAGTTTGACGGAAAGAAAAAAAGACCCTTTGAAAGTGTCATATGTATTTTAATGTTTCTGTAATAAATTTCAAACAGCCATCAAAATGTACATTTTTCTGAAGACACAATCGTGTATTTATCAGCTGATATGGATTATTGGTCATCAAAATGAGAGGTTTTTCAGGAAAGGAACTTCACCTAGAACAGGATCATAGGACAAAATAAATCCATTCTCACAGTCATAGAGAGATTAAAGTATCCTGTGAAAGCCGAAAGGGTTTCTTTTTTTTCCCCAAAAAAGTTTTTTATTTTTATTTCTCATAAGCATATTTGAGTGTACAATCTTTTATCCATCATTTTCCATTCATCTTATCTTTTAACTTTCATTTTTAGTTGTTTGGGGCTGTCTTTTACCATTTACCCTTCTTTATTTTACCACAACCTTTCCTCTCCTCCTCCCCTTCTCTTCCTTCCTCCATCTCTTCCTACTTTCTTTGTTCTTCCTCTCTTTCTCTTTCCTACTTTCCCTTCCCTTCCCCCACTCCTTTCTTCTTCCTCCCTTTCTAACCGTCTCTCCTACTCCTCTTTCCCCTTCCTTTTCTTCCTCTCCTTTCCCCTTTCTTCTATCTCTCCCTCTCCTTTCCTCTCTTCTTCCTTCCTCTTTCTCTACTCCTTTCCCTAAAGCCGAGAGGCTTTCTAAAAAACTAGCTGGCCTCTTCTGTCAGGTTAAATGTCTAACTCTCTCACACCACAACCCCATAGCCCTGCAAGAGTTAACAAGTCACATATCCCATCATCCCCATAACCACACCTTACCTCCTGACTCCTCCCCCTGGGTATAAGAGCTCCCACCATGAGGTCATCCAGTAGTTCCAGATGTATACCTGCAAGGGAAAGAACAAAGGTCAGTGATAATTAACTGAATAGGCCTAGGATTAATTCAGGCCTGCAATAAAAGAAATTAAGAAAAATATATATACTTGTCTTGCGAGTTATTGGGTCAGATCCATCCCTATAACATCTTCATCATTGGCTCAGCTTAATGAAAAGCAAAGGCACCAGCAGGCCAGAGCAGCAACTGTGCTATCCGGTGTAGCAGTTCTAAATTTTATTTATTTAATTATTATTTTTTTACACATTTCTGTACCACCCATCTCTCTCAAAGAGGTTGCTGCTTAATTATATGTCTGGCTCTATTTATGAGCTGCCTTGTGTCACCAGAGTGGCATGTAATAACCAGGATCATGTCACTGAACCTGACTGCTCTGGGTCAGAGACAACTAAAAGGGACAGTAGGTCAATGGGAACATCTGAATGTGGCTTATCTCTATAGATATATTTCATATAGCTATATCTCCCTCCCGTTGTATATAGTTGACATTCTCTGAACCTGGGGGTTTCAAAGGTTTCTTTACCCAACTAGGTAGCTTAATTGGCGCAGGAGTTTTAGAGAACTGAGATTCGTTATTTCTGTGTGTGGGGTGTGGGTGTATCTTGTATGTTTTGTGTGTATTTGGGTGAAACAATCCTGTGTTTTACAAGTGTTTTGTCTTGGCTTGTACTTGCAATTAATGTTGGTGATAATACATGAAGGTAATGAAATGTTGGCAACCCAAAAATCAAGCTTAGAACACATACACATGCACAGTCTGTATGTACACACACACACACACACACAAACACACACAGAGACACACAATCAAATTAGCACCACTTCGAGATTAAAGTCCTGCTCCATCCTGATAAACAGGAAAATGGGATGAGGATTCTTAACATGGCTAGCAGCCTCACTATTTTATTTATTTATTTATTTATTTATTTATTTATTTATTTATTTATTTATTTATTTATTTATTTATTTATTTATTTATTTATTTATTTATTTATTTATTTATTTATTTATTTATTTATAAGGACTCAGGGCTGTGAACAGCCAAGATAAAATACAGATACTACAAATATTAAAAAATCCCTTAAAATTATTAAATATTTTGGCCGAAACACAGATTAAAACACCCAATTTATAAAATCATGAATTAAAAATTTAAAAGAGGAGAGTTAGGCCAGGCCAGCCTGCTGAAATAGAAAAGTTTTGAGAGCACGGCGAAACGTGCGTAGGTCCGGGATCCTCTGTATCTCTGGGGGGAGCTCGTTCCAGATGGACGATAGACCAGAGTAGAAAATCAACTCCACTGGAAGGCTAAAACTACTTTTGAGGTTGGTTATAATAACAGAATCTTGGAAATTTTATTATGCTCTATATTCTTCCCCATATGCTCCAGTGAATCAGGGGAGCACCTGCCCGAGTCATTTCTGAACGTTATTTCATATCTCTGGACTTTTAAAACGTTTCAGCTGTTTTGCCCTGTTTTTGCATATTTCCAACAAGGTCACCTTCCTTGATCTTTACAGCATCTGAGCTACTGCGCTACCTGTTGAGACAGGAGGAAAAAAAACTGGCATTAAATTTGTTGTGTTCCCACTAGTGATTCCTATCCTGCTTCAGGAGTGATGCTATCCTTATTTTTTTACTATACATTAGGGATAGGCATGGGTGGATGCCATAGGGATACCCTTGAAAAGTATCCAGAAGCTTCAGCTGGTACAAAATGCATCCATGAAGGCAATCTTGGGTGCCTAAGGAACAGCACGAGCTGTATTGGGTGCCGGTGTACTTATGAGTCCAATTCAGGGGTGAAATGCTCTCGGTTCGGACTGGATCGCCTGATAGTTCGGAGAACTGGTAGCAAAAATCCTGAGCCCCACCCCCAATGCTCAGCTGACCCACGCGATCATCAGAGGCTGTTTTTTTAACTTTTAAAAGCATTTTTTCTACAACCTCTTCAGCCAAAAAAATGCTTTTAAAAGCCTCTGACGATCCCAGCTGAGTTGCCTGATCGTCAAAGGCTCTTAAAAGCATTTTTTTCTGCAATCACTTCAGCCGAAGAGGTTGTAGAAAAAAAAATGCCTTTAAAAGCCTCTGACGATCCCAGCTGAGTTGCCTGATTGTCAGAGGCTTTTAAAAGCATTTTTTTCTGCAACCTCTTCGGCTAAACCTCTTTGGCATTTAAAAGTAAAAAAAAAAAAAGTTGGCTACACTCACCCAGTCACATTACCCCCCACCCCCCACCAAGCCACGCCCACAGAACCGGTAGTAACAAATTTTACATTTCACCACTGGTCCAATTCAAGGTATGATCTAGAAAGTCCTACATGGCATGGGGCCAGGTTACCTACAGCAGCAGCCTGCAACCTTTCAGGCTCCAGATACCAGTTCGGTGGAGGGTGATCTTTTCATGAACTGGTGGGTGGGTGGTTTCGCATGCTGCATGGACCCTTTGTGTGTACAGATGGGGATTTGCTTGTTTGCATAGTCCAATTTCAGGTGAACCACAGACTTGTGCTAGTCCATTGCCCAGGGATTGGGAACTCCTGACCTATAGAACCATTTTGTTTTGTTACATCAGCCTGTCCCACCTGATCTGGCAGGGAAGGTATGCTGCCAAAGTGGTTGGTCTGGTGAGGTCCAGGAAGAGAGCTTTCTCTGTCATTGCCCCCACCCTGTGGAACATTCCCCTACCAGAACATTCTGTGGAACATTCCCCTACCAAAACATTCTGTGGAACATTCCCCTACCGGAACATTCTGTGGAACATTCCCCTACCAGAACATTCTGTGGAACATTCCCCTACCAAAACATTCTGTGGAACATTCCCCTACCGGAACATTCTGTGGAACATTCCCCTACCAGAACATTCTGTGGAACATTCTCCTACCAGAAATCTTCCCAGCCTTCAGGAAAGGCATAAAAACATGGTTCCGGGCAGTAATGAAATCCAGCTGGTTCTGTCCAGCTCACACAAACTGGTGGCGGCGGTGCATGTTTCGGTGAACCAGTAGCGGCAGCAGCACGAGGCTCTGCCCACCCACCTAGACATCATTATAACCCATTTTTGACCCTCTGCGCATGCGCAGAAGACTTTGCGCATGCACAGAGGGTCAAAAATTGTATGTGATGAAGGCGCGTGCGTGAAGCCAGCGAGTGGAGCTAGCGCGCGCACAGAATGCACACTTCCGAACCAGTAGGGAAGGTAAGTAGATTTAACCCCTGACTCCGGGGCCTTGCTTAGGGTCACACAGCCATGGGGCTGGTTAGTGCCCTGAAGTACCCCCTGCCTCTTAAATAATTTTAACAATTCTTGTCTCTTTCAAATTTTATATACTGTTTTATGCTTTCAGTATTTTACTGTACACTCCCTAGAATGTCTCTTTGAGGGAAATGGGCAACTCTTAAATATGATGAATAAATAAAAATAAATAGATTCCTCTGACTTTGTTTCTCTCCCCTCTGAACCACCGACCTCAGTTGGGTGGAAAACTTCTACCAATCATTCTCCATAATGCCACGTGGGGCTAGAGCTGGTGAGGGGCATGTTGGTGTTGCTTGATGGCCTGGCCTTGTGTCAGTGTGGTTTTGTGCCTGTAGATTCAAAGAGAGTCCATCTATCACCTGGAATATTGTTCTTCTGCAATAATGCTCTTCTGCAATTGTGCTAAATCTGTATTGAAAAACCCAATGAACAACAGCTGGCAGTCCCAAAATTATGTCATGAAAGAGAGACTGCCAAAAACCTGTTCTCCGGTTTACGGTTCAGCCCTTTCTACTGCTATGCTAATCAGCTGCTGGCTGGTCTAGTTCGGATATCTGAGCTGGGAACTGGCTGAGAGACTTGGAAGGTACAGGGGAAAACTCAATTGGAAATAATTGGACTCTCCCACTGCCTAGAGCAGAATGGTCCTGGAAGACAATGCCTATGAACTGGGAGAGAATACACGTGGCCATACTGTGGAAAAATGGCTAGTTAGGTACAGAACGGCTCTCAACCCTCAGAAGTTGACTCTGCCACTGCTGAAATATGACTAAATCTATAGCAAAAGTCGAGTGAATCTCAAGAGGAAACAATTTTAACACCGATTTAGCTAAATATGACTTAAAAGTTGCTTCAGGTAGGGGATGGAAACAGATGAAGGCACCCTGAGGACACAGATGAAAATAGACATTGCTAAGGCATGTGCCAGAAATGTCTACCATTGTGATTTATTTGTGCTAGGGTTTTGGATCTAATGGCTGTCACATTTCTATTTAACTTAAAAATAACCCAGAACAAATGCTATTCTCATTTTCAGTTTATTTTAGGCTATATGTAGTGTTTGTAACTTGTATAAACTAGTTACATCTACCCTGAACACTGTATATACATCCAAATGTATATACCTAAACTTTTGGAATTCCTTAGTCAACATAATCATTGCTGATGTTTGGAAGTCTTCACATCTACATTATACCAGTATCTTCACATGCCATTATACCTTTTTTTTTTTTTTAAATTGATTTATATGCCCCCCTACTCCGGAGACTCAGGGCGGCTTACAATGCGTTAAGCAATAGCCTTCATACTTTTGTATATTTTATACAAAGTCAGCTTATTGCCCCCACAAACTGGGTCCTCAATTTACCCACCTTAGAAAGGATGAAAGGCTGAGTTGACCTTGAGCCTGGTGAGAATTAAACTCGCAGTAATTGCAGGCAGCTGGATGTTAAATGATGCCTTAGGAGGCATTAGCCTCCTACGCCACTCAGGCTCCTAAGACCATTCCTTTCATCCAGGTAGATTTTATGGAGCTCTTTGGGATTACATATCAAACGATATTTGTTTGTTATCAACAAATGTAGCCCAGACTCCGGATCATTTATCCCAAGTCATACAACTTTGATTTTCTGGCTTGTTTTCTGGCTTATTATAATATGGCTATCAAAACCCTGAAGCAGCGACAAACTTTCCATAATTTAGTTTAACTTAGTTTGAGGGTACACCTTTAGCTGTAAACTCCCAATCTGTGGCATTTGGATGACCCTATCAATTTTAAATCACACTGAAATATTCCTAAATTTGCAATTTGACGGAAGAAGCACCCAACTGCAATTCCAAATTAGTTGCCTTATATTCTGGAAATGTGATTGTTCTATTCACTATCTAGTTAGGTATGGTGACATGATAACAGATTTCCAATATTTAAGGGGCTGCCACAAAGAAGAAGGGATCAGCCTATTCTCCAAAGCACTAGAAAGCAAGACAAGAAACAATGGATGGAAAGTAATCAAGAAGGGAAGCAACCTAGAACTAAGGAGACATTTCTGACAGTGAGAACAATTAACCAGTGGAAACACTTGCCTTCAGAAGTTGTGGGTGCTCCATCCCTGGAGACTTTTAAGAAGAGATTGGACAGCCATTTGTCTGAAATGATATAGGGTCTCCTGCTTGAATAGGGGGTTGGACTAGAAGACCTTCAAGGCCCTTTCCAACTCTGTTGTTCTGCTTGGTGAACTTTGAGATTTACTGAAGGATCTAAGTAGGGGTGCTATTCAGAAGGTTCTGACAGTTCTGGAGAACCAGTAGTGGAAATTTTGAGTAGTTCGGAGAACCGGCAAATACCACTTCTGGCTGGCCCCAGAGTGGGGTGGGAATGGAGATTTTGCAATATCCTTCCCCCCGGAATGAGAAGTGAATGGAGATTTTGCAGTATCCCTCCCCTGCCCACCCATGCCCACCAAGCCACACCCACAGAACCAGTAGTAAAAATAATTGAATTCCACCATTGGATCTAAGGAATAATTGCAATAATAGGCTTAATTGGATGAAATGTAATAATTAGCTAAGATATTTATCTGGTCTTGGATGTTCTGGTAACTGCTTAAAACCTGCTGATATTGATAGTTTTTTCTGGATTTATACCTTTGAGAGAATGGGATATTTTTGTAAAGGAAATATATAAATAAATACAAACAGGATTGTTTCCTATTGTTGAACTTTTTTTTTTTTAAATGGACTGCATTTTAGTGGATATGAGCCTTCATGGAAAGGCTCATTTCCATGGAATTGGTTCCAAAATTTGATAGCTTTGAAAATTGAATAATTAACCTCCTCCATTATATAAACTCATTGTTACATCTTGTTTCTTTAAAAACTGTTTGCTGTCAAAGTATGATTTATTAGTCTAATTTGCACTGCAGAAATTAAAGTATTAGGAAATATTCGTTTGAATGACCTCTTTCTCTCTTCTCTTGCTTTATTCAACATAATATCATTGCAGTCTCAAACTATTTTGCAGAAGTTGTAAACAGTTATCAATACTTTTAACCAGCCCCAAAACTCTCCTGAAATCTCCCCTTTAAGCTAGCCTCATCTATTGTGGTTCTCTGATTTGCTATAAATTTGAGAGTTTCATCTAAGAGGGAAACTGCAAAGCTGAAAATAAAACGAATTGAGGCTGATGATGGAAGTGCAGAATATCAGTGTACCATCATCTAGTTGTAATTTTTAAAGTAGGAAATTAGCAACTTGTCCTTAGACGAATTCACACGATCCACTTGGCTCTTGTTTGAAAGCTTCCATTCCAATTGAACACCTGCACATAATGAGAACTTGGATAATGAAGCTATGAAACAATGAACTTGATGCATGTGCAAAATCATTCTGCTTTGTGTATGTATGAAATCATAAAATGCACCAACATGTGCCCCAAACTACTGATACGTGCAGCTGTTTAGTATGGTTAACAAGGGGCAGCTGGATAATGAAAACGGCAAATATATGATCCAAACTGTATGGAAGATTAAATTCATGTAGTGCATTGGCATCCTGGGCTTTAAATTAACTGAGTAAAATTGTATTTCTCTCCTAAATGCATGCATGTACATCGGTATTACTAGAAATGGTGTATTTTTAAATGGTCTTTGGAAAAACAAAGGCTAGGAACAGATGTGTGGCTCCTTCGGTGAAATGCTTGGTAGAAAGACGAGAGTTTTTTTTAAAAAAAAAATTCAATAAACAATAAACCTTGGCATTGTTCTCCTTGTCCTAAAGCAGCTTTCTCCAACTAGTGTTTGGGATAACAAGCCCCATGATGGCTGGGAATTCTAGGAACTGCAATCCGATGTTTCTAGTGGTCACCAAATTACAATACTGTTAAAACTGTTTTCAGTAATGGCTAACCAGGTTTGGTTAATCCGCAATGGCTGTTTATGAGTTGATTGCTCAGTATTTGAATCATATTTGGTCATTTTCCAGGATGGAAAAACTATCTTGTATACAAAGCATATGGTGTGATGTGGGAGTGCTAAATATGCAATCATATTTATTTATTTATTGTTTAAATATGGGGACAAGCAAATAAATTATGTATGTGTTGGAAGAAACGTCCATCTGGGTTCAGTTTCAAGTGGGGAAAAAGACACTGGAAGTTGCTTGGAAAGAAGGTTTATTGATGAATAGGATCACATGGCTTGAGATCCTGGGCAAAAAGGGCAGAGATCAGTGGTGGG
Organism: Pantherophis guttatus; assembly: GCF_059756535.1. Classification (NCBI taxonomy): domain Eukaryota; kingdom Metazoa; phylum Chordata; class Lepidosauria; order Squamata; family Colubridae; genus Pantherophis; species Pantherophis guttatus. The sequence goes on along the minus strand of NC_142068.1, from coordinate 75,214,493 downwards.
TTCCTCCCGGTTCGGTTTGGTTCGGCCGAGCCAGTAGCGGTGACGATATGACAGCAGCAAACCGGTTCTCCCCCCCCTCCCACCCCCCACCCCCCACGTTATTCTTACCTTTTATTTGGTCCCACCCCCAATCTATTGCTGCCTCCTGAGTCCCAGCTGATGACTAGAGGGAAAAAAACTGTTTAAACTCTTGCTGTGGGGCTTCAAAGGGCCATCCTACAGCTGATCAGTGTTAAAAGCAAACAAATGAGTTGGGTCGTAAGTGTGAGGACTGGTCGTAAGTGCAAGGACCTTCCAGAAATGACTCTGACCACCTAGCCACACCCACCTAGTCACATGACCTCCAAGCCACACCCACAAAATAAGCCACACCCACAGAACCGGTAGTAAAAAAATTTAGAACCCACCCCTGGCAGAGATGCTGAGAGTGCCTGGGTTTTATGCCCTCTGTTGGGCTTTGAATTTGAGCTTGTGTTCTGATTGGTTGTCAGACTCCCATGCAGGGGTAACTTTGTAGGTTGTCTTTTGAGTCCTAAGCTTGGTTGACTCTTGCTGGTTGATGATGTAACGAAAAGGGCTTTGCACAATTCCTATTATGGCTCTGCCTGAAGGAGGTAGATCTTTGTTATGTAGAATAGACTGGCCCAGGTCTTAATGGCCCATTGACAAAGGTGGGTGGTGGGTGGTGAGTTTCTGCCTCCCTTTTAGGGGAAATATTCTGCCCTTTTAATATTTCCTAAAATATCTCATTTTCCTAGGAGAGGGGCGGGTGCTAACTTCCTACATATGTTTGGAAACCAATGAACAGAAGGAGCACCTAAGTCATTGCTATCTGGAAGATGGTTGTCATCTTAGCCTTTTTTTGTGGCACCAAGATTAAGGAACATCAGGTGCACTGCAAGTCAAGATCTCTATGAAAATTAGAAGACTGCTTAAGGAAGTAGCCACTTGGTAGTCATCTTCTCCTTTGTCTGAAGGAGGCTTCAGTGAGACAGAAGTTTGAGATGTTAGAATAAAGAACGTCCCTTGGTTCAGGGGTTGTGAAGGTTCTAGATCAGTGGTGGGTTCCTCCTGGTTCGGTCCGATTTGGCCGAGCTAGTAGCGGTGACAATATGAAGTCACCAACTGGTTCTCTTTGTTCGGGAGCTGGGCCCTCCACCCCCCCGCATTATTCTTATCTTTTATTTGGCCCCGCCCCCAATCTATTCGCTGCCTCCCGAGTCCCAGCTGATTGGCTAGAAAGAAAAAAAAACTGTTTAAACTCTTGCCGCGGGGCTTCAAAGGACCGCCCTACAGCTGATCAGTGTTAAAAGGCAGTGTGGTGGTAGACCAGTGCACTTGAAAAACAAATGAGTAGACCGGTGCCTCCAAAAACAAATGGGTAGACCGGTGCCTCCAAAAACAAATGGGTAGACCGGTGCCTCCAAAAACAAATGGGTAGACCGGTGCCTCCAAAAACAAATGGGTAGACCGGTGCCCCCAAAAACAAATGGGTAGACCGGTGCCTCCAAAAACAAATGAGTAGACCGGTGCCCCCAAAAACAAATGGGTAGACCGGTGCCCCCAAAAACAAATGGGTAGACCAGTGCCCCCAAAAACAAATGGGTAGACCGGTGCCCCCAAAAACAAATGGGTAGACCGGTGCCTCCAAAAACAAATGAGTAGACCAGTGCCCCCAAAAACAAATGGGTAGACCGGTGTCTCCAAAAACAAATGGGTAGACCGGTACAGCTCTGCAAGCAGGTAAAAGCCTGGAAGACCAGTACCTCTGCTAAATTCTAAAGAATTGTCACATGACCATCAAACCATGCCCACAAAATAAGCCACACCCACAGAACCGATAGTAAAAAAATTAGAACCCACCCCTGACCTGGTTGTATCCATCATTTTAATGTCTTTGAGTACCTTTGTAAATACCTCATGCTAGGAAAGTCTGAATATTTAACAGCTAAGAACATGAAATGTGCTCTTCTCCGTTAAGAAAAGATAGTGAGTTAGAAAAGTACTTGCACTGCCTGGTAAGAAATGTATTATGGTAGGGCTACACTCATTTTACAGCCCTGATTACAAGACATTTCTGTGAATGAGAAATTGTGGGTGAGATTAATATTTTTACAGCTGTTCCAGTTTTAACTGGGGGTTAGTTAGGTTTAATATTGTCTTGTATATTATCCAAAGCAGGGGTCACCAACCTTTAGGACCTCAGGGACCAGTAAATTCATAATTTTAAATCCCGTGGACCACTAATATGATCTGCCTAATGACCGTCTGGGTGGGTGTGGCTAGGTGGTCATGTGACTGGGTGGGCATGGCCAACTCCTCACCTCCCCGCCTGTGCTCCTTAGGGCCCCAACAGGAAGCAGTTGTTGGAGCTAAGCAGCCACCATGAGAAAAATTTGGCAAAACAGCTCAGTTCAAATTGGATCTGACAGAGAAGGAGGCTCAGCAGAAGTATCTCACTGAGGACTAGGAACATAGGCTTTCCAAGCAGAGGGAAGACTTGCGGGAGTGCAAGGCGCCTGGAGGCTCAGCAGGCTGAGATGGTCAGCCAGTTCCAGACCATGAGGCAGTCCCACTGGAACAAGGCCCTCCGGCTCTTTGCTACCAGTGGCAATTCCCTCCAGCCTTTGCCCAAAGCCCTGCACCAGGAGGCCAAAGCAGACCCCAAGTTGGAATTTCTCCCCACCTCTGACCCACACAAAAAGACCCTGAAGGGGGAGACTCTCTGCAGCAACACAAACGTTCATTGCACGTATCCATCCCAGGGCCCGTAGTTTGAGGACCCTTGATTTAGTGCAATATAAAAAATGCAAATAATTTTTCTGTGGACCACCAAAATTTTCTCGCGGACCACTAGTGGTCCATGGACCACCAGTTGGTGACTACTGATCCAAAGTATATGAGTTGAAGGGTATTTGAATATTGTAAAATAATGAATTCTATTAAACTTATTCATTTAACAAGCTATAGTAATGTTGTTTACAAATAATACACTATGAACCATAATCCCGAAACCATAACAACTGCGTCCATACTAAGCCAAAATCAAAGAAATTTCATTACAACAAACCTTTGTTGTGTGGTAACATTCTTCTCTTTGGTCAACAAGAATAGCTTATTGCATTGGCAATGTCAAATGTAGCAAAGTGGAACTCTTTCTAGCGAAATTACAACCGGAGTGAAACACTGCAGTAATAAATTCTCATACAAGATGACCCGATCCTCACCTCTGAAACTAATATTCAGGCCAAAACCTTTGTACTTTAGAAATGTTCAGATTCACATTCCAGCAAAATGGAACAAAAAGAACTTCAAAGTAAGTTTTAAAGTTTCTTTTGTAAGAGACAGGCATTTACAATATGTGCTGTGATGGGATTTTGGTGCAATTTTATTATCTGCCCAAGATTTATAAGGAAGCAGAGCACAACTGACTTAGAATAAACATTTAATGACTATTGCTTATCCTTAATGCAGATATTTTTCTACCGTTAAAGTAGGAAATGTTGATTTTGTTTAAATGTGTACTTTTAAATAATGTGGAACTTTGAGAGATTAATAACTGAATACGGACTTCGATATTTCTTCATATAAGTTGAACTAATTAAAGCTACCATATTTTTTAGTGTATGAGACACACCTTTTTCCCCCCTAAAAGGGGGTGAAAATTTAGGTACGTCTTATACACTGAATGTAGCCCCGCCCATCCACTGGCCCCCACCTTTGGCCTCTGCCTCGCAGCAGTTACCACCTTGCAAGCAAACAGCAAGAAAAAACAGCTCCTTTCAGCTTCAGCACAGCCTAATTAGCACAAGTTGATTGGATTGGCCTCCCGACTCTCAGCTGATTTGCTCTCAGCTGTTTTGCACAGGGCTCTGCTGCTTGCTGCAAAGAGGTAAATTGCTGGAGCAGATTTTTTTTCCTTGTGCTAATCAAGCTATGCTGAAAATGAAAATGAAAGTAAAGCAGGCTGTTTGCTGTTTGCTGCAACGAGGCAAAATTGCTCAGAGGCAGAGGCAGAGGGAGATTTATTTTTCTTCTTTTCCTCACCAAAAAAGTAGGTGCGTCTTATACTCCGGTATGTCTTATACTCCAAAAAATACAGTAGTTTACACTAACATAACTATTTTGTATCATGTATGATACTTACTAAATTTCCATTCTGTTTATTTTCTATTTACTCTTATGATGTTATATCATTTAAGAAACTACCTTGTAGTGCAGTGTTTCCCAAACTTTTGACATATGTGTATCCCTTCTATAATTTTCGTAACGCTGAGTACCCCTCATAAAAAACATATGCTTTAATAAAAATCAAAATATATTTATTTTTTCTTTTTTTGGTACATATACAAAATAAACGAAAGTTATATTATAAAGAACATTTATTTGATTCAATGAGAAGGATGAAATTGTTTATGTTGAGATGACAGATCATCATAATTTGGTTCCCTGGTTGTTAATGATGAGTTGCGATACGATGTACGATGGCCCCAGTTCCCGTGTAAAAACTGCGATACGCGCCTATTTCTTTCCTTGTTCTGTGGGCGCAGCTAAGCACGGTGCAGTGGATATTCCCACGTGATCCCCACCAAACTCCGGTGCAACGCGTACCCCCACCAAACTCTTCCCGTACCCCTGGGGGTACGCGCACCACACTTTGGGAAACACTGTTGTAGTGAAACAAAACGTGTTCACATTACACAAAAACCAGCATGGAGAAGAAGAGGGAAATTAGAACATATTTTATAGTTGTCCTTCTGCTTATGTAAGATTCACTGAGGAAGGATGTAATTGTGGCAGTTTACTAAAATTAAAAGGTAAGAATCCACAAGGTTTGAAAAATTTGTGAATTTAAAGAATTCTTAATGAAACTGTAGATCAGCAGCAAAGTTGCTCTGTGACATCTAATGTGAGAGAAAAGGTTAGCATAGAGCAAAGAGCCCCTGACACATAGTCAGTTCTCAATTCTTTACATTTTAATTTTATGTAGCAGGAGAAAAAAACTGTGTCAGGATAAACAAAGAGCATTAAACATTCTCCTGAATGTGAATATAAGTCAGGGTTCCCATTTCAGTGAGGTAATGACTTCTTATATTATCCAAAAAGTTAAACACAAGCTAAATAGATTCTATTATAAGCTTCTTCCTCCAAATCTTGAGATAAAAATGACCTTTAACAGAAAGGTCTTGGTAACTGATTTTTTTTGTAGATAGTGTACAAGCAGACTGAAACAAGGACATCTGTTTTGATGTCAGAAGAGTAATGACTGTAATACTTTAAGGAAAAAGAGGTAGGATTTTGGCAGGGAGAAAAGAACAGCGAAATTGCTTTGGATGATAGCCACTTAGATGATAGCCACTTGAACATTTCCACTTGAGGTTCAGGGTCACCCTGATGGACACATTTCATAGTAGCACAAGATCAGACCATTTACACAAATAGGTCATGCTTTCTTCTGACCTGTTAATTGCATTATGGTAGATTGCAGCTTTACCATAAGGAAGGCTGAGCGCCAAAGAATTGAGGCCTTTGAACTATGGTGCTGGAGAAGACTCCTGCGAGTCCCTTGGACTGCAAGGCGATCAAACCGGTCAGTCCCAGAGGAGATCAACCCTGACTGCTCTTTAGAAGGCCAGATCCTGAAGTTGAAACTCAGATACTTTGGCCACCTAATGAGAAGGAAGGACTCACTGGAGAAGAGCCTAATGCTGGGAACGATTGAGGGCGTTCACCTCACAGAGAATGAGGTGGCTGGATGGAGTCACTGAAGCAGTGGCAGTGAGATTAAATGGATTTTGGGGGATGGTAGGTAGGACAGGAAGGCCTTGAGGAATGTTGTCCATGGGGTTGCGATGGGTCAGACACGACTTCGCGACTAACAACAACAAAGATTGCAGCTAGCATCAGTAGGTGATCTACCAGCATGTTGAGGGAATGTGATGGTTTTCCAATCAGTTTCTAGTGAAATCAAAAGAAAAAATGAACACCAAAGGGTATTTATTCCTTTAAAAATAATTTCAACAGCTCTGCAGCCACAGGAAACTTCTAAACGAGGCGCAGGTTTGAAACGAGCTCCAAAAGAAAAGGGTGTGTAGTTGAAATTCACATAGAATGCAATCGAAGGAAAGCCTTGGTATATTGTTGGAATACCCTAAGCCAATGGAAATAATTCTATATTTGAGAAAAATCGTAAGAAACACATACAATTCGAATTTGTATGTATGAATCTCATATGTAGGCTGGCTTTTAGAATGAATGCAGATGTTACTAAATGGATACTATATGAAGTAGACTGAGCATAAAAAAGCTGATATATGGCACATTTCTGAGTAATCAAAAGACTTATGAGAGGGTTATTGTTCCCATTTAGCAGGAATTTGATATTTGGTTCAACTTTATTCACGATACTGATTTATAAAGGTAAAGGTTCCCCTCGCACATATGTACTAGTCATTCCCGACTCTAGGGGGTGATGCTCATCTCGGTTTCAAAGCCGAAGAGTCAGCACTGTCCGAAGACGTCTCTGTGGTCATATGGCCGGCATGACTAAATGCCAAAGGCCCATGGAACGCTGTTATCTTCCCACCAAAGGTGGTCTCTATTTTTCTACTTGCCTTTTTTACATGCTTCTGAACTGCTAGGTTGGCAGAAGCTGAGACAAGTAACGGGAGTTCACCCCGTTATGTGACACTAGGGATTCGAACTGCTGAACTGCCGACTTTTCAATCGACAAGCTCAGGGTCTTAGCCACTGAGCCACTGCATTCCTCATACTGGTTTATATGTATATTGAAAAAAGACTAAGATTAAATTTACAATGCCAGCTGGGAATTGTAGTCCCAACATGCAGAAGCAACCCACAATCTGACAAACTCTGCCTTGTCACAATAGACATGTAAGGCATCTCGGAAAGAAATATTGCTACTGTATCCAAGCAATGCTTTTGCCCCTATAGATGACAAGGAACGGATCAACAAATATAGCAGAATAAAAGAATAACAGAGTTGGAAAGGAGGTTTTCCAGTCCAACCCCTTGCTGGACTTGGAGTTGGACTTGGAGGTTTTCCAGTCCAACCCCTTGCTCAAACAGGAGACCCTACAGCATTCCAGACAAATGGCTGTCCAATCTCTTCTTAAAATCCTCCAGTGATGGAGAACCCACAAGTTCTGGAGGCAAGCTGTTTCACTGATCAATTGTTCTCACTGTCAGGAAATTTCTTCTTAGTTCTACACTGGACCTCTCCTTGATTCATTTCCATTCATTGCTTCTTGTCTTGCTCTCAGAGGGTTTGGAGAATAGGTTGCCCCGCTCTTTCTTTTGTGACAGCCACTCAGATATTGGAAGACTGCTATAATGTCCCTCCTAGTCCTTCTCTTCATTAGATTAGACACCCGTAGTTTCTGCAATCATTCATCATATGTTTTAGCCTCCAGCCCTATAATCATTTTTGTTATTCTTCTCTACACTGTTGTTCTTCTCTACACTGTGCATCTGTTTGTCTGTCTCAGCATCCACAGATGGGTATATAGGGGTACAACGAGAAGGTTATCTGACCTTGACCTCTTACAGAGATCTTCATTCAGACAAAAAGAGTAAGCATTGCTCCATTGTAATGCAAAATTGGGAGAGATTGCTATCATTCTCAGAAGACCTCTTCTAACCAAAGTCTATATAATATACTACTTCTTCTTGTGCCATATCTGTCATCGGATGCTGGCCAATCAGATGTGATCATGTTGGCAATCCTATGTTTGTCAACAGCCGTATGAAAAAATGCAAACCAGTCCCTTAGATTTTGAAGCCATCATGTTCTTCTTCTGCCTGGACCTCATTTGCCTTCACTCTTTCCCTGGAGAATTAAGTGAAGGATGCCATATTTTTCTGGATGTTGCATCACATGTCCAAAATATTCTAACTTTCACTTTTTAATGGCTTTGATTATTTCCTTTTGCTCTCCCAGGCGGCTTATCACCTCCTCATTTGTGATTTTGTTAACCCATCTTATACATAACAGTCATCTGCTTCTAGTTTCTTCAAGTGGTTTTCTGTCAGAGACCAACTCTCTACTCTGTAGAGCAGGATAGAATATAATATATAAACTTTTATTTTGTTCAAAGGGACGTACATTTTGTTTTCCTTTTTCAATATACACTTAAAAAAAAAGATCTTGACATGCTTGGACCAATATTAACTTGTAAAGTTAAATGTTTTTTAGGGGAACTGCTTGAACATGAAAGATATTGACTGAATTACAAATCTTGTGATAGTTTTGCAACCCCCCTGAAAGAACAAAGTCCCACTCCAAAAGCAGCAACCAGAACAACACAACAGGAGAAGGAAAAGGCCTTTTTCAAACATGTCGCAGTGAAAGTTTGCTGCTCCAGATGCATGAGTTTGGAGCACTGGAGAAAGAGGGAGGGGGGGAAGGAGAAGGTTAGAAACGAAGAGAGGGAAGAGGGAAGAGGGAAGAGCGAGAGCATAAGAGAAAAAGAGACTCCTTTTTTTGCTTATGGATGGAATGGAAAGGATGGTTCCATACAGGGGTGGGCTTCAAAAATTCTAGCAAGGGCTTCTCTGCCCAGTTGCTGGGTGGGTGTGGCCATGGTGGGTGTGGCCTAGTCGACCTCCTGCAGCACAGCAAGGGGGGTCATTTTTGCCCTCCCTGGGCTCCGGAGGCTTTCCTCGAGCCTCCAGGAGGGCAAAAACAGCCCCCCCCAGGCTCCAGAGGCCCCCTGAAGGCTGGAAATGGGCCTGTTTCCAAAACTTCCAGTAGGCCCATTTTTTACTCTCCCCGAACCTCCATGTGCGCCCTGCGCTTACCTGAATCCAAACGGGCCACATGGGGACTCCTGGGAGGGGAGGGGAGGGGTGGGCAGGGCTAGCCAGGAGTGGGATTTGGGGGTTCTCCGACCTGTACAGAATCTTAACTATAGGTTCTCCCAAACCACTGTGAACCCCAGCAGTCCACCCCTGGTTCCATAGCAGCATGACAGTTACAAGAAAGAAAGGAAAAGTAGAAGATAAGAATGAGATTTGGAGAATCTGGGTTGGACCCCCCCCAAAAAAATGGGGCTCCTGTCTGTGAAGAATACAAAGTGTTCAGCTAAGTCAGGAAATATAAATTCAAACTGGAGAACCAGTTTGGTTTAGTGGTTAAGGGGCCAGGCTAGAAATGGGGAGACTATCAGCTCAAGCCCTACCTTAGGCATGAAAGCCATGTGGGTGACCTTGGGCCACTCATTCTCTCTCAGTCCAATCCACCTCACAGGATTGTTTTTATACAGAAAATAGCAGGAGGAAGGTGATATATTCACCACCTTGAGTTATTTGTAAAATTAGTAAAGGTGGGATACAAATTATTTAAGTAATTAAAAATCTTCCTTTCTTATTATCAGGGGATATCTTATTTTCAGGGAAACAGGGTACCTTTACTACCGGTTTGCAACAGGAGCGCGCTTGCTTCTGCACATGTCCAGATCTTCAATTATGATGTCCGGGCAGGTGGGCGGAGCCCCCTACCACTTTTACTACAGGTTCTGAAGAACTGGACAGAACCAGGAGCAATCCACCACTGCTGTGATCCCTTAATTCTGGATGGAGTTGGGGCAACTGGATGGAGCTGAATGTTTTTACTGGCTGACTGCCCTTTCTGATGCCACGTGGCATTGTCATTGTCTTTGCATCCCGCAAAAGAAACATCTGCAGAGAAGGGCCCCTCACTCCCACCATAACAAAATATTTAATTACAAGACTGTTGTGCAAAGAAATGTATTGTCATTCAGCTGATGTACCAAACATTTGAGTTCCTAGTCAGGAAACCTCCAAGCTGACAAGAGTAGATAAAAAAAAAAAAGCTAATAAAAGTAAACTAGAATAAGAAAAAGAAATAAAATACATTCAGATGAAACGTCAACTAGCATAGGAAATGTAGAGAAGATATATATATATATATATATATATATATATATATATATATATATATATATATGTATATGTATATGTATATGTATATGTATATGTATATGTATATGTATATGTATATGTATATGTATATGTATATGTATATGTATATGTATATGTATATGTATGTATGTATGTATGTATGTATGTATGTATGTATGTATATATGTTTTTCCTCTAGCCAGGTTTTTCCTATGTAACCAAGGTTTTTCTGCAGCCCTAGCTCAGTGAAATCACATCCACTCGATTCTGGGCTTTTTTCTTTCTGGCAGCCAGCAAGTTCTTGCTGCCAGGTGAGAGACTTATATAGATCTATTTCTGGCTCGTTAGCCATCATCAGTAAGCCACACCCACATCTCATGTATCCTCCCTGTAAAGGTACAATATCTATTTTCTTACTTCTTCGTAGGATTTATGTGTGTTTTTCCTCTAGCCAGGTTTTTCCTACATAATCAAGGTTTTTCTGCAGCCCTAGCTCAGTGGAATCACATCCACTCGATTCTGGGCTTTTTTCTTTCTGGCAGCCAGCAAGTTTTTGCTGCCAGGTGAGAGACTTATATATTGACTTATATTCTGACTTATATTCTGGGAAAAAAAGCCCAGAATCGAGTGGATGTGATTCTACCATTGGATACTAGATGTTCTTCCATATATAGTTAATGCAAAAATTCAGCTTTATTTGACTCAATAGGCTATGTTATAGGTTCAGTGGGGGAAGGGGTTGTTCTAAAAGATCTCCAAAATCCCTTCCAACTCTCTTGTTCTGTTATTCCATCAGTTCAACCATTTCTGCTTGAATTAGTGATTTTCTGCTTAAAAGCCTGTAGTCCATTTCTAATCAAACTGTTTTGGCAGGACACTAGTTCTGGAATGTTGTGGAAAATGCAAACAAACAGGGTAAGGAAGTCTTCGAGACCATTTGCATACAGCCCTTATCATTGCAAAATATTATGACAACTGAAGTTCTGCACATCTTAAAAGAATCACCCTCTTCATGGATTACTGCCTTGTCATGGGGAAGGGGCTTGCGTAGCTCGATGAAGCTATGAACTATGCTGTGCAGGGCCACCCAAGATGGACAGGTCATAGCAGAGAGCTCTTGACTGGCGAAGGAAATGGCAACCAACTCCAGTATCTTTGCCATGAAAACACCATGGACAGTACCAAAACTTTAGCCACCTAATGAGAAGGAAGGACTCACTGGAGAAGAGCCTAATGCTGGGAACGATTGAAAGCAAAAGAAGAAGGGGACGACAAACAATGAGGTGGCTGAATGGAGTCACTGAAGCAGTCAGCATGAGCTTAAATGGACTCCAGGGGATGGTAGAGGACAGGAAGAGTTGTCCATGGGGTCATGATGGCTCAGACACGACTTCACAACTAACAACAACAACAAAAAAAAGAACCACCGGTCTACTAGATCAGTACTTTAGCTTGTGATGATTAACTAAATTTCTTTTAGTATTCACTAACAAAAGGTATCTATGCTACTTGAAAAGAAGGAAATAATAAGACTCTGAAAAAAGGGAGAAGGAAGAAGAAATAAAAAGTTTTCAAACCTAACAACATTACAATGTAACTTGGCTATTTGGGGATAGCAAAGTTTTGCTAATTAACCTACAGCACAAGCTAACATTTGGTGGATATTTTTAAAGGTCATAGGAAAAAGAGGTAATTATAATTTACACTGCTTGTGCAAAGTATAAAATTGCAAAAACAAAATGGCTAACTTATTGGATGCGGGTTGCGGGGAGTAGGGTCCTAATAGTTTTTCAGAAAAGACTTAGACTTTTAGTTAGTTTTGAACATTAACGCATTGCTTAAAGAAAGAACACAGTTTTGAATGTTACAGACAACATTAATAAAGTGCAAATACAAAAGCTCCTGAACGTGTTCAGTATATCTACTTGGGGATTCTCCAGTGGCTTAGTTAAAGCTGAATAATTTGAGGATTTTCTCCAGTTCACAAATTAATCTGGGCTAATTTACACATTGGAGTGCCTTTATCCTTTTGAGGTTGCGCTTTCCTAAATTTGTCAGTGTAACTCTTGCTTTAAAACCTAGGTAGTGTTTTTGCTCTATAGTTCTGCACCAACTGTTGTTGGAAATGCAGAATGCTGAATTATGATCCATGTTCTATGAATGTCATTATATTTGCTTCAACTGTGGCCTTCCCTTATGAAGCAGCACACTCAGTCTTCACATAGTCCAGTTGTTGTGTCCAGTTTGATACTGTCCTTTGCCTTGTTTCTTTCTTTGTTGTGTTTAAAGCCTTCCATCTTTGCCAGGTGCCTTGGCTTGTCTTTCGTTGAATGTGAGGCTCTAATTTTGCATCCACAGGAAGTACTGGAGAGAAAATTCTAGTACCAAAGGTCCTGACACTCAGTCTCCAAATAATTTCTTTGGCCTGGTAGTCGCACAAAGGACACATTAGCAATAGCAAAAGCACTTAGACTTATATACCACACCATGGTGCTTTACAGTACTCTCTGAGTGGTTTACAATGTCAGCATATTGCCTCCAACAATGTGGGTCCTCATTTTACCAACCTTGGAAAGATGGAAGGCTGAGTCAACCTTGAGCTGGTCAGGATTGAACTCCTGGCAGTGAGCAGAGTCAGACTGCAATACTGCAGGCACTTTGCCACCACAGCTCATAACAATGTTCCTCAGATAAAAGACCTCTTCTCACCACCATTTTAAAATAAAAATATTATTAAATTCATGGCTAAATGTCTATGGAGATTCTCAGTCATCCAGGTCATAGTTATCTCAAAGGTGCTTTTTCAAAAAGTAACTGGACTGTTTTTTGAGGAAGAAGAAAAGGTTTCACTTCTTATCCAAGAATCATTATCAATTGTGACTGGATGGTGGGGAGATGGAAGGATAGGAACTGACAGTTGAGACTGGATGGGGCAGGGAGATATAAGGATAGATTCTGACAGGATTTGACAGGATCCTCCCACCCCCACCCCCACCCCAACATCCAGTCACAAATGATGAGGCTTCTTGGATGAGAAGTGAAACATCATCTTCTTCCTCAAAAAACAGTCCAATTGCCTTTTGGAAAAAAAAAAACACTTTTGAGAATATTATTAAATTTATTTGCTGCCCATCTCATCATCCAAGGTGACTCTATCTACTTTAGAAGAACAAAGACTGAAATTACAAACAGATGTCTGGTTGCAAGGCAGGTGACAAATAGCTCTATATTCAGATGTAGATGAAGTCCTTATAAGATAAGATGCATATTTTACTTTAGGAAAATGTACACTAAGCAGCTTCTTATATCTACTGTATTATGTGCTTGGTTGGACCACACCGCGCTGTGTCCATAATGTCATTTAAGTCTAACTATGAAAACAAAACTTGTCTATTTTCTCTGCAAAGGTTGCAACCTTTAGTTGTAAAAAAAAAACCCCTTCATGTTGAGCATTTTCCAATTATTTTTCTGTCACTGCATCAGGTCTCTTTATGGGTTTCTGCCTCAAAGTAAGCCTAGGTTTCTACTTTTATTTGGATTTTATCAAATATGCATGGTAGTTGTGTATTTTATTGCATAGCTCATTTTGTGCTTATTAATTCTCTTTATTCCTTGCCTCTTTCGAGTATACGTGTGATTATTTCTTGTAATATTTTATTTTTATTGCTTTTTTAATTAGGAAAGAAACAAAGGAACTCAGTAAAAAAAACCTCATAAAATCTCTCTCTCTCTCCCTCCCTCCCTCTCTCCCTCTCTCTCCCTCCTTCCCTCTCTTTCTCTCTTCAAACACACACACATATATGAAATGTTTAAACTGTAAATTGAAGAAAATATATGCACTGCTCCTAGCCTTTAAAAACTTTTATAAATAATTTATCAGTCTGCTTAAAATATTTTAAAGATTGTAACAAAGAGAGACCTCTAAAATAGATATATTAATTGTGAGGCAATGTTCATTATAATATATTATTGTTCCCCATAAAGCCATTGGAATTTTAACTTTTTATATCATTATGGCTAATTCTTATTAAAACTTTTAAACCAGAAGATAAAAGCTAGTACAAATTAGCACAAAGTAAGGAAAAGAAAAGAAAAAAAAATCAAAGAAAAAAACCCCAAAAGATACAAGAAAAGGAGAAAAGGTGTGTGTGTGTGTGTGTGTGTGTGTGTGTGTGTGTGTGTGGCTTTCAGTATTTGTCACAGAAGTTAGAAGTACAAATATACTTTGACCTCTCTCTCTGAAGTTACATTACTCATCTTTCTATAATCTGTCTTGTCTAAGCATCAAAACCGTAAGTCACAAGATCATTTTTTTTTCATTCTTGCACAAAAAGTCCATAGGAGGCTTCTTGTCAGCATTAGATGTGGATAATATCTTTTGTCTAATCAAAGAAGTTAATTTATTCATTTCAACAAAATCTGTCAACTTCACCAACCATTCCTTCATAGGGATAGTATTGAATCTTTCCATTTCTGTGTGTACAGTTACTCTCACAGCTGTGATCATATATTAAAATAATCTTCCATGGAAATTATTTTAAAGAAATAATCTTTTTCTAACCTTTTATCCATTAATCCTAAAAGGAAACATTTTGGCTTCAACTGAATATTGATTTTTAAGATCCCTATTTAGTGCATTTATTAAAGCAATTACAAATAATTTACATCTACAAAAATAGCTTCATTGGAATAATTATTCCAATTAATTTGAACCCCAAGAAAAATCTGAATTTTTACACATCTTACCTAATCTTGCGAAGCTTCTTCCCCGATAACATTGTATTGCTAACTAAGGCATACAAAATCTTTGCCAGACCAATTCTTGAATATAGCCCCTCCGCCTGGAATCCACACTGTATATCGGACATTAACATGATTGAGCGGGTCCAGAGGTATTTCACAAGAAGAGTACTCCACTCCTCTACTCACAATAGAATCCATTATGTCACCAGACTTGAAATTCTGGGCTTGGACATCTGGAACTGCGCCTCCTGCGGTCCAATCTAAGCATAGTACAGAAAATTGTCTGCTATAATATCTTACCTGTCAATGACTTCTTTAGCTTCAACCACAATAATACATGGGCAAACAATCGATACAAACTCAAGGTAAACCGCTCCAAACTCATTTTCAGAAAATATGACTTCAGCAACAGAGTGGTCAATGTCTGGAATGCGCTACCCGACTCCATTGTTACATCCTCAAACCCTCACAGCTTCAACCTCAAACTGTCTATCGTGGACCTCACCCCATTCCTAAGAGGTCCATAAAGGGGACATGCTTACCGTCCCTGTCTTACTGTCCCCATTTATCTGTACTTACTTCCTTTGTTTATGTCTATGTTTATACCTATACCTGCTATCTTGTACATGTTTGACTAAATAAATAAATAAATAAATAAATAAATAAATAAATAAATTATAGGAATATATAAGAATTGTTCTGTAGTAGAGTAGAGGACTATTTCTCCAACCTCCTGGCATTAGGCGGCTGGGAGGTAAAATTTACCAATGACTCTCCCATCTGTTCCATTATTCTCAAATACATAAGCATGAGACTACTGTCAGACCTGCCAAATGATCCTTGGCTCTATCAGTTCCTCCTCCGGGTTGATGGAGCCATTGACTCCTCTCCCAGGTCAGGGCTCCCTACCAGTCGGTGCTGTGGTGAAGTCTTCCCCGCCTTCCAGCTCTGCTTGGCCTTCATTGGAGCTAGCCATGGTTCTAAAGTTTGCAAAATTCCCACGGCAGGTTAATCCTTTGGGTGGATTAAAGAATGCAGTTCTGGTTAACTGTCAGATCTGCCACAACTTAAACCTCTAAACCGATCCATTGGTTGAGAAAGGTATAATGTTATTCTTCTTCTTGTGCCATATCCGTCATCGGACGTTGGCGATCATGTTGGAGATCCTATTTTTATCAACAGCCGTACAATTTTATTATTAGTCAAGTGTACTGCATTAATGCATAGTCAGAACTGAAAATTGTGCACTAAGTTCTAGTCCCCTCCAACTGCCCCTCACTAGCCAACCCCTATAACTAATCAAGTTCATGCAAGGTGTTTTCATAGTTGCTGGTCTGAGCCCAGCTTGGTATGGGGTGCTCTCCTTCTTCTAGCTGGATGACCCTGGAGCAGCGACTTGAGGTGGCACAGTTTCTACTTTCATTTCTCCAAGCATCCTCCTCTTCACTCCCCTCCCCCATTTCATGGCAGTCTGTAACTGCATAGCAGCACAGCAGAAGGAAGCGTAAGATGGCAGTTGACAACTAGAGAAAGATCTTCTTTATATAGGGACAGACATTTGATCCTTAAAAAAGCCTGCTCTGCTTCTCCAATGATATTATGGCCTTCTGTAAGATAAAACCATTCCTTTTAGGAATGGCATTTGGACTCACAAAGTCTTTATTGGACTTTGAACAAGCTACTTTTCCTTCTTGTTCCTGTTTTTATATCTTAATGTTTCATCACCCACCTTCCTCAGTCTTGTATCCTCCAGCTAGGTTGAACTTTATTTATTACTAGGCAGTCTGACCTTTATTGTTACAGATGAAACTGAGATGTCTATTTTTGTTTTTCACTCTCTTGAGCTCTTCAGGGAAAAGTCACAGGGTTTCAATTGTTTAAAATGGAACGAGGAGCTTATTGCTAACTTTTAACTCCTATCCTAGGCGACACAGTGGCTCAGTGGCTAAGACACTGAGCTTGTCGATCAAAAGGTCGGCAGTTCAGCAATTCGAATCCCTAGTGCTGCGTAATGGGGTGAGCTCCCGTTACTTGTCCCAGCTTCTGCCAACCTAGCAGTTCGAAATCATGTAAAAAATGCAAGTAGAAATATAGGGACCACCTTTGGTGGGAAGGTAACAGCGTTCCGTGTGCCTTTGGCATTTAGTCATGTCGGCCACATGATCACGGAGACATCTTCGAACAATGCTGGTTCTTCAGCTTTGAAACAGAGATGAGCACTGCCCCCTAGAGTCGGGAACGACTAGCACATATGTGCGAGGGCAACTTTTACCTTTACCTTTAACTCCTAACCTTACTTTTGGACCAAATTGGCTGTTGGGTTCGTCAAGAATCTGCAGGGTTTGTACACTGGATCTTTCCTTCTCAAAGCTCAGATCAGTTAACAATGAAAGGGTTTTCAAGGAGAAAATATCCAGAGGCCTGTATGTTTTTGAAAATGGGGGAAGAAAATTGCTGTAGGAGGTGTCCCTGAGGGGAAAACATAAGCCAAGTATTTCTTTCCTTCTTCCCTACCATTTCTCCATTTTTGATGGTAGACACAGGTGATTGTCTATTTTGAAAAACAAAGCATGGAACTCAGTAAATAATATTCTTTGTTTCCTTATTTACTGAAATGGCGCTGCATTGCGACAACCCTCATTTATCTGTTGACCAGATACTAATCTATCTTGTTGGACTAATCTATCTTGTTGGACTTATTAGGCCATCTACTAATGGACTAATTTTAGATGAAATTTGTCTCACTGCATCTGGGAGGAAGATTAAAGAATCACCTGCACAAAAACAGAGAAATGATTGCCAATTAAAAATTAAGCATTTACATATTACTATACGAGATAAATCTGTATATTAAGAAGCATGTATGGTTGCCAGTAAGGTGCAGTGGTTAAGGCATCAGGAGGAAACCCTAAATTCTAGTCCCACAGTAGGGATGAAGCCAGCTGGGTGATCTTGGGCCAGCTATACTCTTTCAACCCTAGGATTAGACAATGGCAAACCATGTCTGAAATCTTCCTAAGAAAAATGCAGAAATTAATTCAGGATGTCACCAAGAGTCAAGACTGCCCATGCACAAACATATTTCCACAATTTTAGATATTACTTATTTCCCCAGTCAAAATAATTCACAAAAAGAGAAGTATGTTTCTCCTTCCACATGAGATCTAATTGCTTTTACCTGCCAGTACTGAATAATAATAATATTCATTGAATAATATTCAATATTCAGAATTCCTGCACTAAGAGAAGCCACCTAGAACTAAGGAGGAATTTCCTAACCATGAGAACAATCAACCAGTGGAACAGCTTGCCTTCAGAAATTGTGGGTGTCCCATCACTTGAGGCTTTTAAGAAGAGACTGGACAGCCATTTGTCTGAAATGGTATGGGCTCTCCTGCTTGAGCAAGGGGTTGAACTACATGACCTCCAAATTCCCTTCCAACTCTGTTATTCTATGTTGTAATACAGGGGTGTCAAACTCAAGGCCTGGGGGCCAGATCCGGTCTGTGGGGTGCTTAGATCTGGCCCACGGAGCCACCTGGAAACAGCAAAGGACTGGCCCACAGTGTCTCTACCAGCAAAAACAGGGCCGGGGGGGAGGGCACGTGTGGCCCACCCGAGCTCCGTTTTTGCTGACAGAGGGTTGCAGAAGGCCATCATCACTGAAAATGGAGCTCAGGAACCCCTTTTTTGCTTGCAGGACGCTCAGGCCACCATAGGCGCCCCCAATATGAGTGATGTCAAGCTGGCCATGCCTACCCTGGCCACGCCTACCCCAGCCCCTGAGGCCAAACACAACCCTGATGCGGCCCTCAATGAAATTGAGTTTGACACCCCTGTTCTAATAGATAGCAAGTAATACCATTCCTAATGTTTTGTGATATGGAGCTGATTTTTTTTCCCCTTGTGTAAGAGGGTACAGGTCATAGAATAGCTTTCTGCACAGATGGCAATTTTCTTCTCATAAAAGAAATGCATACATTTGTAATCTGTATGTGCAGGAAAGAACTGTCTGTTATATCATCTTCCCAGTAGGAAACTGGATTTAGCAGTACTCATCTTGCAAGAAATTAAAACCTATTATTTAAGTGCAATACAGCTTGACATTCATATTGTATGCCTACATTAAGGCATAATTTGATCTCTGAGTATGAAAATCACCATTTTCTTTTATAATTTCCCCCCAACCTTTCATTCTCTGATTTTATTTTTTTCAAACAGGCTACTGTTATTATAGTATTGCTGTTGATAATAATCTCTCAGCAGTGGCTGAAAAATGCAGTTTTTGACCTGTCTTTTTAGATATGATGATCCCTTTCAGAGGCAGAATCTGTGTGCGAGGGGAACCTTTACCTTTTACTTCTCTATATCTTCTCTCTTTCTCTCTTATCTCTATATCATCTCTATATCTCTCTGTCTACCCCTCTCCCTCTTAAGAACTGCTGGGGAACCGAACAGGGAATAAGAAGTTATATCCTAGGCAGCTGATGGACTTTTTAAAATAAGCATCTACTTCACTATTATGGGAAAAGTATGTTAGTCTTGATGGGTCTTTGGACTAATGCAACAGGGCTCTTCTTCTTCTTTTTTTTTTTATTGAAAAAGTTTTCAAATACAAATTTCCCCCCCTTTTTTTCCCCCTCTCCCTCCCCCTCCCCACCCATCCCCCCTGTGACTTCTTCATAACAAAAAAAAAACCTAATTCATAACAGATTACTTACTCCCTCCTCTAGATATTGACCTTTACTTACTAAAAATATTATTAATATTATAACATCCCCCTTTATCCATACATATCAAAAAAGAGAAAAGAAAGGAAAAAAAAAAGACATTATACTATGACATTATAAAATAACTTCTCCACTTTAAAACTATACGATAAGTCCTACTTTAACATTTAATCTTCTATATATATTACTATAACATTCCAAAGCGGCCTTCCCCATAAAATCTAGTTTAACATTTATTCCACTCTATCCATTTCCTCCACTCCCCTAAATATAACACTTAAAAATCCCTTTTCTTAGACTAATCAATCTACTAAATAGCTTATTCACCCACTATCATGCAAAATTGCCGTACACAACATTTCTTAACATCTTTGATTCACTGCCCACACTTCTTAAAAATATATGTCTATATTTTCCATTATATCTAAATAAAAAAAAAAGAAAAGACAATGACTTTAAATTTATAATCCATATAGCATCTTCTTTGAGGTCTTTCCACTGGATTGGTAGAACCAACATCCATAATCGGGTAACATAGCTTACTGGTGCAACAGTTTATTCAAGATCTTCAGTCATATCTGCCCCCATCAGTAGTAAATATCTTCTTATATGTATAAAAGTAAAAACAACCACCCGAGTGACATTATAATTATATTCCATATAGTAATAATTGTGGGTTTCATCAGGATTATTAATTCCCATCATCGTAGTGGGTAACAACCCGATCTTCTGCATGCCCCAGCATAATTCTCTTGCCTTGTGATTCAAGATAATATAATATGTTTATCAACACAAAAAGAAATTCCAAAATGGATAATTCAAATCCATCAGTTTAAAGCTCGTTTCACGTCCCCAGATTACGGCCATGCAGAGATCTGCCACAAACCTCAGGATGATATTAACCAATACGTCGCCTCTTCTGTGTTTATACATAATCGTTCATATTTTAAAATCACTGGCTTCACTGTTGCCTGATTAGAAATTTCTGTTTTTATGCCACCTATTTCTTTTTTTCTTTTCTTTTTGTGGGTTTGGTTTCCATCCTGGTTCCCTTTCTATAAAGTGTGTATCATCTGGTCGGTTTTTATTCTGCTTTGTAGATTGGTCTTGTTGATTTTGCTTTTGTATCTCATATTTCTTTTTTATCCCTTGTATATCCCCTAATTGGTTTCCATGTTTATCCTTGCCTTGATAAGTCATCACATTAGGATTAGATGCCTCTTCTCTCAAATTTGTAGATAGTCCAGCTGGGGTATCCAATAAATCCAAAGGCAATTCATCTGGTACAATCTCTGTAATTCGATATTTTACCTTTATTTCCGGCTCCTTCTGCTTATCCTGTATTATACCTGGAGATGTTAAGTTCATTTTCAACCTATTTTGATAAAATTCTTCCGCTCTTTCAACAGTATTTAGCTGATATCTTTCTCCTTGGTATCTAAATATAATACCCACTGGGGCGTCCCACCTGTAGGAGATATTTCTCTTTTTTAACTCATTCACCAGAAAACCAAATTTCTTCCTTTCCATCAATATCTTAGGTGGAAGTTCTTTGTAAATCCAAATCTTTCTTCCATACAATTGCAAATTAGAATTGAAGGAGTTTTGAACGATATTATTCCTAATCTCCTTATCTGTAAAATAAATCACCACATCTCTAGGCCATTGCCTTTGCTTAGCAATCCAGGAGTTGATTCGATAAACTCTGTCGATCCTACAAAACACTTCGTCAGGTTGAACCTTTAGAATCCCAGCTAGAAATTCAGAAGATATTTTCCTTAAATCATCTCTATTATTTTCCTGCAAACCTCTTAATCTTATCGCATATTCTGTAAAATTATATTGTACCATTAAAATCTCTTTTTCAATCTTCTGTTGCAGATTTTCTGCATTACCATACTTTTGATCAGCATCCATTTTAGGTTTTTCTTCTAAGCTATTATCCTGAGTGTTTGTCAAATCATTTTCAATTTTTTGAATTCTATTGTCCAATTTATCTTGAATTTCTTCCATTTTAGATTCTAGTACATTAGTATTTGCGTCCAACTGTTTCATAAATCCTGTAAAACCATTAACCACTTTTGAGAGTTTTTTCTCCAAAAAATCAAACTTAGATTTCACCAATTCTTTAATTTCCTGCTTAAATTTTTCAAATTGCTGATTCACAATCTCCTCCCTTCTTTCAATCTCCTCTATAAAAAATTCTATTATATTAAAGTCAGGTTTCTGAGACTGAAGAATTAAGACTTGTTCCTTTAAGTTGTTGGTGGGGGGATCCCCCCCCTTCTTGTTTATCTGACTTTATGAGTCTCAGTGCCATGTTTCCGCCCAGGCAGGCTTTGTTAAAAAAAAAAGCAAGAAAGAAACTTCTTTCCAATCAACAACAATATCAGGTCTCCAAGGGAAAAAAAAAGAGAAAAAGACACAGGAGCAAAGTTTTGTCTACAAATGTAGCCAGTGGTATTTATTCCGCTACATTGTAGTAATAGAAAACGGGAAGACTTCCCTTTCAGCCTCTCCTCCAGCCAACGCCATTTTAAAAGGCTTCTTTTTTTTTTCCTCTTTCTTTTCCTCCTCTCTCTTAAGTAATTTTTTTTAAAAAAAAATCAGTAAAATACTTGCAGTTCAATATTACAGGTCCAGCTCACATTTTCTTTGAGTAGTCTGTTAAATTTGCAGGCTTGCTTTTGACGCCTGGCTCTGCATCAGCAGAGGTCTCCCAAAGCCCGGAGCGGCGGCTGGGGATACGGGGCATCTCATCCGCTCCGTCCCAAAAGTAAAAAAAAAACTTTTGGGACTCCGCAGAGAGTTCTACCCACCCCTGCCGGCTCTATCTCCGTTTCCTCATGGAAACGGAGTTTTTTCGAGCTGCCATCCGTTGTGAAGGCGGCTCTAACAGGCGATGGAAGCTGACGATCCCAAAGGAACGTCTGGCTGCGGCAAACAGCAACCCGGAAGTCGCAACAGGGCTCTTCTGATTGCTCTAAAATCCTTCAAAATTCTGTTAAACAAAGTCTATATCACATGAGAAAAAAAAATACTTCATACTGTTTTTGGCATCTGAATTGACGAAATGAGATGTAATGGCAGTAAGGGTCTTCTGTGAATCATGGAGCTTTCGATTTAACATTTATTTCAACCTGAATTATGAATTTAGCACAGGGCTTTAGTAACCCTAACTCCAGCCTTACAAAATGCTTCCCAGTGAATTTCCCATTGGATTCAGAGCAGTGGTGGGATTCACATTTTTTTACTACCAGTTCTGTGGGCGTGGCTTGGTGGGCGTGGTGCGGTTGATGGGCATGGCTTAGTGGGCATGGCAGGGGAAGGATACTGTAAAATCTCCATTCCCACTCCACTCCAAGGGAATGTTACTGCAAAATCCCCATTTCCTTCCAATCAGCTGGGACTCGGGAGGCAGAGAATAGATGGGGGCGGGGCCAGTCAGAGGTGGTATTTACCGGCTCTCTGAACTACTCAAAATTTCCGCTACCGGTTCTCCAGAACTGGTCAGAACCTGCTGAATACCACTTCTGATTCAGAGGTTCTTAAAATCCTTGAACGTACAGATTTTATATTTTAGTGGCCTATCATTCTTTTGCCTTTGGAATTGGGATTTTGTTCAAATTGCTCTTAGAATATAAACGGGCCTTTCAAGCAATTACGACCAGATTACTTGACACTGAGCAACAGAATGAATTTAATTTAATTTAATGTCATAGCAGGGGAGACTTAGGATACCTTAGATAGGAACCAAGCAAATATTGAACAACCCTTATAACCCCCCTCCTCCGCATGAGCCTTTTTTGGGAGATAGACATGATATTTTACCTACAACAGTTATCAATAGTGATTCATCAGTAGTGTGGCATCAAATTGTTATTGATTCTTAGCAATCGCATATCTTCCTCCATGAAGATATATTTTAGATTAGTCGAAATTACTTTTTCCATAAGAACTGGTTCCCTGCAATTAAAATTGGATAGAAACAACCCAACAGATTTTGTTGTACTGCTCATATAATCAAGGTAGCTATCAATCTGTCATCTCTCCTTGTTGAAACATATGCCAGGGAGATTAGATTTTTTTTCCCTTGTGTCAGGCAATAAGCCTAACACCACGATTTTGTGTTACATCTATTAAAGCATGCAAAAAAAATAAAATAAAATACAAAATTATACCTGCAGTAATGAAGAATAAATATGCCCAGGGTAAGTTATGTTACATGCCATGTCCTTAGAATTTTACATATGGTTTTAAATTGGTTTTAATATGCTATGTTATTGTAATATAATTTTGCTGTCCAGCTGTTTTATTGTTCTGATCATTGATCCAATAAATTTGTATATGTATGCGTGTATGTTTAAATTATTTAATCGCATTTCCAGGAAACTTTCGTGTGGGAAGATTAATCCAAACACATAGCATGAAATACTAATAGAACTAGATGATTACAATGGAGAATTGAAGCGCAAGGCCCGTGTGCTAATTCCAAAAGTAATTTTAGAAATTCCTCAGAGGACTGTAACAGAGGACTGTCAAAAGTATTGGCTGGGGACAGCTAGCTCAGATAAACACAGGTCCTGGGTTAGGGAGACGTGATGGAAGACATGTTGGTCAGGCTGTTCTTGTGGAGGGTTAATTCTGAGACCACAATCCAGGGGTGAAATTCAAAATTTTTCCCTACCTGTTCGGTGGGCATGGCTTGGTGGGCGTGGCAGGGGAAGGATATCGCAAAATCTCCATTCCCACCTCACTCTGGGGCCAGCCAGAGGTGGTATTTGCCAGTTCTCCGAACTACTAAAAATTTCCGCTACCGGTTCTCCAGAACCTGTTAGAACCTGCTGAATTTCACCCCTGCCACAATCCAACCAGTCCCGAGAATCATAATTATAGTGATTCTGGTCTCCTCGTGCTGCTGAATGCAAGATTGAACTCTAATAAGACTCCCCTCATCCACGAACTAATCAGGGACAGAAGATTTCCAGGGTGTTCCACAAGACATAATCTCTTCGTGAAAATAAAAAAGGGATCATCTGTGATTGCTATACTATACCAGCATTCCTACTGTCTAGCATCTTCTTTGTCTGTGCACTGGGTCAAAGGTGACCACCATAGCAACCATGGATTTGATTAAGATTATTGGGGTTCCTAGTCATGGGTAAGAGATCATTCACTCGATTTGGTATTTGTTTCATGGCAATGGCAATATGATCTGAAGTTAGAGAATGCTAATGTGTATCCCTTGTCATGGATGGCTCACTTCTTCCTGGGGACTTTCTGTCCCCCTAGTTTAGCAGTTCTCTGTAGCCAACTCCACTATACAGGAAGAAAGGGTGGATTTGATTGGTCCTCCCCAAATGATTATTGGATCCTGAAGGATTCCAGGAACTTGAGGTTGTTCCCAAAGCTCCGTCACAGGGCCCAACTGAAATCTTAATCGTGACTTGGTTTCTGGAAGTCCATTGGTTTCACATACAAAGAGAGAAAGTGAAATAGCTTGATAGATAGATACATATAAATATAAGTATAGACCAGGGGTGGGTTCTAAAAATTTTTACTACCAGTTCTGTGGGCATGGCTTATTTTGTGGGCGTGGCTTGGTGGGGGGGATAATGTGACTGGGTGGGCATGGCCACCTTTTTTTTTTTTTACTTTTAAAAGCATTTTTTCTACAACCTTAAGAGGTTGCAGAAAAAAATGCTTTTAGAACCCTCTGATGATCAGGCAACTCAGCTGGGATCGCCAGAGGCTTTTAAAGGCATTTTCAGCCGAAGAGGTTGTAGAAAAAATGCTTTTAAAAGTAAAAAAAAAGAGCCCCTGATGAGGTGGCCAGGGTAAATGAGCGGCGACCAGGCCGGGGACTGGTTTCGGGGGGTGGCCAGCCAATGTTATTACCGGTTCTCCGAACTATTACAAATTTTTACTACCAGTTCATGAGAACCGGTGTGAACCGGGAGCAACCCACCACTGGTATAGACTGTGGTGGGTTCTACTTATCTTTACTACCGATTTGCAATGGGGCCACACGTGTGCACTCGCTTCACTTGCATGCACGCTCTTCTGCGCATGTGCAGAAGCTTCTGCACATGCGCAGAAGCGTTCTGACTGTAGCAGTGATACACAAATATAATTTCATGTTATTTTATTCTATCTTACATATTTATGTATTAAATTATTGCATTTTATCCCATAATTATTGTATTCTACCCTATTTTTATTTTAAATTGTTTTTATAGGATTTTCTTGGTAATACGTGTTTGAACCTTGTATTTTGATATGGCCTATAGACTAATCAATAAAGCTAATCTAATAAAAATTACATTTATAAAAAAGAAATAGTACTGAACTCTAAAACTCTAAAACTCAGTCCACTGTTCAGTTATTCTTCCGCTTATCATCCTGAACACAAAACTCTTATTTACAATGCTAGGGACTAATAACAAATACCACTCTAGTGACAATAATTGTGGGGGCAATAAACTGACTTTGTATAAAAAAGAACATGACTTAGGGGGCCCCAAAAGCCCTATTAAGCAGGTATATACAAAGTATGAAGGCTATTGCTTAACGCATTGTAAGTCACCCCGAGTCTCAGAAGAAGGGTGGCATATAAATTGAACCAATAAATAAATAAATAAATAAATAAATAAATAAATAAATAAATAAATAAATAAATAAATAAATAAATAAATAAATAAATAATAGTCCTGATGCAACACCTGTTTCGGTTCTGCACATTCTATCAGCGACAGATATATGTATTTCAGTGGTGGGATTCAACCGGTTTGCACTACTTGGGCTGAACCAGTTGTTAAATTGCTAACTGGTCCCCACCCTGTCCTGCCCCTACTTATTGGCCTCGCATGCCTTGGCTGGTGCCTTAGAGTCACACCGCGCAGAGGTGGGCTGCTGCCGGTTTACACTGGTTTGGGTGTACCAGTTGTTGAGATTCTGCGTAGTTCAGCGAACTGGCAAATGACACCACTGGCTAGCCCCGCCCATCACACCCTACCCTACCCTGCCACCCCACCCATGCCCACCCAGTCACATGACCCTGCCCACGCCCACCCAGCCATTCCCCGCAGAGCCTGTTGTTAAATTATTTGAATCCCACCACTGATGTATTTCCTGTTTGAGAAGGAATTGCCCTAATAGTCCTATCTTTGTTGTTGTGGAGACTAACAGTCTCTTGAAGGAATGGCCATTATCTATGGTTCAGCTGCTATGATGATGGTTGTGTTCTCAGCTTCTTCAATTACAGATGTTGCTGAGCTGTTCTGCCAGTTGTACTCAGAACACACAGGCAAAGGAGAGACTATATACTCTAAGGGTCTTGTTAACTAACCTTTGTTTCCCGTGAATCCATCCTCCTATCCTTCTACCCCTTACAGCTCAAGGAAGTCAGACTGAACTAAAGTTAAGCTTCTCAAATGGTTATATACATCTAGACAAGTTCTAACTGCAGACACAAACTTGTTTTCATGAGATGTGCAAAATCAGGTGATTTCTGTTCCCTAAGAAATGCACGTTTGTCTGTAACTCTACTCATTGAATACAAATAGGCAGATTTAAGTCATATGCCTCTCGGAATATGAGCACTGATATTAAAACCATTCTGAAGCCATTACAAATGACTTTTAGATGCCTTGATGCAGAAAAGCATGTGGGAATGTGTTTTTATTACATACCATCTAACCCTGTAAATAGACTCTCAGCAGATTGCTGATAGAATATTATGATTAATAATGGATTTGCTCAGACAAGAATCTGTAAGTAGGGAAGCAATGATAATTCACCTAAAGATTTATAAGCAACAGGTAAACTTGACTGCTTCTAGAAGAGTTGATTGTAGTACGCCTGGAAGATATAAAAATGGCTTCTTTTTAATTCTTTTTCAATGGGAGTGAATCCAATTCAACACAGTTGGAATGACAGAATAAAAACACGTACCATTTCCTGAAAACTTACAGTAGCTAAATATAAATTTGTTAAAATACTTCTTAATTCTGGGAAGAGACAAAAAAGCATGTCTGCACATTAAAAACAAATTAAAACAATTTTAATAGAAGTGTCTCACCTGCAAACTTTGTTCAGGGGCAATAATATGATTTAAATGCACTCTAGATCACCAAAATATTGTTTAAACTTTAAAGATAATGGTTTGTTTCTGTTCTATAAAGCAGAATTCATTCTTAAGGGTATTGCATCCCTATGTTGTTGTGACAAAGAAACGGCTTCCTATGAGAAAACAGCAGGATAAAGAGCAGGTAGCAGTTGTTAGCGGAATTTTGTAACTAGTCTCCAAGCAAATTTTGAAACATGATAATTAGCACCAGTAGACCCCCATGAACCTGTCCTGATTTGATTCAACTTTGAAAAGGATTCAAAGAGGGCATGATGTAATTTATGGTTGTGATTTGCAAGGTTTTTACTGCAACGTAACTTTAAAATATTGCTTCCATGTTTAGTTTAAGGCAGAGAGGCTGGGAATAGGGACAGGAGCACAGGACAGCTTAATGATCAAACAGAGAAGCTGGCAGAAAGGGTCCTACTGCAATTTAAGCATGCATTCCATAAACTATCAAAAATCTAAACTCTTTTCAACTGCTTTCCTGAAATGGCAGACTTGACGTAATATAAGGACAAAACAAATGAGCTTTGTAAAAGGTAAATGTAAAGGTTCCCCTCACACATATGAGCTAGTCATTCCCGACTCGAGGGGGCGGTGCTCATCTCCATTTCAAAGCTGAAGAGCCAGCGCTATCCAAAGACATCTCCGTGGTCATGTGGCCGGCATGACTAAATGCCAGAGGCACACGGAACGCTGTTACCTTCCCACCAAAGTCCCTATTTTTCTACTTGCATTTTTTGTGTGCTTTCAAACTGCTAGGTTGGCAGAAGCTGGGACAAGCAACAGGAACTCACCCCGTTACACGGCACTAGGGATTCAAACCACTGAACTGCCGACCTTTCGATCAACAAGCTCAGCATCTTAGCCATTGAGCCACCGCCTCTCCTGTTCTCTTCTTGCTACAAACTATTCTACAAAAAAGACATTTTTAGAGTTGTAAACATTAGCCTGACAGACATAAACCTATTTTTGAGAGATTTAAATGTGCCTCCATTAGGCAGAATCTAAGTTTGGGCACAAGAGTGGGTACCAGTCTGCTTGAACCCATATTCAGAGTGCCGAAAGCAAAGGGTGAAAACCCTTTTGTGTTTTCAGCAATGGGATGGAAATGCATTAGCAAAAGAAAGCACAGGAACCAAGTTTCTGGCTGGCCACATTTAAGAAGATAAGAGATGAGGAAGTTAATGAAGCCTACAGCAATGTGAGTCTTCTACTCTAAAAGAGCTCTGAAAGGCACAAGAGTTCAATGAGGTGATAAAATACATTGGCCAGCTACTCATATCAATTTTGGAGAGCCCATCACACCACTGAAGCCCCTTCTTAATTCTTGACATATGGAAGTAAAGTTGCAATAATGTTTGATATTGTGAAAGTCTGTAGAGATTCTCAGTCATCCAGGTCATGATTGTCCCAAAGGTGCTTTTTCAGGAGGCAACTGGGATTCCATTTCCTACTGCCCTGTCAGACCTGAAGAAGCTTCTTGGATGAGAAGTGAAATGTCTTCAAAGGGGAAAAAAAAAAAACAAGAAAGTCCAGTTGCCTCCTGAAAAAGCACCTTTGGGATATTGTGAAAGCAACAACAAAAATGAAAGTTGTCAAATCTACAAAATGTATTTCAAAGTCACCTGATTCAATTTGTTGCTTTGGTGCTGGTACCCACTTCAATTTGGGAATTTGCTTTGATAAGATAGTTTGATCAAAGCTGCAGATGCCCCTATGGAAGATAGTTCTTATAGCTCTTCTGCATGACTCTGACAGCGTTTTTTTTGTGAATCTAGCAGGAACACTTCAAACATAAACAGAGATCTGAAGGATCTGCTTTGTGATCTGAATACACTAAGCTGTGCACAGACTTGTTATGAACAGAGCCACCCACCCTAATCATTAAGAGATTAGGAAAACTGTAACTACTGGTAGGTTTGCTACACCTGAGCTGCAAAACTTCATGTGACTACTTTGGTGATACCAAAAGAGTTACCTTTTGTTGTCATCTAATGGTCTTCTGTTGACAGCCCAAATCTGATAGATATCTTTTATTGGATGCTTTAAATAAACTTGGAAAATGATGACTTTTTAAAAGGATGATATTAGGTTTGATCTTTGTGATCAGGAGAATGGGTAACTAGAATTATACATACTGTATATCGGATTATTTCTCTTTGGATTTGTATATTAGAATATGTGAAAGTATGCATTGATGCTTGAAGTCTCACTGAGTTTACAAATCTTAGGTAAAGGGAAAGGTTCCCCTCGCACATATGTGCTAGTCATTCCCGATTCTAGGGGGTGGTGCTCATCTCCGTTTCAAAACTGAAGAGCCAGCGCTGTCCGAAGATGTCTCCGTGGTCATGTGGCTGGCATGACTAAATGCCAAAGGTGCACGGAACGCTGTTACCTTCCCATCAAAGGTGGTCCCTATTTTTCTACTTGCATTTTTTACGTGTTTTCAAACTGCTAGGTTGGCAGAAGCTGGGACAAGTAACAGGAGCTCGCCCCGTTACGCGGCACTAGGGATTTGAATCACTGAACTGTCGACCTTTCGATAGACAAGCTCAATGTCTTAGCCACTGAGCCACCACATCCTGGTTTACAAATCTTACTTCCTAATAATTGATGTGGTGCAATGTCCATAAAGGAAAACAACAACTGAGAGTTCAAACAAACATTGCCTGCCCTCCCAACATTCACACATAATAACATTTAAACAATGACATAAATGTAATATTCCTTCCACTAAGGAATATAATATTTCTTCTGCTAAGAAAAACAACCCCCTTGTATAACAAGTTAAGTACAACAAATAAAACCACTGAAACGTATAGAAATATTTTTATAGGCCAATAAAAATGAGTAAATTGCATATGGTTTAAGAATCCTACTTAATAATTGATTCATCAAACTAGAAGAAAGCTACAGTGCCTGAATTAGTATACAGAGAATTGTATAAATTTAAATGCTAAAAGCTGAAATTACAAGCAATTTAAAGTAACAAAGAAAGAAGAGTGCAAGCAGCTACTATGGAAAAAAAGAACTACTATGGGTCAGAATATCCCAGATTAAATCTTGATTTAACCAGTAAATAAATTCCTCTTATAATCAAGATGTTGGAAAGTTTATTTCCTTTTGGATATTTTTCCCCTTTGCTGTTGTATGTTTACTTGAAACAATGAGATTCTTTTATTTTTTAGGCTGCTTTCCTCTACCTTTAAAATGTTCACCTAAGAAGGTCACTAAATTGGCCCAGTTATATAGATAACCTGACACACAATCATCTTTTATTTTTAGAAGATATTTATGCTGAAAGCAAAAATTGATGCTAAATAGTGACACTGCTGATTTTTCTCCTCAGGACTGTATAACCACCAGATGTCTCTAAAACCATACTCTGCTATGAACATTTTATACCTTTGAAGGTGTTGAAAATCTTGGATTTATTTAACTGTTATATCTGTTCACCCAGGGATCAAAGACTCTATTAAAATTATCCCAAGTGCAGTGTCAGAAAATTTATTTAGCTGAGCAGGTAAGTTTCAGAATTTTTGAAGAAAGCTTTTATTTAATCTGTATGTTTTAAATTCTAATAAAATGAGGCATAATATGAAAACTCTTTACCAGTAGTTTGATTTTATTAAAAAATACAATCTAAATATACTGTGAAAAGGAGTGACACCTCCCAATTTTCCAGCTAAAATAATTCAGTGCCCTATTTCATGAATGTTATTAAATATAACAAGCCCAAGATTTGGGTTATTGAGGCAAGTGAACTGAAAACCCCCAACAAGAAAATAATGCAAACATCCTATGCAGTCTTAGAAATGATGCCATTGTAAATATAATCACATTTATGAAGATATATGCATTCTTGTTTATCATTTGACATTAATATTTCAGCCCTAACACTGATCTAAAAATATAATTTTTAGACTAAATCACAAATATTTCAGTCAAACTGGATTCTATCATAGCATTAAAAACATACAATGCAAAAATTACCCTTTAAAATATTTGCTTGAACAATTATGAATAAAATTGTGGCAATTGCATAAAAAAGAAGAATTAAATTTTGTAAAGCTGCTTAAGAAAAAACTATATTGGAGAACCTTGCAAATAATAAGATGCAGAACAAAGAGATTAGCATACAAGTACAGGAATGTTGCAGAAAATGGATTTGTTAGAAAATGTATAAAACGTTTAAGGAAGTAAAACATAACAAAATAAGCAATTAAATTTTCGTGCAAACCAGTAAATGCATTGACTCACAATGTTTTCTTTTCTTCATTCTTCTCTATAAATTATGTTAATCTTTTATGTTGGTGTTGGTTGAGTGGAAACATACTGAGCAGAAAAAAAAAACAGTTTTTCAATGCAACACTATGCATCTTGTAACGTTACGGAAGGATGCTACATGTATTCATTTAAGGAAGCATAATTCGTAGAAGCCTCTTCAATCTGGACTGCAAATTTCTAGTTTGTGCCTCCTGGTTAGGTGTGTATTCATTTGTTTCTTCCTTAGCTGTAAGATTAATAGCTCCCCACATTCCATCTCATCATCTTTATTTTGTGATGTCAGCAAGCTATTTCAATTCTTTGATCCTCTTTCAGGTGAGTTTGGAGCTATTGGGCTTCTAGAGCAGTACCAATACAAGAGAATTTTTGTGGGTCAGAATTGAACTATGGATGCTTGGTGTTCTCCAAGTGTGGTTATTTTCTAGCAGATGTTTCAGTACCCAACTATGTAACACCATCAGTGCTAGAAGGAAGTGAGGTTGGCTTTCTGTTTATATGGTCAGTCTATAAAGAGGCAGCAAACCCCATTTCCTTGTAGCCCTGATGATATTATGTAGTTGGGTAATGAAACTTCTGCTAGAAAACAACTAAGCTCGGAGAGCTCCAAGCACCCCACAGTTCTGGAGCAGTTTCTAATGTAAGAATTAAAGATGCAGGCATTATTCTATTGCCCCAGTAGCCAATCTTTGCTCTTTCACAGTTAAATGCTCACTTTGGCTTCATCTACACCAAACTGTCAAACCAGGGGTGAAATGCTCCCTGTTCGGACCGGATCGCCCAATCCGGTAGCGATGGAGGCGAGTGGTTCAGAGAACCGGTAGCAAAAATCCCTGCTCCCTCCCCCGCATGCCCAGCTGAGCTGCATAATCATCAGAGGCTTTTTCTTTTAATTTTTAAAAGCATTTTTTTCTACAACCTCTTCGGCCGAATAAATGCTTTTAAAAGTAAAAAAAAAAAAGCCTCTGATGATCGCGCAGCTCAGCTGGGATCATCAAAGGGATTGTCAGCTGATGATCCCAGCTGAGTTGCCTGATCGGCAGAGGCTTTTTTTCTTTTAAAAGCCTCTGACGATCCAAGCTGAGTTGCCTAATCAGCAGAGGCTTTTTTTCTTTTAAATGCCTTTGATGATCCAAGCTGAGTTGCCTGATTGGCAGAGGCTTTTAAAAGAAAAAAAGCCTCTGCCAATCAGGCAACTTAGCTGAGATTGTCAGAGCCTTTTGAAAGCATTTTTTTTACAATCTCTTCGTGTAAGAGGTTGTATAAAAAATAGTTTTAAAAGAAAAACAATTGGCCACGCCCACCCAGTCACATTACCCCCCACCACCAAGCCACGCCCACAGAACCGGTAGTAACAAATTTTAGATTTCACCACTGTGTCAAACTCATGGCCTGCGGGCCAGATTCATCACGTGCTGGCCACGCCCACACTCGGTTCAGTGAAGGGAAAAAAATTGCAATACGTCACATGATGACAATGTGACGGTGCGAGTTTGACACCCCTGATCTACACCAACTACAATTCTGATCTGACTTGCTCCGCCCTAATAAAATGGGTGGTGTGGAAAGATCATCATAGTTGATAACCATGCATAAGTTTCAGAGTGGTTCAGGACAGGTGTGCTATTTAAATTAGGCAGCATTTGTTTTGCCTTCTGGCAAAGAGGCTGAGCCAAGTTATAGGAAGATGAGTCACAGCCAGAGGAATACCATTCCTGGAAGTGGGCCATGACTACAACAACAACAGCAGCAGCAACAACAACAACCTCTTTGTTTCCTATAAGTATGCAACAGGATAGCCGGGAAGGAAGAAGCAGCTGTCATCTGATGAACTGGAGCAGGGGTGGGTTCTACTTACCTTTACTACTGGTTCGCAACGGGGCCACACGTGCGCTCTCGCTTCGCAGAAGCTTCCTGATGATGTCGGGATCGGTGGGTGGAGCCTCCTGCCGGTTTTACTACTGGTTCTTGCGAACCGGTCCGAACCGGGTGCAACCCACCACTAAACTGGAGGTAGAATTAGCAGCAGCTGGTGATTTGGGTGATCTCAGCATTAGAAAAAGGCTGGGGGCCAAAAGAAAGAAGAGCTAAGTAGGAACTGCTTGTTGCAGAAGAGGCCATTCTACGTCTCTAAGTGGTAGAAGTTGGAAAAGAGTAGCAGAAAGAAGAATAAAGCAGTGCTTGCCACCATGGGCAGCAATCATAGTGCCAGTTGAAGCTATGCAGCTATCCTGCCAAGATCCAGATGCTTCTTCTAAATTATAACAATGAAGATATTATGTACTGGCAGCATAATGGACTTGGGTGAGCTCAATTTCTGCTAGATAAGAGTTCTTAAAAAGGAAATAACAGACTACACAAACTGATAATATCCTTGTTTGAAGATCAGCTGGTAAAGACTGAGGCAACTATCCTCCTTCATTTACTGGTCTCAATTAGGAAAATGGACTGACATGTTAAGAAATGAATCCCTACAAGTTAAGGAGGTGAAAAAAAAAATAAACTAACTTATACAAGCGAACACACCATAGAGTGAAGATTGGATGATAAGTATAGGTTCTGCAAAGTTCAACTTTCACAGTATCTCATTCTATTAACCAATTCTATTTAATTTCAAGGCTAGATTTGTTCTGGTGCATAAAATGGAACTGCAAAAATACTTGTTTTCTTAGAAGTTCTTGATTTCACATAAGGTTAAGTTTTACCACTTGTATGTTCCTCACAGGACTCAGAAATCACACAGGAATGTCATGATGAATGGCTGTGGTTGTGTATGGTTAAAAAAAGGATTTTTAATGAGAGAAAATGATTAATGATTCTCTGGAAT
The DNA here is from genome assembly GCF_059756535.1 of Pantherophis guttatus. NCBI lineage: Eukaryota > Metazoa > Chordata > Lepidosauria > Squamata > Colubridae > Pantherophis > Pantherophis guttatus. The sequence goes on along the minus strand of NC_142068.1, from coordinate 75,179,833 downwards.
CCAGCTACTTTAAATAACAATACCTTTAGTACGAGTATATAAGTTATACCAGCTTCATAATATCTAGCAGTAGCACAAAAGGAGATTATGGGTGGAATTCTATCATTGTAGAATTGTTGATACCAGAAATGTACCAGTTCTAATTTATTTTACTTATAAATGACCAAAAGCATTTTCTCCTGTTTCTGGGATTTCTCTGGCTGTTAATTAAAACTAAGGAAAAATGGGGAAACTGCAACCATCAATGTAAGATGAGTCCGATGAGAGAGAGAGACAGATTAGTTAACCCACCTAATTATATGAGAAGTAGGATCATGTGCACTATATTTCTTTCCTATTGCAGAGAAGATGGCTCCCTTAGTTCTTGTATGCCATGTTAGCTTCTACAAGCCAAAATGTGAGTAGAACAGAGGTGGTATTCAGCCGGTACAGACTGGTTCGCCTGAACCGGTAGTGGAAATTGGGGGTGGGCCTGCCCCCCCACCCCATTGCCCCCACCCCGATTGTACGTTGTCCTATTTAGGCTCATGTTTTTGAGGCTGTGCGCATGCATGGACGGGGATGCGTGCACACTCACATTTGTGAACCAGTGGGGAAAGTAAGTGAATATCACCCCTGGGGTAGAACAAAAAGCTGGTCATACCAAATGAAAGGTATATTGTATTTAGTAGACACTAGATAACCTATGACCCATTGGGCCATCCTTTCAGAGATATTTCCTTATCTAAGGCATAGTGACTGTCACCAGAGACATCCAGTTTCTACTCCAACTGCAACAGCAACTTATTTGGTGTCTTTCAGCCCAACCTATCTTCACAGGGTTGTTGTGAAGAAATAGAGGTAGTCCTTGACTTATGACCACAATCAAGCCCAACATTTCTGTTGTTAAGTGAGACATTTATTAAGTGAGTTTAGCCCCATTTTATGACATTTTAATGACATTTTATGACAAAGAGATGGCGCAGTGGTTAGAATGGAGTACTGCAGGCTACTTCTGCTGCCTGCCGGCTGCCTGCAGTTTGGCAGTTCGAATCTCACCAGGCTCAGGGTTGACTCAGCCTTCCATCCTTCCAAGGTCAGTAAAATGAGGATTCAGACTGCTGGGGGCAATATGCTGACTCTTTAAACCGTTTAGAGAAGGTTGTAAAGCATTGTGAAGCGGTATATAAGTCTAAGTGCTATTGCTATTTCTTGCCACGGTTGTCAAGTGCAATCACTGCAATTGATAAGTTAGTAACATGGGTTGTTTAGAGAATCTGGCTTCCCCATTGATTTTGCTCGTCAAAAGGGTGAAAAAGGGAAGACTGCAACGGTATGAACCAGTTGCCAAGCATCTGAATTTTGATCACATGATCATGGGGATGCTACAAAGGTCGTAAGTGTGAAAAATAGTCATAAGTCACTTTTTTTCAGTGCCATTGAATTGGTCACTAAATGAACTGTTGTAAGTCAAGGACTACCTGTATAGAAAGATGGAGCTCTTTGTATGTGCCTTGACAAAAAACTGAACCTGAACAAAAATGCAATATAGATACACATGCATATTTGAAGAAGCACATGAAGCAATAAAAAATATTTAAGTCTTTCTTTATTCATCTTAAAGTTGCTTCTTTAACAGCCACGTGATGAATCAATACTTGTTTCTGGAGCGGGAGGGGGGGTGACAGAGAGCAAGGGATTGTGAGACTGGCTGGGAAACTGTAATGGAATGTTGAAAATTAAAGTCACATGATCACAGCAGCAGCATATCAGCAGCCAGTAGTGTTTAACCAGCCACAAATTTCCCAAATTTTATCTCCCTGGGATATGGGTCCTAGATTTTGGGTACATCCTGTAAATTTGAAGTACCTTGGTTCAAAAACAGCTGTCCAAAGATGTGCCAGTTTGCTTAGGTAAAAGTCATGACGATAAGAGTTTTAGTAGTATCTAGATAGTTTTCTAGATTAAATACTCCCAATACATTTAACCATCTTTGTTAAAACTCTTCTGTCCCTCTAAAGCAGGAGGGATGTAAGGTAAAATTTCTAGCACCAGTGGAGCACAGCTGAATACAAATATCAACCCAAAGCATAGGATTTATTATAATCCAGTGGATAGGAGTTTAAGATACCTTTTATGGTTTTATTAATAACGCCAACCTTAGATAATTCCATAATGGATCAGGGAAAGTCGTCTTAAATACTTTGTTTTGGAATCTCATTTGGTAAGGGATGCTTATCCTCTTATCTCAATTAAGGGTGGAGATAAATGCCTATAAAATGAAAGCATTTCATGCTAGTTCTACTAGCTGGCATAAATCACAGCCCCAAGCCAATAATAAGCCGCAGCAATACAATCAGTAGAGAAATTGCATTGTGTAAATTGTTAGTCTTTTATTAAAGTTGTGTGCGCAGATCAATATATATCTTGTTCAATTCATTATCCGGTGAAAATGATATTGTATTCATATAATGCAAGCATAATAGCAATTATATGATTCTAAAGGGTAAAATATATAGAGTTTATGTAGAGCTTTCTCAATAGGAATAGGAATCCTATTATCTTCCAGAGTGTATTTAGAGGATTTAGAAGATACAGGATTCCGTAATTCAGAAGAGAATCACTTTTATTACTCACACAGATTTAATTTTTTAAAACAAGATCAATAACTAGACTTGTATTTTATTTGGATAACATGCTCATTATTTCACATGCTTATTTTGCTATTTAACTTTTTTTTTTTAAATTTGATTTATATGCCACCCTTCTCCAGAGACTCAGGGCAGCTTACAGTGCGTTAAGCAATAGCCTTCATACTTTTGTATATTTTATACAAAGTCAGCTTATTGGCCCCACAAACTGGGTCCTCAATTTACCTACCTTAGAAAGGATGGAAGGCTGAGTCAACCTTGAGCCTGGCAAGATTCAAACTTACTTTAATTGCAGACAGCTGGTGTTAAATTACAGTGCTTTTAGTCTGCAGAGCTATCCAGGCTCCTTCTAGGGTGTAACTTTTTTTTTTTTTTAAAAAAGAAAGAAACAAAAGAAAATGCTTTTCTCCGAATACTTTTAAAGGAAAGTTAATAGCTAATATTCAGCAGAGGTTCTAGTTTTCCCTTGTGTTCTCTGAAAAGTTACGTGAGGCAAGATGATGTCTGTTCAGTACTGATTGCTCCCATGGTGAGATAAATTAGCAGAGGAAAGAGATGTAGGAAGCTAGCTATAGAAGGCTTTTCACTTTGCAGTTCAGAGAGTTGTCTAAAAAAATGGACCATTTTTATCAGAATTGGTTGTCAGGGAATGTTCATAAGGTCAGCTGCTTTGTTTTCACAAATCAAGGTTTTCTTTTTGTCACATGACTAGTGAAATATTCTTCCATAATGTCTATACTATAAAGCCCCCAAATCTAGAGTCTGTGGCCCACATGTGGCACTCCAATGAATCTTTTGTGGGACCTCAGTGCTGAAGATGATAGGTAGCAAGACCTCAAAAGCATGCAGTTGGGTAGGCTTGGTTCTGAGAAGGGCTTTGGGAAGATCAGTGGCCTCGTGTCAGCACCTTCCCAATCCAGTGGGCTCCTCACAATACTGGAACCTGGTTGGAAAGCCCATGAAGAAGGCAACCAAGAGCTGTTATGTCATTTTTTTTTTTTCTCCAGTAACTCCTATTTACTGTTGCTGTCCGTGAAAGGTGCTGCTTGTGAGAACATATCATGCTTCCAGGCAGGAGAAGGGGCTGATGCTTGGCCAGGGATGATAGGCTGGGTCTGCCCAAAGAAAGAGGGCTGAGTCTGACCACTCCTTCACAAGAGTCTCTATGCTGGGGGAGCAAGTGAAAAAGCTCTCTACTAGAACAGGGGTCAGCAACCCATTGCTCTGGGGCTGCATGTGGCTGTTTCATCTCTCTGTGGGGCTTCCTGTTGCTGGTCGGCTCCACAATTGATAGGGCTTTCGGTTAGGACACGCAGAGCAAAAAGGACGCCATTCTAGGAGGAGACTCTATGGTGGGGGAACCAGACTTCCGGTCAGCTGAGGTAAAAGGGCGCCATGCTAGGAGGAGACTATGATGGGGGAACCGGACTTCTAGTTGGCTCCAGAATTGAACGGGGGCTTCCAGTTAGGACCTTTGTGGCTCTTTGAGTGTTTAAGGTTGCTGACCCCTGTCCTAGGCAAAGGAAGAACACGCTTTGCCTGGCAAGATGAGTACAGAGAAAGGGAAAAGGAGGAAAGAAAGATATGTCTACTCAGCAGAGAGAGAGGGGGGGGGATGGTTCCTTTTTAGCGGGATGAATCTCATAGATTACATCATCTTAGCTATGACCTTGCAAGAATCCTGTTTAAGAAAAATGTTGCCAGCTATATGATGCCAGTGAAAAGACTATTTCTTAAGAAGGTCTGCTTTACATTAAAGTATTTTTTGCTTGTGTATTACAATTATCATGTTACCTCTGTTTTATAGGAAATCCAGATGGCTATTGTTTTCACTAGTATGTCATTGATACTGATTTGTGATTTTGGATTATTTTTTTTTACACTTTTAATACATTGTTTTGTAGCCTTGTATTTTTATATTGGGTTTTACAGTGCGATCAGCAACGATGGCCGTCTATAGAACATGAGTTGTGTTTTAGTTGTTTTGCAATAACTCAGACATCTTACTTATTCCCCAGGTTAAGTTTTGAATGGGTGAAATCAAATTCTATTCATTTCCATAAAATTCTGATGAGTAAGATTAATTCTGGAATCTACCAATTGATATCCATGGGCAGCATAAGCATTCTCTTGAATGATTTTCAAGAGTTGCTGTTTGCAATTTCACCTCTGGATCATCATGTAATGAGAAATGAAGTGATGGATATTTAAGTCTGAGGAAGTCTTATTTCACTAAAAATTAATTGATTTTTTTAATATACACAACACAACCTAGAGAACGCTATGTAGCCTTAGGACCAATTGAATTATCTAATTCAAGTTCATAATTGATACCAGTGAGAATTAAATATATTTCATTTTTATGGCTACTGCTTCTTGGGTAGTGACTCAAAAGGGAATGGAGGAAGGAGACCATTGAGCAAGGGATAACATTAAAGGAGAATTTGGCTAAAGGATTTGACCTCCCTTATACTACTTGGAGGTTGCTGAATAGGATGAGAGTTGGAGTGCCTAAATGTAAAACCAATGTACTCAAGTGGAGGCTCTTGAGGTGGAAAACAACATACTATGTGAATACAGAGCCCGGCCCATCTGCTGGTATGTCAGCTCCTACCAGAAACATGTACTGATAATGACTTATTTTTGGCCAATGAAAAAGCCAAGAAGGTGGCTTTATTGTGGCCTTTTAAAATTTGATCTAGGAGGAGGAGGAGGAAGAGGAGGAGGAAGAAGAAGAAGATGAAGGAGAACTCATTTTAAACAATCACCCAAACTTTGATATGAAAGGTGTCTTAGACAGATTTTAATAAATATATTTCATAACTTTGAGGATTGGGAATAAGAGTAGAAACCTCATCCCAAAGACAAATCTAACGTCAGTTTCAGGCAGAATGCAAATTAGAGGTTTTAATTTCTCTCTGCAAAGAAAGCTCAACTTCACTATTATTCATTCGTGGTCCTGTAAAGTGACACAATCAAGTAAAACATGATCTGAAACAGGGGTTTCCAACCTTGGCAACTTTAAGCCTGGCGGACTTCAACTCCCAGAATTCCCCAGCTGGCTGGGGAATTCTGGGAATTGAAATCCACCAGGCTTAAAGTTGCCAAGGTTGTGGACCGCTGATCTAGAAGACCGACGGAGGCTACTTATGATTTCCAAAAGTGAGGATGAGTCTAGGTGTTGCTTCCAAGCTATACAAATCATTTCTTTACACTTTTACCAAGTGCTGATATTGGAGAACTTCAACATGCTATAACCAACGGAGAGCAATAAAATCTAAGCTGCAATATTATCCCCATCTCATTGACTCTGGGACCCAAAAGCTTATGTTGGATTCTGAGTGAACGTTTTGTATTTTTAATGAACCAACATAAATTATTTCAGGGACCTGAACAAAAGCAATAAAGAATTTTGAAAACTACTGTTAAGCACCTATACTCATTTGAGATCTTATTGGCTATGAGAGGTTATTTTCTTGGGATAATGTTAATGAAGGTTTATGGTATTTATGCGCATATATCCTTAGCATGTCACAGCACTAGGGGTGAAATGCTCTCGGATCGGACCGGATCGCCCGATCTGGAGTGATCTTGGCCAGTGGTTCAGTGATCCGGTAGCAACGGCGGAGCATAGCTCCGCCCACCCAGCTGGGTGTCATTACTTCCTGGTTGTAACCAGGAAGTAATGTGTTTTTTACCTTCTGCTCATGTGCAGAAGGTTTTGCGCATGTGCAGAAGGTCTGCATGCACCTGTGATGCGTGCGTGTGCGTGAGCGAAGCAAGCGTTTCTGAACCAGTAAGGAAGGTAAGTAGATTTCAACCCTGCACAGCACATTTACTTTGACCAATGTTTTAAAAGCTAAATAGAGTCAATCCTGATTCATACTTAAATGGGAGATAAATAAAACATCCCAGAAGTGTAGACTGGTTTAGGAAGTTAAAAAACATAAAAATTATGTGGACATCTCTATGTAATCTCTAGGAGCTAAGGTCAATTTGAGGCAGAATGTTATCTTTTTACCCATTTACTTCATAACATCCTGAATACCCCCAATAGATTCTTGTTTCCTGACAGGATGTTATAGAATTTACTTTCTATAACTTTCAAGATTCCTTGTGGAAAATGAAATACTTCTTTACTTTCCCTTAGTCTTAATACCGATTGACTCCTTGCTAACGCAAACAGTTCACTTGTTTTCTATTCTTCACTTGTTAGGTCAAAAGAATGATTCTTCTGTCCTCCAAGTACCATATTTTTTGGACTATAAGATGCACCGGAGTATAAGTTGCACCAAGATTTCAAAGAGGAAAACAAGAAAAAATAGTTTTTGTCCTACCTGGCCCCCAGGAGCACTCTGAAGGCCTCCCAAACCCTCTGTGCATCCCATTTTTGTGAAAAATGGGCCCGTTTTTGCCCTCCCAAACCCCACACACATCACGTTTTTGCCCTCCCTAGCCCCCAGGAGCACTCTGCAGATCTCCCAAACCCTCTGCACATCCCTTTTTTTGCAAAAAATGGGCCCGTTTTTTGCAAAAACGGAATGTGCAGGGCAGGGTTTTGGGAGGCCAAAAATGGCTGTATTCGGTGTATAAGATGCACCAACATTTCCACCCTCTTTTGTGGGGGGAGTGCGTCTTATACTCTGAAAAGTATGGTAACTGCTCTTCAGGAGGTTGTTGTCTTCATAATCTCTCTCCCCAGGTTTAGTTAATAACATGAGAGAGACATCCCATTCACAGATGTAGATATGGTCAGATTAAACTAGGTAACTAGCTTGTCTCAGTTTGTCAGTCTACTTTCACAACCACAAAGATAAGATGAAGAATACATAGAGACCAAAACTAGCCGTAAAATTTTATTATAGCTTTTTTCAATTTTTCATCAGGATGTGTAAAATGAAAGACATCTAGAAAATGCTAAGGAAAACTTCATTTCCTGTTAATAGGGTTGTTTTTTTTTTGTATTATCAGAATATCAGTACAGTATAAAGGCCTTTTTTTAATTATACAAAAACAAAAGAGGCACATTCACATTATTATAGAAGATAGTTTTAAAATGTGAAGGAAAATAGCCAAGAAAGTGTTGTAAGAATACAGTGTGAGAAAATTTGTTAAAGAAAAATAGATCAAACCTATCAATACCATTTTGAAGACTTTTAGGGACCAAGAAAACAGAGCATAATGAATTAGTCAAAGTATTTGATTATGAGCCACTGTGGCGCAGTGGTTAGAATGGAGTACTGCAGGCTACTTCTGCTTCCTGCCGGCTGCCTACAATTTGGCAGTTTGAATCTCACCAGGCTCAAGGTTGCCTCAGCCTTCCATCCTTCCAAGGTGGGTAAAATGAGGACCCAAATTGTTGGGGGCAATATGCTGACTCTGTAAACCGCTTAGAGAGGGCTAAAGCACTGTAAAGCGATATATAAGTCTAAGTGCTATTGCTATTGCTAGGTGCTATTTTTAGTTGCTCTATTCCAAACACGGAGAACCTATAATTGTTATTATGCTGCTGAACTACAGTTCCCAGAATTCCTCACACCTCTGCCCTATTGGCTAAAACTGTTTGGAATTATAGTTCTACAGTGGGCTCCCAAATGGTGTTCTGTGTTAATCTTCATCCTCTCTTTGCTGCAAGACATGATGGGATTCCTGAATGCTACATCAGATGAGTGCAGAAGGATGCAAAGGCAAAAGAGTTTTGAAAACTACCAACCTCCTCCATCCACTGTTGTCAGTTGTTACGATAGTTGCAAGTTTATGATTTGGCAACCCTAATAAAGGATGATCTGTCTTATTATTCACCTGAAAAAGATGTTGTCAGTTAACTGAAACAGCTCAATATCAGTCATCATATGATGAATTGCTGTAGAATGTCGGTTTATATTTACCACTGAAGGCAAATAGGAACCAAACGGGGAGGCGATCAGAAGTAATGATCTGTGATGACATTTGCTGCAATGATTGATACTAGACGATTTAAGCAGTTGAACCCATCTGCAGAAAATGGATAAAGAGAACTAGCAGTATTCTTAAAACCATTTGTATTATGCCAAGTCCTAGTTGGAGTAATCACTCCAATCTGTAACACTTTATTGTTTGTAGGCCGAACATAACAACAAACAGATAAAAATTGGCACATCAAGATGCACTTTATGCATCAGGTTTACAGATGTCATGTATAATTTTCTTTCTATTTCATTCCAGACCTGATTCGTCTGCATGCTATAAAATTGGTTCCAGTAGTCACAATGATAATCACTCATCACTAAGGCACAAGGACTGATAACAAGGATATCATAATCGTTGAACCCAATAATAAAAGACTGTCACTAGGGTTGCAAAGTGCTTATTATTTTTTTTTCTTGGCAACACCGCTCTGCTTTCCCAGAATGCAGATCTTCAAAAATTCAACAGATGTAGCTTTTCCCATTTTCCACCTTTGTCTGGGAGACAACTAACAAGGACACTGGCCCTACACTGTTGAAGAGGGGAAGGGAAATCATATCCTTTGTACAATTGACCCCATTACAAATTTATCTGACCTTTTATTCGACGCAGAACTGAAAAAGGCAGCAGACTATTGTCCTTAAGACTCTTCTTTTCATCGGAGCATGACAAAAGATGTCAAGTACAATTGTAACAAGTAAATCAATATTTAATTTAAAAAATGGCCAGCAAAACGCATTCAACCTTAGAGTTTTACTTGAAGACAACTGCCTTTTATAGAGCATTGAATGAACTTAAATGCATTTTTAAGGGTCTGATCTCTATGTGCTTGGAGACCTGTGGGGCAATTTGAAGATTGCACTATTTAAAAAAAAAAACCTGCCTCTGACAGCCTTCAGAGTTGGAAAATGCTTGATTTATTTTTCAGATAGATGCATTATTTCTATACCTCTTTATATTTATTCCATTAATGTGGCACTTTAAGACAGCTCTTTTTGCTTTGGTATTATCTGACATGAAAACAACAACAACAGCAACAACAACAACAACAACAACAACAACAACAACAACAACATAATAATAATAATAATAATAATAATAATAATAATAATAATAATAATAATTTTATTTCTATACCGCCCTTCTCCCGAAGGACTCAGGGCAGTGTACAGCCTATTTAAAAACACAGACAAAACAACAATATAAAATTTAAAATAATTAAATAAAGTGGCTCAGATTTAAAACCCCAATAAATTTAAATACCCCAATTTAAAACTATTGTGTTGATAGTCCGGCCTGGCGGAACAACAGGGTCTTCAATGCGCAGCGAAACACCCGGAGGTCGGAGATCTTACGAATTTCCGGGGGCAGTTCATTCCACAGGGCTGGGGCTCCCACAGAGAAGGCCCTCCCCCTGGACGTCGCCAGCCGACATAACTTGGCTGATGGCACCCTGAGGAGACCCTCTCTGTGGGAACGGACTGGTCGGTGGGAGGCTATTGGTGGCAAAAGACGGTCTCGGAGGTACCTGGGTCCTATGCCATGGAGCGCTTTAAAGGTGGTAACCAACACCTTGAATCGCACCCGGAAGATATCACTCCTTTGTAAGATTTTGTCTGAGGTGAAATTGGCATTTAAAATAAAATATGGTATGAAAAACTTTTGGTGGTATACATTTTCAATATCAAAATTTTAGACACTATCCTTGGTATTTTTAAAGCATCTAGGTGTAAGAGTTAGACAAAAATTGTCTACCTAAAGAATCAGTACTAAATTTAATATTAGTACTACCCTGTTTCCCCAAAAATAAGACCTCCCCAGATAATAAGCCTAATCGGGCTTTTGAGTGCATATGCGAAAATAAGCCCTCCCCGAAAATATTTAAATGCATGTGCAGCTGGTCCCCGCCATTTCCTCTGGTTAGGGTTAGGGAGACAGAGTTGGAAATCAGGTAAGATGGCAAGAGAAGCCCCATCTTGCTTCGTGCGCCCCAAAATAATAAGACCTCCTCAAAAATAAGGCCAAGCACTTATTTTGGGGTTCAAAAATATAAGACAGGGTCTTATTTTCAGGGAAACACGGTATTAGGCAATATTATACTAGGTTAAAAAAGCCGATATGTCAATGTCTAAATATAATGTCTAAATATATCACCACTGTTTATAATGTGATATTTTATTGTGATATGACATTGGATGGCTAGCCGTAGATGAAACAAGTGCTGAAAAGAATTCACTGCAGGCATTAGATGATCCTCTCTGGGGACATTTCTCAACAAGATAAGGGCATTATGGTCTCTTAAAATAGATGTATTGTTGTATGAGGTGACATACATGCTTACAAAAAAACCCTCCTTCGCATAACCCATTAAGTGAACTGAAACATACTGTATTTGTGTAAGCATGCATAAGATAACGGAGGAAAGCTTAATGTTTTATAACTTTCCATAAGGTCAAATCTTCATTCTGAAAACCCATAAATTGCACAGGCCTGCAAAAGCTACAACATAAAAGAAGAGGTTGAAGTGCTACAATTTCACCTCATGCTTTTTTTTGTGTCCTTATCAATTTTCACTTGGTTAGATGTAGCTAACCAAAGCATCTAATGATTGAACTATTGTGCCACTGATCAATTATTGCACAGATATGATTCTTAGGAATGACTCAGACAGCTGATCTCCATTAAAAATGCATTTAGGAAAGTACAAGAGATTTGTGGATATTGATTCCAGATCTTAGACTCCATCACTGTTCTATATCAAAAACCATAGTACAAAGTGGGAAATGAAGGTTAAGGAACTTACTATGAGCATAATCACTGAATCTAGAATTGAAAGAAGTACTGTAAGACCGTCTAGTATCTTGATAACTAATGGAAACCTATCCTGTGTGGGTATCATAGGGTGGAGATGTTGGTATCCTATAGTAGAGTGTCACTAATGACATCATTCAAGATGGACAATGAGATTACTCTCAATATGAACGTTGCTACAAAGGAAGCAAATATATTGATATGGAACTATTGTAACACTCATGAATGAAGACAAATGTATGTATTCCAGGAAAATGTTGCATGATCCAATCTGGGTTGTCACCGGGACCAGTTTTCTGAGCTTTCCAGATTTGTGCTGGATCCTCAGGGAACTTCTGTCTCACTGGAATGTGTGCCCCAGATTGGATCCTACTACTATAACTCTCCTTAACTTTCTGCTGCTTCTTCAACCTGACTCTTGATTTAGGTTTTTCAAGCTAGAGTCTTCCCACTATATAGTTATCTCTTTTAAGCTTGGTGACTTCCATTCTTGAACTACTCTTGCCATCAATAAGTTTTTCTTAATGTTCAGATATAATCTATTTTTCTGTCACTAAAAATCCAAAATTAGTTATACCTCATGGAGCAAAAGAAGAGATAAATTTGCATCATTAACCCATAGGGGATTTGCTGGCTAATGTTAATATTATTGTCGGTAAGAATATCACAAAAGAAAACTAATTTCAATTTCTAATTTGTTGGGTCTCTGAGAAACATAATTTTTGATAATGCAAACAGGGAGATATGAGTTTCTTGTTTTAAGCTTTTTACATGAGTGCCATGTGGCTATTTAAATCAGTCAAAAGATTAAGTTACCATATAATGCTATGCTCTTTTCATATAGTCTTATTGGTATATATATATATTTACAGCTGCAGAATTTAATTTACTGTTTCTAAAAAAAACATCTTGATGTATTAATCTTGTCTTCCAGTATTCATTTTCTTTCAAAGAAGGTAGGCATCGAGTTGTACCACTGTAACAAAGTTATAATGCAGAGCGTAGGACTGAATGTAGAACCAACTACTTTGCATTGTTATAGGTATAGCTTTTGAATAACTATAGTCTGACCTTATGAGGCATGTTTATAAAGATACTGTAAGCTTTTGTGACAACGTATCACATCATTGTGTAGAATCTGATCTTATTTTGTGGGAAGGAGATGCCATTACTATTGCACTTTTTTCTTTAAATATTGCGGGAAGCAATATTTTCCCAGCTTGCAAAGTTCTGAATTTCTGAGCCGTGCACTTTTGAATATATGGGTTGGAGGATAGTTTTACTTATTAAGACCATCTAAAAGTGTCTCTAATTATCAAGTGATTTGTGTCCATTGCATTAAACATGCCCCCACCTATACATGCCAGCAATATAAAGCCAGGATGTAAAAAAAACCTGTTATTATATTTTAAAGATTGTTATTATCAGCTCCACTAGGTAGACCAGACCAGACCAATGAACTCCACAGGGATGCTAAAACTACTTTTATTGAGATTGGCTGTACTATAATAACTGTTTGTGTTTGTAGCTCCTCTTCCTTCTTACAGTTCAGTGAATTAGGGAGGCATTGAGTCACTTCTGAATTTTACCTCATGGTCCTGGACTTAAAAAAATGCTTCAGTCCCTTTTGCCTAGGGAATAACTCCTCCACATCTCAATCAAGGGTCACCTTCCTTCCTACAGTTATGAAGATTGCTTGCTCTGCCACTGTCATGGCCCTGTCAGAGCCCGGGTCCAAGGAGGAGAAGATGGAGTTGTGGCCAATGGAAGAGGATGGCACAGTCCCTATGGCTCAGGAGGAATGACCTGGGGAGGAGGACAAGGCAGTCTTGGGTCCCTTGGGCCTCGGAAGAATAGACAGAGAGGAAGAAAAGTTGCAGGACGACGGAGCGAAGGAGGAGGAGAGGGAAAGGGCAGGCAGCGGAGCAGAGGAGTGATTGAGCACTGGAGACAAGCAACTGCCTTCTCTGCCCGATCCCCGAGTGCAGAGAATGGAGAGGAGGAGGAGTCAGTGCAGGGTGGCCCAAGTACTCGGGAGGAGTGCACCCTGCCCCTCCTTACAAGGCTCACTCGGGGAATAGTACTTAGGGAGATGCTGTGCGGAGAGGCTTTTGCCAGGAACAAGTATTTGTTTTCAGATTACACTCACCCAGCTTTGACTCAGACCTTTTGCTTTGCTGTGAAGACTGCTTTTGCCTTGCTTTGAGGACTGGTTTGTATTGCTTTGAGTACTGTTCTTGTCTTGTCCTAGCCTTGAAGACGTTGCCTTCAAAATGGCCCTTGTATTGTGCTTGGACTTTTGCCTTGTGGCCTGGCTGGGTAATCTATGAACTGTGGCTTGGGGGACTGAGGGTGGAGCCTTACTGGTCAGTGGAGGGGCATTGGTTTAACCATTCCCAAGAGAAATAAAGACATCGAAGTGGCTGTGGCTCCCGGCATCCCGATATAGCCAGTTGACTCCATCACTGACTATTGGGGGCGAGTCTTTGGCCCCCACAGAGAGGGCTCGCAATCTGGGAGTCCTCCTGGATAGGCAGCTGTCTTTGGAGGAACATCTGACGGCTGTTACCAGGGGGACCTTTTATCAGGTTCGCCTGATTTGCCAGTTGCGGCCCTTTCTTGATCGGGATTCCTTGTGCACAGTCACTCACGCCCTCGTCACCTCTTGCCTTGACTACTGCAACGCTCTCTACATGGGGCTCCCCTTGAAGAGCACCCGGAGGCTCCAGCTGGTCCAGAATGCAGCAGCGCGGGTAGTGATGGGAGCAACATGGCGCTCCCATGTAACACCACTCCTGCGCGAGCTGCACTGGCTCCCGGTGGTCTTCCGGGTGCGCTTCAAGGTGTTGGTTATCACCTTTAAAGCGCTCCATGGCATAGGGCCTAGCTATCTCCGAGACCGCCTGCTGCTACCGATGTCCTCCCATCGACCCGTGCGCTCCCACAGAGAGGGCCTCCTCGGGGTGCCATCAGCCAATCAATGCAGGCTGGTGACCCCCAGGGGGAGGGCCTTCTCTATGGGGGCACCTACCCTCTGGAATCAGTTGCCCCCAGAGATAAGGAGAATCCAAGACCTTAGCGCCTTCCGCCGTGCCCTTAAAACCTATCTTTTTCAACAAGCCGGGTTGGCTTAAGAAGAAATTTTTAAAATTTTTAAATTCTTTTAATTAGTCTGTGATTCTTAACTTTCGGGCCAAAATTTATATATATATTTAAATGTTTTAATATTTGTATTCTATGTTTTTTATCTTGGCTGTACACTGCCCTGAGTCCTCAGGGAGAAGGGCGGTATATAAATTGGAAATTAAATTAAATTAAATTAAATCTCTGGAGCAGGGGTGAAATCCAGCAGATTCTGACAGGTTCTGGAAAACCGGTAGTGGAAATTTTGAGCAGTTCAGGGAACCGGCAAATACCATCTCTGGCTGTCCCCAGAGTGGGGTGGGAATGAAGATTCTGCAATATCCTTCCCCTAGGAGTGGGGAGGGAATGGGGATTTTGCAGTATCCTTCCCCTGCCATGCCCACCAAGCCACCTCCACCAAGCCACACCACGCCCACCAAGGCATGCCCACAGAACCAGTAGTAAAATTTTTTGAACCCCACCACTGGTGTAAACAGAATATTTTAGTGATAGAAGGGGGCTTAAACTATGGTTTCTGGTTCCAAATTGCTTTTATGGAACTTTACCTTAAGCTAACGTATTTTTAGTTCTGATGTGAGTGAATCCATGCATGAAAGTGAGAGGAGGAGAAAAAGTAAACACTTCCTTACTCATGATTTCTGCTCCTAATTGTGCCGTAATGATTGTCTTCTCCAGCTCTTTATGGACTCCATTTTGAAATTTGGGAAGAGGGGATTCAGCTGAACTCCACAATTCCGGGCCGTCAATATTATAATCTTGACACCCGCTGGAGAATAAAATGAGCTGAAGCTGATTTCCCATTGAAATTTTAAACCTAAAATTGGAGTTTTCATGCTACGAGTGGGTAAGCTAAACATGTATGTATCCTGCAAAAAGATGCAAAAAGTGTTCAGCAATAGCAAAATATAATTTTTTTGGGACCTTTGCATTCTAATCCCCTGTGAAAGAGAAGTCAATTTCATGCTTTCTCCTTTAACCTGTAGAATTGCAAATCTGAAAAGCCATTTTCCCCCTTAAGGTTTGGCAGGATGAAGCTAGTTCTTCTAATGGAACATTTTAAAATACTGCAAAGGAAAATACAAACAACTAAACACAACATTATGGAGGGTTATGAATGGGAAGTGGATTATGTAAAACATCTGCCAAACATGCCTATGTTAATATAAGCATAAGCATCCATTCAAAAGGACATCTAAACATGAGTAGCTACTAAAGTATATCTGAAGCATAGGATAAGAAATTTGATGGATTCACTTACAAACTGTGGTACTCTGTCCAGTGTGGGTATGCGGATCCATACTCATTGTGTAAACATGATTTTTTTTACTGAAGTGAGCCTTGGAGTTTTTTTTTTAAAAAAACTAAAGTTCATTGACTGCACAAAGCTTTTCACATTTTATGTGCCTATGATAGATCAGAGCTGATTTTAATCAGACCAGAAGATAAAATCATATCTTCCAGCTAGGAGAGGACAAACTCAACTTGCTTCTTAAACTATCAGGTGCAATATATCATATCACCTTTCACAAACGCCAGTGCTTTCAATATGTGATGGCAACACACACAATTCTTTGTAGAGGACCAATACTCTGTATTTTAACCTCTGCTTGCAGGACTGTTTATTTATTTAATGTGTTTAATTAGTTTGAAAATACTTTAAAATAAGCAAAATCCAGATTCAGCCAAACTCTTTATCCATTTTAAATTTTCATAGTCCAAACTCTTAGCAAGTTTTCTTTTTTCTTTTTCTTTTTCTTTTTCTTTACTGTTGATTATTTTTAAATCCTTGGGTGTATTTATTTCCATTTTCCTTTATTTGTGCCCCTAAAGATTGTAGGAACATTTACCGAGCGGTCTAATTGCTTTGCTGCTCTGAAGATCTCTATAACTTTTACATACTTATAATGCAAATGTGGTTAGAAAGTGGAGTTTAGGTGAGACTCAGTGTCCATTACAGGTCCCTGAGGCTATAAGCACTGTTGTCCACTGAGGCTATGAGCACCATTTCTCTTCCTTGGTTTTTGGCACTTTTACATTCAAGTTATCTCAGAGTTCCTAGAGTTTCCTTGCAGGGACCTGCCTTCCAAAGCACATATGTACTCATTATGTGAACATGATTTTTTTGCTGAAGTGAGCCCTGGAGTTTAAAAAAAAAAAATAAAGTTCATTGAGTGCAATAAAGTTTTTCACATTTTATGTGCCTATAATAGCTCAGAGCTGGTTTTAATCAGACCAGAAGATAAAATCATACCTGCCAGCTAGGAGACGACAACTTGCTTCTTAAACTACAAGGTACAATATATCACATCACCTTTCACAAATGCCAGTGTTCTCAATTTGTGATGGCAACACACACGATTCTTTGGAGAGGACTAGTACCAGGGGTGAAATCCAGCAGGTTCTGGAGAACCGGCAGCGGAAATTTTGAGTAGTTCGGAGAACTGGCAAATACCACCCCTGGTTGGCCCCAGAGTGAGGTGGGAATGGAGATTTTGCAATATTCTTCCCCCAGGAGTGGGGAGGGAATGGGGATTTTGCAGTATCCTTCCCCTGCCATGCCCACCAAGCCATGCCCACAGAACCGGTAGTAAAAACATTTGGATTTCACCACTGACCAGTGCTCTCTATTTTAACCACTGCATGCAGGACTGCTGTCTTTCAAATAAATCCCCAATGACAAATTATTTGAATTGGCGCAAACTATATTTAGTAAAGCACTTCCAAAATTACTCAAATGCAGCCTCAAGACTAAAGGTTGAACTTCAGAGGGTATTAAAATCAAAAGTTTGGTCTGGTGATTGCCAACAACTGGTTGAAGAATAAATTCTTCCCAACAGGTTGGTCACATGCATTCTGTAGTCATTTTTGATCCATATTTCTGTATTTTTTCTCCCCCCCCCTTTTTTTTTGCAATAGTTTTCTTCAGTTATGAGCAGGCCAAAGCAACCTCACTAAGGATGCAAATCAGGATGATAGCTCATCAATAAGTACTAGGCTCACAAGGAAAGGAAGGTAGAAAATGGTTTACATCTCCCCCAGGATAGGGACTGCAACTATTTTACCTCTCTTCTACTCCTCAAACCTAGAAAAATAAAGTTCTAAAATATTCTATATAGTGAATGTACTGTACCTGCCCTTGTGGACTAGGAACGAAAGAAAATGCTGGCCATATTTTACTCCGCTGTACCTTTGATAGAGATTATTTCACAAAGCATATCACATCTTTTCTGTTGCAATTTCCAGGTTAGTCCGAGCAATTTTCCGATTCCCTATTGCTATCAGACCGAAATGACTCCATCCCATATAATATTGCAAAATTGTGTGTGATAGCATGTAGAGTCTGCCATGAGATTAGAGCCATTAGAGTCAAAATGATTGGAGCAGCATAAAAGCATTCATGCTAAATAAATACATAGAAACAAGATAACATATACGTAGGACACTTTTGTGAATGGCCATTTGACTATTAGCCGATTCCAATTTAACTTTTATCTTGTCAGTCTTGGAGTGGTTTTTAGAGTGTCCGTGAAAATTGATGTGCTTACGCCTGGTCGTATTGGGGTATTCTCTAACATGTGATTTCTTGTTTTATATGATTGTTTATCAGGCTTTATACATATGCATTATGTTAAAGATTTTCTACGTGAATAAAAACAACATGAAAAAATGGAAAATACAGAGAAAAGATAAGAAAAGAGTGCAGGAAAGAAAAAAAGAAACCGATATTCGAAAAAAGAAATGGCTTGCTATTTTTAGAGCAGCTACAATCTTATTTCCCCTCATCTTCACTTTCAAATTTCATGTTTCCCTCTTCTCATATTCAACCCCTTTTAATTAGCAAAAACAAAAATCACTCATGTCATTTTAACCATTTTCAGAAAAAAGTCTATCAAGGGTTTTCAATCTTTTATAAAACTGTGTACTACAGGTAGTCCTTGACTTACGACCGGTTGCTTAGCAACTGTTTGAACTTAAAATGAACCTCCCAAAAGATATGTACAACCCAGTGGTGGGTTTCAAAATTTTTTACTACCAGTTCTGTGGGTGTGGCTTGGTGGGCGTGGCATGGCTTGGTGGGGGTGGCTTGGTGGGGGTGGCAGGGGAAGGATACTGTAAAATCTCCATTCCCACCTCACTCCAGGGGAAGGATACTTGTTGTGGCTCCGTTATCTGAGCCTGTGACATCGGCAGGAGAGGACTCCGAGAGTGAAGGAGAGGAGTTGGCAAGGCCTCCCTCTCCAGACCCTCCTCTCTGGCAATGCCTTCGGTGTCCACCGAAGGGCAAGAGATAGGGCTGGGGCCAAGCACGTCCATGCAGCCACAGATGGACAGTGATGAGGGTAATGAGTCTTGGCTGGATCCATGCCAGCGTCGCAGAGATAAGCGCGCGCAACAGAAGAAAAGGCATGCCCAAGATTAGGCTGAGTCACTGGACCACACCCCACAGGATATAAAAGGGAGCGTGGTGGCCAGTCAAACCTTGTGATGAACAAAGATGAAAGCTTCCACGCCATCCTGCATTGCCGGACTTTTGGCTATAGACTTTGCTGGATTATCTCTGGACTTGATTGACTCCGTAATTATTGAGCTGTTTCTTTTGATGTACCAGGAGTGGGGAGAAGTTATCTCTCCTCTTCGTAAATAATAAACTCTTGGCAGGCAGCCACTAGGTTGTTGCCAAGTTCCGTTATCATAAGGAAAAGGATTTTGCCGGCTGGTTTGGTCTTTAACTCTTGAACATCTGTTGGTGTGTGTGCGTGTGGTTGGGGACAGAACAATACTGCAAAATCCCCATTTCCTCCCAATCAGCTGAGACATGGGAGGCAGAGAATAGATGGGAGTGGGGCCAGTCAGAATTTTTACTACCCGTTCTCCAAACTACTCAAAATTTCCGCTACCGGTTCTCCAGAACTGGTCAGAACCTGCTGAAACCCACCTCTGTTACAACCTGGATTTGAAGTTCTGAGGCTGTCACTTATTTTGTGGTCATGCAATTGCATTTTGGGTGTTTGATAACCAATCCACATTTATGACTGTTTGCAGTGTCTCATAGTCACATGACTGCAATTTATGATGTTTGCAGAGAATGAGTTCACTTAATGACAACAGCATTTGCTTAATGACCACTACATTTGGTTAATGACCTCATAAAATGAGGTCATTTGTGTGGGTGCCTCTACTTACAACCATCATGAAAGAGGATAGAAATTTGTGCTCCATTACTGTTGTAAGTCAAGGATCACCTGCATTTTCACTTGATCAAACAAATCTATTTTGTATTTTTTTCTTGTAACCAATCTTCTAATAGATGTTTGTTTGGACAGAATTAAGTTGAAATTGAAGTCTTGCTGTGTAACTTAATGTCATCTTCTTGATAGAATGCATAGGTGTATCTCTTGAAACATTTCCAACAAATGAAAGCAATAGCCAAAAAATAGCCTGTCTTTTTTTTCCCTCCTCTTTTCCCTTTCTCTATGTTCTTAACTCATTAATCTCATTTGACACATACTGCAATCTATGCTCTTTAACAAGTGCATTTGACTTTTTTGTTTAGAAACATTTCCCATTATTTCACTTGGAAGGCCCAAGTCCTCTTTCCCATGAAGACATGTGCTATTTATTTATTTATTTATTTATTTATTTATTTATTTATTTATTTATTTATTTATTCAATGTGTTTAATTAGTTTGGAAATATTTTAAAATAAGCAAAATCTGGATTCAGCCAAACTCTTTGTCCATTTAAAATTTTCATAGTCCAAACTCTTAGCAAGTTTTCTCTTCTTTACTGTAGATTATTTTAAAATTCTTGTGCTTATTTATTTCCATTTCCATTCATGCCCCTATAGATTGTAGGAACACTTACCAAGCAGTCTAATTGCTTTGCTGCTCTGAAGATCTCTGTAATGTTTACATACTTATAATGCAAATGTGGTTTAGAAAGTGGAGTTTAGGTGTCCATTACAGGTCCCTGAGGGTATGAGCACCATCTCTCTTCCTTGGCTTTTGGCAGTTTTACTTTCAAGTTACCTGCAGAGTTCCCTACAGTTTCCTTGCAGGGAGGTGCCTTCCAAAGCACCTATGCACAATCTCTTCAGTTTCTCCTTATTCAGAGAAGCCCTGCCAGTCTGAACTCATTGTTTGGTTATGGTTCTTCATACAGCATTGTTCCTGCTCTTCACAGATGCATTAGTCAGCCATTTTCTCCTCTTGGAAGCCTCACTTGCCATGGTTAAGAATTTTATTTCTCTGGCCTTTGGCTGTAATAATAAAAGTTAATTTGATTTTAAAATAAGTTATAGGCATAACTTTCAGAGGACGGGGGAATGAAGCTCACCACATCTGTTCAGATTAAACTTGAGTTATTCTATTTTGAGGACTTGGATGGTGCTAATAAAAGTGCCTGTTACAATTGGAAAAGGCTAGTCTTCCTTTTTTCAAAAAATGCCCAAGGCAATATAAATAATTTACATTCTCTCCTTTCTTCCCTTTGTAATATACTGTATATAATTCCTCCTCCTCCTCTTCCTCCTCCTCCTCCCAAACTTCCTTTTTTTTTTACTTTGGTTAAAGCTTTGTTCTTCTTTTCACTATTGTTTCCTTCTCTTCCCAATACTGCAGCAATATTTAAGACAGTTGCTTCTTACACTGTTGCATAAATATTTAAATTTCCTCATTCCTGGGCTTGTAGTTCTCAGCTTAATTTTCCAACTGAAGAAGCAGAGAAGGATTGTCATTTTATAGGAATGCAAAATATCCCTACTCTGCAAGGTTGCGCTTGCTTTATTAGTTCACAGTGCTTTTTAGGGGACATGTTTTAAATGACTTTTTGGCAACTGCCTCCAGAGGCAAAAGACAGAAGGATATTAGTAGAAACAGAAGAGCTGGAATCAGAAGAGAAGAGCCCCCCTCCCTCCACCTTCTCTAAACCATAGATATATATTATTCATTGGAGCCAGATTGGGACAAAAGGTCTCAGTGAAGTTACAGAAATGCTCAGACAAGATGGAAATTATATACAGTACCTCTGGAACCTCAATTCTGAAATTATGAACAGTGTTATACAGAAGGGATAATGAATATTCTCTTACCTTTTTTGAAATTCTAACAGGGAGAGCTTTTGAGATAGCCTGGAGAAAACTTTTAGGGTTGCTGTCAGTGTGAGGAGACTCATTTTTCACACTCATGAAATTCATCTGGAACAAAAATATATTTAAAAATTGGCTAAGAGTGGAGGTTTAAAACCAAGACCTTCCGAGGTAGAAGAGATTCCAGGGCCCAAATGAAGCCTCTTCCTCTAGAACTTCCAGTATCCTTTGCGAAAAATTAATTATTCCATGATTCTATTGTTCCACTAGAAGTCCTGAGTATGGTAATCTCAGTCCAATCCTTCACAGGGTCAATCCTGCTACTGAAGAAAGTAAGGTGATAACCTCCGGAAGAAGATTGTGAAAAATGCGGAAGAACTGAAGAAGTTTCTTTGATGAGAAACTAAACATTTTCAAAGAAAAAAACCAAGAAAGTCCAGTTGCCTTTTGAAAAAAAGCACCTTTGGGACAACCATGACCTGGATGATTGAGAATCTCCATTGACATTGCGGAAAATGGCTGGATGAAAGAACTACATGCCAGATGACCTGTCCTACAGCCCATACATCTAGCTTGTTGGCTTCAAGTGTGGTGGAAGATATTATTGTCTTATTGGTGTCAAAGAAAGCTGCCTTCTGTGTTTGGCATCAGATATAGAGGTGGTATTCAGCCGGTTTGGACCAGTTCAGGTAAACTGGTAGTGCAGACCTGTGGGTAGGCTCGGCCCCCACCCGGGTTCAATCCCATCCTATATCGCTATGTTTCTGACACCGCACGCATGTGCGGAGGGTGTGTGCAAGCAAATTGCCATGTTTTGTGATGCCGCATGCATGCGCGGATGGCACTCACATTTCCGGTGCTGGGCGAACTGGTTGCTACAGTATGTGAAGTCCACCTCTGATCGTGTAGCTCTTCAGTGCACATGAGACTTTTTTATTGTCTGCAAAAAAAAAAAAAAAAAACCCGAGTTGAATATCAGAATCAAACTCTTGGGTCTCTACATATTATTATTGAGACATAACCAGAGGTGAAATCCAGCAGGTTCTGACAGGTTCTGGAGAACCGGTAGCGGAAATTTTGAGTAGTTTGGAGAGCCGGCAAATACCACCTCTGGCTGGCCCCAGAGTGGGGTGGGAAATTGAGATTTTGCAATATCCTTTCCCCAGGAGAGGAGGGAATGGAGATTTTGTAGTATCCTTCCCCTTGGAGTGGGGTGGGAATGGAGATTTTGCAATATCCTTTCCCTGCCACGCCCACCAAGCGTGAACCGGTAGGAAAAAATTTTGGATTTCATCCCTGGACATAACTGAATGTGAAACTGAGTTTTGAAAAGAAAAGAATCTACAGCTGAGCCTGGTGTTTGGCAGACATAGGGGTGGGATGGGGATGGGGAATGGATTTAAGGTTTTCAAAAAAACCCAGAAAGATTCTGGTTTCCCAACTCATTGTAGCTTATTCTGTTGGCTGTTATATATGTTACTTTTAAAAGTTTAGCACTTTTCTGAACAAGTTCTAACTTCCTGTTTAAAATTAAATATACTGTGTTTATATAATGCAAGACAAATACGCAACATGTACTAGATTTGTGGTTTAGCCCAGATATAAAGAGCTAAAAATTGGAATTTTTAGGTAAAACCCAAAGAGAGGGTTATTCTGCTTGAAATGCAGCTCCACTATATCGGTATATGTTACCCTTCTAGGTAGTCCGGACAAGAAACATAACCAGGAACATTAACACCATCTTTATTGTAAAGTTACATTAAACAGAGTCTTGCCAGACTAAATGTATTTCTCCCTCTTCTCTTTTTAGTCTCCATAAAACTAGGGAAGATCTCTTCTGAAATGCTTCCCATGCTTTTCACCCACCTGCAGACGGAATTGCCTTTCATTAGACTCTTGCCTAAGCTGCAGATGTTGTGCTCTTGTCTCCCAAGGTCATTTTTACATACCACCATAGTACGATGAGCTCTGGTGGTGCAGTGGTTAGAATGCAGTATTGCAGGCTAAGTCTGCTGATGGCTAGCTGCCTGCAATTCGGCAGTTCGAATCTCACCAGGCTCATGGTTGACTCAGCCTTCCATCCTTCCGAGGTCAGTAAAATGAGGATCCAGATTGTTAGGGGAAATATGCTGACTCTGTAAACCACTTAGAGAGGGCTGTAAAGCACTGTGAAGCAGTATATAAATTTAAGTGCTATTGCTATGATAATTCAGCCATCTCAGAATGGTTTCCAGATTCACTGGCAACAGTCCAAGACAGCCCCACCTGGTGAAAATAATATTCTGAGGACCTCTCTGATCCTGTTATAAAAAGATTTATGGAATAGTTATGGTATGCAAATTTCTGAATAGGATAAAATATGGCAGAACTTGGGGCTGGAGTGTTCTGTCCCCGAACCACTCATGCATCCCCACAGACAGCCCGGAGTTAATAAGCCACACGACAAAACTCTTTGAAGATAAAGCTGGCAGCAACCCAGTGGCTAGCTGCCAATTCAGACTTTACTCACACAAAACAAAGATTAGAGTGCAAGCATTCCGATAAAACAGGCAGAGTGTCAACAATGCAAGGATTAATCCAAATGCAGTCCGATAAAGCAGGCAAAGTCCAGTAACGCAGAGATCATGGAGTATTTCCAGTTTTTGCTCGTCACAAACTGAACCAGCCACCACACCCATATTTATACCCTGTGGGGTATGGTCCAGTGACTCCGCTAATCTCTGGCACGCCTTCCCCTCTGCTGTGCACACTTCTGCCTGCGCCTCTGCCTGCACCTCTGTCCAGCCAGCACTTATCTTCTTCGTTGCTGTCCACCTGTGGCTGTGGGGACGTGCTTGGCTCTGAGCCTATCATTTGGCCTTCGGTGTCCTCTGGAGGCATTGCCAGAGAGGAGGGTCCTGGAGAGGGAGGCCTTGCCAACTCCTCTCCCTCACTCTCAGAGTCTGCATCTGTCGATAGCCCAGGCTCAGGCAACGGAGCCACAACATGGAGTGAAAAAGGGGATCAGCCTGGAATCCCTACATAGCCACAAAAGAACTAAATCCAACCTGACCCTCTTGAGAGATGTTGACACTCATCTAACTCTAAACAGTGCTGACCATTCATTGAGACTATTTTTGTGCATTAGGCTTTTAGCAATAAATCAGTTTAATTGAACTTTCACATGTGGACCTGGTCTTTGGCACCCAATAGTCTGCTTATTTAAAGAACTTTTCTTCTAGTTCTGAATTGGAGTTAATTGTGCAAGTCAACAAGAAAACAAGAAAAGAAATCATACCATGAGCACTGCACACAAAGCAAAAGAAATTAGATTGCACGATCATTTAAAACAAAAAAAGAAATATAACATTACAAAAAGGTATATTGTTCAAAGACTAGGGCACATGCTCCATAACCAACTCTGATGATGTGATGGCCTCAAGTAACACCCATCATGGCGTTTGCATGATGATGTCATAATGGATGAGTCATCATTTGCTCCCTTCGTCTCCTCTGCAGAGACATCCATGGTGTCACATCTGAACACTGTCCCTGAGAAGATACCATCCCAGGTTCCGGGGAAGAAATTACATGCATAATGCACCAAATGGTTTGCACAAAGTCAGACCACCCTGGATGTTCTGTTTATGCAACTCTCCAAAATCTTCTAAATCTCTTGGAAAGAAGCTGGGCTATTGCCTGCTTTATGCATTCAATCTTTGTAGTGGAGTTCTGGCTGACAGGCACCTAAGCCTGAAGATGCCATTTTTAACAATAGTGACAATTCAATGTTCTCAGTGGACTGTCAGCATAGTCCATCATCCCATGGCTAATGTGTCTGCAGTCATATGATTATCTGCAAGTCAGGAAGAATTGCAGCTCCCTAAATATTTTTAAGTGTAGGGCTGTGCAGAGAAATGGAGAAGGAGTTTCCACATTTATATTTCACTATCTCAGGGATAGTTTTAGGCATTTTAGGCTCAAACTCTTCTCTCCTCCTTTATAGTTTCGTGTTTTTGGCAGCTTCCCACAGTTAAATTGCCTATTTTAGGTGTGATGCTTTGTCTTGGGAAATGGCTAATTGAATGGGAAGCATTCCAGGCAGCTAAGAAATGGTATCTGCTAGAGGAACCTGATTCAGATATCAGAAAAATCATTTTTAGAGGATTGGTCAAATTGTCAGCTTTCCAGTTCGGTTTACAATAGATTTTTGACCATCCTCTGTTACAATTATTAGATTTGCTGTTTGACTTCTATT
Organism: Pantherophis guttatus; assembly: GCF_059756535.1. NCBI lineage: Eukaryota > Metazoa > Chordata > Lepidosauria > Squamata > Colubridae > Pantherophis > Pantherophis guttatus. Next base: position 75,153,978 of record NC_142068.1, on the reverse strand, counting down.
TTTTCTACTGATTAGAAAAATCCCCTCTCCCCTCTTCCTTCTCTTCTCCCTATCTCCCTCTCCCCAGCTCTTCTCTTCATATTTATCCCTGCTTGTGATGATGATCATGTGGAATGGAAAACATTGCAGAAACCACTGGCACACAAGCAGTGGTGGGATTCAGCCAGTTCTCACCTCTCTGGTCGAACCAGTTGTTAAATTACTGGCTGGCCCCTCCCCTCCCCGCCCCTTTCAGAAGTCTCCACACGCCCCGTTTTGACTTCCAGATAAGTGCAGGGAGGCCTACTAGGCCCAAAATGGGGCACGGAGGGTGGATGCGATATGTCCCCCCCAGGGGCATATATATTTTTTTTATATAAGAAGGGGACAAGAGAGAATGAGGTGGCTGGATGGAGTCACTGAAGCAGTCGGCGTGAGCTTAAATGGACTCCATAGAATGGTAGAGGTCAGGAAGGCCTGGAGGAATGTTGTCCATGGGGTCGTGATGGGTCGGACATGACTTTGGAACTAACAACAACAACAACAGTTGGATTGTGTGCTACACTGATTCTTTGTGGTTGTAGTAGTCTGTTGCTGGTTTCTGAGATATTCTTGATGTATGGCAGTGTAATTCTTTTTAGGGTTTGTGTGGGTTGTGCTGTATTGGGTTGAGTGGTCAGGACCATTTTGATAAAGTTGTGTGGGTATCCATTTTGTTGGAATGTGTTGTATGTTTGGACTCATTTAAGTAAAGTCCTTACACAGCTTCTCCTGTGGCAGGTTAGATTGTTGCTTTGGTAGTGGAGCATCTGATTAGTGTGGGTGGTTTTCTGTAGACTTCTGTTTCTAGTTTGCCATTGTGGTCTCTGCTGATCAGGATCCCAGGTAGGTTGAAAACAACAACTTGCTACCCTTCTTAGAGTAGCTAGTTAGGGTAATCAAATATCTGCAAGAAAGCAAGCAAGCTCAGAGAGCACCAAGAATCCCTCAAGAGGATACTTGTCTAGCTAATCACATCAGCCAGGTTAACCCTGACGATCAATACGGTTATAGTTACTATTAAGGTAAAGATTCCCCTTGCATATAAGTGTTAGTCGTTCCTGACTCTAGGGGGCCGTGCTCATCTCCGTTGCAAAGCCAAAGAGTCAATGCTGTCTGAAGATGTCTCCGTGGTCTTCAATCTTCAATAAAATTATTGCAAAGAAAGACTTCCTTCAAAATCTTACATTTTGAACTGACACATTTTATTTTGCCCCCAAGTTATGTATGGATAATAATGATGGGTCTTCTCCCTGATGCGACATACAAAATGGTAAGTCTGGTGCCATGGTATTGTTAGAAGAATTATCCTTCTGGGTTCAGCTCCAAGTGGGGAAAAAGACACTGGAAATATGGAGACTGCTTGGAAAGATGGTTTAATGGTAGACAGGATCACATGGCTTGAGTTCCTGAACAGAAAAAGGGGCAAGACACAGCGAGTCCCCGGGTTTTATACCCTCTTTGGCTTTGAACTTCCTGGGGCCCATAAAGAGCCTGATTGGTTGTCAGACTCCCATGGGGTGGGGGTCTTAGCTAGCCTTGCTGGCTGATGTAATCTTCCCAGGTGCCATGTGGTGAGTTTCTGTTGCTAGATGGGTCCTATTGTGTTGCAGATGATGGTCCATTGACACAGATGGGAGGGAATTGACAAAGGGTGGGGGAGGGCAAGAAGGTGGGAGCTGCTCCGTCTTTAAAACATACTTCTCCATTTCTCATCCAGGGAAACATAATATTCTGCCTTTTTAATATTTCCTAAAATATTTCATTCTTCTAGGAAAGGGGTGGGTGCTAACTTCCTACAGTATATCATAGTAAAGATGTACTCCTTTTGCTTTATGTACTTTTGGCAATATTATTTAAATCCTTGTTTTTAATAATAAAGATATTATTGTAAGAAAGACAGAGTATAGAATGTTGTTATGTATATATTGCTTATGTTTTTATGGACGCTTTCATTCTGATCTCATTTCATGAACACATATCCAATTCAGTTTAAAATTGTAGTAAATCAGAGCCCCTAGTCTGGGGAATTTGAAATTATCTCGTACTTTGATGCAAATGAAAAAGGAAACAGACAGATGGTCTAGAAATCAAAGAGCGTTTAAGGTAAGTTGTAGCAATGATTATGTAATTATACGATTAGGATGAATTCTGAAGTTCATTTATATTTCAAGAAGGCTCCTTATTTTTATTTCTCTATACTATTTTAAGCAAATTCATATGCTGTTGAATTCTTCTGATGAGACATCCCACAAAGATTTCACTTCATCAATCGTGATTTCCTGTTCGGAAAAATAAGAGAGAGAGAGAGGGGGGGGTGGAGAGGGGGGGAGATGGGGAGAGAAAGAGAGCGAGAGCGAGAGCGAGAGAGAGAGAGAGAGAGAGAGAGAGAGGGAGTTTGTGTGCGTGTTTGTTTTAGGAAGAGATGCCTTGTTGGAAGGAAAATCCATCTGGTTCAGTTCCAAGCTGGGAGAAAAACACTGGAAACAATATGGAGGCTGATCGGAAAGTTGGTTTATTAAACAGAACCCACAAAGACAGTCCTGGGTCAGCTGAACAACTGGTTGAATGAGTGGATGGATCTTTATAGGTTTCTGTGACTTTGAAGTTTGATCTGTTCTGGGGGTGGTGCAATGAAGTGGCTTGTGTTCCTATTGTGGCTAATGACTTTCATCCTGTGTTGGATTTTGGGTGAGGGGCTGGTTTCTAATGCTACCATTCTGCCTTTGTTAGTTGGAGTTTCGAAATATCCTATCTTGAATGGATTTCTGCCTGCAGCATTTGTTTTGCTTATGAATAGAGTTATCTAGATAGTTGTCTTCCTCTTTCAATAAGCGCTTTGTCGCTTAAGTCTGCTGTGGGCTGTTAAGAAAGACTTAGGGGCCGCTTCCTGGTTCTAAAAATATGTTTTTCCATTTCTCCTTTAGGGAAATATAATATTCTGCCTTTTTAAATATTTCCCAAAATATTTCATTCTTCTGGGGTGGGGGTGGGGGCTTCCCACAATATAGAAGCTGATCAGATTTCTGGTTGAAGGTATTCCAATGCACAGGTGTAGCAACAACTACTAAACGATACTGTTCTCTTCCTAAAAGTGGTGTACCATTAGCGTGCCTCCCAGATTATACAAGTTGGGCAGTCAAAACTGGTTGGAAGAGGCGATTCTGCAAATACTTCAGTGCCAAGTCATGTAGAACATTACGGTTAAGATCAGCATCTTGAATTGTGCTTGGAAGTACATGGTATGCTTGACAGTGAGATCTGCCTTTGAAATTAATAATAATCCATAAACAGTTTGAGCAAACAAAGAGAGAGCCAAAAAGCTGGAGCAGAGAATCAACCAAAACTGAGTATATAGCATTGAATGGAAATGAAAGTAACTCACCCACATTAGTAAATAAACTTAAATAAATAAATAAATAAAAGTGATAATAGGCATCTTGGGTGTAATCCCCCAAAAACTGAAGCACCACTTGAACTCTATTGGCATTGACAGAAACACCATCAGTCAATGGCAAAAGGCAGCTTTAGTTCAAACAGTTTACATCCTGTGCAATACTTTTAACAACGTCAAACAACAACATCTGCCTATTCCAGATCCTTGCAAAAGACTTGATAGTTGGGTAAAAATGCCAAAACCAAACTATACATCTGGTTGTGCAGTGAACCATAATAATGAACAAAAATTGCCTTCTGCTTCCTATTTTCCCAGATTATTTTAGACTTTATTGGTAGGGGTAGGGTCCATAACTCTGAATCCATAGCTTAATTTTCTTCAAGTACCCACTGTCTATGGCAGCCTTTAATCCAAACTTTTGGAGATGAAAGTGTTTTAACTTCTTCTCTCCTTAAACCCATCCCTACCCCTCACTGGGGAAGAGTATACTGTGCCTTAAAGATATTTAAAGGCCACTTAAAAAGATGGAAAGATTCAATGCTACCCTCAATGGAGGAATGGCTGGTGAAATCTCAGATATTGCTGAAAAGAATAAATTAACCTTTTCACTTCTTTGATTAGAGAAAAGATACTATCTACACATAATGATGCCTGGAAAGCTCTTATGGATTCTTTTGCTAAAAATGGGGAGGGGGGGAATGAGCTTGTGATTTAAGGCTTTGATGATTAGATTAAAACACAAATATTAAGATGTATCCATCTTTGTAAAATGTTACAATTTAATTGTACTTATAATCGCTGTGAAGTACATTTTAGTGTTTTTCATCTTAGTATTTCTTTCTTTTCTTGCACTTTTTAACTTTCTCTTTGCTTTGTTTTCTCTTTTCTTCCTTACTTTATATTAGATTGTATTAGTTTTTAATCTTCTTTTTAAAAATTTAATAAAAATGTATGAATATTTAAAGTCCACTTAAAACATACAGGTCGCTGAAGCCATTATAGGACTTCAAAATCTGCAATAATTATGCTACTGCAAGCATATACAGCATCCTCTGTATAGTTTAATAAATACCTTGTTTTGGTTTTTTGATATTGATTTGGACAATATAGGGGAAGGACTTTTCTCTCTATTGGTTAATCTACTGGAATACTGTATTTTATGTCTTGAAGAAAGACTGATTAAAAGGAAAAAAATCTTTGAGGTAGGATGGAAAAGAGCCTTGGTAGCACAGTGGACTAAAGCACTGTTATTAACATCTGCTGCTTGCAATTACTGCAAGTTCAAATCTCGCCAGGCTCAAGGTTGACTCAGCCTTCCATCCTTTCTAAGGTAGGTAAAATGAGGACCCAGATTGTGGGGGCAATAAGCTGACTTTGTAGAAATATACAAAAGTATGAAGGCTATTGCTTAACACATTGTAAGCCGCCCTGAGTCTCCGGAGAAGGACGGCATATAAATTAAAGCAAAAAAAAAAAAAAGAGGAGAAGGAGAAACCACTAAGAAAATTTATAATTTGTTAAAAATATTAACAAATGTATATATTACAAATGTAATATATAAAAATATATTTTAAGATACACACACACATATAATTATTAATAAAGTCTGTAAGCATAATCTGAAAAAGAACAATTTCAGAGTTATTATTCAATCATTGTTTTTTAGCTTGTTTTAACTTTTTATAATTTTAATCCATTTTAAAATTTATAATCATTGAATGTTTATTTTATTATGACGTAAGCGGCTCAGAGTCACATTAGCCACAAGAGGGGTGGCGAATACATTTAATAAACAAACAAACAAACAAATAATTCCAGTGGATTGGGCTTGCCCTTTAGATTGGAGGAGTATCATATAAACAGTGGAAGTTTTCAGTTTTATGAAAAAGAAAGGCTAAAATAGGATGAGATTTTTTCAAAATCTAGCTGAACAATTTCTGACAGAACAGCTACTTTAGATATTGGTACTTCCAGGGGTAGGAAGAAATATCCTTCTGGGTTCAGTTCCAAGTGGAGAAAAAAGCCACTGGAAAGATGGTGGCTGCTTGGAAAGATGGATTTAATGGTGGACAGGATCACATGCCATAATGATGTTGGGTGAAGAAGGAAAAAAGGGAAGGGATGCTGAGAGTGCCTGGGTTTTATGCCCTCTCTGGGCTTTTGAATTTGAGCTTGTATTCTGATTGGTTGTCAGACTCCCATGGGGTCATGCAGGGGCAACTCTGTAGGCTGTCCTGAGTCCTAAGCTTGGTTGACTCTTGCTGGATGATGATGTAATGAAAGGGCTTTGGGATTCCTATTATGGCTCTGCCTGAAAGAGGTAGATCTTTGTTACGTAGATTAGACTGGCCCAGGCCTTAATGGCCCATTGACAAAGGTGGGGGGGCTGAGTTTCTGCCTCCCTTTTAGGGGAAATATTCTGCCCTTTTAATATTTCCTAAAATATCTCATCTTCCTAGGAGAGAGGTGGGTGCTAACTTCCTACACAGGAAAAAAAAAAGATTTTAGTCTTTTCACTTGCTCTAGAATTTCAGCCAGACAGACATTGAACTGACAAGACAGAAACGCTAACTACGTGACTACGAATAATCTTACTGCTTTTCATTAAATTAAAGCTGTCAAGAGACTTTTCACAATTCTCCACTGGATGTATTCTGTTCTTAACAGTATCTGATATCACGCTTACATTAACAGCAGTTTTAACATATAAGGTACAGACAAATATCTTTCTCCGTCTTTATCAAAGTTGTAGCAGATGAGGGAAGTGGCGGAAAATTTTCTTTCTTCAGGGCCATCCAAGCAATCATCAATCAAATGTCTTCCAACAGCACAATGAAAGATTTGATTCATTTGTTTGAGGTTTCAAAAAGAGCAACCAAATTAAAGAATAAATAAATCCACAGTGGATAATTTTAATAATGAAACACAGGGACTACTGTATATAAACAAAATTTACCTGTGCAACTGATGATAAGGAAAATATTTGATAGTTACCCCATTGTAACTTTGTTTTCAAAGCTGGTTCTCCTATAGTTTTGGCTATAATAACCCTTTATAAAAAATAGCCTTCCATGTTGCAACATTTATTAATTATTAGTGGTAAACCACACAGAATCGATGGGAATCAGGGGGTATATGACTTTAAATAATAATAATAACAACAATAGTAACATCGTAGAATTCATGTTGTCTTATCAGGGAATCAAAAATTCTGTTGCTACTTGTCTCTTACTTTGCAATGAGAATGATATGGAATTCAAATCCTGAAGATGGAAACGATGAGGTTGGAAGAAGAGAGTTGATTTGTTGTGGATTTAATAAGACAAACACAACTTTTGGGTTGATCAGAGACAGATTTTATATATTGCGCAATAGGTTCAAGGCTCTGTACATGAAGCGTTGAACAAAGACAGGAATTAGGTACAATGGTTTTATACCCTTCTAGACAAAGGATTCTTTTGAAGTCAGCAGTTCATATGGTCCTATACATTTATCAATTTTAATTGACATTACAGAGTTTCTTTGCAAAACAATCATAATTCTTTTTGTAGATTACTGAAGCATATCTTTTATCTTTTGACGATGGACAACTTTTAACTCATGTGGATCCCCTTGACCTAACCAACCTTTAAGCTGTATGTTATTAGAATGTTCCTTTCTTCTGACAACTTAGAGGCCTCCTAGAGGAACCAAAAGGACCTTGGCTGAGTTTGTACTCTTTCCAACCGGATGCATTTCTTTTTAGAATAGAGTGAATAGAAAGTTATCCAGTGGTCATCCATCAGAGCCCGCTTCATTACATTATTCCCCCCTCTGAAAGTTTTTCAATGCAGAAACTTTCACTATTCTCATATAAGTTTAACTTCTGAGTATACAAGATTCCAATAAACAAATCTACCATATATAGGGTCTAACAAAAGATAATTAATAAAAATAAAGGATAGGTAGTTCTTGATTGTTTTTCTACTCTCTTGATTCTTGGGGAGATTCTCTACCTTTTTCTACAGGTTCCATTTCCTCATATGGGTCTGCCTCAGAATCTTTATGTTCTTCCACAGGATATGGACCAAGTTGATTAAGAAAACGTTCTATCAAAGCTAGTTCCTTTTCAACTTGAATCTCCTTTACTGTTCTTATTTATAGATGTTTCAGCATAGGGATTGCACAAGGAATAAAAGCTAGGCCTGCCACAGCCATATTAATTCACCCGGATCCAGACAACCAAGAAAACCACATGTCAGTTGTTTATAACCTCTGACCTATCTTGGAAGCCCTATCCTGCAATTCCTTGGCAATTTCTCTGACCACACCTGATTTGTTACATGTTCCTGTCCAGTTTGTTGGTAAACACAAATATGCATCCTTTCCACATAAGAAGATTTATGGAAAAGGCATGCACTCAGTAGTTCCTTGCATTAGTCCAGACCCCTAAGTCCCTGCCACAAACATTCCTGCCAGTGGTTGCAATGGGACTTCCAGTGAGAGGTCCTTCTGTTTATCTCTGAGAATTGGTCCTTCAAAAAACATATCGAGAGGTAGTATTTCCAGGTGGAAAAAGAATACACAAATCTAATTTGGACTTCAAGTTGAACCAGAGTGGAAATTCTGAAGGTTGAAACAGTCTTGGACAGATTCCATCCACCCCACTTTCCCTTCTTAAAGTTTATTTCTGGTAGCCTTTGTTCTAACCCAGAGTTGTGGTTTGACAGGAACAGCATGATAAGATGTAGGGCTAGCAGATAAACATAACCAGCATTTCTGACCTAGGGTAGGGTCATACTGATTAACAAGATCTTGACTTAATTCCAAAATCCGTGATATATAGTCTCCTCTATGCAATTGTTGTAGAGGCCCATTTTCCTTATCTATTCCCCCCTCAGATGAGAATGTCAATAGTGCAACCTTAGGTGGTGGAGTTGACTTAGGTCTAAAGTAAGAACCCCGTGCATAGACAATGCATTTTTGGTGGTAGCGAACTTGACCTAAAGTGTCTCCACTTGGGGAATCAATGTTCATCTTATGTTCACTTGAGAGTCCTAGTGCGAATAATGTCCAAAGCCATAAGCAAATCATAATCAACTATGGTGTGAAGCTCACTATGTCAGGGAAAGGGTTAGTGGTGCATGTGGTTTGGGAAACAGGAGTAGCAATAAAAATCCTAGGTCTACCACAAAAACGTTCCTTATATATGTAAAACAAAATTACTAGCAAAATTAGAAAAACAAGTACCCACAAAATGTACTCCCAAACTTCTAATAACATTAGCATGTGTAAGAAAGTGTTATATTAAAGCTAATAATATGTATATGTACAATGTGAAGGCAGTTGTCCTCTTTACAAATCTTCCGCCGTGCGTTGAGAATCAGCTTCCGGAGTGATTCAACAAGGCTGATGGTCACCTGGTATCAGTCTCATCCAGTGGATCCAGGATCATCCTCCTAAGATCTTAAAAACACAATTACAAAACCAATACATCTGGGCGAGTGCGCAAAGGAATCTGAGCAGTTGTAGTCCTTTTCAGTTGGGAAACAGCATAGGCAACCACTGAATCCTAAGAAAGAAAAAAATACAAAAATAGTCCAGATGAATGCTATTCCCACTGGTGGCTGGATCCTTTGGATCATCAACTTCACTGGATTTCCTTGATGAGATTAAGCCCGTTCACTTGGGGTCTAACTTCCGTCCAGTTTGGATTAACATCCAATCATCGTGGTGGAATTTGTGGACTGGAAACTTCAAAGGCGATGTTTGGGCTAATAGTCCTTGTTTCCTAAAAACTTCAAAATATCTGGACAGGTTATACACATATTGTTTCAATACTTTGTCACTGGTTTCCAAGGAAGTGATGCATATGCTTCCTGTAGTGAAAACTACTCCAAACAACAGTTCATATGATGATAATCTGTCTAGGTTGGGTAAAACTCTTGACACCACTGTTGCTGTAGCATTACTGCAGATAAAAGCTGCAACCCACCCTGTGAGGTGGTTCACTATGACTAATAAATATTTTACACTCCCCACTTTTGGTAATTCTGTAAAATCCACATGAATACATTGAAATGATCTTAAAGCTGGTGATACATCTTACACATCTGTTGTTTTCTGACAGCATGTTCATTCACCTTTTTACAAACCAAACATTTGTTTATAATTGATGTTACTAAAGGATATATCCCAATACAATCATAGCTTAGTTTAAAAGTTCATGTACGATAGCTTGAAGTCCCCAATGACTCCACCCATATTTTGCCAAATGATGTCCAGAGACTAAGGGTTACAATGCATTAAGCAATAGCCATCATAAAGTCAGCTTATTGCCCCCCACAAACTGGGTCCTCAATTCACCTACCTTAGAAAGGATGGAAGGCTGAGTCAACCTTGAGCCTGGTGAGATTCGAATTTACAGTAATTGCAGACAGCTGGTGTTAAATTACAATGCATTTATCCACTGAGCTATCCAGGCTCCCTGTCCATAGAGCTTAATTTAATGAATGCAATTCAAAGGTTTGAGCAGACCAATTTCGAGGCAATTTGTCTCCAGGGGGTATCCCTCCAAATCTGGTCTTATTTTTGTATGGAGACCAATTATTTCAACACCATAATGTTCTCATCCAAGGTGATCCATTGATCTGGTATTGGTTAAGAACTGTGCTTGATTCAAATTGAAATCTGCAGGTTAAAATCAAATCTGTCTGCTGCATTAAAATTGTTTTATTTTTGTTTAGAATTTTGAATCAGATAACCACCACTGAAGGATAGTTCTGACTTGATGTGGGGTGTTTACAATGAGGGCTCCCCCAAAGGTCAATTTCCTACTTTCTGAGCCAACACCCCTCGTGCAATTCAATTTGTGTGTGTGTGTGTGTGTGTGTGAGTGTGTGTGCCTACAAAGAGACTGAATGGCTTTTCCAAATTCGGCAAACCCAATACAGGAGCCCTGGTTAAAGCCTGTTTCAAAATTTTCAAGGCTTCCTCTTTCATGTCCCTCCCATTTCAAACTCCAAGATCCAGATTCAATTAATTTTGCATAGAATTGTCTTAATTCTTGCTTGTTTATAGATGGAGGCGGAGACGCTACCCCTCCTTTCTATCAGGAGTGATTTTTTTTTTCTGTGGGGGGGGAAGTCTTTCCCTTTAAAGATTGCTGAAAGGCAGAGCTTTCCCCGTCCTGAATTCAAAACTCCTGGAATTAGTTTTATTGTTCCTAGTAAGGCAAGCAAGAAACAAACACATCTTTTATTCTTCCTTTTGTTGTGGAAATTAAGGCAGCATCTCAGTTTCTTAATGGCCCATTGGTAAAGGTGGGGGCTGAACTCTGCCGGAGTTTCTGCCTATTTTCTTTAGGGGAATTTTCTTGTGCTTTTAATATTGAGCTTCTCAAATCTTCCAACACTCCCTTCACTGATTAAGTGTATTCAAATGCTTTGTTCACTTAATCTGATCTCTGTCAACGAAAAACACCACTTCTCTTCAGATCACCACTTCTCTCCTACTTCTTAGCACTTCCACATTTCAATCTGCCAACTTCCATAACTTTCCAAAAACAAATCACATACCTTCTCCTTTCCATCAATTCTACTTTCTCTAACTCCTTCTTATTATAACATTCAATTCCTCCTACCACTGCCATCCTGATTTCCAAGCCAGCACAAGTCTGTGTAGACAAACTTAAAGGCAACTTTCTGACTTCCCTTAAAACTTCATCTCTTCCTTCAACTACTGTATATCCCTCTATAAACAAATGAGCTCCTCAGCACCAATTATCTAATCTCCCCGCAAACTGAAGTGAACAAAAACAAGCATACTCTCGAGGCAGAATCCAACATTTTAGACAAAAATGCCACTGAATCTCTCCTACCACACATCGCAATTTCCAATTCATCTCTGTGACAATTCCCAAAAAGGGCAGTAACTTGTGCTACTAGCAAACAAACAAATAAACAACAAACAAACATACAAACGAACAAACGTGCCATCTGTTAAGGATGCAGAATGCACGCAGACATAAAAAACATTTAAGAAAGACAGCTTCAAAAATAAAACAATAGTAGATTAAAAAAATCTTTCAAAATAATTTCTTTGAGATAGAATAAAAATAAGAATAAAAATAATTTTATTTCTATACCATCCTTCTCCCGAAGGACTCAAGGCAGTGTACAGCCTATTTTGTTTAAAAAAAAAAACAACAACACCAATTTAAAATAATTAAAAATATTAAATGGATTCGGCTCAATTTAAAACCTCAGAAATTTAAAACATCTGATTTAAAATTATGTTGCTAACCCAGCCTGGCGAAACAACAGGATTCTGAGTACAGGTTTAATGAAGCGTTTTTAAACCTCCAAAAATTTCCAGAAAAAATAAAATCAAAATTGTATTCAGAGCAGAAAAGTTTTCATATGCAAATTAAAGAGACCTAGCAGCAACAGCATTAGCCGATCACCCACTTCCCCCTTCTTTTTCTGGCTGCTCCTCTGAGAGAAAAAAAAATGGTTAAACCGTAGCCCCCCCCTCTTTCGTGCCTCTCATCTCCCAGGGGAAAAAAGGAGGGGGTGAGAGAAAGGAAAAAAGTTAAAAGGAACTGTTTCTCTCTTACAAAGGAAAAGAGGGGGGGAAGAGGGAAAAAATGTACAGCATGCAAGGAAGCCTCGCTTCTCTCTTCCATTCAGCATTCTTACAACAAAGCAACACAGTATTATTACTATACTAACATTAGTATTTCTCTAATTTCTCACTTTATCAACACACAGGCTTTTCATATTTGTACTGCAATCAACTTCTTGTTTAAACCAATTTCACATACAAAAAATCCCACTTCATGCAAACCAACCATTACAATAATCTCAAATATCTCTTACAGCCTCAAGCACAAATCATCTCACTTTGCTGGCAGCCACACATATCACAATCAATTAAATTCCATTCAAATTTACACACTATCATTATATATATACATATATATTTAACAGAAATCACACCAAATTGATCAAATCATATCTGTTTTCCCATTTAGACAGGCTTCACCTTTTTAACTGCCTGCTAAACCCCGGGAGGGAAGAACAGTAAACTCTGGCTGTTTAAGAATGTCAGTTTATCAGAAAATTTATAACACTGCAATTAGTTCTTCTCTTACCACACATAAGATTACACATAATACTTGGTACTTAATTTCAACAATTAAATACTTAATTCCAGAGACTTCAGCACGCCAACTGGTCTCTCAGGAGATTGATCAGATCTCACTCTTCCACCCTTTTAATAGGTAGGTACCTCTAAACAGAGAGACTTTAACTCTCTAATTTATACTTACCTGTTTTCTTTCTTTCTTTCTTTCTTTCTCTTTTTTTCTTTTTTGTATTTTTGTTGAGTCTCTGTTGTCTGATCAACCTTCAAGGATTCTTGACTGGCCTGTCTTCGTCAGCGGGTTTACGGCACCTCCTCACTGAATCTCCATGGACTTCAAAGGAGTCCTAATGGCCGGCCAGTGGATTTTCCTTGGGGAGGCGTCGATTCCCACTGAGGCAGGCTGTCTGGTAGAACAAAAGTTCTCTGCCTTGTAGTCCCATCTGCAGGGTGCCATAAATGTTGTGGATTTAATAAGACAAACACAACTTTTGGGTTGATCAGAGACAGATTTTATATATTGCGCAATAGGTTCAAGGCTCTGTACATGAAGCGTTGAACAAAGACAGGAATTAGGTACAATGGTTTTATACCCTTCTAGACAAAGGATTCTTTTGAAGTCAGCAGTTCATATGGTCCTATACATTTATCAATTTTAATTGACATTACAGAGTTTCTTTGCAAAACAATCATAATTCTTTTTGTAGATTACTGAAGCATATCTTTTATCTTTTGACGATGGACAACTTTTAACTCATGTGGATCCCCTTGACCTAACCAACCTTTAAGCTGTATGTTATTAGAATGTTCCTTTCTTCTGACAACTTAGAGGCCTCCTAGAGGAACCAAAAGGACCTTGGCTGAGTTTGTACTCTTTCCAACCGGATGCATTTCTTTTTAGAATAGAGTGAATAGAAAGTTATCCAGTGGTCATCCATCAGAGCCCGCTTCATTACATTAGATTGAAAGGACAAGAAACCAAAATGGGCACGTGTTTTATCTAAATCAGATCTAATAACATTTCTTACTGTTTCTCTTCTCCTTTTTCCTTTGATATCAAGTGTCATCTGCCTCATCAGTGGAGAAATTACTAGTAATACTGTAGGAAGTTAGCACCCACCCCTCTCCTGGAAGAGTGAAATATTTTAGGAAATATGAAAAAGGCAGGATATTATATTTCCCTGGGATAAGCATGTTTTGAAGCAGCTCCCATCTTCCTGCCCCCCACCCTTTGTCAATGGGCCATTAAGGCTTGGGCCAGTCTATTCTACATAACAAAGATCTACCTCCTTCAGGCAGAGCCATAGTAGGAATTGCGAAAGATAGGATTAGCCCTCTACACAATAGCAACAGAAACTAACACAATGGGACCCATCTAGACGAGGCTCACCACATGGCACCTGGGAAGATTGCATCAGCCAGCAAGACCCCCACCCCCTGGGAGTCTGACAACCAATCAGGATACTCTTTCGTGGCCCCAAGAAATGCAGAGCCAGAGAGAGCATAAAAACCCGAGGATTTACTGTATCTGCCCTTTTCTGTTCAGGAACTCAAGCCATGTGATCCTGTCCACCATTAAACCATCTTTCCAAGCAGTCTCCATGTTTCCAGTGTCTGTTTCCCCACTTGGAGCAGAACCCAGAAGGATGTTTCTTCCAACAATACTTTCAAGCCTTATTACTAGGCTGCATAAACAGAGGGATAGAATCAACATCACGTGAATTGTTAATACCACTTTATAATGCCTTGGTAAGGCCACACTTGGAATACTGCATTCAGTTTTGGTCGCCACAATGTAAAAAAGATGTGGAGACTCTAGAAAAAGTGCAGAGAAGAGCAACTAAGATGATTTAGGGGACTGGAGGCTAAAACATATGAAGAACGGTTGCAGGAACTGGGTATGTCTAGTTTAATGAAGAGAAGGACTAGGGGAGACATGATAGCAGTGTTCCAATATCTCAGGGGCTGCCACAAAGAAGAGGTAGTCAAGCTATTCTCCAAAGCACCTGAAGGCAGGACAAGAAGCAAAGGGTGGAAACTAATCAAGGAGAGAGGCAATTTAGAATTAAGGAGAAATTTCCTGACAGTTAGAACAATCAATAAGTAGAACAACTTACCTCCAGAAGTTGCAAATGCTCCAACACTGGAAGTTTTTAAGAAGATGTTAGATAACCATTTGTCTGAAGTAGTGTAGGATTTCCTGCCTAGGCAGGGGGTTGGACTAGAAGACCTCCAAGGTCCCTTCCAACTCTGTTATTCTATTCTATTCTATTCTATTCTATTCTATTCTATTCTATTCTATTCTATTCTATTCTATTCTATTCTATTCTAATATTCTACAGTAACAGTAAAGAGTTGGAAGGGACCAACTAGTTCAACATCCTGCTCAGATAGGAGACTTATACTATTTCTGTTCAGTCTCTCTTTAAAAGCCATCAGGGATGGGGCACCCATGACTTCCAAAGGCAATTTGTTCCACTGGTTGATTGTTCTCATGGTTAGGAATTTTCTCCTTAGTTTTAGGTTGCTTCTATCCTTGATTAGTTTCCATCCATTGTTTCTTGTCTTGCCTTCAGGCACTTTGGTAAATAAATCGGTCCCCTCTGCCTTGTGGCAGCCCTTCAAGTATACGAAGATTGCTATTATGTCATCCCTGGTCCTTCTTTTCACTAGACTAGGTATGCCCATTTCCTGCAATCGTTCTTCGTATGTTATAGCTTCTAAGGCCCCCAATCATCTTTGTTGTTGTTCTCTAAACTCTTTCCAAAATGTCAACATCTTGAGATTTCAATATTATATTTTATTGAATATTATATTGAATATTAGACTTAGAATAACTTTATTGTCACTTAGAATGTACACTAATCAACATACTTCATAAATTTCATAAAATGAAATTTCATTGCATACAGCTGTTGGAAGAAATATCCTTCTGGGTTCTGTTCCAAGTGGGGAAAAAAACACTGGAAACATGGAGACTGCTTGGAAAGATGGTTTAATGGTGGACAGGATCACATGGCTTGAGTTCCTGAACAGAAAAGGGGCAGATACAGCGAGTCTCCAGGTTTTATGCTCTCTCTGGCTTTGAACTTCCTGGGGCCCAGAAAGAGTATCCTGATTGGTTGTCGGACTTCCAGGGGGTGGGGGTCTTAGCTAGCCCTGCTGGCTGATATAATCTTCCCAGGTGCCATATGGTGAGTTTCTGTCCTAGATGGGTCCCATTGTCTTGCAGATGAGATCCATTGACAAAGATTGAGTTTCTGCCTCTGACCCATTAACAAAAGTGTGTGGGTGGGTGGGGGGGGGGAGGCAGGAAGCTGCTTTGTCTTTAAAACATGTTTCTCCATTTCTCATCCAGGGAAATATAATATTCTGCCTTTTTCATATTTCCTAAAATATTTCATTCTTCCAGGAAAGGGGTGGGTGCTAACTTCCTACACCGCTCTCAAAGGGTCATTACCTCTAATATACACTACATAAACAAGACAAAATAAATAAGTACAAAATTATGCATATACCCACATATATTATATAGTGAGATTTCAATATTCTCTTAGGCCAAGGGATCATGATATACTTGAGAAAGTGGGGCAGGATTAGCTCAATGTGATAACTTTAAGCAAGTTATTATGCACATCAAAACAAATAGAAGTTTTAATAGGTTTGGTGTTGTAGGAAGTTAGCACCCACCCCTTTCCTGGAAGAGTGAAATATTTTAGAAAATATGAAAAAGGCAGAAATATGAGAAGCATATTTTACAGACAAAGCAGCTCCCACCTTCCTGCCCCCCACCCTTTGTCAATGGGCCATTAAGGCCTGGGCCAGTCTACTCTACATAACAAAGATCTGCCTCCTTCAGGCAGAGCCATAGTAGGAATTGCCAAAGATGGGATTAGCCCTCTACACAATAGCAACAGAAACTCACCACATGTGACCTGGGAAGCACATGTGACCATCAGCCAGCAAGGCCCCCACCCCCTGGGAGTCTGACAACCAATCAGGATACTCTTTCGTGGCCCCAAGAAATGCAGAGCCAGAGAGAGCATAAAAACCCGAGGATTTACTGTATTTGCCCCTTTTTCTGTTCAGGAACTCAAGCCATGTGATCCTGTCCACCATTAAACCATCTTTCCAAGCAGTCTCCATGTTTCCAGTGTCTGTTTCCCCACTTGGAGCAGAACCCAGAAGGATGTTTCTTCCAACAGTGTGTTGCAGGAGGAAAGCCACTAAATTCCACATTGTGTCACATAGCTGATGTGCAACTGATAACTAGGAAATGGGTGATGTAAAAAACATCTTGGAACACCTTTTTTTATTACTGCTTTAGAATAAGTGCATCTTATCTCTGGTTGTTTATTGTTGAGATATCCTTGATTGTGCGCACACGTGTTGAATGGCGTGTGTTCCAGTTCAGTTGAAACAGATTTGTATTTGCTGCTTTGATTGACATAAAGATAATTAGGATCGTAGTTCATTGTCTGGTGAAATGACAATGCAGCTGGTATTTCACCGTAACTATTTTGCTTCTTTAAAAAGAAAAAGAACTTTCATGCTTTGTTATCAGTAATTCCCTGTGAAAGCAGTGTGGTTATGAAGCAGCAGTAATGAATTTATTTGCCTTATTAGAACCCTTTGAACATTATTCCTTTAATTTAAACTTGGAGATAAAGTTTAAGGTTGTAAAATTGCCATCTGCGTAGGCCGAGGTTTTAATCTTACTGCTATAAGAATTCGAACTTTGGGGGGTGGGGGGGTGTCATATGATGAATTATTTTGTTACTGGAACACAGTGCAAATCAGAAAGGGGGTGGGGAAGAGCCAGCATTTCATATCCTTGAGTTTCAATTCTCAATGGATTTCTACCCCTTGATTTATTGTTAGCTATTGGGCTATGAGAATGCTTCTGTTGAATTTTAGAGATGCTGGGAGATAAAACAGTCCTGAGGAATAAGCAGGAAACATGAAGATCTTTTTCATTAAAGGTGAGAAAAAAACTTTTTCCCCCCTCTTTTGCTTCCAGCCTCTTTCTACACCACTGATATTAGACTCTCATTATGCTATGCACCCATCCACACATACCTTCTTTTTTTTTTAGCAATTTACCCCGTATTTCTGTTGCCTGTCTATGTGCATAACTGAACTGGTGGTTTTTCTAGGCTGTATCATTATTACACTGGAATTACCTTTAGCGTGGGGAGGTTCCCCACATTTTGACTGATTTAATATTAGGACTACAATTGAATGGGGAATGGATTTTATTGATTTGGGACAAAGGAAGCAGTGGCGCTTAGCAATTCTAAATCTTAAACTAATGTTGTTTAGACCATATTTAGCCTAACGACAAAAATACACAATAGTCATGATAATTACTTGGTTCAATCCTAAAGCTAAAATATACATAATCTTTAATACTACATAGTTGAAGTTTGGAGATTTTCAGTCTTACGTGTCGATTTTCTTCTGTATTCTTCTCCAGCAGTGCTACAAAAATAAAATTAAAATAATCTCCACTGAAATTAATTAAGAACCTCTCAGGGGTGGGTTCTACTTACCTTTACTACCGGTTCACAGCGGGGCCATGAGTGCGTGTGCTTGCTTTGCTCTCATGCGTGCGTGCACTTCTGCGAATGCGCAGAAACGTTTTGATGATGTCGGGGTCAGTGGGGGGAGCCTCCCGCCGGTTTTACTACCGGTTCTATAGAACCGGTGCGAACCGGGGGCAACCCACCACTGGATCCTCTGGAGCAGGACTGTCAAACTCATGCCCCGCAGCCCAGATGCGTCACGCGCTGGCCACGCCCATACCTGGTTTAACGAAGGGGAAAAAAGTCCCAATATGTCACATGATGCTGCTGTGACAACACAAATTTGACACCGCTGCTCTGGAGCATCTAGTCTTTGAGAACAGTGGATAGTTTAAACTGAGGTTTGATTACAAACCTACATAATTATTCATGACTCATGATTGTTTAGTTAAAACTTCCCAATTCCAGATGTAACAAGGCACACCAATTTGTAAAAAAAGTGTGTGCACAGCCATGTCAGAAGAAAATGAGCCAAGGCAATCTGTGACTCTCTAAACCAGAGCTAAATTAAATTATGGTTTAAAAGAGTTTTCCCCATCTGGAACTCTTCAGATATTGAGCCCAGAAAGCCCACGAGGACCAATCAGTATGGCCAGTGATCAGGGATGAAAGAGTTGCTGTTCAAAACATTCCCAGAACATTAGGGAATGGGAAAGTTGGTATAAGATTTATATGTCAGGCAATCTGTATTTTCTACATGTGCAAAAGTTGCAAAGAGCAAGAGGAGGGGAAAAAAATCAGATAAGGTGATGGCAGAACATGAAGCTTGAATTCACCCAGAAGGAATTTCCAATGTAATATTAAGGCATAGTAATAGCATGAGTTCAAAGTTTGTGTTCAGAGGTAGGATTCACTTACCTTCCCTACCGGTTTGCAAATGTGAGCGCACACGCCAACTCTGCGCATGCGCATGGCCTTCTGCGCATACGCAGTAGTCACGCATTACATCCGGGGGGTGGGTGGAGCCTCCCGCAGTCACCGCTACCGGTTCGTGTGAGCCGGAGAGAACCGGCTGAATCCCACCACTGATTGTGTTGAGATTTTAATCATCCAGTGGGAAATTTCATTGTGTTTTTAGCATTCTCTCTCAACAGGGAAGTCAGTACCTATTATAAACATGATCTATGCAACAATTACCTAGATACATTATTTTATTCAGATGAGGTTCTTCTGGAATGTATTACCTGCAACTGTATACTGTATATCCAAGATTAAATTCTCAATGTATAAAGCATTTTAATGGATGGCATCACTACTAGACTTGTGAAATTACATATGACATGATCATAGTTACTGGTTGTTTGACTTTAATTAATAATTTGTATCTGTCACTATTTTCCTTTTCTTGAGATCTTTCATGGTCCTGCTTATTTGCTCAAGCTTTGAATGGATGCTTTGTTCATCAAATAATTGGTACAAAGATGCCTTTTTGATGTTGCTTTAGCAAACAAAAGAATCCCCTCACTTCTAGAAGCAAAGTGCTCTCGTTGCTTTACTTCACCTTGTTTTTGGCATCTTTCCGCACAATGAGAAGTACTTCATCAAAGGGAATTATGTTGATTGCCAACCTTGTTAAGAAGGAGAATTTTATTGGTTGTGTGTCCCAAAGTACTTGGGAAGGGTGAAGCCATGCCACATCAGCTGATCTTAGAAATTATGCATATGCAAAATAGACAGCCTGTGCCTTATTTCAGACATATAAACATAGAATGACCAGGAGAGGGGGAAAAAACAAACCAGGGGGAATAAGAGCTACTTCTGACTTCCTGCTGGCTTCCCCATTGAATTTCCTTGTGGGGAGCTGGCAGCGAGCAACAGAAATCCTTCTTTCCTTCTTTCCTCCATCCCTCCCTCCCTTCCTTTCTATTTTTTCCCCTGGATCTTTAATCCTCATTTCAACATAGTTTATTTTACCATTAAAAAATTGGCCCTCTTAAAATACAATAGAATACTGTATATAAATCTATAGCTTAATCTTATTATTGCAAAGTTTATGGTTTGAAAAATATTTGTTTTAAATAATGTAAACCCAGTGAATCAGTTTGATTATTATTGTGGTTTAAAATTGTTGTGGGAGATACCCAGAGTTTGGTAAAAGACAGATGTCAATATAAATATTTTAAATAAATAAGTAAATAAATAGAAACAAGTTAATTTCAATCAGGAAGCTTGTACCTAATAAATTTTCCAGGTAGAGGGTTGTTGTTTTTTTTGTAAGTATCTAATGTAGTTCAAGATCCCGTCTTTTTATTTACCTACGTAGCAATTTTGACATGACAATTTATATTATTTGTGAATCACATTAGATATTTTAGGATAATTAAATGTTGTATGTTAAACTGAGACCTTAATGTAAATTGACAAACGGTGCTGCTAATTCATTGCTGCTTTTCTAGCAAAACAAATAACGCAGGATTTTTTTTTCCTAATGGAGATGAAGTGGCAGAAGCATTTGGTTCATCCATGCAACCTGTTTTGCTATGCTTTCACCCTGCCCTGGAGTACGGAGACGTCCCACCACAAAATTTAGCAATAACAATAGCAGTCGCATTGTAGACTTATATCCCACCCCATAGTTTTTTACCGCACTCTCTGGGTGGTTTACAATGTCAGCATATTGTTCCCAACAATCTGGGTCCTCATTTTTCCAACTTGGAAGGATGGAAGGCTGAGTCAACCTTGAGCCCATTGGGATCGAACGCCAGGCTGTGGGCAGAGTTAGCCTGCAATGCTGCATTCTAACCACTGCACCACCACAGCTCTTCAAAATTTACTGGGCAGTTGGAATAAAATTATGTAGAGTGGTTGCTGTTGCCAATAGAGTTGTACCATTTGATGAGGTAAAGGTGATTACTGGTAGTTTTCCCTGGCTAATATTGGAATGT
Organism: Pantherophis guttatus; assembly: GCF_059756535.1. NCBI lineage: Eukaryota > Metazoa > Chordata > Lepidosauria > Squamata > Colubridae > Pantherophis > Pantherophis guttatus. The sequence continues at coordinate 75,132,970 of NC_142068.1, read as the reverse complement.
CACCTATCATGCAAAACGCTATGACCAGGGGTGAAATCTACTTACCTTCCCTACTGGTTCGGAAGCGCATATATCGCGTGCAGCATGCTTTTGGTGCGCACCGCACATGCATGGGCAGTGAACCAGTGGCGATCTGCAGAGGATTTCACCACTGGTATATTCCCAGTTTAGGGACGTGGTGGTTGAGCTTGTTGATTTAAAAGTCGGCACTTCAGCGGTTTGAATCCCTAGTGCCGCATAACGGGGGTGAGCTCCTGTTAATTGTCCCAGTTTTGGCCAACCTAGCAGTTCGAAAGCACGTAAAAAATGCAAGTAGAAAAATAGAGTTGGGAACGACTAGCACATATGTGCAAGGGGAACTTTTACCTTTACCTTTACCTTTACCTTTACTTTTATATTCCCAGTTTATTGTCCCTCTGTAGCTTGATTGTCAGTGACTCTCTGTTGTGTTTCACTGAGGTTCCCCCTCCCCCAGCATCTTCTATCTGATCCTTTTAAAAATGAGATTTAAACTGAACCTAATATTTTATGCAAGCAGAACCCATGTTTTTCTATGGTTCTTCCACAAGTGCGTTTTTTTGGAGTCAAATATGGTTTTATGGCACACACATTGAAGTGGTTCTGGATATGAATTTTGCCGAGTTTGTTAGCAGATGGTTTGAGGCAAGAGGATTAAATCATTGCAAAAATGCAAACTTCACAAAAACACCTCCTGCTCCTATAAAAAAAGAATGACACAAATTGAACTGCGCTTGAGTGGGTTGCATTAAAAATTCATAGAAGCCATGTGGCGTTTGAGTAGGACTGCCAGAATTTTCAAAGGATTCCTAAGAAGTATCAAGAAGTTCAGATTATGCCAGTTTTGATTGACCCTGCTTTAAACATGTGTGTGTGTGTTTTAAAAAAGAAGGCTTCTCAGATTTCAACACACACACACACCCTTATACAGGACATAAGACCCTTTTTAAATAAAGGAAACAAAGATGGTTGAGTTTTCCTAACTGGGTTACTATAATCTGATTTAGTGATGTCTGAGAACTAATTCATGGAATTAGCAGACGAAAGCTACCATTGTTATATATCAGTTTAGTTATATCAAATGGTTACTGTGATAATAACCATTCAGAACATGCTTTTTTAACGCATGTTCTGAACTGCAAGAACTGTTCATAACTATATTTGCAAGACTAACAATAGAATACAGCTCTTTATATGCCTTCATGCGATGATAATCATTCCATTCTCATCTAAACAAATCGGGCTAGTCAACTTTACATGCTGTTGACATAAATTTCTCTTTTAATCTAAACTTACCTTTGGATAAATTTACAATTCTATGCTTTTTGTGTTAGAGATCATAGGATAACTCTTGATGAAGAGGAAAACCACTAGCAACTGAGAGAAGGTACTTCTTGGACAACAATACAGTTTTGCTAAAGATAAGGACTTAATAGATTTAATTCCCAGGATAGCAAGGAAAGAGAAGCAAGAACAATAAGGGGTAGGAGTAAAAAACACTAGCACACTACTATCTTCCTAATGGCTATCCTGGCCAATGTGAAGTGTTGTACTAGAGTTAATTTTTTTTTCTCACACAGATTCTCCTGTCACAGGCAGTAGCCAAGTTTCTCAAAGCTAGGCCTGAGGCAAACTGGGTTGGCCATGCATTCGGGGGTTTTTTTTGCAATGCAAAAAAAAAAAAAAAAAAAAAAAAAAAGAAAAGAAAAGAAAAAGAGGAAAAGTAGTTTACAAAGTTAGAAGCCACACTTTTCTTCCTTCCTTCCTTCCTTCCTTCCTTCCTTCCTTCCTTCCTTCCTTCCTTCCTTCCTTCCTTTCTTTTTTTTTCTTTCTTTCTTTCTTTCTTTCCTTCCTCCTTCCTTCCTTCCTTCCTTCCTTCCTTCCTTCCTTCCTTCCTTCCTTCCTTCCTTCCTTTCCTTCCTTCCTTCCTTCCTTCCTTCCTTCCTTCCTTCCTTCCTTCCTTCCTTCCTTCCTTCCTTCTTCTTTTTTAAAAAAATATGCATTTATTGTTTTTTAGGATTGTTAATTTAATTGGGATAATTTTATTTAAATTCATCCTTCCCTCTGCCCAGGAAATAGCTTTGGATTCCTCTGGGAGGAAAAGCTATATAGAAAATGAATGAAAGAATTAATTCATAATACCTGTTTTTGGTTTCTGGCTCTTCACTCGAGAGCATGAGCCCCAGCCAAGAACCGATAGAGGAAAAACTTAAATATCGAAGCCAATGTTCTCATTGTCTGATTGCGAATTTAATATATGGCAGTCCAATATGTCAAGGGTATTAGAAAACATACTTCCAGTGCGCAACAATTTTCTTCCAACATGTTAATTAGATGTGGTTGGGTAACTGCTGGATTCATTAAGTTTATATGTAATTGAAACCAAATAGAGATCGCGAACCTTGAAAGTTCTCTTTCGATTAAGGAGTAGCCATCAATTGTGAAAGCAAACTCTGTCCTTTTTGCTGGGGAAAGTTATTGCTCATGTTAGTCTCGGAGAATGGGAGATGCCCTCCGGCACCCAATAAGCCTCCTCTTTCTTTCGGTTTCAGAATAAAATTCAACCCTGCACAATTGGGCAGCCAGAAGGCCTGGAGGGGGAGAGAGAAATTGCTTCCCTTCCAGATCACGAGCTGTTTTCAGATCTAATTTTCTATTGATACAATCAGATTGAGTTCCTAAAGAGTGTGAGAACAAGGGAAAAAAATATTATAAAAAGTCATCCTTTTCCATGTTTTTTTTCCCCTTCTTTTTCTGAAAATGAAGGCCAAACTGAAGATGGTTCTCTGTAACAATCTCACTTCTATTCAGTTTTTTTCTTCTTTTCCAAGATAACTGTGCCTGTTATCGAACTCTTACTTTAAAATTAATTTCTGCTTGATCAGGCAGTCATTTGTTTCCCTTAAAAGCTGAGCCCATTGTTAATCGCTGCTAAATTTATTTAAATGAAACAAATAAGGCTCCCCTATTAATGAAATAACTTTGTTAAAGCTCAAAGGCAGAGGGCAGCAACATGCATTCCTCCAGATCCATTAATCTAGGAGTCCCATCATCCTTGATTGAATTAACTAGGATTACGGCAGCAGGACTTCAGGAAAATAGTTGGATGAGTCCATGTCAGCCATTTCTGCTGCAGTAGACATCGTCGATTTCATTCGTCTTTCCTTTTGCTCCCTTTTTTCGTTTGTTGTTCGAGATATGTCACATGAACGAAATCTTCAAACATTTCATTAATACTTTCGACAACTTTTATTAACCTTTTATACTCAGTCCTATATTCCAGATGTATCTTTCAGCAGATCCCGCTGCAACATCTACTTGTATAACTATACTTTCATGAGCTCCCTTCTTTTATTTATTTGTGACAAGATGTCTTAGCAGATCACCGTACAAAGAAGGATTTCGAATCGTTGTAGCTCAGGCTATAAGACTGTCAGCTCAGCACAAGTGATGCTGTCAAGGGCGAGGATATTCAAAACTTCAGTAATTGCATTACAACTGTCAGAAACTTCAAAACATATGACGTTCCCACTAGCAATGCAACTTTCCCATCAAGCATCTGATGGCAATTTCACTTGGTGTTTCATAAACATAGTCACAATATTCCATATTTTAGCTGAAGAAGCAAAGCAAGGATAAACTCTGTATCAATTTCCAAAATAAGTTGATGCGAGATTTAGCTGTATTACATAAAACCAAGTTTTAAGTTGCAACATCCACCAGGGATATAAATGGTTAGGATTTATAAAACTCTGTGGGGTCCTTGATGCTCTCTGAGCTTGGTTGTTTCCTTCCAGAAGCTTCATTAACAAACTAGTAACTTTATCAGGGAGTGGAGTTCGCTTTCCTTTTTACAATTAGTGGCTTGTCGGTGTTGGTGGGAGTGATCTTGGCAGTTCCTTGATTGTGCTGTTGTTTACTGTTAGCTTGTTTGTCTTTGTAAAAGTTTCATTGCACACCAATATGCTTTTTGTTCATCATGAACTACTACCATGTCCTTGACTCATAAAAAAACTTTATTTTGTTAGTCTAGCACCACTAGAAGTTCTGATATTTATATATCCTACAAAATAAGAATGATGTTGCAGTGATTATGTGCAGTATTGCAGGCAAACTCTGCCCACAGCCCGGAGTTTGATCCTGATGGGGCTCAAGGTTGACCTAGGTTTCTGTCCTACTGAGGTCAGTAAAATGAGGATCCAGATTATTGGGGACAATATGCAAATAATACTGATGTTGTAAATCACCTAGGGCAGGGGTATCAAACTCACGGCCCACAGGCAGGATGTGTCATGCCCACCCCCGGTTTAGTGAAGGGGGGGAAAGTCGTGATACATCACGTGATGGTAACATGATTCCATGAATTTGACACCCCTGACCTAGATAGTGGTGCAAAGTACTATGATGTGATATATAAATCTAAATACTATTACTATTGCTACAAAGTGCTCTTTAGCCACACATTTAGTGTCTTCAGCTTTGACTATTGTTGGTATAAGTGTCATTTGCCTTTGTGATTACAGTCTGGGATACAATCAAAGATCATAGAGAAGAGTAGAATTCTCCAAAGTGGTCAATATTTTTTTCACATTTAGTGTCAATGTAATAAATCCTGAAATTTTGGGATATGATGTGTCATAGAATGAAATAGATTTTAAATATTGACTTTCCCTTTCTGCCAAAATTTTCTCTATTAAATATCATTAAGACTTATATTTCTGCAAAGTATAGTAGTTTACTTTGTTCACGATAATACCTGCTAGGCTATTTTGTGCTTAGAAACATGGTAATCTCAGAATATCTCTTTCCTCATAAGAAATTTATATACATGCAGGAAGCCATGGTATGAACAGAACTAGGCAAAACAACTGACTTCAGGTTGGTAAAGCAGTGTGACAAGACTTATTTATTCCATCTATATGCTGAATATATATTAAGAGAAGCTGGATTGCAAGAAAGTGAGCATAGTTTAAAATTGAAGGAATTCTGCTATAGATTTCTGCTAGAAATTTGGGTTTATTTTAACAAATCAAAACTTTAAAGCACTGAATTATTTGCTCATTGACCATAAATTTAAGGATGGATTATTTTAGATTATTTTCTATTCTTATTCGATGTTGTTGTATGTGCTGGATTAATAGGGAGAGTGTGAATTATAGTTTTCTTTTAGTGATAAAAGCCAGTGTGTATCTCCAGTAATCATTCTCTTTTAACTCAACCTACTTTACAGAGTTATTATTGTGGGAAAATCAGAGGAAGCATTATATACATCACCTCAAGCTGTTCAAAAATAAAGGTCTAATAATAATCTAATAATCTTGCAATCATTTTTGATTGGCTGATATGGTTTTAGATTTTTGTGTCTGTTTTTATTATTTTTAATATTGTGAGCCACCTAGAGTCATGTATATGAGATAGGTAGACAATCCAACCCAACCCAACTCAACCCAACCCAATGCAATGCAACGCAACGCAACGCAACACAACACAACCAACCAACTAACCAACCAACCAACCAACCAACCAACCAACCAACCAGTGAATTTTATAAATAATTAAATAATAGTTAAAGGTTTTTTTTAAAAAAGAACAATAGTAATCAACATATGTTGTCTTACTATAGACAATAGTGTCAAATTAATGCATGTTGTTATAATTCATGTTAGAATAATAGAGGATTTTTTCATTAACATTTTGAAAATCTGATCTACTTTTTACTCTTTGTAAATCTCACTTGCTATTTCTTTTTTAGTATTATTCTCTTCCTTGCTTGGTTCTAGTTTTAAATACCTTTAACAATAAATTTTAAAAAAGTCAATTAACTTCCCTGGCTTTATTAATATAGAAAAGAAACTCTGGATAAGGCCAAATAATTGTGAAAAATAAACACACAGAAAACCCAATAGACACATTTTTATTAGATGAGGCAAACCAAACATTGAGACAATGTGTGGGATGTTTCAAGGTCTTTGTATATTTCTATGTCACTGTAATTGAAAAGGTTTATAAAAATGAGATAAGAATTAACAGGATTCTATGAAGACTGGATTCAGAAGTGATTGATCCAATTTCTGAGCTGAACTGACAATCCAAATGGAACTTGCAATTTGGGTTGAGTCAACAAATCAGACAATTTGGAAGGGGGTTGTGCATGATTCAAAGCAAAGCGTGGAAGTGAATCAATTAAATGCACCAAGTTGATTTAAATAATTGAGTAATGGTGTATTGAAAATCCAAATTGAACTGACAGTTTGAAATGGTTTGGAGCTAATCTGTACCCTCTAATAATGAATCTGCATTATTGACTTTGGAAAAGTTTTTACGTGCTGGACAGCAGAATTTCAGCCTTGATTACTGGGTGGACTGCATACAGTACATTAGTAGCTTCATCACTGGGAATGTGACAGGTTTGAAGTAAATGTGTTTTCCAAAAGAAGGATGTAAAATATTACAAATGGAAAATTACAAAATATTGCACAACGTTATCCAATTGATAACACTCTTAAATGTTCTTTCAGACTGAGATGGGACAGCCACGTAATGAAATGTGAAGGATCATTCAAGAAATGATGGAAACAGTCTCCTCCCAAATTGTCACTTACCCTGACAATTATCCTTCATGCTCACTGATGGAAAGTATGAAATGCAAACAGCATTTGAATTAGTGAGGGGCACAGTTTCTACACCAAATGAAAGAAGGGATGGATGGGCTTCCTTGGCCAGAGCAACAACTCCCAAGCTGAAAAAATAACGTTCGGTTTGAATTATATGTTGGTGGGGACCATATAATTGATATACCGTATTTTTCGGAGTATAAGACGCACCTTTTTTCCCCCTAAAAGGGGGTGAAAATTTGGGTGCGTCTTATACACTGAATGTAGCCCCACCCACCCACTGGCCCCCACCCTTTGGCCTCTGCCTTCCAGCAATTTACCTCCTTGCAGCAAGCAGCAAGAAGAAAAAGCCCATTTCAGCTTCAGCACAGCCTAATTAGCACAAGTTGATTGTCCGTTGGATCGGCCTCCCGATTCTCAGCTGTTTCAGGCTGTAGGAATTGCCATTGCCTATTGCTGCATGGGCTTCTGCTGCTTGCTGCAAGGAGGTAAATTGCTGGGAGCAGATTTTTTTCTGCTAATCAAGCTATGCTGAAAACGAAAATGAAAGTAAAGCAGCCTATTTGCTGTTTGCTGCAATGAGGCAAAATTGCTGGGAGACAGAGGCAGAGGCAGATTTCTTTTTCTTGTTTTCCTCACCAAAAAAGGTAGGCGTATCTTATAGTCTGGAGCGTCTTATACTCCGTAAAATACAGTATATAACCTCTGATTGTCCTTCATTTTTTGTGTCAGATGTTCCAAAGTTGTCCATAGATTTACTTTGGTTGACTAGTTTCACACCTGCTGTTATTTATTTATTTATTTGTATTCCGCTTTCATTATTTTTACAAATAACTCAAGATGGTGAACATATCCAACACACCTTCCTCCACTTATTTTCCCAACAACAACAACAACAACAACAACAACAACAACAACAACAACAACAACAACAACAGTATGACATGGATTGGGCTGAGAGAGAGTGACTGACCTAAAGTCACCCAACTGGTTTCCATGGCTAAGGTGGGACTTGAATTCACGGTCTCTTGTTTTCTCCTGGTGTAAAGGAATAATCCTCTGAATGGCATGTGCAGTTTACCTTCTCTTAAGGTCCCAGAGCATATATATATGCTGTGTGTGTGTGTCGGGGGGGGGGGTGCTAGGCCTTTGCGCTCCCTGCCGGTAGCCTTGAACTCGGTTTCGGCAGGCCCTGGAGCGCCAACAGGGGGCACGACTACAGCTTTTTCCAGACTGGCTTCCTGCCTCCGGATCCAGAAGTACAACAGAGGGTTGCGAAAAAAGCAGCGGTTGTTTTCCACGTGGTGGATCAGAGCTTTCAAATGGCTTTTAAAGTGCAAGGGAAAGGATCGCCGCCAGCAGGCAAGGCCATCCTGTGGCTTCCTAAATATGAACTCAGGTAGCTCTGTGTTTATTTAACACATCGCGCGGTACAACAACTCGTAGTTTAGCAAGTATCCCAGTCTTCGCCTTCTGTCCTTCCCATCGGTCAAGAAGAAACTTGGATTCTTGGGCACCAAACGGAACCAGTTGAAAAACGTGGGCAGACGTCTTTGGGAGCACACAGTAGGGAAGCCAGAAAAGAAACACCCTAAATGGCTTGCATGTTACTGATGCCCCGCTGCCGGTATACGCTAATCTGGATTTTCCCCACCCCCGCCTCCCCCCAACATAAAAATTAGCCAGTCACATTTTAGCCTATGTGTGCTAGTGAAATTGGACTAATTCAATCACAGGTAAAACTGTTCCATGAACGTTCTGGGAAGTGTAGGACCTTCCAAGCCACGTCCTCCATGCGCCAAAGGAGGGGTCCCGGCGGTTCCCGCCAGGGGTAGAAAAATTTGACAGTAACAGAGTTGGAAGGGACCTTGGAGGTCATCTAGTCCAACCCCCTGCTCACGCAGGAGACTTGGGGAAAAGTATATATATATATATATATATTATAAGCAGATAGACTGATAAACTCACAATCTAGAGCAATGACTTTGCCAAGATGGGTTTATTCATTGCTCTAAACCATACATAATCATGGAAGCCTTCTAAGAATATAGATCTAATTTAGCAGCTCTACTTCCATATTATGGGATGCGGTGGCTCAGTGGCTAAGACACATAATATGGAATTACTTCCATATTGTTGATGTGAAGGAAGGAAAGGCTAGCTGATTATAATACGTGATCATATGCTAACCTGAGTTCATGCATAAAAGTTTGCTAGGATTTGTTTAAACCATGTTTTGTTAGCTAACCAGAGAGTCCTGTTCACATGCAATAATGACTTACAATGTTTGAGTTCACCTATGGCTTATGGGTTTTTACCCAGTCTGTCCTGATATTTCTAAAGAAACTGTCCTCTTTGCTTTGATTCTTTTGGGGCAGTTTTCTTTTAAAGCATGGAACATCTCCCAAAAGATTAGATCATGGAATTCATGGCTGTTTTTCTGACACCCTGCTAATTGGATTGGATTGTTGCCATAACTAGAGCTGGATTGTTGAAACGAAAACTGGTGAAAAGGACTATTTTGCTTCTATTTCTCCCACAGTCAAAATAGTGTTGGAAGAAACCTCCTTCTGGGTTCTGCTCCAAGTGGGGAAACAGACACTGGAAACATGGAGACTGCTTGGAAAGATGGTTTAATGGTGGACAGGATCACATGGCTTGAGTTCCTGAACAGAAAAGGGGCAGATACAGCGAGTTTTTCAGGTTTTATGCTCTCTCTGGCTTTAACTTCCTGGGGCCCAGAAAGAGTACTCTGATTGGTTGTCAAACTCCCAGGGGGTGGGGGTCTTAGCTAGCCTTGCTGGCTGATGGTGACATGTACTTCCCAGGTCACATGTGGTGAGTTTCTGCTGCTATTGTGTAGAGGGCTAATCCTATCTTTGTTGGATCTTTGGCAATTCCTACTATGGCTCTGCCTGAAGGAGGCAGATCTTTGTTATGTAGAATAGACTCGCCCAGGCCTTAATGGCCCATTGACAAAGGGTGGGGGCAGGAAGATGGGAGCTGCTTCAAAATATGCTTATCCATTTCTCATCCAGGGAAACATAATATTCTGCCTTTTTCATATTTCCTAAAATATTTCACTCTTCCAAGAAAGGGGTGGGTGCTAACTTCCTACAATAGACTTTGATTTCTAGGGTGGTTTCAAAGAGAGACCAATTTCTTGTGGACAGTAGAGAATCAAAGCAGCATTGAGATACAAAGAGAATTATTTTTCTGATATAATTCACAGTGCAGATGAAAAAGCAGTCAGCCATCCTGAAATATTAACAAGGTGTTAACAGCTTGGAAGATGTTAAAAGCCTTTCTGTTTGTTTTGTTATGGGAGTGAGGTGAAAAGGAGAGATCTTGCTATCAGTCCATGAAAAGTGGCAGGAGAGATCTGCTAGATTGACTGTTGCTTCAAGTCAAGAAGCTCGTAATCATATCGGTTTGTAATCATCTTGCATGACTTTTGAAGGAGATTACAATATCCATTCATGAAGGAAAAATCATATGAGTGCTTACATGAGTATTACTTAATGAAATCCACTTGTTGAGAAGTGTATACCTAATAAAAGAAAAACAAGTGACTGTTAGGATAAGGGCAATGTACTTGACTTGCTCCAGTGGTTTGCCTCAATTGACACAATCTTGCTTGGGCTTCTGGGAAGAAAATGTAAGAGCTAACAATAGAAGTAAATTTTTGTAGGTCAGGTCAAACTGTGGGGTGCTTGGGCTCTCTGACCTTGGTGGTTTTCTTCAGTGGTGAAATCCAAATGTTTTTACTACCGATTCTGTGGGCACGACTTAGTGGGCATGGTGTGGCTTGGTGGGCGTGGCAGGGGAAGGATACTGCCAAATCCCCATTCCCTCCCCACTCCTGGAGGAAGGATATTGCCAAATCTCCATTCCCACCCCCCTCTGGGGCCAGTCAGAAGTGGTATTTTCTGGTTCTCTGAACTACTCAAAAATTCCGCTACCGGTTCTCCAAACTGCTCAAAATTTCCGCTACCGGTTCTCCAAAACCTGTCAGAACCTGCTGGATTTCACCCCTGGTTTTTTTTGCAGCATTTCATTATCAAACTAGGTAACATCATCAGTGCACCTAGCATTGATTGTAGATAAAATATCTACAAGAAAACCACCAAGCTCAGAGAGCACCAAAGACATTTCATTTGCAAACTATGTAACATCACCAGTGCTCCTAGCACTGATAATGTTACCTAGTTTGGTAATGAAAGGTCTGCAAGAAAACCAACAAACAGTGTAAGAGCTGTTGCACCAAAATATTTAGAAGGCACAGCTTGGGGAAAAGAGACTAGGTTTCTGTTAACAAAGAGAGGAAAAATGAGGGATGATTGGAATATTTTTTTTGTACGGCATTGAATGGGACCTCTAGAAGCGCCAACTATTATCAGGGGACATTGTGGAAGGAAACTGGCAGGTTGTTGAGACACAGAATCTTGACATTTTTATTTTTATACAACCCAACTTTCCTCGGAGAGCTCAGTCTGCATCCTGGCAAAATGGGGAAGCAGGACCTCCCTCATTCTAGCCTCCCAACAAAAAATTCAGCAAGGAAGCTTAGACTGAGAAGAGGGGGGATTCTCTTCTCTGGGTCCTCCTGTGTATTCTTGAGAATACACAGGAGGACCCAGAATAATACAGAGTTGTGTGAGGACTTGAACTTGGATATCTTCAGTCCAAGGCTCACGCTTACCTGCTACATTACATTGACTCTGAAGCTTAGGCCATTGTGAACTACAGTAAAAACACTCCTAGTGAATTTCAGAGTAAATCTTCAAGGAAATACATATCGAATACAATACAAATACACATTACAACAATAATAATATTATTCAAGGAGGGAGCAATAACGATTACTTTATACCCATGATGGCGAACCTATGGAACGCGTGCCCAAAGTGGCACACAAAGCCATGTCACCCAGCATTCGCAGCCTTGCCTTTTTGTCTTCCGGGTTTCTAGTGTGCATGCACACGTGATGATCAGCTGTCCTTCGCATGTGTGGCAGTGCCGAAAACTGGTGTGTGCATGCGGGGCTGGCCAGTTGATTGTTGTGTGCACATGCATGCCAGAACCCGGCTTTTCCAGAGCATGATCCCTTTGCGCCCGTGGCAGTGCCGAAAACCAGCCTGAGCATGTGCACCAGTCAGCTGATCGTTGGGCATGCATGCGCACTAGAACCCGGAAGTTCGGTTTTTCCGGAATGTGGCCCTGACGAGCTCGCGCATGCGTGCACGATGTTTGTGTGTTACCTTTTCTGCATTCGGTGCCGAAAAGGTTCTCTATTACTGCTTTATACCATCTAAGGGTTTATAGAAAGCATATACTCAGAATTAGATTGAATGGAAGTCTCCAAGAAAAAATTGGACAGGCATTTGTCTGGGATGCAGGGGTTTGGACTAGAAGACCTCTGGAGGTCCTTTCCACCCCTATGATTCTATTATTTCACTTTAAGATGATTATCATATAATTTCTCTCTCTCTCTTTTCCCCATCCTCCCATCTTTCTCTCACACAGGTACACAACACACCTTCCGCCGTGCCCTCAAGATCTTTCTATTCCAACAAGCCGGGCTGGTCTCTCTTTTAATTGAGTAATTTAGTTCTTAATTTGATTTTAAATTGGGGGTGTTTTAATTGTCGTGGGCCAATACTATTTAATTTGTTTTAAACTATTTTTAAATTTTGTATTCTATGTATTTTTATCTTCGGCTGTTCACCGCCCTGAGTCCTTCGGGAGAAGGGCGGTATATAAATTTGAACAATCAATCAATCAATCAATCAATCAATCAATCAATCAATACACTTCCATGTACTGTACATATAATAGAATGTGTCTGCTCTGGTTATGTCTGAAATTGTACTCAGTTTTATCAGAATTGATGGTCCAACGTGCAGCCTTTGTTACATCCTTGTTTTGTTTTGTTCCTTAAGTCACACCCCTGACAGTTTTTTCACGTGTAGCTGAATCATCTCACATATGCAAAAAACCAGGTGTTCGCTCTTCTTAAAGTGATGATTTTAAGGATATTTAAAGCAGATATTCTGAAACTAATGTTCTGTTCAAGAGGACAGAATTTTGAACTGTCACTTTGTGTTGTTTTGGGATTTTTGAGGTGGGGAGCAGCAGCATTTTAAAACAGACACCGTGGGACTCATCTGTAAACCGAACACGATTTTGGATTGCATGAGAAGTACTGTGGGATTGATCGGCTGTCCTAGAGAACTTACAGACCATTTTCTGACTTTTTAAGTCTGGTTTACACGGAGAGGCTATGCTCGGTCACAAAGAACGATCCAACTGACTGCCAAAGATAGGGTAGTCTTTAATTCACATTCAGCTCTAGAAGGCTAATCTTTCATGGTTGAGAATCAAAATAGCACTAAAGGATATTTGGAAAAAGGAAAGAAACTTCTGTTTCTGCCAAAAGGCGGTTGGCGAGGCCTTGTTTTTCTTCCCTGACGTTCATGTGGTATTTTCTGCAAAATGAATTCCAAATCTTTGGTTGTGAAGGAGAGCGTTTGTGAGCCATTTTCTCTAAAGAAAATTGTATTGACTTATTGAAGAGTTCAGAGATGTGTATAAGATCACAATGGCAGCTTGCAATTTCTTTACTAACAGAGAAAATATTTGTCACACCTTTGGTATTCCCCCCTCCCCCACTCTAAAATATAATGATTGCATCTGAAGGAGTTACCTATTGCTTGTTTAGGTTGGCTTTACTATTGTGTTAAACAACCATAGGGATTTTTTTAACTGCTCATTCCTTGCCTTTCTTGATTCTATATTGTACACAAGATTTCTCTTTGTTGATAGCAATAGCAATATCAGTTAGACTTACATACTGCTTCATAGGCTTTACAGATCTCTTACCAAGGCTCTGACTAGTGCTGGGATGTAACCGATTTAACAACTGATTTGATGAGTACGCGCTTCACACACGCGTGCGCACTTCACAGAAAGAAGGAAATATAGGACAGGATAGTGCGGGGGCAGGTGGGTGGGGCCAGCTGATCGTTGGAACTACTGGTTCATCCGAACTGGTCCGAACCGGCTGAATCCAACTTCTGGCTCTGACTAATGAACCCAAGCAAATTAGAACTCAGAGACTTGGCTCCTCAAAGGTCCTGCTTATTGTGTACATCATATCAGCACAGCTTCAAAGGAAAACCAGCTCTAAATCTTTCCTGCAGTTTCAGTATAATTAAACTAGGAAATAATCCTGTCCCCAAGGGTCAGGGGTCACATTGGCCAATTAGGTTAATTGGTGGGCTCTTCAGGCACTCGTTCCCCAACCTTATCTGTTGCCAGTAGAGATGACCTTGGTTCTCATGAGAAAGTTCTCTGTTGGATCTAGTAATGCATTCCAACCTCCACATGCCCCTTTTTCGGCTTCCGCTGTTTGCTGCAAGGAGGAAAATTGCTGGGAGGCAGAGGCGGATTTTTTTTCTTGTTTTCCTCCCCCAAAAAGGTAGGTGCATCTTATACTCCGAAAAATATGGTGGTAAGTCATGGTATTCAGAAAATATAATGATAAATTGTAAAATCTAAAGAACATAACAAATAAATATATATATGATGCCTATGAATGCAGGACATTGTTTTTTATGAGGATGATTTTCAATTTCCTAATCTATAGCTATTTCTCGATGGCCTTCCATGAAAATACTAGCCAGATTTGTCCTTGCTTGGCCATTTGAGATCAGTCAAGGTTCTTGAACTTTTAAAGGATGCCATACACGAACCAAATCACTCGATATATTTGTACACAATTGTGAGGAGAAGTTCCAAATGTGTATCTCTAAGTATTCCTTTCTTAATTTGTACAATCTTATTTTATGAATGCTCTTATAGCCTATGTGCTTGTGGAAAGGAATTGTGTGGATGAAGCTTCTCAGAGGTAACCATGTAGATACAGGAAGTTCTACACCTTGTCACCTGAAATTTATTTATTTATTTATTTGTTTAAATTTCTATACCGCCCTTCTCCAATGTAGGACTCAGGGCGGTGAACAGCCAAAGTAAAAACAAGACATACATACAAAACATACAAAATCTAAAATCTGTTTAAAATAATTAAATAATTTTGGCCGTAATTAAAACATTAATACAACATTCAGGCAGCATGTACTTCATGTGGGTTTATGAGATTTCCAAAAACCACTATATTTATGCACCAATGTTTAATGTTCAAAGAGGTTGTAATCACCAAAACAAAGTGTGACTAAAAAGAGAATCATAAGCAACGTGCTACAAGAATACAATTTCTACTTCTGGTTCTTTCATGTTTTAAAACAAAGTAATATCACCCTTTAAAAGGCACCTCAGCCAACATATAACCATGTAGGAATTTGCTTGCAAGATATAACTAATACAATTTTAAATAAATACATGAATAAATAAATACATACTTCATACATACATAAATACATAAAAGGTTTCCACTGTTAAGCCCTTTTCCATTTTGTAAACTAATTTTCTCACAATGCATCAACAGCTAATGTCATCTTGTGAAGTGGATAAAGGTTAAAATGGAGTATTTCTTGGCTTTTATATCTTGCCCTTTTATCTGTGCTTTAATGATCCTTTATTTAGTCATTTAAAATATTTAGAGCCTCCTAAGGTTCCAGAGGAGGTTACCTTCCATAAAAGCATAGAAAACTAAAATGGGAAAGAAAAAAAAAAATAAAGCAGTGGCAAACATAATATTTATAATAAAGTAGCGCACTTTTTCAGAAAGGACAATTCAGTGTGGTAAGATACTGTAGTATGTGTTAGGTCCTGAATGCTAAATAAAAATCCAGAGTTTTGCCTCATGTTGAAAAACCAACAGATGTTTCCCAAGGGAAGAACATTACACTGCTGGATTTCATAACTGAGAAGTCCTCCCCCATATAACACACCTGAAAAAGCCTGTTCTCCATCTGTTAAAGATTCAGGAGACAAGAACAAGCTTCTCTGTTTTCAGTGAAAGGTTCCACCTCCTTGTTGAATCATAAGAAGGCTGTAAGAAAGAGAATCAGAGAGTCTTCACCCTGCCTGGGAGTTTGTGGCTTCTAAATGGGAAAGTGTTGACTTGCTAGAATTCTTATAACCTCATTCTGTTCACATCAATCCATCTTGCTGAAGCAAGCTCTATGAAAACTGTGCTTGTTGGAAATAAGGAAATAGCTTTAGGCAGCAGCTGAAGAATCTGAGCACCCTGTTCCAATCATTGGCTGGTAAGGAGCATCTAGGCTATAAATCCTAATATTTCATAGTTGTGCAATTCACACAGATGTGTAGAGACTGATGCATGTAGGGAGAGGTCCTTCTTCATATACTGAAGTCCTAAACAATTTGAGTGTCACTATAAATCCTTGGTGTCAATCAGGAGTGAAATCCAACAGGTTCTGACAGGTTCTGGAGAACAAGTAGCAGAAATTTTGAGTAGTTCAGATAACCAGCAAACACTACCTCTGGCTGACCCCAGAGTGGGTGGGAATGGAGTTTTTGCAGTATCCTTTCCCTGGAGTGGGGTGGGAATGGAGATTTTGCAGTATCCTTCCCCCAGGAGTGGGGAGGAATAAGGATTTTGCAGTATCTTTCCCCCAGGAGTGGGGAGGGAATGGAGATTTTGCAGGATCCTTCCCCTATCATGCCCATCAAGCCACGCCCACCAAGCCACACCATGGCCACCAAGCCACGCCCACAGAACCGGTAGTAAAAAAATTTGGATCTCACCACTAGTGCCAATGGCAGCTATTTGGTATGCAAATGGTCACCTGTTCCTGTCAAAATGACATGGAAGATACTTGGAGGTGGGAGCTCGCTATTGCTCAAAATAGTCATTGATAAAGTGTCACAATAATATTTTGGAAGAATATTAATCCCTTCACTTCTCTGAATGGAAATTTCAGGCCAAGATGAAGTTGGCTGCATAATTTGAACAAGTATTTACTATAGTATACAATTTTTATTTATTTTACTTTTTCTTACTTTAAAAAAAGGCTCAGCGCAGCCGATAGTTAGGGGGGGGAAAGCTTTCTTTGGTGTGACAGGAACATTTGTACAATCAAATACAATCACAGCTCTGAGTGAATGGGATGAGTCCAAACTTGAAATGCTGCTGTTAAGTGGAAGACGAAGCAATTACACTAGCTGTCTACGGAGATTCATTGAGGTCATGGTTGTCCCAAAGGTAGCTTTTTTCAAAAGCCAACTGGACTTTCTTTGTTTTTCCTTGAAGACATTTCAGTTCGCATCCAAGAAGCTTCTTCAGAACTTAACCTTTGCTCATACCAACTTTACAGTAGAGCAATGGATCTTGCTTCTTGAAACATGAAGTGGGGACAAGGTTGTCAGAATATTCATGAACTGGAATAGGGCATTGCAACAAGGTCAGCCAATGGGGACTGTTTGGAAACTGAAACAGTTTTGGAGGCTGGGCGTGGCTCAACTCTGAGTGTGTGTTCAGAACTGAAACTAGTCTGCTGATGTTTTCAAACAAATAGTACTTTTAAAAGTTAGAGCTTGGGGAACAGGGAAAGGTGGCTTGGCTAATGACATGATGGATCATGAATGGATTTGCCTCAGAAGTTTGTTTCACTCCTTCAAGGAGTGAGAGCAGGTCAGAGGTGGGTTTCAGCAGGTTCTGACCAGTTCTGGAGAACTGGTAGCGGAAATTTTGAGTTCGGAGAACCGGTAGTAAAAATTGTGACTGGCCCTGCCCCCGTCTATTCTCTGTCTCCCAAGTCTCAGCTGATTAGGAGGAAATGGGGATTTTACAGTAACCTTCCCCTGGAGTGGGGTGGGAATGGAGATTTTACAGTATCTTTCCCCTACCATGCCCACCAAGCCACGCCCACCAAGCCATGCCGTGCCCACCAAGCCTCACCCACAGAACTGGTAATAAAAAAATTTGAAACCCACCACTGGAGCATGTCTATCATTAAGCCAGTCTTTTGATGTCTGTTTTACTCTTTAATTAATAGGGCATAGTTATCATAACCCCAACCTGCCATAGGGCAGATTATATATTCATGACAGCACTAATTTAATAGGCAGGAGTACATGTTTATCAGGCTTTTGAATAGGTGATATATCTCTAATGTACGTCTGGAAATTGAATAAGATCAAACTGAATTTTAGTTCAGTGGTAATAGGGGTCAGAGCAGGAAAGAGATTAAAAAAAAAGGTTAAGATTGCAGCCACAATATATGATCCAAACTTTGCTTTTTAATGTGGTTTATAATGCATGTAAAAAAGGAGCACAGCTTTGATTGCATGCTTGTCCTGCCTTTGAAGAACCTTACTCTGCACCACATATATCAAGTAATTTAGGGGCAAGGAATGAATTTTATGACACATAGAGCTCAGTCTAACTATTTCCAGGATTTCTCATTTGAAGCAATCACCTTACTTTACTTAATAACAGGGTCAGCTCTGTCCATTTATACAATATTCAAATTATGTGCGATTTTTAAAATGTAAACTTCCTTCAAGTCAAACTTGATTCCCTTTGATCTTATGGATCTGTTCTTCTATTCTTCCAGGATTTAGTTATTTATATCTTGGCTTTTCAATCTACTCTACAATTCTGGATTTCCCATGTGGTCAGTGATCAGAAGTTCTAAATGGGTATTATTCCTGCTTAGCTTTTGAAAGTCAGCTAATACTGGGTAACATTTAGATTCATATTTATCCTTTTAAATCAAGAGAAACTGGACTAATAACGTAGCATGCAAGATCAAAATGAAAGCAGATTGGGATTTTGGGATCTTGAAATAAATATATGACTGTTATTTGCAATGTACATTACAAGGAAGGACTCCTTCATGCATATCAGGGGAAAGAGGTAGGGGGAAACAATTAAACTTTATGTTCTTATATCAAATTTACAATATAGACTCTGAAAGAGGAAGCTCTTATACCTACTGTCTAAGCTACAGTAGTGGCCAAAATTGTGGAAACCTTTTGGGAAAAGTGTATTTTCTAAAACTAGTTAATAACACCACTTTTTATGGGGAGTAGTGCCATAAAATTATATATCAATGGAGAGATAATTTAATCAAGAATGTAATGCAATGACTTTTATGAAGGATTTGCTATTAGAATAGCAGTTACAGCATAAAGAAGAAAAGTGAAATACTTAGAAAAAACGGGATGTACAAAAATTATCACCATAGAAAAAATGAGATATACAAAAATTATCACCATGTCAGTTAATACTTAGTTGGGTAACTTTTAGCATGAATTACGGCCTTACAACGTCTTCCCCTGGAGTGAACCAAGTCTTATAGTTCTGTAGCTGTTATAATGTGAAACCAAGATTGAAGGATTGCTTCTGTTAACTGGGTTTTATTGCTGGGTCGCTTCTGAGTAACCAGTTTCTTTAGTTGGCTGCATAGATTTTCAGTTGGATTAAGGTCTGGGCTATTCCCAGGCCATTCCAGCAATGGAATATGATTATTTTGAAACTCCCCCCCCCCCAAATTGGTGTTATTAGCCATCAAACCTCAAAAATACACGTTTCCACAATTTTGGCCACTACTACATATTTAGTCTGCAACTCAAACTTTCATACTTGTAGTTGACATTTTGCCAGGATTCTCTGTCAATAATTGCTTGAATTCTTGTAAGATCTTCCTTGGGTGATCAATGATAGTCTTTCACCTTCTTGTCTTCCATTGGCCTTCAATTTTTCCAGGCATCAAGGTTTTCTCCAGTAACACTTGTCTTTCCATTATTTGTTCAAAATAGTTAATGCTTAGTTTGATTATCAGTGTTTCAAGTGCATAGTCTGGTTTTACCTCATTTATTATTAAATATTTTGTTCTTCTTGCAGTTCAAAGTGTTCTCAATGTTTTTTCTTCAGCACCATAATTCAGAGACATCAACTTTTCTTTGTTCAGCCTTTCCGATGATCCACATTACAGCTGGATGTAGTGGTAAGAAATATGTCCAGAAACTGACTCCACTAAAAATTGCCAAAATTGAGACGCACAGTTTATAACTTAAATACCCATTGCACGGTTTATTAACTTCAAGAAAATATTAAATATTAACATATGGACAAACCTGTTTTGAAGGATATTGGTGTTATACTATTTTTAATGGCTTTGTTAGGCTTGAAGAATTGGGACCATACATTACGTCCCAGTTAAGATGATTTATTGATTACAAGAGGGTAAATTTCAACTCCTCTCTTGAATGCTGCTGAATCTTAACTAGTCTGGCCCAAGTGCAAATTGCCAGTCTGGGAAGATTCCTGTTCAATGGGCATGGGCAATAAAGTAGCTAATTGATCTCTTCACATGTGGATGTGGTTGTTCACGCCTGACACTCTAGTAATGAAAATTAAGGAGCATAGTGGGAAAAAGTGATACTGAGATAAAAAAAAAAAGACCAAAATAAGGATCATAGCTTTAGAGTTTACAAATAAGACACTGAAGTTGGTGAATAGCATCTGCTTTTTAGGATCAACTATCGACAGTAAAGGAATCTATAGTCAATTGGACAATGTTAAACCTTTCAGGTATTTCAGAGAGGAAGAACAACTAAGCATACTATCTTTATTGTAAGATTACAGTAACAGAATCTTGCAAGACTGAGTGTATTTCTGTTGTGGTCCGGCGGTGGTCAGCAGAGCTGGCAGCAGAGTCAGACAGTAAGGAGATTGGGGAGGAATATGGGCCAGTCCTGGGGGCTGGGGAAAGCTTGAATGAGGGCTCTGCATCAGAGGCAGAGAGGGAAGATAGACAGCAGTGAGGCAGAGGAACAGCTGGAGCCTGTTCCGAATGTGTGCATGCGCAGAGCTGCCAGAAGAAAAAACAACTCAGAAAGCAGGGTCGACTTGGGAGTAAAGCCACATCTTGGAGATGATTGATCCCTCCCATAAGAAACAAAAGAGGATCGAACGGGGAGGGGGCTTTTGCAGGAAACAATTCATTCCTTCGATCGTTTCAAGAATGGAAAGTTCTGTTCGTGACTCTAAGAGACTCTGTGCCAAGTTTTGCCTTATTCTGCATTTGGAAACAAGTTACGTGGCAGCTTGCCAAGCAAGATAAGGTTTGTGTTGATAAATATTCCTCTGAAAAACTGTTTGGATAAGCCTTGCTGACTGTGAATGAAAGTAATTCACAGTCATGTAAATAAAACAGGTTTTGTCGGGACCAAAACTCTGCTTCCTGCTTTTTAAGGGAGCTTAGAACAATTTCTCTCCTCCTTTCTCAACTAGAGAGAGTCTCTTTTGAAAGGTATCCCATGCCCTCCTTCCTTCTATGGTCTGAGATATCTTTTACATGCCAGTAGTCTAGTCTGTGGCTCTCCTTTTGGTCTCCCAAGGTCATTTCCAAATACAATTACAGATAATGACCTGGTAACTAATAGCGAAAGCACCAGAAGATATCAGATGCCATAATGTTTTTAGGACTACGAAGTTCAGAATTGTGAAGAGAGTGGTTTTCCTGTATGAAAAAGTTTTACTCTGAAGTATAGAAAGAGTATTGGTACTTTTGAAAGTTGGTTATTAGAGAAGGCTCCTGAGAATACGATGGATAGCCAAGTAAACAAACAAAAGGATCATTGAACAAATCAACCCAGAGTTCTTGCTTGAGGCAAAAATTACCTGGCTAAAATTCTTTCAGATACATTGTTCAAAGACCTAGCTCCCTGGAGAAGGCTCTAACTCTAGGAGAGGTAAAAAGAAAGAGAAGAAAACAACTAGAAGTAAAGTAGATGGACTCATTTGCAGCATGTCCACCATTGCAAGACCTGAAGAGTCAGGTGATCACTAGGAGTTGATATGACTTGATGGCATATAAGCAATCAATCAATCAATCAATCAATCAATCAATCAATCAAGTGTCATGTTCCTACAAATAAATGGAAAATTGAACCATGAGAGGAGATGTTAATGTTGGTTCATGCATATCAGCATTTCTTAACTAGTATAAGCAAGTAGCAAGTCATCTTTGTCAAGCTCACAAGTTAAGCAATGTTGGGATGGGGAACTTCCACAGAATGCCAGAGTTGCAAGCTAGGATGGAAAGTCAAAACGATATTCTAGAGGAAGGGCAAAACAGATCATTTGCATATTGCTGTTAAGAAAGCTACATAGATATCTCTGTCAAACCAAATGTTGAACCTGAGATGAAAGAGTATTCACATTTTAATTGAACTAGGAGGCTGTTAATGATGAGAAACGATATTGCCTTGGGTAGAAATTGTACATGCTCTCATTTAAGCTAACTACTTAGCTCCTAGTGTTGCCTTCTTTGAAGTCCTCCAGCAATCCAGCACCCAAAAGCTCCAGAAAGAAAACTGTTCCATTGGTTGTTACTCAAGTGATTATTCCATCTATTCCACTCAGATGACTACCAAAACACAATGGTGTTAGTGCAGGAAGTCCAGGGGTGGGCTGCTGGGGGTTCTCAGGGGTTCGAGAGACCCTCTAGCTGAGATTCTGTGCAGTTTGGAGAACCCCCAGATCCCACTCTTGGCTGGCCCCACCCACCCTACCCCTCCCCTCCTAGGAGTTCCCATGTGGCCCATTTTGGATGCAGGTAAGTGCAGGGCGCACGTGGAGGCTCGCAGAGGGCAAAAAATGGGCCTACTGTGTCACTGCGTTTTTGTATTTACCAGATGAGCTCTTATTTTTGAACTTTCAGACTTACCGTAGCTTGCCAAGTTCTTATCAGTAAGCTAATTACGCATGTCCACATTCTTTCACTTTCTTCTATCTTTCTTTGTTCGCCTGCCAAGAGGTGCGGTAGGAACGCTGCCAAGATGTAATTAATAGCTAGTAAGATGTTTTTACTTCTTTATAATAAAATGTGTTTATTAGAATATATCTCAGTTTTATTTTCTTAAAGTATACTTCAAGGAAAGGTCACGATCCATTCTCTAATCAAGGTGCAATTATCCAAAAGCAGAATGGGATTAATTGCCACCCTGACATACTGGAAGTTCGGGCCTCCAGAGGGCTTCTGGAACCTGGGGAGGATGTTTTCACCCTCCCAGAGGCTTGAGGAAAGCCTCCGGAGCCACGCCCACCATGGCCACATCCACCATGGTCACCCCACCCAGCAACCGGGCAGAGAACCCCTTGCTAAAATTTTTGAAGCCCACCCCTGAGAAAGTCATAACCAGAACCACTGTTTCAACTAGCATAATTAGGAATGCTCTTAGTTTCATTTCTTAATATAATGAGTTGTTAATAAAATTAGGATAATTAGTAACTGGAGCTATTTTTTTTTCTTAATTTCTGAAACGGCAGACATCACATTTAAACAACTAGCCTGAGCCTATTCAGAGGAAATCAACTGCAGAAAACTTAGTTATATATACACGACAGTGAAGCCTGAATATATATGGCATTTTGGGAACATAATAATAAAAAAACTAATGTTATGAGAGCATTTCCGATGTTCTTTAAAGCTACCATTGAAATCATTGAATTCCTGCTTTCCGCCGCAGACAGATGTCAGGAGAAAGATTAGATGCTCAGTGAATTAGCATTTTTACGAAGAGACTTCAGAAATAATTGACTTTGAAAATCAGAGCTTCCTTTTCATTTTTTTTAAATAATTCAGTTAAAATTGTCTTTAAAATAATTGTCATAAGAAGCAGGCTTCCTTCGGTATAAAGGAAGCTTTGAGACATGGAAGCTTCAGAAATCTGGATGGCTCCATCACACCTGACCTTTAGAGAAGCCTTAAAAAACTGAACTATTCAGAACAGCATTTTTTAAAATATCTGTCATCAACATACCTATCATTGCTATGATGATGAAGTCTGGGTATAATTTATGAGTAGTGTTGAAATTTTAAGAATTATTATTATTGTTATGATCATTTTAAGTTATTATTGTGATCATAAGTTATTATAATATGATCATATTAAGTTATTAAGTTATTAAGTTACCATCATTGGAGGTAGTGGTGGGATTCAAAAAATTTTACTACTGGTTCTGTGGGGCGTGGCTTGATGGGTGTGGCATGGCTTGGTGGGCCATAGCTATGTGGGCGTGGCAGGGGAAGAATACTGTAAAATCTCCATTCCCATCCTACTCCAGGGGAAGGATACTGTAAATTCTCCATTCCCTCTCCACTCCAGGGGAAGGATACTGCAAAATCCCCATTTCCTTCCGATCAGCTGGGACTCGGGAGGCAGAGAATAGATGGGGGCATGAGGTGATATTTATCGGTTCTCCGAACTACTCAAAATTTTCGCTACCGGTTCTCCAGAACTGGTCAGAATCTGCTGAATACCACCTCTCTGGTTGGAGGTCTTCTAGTCCAACCTCATGCCCAAGGCAGGAATCACTATACCATCCGAGACAAATGTTTTTCCAATCTTTTCTTGAAAATCTCCAGCAATGGAGCCCCCACCACTCCAGGAGGCAAACAGCTGCATTGATGAATTGTTCTTACTGTCAAGAAATTTCTCCTTATTTCCAGGTTGGATCGTCCTCTGATGAAGTTACCACTCATTGCTTCTTCTTGTGCTGCGGAGAATAAATTGATACACTCTTCCCTGTCACAGCCCTTCAAATATTAGAAGACTGCAATCATATCTTCCTGAGGCTTCTCTTCATTAAGCTAAACCAGGGGTCAGCAACCTGCAGCTCTGGAGTCGCATGCGGCTCTTTCATCCCTCTGCTGCAGCTCTCTGTCGCCAGTCGGCTCCACAATTGATAGGGCTTTTGGTTAGGACAGGTAGAGGAAAAAGGACGTTGCACTAGGAGGAAACTCTATGGTGGGGGAACCGGACTTCCAGTCCGCAGAGGAAAAAGGACGCTGCGCTAGGAGGAGACTCTATGGCGGGGGAACTGGACTTCTGGTCAGCTCCAGAATTGAACAGGAGGCTTCCGGTTCCGGTTGTGGCTCTTTGAGTATTTAAGGTTTCCTACCCCTGGGCTAAACATACCTAGTTTCCTTAGCCACTCATCATATGATTTAGTATCCACATTCCTTATCATCTTTGTTGCTGTTCTCTGCACTCTTTCTAGGGCCTCAGCATTTTTTTTTTTTTAAACTGTGACAAGAACTGGATGCGTATTCCAGGGGTGGGTTCTAATTTTTTTTACTACCGGTTCTGTGGGCGTGGCTTATTTTGTTGGTGTGGCTTGGAGGTCATGTGACTAGGTGGGTGTGGCTAGCTGGCCAGAGTCATTTCTGGAAGGTCCTCGCACTTACGACCAGTCCTTGCACTTATGACCCGACTCATTTGTTTGCTTTTAACACTGATCAGCTGTAGGACGGCCCTTTGAAGCCCCGCGGCAAGGGTTTAAACAGTTTTTTTTCCCTCTAGTCATCAGCTGGGACTCAGGAGTCAGCAATATATTGGGGGTGGGACCAAATAAAAGGTAAGAATAATGTGGGTGGGTGGGTGGGAGGGTGGGTGGGGAGAACCGGTTTGGTAACATCATATCGTCACCGCTACTGGCTCGGCCAAACCGGACCGAACCGGGAGGAACCCACCACTGGCATATTCCAAAATGTGGTCTCCGGTATTTCAAGTGTGCTCTCTAGTATAAATAAATACAAAATTTGGAATGACGCTATCAAACTGAACAGTGCAGAACATTTTTGGCCTTAGCTCTCTTATGGAAAGATGTGCTGTAAAATGGTAAATAAATTGGCTAAAAAAACTGATGGAACCTAAACACATAAAATGTTAAAAAACATTATTTTGGGCCAGGCTAGGTTCTATATTTGAGAGAACAACTGGCCTCTATCTCTGGGCTTTACAAGATTACCCAATGGTGGCGTGGGATATCAGCATTATGTCTCCAACCAGGAGTGGGTGGTAAACAGTGGTGGGTTCCTCCCGGTTCGGCCCGGTTCTGCCGAGCCAGTAGCAGTGACGATATGACGTCACCGAACCGGTTCTGCCCTCCCCCGCCCCCCCACCCCCGCATTATTCTTACCTCTTACCCCACCCCCAATCTATTGCTGCCTCCTGAGTCCCAGCTGATGGCTAGAGGGGAAAAAAACTGTTTAAACTCTTGCTGCGGGGCTTCTAAGGGCTGCCCTACAGCTGATCAGTGTTAAAAGAAAACAAATGAGTAGACCGGTGCCTGCAAAAATAAATGGGTAGACTGGTGCCTGCAAAAATACATGAGTAGATTGGTGCCTGCAAAAATAAATGGGTAGATTGGTGCCTGCAAAAATACATGAGTAGATTGGTGCCTGCAAAAATAAATGGGTAGACCGGTGCCTGCAAAAATACATGAGTAGATCGGTGCCTGCAAAAATAAATGGGTAGACCAGTGCCTGCAAAAATACATGAGTAGATCGATGCCTGCAAAAATAAATGGGCAGATCGGTACAGCTCTGCAAGCAGTTAAAAGCCTGGTAGACCAGTACCTCTGCTAAATCCTAAATAATTGTCACATGACCATCAAGCCACGCCCACAAAATGAGCCACGCCCACAGAAGTAGTAAAAAATTTTAGAACCCACCCCTGGTGGTAAAGTCTAGTCACCCTTTTATTTCTTATAGTAATCTGGAGAACTACTACACTGAAGTTAGAATAGGTTAGCTTAGTAGTGCTTGGAGTTCCAGCTCAAAACAAGCCAGTTGATTGACAGAATGGAAAACACAGGATGATAGGTAAATGGGAAGGATCCATGGCGTCTCTGGCCAAAAATCTTAGAAAGATTTCCAAAGACTTAAGGCATGATTTCTTGGGGGACAAAGCTACTGGTGCAGAGCAAAACCAGACCAAGCACAGCTGTACAAAGATTTCTGGGGAACAGGAATAAATGAGCCTCAGAAAATCAGGGAATTTGTGCCAAAGGAAGTCAAAGGAAAGGTCAAGGTAAAAAGATCATGTCCAGAATACTCAAATGTTTTCCTATAAAAGACAGCAAAAACTATTACTGTACATCAAGAGAATTATATTTCACTGATTATTTTTTTTTAAAAAAATCCTATTTTGCAATGATTCTCATAGCACACATTTAAATATTAATTTGTGACAATGCAATTTGATTTTTTTTCCTTCCTGGTTTACCCATTTAAACAATTTGCATTTTCTTTCATTTTGCCTTTTTCATTATGACTGAGTCTGAATGCAATATTAATAAGTCCTGTATGTTTGGTGCATTGATGATGGCCTTCTGAGACTCTTTCCTTCCTGCCTTTTTCTTTTTTTTTTCTCTTATCACATTGATTTCTAAACAGTAAAGTTGAAATTAGAAATTATTTCTCTTATGGTTTAGATAAACCTGCGATGCACATAGGTACTATTGTAGCATATTGTGAGTCTTGCATATTCTATGCAGTCACTCTCTATAGTCTTTATCCTCTTCTAAATCCAGAATCACTCTGGAGTTGAGTGGCACTAAAATAAAAATTGAATCAAACGAATCATATTCATAACAGGAGGGAAACAGTGCTTTCTTTTCTGCTGGACTTTCACATGAGGTCCAAGTGGCACCTTACTGGTACCACTGCTGCTTGAGGACAGGCAACAGGAAAGGGGGAAAGTGAGGAACAAAAGATACTGCTTATATTGTGGCCCACCAGCAGCCTGCGTGGATCGTGGCTGATCCCGACAATGCGTCGGACAGCGTGGAGGCTGAAGAGGATGTGGTGCCAGAGGCAGAGACTCAGCCAGGGCCTTCAGAACTTCCAGAGGCTCCTTCAAGTGGAGAGAGCGAAGTGGAGGAGTCTCTCCTCAATGCTCAAGCATGCAGGGCTGCCAAAAGGCAGGAGTGGCTACTCAGGAGGAGGAGGTCTCTTCGAGAGTAAAGTTTGAGGATAATTGGCCACTCCCTTAGCCTATTTAAGTCGCACGCAGTTAGTAATTTCTTGCTGGAAACAAGGTGTAATTATTACAGAGCATTTTTGAAGAGTGAGTGTCTTATCGTATCTTGTTTTCTGGGCTGGTTGCCAACCTTTGCCGGACTTTGTTTATTCTTGGTACATTATAACTTTGATAAGGACCGTTGGTGTGTGTCACAATCCTTGGGAATCAGGAGCTGGGGCAGAACAGCTTAATGTGGAATCAAACCAATGGACTATCCACCCAGTACAGATAGTCCTTGACTTATGAGAGTTCGTTTAGTGACTGTTCGAAGTTACAACGGCACTGAAAAAAGTGACTTATGACTCTTTGTACAATTATGACAATTGCAGAATCCCCATAGCCATGTCATCAAAATTTGGATGCTTGCAGGGGTGAAATTTATTTTATTTATTTTATAAAATTTGTATGCCGCCCTATCTCCAAGGACTCAGGGCGGCTCACGACAAGCGACTGTTAAAAACAACAAATATACACAAAAAATTAAAAAGTTTTTTAAAAATTTAAAATGTACTACCCAATCAGTCCAGGCCGGGGGACATAAATAGCCAGGTTTTCAATTCACGGTGGAAGGTGTGAAGGTCAGGGGCCAACTGGAGCCCCAAGGGAAATTGATTCCAAAGGGTGGGGGCACTCACAGAGAAGGCTCTACCCCTGGGGGTCGCCAGCCGACATTGTCTAGCCGACGGCACCCTGAGTAGGCCATCTCTGTGAGAGCGCACTGGGCGATGGGAAGTTGACGCTGGTTGCAGGTGGTCCGACAAAAAGCCTGGGCCTAAGCCATGGAAATCCTACCAGTTCGGGCCGGTCCGGGCGAACCGCTAGGGATTATGGGCATCAGTTCGCCGAACTGGTAGTAATTACCCCTCCTTGGCACCACCCACCCATACTCATCCGGTTGCCGCTCACCTCTTCCGGCCACTCAATATTCCACAGAATTCAATGTTAAATGCAGCAGAGAGAATGCTAACGTTTCTCCCTCCATTCAAAACGGAGCTGCTGCAGTCTGTTCCTTTAAGGTAGTTCTCAGGAGGGAGGGGGCCAGGAGGGAACCATAAAGGGAGCAGCAGCTCTGTTCTGAGTGGAGGGAGAAAAGTTAGCATTCTTTCTGCCATAGAATTCAATGTTAAATGCAGCAGAAAGAATGCTAACTTTTCTCCTTCCATTCAGAATGGAGCTGCTGCAGCCTGTCCCTTTAAGGTAGTCCCCAGGAGGGAGGGGGATGGGGGGGAGCAGCTGGAATGGAGCCATTTTTTGTGAAAGGTAGGAAAATGGGGAAGGGGATTTTCCTGCGTGTCATCCATTCCTCAATCTCAGCACAGACTGAGGGAAGGATGGTAGGCAGGAATATTCCTCTCCCCATTTTCCTGCCATCACGACAAGGAGTGGCTAGGAGGGGACGGGCCGGTGAGAAGCCCCTCGATGTGAGTGATGTCGAGTTGGCCACGCCCACCCAGTCACATGACCTCCCCCCAACAAGCCATGCCCACAGAACCGGTAGGGGAAATTTTTAAATTTCACCCCTGGATGCTTGGCAACTGACTCATTTTTATGACAATTGCATGTGCTGGGATCATGCAATCCCCTTTTGCGACTTTCTAATGAGCATAGTCAATGGGGAAGCCAGATTCCCTTAACAATCATGTTACTAACTTAACAGCTTCAGTGATTCACTTAACAATGGTGGCAAGAAAGGTCATAAAATAGGGCAAAGCTCACTTAACAAATGTCTCACTTAGCAACATAAATTTTGCACTCAATTGTGGTCATACGTCGAGTACTACCTGTAGTGTTCACACTGACTGGCAGCCAGTGGCTATCCAAGGTTTCCAACTCTGGAGCATTCCATGCCTAAGCATTGTATGGTTGAAAATGGGAAACTAGCATAAAAGGTAGTATAAAAATTGATAGAAGGAATGTGTATTATAGGATTTATATCCAATCTTTCCTTCTGGAATGAAGGCAGTACATGTAGATAGGTGGTGTCATGTCTCCTGTCTACAACAGAGTCCTTTTAGCAGTCCCCAAAAGGTTCCACATCCATTTGCATTCTGATTCAGGTGACTTTGAGGATACAGATAAATCCCCAAGTGGTCTCAATGACCCTCACAAAGAGTGCTAATAACCAGATGACTGCAAAGAATATAAATCCTTCCATTCCCTGCCATTCAGTCAGAATGGAAGAAACTTCTTGGATGGGAAGCAAAATGGTTACAAGGAAAAAACAAACAAACACAAAAGTTCATGTCAGGATGGGGTTGAGGTTTGTCCCCAAACGGTGAACCAGCTCACAAGCAAACACACTAGGACTGAAATAAAACTAGCAGAGGAGTCTTGTATAAAAATATACTTTACTTCAGAATGTTTAAAAAATACTATATCTTTAAAAAGGCACATTAACAACAAAGTCTTATCTTGGTTAAATGAAGCCAGGCCATCTCCCTAAATTCTTCTCCACAATACCGAAACAGTCCATAAGAAAAAACTAACATGACATTAAACAGCTTCAGTGTCGATACATCATCGAGGTGGTAGAAAGGCAGCAGCGTAAGCTTCACAGTTAAAAGTCACCTGTGAAAAACAATTCAATCAGCAAACGTGGCTTGAAGCTCCTGGGAGGGAAACTGTCCAGCTCTCCCTCCGGTCGTAGCTCCTCCAGTCGTTGCCTTTTTGAAAAGGACCTTTGGGACAATCATGAACTTGGATGATTGAGAATATTCATAGACAACATGTGTGTTTGTATATCTCTCTTTTATAAATGCATTCATTATTAAAACATTGAAATTCAAATAATACCTACAAAGCAAATATTGGAATGGAAAGTAGAAAAAAGGAAGATGATGCAGAGAGGGAGGGAGAGAGAGAGAAGACAATTATGTTTAATTAAAAAAAAAACAGAAAAGAAAAGAAAACCATAATGAAAAAAAGAAAAAGGAGATTACATTCTATCCTTTCCTTCCATTTGTATCCCCAACCATGACCTATAATTTCATCTTCCTTCCATCTTTATGATTTGTAATTTTCTAATAAAAAATAAACAAGACTACCATGATATTGAATTAACGGAAATGTTTTCCTATGAAATAGGAAGGATATATGTAAATGAGTAATGAGTATTCACCTAAGAATGAAATAAAATCATAGCAGCAATAAGGCTTGATGACTGTACTTAAACATGATTGGATTTTCTACTGCACAGTCATTTCCAGCTGCAAAATATAAAAAAATGCGAGACTATAGGCAGAAAAGGGATATTGGATGAAACTATAATATGCTATGAGGTATCCATTCAGTGTCCTGCTGGATTGCACAATAAATATAGAAAGGACAATAAAGAAAATTTGGGATTTCAAAACTGTATTTGGAACCAAGAAAAATAAATGACACCGATTCAAAAATAGATGACACCAATAAATTTGATTAAATAAATAAACAAAGGATAATAAAAAGAAAATAAAAGATAAAAAGTATATCACAGAAATAGTTTTCAAGCCATTCTACTTTTTTCTTTAATGTCTCCTAGCCTCTTAAACTATGTTTAGAGGCCCTTCCTTCCTTCCTTCCTTCCTTCCTTCCTTCCTTCCTTCCTTCCTTCCTTCCTTCCTTCCTTCTTTCCTTCCTCCCTCCCTCCCTCCCTCCCTCCCTGAAAATTACAAACTGGAGTAGTGTGCATGTATAGTTCTCAGAACTGTCAGAGGCCAGGAATTTACCCCCTTGCACCATTAATCCGTAACTACGCCATAACTACACCGCCTTCGTAACTACACCGCCTTCAGTATGACCTAAGCATAGCTCATGAAATTATCTGCTACAATGTCCTACCAGTCAATGACTACTTCAGCTTCAACCACAACAATACATGAACACACAATGGATACAAACTTAAGGTGAACTGCTCCAAACTCAATTGCAGAAAATACGACTTCAGCTACAGAGTGGTCAATGCCTGGAATGCACTACCTGACTCTGTGGTGTCATCCTAAAACCCCCAAAACCTTAACCTTAGACTGTCTACTGTTGACCTCACCCCATTCCTAAGAGGTCTATAAGGGGTGTGCATAAGAGCACCACGTGCCTACCATCACTGTCCTAATGTTTTGTTTTTTTTTTATTTGATTTATATGCTGCCCTTCTCCGGAGACTCAGGGCGGCTTACAATGCGCTAAGCAATAGCCTTCATACTTTTTGTATATTTATACAAAGTCAGCTTATTGCCCCCACAAACTGGGTCCTCATTTAACCTACCTTAGAAAGGATGGAAGGCTGAATCAACCTTGAGCCTGGTAAGATTTGAACCTGCAGAAATTGCAGGCAGCTGTGTTAATAACAGGGTGCATTAAACCACTGTACTACCAAGGCTCCTGTTCCCTTTTATTTGTATCCATCTCATGTATTCATGATTATGTTTATACTTATATCTGTTATTTAATATGTACTTGACAAATAAATAAAATAAATAGTAAATAAAATATCCCGGCTATAGACAACACAGGATAAACAGAGGTAATAATATAAAGGCAGGAGAAGATGGTTACAACTATTGAGAAAGCTCCAGGGATATCTGGAGGGGGAGAGGGAGGAGAGTTCAAGTTTGTAAGATGGCAGGCGTAGTATCACAATCAAAACTCTGCCCCTTTTCTGTGTGCATAATCGCCATTTTGCACAAACCCCTGTGAATATCCCCAGAGGGTAGTTTTACCAATTTTGTAAAGGGCCCTTCCTTGTTGCCTCAATCTATAGGCAGCTCTACCGAATGTTGCTGTAACACGGATTGTTTCAGGCTGCAACGTTTACTAAGAGTGCTGTAATAAATTTACTGCACAGGTTCCTACAATATTTGCAGTATAAAATACACATCCAAGTGTTTGGACCCCTGAGACATAGGCAAATATGTTCTTCCCAGGGAACCCTATTAAGTCTGCCTTCCAGCAGAGTGTATATAAGAATGTACATCAAATCCGAGAAGAGACACTGTGCTGTTTAGGCTGTTCCAATGTAGTAAGATATTTCACGGACTACAAGTCTGGGATTCAAGTCTCAGACTGTCAGGAACTAGATTCAACTCATTCTTAATTCAGGATTCACTTTATAAGAAGTACCCTAAATGGATGATAGCCCATGGACAACAAAAATTCTGAAGACAGTTTCCAATTTTTTCCCCCCAACAGCTGCCAGCTTAAATGGAATTTGTCAGAAATTACTAAGGGACCTAGGGCCATTGGATAAAAGTTAAGCCGTAACCTTGAATTAAACCTCACCAGCCAAATGAGTCTCCACTTTGGGTTGGACAACTGCCAGTGCAGTCTGACATTTGGGATATACTTGGACATCCTCATGAATTTAGATTGAACAGTTTCCAGGGGCTAATTGTGTACTGGGCTCCATTAAGTCAATGACTTAACTTTAAATGATTTGATAGCATCCAGCACAAAGCTGCTTTCCTTTCCATAGAAACATTGTCTCTTTACTGCATGTTCAACACTGACCTTCTTCTGGCCTGAGGCATGGAATATTGGCCTCAAATTTAATATTGTTGATCTTTGGTCGTATTAACAAATTGGATTTGATTTAACCTGTTTAACGTATGTTTAAAGCATTTAACCTGTTCTGTGGTATAATCTTGGTTCTTCTAATTGGCAAACACTTACAAGCTTTGTCTTGTAAAAGATTATTATGAATGCAGAGAAGGATCCTCAAGGGTGTTTTGAGGCCAACTGATGTCCAGGATGAGATCACAGCGTTGTCTGCATGCTGTAGTATAGATATTATTCCAGGATTTCCACATGGCAGTGTGACAGAATGCAATTAATCTTGCTAGTTTCTGGGCAAGGTCTTTTTAATTTGCATTTTAAATATTTTAAACTTGTATTTTATATTTTAAATTTTATGTCCTATATAGTATGCCTTATTTTAATTGTGATGCTTTTGACACAAATAAACAAACATTCCAGGATTTTAAAACAAACATTCCTGCACTGTGGAGAAAACCATGATAATAGAATAGAATAGAATAGAATAGAATGGAATGGAATGGAATGGAATGGAATGGAATGGAATGGAGTGGAGTAGAGTAGAGTAGAGTAGAGTAGAGTAGAGTAGAGTAGAGTAGAGTAGAGTAGAGTAGAGTAGAGTAGAGTAGAGTAGAATAGAATAGAATAGAATAGAATAGAATAGAATAGAATAGAATAGAATAGAATAGAATAGAATAGAATATTTTATTGGCCAAGTGTGATTGGACACACAAGGAATTTGTCTTGGTGCATATGCTCTCAATGTACACAAAAGAAAAGATACGTTCATCAAGAATCATAAGGTACAACACTTAATGATAGTCATAGGGTACAAATAAGCAATCAGGAACAATATCAGTATAAATCGTAAGAATACAAGCAACAAAGTTACAGTCATACAGTCATAAGTGGAAGGAGATGGGTGATAGGAACAATGAGTAGATTAATAGTAATGCAGATTTAGTGAATAGTTTGACAGTGTTGAGGGAATTATTTGTTTAGCAGAGTGATGGCATTTGGGAAAAAACTGTTCTTGTGTCTAGTTGTTCTAATGTGCAGTGCTCTATAGAGTCATTTTGAGGGTAAGAGTTGAAACAGTTTTTGTCCAGGATGATCATTTGAAACAGGGATGGTTGTGTTTGGGAATGTTCATAGTTGATATCTTGACATTTTTTTTTACTCCATTTGCAAGTTTGCTATAAAAATTATTTGGAAAAATTGCTTCCAAATTTACCTGAGAACAAATGCAGCACCTCTTTATTATTTATGAAGGAAGCCAAATATTCCGAGGCTTCTAAGCATGATTTTTCTTACTTTTAGGACGTTAATGCAACTTTTAAGTATTAGCTTTCATGGAAAGTCCAAAGCATTAATTGCAAATCACATTTGAAGCATACAGAGCCTTAATTATCATCATCAGTTTTTTGATTGTGGCAGGTATAGATTGATTGATTGAATGAAAGAATGAATGAATGAATTCAAAAATAAATGTTCATTCTATATTTGGATGACTAAATTTGGTCAGAGTTCTTTTGTTCAGCTACTGAAAGTATTGCAGTTGAAATATGTCTTTCTGATTTATGACTTAACCTATAGAAATGTATGACTTTTGTCTTAGGCAATGCCTTCATAAAGATTGACAAGTACAACTGAGTTCTGAAACTTCTGTGGGAAAAATAAATGATGGGGAATTTTGAGGAGTTGGCTACGTATGCCATTTATTGCATCTGGCAGCCAAATATAGGACTTACCTATAAGACTAACCCATGATTACCATTTTGAAAAAGCTCTTCCATGTGAAAACCAAAACAAACAAACAAAAAACATACCATGTTTTTCCGAGGTAGGATTTTATTTTTTAATGAAACAGAAAAGTCCTCAAAGGAGCAGTGTGGTGGCCTAGTGGTAAAGATGCTCTCCTTAAAAGACAAAATGTAGCGAAGGCAGGAAGGAAGGAAGGAAGGAAGGAAGGAAGGAATGGAGGTGAGAGGGATTTTTTTTTTTTAAATTGCATGTCATATTGTTTCCTATTTCCTGACATGTTGGCAGATACAGTATGTGTTAATGACTTACATACTGGCAAATGATGGTCTTGAAGAAACAATTTGAATTTTCTATTTATATTTCTATGTTAATTTCTTTAACATAAATTCTTTAAAATTTCTATATGAAATTTTGTATTATTCTAGTGTCAACTTGCAAAGCTTTCAAGTTGCCATGAGCAGGAGGGAGGGAGAACTGATAGAGCTGATTGATTTCCCTAACTGAAGTGCATTCCATACATTCTTCCTGACCGCAATCAGAAGGAGGATGTTGGATTTCACAGCCAGCCAAAGTGGTTAATTGGAGAATATGATTTATGACATGGCCAGAGAGGAGGGGAGAGGCAGGGTCATAGGGGAATGTAAATCTACGTGGGATTAGTTCTAACTGCATCTGAATATTGCCGAAATGGTGCTCCTAATAAATGACTGTATTTCTTTTGAAGTTCGGCTCATGGCTCATGAATTAATTAGGGCATCTTTCGGAAACTTCACATCTAGTACACTTTAAAGCTACACATATGGGCAAATATTGTAATTACATATTCCACATAGTAAAAAGTTGGGGAAGGCTTTTCTTTGTTTTAGTATGCAGATATCTGTTTAATCATGCACCCAATTGTATTGGTGTTTTTCCCCCTGCGGCTGCTGCTTTATACATTATTTTCTTTCACTAAGTATTTGTACCCTGCTTCAGAAACTTGCATTTCCAAAAGAGCTGGCATCTAAAGGCAAAATAAAATACAATATGAAAAATTAAATAAAACATTACATAGTATAAAACACAGCAGAAGCATAATGAAAAGAGCAGAGCACATCATAAAATGCTTTCTGGAATTAAAATATATATATATATATATGTTCAAACATTGCCTAAAAATGAGAAGGAAGGAGAGGCTGAGTTTATTGCAATGCCATATTTTCTGGTATAACTCCACTGGCCAGGCTAATTGAATTTGTTTGTCTCTGGTGGCCAATGGTGCCTCAACTCAGCACCATCAGAATAAAAGAATAACAGAGTTGGAAGAGAGCTTGAAGGTCTTCTAGTCCAACCCTCTGCTCAAGCAAGAGACCCTATACCATTTCATTTAAGTGGCTGTCCAATCTCTTCTTAAAAACATCCAGTGATGGAGCACCCACAACTTCTGGAGGCAAGTCGTTCCACTGATTAATTTGTCCTTAGTTCTAAGTTGGTTCTCTCCTTAATTAGTTTCCATCCATTGCTTCTCATCCTGCCTTCAGGTGCTTTGGGTAATAGGTTGACCCACCCTCTTCTTTATAGCAGCTCCTTAGATATTGTAACACTGCTATCATATCACCCTTAGTCCTTCTTTTAATTAAACTACCATGTTTCCCCCAAAATAAGACCCTTTCTTATATTTTTTTGAACCCTGAAATAAGTGCTTGGCCTTATTGCCATGTGCTCAAAAGCCCGATTGGGCTTATTATCAGGGGATGTCTTATTTTCGGGAAAACAGGGTAGACATACCCAGTTCCTGCAATCATTTTTTGTATGTTTTATCTTCTAGTCCCCTTGTCATCTTTGTTGCTCCTTCTCTGCATTCTTTCTAGAGTCTCAACATTTTTTTTTTTAATATGGTGGCAACCAAAATTGGATGCAATATTCTAAGTGTGGTCTTACCAAAACATGACAGAGTGGTATCAGCACCTCGTGTCATCTTGATTCTATCCCTCTATTAATGCAGCCCAGGAGTGTTTTGGCTTTTTTGGCAACTGCAGCACATGGCTGGCTCATATTTAAGTAGTTGTCCACTAGGATTTGAAGATCCCTTGGCAGTTACTACTATTGAGCCTGGTACCTTCTATTGATGGTTTTTTAAAGGCCATCTCCTCTCCATTTTTGATAGACTTCCATAGACAATGCTGTTCCCTAGAATATGATCTTCCCTAGACTATACTCTACAGAATTGCTATTGTCTAGAGAGAATCATAGAAGCCTTTTAATACCTTTTTAAAATTAAGGACTCCTTAAAACATTAACCTGGAATTGCAAGGACACAACCCCGTCCTGTTCCAGTGGTCTCAATGGCTCTGTACCCACATAGGTATTACCCAATTGTTCTGCTGAGATCTTTTTAAACTCCAATATCCTTACTAAAGCAACTTGATCTGGCCTTCACTGTTTCTCAGCCTTGGGAACTTGAAGAAGTGTAAGCTTCAATTCCCGAACTGGGGAATTCTGAGAGATGAAGTCCATAGATCATCACATTACCAAGGCTGAGAAATTCTGCATAAGACATTCCAGTGGAAAAGAAAGAACTTAAAGAGGGATTAAACAAGAGATGCGGTGGCTCAAGTGGCTAAGACGCTGAGCTTGTCAATTGAAAGGCAGTTCAGCAGTTCGAATCCCTAGTGCCACGTAACGGGGTGAGTTCCTGTTACTTGTCCCAACTTCTCCCAACCTAACAGTTCGAAAGCACATAAAAATGCAAGTAGAAAAAGAGGGACCACCTTTAGTGGGAAGGTAACAGCATTCCGTGCGCTTTTGGCGTTTAGTCATGCTGGCCACATGACCATGGAGATGTCTTCAGACAGCGCTGGCTTTGAAACGGAGATGAGCACTGCCCCATAGAGTCAGGAACGACTAGCACATATGTGCGAGGGGAACCTTTACCTTTACCTAAGGAAAGATGCTGTCCTTTCAATGTTGATATATCACCACTGGATAGAGCTATAATGATCTATGGATTTATTAATCCATGACAAAAATTAAAAGAAGTTTTTTTTTTTTTAAAAAAAAGCTTCCACTCATTTGTTTTCTATAATAGGAATACAATTTGCAGCTATTTCTGAATGCTGGGAATGGAAGATATCTATGTTGATTGCCTTGGGATATCTTCATAGATTTTAAGCAGTGGTGGGTTGCTAGCAGTTCGCCCCTAATCGGGCGAACTGATAGCGGCGGCAGGAAGCTCTTCCCACCCACCTGGACACTTCTGTGCATGCGCAGTAGCGACAAGTTTTGAAACCCGCCCCTGATTTTAAGGTAGATAGAAATGCTACTTAAGAAGCACCTTGAAATACATTCAACTAGTTCTTATTTCAATTTGCAGTACACCTTTTTTTGAAATAGTGGGTAATTGCTCATCAGATAATGAAATATCTAGTACAACAGTATATAAATTCTCCCTGTAGTTTCTTCTTCCCACTGTTAAGAATCTGAACTCAGAGATTTCTAACTTTAGTTTCCTTTTGTTGGGCTTTAGTTTCCTAGATTAATATATGCTTGGCCTCAAAAGACCTCTGTCTGTGAGCTTGTGTGTGTGAGACCACAAATGTATTGTGGCTATGATAAAAGATTTAAGAATTCTCAAAGATATATTCGATAGATTTGAATTATCAACCTACTTATTCACCTTTCCTCCCCAGGTATCTTTTTTATGCATTCATCTTTATAGGAAAAAAAAATAGTTTTTCCCATTCCAGATTTAGCTTTGCAGTCTTGCAGAAGTGAATTCTTTTTCAAGCTTTACACTAGCTGATAAGGAATATTTCTAGTGCAACTTGGTGGTGCAACATTTCTGGGGAAATTGTACCAATAGCCCCTAATTCATGGATTGGTTCAAGTAATTGAGAAATCATAAATATTTTCTAATATCTTCATGAACAGTGTACCCGATCAGATCAATCACTGTTTTGAACAAGATCAACAGATTGAAGATACTTTATGAGAATACTTTTTTCTAAATGAGAAAGGGGACATTTAAGAGCTTTTGAAATCCAGTTCTTCAGTCACAAAAATCATTGACATATTAAATCTTAACTTTAAGCTCAATATTTATTAAACAAAAAATATTCAGGATATTCAAGAAAAATTATCTGAAGAGAAGGACCCCCAAACCACCTCTAAAACAATGCTCTAATGTTTTTATTCGAAGATACATATTTGAAAATCTTTTTTGCTCTCCTTAAAATTTGATGATCGATTTAGCAAGCTAAGTGTTTCTTCCCCCAGTAAATCACAGAGGCCTATAAAGAAATAATTGTAAGATTAGCCAGCATAAAACAAAACTGTCATTCCTAGACCTGAATCCTTTGGATTAATTTGCTGGGATTTTGTTAAAAGATGTTCCATCTTTTGAGTTCAATATTGTCAAAATCCAAAGGCCTGCTCAGCATGTGTTTTTCATACTGGTGAAACAGGTAACATAACAGGTATTATAACAATCTGCTTTTGAAATTCACTTATTCAGCCACTCCTCATTTGGTGACTATCTCAGTCAGTGACCGTTTGCAAGTACTGCAGTCGTAAACAGCAATAAAAAATATTTTCTGATCAATGTGTGTAATTTAGGCCAAGCCTTCAGTGTGTGAAACTGATTAAGGTCTGGTCAGTTTCAGGCAACAGAGCAGCTGGTAGGAGGGTTCTAATTAACTAATTAAGGTCACATAGATTTGCTTTTTAACTTGTGATTAGCACTTTTTAAGAGTCCTATTGCACTGAGGACAAAAGCAAGTCAAGAAAAGATAACTTGTTAAGCAATCTCTCCCTCCTGTGGGGGGGGAAGGAGGGGGGAAATTGCATAGACACTGTACAACTTTATCTAAATTAGATCTTTGCATCTCTCTCTCTCTCTCTCTCTCTCTCTCTCTCTCCCTCCCTCCCTCCCCCCTCTCTCTCTCGTAATATAATAGTAATGGATACCTACTTACACTAATAGGTTCAATGGAATTTACTTCTGTGCAAGCATTTAGGATAGCAGTGGTGGGATTCAAATTTTTTCCTAACGGTTCTGTGGGCATGGCTTGGTTGGCGTGGCTCGGTGGACGTGGTAGCAGAAGGATACTGTAAAATCTCCATTCCCTCCCCACTCCAAGGGAAGGTTACTGCAAAATCCTCACATCCTCCCGATCATCTGGGGCTTGGGAGGCAGAGAGTAGATAGGGACGGGGCCAGTCAGAGGTGGTATTTATCAGTTCTCCAAACTACTCAAAATTTCCACTACCAGTTCTCCAGAACTGGTCAGAACCTGCTGAATACCACCTCTGGATAGCAGCTTTAACCTCACTGGGCACGTGGGATTATTTTATTTAAATATTTTTACAATTTACTCTCCAGTTTTCTTCCAAAAAGTTCAGAATTGTGTGTGGGTTTTTCTTGTTCCCGCTCTATTTAAACATAATCCTCACGAAGTTCATTACTCTAGCACAGAGTGACTGGAAAGATGAGTAAATATTCTATCTGGAGATCAGATTCAAAAGCCATTCAATTAAATCCTTGAACTGAACTGACTTTCCAGTGTGAATTGGATTTGAATCATTGAGTTGAACTGAATGTCTCCACACTGATTTAGATACCAGGTCAGAAACAGCTGTTACCTGGTAAATTCAGACATACAAGACAAATCCACTTAATTTGATCCTTTGATTCTGGGTCAATTTTCTGAATTGAAGCAAGGATTTAAATTGGATTTTGAATGACAGACCGAAGTTTTAGAATTGTTAGGCATGTGTCTGTTCCCTTGCAAGCTGTTTAGATAAGTAGGGCAAATACACTTTCAATTTTATTCAGACATGTTCATAAACTCATCTTATAGAAACCTCAACAAAGTCAGAGAAGGAACTTGGCTATTGGTTATTATTATTAGCATATGGCATTGTTACAGTAGCTAGGAGATCATCATGCTATTGCAGAGTCGTAGTTTGGCTTGCCAAGATACCAGCCCTGTTATAGGAAATGCTTAGGTGTGCCACAGTAGGGTGAGCTGACTCTGCACCACATAGAAAGATGAGCAGCTCTTCCTGCAGCATTACCCAAAGCCCCCTCCCTACCTGGAGTTGTCTCACAAACAGGTGCCGCAACCAGGAAGGTTCAGAGCCATCAAGAATCTGCCTGCCTGCACAGAGCACCAGCTCATCTCCTCACCGAAGTAGTACCTATTATGGTAATTACCTATAAAGCCCTACATGGATCAGGCCTGGGGTATTTGGCTGACCATCTGCGGCCAGCGACAGCTCCCCATCGCCCGGTTCGTTCTCACAGGGAGGGCCTCCTTGGGGTCCTGTCGGCCAGACAATGTCGGCTGGCGACCCCTAGGGAGTGGGCCTTCTCTGTGCGCGCACCTACCCTGTGGAACTAGCTCCCCCTAGAGCTCCGGGTGGCCCCTAACCTTCGCTCTTTCCGCCATGACCTTAAAACTTGGTTATTTCGCCTGGCTGGCTTGGACTGAAGGGGTTTTAAAGGGGATTTTAATGGTCTTTTTATAATCTTATTGGGTATTTTTAACATTGATTTTGCTTGTTTTTATTGTAGTGAGCCGCCCTGAGTCCTTTTGGAGACAGGGCAGCATACAAGTTCAATAAATGAATGAATGAATGAATGAATGAATGAATGAATGAATGAATGAATGAATAAATAATAAATAAATAAATAAATATTATATCTAGTCACAGAGAACATGCTTTTGAACTGCAAGGTGGACAGAAGCTGAGGCAAGGGATGGCAGCTCACCCATCATGCAGAGCTAGGGTTCGAACCATGAGAGCTGAGACCATCTCCAGTGTCATTAAGCCAGTGAGCCACAGTGTCTCTTTTGACTATTGTGATTTTATGGACAAACCCATATAATCCTATTTGCAACAGTGTGGAGATAGGGCGCCATTGCCTTCTTCTGCACCATTTATTTTCTTTTCATTTCCCACCAGACATTTCCTCTGCAGACAAGACTAGGTTCCTGATAGTCTCTCATATAAGTACAAGCCAGGTCTGATCCTGTTAGCTTTTTTTTTTAGATTAAGCAAAACCATGTCACCATTTAGCATTAAATTAAGTGATATAAAATGTGTAATGTGCTATCCCAAGTCTGGATATTATTTATTTTTCCTTTTATATAGTTTATTTATACATTTTCAATTAACATGGCCCAGGATACCTGCAGGATCATCTCCGGTGCGCTCACACAGAGTGGGCCTCCTCAGGGTGCCGTCAGCCAGACAATGTCGGCTGGTGGCCCCCAGGGGGAAAGTGTTCTCTGTAGGAGCGCCGACTCTCTGGAATGGGCTGCCCACCAGCCTCAGGAAAGCCCCTGACCTCCTCTCCTTCCGCCGCGAATTGAAGACGTGGCTTTTTCACCAAATGGGCTGAATCCGTAGGGGTGATTTTAAATAATTTTAATTAATTTAAAGTTGATTTTAATGTTTATGTAATTTTTTGTTTGTTCTTGTAAGCCACCCTGAGTCCTTCGGGAGAAGGGCAGCATATAAATTATATAAATAAATAAATAAAACATGTATAAGTGCTTTGTGAACAGTATATTGTCTGGGTCAGTTGCTTACCAAATAAAGTTTTTCCAGCTCCTAATTTCTATTTCTATTATCCAGCCATTTATAAAACAAATCCCATATTTGAAAATATTCTGTATCTTCCTTCTCTTTTATCTTTAATGTCAGTCTATCCATTTCTGTGCGATCTAATATTTTTAAAATTACATTTTCTTCTCTTGGTGTTTCCTCATTTTTCCGATACTGTGCAAATGCATGGATATTATTTACTTTTAATGTATGAATTTTGGTTCAGATTGGAGCAATTGATGAGGAAGCCTAGTCCTTCACAGCACATAGCAACACAGTTAAACATAAAAGCAAACTAAGCAAAACAATCCAATGGGTGCAGGGGTGTTGAACTTTCTAAACAAAGGGAAGGGGATTATTAAATTCAGAGCAAATACTGCTGCGATGTAATCTGTTAGCATTGGAATAATAGGTTTAACTAATGTTATTCTTTGCCATTTCATTGTTAATTCAGTGAACCAATATGTCCATTTAGAGACCTGAAAAATCTGTGCAATACATGAAGAGTTACTGTTCATATTTAAATGATGGGTTGCAAAGACTATATTCAGGAAAGATTATATTCTAAGCTTAATCCTTTGATTGTTTGAGGATAGCATTAGCCATTCACTGTATTCATTCTTAACAGTTGCTAATCTCTTGGAAATAATATTGAACATTTCCGTAAATGACATTGCATTGTGGAATATTTTAGAATTTTTCTTGCAGAAAATGTAGCTACTTTTTGTATGCCCTTTAAAGAAAACTCAGGCATGAATAGAAGCTTTGATCACCAATGGTTGAATATTTGTTGAGTTGAAACTCTTCCAATCATGGAACAAGTAGAAATGGCTCAAAACCAAAGGGTTTAATAGATTAAGAATGAGTAAAAATATTGTTTGTTACCACTTTCCTTCATAAATTTCCCCAAATTTGGAGATGGGACAAAAGAATTGGAGATTAAAAAAACAAACAAACAAAGGGATGAAAAACATAAAGGAGACATTAAAAATGTACCTTTGCGGGATGGCATTGATGACCAAAGTTATAAACACCTCTTCTAGCCAGTCATTAATCAAGTGGTGGAATTCTATTAGCCAACTTGTATAGTGTTACAGTGTGGTGCTGACTCGTTAGGCTGTGATCGCCTAGGCTGCTTTAACCTCAGTATAAGAGGACACAGGGAGTGTGTGGAATATGTAAAAAGTTTCAACATTCCCCT
Source organism: Pantherophis guttatus (assembly GCF_059756535.1). Lineage (NCBI taxonomy): Eukaryota > Metazoa > Chordata > Lepidosauria > Squamata > Colubridae > Pantherophis > Pantherophis guttatus. Next base: position 75,089,469 of record NC_142068.1, on the reverse strand, counting down.
TCTGGTATTAGGAGGCGGTGGTTATACAGTTCGCAATGTGGCCCGATGCTGGACTTATGAAATATCATTGCTTGTAGATGAAGCAATTAGTGAAGAGCTTCCATATAGCGAATATTTTGAATACTTTGCTCCAGACTTTACTCTCCACCCTGATGTCAGCACTAGAATTGAAAATCAGAACTCAAGGCAGTACTTAGATCAAATACGGCAGACAATATTTGAGAATTTGAAGATGCTGAATCATGCACCTAGTGTCCAGATCCATGATGTCCCTTTTGATCTTCTGAGCTATGATTGCACAGATGAGCCTGATCCAGAAGAGAGAAGTTCAGAAGATAATTACAGCAGGCCAGAAGCTTCCAATGAGTTCTACGATGGTGACCATGATAATGATAAAGAAAGTGATGTTGAAATATGAGGCCTGAATCCTATACATTTACACTATGTGAAATTGTCTGGATGATAAAACTCTAAGGAGGCAATAAGTTTGCAGTAGAAAGAATTGTTTGAGCACAGAAGGCAATGAGGGTTTCTACTCGACCCGATCTTCAGCCATTATTTGTGGGAATAAACATTCCTCGTTTCAGGTTCATATAAGGTTCAGGTTGTTGCTAGGTAATTCTCTTCAATTCTCATTCTGCAAGGTCCATCACTTTTCACAAGGCTGCTACTCTTCAAAAAAGGACAGGATTTGCATTGTATTTTGAACCATTTTTCTTACTTTTATTTTCCTGGAGGGCCCAATTAGAAACCTGCAGTAAAAAGCTCACCTACATAGACAAATTTTCAGCCTTCTATAGCAATGGGAATTATAAATAGAGATCAGATAATGTTGGTGGATATTTTGCTTGACTATAATAGAAGTGGAGAAGTCATGTTATGTAGCACTCCAGTCACGTGGATCCTTTTAAAAGTTATCTTTTGTTAGTCTTTCTGCTTGGAGATGCTATGCATTGCATGGCAATATGCCCACTGAGAAATTAATTTGGCAGTTTTTTGTGACTTTTATAGCAGATGTCTATACCTTATTGGACATACTTCAGTTTTGCTTCAGTGAAGGAATATTATTAAGGGAAGAGTCCCGGACCAAAAATTAACTTCAGTGTATCCATCTTTTGCTATTTGTTGAAAGTACTATGTTTTGATTTTCAGTATTATTCATGCTTGAATTCTAAAAGAAAGAAATATTAAGGATACTTTTCACAGAAAAATGTATCACTCTCCGTTTTTACCCTATTCATCATTGTCCTGATATCTGAAGTATTTCTTTGAGTGAACTGAAATGGAAAGAGATTTCCCAACCTTAATTCCTCCTCGTCTAATGCGGGCTTAAATCTTTTTAATTAAACTGCATGTGCTGGAAAAAAAAAACATAAAGGAGAGACCTGAGAAAAGAAAGGTTTGAGCATTTCATACAATACCCTTTCACACAAACACACAAACACAAATTCACAAAACCCTACTATTAAGTGCCAAGGAAGATATGGAGCGATGAGATGAGTACCAACCTGAAGATCTGAGTTAGCCAGTTGAGAAAGATAGATCTTCAAAATCCTCTTTATCCCACACCCCATTTTATATAATAAAAGCTCTTTGTTCACTCCAAAGGAGGGAAACATTCATTTTGATCTTCTAGATATTTATAGTAGGGGAGACATCAGCTTCTTCTGAACTTGTGACAGGATGAAAGACAGAAGACATCTTCTGGCTCAAATCTTGCCTAGATGAAAATGTGGGTTCTTTCATCTAATAACTACGTTAGAATTTATCCTGTTTAACTAACCTTTTTCCCTTTACTGCTATCTTACATCAAAAGTGTACTGTATCTTGTTTCCTGCTACCCTATGAATTTGTGCCCTAATCTTAACATTTGCAGATTATTATGGAATCATAGAATCATATAACATAGAACTATAGAATTTTATTTAAAAAAACTTTGATTAGAAGTTGAAAAGGGCTTTTTATACTGTCAATTTCACCCTTTTTTTCACTTCAATTCAAGGGAAGCTGGGTCATTCATTATCTAGGAAGCTTCGATCTTCTTTAAGGTAAAGGTAAAGGTTCCCCTTGCACATATGTGCTAGTCATTTCCGATTCTACGGGGGGGGGGGGGTTGTTGCTCATCTCCATTTCAAAGCCGAAGAGCAGCGCTGTTCGAAGATGTCTCCCTGATCATGTGGCAGGCATGACTAAATGCCAAAGGCTCACAAAATGCTGTTACCTTCCCACCAAAGGTGGTCCCTATTTTTCTACTTGCATTTTTAAATGCTTTTGAACCGCTAGGTTGGCAGAAGTTGGGACAAGTAATGGGAGCTCACCCAATTACGTGGCACTAGGGATTAGAACTGCTGAACTGCCGACCTTTGGACTAACAAGCTCAGCGACTTAGCCGCCGAGTCACCACATCCCTTTATCTTCTTTATATAAGTCTACTTGGAGACAAAGCAAAGAGCTGAACATGCTATCACTGCCTACTTATTTTAAAAGCATTCGACACAATTCTGAACTTTTCTTCATTGCCTTTTTTCAAACTTGTCAGTGTAATTATGAGCTGGAATAGCCATAACAACAAGTCAGCCAATGGGAACTGTTTGGTGATTTGAGGCATGTCAGACAGTTAGGAGCCTGGGCGTGGCTTAGCTTCACCAGTCTCTCTCTCTCTCCCCCCCCTCTCTCTCCTCCCCCTGTGCTTCTGGATTCTGAGTTCTGGCTCAGGCTTCTGCTACATGGGTATTGTATACATGCATCATCTTTATATTGTTGTATATAAACAAGTTTCTTCTAAAAATGAATCCTGCTGAATTATTTACTTGTATGCTGGTTGGATTGCTGCAGACTCTAACAAAACTATTTTTGTATTTTCTGAAAAATATTTGTTGCAAACACTTGTCACACAAGATTCATGGAAAGTCCCTTTTTTTCCCATGCTTGCTTCCTCAGTGCTTTGGAGTAGGAGCTGTGCAGTGGAAAACTTGCTTCCATTGTAAATATCTCAGTTGATTGACTCTCAGTCAGGGGTGAAATGCTCCCGGTTCGGACTGGATCATCCGATCCGTTAGTGATGGAGGTGGTTGGTTCGGAGAACCGGTAGCAAAAATCCCTGCCCCCCCCCCCTGCCCAGCTGAGCCGCACAATCATCAGAAACTTTTTTTTTACATTTTTAAAAGCATTTTTTCTACAATCTCTTCGGCCAAAAAAATGCTTTTAAAAGTAAAAAAAAAAAAGCCTCTGATGATTGCGCGGCTCAGCTGGGATCATCAAAGGCTTTTAAAAGCATTTTTTCTACAACCTCTTCAGAGGCTTTTTTTCTTTTAAAAGCCTCTGACAATCCAAGCTGAGTTACCTCATCGGCAGAGGCTTTTTTTCTTTTAAAAGCCTCTGACAGTCCAAGCTGAGTTACCTCATCAGCAGAGGCTCTTTTTCTTTTAAATGCTTCTGACGATCCAAGCTGAGTTGCCTGATTGGCAGAGGCTTTTAAAGGAAAAAAAAGCCTTTGCTGATCAGGCAACTCAGCTGGGATCGTCAGAGCCTTTTGAAAGCATTTTTTACAACCTCTTCACCGAAGAGGTTGTAGAAAAAATGGTTTTAAAAGTAAAAAAAAAAAAATTGGCCACCCCCACCCAGTCACATTACCCCCCCCCACCAAGCCACACCCACATAACCGGTAGTAACAAATTTATATTTCACCACTGCTCTCAGTCTTGTGATGCAGAAGGAAGCATATGCAGGAAGTAAAGAAAAAGTCTTCAGGAATGGTTACATTACAAAGCCACAAATGCTGAACAGAATTGCTTATCAAATCAATTATTTTCTGTGGTACATGTTTAAGCATGTAAACCTTCATTCGGGCACAAGAAAACAACAACAACAAAGCAGATTTAAAACATGAAAACATTCTGAGAAATGAAACCACATTAATCGTCTGTCAAACCAGCCACTCATTTATGTGCAAAGGACGTCAGTAAACTATAATATATATATATATATACATATATATATATATATATATATATATATATATATATATATATATATATATATGTGTGTGTGTGTGTGTGTGTGTGTGTGTGTGTGTGTGTGTGTGTGTGTGTGTGTTTTCTGAGGTTTTCGTGGGTGTTTGTATGTCGGTCTTTGGTTATTCAAGGTTTTCTCCCGCGTAAAATTGAAAGTGTCTTGGCAATGTTTCGACGAAGTCTCATTCGTCATCTTCAGGCTGGTGTTTTCGGCTTCATGCTTCTAGGAGCACGAAGCCGAAAACACCAGCCTGAAGATGACGAATGAGACTTCGTCGAAACATCGCCAAGACACTTCCAATTTTACGCGGGAGAAAACCCGAATAACCAAAGACCTACTCCCTCTCTCTCTCTCTCTCTCTCTCTCTCTCTCTCTCTCTCTCACACACACACACACACACACACACACACACACACACACACACACATATTTAAAGGAAACCATTCTTGTTTTCAAAAGTACATTTGAGTGAGACTGAGGAAATTCTTAAACATAAGTAGATGGAGCAGGAGAAATCTTCATAGGCTGGTAGGGATGGATAAATGTAAGAAATCAAACTATTAGCATCTTTTGAATGGACCAAAACAGACTAAAACATTTTTTTAAAAAAATCATTGGATCAAACACTGCTTTTCAGCTGAAGCCTAATGGGCAAACTGCAGCGAACTGTCTGCTTTCTCAAACAAACCCAGTGGGTGCTCCCTCCGGTGTTCACATTCTCACATAATAATGGCAAGCAGAAACAACACTTCCAGACAGCTTGAAAAGGGCAGCGTTTCCCACGGTTCCGAAAGTATTTCTGGGAGAAAACTGCACTGATCAAAGCCAAAACTGATGACCCTGGTAGCTCTCGTAGTCTAACTTGTCTCTGTTCAAGGTGAACGAGATGATCAGCACTTTACATGAAAGGCAGAAGGATCAAATGCTGCTTGCTGCGAATTCAATATGAACTCATCAAAGGGAAGACTGGGTTAGAAAGGGTCTTCACTGCTCCTGCTGATTTAGCAGTTGCAGATTTTTCTGGGGTTTTTTCCCCCCCTCCCCGTCTTTAATACCTTGTATAATCAAAGATGCACAATATTTGCATTTTTGAAAGAGATGAGAATGCTCTACTCTGTTTGAAAATACATTCTTGAGTATTAAAACCCTTGTCTCCTAATCGCAGCAGTGCAATTAGATTTTAGGAGTTGGATTTTGGTCTCTGCCCTTTTTAATAATAATAATAATAATAATAATAATAATAATAATAATAATAATAATAATAATAATAATAATAATAATAATTTTATTTCTATACCGCCCTTCTCCCGAAGGACTCAGGGCGGTGTACAGATAGTTTAAAAACACAAGACACAACAATAATTAAAAATTAAAATAATTAAATAGATTTGGCTGATTTAAAATTTTAAAAATTAAAATACCCCAATTTAAAATTATTATATTGACAGCCCTGCCTGGCGGAACAACAAGGTCTTCAATGCGCAGCGGAACACCCGGAGGTTGGAGATCTTGCGTATTTCCGGGGGCAGTTCATTCCACAGGGCTGGGGCTCCCACAGAGAAGGCCCTCCCCCTGGGTGTCGCCAGCCGACATTTTAGACATTACATGTTCTCCCCTTGTCTTCACAAAATAATAATCCAGATGTATTTTGTGTGTGTGTCTAATTGTGGTCGCCACAATGTAAAAAAGGTGCTGAGACTCTAGAAAGAGTGCAGAGAAGAGCAACAAAGATGATTAGGGGACTGGGGGCTAAAACATATAAAGAACAGTTGCTAGAACTGGGCATGGCTAGTTAGTGAAGGGAATGACTAGGGGTGACATGATAGCAGTGTTCCAATATCTCAGGGGATGCCACAAAGAAGAGGGAGTTAAGCTATTCTCCAAAGCACCTGAGGGAAGGACAAGAAGCAATGGGTGGACACTAATTAAGGAGAGAAGCAACTTAGATCTAAGGAGAAATTTCCTGATAGTGAGACCAATTAATCAGTGGAACAACTTGCCTCCAGAAGTTGTAAATGCTCCAACACTGGAAGTTTTTAAGAAGAGATTGGATAACCATTTGTCTGAAGTGGTGCAGGGTTTCCTGCCTAAGCAGTGGGTTAGAGTAGAAGACCTTCAAGGTCCCTTCCAACTCCTGTTCTGTTCTGTTCTGTTCTGTTCTGTTCTGTTCTATTCCATTCCATTCCATTCCATTCCATTCCATTCCATTCCCTTGGATTAAATTTGTAGTCATATTCGGATGGGATGATGATCCTTCCCATTTGTTGATTCTCTATGATAAAGGAAAGGAACTCCACATTTTCCCAGGGACTGAAATGAAACATCATTGGTCACATTGATTCTTGTTAAACACTGGTCAGAGGATTGTCCTTCTGCACTTTGAAATGGTGCCATGGCTGCAGGGATGTTGAGAATAATTCCTTTTGATGGGATTTGGTGCTTTAATTTCTAGTTCCACTCACAAGAATGAACAGAAAGGATTGCCAAATATTGCAGGATTACTATTAAATTGCCAAACATCATCATGCATTGAAGCTAGTGTAAAAATTGAAAGGATCAAAGAAGGCAGAGAAAAGACATGAGACCAGTGTTTTTCAAACTTTTAAGAAATGTGAATGTCAACTCCCAGAATTCTCCAGATATTCTGGGAATTGAAGTTTAAATATTTTAAAGTTGCCAAGTTTTAGAAAGTGCATTAGTCCACTCAGAAATCATTGAATCTAGAGCACCACTAGCTTCTGAACATTCCCAGAACATCGTCTTTCTGTGGACAAGACATGTAATAGATGAGAACTAGTGTATTAAAAAAGTAACACAAAGCTGCATTCAGGTAGAATTAGAAAGCAATTTGGGGGTGATGAAAAATACGGTACTTTTTTTTCCTCCAGTTTGATGCTGCATTACCCAGAGAGCTCTGAGGCAACTTACATTATAACTCAGAAGAAAACAAGCCTATTTTGGAAGATAGTTGGGGCTCTGCTCGAAGTTTGCTAGGAGACCATTCAAGGTGATAATTTGAAGAGGGGGGATTATCTCACCCCTAAGGTGACACACAAAAGTATAATTGGGATTGTATAAAATCTGCCAATTCATTCTGAAGATCAGATCTGGAGCTCCAGAAATAACTCAAGTCTGCTTCAAGTCACTCATTTTGAACATTATTTGATTTAACCTATCCTGGATCTAGTATGTCATTCAAAAAATGGAGTTCTGTTCCCTTGGAGAAATTTTGCCATTTTGGTTTCTAAAAGCTAAAATAATGACCCACCACAATCCAAAGTCTCTTGGTGGTTTACAAATTTAAGCACGCACAATAATATAGGAACATAAGAACATGGTACATTTAAAAACTTAAGATAACTCCGTGCAGATACAATGCAGTATATGACATTGTTTTATTTCTTCTTATAAGTCACTACCAAGTCCTTTTTGACTGTAGTAGTGTATGCATTTGATAAATAACTAACTCAATGAACTAATAGCTTTCTATTCAGGCTTGTTATAGAGATGTTATTTTCTGCCAAATAGTACGATATGAAGGCTGAATGGAGAATGGAGAAGCCTGGCTAGAAACCAAATTGTTGTTCTCATAGAATTTATCAGAATTCCTCCAGTCCAGTAATTTCTAATGCAGATTTTATATATAATACAATCCTTGGTTGTATAAACAGAGGCATAGAACCAAAATCAGGTGAAGTATTAGTATCGCTTTATAAAGCCTTAGTAAGGCCACACCTGGAATACTGCATCCAGTTTTGATAGTAGTATTCCAGTATTTGAGGGGCTGCCACAAACAAGAGGGAGTCAACTTATTTTCCAAAGTACCAGAAGGAGAAACAATGGATGGAAACTAATCAAGAAGAGAAGCCACCTGGAATTAAGGAGAAACTTCCTAATGGTGAGAACAATTAACCAGTGGAGCAGCTTGCCTTCAGATGTTTTAGGTCCTTCATCACTGGAGGTTTTTAAGAAAAGACTGGACAGCTACCTATCTGAAATGATATAGGGTTTCCTGTTTGGGCAGGGGGTTGGACTAGAAGACCTCCAAGGTCCCTTCCAGCTCTATTCTGATATTTGATTGATTGATCAACAATGGCTTCTTCGTCTTAAGTAATGCATGATAAATGTGCTTCCCACGCCGCTGTGGGAATAAGGTAGTTCAGTGATAGGGATTATTAGGCATGATGGCCTAATGGTGAAGACGCTCATCTCCCACTTGGAAGGTTGAGAGTTCAATCCTAGGTAGCTAGTTAAACGAGGGAGAGGATAAAAAAGAAATAGAAACCCAGATGACACCAGAGTAAATGAAAAAGGGGGATGGGAGTGGGGTAAAGAAAGAAGATTATAAGAATAAATGTACAATTATGATGATAATACTGATAGGATAGATCTGAAAAGAAACTGAAAGAAAGTATATATGATTAGAATACAGGAGTTGCTCAGATACCAGACAAGGAGAATATTCTACAGCAAAGAAGATAGAAAGGAGAGAGGAGTAGAGGGTAGGAAGAGGAGAGGGAGGGAGGGAGAGGAATGGAAGAAAGGGAAAAGGAGAGGAAGGAAGGGTAGGGGACAGGAGTAGGAGAGAAGGTGAGGAGGGGGAAAAGAAGAGAGGAGTGGGGGAAAGGAAGGGGAAGTAGGATGAGGTAGGAGAGGAGGAAGGAGAAAGTAGGAGAAGAGAGGAGGGAGGGAAGGGAAAGAAAGGAGAAGAAGAGGGTTTGTTGCGAAATGAGGGAAGAAAGAGTAGAAGAGCAACTCCGAATGTAATTAAAATGTCTTATTTTAATGCTTTCTTTAAGATAAACTTGTATATGTAGGATTAATTATGTATAAGAAAATGTACATTTTATATTATGTGTATAAGAAATGAAACTGGAAAAACTTTTCAAAAAAAAAAAAGAAGAAGAAGAAGAAGAAAGGCATCCAGCCAGTAAATGCTCAGCTCCTTTCAGTCACCCCAACTCTACTCCTAATTAGGGGATTATAGGGTCCTAAACAAAGGTGGTATTCAGCCGGTTTGGACAATTTGGATGAACCAGTAGCAGAAATCTATGCTGTCCTATTTAGGCACGTTTTTGAGGCTGGCCACATGCGCGGAAGGCGTGTGCGAGAGCAAGCTCATGCGCTGCAGACCGGGTGCATGCACAAAGGTGCTGGGTGAACTGGTAGGTAAATTATGTGAATTCCACCTCTGGTCCTAAAAAGAAAATGTCTGAGCATTTCTCTCTTTTTGTCTCTCTATAGTCCTTCTTTAGTGACTGCAATTGGTTCCAGTGACTCAGTCATTAAGCAAAATGGTTTCTAAGTCAACACGTGACTGAGAGAGACATGTGAAATCACTGTTTAGTGCTGCCTCATTTAGACTAGGTGGCTCAGTGGCTAAGACACTGAGCTTGTCGATCAGAAAGGTCGGCAGTTCGGCGGTTCAAATCCCTAGTGCGGGTCTCCTGCGTGAGCAGGGGGTTGGACTAGATGACCTCCAAAGGTCCCTTCCAACTCTGTTACTGTAAAGGATAAAGTTCTCTGTACAATGTCCTGTTGGCTGACCCATTTTTTTCTTTTCTTGCCAACTCACAGGGTCGAGAGATTGCTAAAACGAGCTCTCTCCTCCTGAGCTGCTTTTCTCTGTAGTGTAGTGCCAACCACAAGTTAACAAGCTGAGTTCTCTGACCTTAATTAGTTGATTAAAATCCTCCTGTGGGCTGACAGCTGCTGCCTGAAACTGATCAGACCTTAATCAGTTTCACATCACTGGTTTTTGTTGTCCTAAATGTGTGCATTGGTCAGAAAATGATTTTTTAAAATTACTGTTTATGGTCATTGTATTTGGGAACAGTCCCTATCTGAGGCAGTTGCTAAAACGAGGACTATCTATACTGTCTGTCTGTCTGTCTGTCTGTGTGTGGGTGAGGTAGGGACAGAGGTTAAAGTAGCCAGAACAAGAGCCCTCAAATCTTCCGCTCATCAACCTTTTCATGAAGTTTCAGATTGTTCTTTAACCCCCCCCCAAAAAAAATTCTTATACAAAAATAACTTAATAAATACTACTTTAAATAATAGTGCTACAAATAAGAACAATATCAAACCCTTGAATGGTCCCACCATCCCTTCGAAATTGATATTGATAACTTTGGGGAACCCTGAGCCAGCAGAACCAATAAACAGGATTTCAAGAAGAGATTTTCCAGTTGAGAATATACATAAATTTTCTAAAACTAAGGAAGAAATCTGCACTATTATATGAGTTCTTAATTGTGAGAGATTATCTACGTTAGGGTGCCGTTAGTAAAATCTCATCTGAAGGGGGAAAAAAACTATTGAGTTCTTATTAGCTGAAAAAAACTCTCTTATGGTTTAGGAATAGTTACCCCAAATAATCAGTGTATGTGTATATTTAAGCTATCTCAAGCTAGAATTGTATTTGCACAAAACTGGAAAAGTGAAGAGATCCCCACAGGTGAGAATGTGATCACGAAAATATTAGAATGTGCAGAAATGAATAGACCAACGCTAGCAATTAAGGAGAAAGAACAAACTGAATAGTATATGACATGGGACTTATTTTATCAATGGTTTGTCCAAACAGTTTTTCAAAGGAATAATTCTCAACACACCTTATCTTGTTTGGCAAGCTGCCACGTAACTTGTTTCCAACGACAGTACAAGACAAAACTTGGAACAGAGTCTCTCAGAGTCACAGAATGAACGAATTGTTTCCTGCAAAAGCCCACTCCCTGTTCGCTCCCCTTTTATTTCCTATGGGAGGGGCCAATCACCTCCAAGGCTTTACTCCCGAGTCAACCCTGCTTTCTGAGTTGCTGTTGTCTTCTGGCAGCTCTGCACATATGCACACACTGGGAATGGGCTCCAGCTGTTCCTCTGCCTCGCTGCTGTCTAACTCCCACTCTGCCTCCAATGCAGAGCCCTCATCTGAGCTTTTTTTTTTTTTAATTTGATTTATATGCCGCCCTTCTCCGAAGACTGAGGGCGGCTTACAATGTGCTCAGCAATAGGACTGGCTCAAGTTCCTCCCCAACCTCCTCACTGCTCGACTCTGCTGCCAACTCCACTGGCTGTTGGCGGGCCACAACAGTAGAAATTGTTTTCATGATAATGGTTTAGGATTGTATAAACATGGTGTTTATTTGGGATTTTTTCTTTTACGAAAATCACCTTCAGCTTGAAATGTCTTAGTCCCAAATTTCAGGACCTTCTGATTATCTGGATGGCAGCCAGAGGTACAAATGATTGCATACATCTGCCCAAACAGATGGATGTCTTTGAAGACTGACTTGAAGATAAACCTTTACTTCTGAGAAAGAATGGATCTTACTTGCCAATGGGCACTCAATTAATTTGATAAAAGAGAACTTTATTTTACAGACAGTTACTTTCAATCCACAATTGTTAATTATTTTCCAACCCTGCTTTTAATATGCCAGATCTACATCCACACACCTCTACAGGATACGTGTGATGACCCGGGGCAAGGCACGGAGGCAACACAGCCAGCTGATAGTTCGAACTCCCCTTTATTGCTCCAACTTTCCCCCAAACAATCCCAAGTCCCAGAGCATAGTGCTCACACATATCTCCAGCACAGGAGAAGGTTCTAAATTTTTTTACTACCGGTTCTGTAGGCATGGCTTATTTTGTGGGTGTGGCTTGGAGGTCATGTGACTAGGTGGGCATGGCTAGCTGGTCAGAGTCATTTCTGGAAGGTCCTCGCACTTACGACTAAGTCCTCGCACCTACGACCTGACTCATTTGTTTGCTTTTAACACTGATCAGCTGTAGGACAGCCCTTTGAAGCCCTGCGGCAAGAGTTTAAACAGTTTTTTTTCCCTCTAATCATCAGCTGGGACTCAGGAGGCAGCAATAGATTGGGGGTGGAACCAAATAAAAGGTAAGAATAACGTGGGTGGGTGGGTGGGGGATGGGAGGGCGGGGGGGAGAACCGGTTCGGTGATGTCATATCGTCACCGCTACCTGCTCGGCCGAACCGGACCGAACCAGGAGGAACCCACCACTGCTCCAGCAGCCTCTGGCTGTGAGTAGTCCAGCAAAACACTGTTAGCACAATGGCTTCAAGTCAAGAAGTCCAGTGAGGAAAAGAAACGAGGTAGTAATAAGGCAAGAAGTCCAGCAAACTCCAGATGTCGGCAATGGCACACAAAACTCCATGAATTCAGTGCTTGTTCCTGACAAGCGCCCCTCCCCACAGTGTCTCCTTAAGTCTCAGTCCCCAGGTGTGCCTTGTGAAGAGGGGTAGGGCACTCTCCTCCCAAGTCGTCAGGTTGGCCTGTGCTGCTCCCAGCTCCTCTCCACTCTCCGTGCTCGGGGATCAGTAGGGGGCAGTCCTTGCTCGTCGCCTGAGCTCTGTCACTCTTCATCTCCACTGTCTGCCCTCTCTTCCCCCCTCTCTTGGTCATCCTGCCCCTATTCCTCCCTGCTGGCAAGCTGTCCCAAGTCCGAGGGACCCAGGGCTGCCTCATCCTACTCATCCCTGAGTTCCTCCAAAGTCAGCGAGGCTGCCTCCTCGACCTCCATTGGCCCCAGCTCTGGCTTGTCCTCCTCCATGAACTCAGGGTCCAACGGGGCCATGACAATATGTTAAAACTCATGCCCCTTGGGGCAGTCACAATATGTTTTATTATTTTTTAGAGAAAGCTTAGAAATGTTCAAAAGTCATGTGTCAAATGAATAAGGAAATTGTTAGAAAACAATGTCAACCAAGTTAATGTAACTTATATAATAAATTGTCGATGAGGCCTGATTTGGGGAACACATTTTTATCAAAGCGCTGACATTTCTGCAACTCTAGGTTGCTATCTAGTGGTTTTCTGGATTTCTATAGACCATATGTGATTTATTGTTGCTTCCAACTCTTTCTGATCAGATGGAGATCATTTCACCAGGATTGTTGCCAATACTTACTTCATTGAATTAGCCCTAGTGAATACCGTACTCCTAGGACCAATTTTGTAGATTATATAGCCAGTTACAGATTAGTTTTGCTTGATTCTGAAATATTGGGAAATGATCTATCGTTATTAGTGGTCTGGTTGCCTAGTAACATCAGCTGAGCACAAGAAGCCTTTATCCATTATTCTAAGCTATTGTGAAGGTTGCTTCCAATTTCAGATGTTAAAGGAGTCTCATTTCCAAGAGAATTTTGGCAGATATGGCCGAAGAAAACATGAAGCAGTAATCTTATGATCATGAAGAGCCTCTTAATAAGACAGATTGAACCCTATCTACCGTAGCTAACTGCTACTGGGACATATTGTGACTGAAAATTACAAACAAAGCTTGGCTTTTTCATGGAGTCAAAAAACAGAGAAGAAAAGAAACAGGCAACTAACAATTAATGACCGAGTACACTTTTTGGAAAGAAGATTTCAACTTTCAGATTTCATCAGAGATATTACCCAACATGATTCTGTCCTGTCCTTTTGGGATCTCTAGAGAAGGCTTGTCCCAGTCTGGCTAGAGGAAAGGCAGATGTGGATCAGAAGACAGGCCTTTTCTGTAGATCCTTCCATCACTCCAACTAGAGGTACATATGGCTTCTTCTCTTCTTGCATTCTAGAAGACTCTAGAAGCTACTATTTCAACCATACTTGGGCTCCTAGCAATGAATAATGGACAGATTACATTGTCAGTTATGTTTACCTTTCTAATTTAAGTAAAGAGAAGATTATTTCTTGATATCCTGTTTTACTTTAGGGTTCGGTACACCACCAAGAGTTGGAGTGATTAGAGCAGCGTAGACATACTATGGAATCAATCAATCAATAACAACAATGGGGAGTTAACTACAGAGCTTATATTTAGTACTAAAAGTAGAGATGAAAATCCAAGTTACCTGATTTATCAATGACCAATAATCCATTGTAATACATATTTGTTAGACTCTGATTAATCTATTAGCATTATTTGTTTATTTTATTTTTTTCATTTATTACATTTATTATGCCACCCATCTTGCGGTCACACTACTCTGAGCAATTTGCACTTCTCCCAAATCTGAAGCTTACTGAAACAAAGTCTGGTGATTTTCTTTTCAGACCTGTGGAAGGAAAAGCACCACAGTGCATCACGAGGCCTTCCTTTTGCAATTTTAAAAAGACTGTCATTTCAATGCAGGACATGGGAAAAATGAATTCTCATCTCTATGACCAGAGAAAATTCTGGAAACATTTTTATTTTTAAATGGACTTTGCCAAACAGAAAAAATGATCACAGAAAACCAAATCCCTTAAAATTAATGGTCGGTATTCTTTCTGTATTTTCACCTAATCAACTTCCAAATAAAGTGTCTATTAAATCTATCCATGTTGACTTACTCTCTGGAAACTCTCTGGCTAGCTATGAACTCATTGTAACTGCTTCATAGGATGATAATAATATGACGATGATCTGCATAGGATTACTGGGAGAAACTCTTATTACTCTCATCTCTTGCAGGACTGGGTAGAGGCAATGAGTCAAACATGTAATATGTATCTCCTATTTCAAATGGAGACAACTGAGAAGAAATTTGGTATCCCTGCTTCAGTTGATTTGGTTGATTAAAGTGCTTAGACTTGTTTACTGATTAGGCATAAGAAATCAAATATCAATATTGGCAATTCCCAACCATCCAAAATGAGCTTTATTGTAGGGTAGTATTAGTGGTGGGCTGCTGCTGGTTCAGACCAGTTCAGGCGAACCGGTAGTTGTGACTTGTGGGTGGGCCCACCCCCCGCCCACCCCGCCCACCCCCGCCCACCCCCGCCCACCTGCCTGGGCGCAATCCCCTCCTATATCACTGTATTTTTGACGCCACACACATGTGTGGAATGCACGCATGAGCAAATTGCTGTGTTTTTTGATGCCGCATGCATGCATGGACAGTGCGTGCAAGCGAATTGCCATGTTCTGTGACACATGCACATTTCCAGTTGCTGGGTGAACTGGTTGTTACAGTATGTGATGCCCACCTCTGGTAGTATAGTATACCAGTGGTGAAATCCAATTTTTTTTAGTACCGGTTCTGTGGGTGTGGCTTGGTGGGCATGGCAGCGGAAGGATACTGCAAAATCTCCATTTCCACCCCACTCCAGGGGAAGGATACTGCAAAATCCCCATTCTCTCCCCACTCCTGGGGGAAGGATATTGCAAAATCTCCATTCCCACCCTACTCTGGAGCCAGTCAGTGGTATTTACTGGTTCTCCGAATTACTCAAAAATTCCGCTACCGGTTCTCCAGAACCTGTCAGAACCTACTGGATTTCACCCCTGTAGTATACCATAGATAATATAGTACACTATATAGCATAGTATATTATAGATAATATAATATATTCCACTATAAATCCTCTAACAACTTTTATATTCTGCTCAATTTCCTAAGGATGGTTCTGATTTCTCAAGCTTCTTTCAATGGAATTCTCCTTTTCTTCTTTCTCATTATGACGAATATACTTATTTAAGATATGTCTAATCAACATAAGGGAAAGAAGAAAGTCAGATGAAAGCAAACATAACATTCATACAGGTAACCCTTGACTTACAACCACAACTGAGCTGAAAATTTCTGTTGTTAAGCAGGACAATTGTTAAATGAGTTTTATCCCATCTTACAACCTTTCTTACCATAGTGCTTAAATGAATCACTGCAATTGTTAAGTGGCTTCCCTGTTGACTGCTTGTCAGAAGGTCGCAAAAGGTGGTCACATGACCCCAGGACATTACAACTGTCATAAATACATGCCAGTTGCCAAGAGTCAGAATTTTGATCACATGACCACAGGGTACTGCAATGGTCCTAAGTGTGAAAAACAATCATAAGTCCCTTTTTTCAGTGTTGTTGTAACTTTGCTCACTAAATGAATAGTGGTAAATTGAGGACTACCTGTACTTAGATTTTTGCAGCTGAAGAAAACAACAAATTATTTCAATTCATGTTGAATATTACCCGTAACACATTAACATCCATGGTTTTAATAGAGCCTTCTCATGTTTATATGCAGTCTCATGTCTCCCCATCCCTGCTTCCAACCTCTCTTTGTTTTTCAATAGAACTACCATTCTGGAAGCACAATTGTTCCTTTTTCTTCTGTCGTGAATTTTCTATTTTCCGACAACATAGCTTAGCAACTCAGTGTATGCTTTGCAGATTTGATTCACACCAAAACCAAAACGTTGAATCATTGCTAATCAAAAAGTTACATATATAAGTGATGCGGTTTTGTACAAAGCAATCATTTTCCTCTCGTGAAGTTATATGAGTGAAAAATAAAGTTCAACCAATAGGGATAAACAGAAAAGGGAGATGCGGCCTCAGTGTCGCCAAGACAACTGTGCAATACTAGTGAGGGTCCAGAAGAATAGTTTTTCATTGTTCTGTGTTCTCGTTTGTTCTTAATCCATTGAAATTGAAAAGAAAAAGAAAAAGAAAGAAAAGTCTTGGCACTCACCTGACTCTTCATAAGTTGATTCTGATGCAGTTAAAACTTCTGCTCTACTTTTGTCTCCCTTTGTTCAGTGACTCAATGGGGACACTCATCACACTTCTATCAGCCTCTAAGACCTCCTGTTGGAAGTGTGTACTGCCTGTTATTGCAGACTGTTCTTTTCTCTTTGCATCTCTTTCCAAACTTCTCCGTTGTCCTTAGTTCTTGCAATAAGGCAAGATAAATGGATACCTTCCCTTCCAGCAGTTATTACGTTAAGAGGAGCAGAAATCTATCAAACCAAGCACCATGTATCTTGGTTATGGTAGGTAAGGAGAAATCCCAGGATCCAGGAAGTGGAATAAGATATGAATTCTGACAAATACAGTAAAAGAAATGCATACTTAATAATACATGTGTTAACAGCAGCCAGAATCGTATTCACACAACATTGAAAGGGCGAGGAGATCCCCACAGAAGAAAAGATAATAACAAAATTTTTAGAAATGAATAAACTAACATTTGAAATTAAGGAAAAGGAAGACACTGAATATTTTGAGGTATGGGATCTGTTCTATTGATGGTTAAATAAGAGAAACAGGATTTAGAACTTCAAAAACCATAAGAGAAAGACTAATATTATTAGGATTGTTTACCATAACTTATTAACTTTGATTAATTTTGATTAGTATTAACAATTAATATGTATTGATGTTATGAGGGAAAAGCACTGTTGTTATGAAATTACTATTAGAGAATACTGTTATCATTGCTGTGATGCTTATTACTCAAAAGAACTGTAACCAGACAACACACTGTCTATATGGATTTTGAATATGTTGCTCTTTTTTATTTATATTAATAAAAAAGAAAAAACTTATTTTAAAAAAGATATGAATTGTGACTAACAAAGCATTAACTAAGCCTGTTTTTGCAGCATTTCTTCTGCAGGAGGAAAAGGCACTTAGTGTCATAGTTCCGACTGATGCCCTAATTAAAGCATGAGCCTCGCACCAGGCTTCAAAAGAAATCCAGTTATTTATTAAGAGCACGGGGCCAAATGAAGCTAACTTTGACCTCACTTAATTTATATCCTGGCTCTGACCCTGTTTCCCCCCTCCCCCCCCAAAGTGTGTCATCAGTCACATTCTCCAACGAAGCAATTTTGCGGGTTGTAGAGATCACTCCCCTCCGGCCACTGTGGGTTTCTGTGGAGATGACCTCAGCATATCACTTGGAATGTGCCTTGTTTTGACTGAGATACCAGCTCCTTGATGCAGCTGTGAAGTTCGCTTTCCCGTCCCCCTTGCCTATGGCAACTCGAGAGCAAGCCAGGGATGCTTATGAGGGCTTTTGAGAACATGGTGTAGTGGAACTAACCTTAGGGTAAAAGGAGAAAATATACTCTAAGAAACATTGGGTTAAGTTTACTTACTCACTTTACTTTATTGATTAGCCCTTGGGCCATATCAAAGTGCAGAGTTCCAAACACAAATTATTACTAAAATCTGACAAAAAGAATTTAAAATGGAATTGGATAAAATACAATTTAAAATGAAATTGGAATAAAATATAATTTAAAATGAAATTGGAATAAAATATGGTTGAAAATGAAATTGGAATAAAATATAATAATTTAATATATAAATAAAATATGATAAAAATATATTTCAGTGTCACCCTTACAATCTACCCCAATCAGTCTCACATATGCCGATCTCAAATGAACCATTTTGCTTAAGTACTGTGTTTTGTTAAATGTTATTTTCAGATTCTGGCCACACATAAGGTAAAGGTTAAGTAAAACAGAAAAAAAAAAAAAAGATTTCCCCGCATAGATATTTAAATTTCAATATCTATATTTAAATTTAAATTTAAATTTTGTATGTGACTGCAAATTTGGTGCTCCTCTATTAAGTGAAGATCGTGGTTTTGACTCAACTGGTGCATTTTAAAACTTTGGATATTTATTGGTCCTTCCTTCCTTCCTTCCTTCCTTCCTTCCTTCCTTCCTTCCTTCCTTCCTTCCTTCCTTCCTTCCTTCCTTCCCTCCCTCCCTCCCTCCCTCCCTCCCTCCCTCCCTTCATTCCTTCTCCCCCCTCTCTCCCTCCCTCCCTCCCTCTTCCTTTCTTCCTTCCTTCCTTCCTCCCTTCCTTCATCCCTTCTCCCCCTCCCTCTTCCTTCCTTCCTTCCTTCCTTCCTTCCTTCCTTCCTTCCTTCCTTCCTTCCTTCCTTCCTTCCTTCCTTCCTTCCCTCCCTCCCTCCCTCCCTCCCTCCCTCTTTCCCAAGGTCCTTGCATAATGTGTTCAAAACATGGTGATTTGAGCTTCCAATGACAACTCTGGGTTGAGTTATTTAATGATCCCTTTGCTTATTTTCTTGGCTGCCCAGGGTATTTTCAGAAGCCTTCTCCAACAACAACAACAACAACAAAAAAGTTCAAAAGCCTCAATACTCTTTCAGCTTCTTCAGAATCCAGCTTTCACTTGCAGAGAAAGTGTCACAGAGAACAACCACTGTCTGCACAGTTCTGATCTTTGTAGATATAAATACATCACAGCATCTGAATTTCTTTCCCAAGGCCGTCATTGGCAGCCTATCAAGTATCAATCTGCAGTATATTTCTTGACTGCTGTTTCCCTTACTGTTAATAGTCAATCCTAAAAGGCAGAAGCTATCCATGCTTCCATGTCCTCACTGTCAGGTCTAAGGGTGGTTTCTACCTTTAGAATTGTAGGAAGTTAGCACCCACCCCTCTCCTAGAAAAATGAGAGATTTTAGGAAATATTAAAAGGGCAGAATATTTCCCCTAAAAGGGAGGCAGAAACTCAGCCCCTCACACATCTTTGTCAATGGGCCATTAAGGCCTGGGCCAGTCTATTCGACATAACGAAGATCTTCCTCCTGCACACAGAGCCATAGTAGGCAAATGCCCTCACCCAAGATGCAACTAAGGTAGGATTAGCCCTCTACCCATCTAGCAACAGAATTTACCACATGGCACCTGGGGAGATTGCATCACCCGGCAAGGCTCAACCAAGCTTGGGATTCAGGATAGACTACAGAGTTGCCCCTGCATGGCCCCATGGGAGTCTGACAACCAATCAGAATACAAGCTCAAATTCAAAGCCCAACAGAGCGCATAAAACCAAGGCACTCTCAGCATCTCGCGCCTTTTCTGTTCAGGAACTCAAACCATGTGATCCTGTCCACCATTAAACCATCTTTCCAAATAGTCTATGTTTCCAGTGTCTTTTTCCCCACTTGGAACTGAACCCAGAAGGATATTTCTTCTAACAGAATAATAGAAGTTGCCATCTTTATATTTAATCTTATCCCGTTTTTCTTATTGTACTCTTTGACTTTCATTACTAAGAACTTCTAGATCATTCAAACTTTCAGGTATCAAGGGACTGTCTATCAGATAACGATAGATATAATCTTAACATACATTTCCCATAGTGATAAAAACATAACTGCCTAAATTATATGGGTTAGTGGATGCGGGAAAAATTAACCACTTAAATTAAAACAAATTATCGTTGGATGCACACGGGCCGCATAATGTCACTTGAAAAAGCAAGGGTCATTAGCGTATACTTATCATGATTAAAAACTGGTTGGCTCTACTCTTTCCACGCTAAGTTGAAAAGCAGAGAGTAATTAGCAAGAGCAGGCTCTGCCAAGTTCCCAGGAGAATCCTGAGCCATAAGATAAAAGATTTTAGAAAATATTAGGAGCAGCAAATAGGTTAAAATTGCAGGCAGTACTGGATGAAAAATTGGGCAAATATAGGGAAGGTATTTCAGAACAAATTGCTTTCCACTGGCTGTAACATATTCCTTGACACAAATTTCCATTTGAATATTAAAAAAAAAACCCAGATATAACGTCCTATATTTTTCAGACTAATATGTACCCTCACTCTCTTATCTTGTAGATACAGTGTGTGTGTGTGCAGATACATATACATATACATATACATATACATATACATATACATATACATATACATATACATACAGTATATATACTGTACATACTTTCTCTATACACACACACACACACACACATATATATGTATATGTATGTGTGTGTGTGTGTGTGTATATATATATATATATGTATGTATGTATGTATGTATATATATATATATATGTATGTATGTATGTATGTGTGTATATATATATATATATATATATACATACATACATACATACATACATACATACATATATATATATATATATATATATAAATATATATATATATATATATATATATATATATATATATATATATATATATATATATATATATATATATATATATATGTTTTTCTTCTAGCCAGGTTTTCCCTACGTAGCCAAGGTTTTTTTTTTTTTTTTTTTTTTTTTTTGTAGCTCCAGCTCAGTAGAATCACATCTACTTGGTTCTG
Source organism: Pantherophis guttatus (assembly GCF_059756535.1). Classification (NCBI taxonomy): domain Eukaryota; kingdom Metazoa; phylum Chordata; class Lepidosauria; order Squamata; family Colubridae; genus Pantherophis; species Pantherophis guttatus. The sequence continues at coordinate 75,068,577 of NC_142068.1, read as the reverse complement.
GGCTTTTTTCCTTTCTGACACCTAGCAAGCTCTAACTGCTAGGTGGGAGACCTAAATAGATCCATTTCTAGCTCGTTAGCTGTCATCAGTATGATGACAGCTGATGATATATATATATATACAGTATATTATATATATGTATACACACACATACATACAGGGTTTAGGCAGGGTTTAAACATATTATATATACATAAAGTGATATTACTGCAATGTCCTTTGGCAGGAAACATATATATATTCAAAACCATCTGCCTAAACCCTGTATGTCTAGATATGCTGGGTTTTGTTATCAGGAATTCTGGCAGTTGTAATCCAATCACATTTTGAGGATATTAAGTCAAACAAGAATGTTCCAAGTAAGATAAAACACATTCATACATTTGTTAAGAATTTAAATGCATTTGTAATAAAATGAGGACTAGACAACTGATGGTCTTTTTCTGATGAAGTAGATTTGATATATGTCCCTTAGTTGCATATGTATAATCTCATGAATATGCTTACATTATTTTATGTGACATAATTTATACATATCAATCATTAGCACTGATTTCATTGTATAAATGTATGCGTTAGAGGAACAGATTCTTTCATTCTATTAAAATCCTTTAGGAATCCCTGGCAATATGGCAGCAAATATTGTAAAATGTTTCTGTAAAAGAGGCACAGCTCACCTTATTTCATATATTGCATGGGTTAAAGTTAGATCTGTAACATGAAGGAATTTTATATTTGAGCGTAACTTCCAAAACTGTGAGTATAGCAGTGCTATGGTCATATGCTCAGTGCTATAGCTACAGAAAACATACTTATGAAGAAAAATACACACTTTTAAGAAATATAACATCTCTGGATAGATTGGACATACAATCATGGAACTATATTTTAGCCTTGATTGACATATTGTCTTTTGTCTTTTTTTATCCAGGTGGTTGATTGTTTCTTGGCATGCGAGTCATTGCATCCGTGGCTTCCTTCCACGTTGCAAAGCTGATGACAGAATCTTGGGCTGCACATGAAAAAGAACAGAGAAGGTCAAGCCTGTAAACACCATTTTGCCAGCATGCAGAGCAGAATGGCAATTCTCCATTCTAGCCCACCGCTGACCGTCTTTACATCCCTCTCAATGCAGAGAACACCCATGAAACACCAAGCACTAACACTGCTGTCTATTGTTCCCACACTGTATATCGGACATTAACATGATTGAGCGGGTTCAGAGGTATTTCTTGAGAAGAGTACTCCACTCCTCTACTCACAATAGAATTCCTTATGCCTCCAGGCTTGAAATTTTGGGCTTGGACAATCTGGAACTGCGCCACCTGTGTTCCGATCTAAACACAGTACACAAAATTGTCTGCTACAATGTCTTGCCTGTCAAGGACTTCTTTAGCTTCAACCACAATAATACACGGGCAAACAATTGATACAAACTCAAGGTAAACCGCTTCAAACTCGATTGCAGAAAATACGACTTCAGCAACAGAGTGGTCAATGCCTGGAATGCTCTACCCGACTCTGTTGTTACAGCCTCAAATCCTCACAGCTTCAGTCTCAAACTGTCTACCGTGATCCTCACCCATTCTTAAGAGGTCCGTAAAGGGGACATGCATAAGCACACCAGCGTGCCTATCATCCCTGTCTTACTGTTCCTATTTACTTCCTTTGTTCATGTTTATTTTCATACCTATACTTAGAATTCAGGGGTGGGTTCTACTTACCTTTACTACTGGTTTGCAATGGGGCTGCGTGCGCACTCTTCTATGCATACACAGAAGCTTTCTGATGATGTCGGGGTCAGAGCAGAGGCAGAGCCTCCCGCCAGTTTTACTACCTGTTCTGTGATTAAGAAAATATTGGAATGTGCAGAAATGAATAGATTAACACTTGCAATTAGAGGGAAGGGAGAATCTGATTATTATAATATGTGGGATTTATTTTATCAATGGTTAGAGAATAAATATGAAAGTAATGTATAGTAAACTTAAATAAGTTAAGAAGAGAAATGTTATGATAAAAGATACGTTAAGTATTAAGTATTAATATTAAACTAAGAGTAGATATAAATAATGAATATGGTAGTAAGCTTTAACTTTTTTGACACAAAAAATTTGTTCCCAGATCATACACTGTTTAATGAATGATGGAATGTTTTGTATTAAAAGAATTTTTTTTTTTAAAAAAAATGTTCATATCTATACTTGTTATCTTGTACATGTTTGACAAACAAATAAAATAAAATAAAATAAATTGTCATTCCTTTGCAATAATGCCCCTGCAATAATGCATCAGTCGCCCCTTGAAGAGTAGCAAGGATTTTTGCTAAAAGAAATCAAATACAATCCAAGCTGCTCATACTGTATGTATGAAAGTTATATACCTAAAAACCTCCTAAAATTACACTTTCAACAATTTTTCTACCTTGTACCTTATTATAAAACGAGCTGGGCTCAGCATTTCTATTGATTCATTCCTGAAGGCACCATTTTCTGTGGCAGATGCTTCCTTAAGATTATTCTGTACCTGAAACTGGAGGGAGATGAGGACGTCATCTCTTTGGAGTTGCTTGAACTAAGTTTTGCTTTCATTTTAAGTTTTTAGGTGTACTTGGTGTAATTTGCACCAAGACAAATTTCTTTTGTGTGTCCAATCACACTTGGCCAATAAAAAATTCTATTCTATTCTATTCTATTTGTGGTAAGAGCTGTGGTGGCGCAGTGGTTAGAAGGCAGTATCGCAGGCTGATTCTACCAATTGCCAGCAGTTCGATTCTCACCACTCAAGGCTGATTCAGCCTTCCATCCTTCTCATATGGGTAAAATGAGGACCCAGATTGTTGGGGGCAATATACTACTCTGTAAACTGCTTAGAGAGGGCTGTAAAGCCCTGAGAAGTGATATATAAGTGCTATTGCTATTGTGACAGCTTTCCTTGTGTTTGGGTATCGCCATGCTTAATATGCATGTTATTTTTACATTTGCTTTTAAATCTGCTTGCTTGAATTAATAATAAAGCTTAAAGTTTCTTTATTCACTGCTGTGCTCATTCTTTCTGGATCCAAAAGAACCAATTGCCTGGATCATTGCTCTGACACTTGGCAAAACAGCAATCCATTAATAAATCTCTGCATCTTACAGCCAGGGTTTTGGAGATGGTAATAATTTGGGATGACCTTTCTTAACATGTGAAGATATGGCAAATAGGGAAAAGGATCAGAGGTGGGTTTCAGCAGGTTCTGACCAGTTCTGGAGAAACGGTAGCGGACATTTTGAGTAGTTCGGATAACCAGTAAATACCACCTCTGACTGGCCCCACCCCCATCTATTCTCTGCCTCCTGAGTCCCAGCTGATCGGGAGGAAATGGGGATTTTGCAGTATCCTTTCCCTGGAGTTGGGAGGGAATGGAGATTTTACAATAACCTTCCCCTGCCATGCCCACCAAGCCACGCCCACCAAGCCATGCCATGCCTACCAAACCACACCCACAGAACCGGTAGTAAAAAAAAATGAAACCCACCACTGAAAAGGATCACATCGCATGTGGCATCTTCCTTGAAACAAGGTTAGCGTCACCCATAAATAGGAAGTTACAAGGCAAATTTTGGTTTTCCCAGTTCTCGTGTAACTGATTATGTTCACTGCATATTATCTTGTGATGAGGTTATTTAGGTTGTGGCTGTAGTTAACCAGTGGCCATTCCTCTCTTCTCCTAAAATTCTAATGTGGGTTGAGCTTGACCTTATATGCCGAATGCGTCTCTTGGATTATACACTATAGTTACTTAAGCTCCAATTAATGTGTCGGAACAAAGACTGTGTGAATTATTAATGGCAGGATTGCAAAACTGAGTGCTGTTCAGTGCCAGATACTTTTAGCTTCCTTTTATATCCTACTTGTGGTTCTCCATGCAATTCATTGACCAGAGACTCCATTGAGAACCAATACTCCTAATAAATAGGGCAATTAAAAAGTGCACACTTCAGCAAAATGAAGACAAAATTAAGGATATCTTTAAAAAGCAACATTTCAGGTCTTACTAAGTACAGAGTTTGATGCTGCTCAAAAGAAATAAGAATATTCATAGGTCTACATTCACCCTTCTTTACAAACTATTTTTTTAAAAGCAAAGCAAAGCAAAACAAAACAAAACAAAAACAGAATATAAAATGTAAAATGTAAAATATAACTAAAATTTGCAGATGTATACAGTTTTTCCATCTTATATGCCTCATTCCTCTGAAAAACTACTGGATGAGTTGTCTTAACTCATTGTCTTAAATACACCTCCCCCCCCACACACATACACACATGTACATACTGTACATGTACATACAGACCAGGTACTTACCTTCACTACCGGTTTAGGAATGTGAGCATGCGCATGCTCGCTACGCTCATGCGCGCCTCTTCTGTGCATGCTCAGAGGGTCAAAAATGGGACATAATAACGTCTCAGTGGGTGGGCGGAGCTTCCCGCCGCCAGCACTATTGGTTCACGCGAACCGGATAGATCCGGACGGATTTCACCGTTGACACAGACAAATACTGTATACACAATTTCCTTTATTTTTAAATATGGAATGTTTATTTAGAAAGACTGATATCTGATGTTTTTATATTGGTCCATTTTATTGACTGTTGAAAAAATGTTTTGAGATTTTTGCTATGTTTTTTTGCCTGTCTAATTCACAATGAATAGGATTCACCAATTTGATACATTTTAATGAATGAATGTTCAACTGATGCTTGGAAGGCTATAAAAATGTGCGTGAAATTAACAAGTTTGGTTTGACGTCTGAAATAAACATGTACAGCATGAACCTATCATAAACACCCACTTTATCCCTGTTTGTTAAAACCAGGCATATGTCTGCAAATGTGCAGAATATAGCCCTTTTAAAACAAGATTCATGAGTTTCATTTCTTATTTCTCATTCTTGAAACTTTTGCTCCACAGGAACCATTGTCAAACTCTCCAAAGCTCAGCTGATCAATATTGTGAATATGGGAACCACAGACAATAAAAACTTAGGGAGAAATCAAGTAAAGTGTTGTTGTTTTAAATTGTATCCTGTACAAGCAAATTGAGATTATTGATTCTGCCTTTTTTTTTAATGGAACCGTGAAGGCCTTCATTTCTAGCATTGAGGTTCTATAGATCTTAAAGACATCCAGGCTTCATAATGTACTTTTTTGCTACTTTTTTGGCCTGTTTAATCAATTTCTACAAATAAATTACACTATATTTTTAATTGAATGGTTTCAGTTTTTTTCTTCCCAGCTTAATATGCAGATTCAGACAAGGTTACCCTGTGGATTATAAACTTTCTGGAAGTGTGTGATTCAGGTTAAAGTTCAAGAATGGGGAAAAAAAACATGCACAAGTTAAGAAAAATTAATATCATGTTTTCCCGAAAATAAGACATCCCCTGATAATAAGCCCAATTGGGCTTTGGAGACCATGCGCTAAAATAAGCCTCCCTTCGAAAATAAGCCCTCCCCAAAAATATTTAAATGCAGAGCTGGAAATCAGGTAAGACGGCAAGAGGAGCCCCATCTTGCTCCATGTACTGCAAAATAATAAGACCCCCCCGAAAATAAGGCCAAGCACTTATTTTGGGGTTCAAAAAAATATAAAACAGGGTCTTATTTTTGGGAAAACATGGGTAGGAGAAATTCTGTACACTATAACCATAAATATGAGCATTCGTACTTCTTTGTTTAAACTACAGGCTGATATTGTAAGTGGGATGAAATAGATTTATATTTGCTCCATTGATGTGGGCCAGAACTATAATGATTTGTCCATATATACCTTAGCTTTTGTTGCTGTTGTTATTATTATTTCATTTAAATTTAAGCCCTCTTTCTCTTGTAAACTATAGGTACAAAACAAATGAATTTCACTAATCTTACTGCATCTTTGAGTAGAATAATAGCAATAGTGCTCTAGCTTGGGCTCGGTGAATAGGAACTGAGGTGAGACAGCTTGCAATTAACAACAACAACCTTTATTGCTAACAAGAAGTAACAGCTAACAGGCTAAACTTCCATGAGGGCAATTGTTGCGGTTCGCCAGCAGCGTGCGGAGCTGGCAGTGGAGTCGGACAGCGATGAGGCTGAGGAAGAACATGGGACAGTCCTGGAGGCTGGGGAAGGCCCGGATGAGGGCTCTGCGTCCGAGGCAGAGTTGGGGCCAGGGCCATCAGGGAGTGAGGTGCGGACTCCAGAGCCTCCAGAGCCTGATAGGAGTGAGGCAGAGGAACAGGAGGAGCCTGTTCCTAATACACTCATGAGAAGAGCTGCCAGAAGGCAAGAGCAGCTAAAGCAAAGAGGATGACTCGGGAGTAGGGCCAAGATGATTGGCTCCTCTCATAAGGCTTAAAAGACCTACAACGGCTCTTGGGCTCTTTGTTGGAAAACAACGTTGATAGTCTTGCTGCACTTATCTCTTGTCGGCGTCTTCTGTTTTTGAACTTTTGCCAAGAGATGCCTTTGGCAGTTTGCCTAATTATACCAAGGTTGGTGATTAGACTGAAGAATTTGTGTTATGAAGAGTTTGTTTTAATTTAGTTTGGACTACGCTGAGAATGAGTCAATTCTCAGCTGTTCTAATAAAGTCTGTTTGTTTTGGAACTGTTTGTGTCAGTTACTACCTACTTGGGCCTGGGCCACAACAGCAACAGCAACAAGGGTTGTCTGACAGCTGCTTAATTATGGAGCTGTCATACGGCTGAACCAATGACAGGGCTGCATTTTTCCCGCTTCTCAGTAGCTCACGTCTTGGCCAATCAGGATCACCTGGCATCCGGCAAGCCAAATGGGTGGCGTCATAGCCCTGAGGACTTAACAAATAGCATTAGCATTTAGACTTACCATGTATACCATTTCACGGTGCTTTATAGTCCTCTCTAAGAGATTTACAGAGTCAGGATATTGCTATTCTGACCCGGCCTCAGTTCTGGCAAGGCAGTCTTTGTTGCATGAAACACAAAAGGAATAAACTTTCTAGAAATGCAAACGGTTGTCTGCTAGAACCAAACCACTTCCCTTTCCTCCTGTTTATTCCCCAGCCAGGAAGGGGCTATTCAGCATCCACATTTGTTTTGCTTCCCAAGCCGACTCATTGTCCTCTGTTGTTCACCTCTTCTATCTGCTCTGCGCATACATGCATCTGGAACAGGCCCCAGCTGTTCCTCCTGCTCACTCATCTCTGACTCCAAAGGCAGCTGCCTCTCAGGCTGGGAAATGCTGGATGGCCCTGACTCTATCTCTGTGTCTGACTCTGAGCATCCATCAGAGCCTTCACCAGGTTCCAGAACTGGCCCAAGTTCTTCCCCAACCTCCTCATCATCCGAGTGGCAGCTGGCGGGCCACAACAATTGCCCCCAATGATCTGGGTCCTCATTTTTACTGACTTCGGAAGGATGGAAGGCTGAGTTAACCTTGAGCCTGGTGAGATTCAAACTGCCAAATTGCAGATAGCCCAGCAGTCAGCAGAAGTCCCCTGCAGTACCACAGTCTAACCATTGCGCCACTATGGCTAAGCAGACTGCTGTCCAATATACAAATATAGATGACTGGGTATTTTATCAAAGGGAGTTAAGATTTAGGAGTGCCTAGCCTGATGGTTGGGGAAATTTTGTGAGATTTTGAGTAAGATATCCTCCAAAGTTTGGAGACTGTGACACCCTTCCAGCAGATTTAATTTGGCAGATGTTGATAAATTAAAAATGAGCAAACAAACAGAAACTTCAGCTAGAAGCTTTGAAAAGAGGGTGCCAAAGCTAGAAAGATGCATTTTTGAATATATCTATACTGTGTAAAGTAGAAATGCTTCAGGATTCAATCTGGGTCAGTCACTGGGACTAGAAGTTTAGTCTTCTGAGCTTTCAGACTAATGCTGGAGACCATTCTGAGGGAACTTCTCTCCACCAGAATATATCTCTATCAAATACTGGTAGAGAGAATTTCCCAAGGATGGGTTCTAGCACAGGTCTGAAAGCTCAAGAAAACTAAACCTCTGGTCCTGGTGATCCACCTAGATTGGATCCTGCAACACTATCTTGGGACACGTATATTTGTCTTCATTTGTGAGGAGAAATACTGTCTATTTTTCATTATACTTTGTATCTCTCTCTCTTTCTGCCTGTCTGTCTCCCTTTCTCTGTGTCTCCGTCTCTAGCTATGACAATGGTGTCATTAGTCTTCAGTGCTGCGTAAACAGAGACCTCTTTCTTTCTCACAAATACAAAAAGAATTTTTCACTTCCATGAGAAATGAGATTATGATGCAGGATATTCCAGTGCTGCATGAGAAGATGTGTGAATTAATGTGTAATTCATTAGACATTAGTGCATCAGTTTTATGACTGTCTTTTATGACAAGTAGAAGGATCTGCAAGGTTAAAAAAATAATTGAAAACAGAGGATTTTGGTGCATTGTTTCTATCATTGAACATCTCTCTACTTCTGGACTGATGAGCTTTGCTTAAAGATTCAGGATATTTCTAAGAGTAAATAAATCATAGCTCCAGGATATAATTCCTGGATCCTAAGCTTACCATGTTATCAGGGGTGAAATTCACTTACCTTCAAATGTGAGCCTGTGTGTGCGCTCTTACACTCACGTGCTCCTCCTCCACGCATCGCAGAGCCTTCTGTGCATGCACAGAGGGTCAAAAAATGGGACGCATTGACATCCAGGTGGGTGGGCAGAGCCTCCTGCCACTGGCGCTACTGGTTCGCCTGAGCCAGATAGAACCAGCTGAATTTCACTACTGCATGTTATCTATAATTCCAGGATTTTGTAACTGCTAACTGTAGCGATGGAAGAGAAACAGAAGAGTCAATCCAAGACAGTCTAGAGCAGGGGTGTCAAACTGACATCATCACAGCAGCATCACATGACTATCGGGACTTTTTCCCCTTCATTAAACGGGGTGTGGGTGTGGCCAGTGTGTGACGCATCTGGCCCGCAGGCTGGGAGTTTGACAGCCCTGGTCTAGAGCAAAGGGATTTCTAGAAGCCTGGCATGCTGACAAATTAGCTATCAATAGATACAAAGACATAAACAATATCTACAAAAAGACCAAAACACCTCCCACCAGCAATCAGCACACAGATGAGCATAGATTAAGTATAATTAACATCAGACCAACAATCAAGAAGTAAATAATAACCCAATAAAGGAACTGCCAAACAAGGTAACGGTAAACAGCCCAAGTAAAGAACTTCCAAAATCATTCCCACCAACGTTGACAAGGCAAGCCATTAGAATATAAACTGAGGGTAAACACACTCCTTACTAGCACTGATGATGTTATCTTGTTTGGGTAATGAATCTTTGCAAGAAAACAACCAAGTTCAGAGAGCAGGAAGGACTCCCTCAAGTCTAGAGCTGTTTGGCCATGTGAGATAAAACATAGAATAGCAGAGTTGGAAGGGACTTGGAGGTCTTCTACCCTGTTTTCCTGAAAATAAGACCCAATCGGAAAATAAGTCCTAGCATGACTTTTCAGGATGCTCGTAATATAAGCCCTACCCCCAAAATAAGCCTCAGTTAAGATTGTCAGCGAGATGGATGGATTTAGTACCGTATTTCTCCCAAAATAAGACCTAACCAGAAAATAAGCCCTAATGTGTCTTTTGGAGCAAAAATTAATATAAGACCTGGTCTTATTTTGGGGGAAACATGGTAGTCTCCTGCTCCATCAGGAAACCCTATACCATTTTAGATAAATGGCTGCTCAGTCTTTTCTTAAAAGCCTCCAGTGACGGAGCATCCACAATTTCTAAAGGCAAGTCATTCCACTGGTTAATTATTCTCACCATTAGGAAATTTCTCCTTAGTTCTAGGTTCTTAGTTCTAGATGAAACACTCCTTTGTACTGTATCTTTCAAATGCACCACACTTTGCAAGATTCTTCAATCTGCAGTGGAGAACTTCAGGAGCTACTCCAAGAAGAAAACTACTGAGAGGTTGAGTGGTACAACAGAGCTGGCTCAGAGATATGTGGCGTCTCTAGGCCAAATTACTGATAGTGCCACCAATGCAAAGGTTCACATTTTTAAAATCATTTGGGAAGATGGGCAGGACTGATGCACCCAAGGGTGGAGAAACAGCGTTGGATGTAGTTTAAAGTAAAAAGCAAAAGAGGAAATCTGAAAGTAATCATGTTCTTCAATCCACAACTGTCTGGTGTTTTAAGGCAGGAGCTATGTTTTGTGCTAGCTCGAAGTAGGGAAGTAGTTTTCAAGGGGAAGCAAAGTTTAACCAAGTAAGAAGGAAGAGTGGAGGCTAAATGTTAAATAAAACATCCAGGCAGATGAATCTTTATGTAAGTTAGCCAAAAGTAATTCTAACATTTCTGCCTAATTAGCCTGGATAAAAAAGAAAAGCTGAGAATTCTGTATTTTTCACATGAATATTTAAAAATTCTGATCAGCCAGGCAAATGCTGTACTGAAAATAACTCCAGCCGTTTCAACTCTTGGTGCAAAGGCAAACTGTCAGCGGCACTCCTCAACTGACAATGATTAGTGGAAATAACACTCTCATTAGGAAAAGGGGCTACACTTTTCTGTTTATTTTTTGTGCGTTTGTGGTAAACTCCAGGCTGATGAATTATTTACACCCAGTGTTACCTGTTAAACAATAGGTAGCTAGAAGTATGTATTACAGGATAATTAGAGGCCTATGAAGAAAAATCGAGGATGAAATAATCAGTGGTGTCAGATCATGATTTTGGTGCTGGCTGAAGCTGGAGGAATGACTAATGAAGCCATCGCTTTCCAAAGAACACATGATTAGGAAGTGAATTAGCAGCGATCTGAACATACAGACGAACAGAGATCTCTTCTATTAATGGCATACAAGGTGAAATGATGCTCTACTTTAATTAAGTTGCTCCAGCCCTCTGAAATAAGCTCCTCCCTACAATTTGGAGCTTTCTCTAGGAAAGCTATTAAGACTTGATGTGTCCAGGAGATTCAAGGAGACTGAGGATCTTAGCATGAGTCCTTGAACTGTGGTTTTAGTTTAAATTTCATCCTAAATCTGAGTTTCATTTTAATGAGCTGGATTGGAGGTTGTGTCACATCTTATTTATTATGCTTGAGTCTGGGCTTTTTTTTTTTTTTTTAATAATGTTGGTGATATAAATATTGGGAAATAAGCACATCAAGATTGATATTCTTGGGCAGGTACATGGCAGCAGGAAGAGGAAACTGCAAACCTGCAGAGTCAGTATTCCACTCCAATAAAAGAGGAAGATACTGTATAATAATCTGCTCTGACATTAAAGGAGAACTGGTATCCAAATCATAACATTCAGGATTTATGACTGAACCCCCTGATTTAACACTTGATTTCACACAGGATGAGAAGTAGATGTCAAAGCTGACTTGAGACTTGGAATGGTTTTGTTTAGTGGGTTTTGTTTCGTTGTTGTTTCCTCTTTACATCGCACCCATGAGAAAAAGACCCAGAGCAGAAGAATTTTATCAAAATAGGTTGAAAATGAACTTAACATCTCCAGGTATAATACAGGATAAGCAGAAGGAGCCGGAAATAAAGGTAAAATATCGAATTACAGAGACTGTACCAGATGAATTGCCTTTGGATTTATTGGATACCCCAGCTGGACTATCTACAAATTTGAGAGAAGAGGCATCTAATCCTAATGTGATGACTTATCAAGGCAAGGATAAACATGGAAACCAATTAGGGGATATACAAGGGATAAAAAAGAAATATGAGGTACAAAAGCAAAATCAACAAGACCAATCTACAAAGCAGAATAAAAACCGACCAGATGATACACACTTTATAGAAAGGGAACCAGGATGGAAACCAAACCCACAAAAAGAAAAGAAAAAAAGAAATAGGTGGCATAAAAACAGAAATTTCTAATCAGGCAACAGTGAAGCCAGTGATTTTAAAATATGAACGATTATGTGTAAACACAGAAGAGGCGACGTATTGGTTAATATCATCCTGAGGTTTGTGGCAGATCTCTGCATGGCCGTAATCTGGGGATGTGAAACGAGCCTTAAACTGATGGATTTGAATTATCCATTTTGGAATTTCTTTTTGTGTTGATAAACATATTATATTATCTTGAATCACAAGGCAAGAGAATTATGCTGGGGCATGCAGAAGATCGGGTTGTTACCCACTACGATGATGGGAATTAATAATCCTGATGAAACCCACAATTATTACTATATGGAATATAATTATAATGTCACTCGGGTGGTTGTTTTTACTTTTATACATATAAGAAGATATTTACTACTGATGGGGGCAGATATGACTGAAGATCCTGAATAAACTGTTGCACCAGTAAGCTATGTTACCCGATTATGGATGTTAGTTCTACCAATCCAGTGGAAAGACCTCAAAGAAGATGCTATATGGATTATAAATTTAAAGTCATTGTCTTTTCTTTTTTTTTATTTAGATATAATGGAAAATATAGACATATATTTTTAAGAAGTGTGGGCAGTGAATCAAAGATGTTAAGAAATGTTGTGTATGGCAATTTTGCATGATAGTGGGTGAATAAGCTATTTAGTAGATTGATTAGTCTAAGAAAAGGGATTTTTAAGTGTTATATTTAGGGGAGTGGAGGAAATGGATAGAGTGGAATAAATGTTAAACTAGATTTTATGGGGAAGGCCGCTTTGGAATGTTATAGTAATATATATAGAAGATTAAATGTTAAAGTAGGACTTATCGTATAGTTTTAAAGTGGAGAAGTTATTTTATAATGTCATAGTATAATGTCTTTTTTTTTTCCCTTTCTTTTCTCTTTTTTGATATGTATGGATAAAGGGGGATGTTATAATATTAATAATATTTTTAGTAAGTAAAGGTCAATATCTAGAGGAGGGAGTAAGTAATCTGTTATGAATTAGGGTTTTTTTTTTGTTATGAAGAAGTCACAGGGGGGGATGGGTGGGGAGGGGGGGTTAGGGAGGGGGAGGGAGAGGGGAAAAAAAAGGGGGGGAAATTTGTATTTGAAAACTTTTTCAATAAAAAAAAAAAAGAAAAAAGAAAAAGAAAAAAGAGAAAAAGACCCAACAATAAAACCTGCCAGGAATTCTGGGCATATGAGATGAAAGAAGAGATGCTCTTGTTCATTAAAAAAAGTGTCATCCCTACTCGATTTGCATGATCTGATGGGCTCTTTTGAGGACTGTGTGGAATGACATAACAATAGCAATAGCACTTAGATTTATATACCGCTTCATAGTGCTTTACAGCCCTCTCTAAGTGGTTTACAGAGTCCGCATATTGTCCTCAATAATCTGGGTCCTCATTTTACTGACCTTGGAAGGATGGAAGGCCGAGTCAACCTTGATTGGATCAGAATTGAACTCTGGCAGAGTTAGCTTGCAATACTGCATTCCAACCACTGCTTCACCACCATATTATCTCCTTTCATTGTAGGGGAGAATTTATTGTATAAGAATAATGTATCCACTTTTTTTCTAAAATTTCTCTCTCTTTTGAGATCTCTTTTTGTACATTTTATTTACCTCATAATCTCATTTTTGGGTATTCTTACCGTGTTTTCCCGAAAATAAGACCCCGTCTTATATTTTTTGAACCCCAAAATAAGTGCTTGGCCTTATTTTCGGGAAGGTCTTATTATTTTGGGGAACGTGGGGTAAGACGGGGATTCTCTTGCCATTTTACCTGATTTCCAGCTCTGTCTCCCTAACCCTAACCAGAGGAAATGGCAGGACTGGCTGCGCATGCGGTTAAATGTTTTCAGGGAGGACTTATTTTTGAGGGAGAGCTTATTTTTTGGGAAGGGTTTATTTTCAGAGGAGGGCTTATTTTCGGGGGTGGTCTTATTTTTGGGAAAACACGGTATAAATTTGCATTTGTGTTATAGCTGTGCTTACAGAATTCTCTGAGTTCATTCTTAGAACTTTCTAGGTCTTTTATTACATATCTTATAGGTTTCTAGGGGTCTACTATTGAGCCTTTATGAAGAAAGTCAGAAAAATCAACATGGCGGCCATGACTGTATAAATGAACCCCTTTTTATATCTGTATAAATGAACCCCTTTTTATATCCATCTTCATACACATTAACAAGTATGGCTTTATTGCACAGCCATAGCTGTGTCTTTTTGCAGTACACCCACCTGTGGATGCCCTTGTTTATTATACTTGTACCTATTTGTACAGTTTCTTCTTCTCCCTTCCCCCTGCTTTCAGAATAGGCTTGAATTGCTTATCTTGTGTTAATTTAGGACTTGGCTAGCACTGTGCCTGGCTGGTCTCCCAGCTGTGGAGTCTGGAGAAACTAAGCTCTACTTTCCCCCACACCCCCAGTTTTGGCTGGTATTTTCAAGGCTTTGGGGCCAGGTGTCTATTGCCTCTGGCTTGAATTGCTACAGAGACTTTGGTGTCTTTCCATTTCTGGCTGGGAAGGAGAAAAAAGTTTGTCCCTGGCATTGTCTCCCTCTTGGCGGTTGGCTTGCTGGACAAGTTGGCATGGCTGTGGAGTTCTGTCTTTCTGCTCCCTGGCAGCTGTTCATGCTTGTGAACTGGCTCTTACTTTTTCTTGGTCTCCAGTCATTCACGGCACACTGGCTGTGGTCCCATGGAGTCATCAAGTTGGTTTGTGTTGGCCAAATTGTTCCCTATGCCATCCGTCTGGTAAACTCTCAAGATTCGTTTTTCTCACCATGTACATGTATATATCTGAACTAGACTGTATTGTTTCTCTGTGTCATATAATATATGTGGGTATATGCATACTTTTATATATATGTATGTGTGTATGTATCTATGTATGTATTTAGTCATGTTTATGTAGCGTATATTGGAGGTAGAGACTCTTTGAGAGCTGTATGCAAGGAAAGTTCATTTTAATGCTGATTAGTGTACATTCAAAGTGACAATAAAGTTATTCTAAGTTCTCTACGTTCTAAATTTTGCTATGTTCTAAATCTCACTAGCAAGTCTCTCTTCTTTTCTCCAATGCATATCAGTGCAAAAGCTTCTTCCAACACACCCAACTTTGATTCTAAGAGGCTTCATCTTATAATACTTGGACTACAAGTGTAGTCTAGCTAATTCAACTCCTTCAAAATATTGAAGGAAAAAAGAAAAGAAAATAAGAGATTAGAGGAAGGAATGACTCATGCAGATTTGTGAGGTAAGGATTTGTGAAGTTATACTGATCTGTTAAGGTATGCAAATTTCCCAAGAGATCAGTGGGAAAGTAACTCTGCTTTTATCCAACACCATGCCTCTCCGATTTCATGTTTAAAATGCAGTGAAAGCTTCATGGTCTAAGGTAAGGGAAGGATATTTTTTCCTTCCTTCCTTCCTTCCTTCCTTCCTTCCTTCCTTCCTTCCTTCCTTCCTTCCTTCCTTCCTTCTTCTTCCTCTTTCTTCCTTCTCCTTCTCCTTCTCCTCCTCCTCCTCCTCCTCCTCCTCCTCCTCCTCCTCCTCCTCCTCCTCCTCCTCCTCCCAAAATGTTTTCAAAGAAAAAAAAAGCAAGAGAGTCCAGGTGCCTTTGGAAAAACACATATTTGAGACAATGGGATCTTGGACATTCTGAAAAGTGGCAGAAGTGAGTCTGGGAGCAATGTTTAGGGAGTAAATTGTTCACCTCTGATATAGCATTTACTTACATCGTATTCTTAACAAATCTTCACTTGGTAAGATTGTTAAAATCCTGTTTCATATGACCAACAAATCAGGAAGATTTTAAGTAAAAGAGGATTTTTTTTGGAAATGTCTCTCAAAACTATGGAGCAATCCACCACCCAATTATTTTGGGATGAGCCAAGGCATCCGGTCCAGTTTATTATAGCTCAGAGATGTATTTGGTGGAGAAAGTAATCAAACATGACTACTTGCTGATTGCACACTCCTGCCTTTGTTTATTTGATTCTCTTTTCCCCCCTGAAATGTTGTAGGGTTTCCTACTTGACCAGAGAATTGGACTCAGGGGTGAAATCCAGCAGGTTCTGACTGGTTCTGGAGAACCAGTAGCAGAAATTTTGAGCAGTTTGGAGAACCGGTAGTGGAAATTTTGAGTAGTTCAAAGAACTGGCAAATACCACCTTTGGCTGGCCCTAGAGTAGGGTGGGAATGGGGATTTTTTTAAAAAAAATTGATTTATATGCCGCCCTTCTCCGGAGACTCAGGGCGGCTTACAATGCGTTAAGCAATCGCCTTCATACTTTTGTATATTTATACAAAGTCAGCTTATTGCCCCCACAAACTGGGTCCTCATTTCACCTACCTTAGAAAGGATGGAAGGCTGAGTAAACCTTGAGCCTTGGAGAGATTCGAACCAGCAAGTAATTGTAGGCAGCTGTGTTAATAACAGGGTGTTTAGACCACTGTACTATCAAGGCTTCCCCTCCCACGCCTACAAGCCATGCCACGCCCACAGAACTGGTAGTAAAAAATTTTGGATTTCACCACTGGTTGGAGTAGAAGATCTCCAAGGTCCCTTCAACTCTTGTTCTTCTGTACTTCTATTCTTCTTTTTATCCTTGCTCATGGCTTTCTTTTCTAACGAAGTGGTAGCCATATTCAGCAGAATTATTGTTCCTCTTTTTCTGGGAAAAATTTGGGTAACTATTTTATCCCCTATTTGCTCTGAGCGGAATCTTCTGGATTCAATGAGATTGATCTGGGGCCAGCCCTATTAAATACTGTGGTGTTCTTTATTTGTCTGAGCGTTGCACAACAGACAAGGTGACTTGGTATCCTGTAACAAAACTATAAAATAGAGTAACATTAAATCACAACCAACGATATTCAATTAAAAAGTCGACAGCGGCATCCTTCAGAACATAAATTAGGACATATACCTATTCACAAAGGTATTCTGGAAGACTTTTTTCCTGAGTTTAACTGCAAAATGCAACTTAGAGAAGGAGAGATTGGAAAGTGTGTGTGTAAGAGCAATTGCTCTTGTCCTTCATCACCCTATTTATTTTAGCCATTTACTTCACTTCAGGAGATGATTGACTCTCAGGTAATGCTTCTTTGGCAGGTAACTTTCTTTTAAGTAAAGGACCAACCACACATAAAAATGGGAAAATAATCACCTAAACAAATTTATGTTAATTTCCCCTGGAAAATAGCTCTGTTTTCAGAGTTCCAAATAAGACCAAAAAGCATGAGTTACAGCCTAAAGTTTACTCATTCCTTGGGAAAAAAGAGTCCATTGCTTCTCCTAGCTTCATAACACATTCATGAGTATGTTACAGGTTTGAAAGGTGGATTTCGAAGGCTCTCATTAAAGTGAGAAAAAAAATATTAAGCATATGCCTCAGCAGATAATAGGTTATAACGTATATGTGTTTAAATGAATTTAATCAAAAAATACATTATACTCTATTTAGTTTTATAAATTGGTATAAGTGAATTTGATTTAGTGGGACTTGCTTCGGATGAGTTGTGTATATGATCAGGCAGGTAATCTAATATATTCTTTGATTATCTTACTGCAAAGGTATTTGCAGCCTGGATTATGGATGCCTTCGGTGGCAGTAAAAATTTATTATGGCTGCAGGTACCCTAAGAAAGCTGACTTTTTATATATATATACCTTCACACATCCTTTCCCAATTTGCCTGCAACTGAAAGTCCTGAAAGGAACTTTCCCACACTTTTTCTCTAAATGAGAGTATATTTTTAAGTTGGCAAAAGATCTTCCATGAAAATCTCATCAACATTAATTTAAAAAAAAATCTGCATAGAAGGAGATTCTATCCGGTAAGAAGAAAATTTTGCTTCTTACTTTGATGTCTGCATTTCAAATTGGTTCCTTTGCAACTGAAAGTTACTTAATTCTAGCATGAAAAATAGTTACTCCCATGGGAAGAAAACAACTTAAGTTGTGTTAGGGTTTTTTTTTTTTTTTCAACGTTAGAAAATTTATTTTCAGTTTTGGATCTTTAAGGATAAAAATTATTTCTTTTTCAAAATATTTAGTAGCATAAATAGTACATTAAGAGTGTGTTGTTTATTAATAGGCAATTGCTAGCAAATATCTGGGTATAGTGCAGAATGTACAAAACTAGAATTCCAAGTCTTGACTTCAACATTGCCTCAACTTTCTAAGAGGAAGAAACGTTTCACCAAAATATCCTGCTACTTGAAACCTGTATTTCTATGTCACAGAACAGAACAGAACAGCACTGTATTGGTTTTATTCATAATCCTAATCTCTTCCCATTATTTCTTTGCTTTGTATTCATTTTAAGAAAGAGCAGAACTCATTTCAAGGGAGATAGACAAAATCTAATATAATGTGCATTTACTTTTCTACTTATAAAGTTCCAGATGAATAATAAATTTGGCAAACAACAGATAGAAGAGTAAGATATATAATACGGATACAGGAGTAGAATTTTAGTTTGGATAGAAATGAAATTCTGGCTGAGCTGTACTGAAATTAACACTGGAACACACAGAATTCAGTGAGTCCCTTAAGCATATAAGAAATCGGAACTTTACTTGAAATTTTTAAAAGTAACAAAGCTCCCGCTGAAGATGAGTTCAGTAGAAAATGTGATTAGAAATATCTAATATTTAGATATTTAGAAAAGAATATGTATTCTTTTTTTTCTTTCTTTTTTTTTTTTTTGCTGGGGCCCAGATGCTGTTTTTATTCAGTGGCATTTTGGTTAAGGAAGGAATCTCCTTAATTTAAAACCTCATTTATTTCAGAATTAGATAATGAAATAATAGATTGCATACTTTCCCCCCCCTAAATGACTTAGCCGTAGGGCACCACATTATTCTGCCATGGTTTAATGAATATCATTTGGTCCAAATTATATGGTTTTGGGGATCTGTTTAGATCAAATGATATTCATTAAACCATGGCAAATCAGTGATTTAGTGAGAAACACTGTAAATATTACAAAGATTCAAAATTCCTAGAGTTCTTATTTATTTATTTATTTATTTATTTGTTTGTTTGTTTGTTTGTTTGTTTGTTTGATTGATTGATTGATTTATATCGCAACCTATTCACACATGGCGACTCAAGGCAGCTTACAAGAATATAAAAAAATCATTTATAAAAAACAATAAAACTAATAAAAGAGAATCATAGATAATAAAATAATAAAATAAATCCCTTTGGACACCATCAAAGTATTTGATAAAGTAGTTCTTTTATCTTTAGAAAAACAATAACAAATAAACAAGACGTGGGGAATAAATTTATTCATGCATTGCCTCAATTATACTGGTGAGATTTGGTAAAAATAAAAGATTAATGGATTTCTAACCAATGCTAGAAAGGAAAACAATTTGGTTTTCTCCTACTTTTTCTTTTGCAGTATGTTTTATATAATATTTTCAAATTCATGATATTAACATTAAAGGTAGGAAGTAGAAGACATGACCTTGTAGATGACCCTCACTCTGTTAAAGACCTTGGAGTACTCATCTCTAATGATCTAAGGGCCAGAGCCCACTGTAACAACATTGCCAAAAAGGCATTAAGAATTGTTAACCTAACCTTGCGTAGCTTCTTTGCTGGTAATATTGTACTGCTAACTAGAACTTACAAAACATTTGCTAGACCAATTCTTGAATACAGCTCATCTGTCTGGAAACCCACACTGCATATTGGAAATTAATACAATTGAGAGAGTCCAGAGATATTTCACGAGAAGAGTCCTCCACTCCTCCGCTCGCAACAAAATACCTTATGCCACCAGGCTTGAAATTTTGGGCTTAGATAACTTAGAACTACACCGCCTTCGGTCTGACCTAAGCATAGCACACAAAATTATCCTCTACAATGTCCTACCTGTCAATGACTACTTCAGCTTCAACTACAAAAATACACAAGCACACAATAGATACAAACTCAAGGTAAACCGCACCAAACATGATTGCAGAAAATACGACTTCAGCAACAGAGTGGTTAATGAATGGAATGCACTACCTGACTCTGTGGTTTCTTCCCCAATCCCCCAAAACTTTAACCTTAGACTGTCTACTGTTGACCTCACCCCATTCCTAAGAGGTCCATAAGGGGTGTGCATAAGCGGGCCAACGTGCCTACTGTCCCTGTCCTAATGTCTCCTTTTATTCGTATCCATTTCATGTACTAATAACCATGTTTATACCTATATCTGTTATCTAATAAGTGCTTGACAAAATAAATAAATAATAATAAAAAAGAATTGGTGTATTTGTTTTAGGTACATCCCATTAATATCTCAGAAAGTGATATTATTAGGCCATGGACATTTAATAAATACATACAATAAATTTCACGGTCATGGACTTTTTAGATACCACTTACCCCCTGCAAATGCCTCTGGATCACAATAAAATATGCTTAAATAAGGCACTGGCCAAAGACAAAAAAAATTAGTTGACTGATTACAAGCCAACAAGTTTGAGATAACTCTTAGTGACCATATAACTTGATCTTCCCCATGATGATCTATCCCATGAGTGACAAGCTCGCGAGGTCATGTTGCCATCACGTGACGTATCAGGATGTTTTCTCCCTTTGCGGAGCTGGGGTGGGTGTGGCCTGTGCATGATACATCCGGCCCATGGACCGCCAGTTTGACACCCCTGAATTTTATCCCTAACCTGGGAACAAAATTGCCTATCTGTTAGGTAACAACTGGTAGATATATAAGCCTCCTATATAAAAGATAAAAGGGACATGGTGGCTCGTTGGCTAAGACGCTGAGCTTGTCGATTGAAAGGTTGGCAGTTCAGCAGTTCGAATCCGTAGTGCCGTGTAATGGGGTGAGCTCTTGTTACTTGTCCCAGCTTCTGCCAACCTAGCAGTTCAAAAGCACATAAAAAATGCAAGTAGAAAAATAGGGACCACCTTTGGTGGGAAGGTAACAGCATTCCATGCGCCTTTGGGGTTTAGTCATGCCGGCCGCATGACCATAAAGATGTCTTTGGACAGCGCTAGTTCTTCAGCCTTGAAACGGAGATGAGCACCGCCCCCTAGAGTTGGGAACAACTAGCACATATGTGTGAGGGGAACCTTTACCTTTATATAAAAGATGAACCTGTTGCTGTTCAGACTCAAGGGTAGAATCTGTCTCTATGCTATAAAAATGCCCGTAGTACACCCAATGGTGATCATGTTTAATGCTTGTTAATAACTGTAATTGCCATTGTGACCAGGAGGCTTTTATTCTTCTCTTGGGTGGCTACTCTTCAGAAACCTCTAAATTCTTATTAACACCTACAGCTGTTAGAATCTATCCGGTTCTTCCCTCATGCTATTAATTTTTAGCTCCTCGTTGTTTTAGGATTTTAACAGAAAAGCAGAGTTGGAAGGGATCTTGGAGGCCTTCTAGTCCAACTCCCAGCTCAAAAGGGAGATCTTATACCAAGTTCTCGTAATTTGAAAAAAAAACAATCTTTTATTGTATGCTGATCTTTTTGTTGTGTTAGATCATACTGTAAATAATTTTGGCTGGTCATACGTATGGTTCAATAAGCTGATGAGTAAATTGTAAGGAATAAATTTATTATTTTGCTTGGAGGCAACGTTCAGTTCTTTTAAACATTTGGAACATAATTTTTCAACAATTCAGAAATAATTCAATTAATTTATCAGCCTTCGACTATATGTAGCTCCTTGATCAATGTTTGAATGTCCACATCTATCTATCATCTATCTATCTGTCTATCTGTCTATCTATCTTCATCATTATCTATCTGTCTGTCTGTCTGTCTCTGTCTGTCTGTCTGTCTATCTATCTATCTATCTATCTATCTATCTATCTATCTATCTATCTATCATCTTCATCAGCCGCCCAGAGTCCCTTGGGAGTTGGGTGGCATAGAAATATGATTAATTAAATTAAATATGATTAATTAAATTATTATTATCTCTCTATCTACCTACCTACCATCTATCTATCTATCTATCTATCTATCTATCTATCTATCTATCTATCTATTTATAACTTTTTTTTGAAAAAAATGAAGATAATATGGGTCTAAAAATAAAAGAGTGTGACCACATGTGATGGACTTAAAAACTGCTTAGATATTTAACCATTAAATGCTCAAAACCTATTTCTTACATTAATAAGATATAGAAAACTCACCAACCATTTTTTCCTATCAATTTATTGGCGTAAAAATGGAACTTCTAAGAATACATTTATTGCTATACATTTTGGCTATTATTAAAATCAATTTCATTTATATTTTTTCATTTTTTAAAATTTCATTCCTATGAATTTTAATTGGAAACTTTTCCAACATCCCATTTTCTAGAGCCATAAGTCTCTGTTGTGGAAATCTCTGCTGCAGCCATTATTTAAAAGGTATTTCTGAAAACACAGGAATGATCTTGCTCCCCCACCTCAGCAAAAAAATTCCAGTTCCTCACTCATCAATTCCATTATCTCTGAATTTCTTGTATTTGTGTCCTTATCAATCTTTTCTGTTAGATTTGTAATTTTCAAATCATTTTTTTTTTCTTTTTTATGTCTGGCAGCAACAAATCAGATTCCAATTCAACAGATTGCAAATCTAGTCCAACTGTTATTTTCTATTTTTAGATATCATCCTGGACTTGATTCAAAACTGTTGGTAACCCATCAAATTTTTTATTTATATCTTTGAAAAAAGTCCAGAAAACATTCTTTTTTCCAACGTCTTCCCAGAAAGCTTTATTTCCTTTTGTAGTCTTCACAATTTCATTGACTTTTTAAAACAGATTTGGAAGGGACCTTGTAGGTCATCTATTCCAACCCCTCACACAAGGAGGAAAGGGGAGACCCTACACCATTTCTGACAAATGGTAGTCCAATCTCTTCTTGAAAGCCTCCAGTGATGAAGCTCCTACAACTTCTGAAGGCAAACTGTAATGTTCCATTAGTTGATTGCTTTCACTGTGAGAAAATTTCTCCTTATTTCCAGGTTGAATCTTTCCTTGATCAGTTTCCATCCATTATTCCTTGTCTGGCCTTCAAATGCTTTGAAAAATAGCTTGACCCTCTCCTCTCTGTGGCAGCCCCTCAAATACTGGAACACTGCTATCATTTTTTATGATGGCTGATGGAAATAATATTTTGGGGGAAAATCATTTGATTCCACTTTTGCTTTTTTTTTTTTTAATCTGTCCCCATCTTTTATTGGGAATGTTACCTTGGCACACCATTCAGAGGTCAAAGATTTGTCCTGAACCAACATGCCACTAAGGGACCGCTATAAATAGCTTTAATTGTGATTATATGATTAAGTCCTTGTTTCTTAAAATTCCCTATCAAATAAATAGAAAAGAAATGCATAATCCCTGAATATCCAAAATAATTTCATCTATAGTAATTTAAACGTATGGCAGTGTTATCCTTTTTACGGCTTGCGTTGATTGTGCTATATTGGGTTGAGTGGTCTGACCACAAGCTGCAAAAAAAGATAACACTGCCATATTTCAAAAACATCTCAGAAAGTACCAAGAGACTATTACAACCACATGGAATCAGCATAAAACAAACCAACTGAAGCGCCATAAAACATCCTAAATAAACCGAAAGACCCAGCAGCCCCAGAAGAAAATGCTTGTTGTTGTTGTTGTTGTTGTTATTGTTGTTGTTGTTAGTTTTGAAGTCATGTCTGACCCATCGCGACCCCATGGACAACATTCCTCCAGGCTTTCCTATCCTATACCATCCTCTGGAGTCCATTTAAGCTCATGCCGACTGCTTCGGTAACTCCATCCAGCCACCTCATTCTCTGTTGTCCCTTTCTTCTTTTGCCCTCAATCTTTCCCAGCATTAGGCTCTTCTCCAGGGAGTCCAGTGAGAAAATGCTACATGCTATAAAATAGTGGGGTACTGGGATGTATTAAGTGGTGGGATTCAAGTAATTTAACAACCGGTTCTCTGCCCTAATGATTTCTTCCAACAACCAGTTTTCCAAACTGCTCAGAAAGTTAACAACCGGTTCTCCCAAAGTGATGTGAACTGGCTGAATCCCACCACTGGACGTATTATAAAGATGTATTATAAGGCAAAATCTCTCCTGCTTTACTTCATAATCTGTTCACAATTTGGGGGTTTGCTGATAGGCTCTGAAGCAAAGCAAGTGTCGTGCCTCTTAATTGCAGAACATGATCAATACAGACAGACAGACAGACAGACAGACTTTCTAAATGAGTTTTAATATTAAAAATTACACATTAAAGTTTAGCATCTTGAGAACTGAGATAGCAACCCTTCACCTCTTCCTTTTCAGTGAATTCATTAAGATGGCGTCTTCTGAATTCTTTGTCTCAGAATGTTTGCATAACAGATTTAAATGGGATCTCCTCTCTGCTGATTGTGTTTAAGTATGCTCTTCTTTCTTTCTCGCCCTCAGCACAGTCTCACAATAGCAGAGCTTCTCCCGCTTTAATGGACAGCCCCCACCCGCACTCCAGTTCAAGCAACTCAACACCAGCCTTCACAGACTGCTAAATCTAGCTGAGTCCAGCCATCTGTTGAAACCATCTGTACCACATCAGTGTTTCAATGGTAGTGGATGGTTTCCTGCCAGGCAGAGACATTGAGAAATGAGGAGGGCAACAAAAGTAATCAGAACATCACCATTTGGTGGCAAATCAAACAGAATCATTAGATGGGGGCTAGAGAATGTTATTTCTGATGACTTGAAGATAGCTGAAGATTTTAACTCAGCAGTAGGAAAGTCACTTTGTCTTCTGACAGACAGCAATTCTGGCTATTCCCTCATTCCATGCTGCTATAATCATTCTTATTTCTCTCCTACAGAATTTTACTCAATCACCCGAGGATGCACACATGATCCACAGAAGGATATTTGAAAATAATGGTGTTTTCAAGTGCCAGGGAAATCAGGAGATCCAGGAAGTTCAAAGGGGTATAAAGATTTATTGTAAGCTAACAGTAGTGGCCAAAATTGTGGAAACCTTTTGGGAAAAGTGTATTTTCTAAAACTAGTTAATAACACCACTTTTTTTTTTGGTGGAGTAGTACCATAAAATTATATATCAATGGAAAGATAATTTAATCAAGAATGTAATGCAATAACTTTTATGAAGGATTTGCTATTAGAATAGCAGTTACGGTATAAAGAAGAAAAGTGAAATAGGTAGAAAAAACAAGATACCGTATTTTTTGGAGTATAAGATGCTCCGGAGTATAAGACGTACCTACCTTTTTTGGTGAGGAAAACAAGAAAAAGAAATCTGCCTCTGCTCCCAGCAATTTTGCCTCATTGCAGCAAACAGCAAATAGCCTGCTTTACTTTCATTTTTGTTTTCAGCATAGTTTGATTAGCACAAGAAAAAAATTCTGCTCCCAGCAGAAATTCTGCTCCTTGCAGCAAGCAACAAAGGACTGCGCAAAACAGCTGAGAACAAAACAGCTGAGAGTCGGGAGGCCGATCCAATCAACCGATCCAATCAAGGGTGGGGGCCAGTGGGTGGACGGGGCTACATTCGGTGTATAAGACGCACCTAAATTTTCACCCCCTTTTAAGGGGGAAAAAAGTGCATCTTATACTCCGAAAAATACAGTATACAAAAATTATCACCATAGAAAAAATGAGATATACAAAAATTATCACCATGTCAGTTAATAGTTGGGTAAACTTTAGCATGAATTATGGACTTACAACGTCTTCCCATGGAGTGAACCAAGTCTTTCAGTTCTGCAGCTGTTATAATGTGAAACCAAGATTGAAGGATTGCTTCTATTTACTGGGTTTTACTGCTGGGTCCCTTCTGACTAACAAGTTTCTTTAGTCGGCTCCATAGATTTTCAATTGGGTTAAGGTCTGGGCTATTCCCAGGCCATTCCAGCAGTGGAATAGGATTATCTTGAAACTCCAAAAAAAGTGGTGTTATTAGCCATCAAACCTCAAAAATACACTTTTCCCAAAAGGTTTCCACAATTTTGGCCACTATTGTAAGCTCTCCACAAGAATCTGAACTACTAGCGATTGAAGCAATTTGGTGGTGAATAAAGAATTCACAGTGGGCTGGACACAGATCTCTTGTGGGCATGAAGGAACTCATGACTGATGATGCATTTGACTCCTCTCTCGGGTTCAGCCTGATCATTTCCTACAGGTATTAGAATAGAATAGAATTTAGAATAGATTTTTTTTTTATTGGCCAGTGTGATTGGACACACAAGGAATTTGTCTTGGTGCTCTCAGTGTCATATACTCTCAGTATACATAAAGGAAAAGATACGTTCATCAAGAATCATAACATACAACACTTAATGATAGTCACAGGGTACAAATAAGCAATCAGGAAACAATCAATGTCAATATAAATCGTAAGGATACAAGCAACAAAGTTACAGTCATACAGTCATAAGTGGAAGGAGATGGGTGATGGGAACGATGAGAAGATTAATAGTAATGCAGACTTAGTAAATAGTTTGACAGCGTTGAGGGAATTATTTGTTTAGCAGAGTGATGGCATTTGGGGAAAAACTGTCCTTGTGCCTAGTTGTTCTGGTGTGCAGTGCTCTATAGAATCATTTTGAGAGTAGGAATTGAAACAGTTTATGTCCAGGATGTGAGGGGTCTGTAAATATTTTCACAGCCCTCTTTTTGACTCGTGCGGTATACAGGTCCTGAATGGAAGGCAGGTTAATAGTAAATGTTTTTTCTGCAGTTCTAATTATCCTCTGAAGTCTGAATCTGTCTTGTTGGGTTGCAGAACCAAACCAGACAGTTATAGAGGTGCAGATGATAGACTCAATAATTCCTCTGTAGAACTGTAGAATTCTATTCTATTCTATTCCATTAGTTTCTAAAGTGATGTATGATTGTTGTTGTCAATCATGCTTTGCTGCAATGAAGTAATTTGGCTTTGGGGGTGTATGTTCTTAAGCTTTTTTAGACTTTGGGATCAATGTGAGTTTTGAGTGAAGACCTAGAAAAAAGTAACAAGAGTCGTCACATAACGGGAGTATTCTGGGAGGAAATTTCATGCATAATTCAGTGAAATTCTGGTATATTTTTATTCCTTTTGCTCTACTCTGGAATGGAACGTGTTATGCTTTCAGCTGCAGCAAGGACAAGTTTAAAAAGCAGGTCAGCTTCTGACACAACTTAGCCAAGTTCAGATTTATAATTGCATTAAAGAACTGTTCAGAGATCGGTAATCCCCGATAAGCATCAGAGCATAATCTAAATCAGAACTTTTAGGAGCTGGTTTGCCTAGCAGGTTTCAGTTGACGCGTTGGTTCAGCTCTGAGCTGAAGAAGCTTTTTGGATGAAAAGCAAAACATCTTCAAAGAAAAACAAGAAAGTCCAGTTGCCTTTTGAAAAAGCACCTTTGGGACAACAATAATGAGCAAAGTTTAGAAAGACCTGTTTCTTAGGTTATTTGACAAGGGCTGCAATTGAGAAAGTATCTCATATGGGAAGAGATTTTTAAGAAGTGATTTTCAGTTCAACTAATTTGATGCAGAGTAAAAAGGAGTATTTTGATGTCCTGCTTAAAATTGTATTGAAAGGAGGTTAACTGCATACAAATAGCTACAAACAGAGTGATGGATAAGACCATCAATTTGCATCCTTTTCTCTTGAGTTCGCCCATAAACCCATTCCATTATATTTTAAAATTGATCTTCATTTTTGAAAGTACCCATATTAAACTCAGAATTCCATGATTGCTTACTTACACCTTTTTACACGCATTTTATCTCAAATGTGGTTTTCTAAGTGATTTTTTTTTTCCTAAGTCAAGAACTACCTCAGAACGTTCAGGGCATATAAAAGCAAGCCACAATCTAGTCATTTAAAAGGTGGAATTGGCACATACCAAATCCTTCAATCATCTCTAATTGGAATGGAGATGGCCGTTTATGTTCTTAGCAGCAGGGGTTCTGAGGATATTTTTAAAGCTGACACATATAAATGTTTATTTGCAAATAGTGTGACTGAAATTGTTTGGAGATTGCCAGATAAATGTGATTGAAGGAGCTGGTATTCTATTGGCATGGCACCAATCTACAGGGGCCCAATTTATGAGCAAAGTCACAAGCTATGAACTTAAGGGATACTTAACAATAGACTCCTTTAGCCCATTTCTGCTGCAAACAACTTGGACTTAATTACAGCAAGCCATTGGACTACATAGTTTTCCGATTGATGTAACACAGCTCTCAGCTGTTTAAAACAGGGTCACCAACCTTTCGGACCTCAGGGACCATTATGTTCATAATTTTGAATCCCACGGACTGCTAATATGATCTGCCTAATGACCGGCTGGGGGGCGTGGCTAGGTGGTCATGTGACTGGGTGGGTGAGGCCAACTCCTCGCCTCCTCACCCAGGCTCCTTAGAGCCCCAACAGAAAGCAGTTGTTGGAGCTAAGCAGCCACCACGAGAAAGAGTTGGCAAAACAGCTCAGTTCAAATTGGATCTGACCGAGAAGGAGGCTCAGCAGAAGCACCTCACTGAGAACTACGAGCATAGGCTTTCCAAGTAGAGGGAAGACCTGCAGGAGTGCAAGGCCAGGTACCGGTGTCTGGAGGCTCAGCGGGCTGAGATGGTCAGCCAGTTCCAGGCCATGTTGCAGTCCCACTGGAACAAGGTCCTCCGGCTCTTCGCCACTAGTGCCACCTCCTTCCAGCCTTCACCCAAAGTCCTGCACCAAGAGGCCAAAGCAGATCCCAAATCTGCTTTGAATTTCTGCCCCCCTCCGACCCACACAAAAAGACCCCGAAGGGGGAAGACTGTCTGCAGCAACAAAAATGTCCATTGCATGTATCCATCCCAGGGGCCGTAGTTTGAGGACCCCTGAATTAGTGTAATATTAAAAATGCAAATAATTTTTCTGTGGCCCACCAAAATTTTCTTGCGGACCACCAGTGGTCCACGGACCACCAGTTGGCAACCGCTGGTTTAAAATGATCATATTTACATCAGTGGTGGGTTTCTATCTGTTTGCCCTGGTTCGGGCAAACCAGTAGTGGTGGCAGTGGCGGGAGGCTCCACCCACCTGCCTGGATGCTCATCATGGATGCTCTGTGCAGAATCGCTGCATGCGAAGGCGCTCCCAGTTCCGAACCGGTAGCAAAGGTAAGTGAAAACCACTACTGATTTACATATGGAGAGAGAGAGAGAGCCACCACCTTTAAATATTTAACTCTACTGTATGCTTATCTCTGTATTTTGAGAAGGATTTAAATCAATGGCACATATTAATGCAGGAATGGAACAAAACATCAGACAATATCAAAGTGATATGGGCGTATTTGCCCTTCTCTAAACAGGTTGTCACTTTTTCAAGTGCAGTGTGGGTGGGGGGGAAACATAGTCTGGCACAAAACTACCTTGTGGATTCCAGCCATTCAGCATTAGTCCTACTGTTAGTGGGAGATGTGCTAGGAAGGCATAGTATAGGACCGCGATGGCGAACCTATGGCATGCATGCCACAGGTGGCACACGGAGTCATATTGGTGGGCACACAAGCTCAGCTCTGGCGCGCATGCGTGCGCCGGCCAACTGATTTTCGGACTTTCCAGTCCCACCGGAAGTTGGCCAATGGGCCATTTCCGGTCTCCAGAGGGCTTCCCGGGAGGTTGGGGAAGGCTGTTTTTGCCCTCCTCAGGCTCCTAGAAAGCCTCTGGAGCCTGGGGAGGGCACAAAATGGGCCTACCGGGCCCACCAGGCCATCATGTCCCAAAAATGGGGGTCGCACAGGGGGGGTCGCACACCATGCGCAAGGGGGTGGGGCACAGAGAATTATGGGTGTGGGCACATGCACGGACCACCCCCCTGTGTTCCCCCGCTTTTGGTACACGATGGCAAAAAGGTTAGCCATCACTGGTATAGGAGGTCCTGTAGATGAGAACATGACAATTAGATTGCATGTAGTGTTTAATGCATTGGCTGGAAACTGGGAGATGGTGAGTTCTAGCCCTGCCTTGGCCATGAAGCTAACTGGGTGATCTCTCTCTCTCAGCCCTAAGAAGGAGACAATGGCAACACATTTCTGAAAAACCTTACCGAGGAAGCTTTAGGGGCTTGTCCAGGTAGTCTGTGAGAATTGGACACAAATGAATGGAAAAAAAAAAGAGAACAGAACAGAGCGATATGTAATATTTGTTTGTTTATTTGTTTGTTTATCACATTTCTGTACCACCATCTCCCTCAAAGTAGTTACCATATTTACACTGATTTGAATTTAAGAACTTGAGATTCAAATCCCCATTTAACAACAGATCTCATAGGTAACTATGTCTACTTCTCTGTTTCCAGCTAACTCTACTTCACTGGGTTATTTTATGATTAAATTAGGGGGGACTTTACCTCTCCCCTCCTCCCCTCTCCCTCTTTCCTTTTCGTAGATGGTCTAAATGAGAAAGAAAGAAAGAAAGAAAGAAAGAAAGAAAGAAAGAAAGAAAGAAAGAAAGAAAGAAAGAAAGAACCTGTTGCTCCTGGCAGCCTAGAGAGGAAGACAATAGAAAGGAATCTAAAATACCCTAGGATCATAGGCCTCGTATTTAAATGTTGAAATATGACTCCTAGTGCGCACTGATAGTCTTTAATGATCATGTTCCTATGGTCCTATTCCACTGATCATTTACTTAAGGCTAAATTCAATTATGTATATTCTTCTGGCCAGGGATAGATTACTAGCACCCTTCTTACCATCTGAAAGTAACCCCATCAATCATTAGTATGTGTTCAATCTCTGCCTGCAGTGGTATTCTTACTGACTCCCATCGCTACTGGAAAGCCATTTATCAAAGTGAAAACATACTGTTTCAGAAAAGAAGGTATGCAGGCTTACTAAACACTGGAGCACCCGGGAGAAAGTAAAGAGTAATTATTTATATGTGAACTATCACATCACATAATTAAATTCTGGAGAACTGTTTTCACATTAATATTCAACAATGAATGAGGTCTTTCATTACTCAGGGAAATTGCAGGTCAGGTTAATCACTAATCATGAGTGCATTGGAAATGATGTTGATAATGCAGCTTTGCTCGTTGCGTGGCTTAATTTGATAGTATTAAATTCACCACATTTAGCCATTGCTTTCTAATTTCTCAAAACACTTAGGGCCGTGATTCTTACTAAAAAGCAATTTAAATATAATGGGTACATATTTGTATATAATGCAAATTTGCTTTAAAGGGATTGGAAAAGGAAAACATTTCCATTAGTTCAAATTTGTCTGACAGAAGCAACATTAATCCCATTGAGTTTCTGAAGAAGACACTTGCAGGTTTTACAGGATTCTTTTTCTTGAATTTCAGAGGTAAATCTAGAAAGAAAAAATAATCAGAAGCTGCTTGTTACCAACCTCAAAGTAGGATTTGATGAGACTTAGTTGATTCCCTTCCCTAAATGTTAATTCCTGCTGTCTCTAAGCAATCCAAATTCACAACTGGAACGTAAAAAAAATAAGTAGGAGTCAACTGGTTTATTGATTATGTACCATCAAGTCCTTGCCAACTCTTAGCAACTACCTAGTTACTAGACTACAGAATAACAGAGTTGGTAGGTACCTTGGAGATCTTCTAGTCCAACCCATTGCCCAAGCAGGAGACCCTATACCGTGATGGTGAACCTACGGCATGCAGAGTCCTCTCTGTGGGCACACAAGCCATTGCCCCAGTTCAGCTCTGCCATGTATGCATGCGCGCCTCCCACCAGCCAGCTGGTCATCGGGTCTCTGCCATGCATGTGCGGGGGGGGGCACATGCGCATGCACGGGGGTGCATGCAGGGGGGGTGCATGCACAGGTGGGGGCACGTATGCAGCTGTTTGCTGCAAGGAGACAAATTGCTGGGAGGCTGAGGCAGATTTTTTTTTCTTGTTTTCCTCCCCAAAAAGGGTAAGTGCGTCTTATTTATTTATTTTATTTATTTTAATTAGATTTATATGCCGCCCTATCTCCATAGGTCTCAGGGCGGCTCACAACAATTAAGATATACAATCTCAATCCAAGTAACAAACATGTTAAAATACATATTAAACGCATATTAAAATACATTAAAAATCAAAACTCCATCAGTCCAGGCTGGGCAATTTAGACAGCCATGTTTTTAGTTCACGGCGGAAAGTGCGAAGGTCAGAGGCCAACCGGAGCCCCCGGGGGAGTTGATTCCAAAGGGTGGATGCGCCCATTGTCTGGAGCGTCTTATAGACCAAAAAATATGGCATTTCCTCATAAAAGGAGTTGCTTAGGCCTGCCACATCACTCTGGACTTACCCATTGGTTGATATCATTGAACATTATTTTCATGATTGTGCAGTTTTGAACTGTCAATAATTTCATGTAGCTTGCTTGATACACTACTTGGAAGTCTCTCACTTTCTCTCTCTC
Source organism: Pantherophis guttatus (assembly GCF_059756535.1). Classification (NCBI taxonomy): domain Eukaryota; kingdom Metazoa; phylum Chordata; class Lepidosauria; order Squamata; family Colubridae; genus Pantherophis; species Pantherophis guttatus. Next base: position 75,036,237 of record NC_142068.1, on the reverse strand, counting down.
TCTTGGAATGTATATGGATTAAGTACATAACTAATAAACATAAATATATGTTCAGATAGATTTCAAATGTTCCTAAGTCTCCTGACTTTGGTTCTGGATATTCATAATTCTCTAATGGGGGGGGGGAAGTATATCTACTAATCAGAGGATGCAGAAAATGGACTTGTCCCTTAGTGCAGCACTTTGATCCCCTCCAAACAAACAAACAAACAAAAAAAATTCTGTCTCATAGGATTTAATCTCACCAACAGAATAAATATTAGGCCTTTGTGGGTGAGTTACATCTACTCTAAGAAAGACCTTTATTTCTACAAGCGACTTCAAAGAAGCAATATGATTTGCCTTGATCAAGTGTTTCGATTTGCTGTGAAACTTCCTCCAAATATCTCTTATAGCTCAGTTCCTCGCTTTGAGCTTCAGGAGCAACCTAGAAAAGAATTTTGTGAAGGTTCTGCACATATGCAGTCGCCTTTTCTACATTCCTCAAGTGCTAGATAGCAAAGAGAGGAATGACTGAGTTTCAAATGATATGATTTGCAGCTTAATAATTCAATGAAATCCTGTGTTATTTTCTATCTGGTTCTGCCAATTTTTAAGTAAGTAAGTAAATAAGTAAGTCAGTAAGCAAGCAAGCAATGAAAATATTTACAGACCCCTCACATCCTGGACATAAAGTATTTCAACTCCTACCCTCAGAATGACACTATAGAGCACTGCACACCAGAACAACTAGACACAAGAACACTCTGCTAAACAATTAATTCCCTCAACATTGTCAAACTATTTACTAAGTCTGCACTACTATTAATCTTCTCATCATTCCTATCACCCATCTCCCTCCACTAATGACTGTATGACTGTAACATGTTGCTTGTATCCTTACAATTTATATTGATTGTTTCCTAGTATGATTTGATTGCTTATTTGTACCCCATGACTATCATTAAGTGTTGTACCTTATGATTCTTGACAAATGTATCTTGTCTTTTTATGTACACTGAGAGCTTTTGCACCAAGACAAATCCCTTGTGTGTCCAATCACACTTGGCCACTAAAGAATTCTATTCTATTCTATTCTATTCTATTCTATTCTATTCTATTCTATTCTATTCTATTCTATTCTATTCTATTCTATTCTATTCTACTCTACTCTACTCTACTCTACTCTACTCTACTCTACTCTACTCTACTCTACTCTACTCTACTCTATTCTAGCAAGCAAGCAAGCAAGCTATTTTGGATGGCCTTTAGCTGAGAATGGTTGCACACTAAGACTCTGCAGACTCATAGGCATTTTGAAGGGTGCAGAGTGCAGACACATTCACATTGCAACTGACTACAACTCTTTAAAGCAGCTGCATCTTTTCCAGGATTTTTGCAGTTTCTTCTTGGAAAAGGGTACCTTAGATTTCAGGAGTTGCAGATAGGCATTATGCTTGTGCCATTGTGCATGCCAGAGCATCTTTTCGCCTTTGAATCAGAAGCTCTGCCCAGCCCTCCTGTGTCTCTTACTCTAAGCTTAAGTTAGCTCTGATTTAACATGCATTCGTACAGCATCTACGGTGTTTTGAGTTAACGTTTCTGTCTCAGGTCCATATCCTGGCAGTAAACTCTTTACCAGGCATGAAAATATAAATATATGTATTATAATCTGTGTTGGAATATTAGTAAGCAAGGTACTTTAGGTTTGGAAATAAGCAAGTTGATTTGCTGAGAACCTTCTAGGGGGGATGCTGCAGCAAGGAGCACAATCACACGAGTTGCGTGTCAATTTATCACTGGAGATAATGGAAAACAACATTGAACCAATGTGAGGTGGGAGTGTGATCTGTTCGTTTTATTAGCTAGAATTGGTAGAAAAGAATTTATATTTTTAATCAGCATGCAAAAAAGTGTGGCGCTCCACAAAAATTAATGACTTTTTAAAATGATTGTTCCTTGCTGCAATAACAATGCCTTTTAGAAACTTTTTTTTATCTAGGAGGTTTGGTTTACAACAACGAGCTAAAAACAGTTCAAGGAGGAAAAAGTGCAGCTTTTTGAAAGGCGAAGAATATAAAAAAGACATCAGCAAGTACTTTGCAGGCTTAATACAGGAGCACTTTATTAAGTGCTCTTGCAATATGCAATACAGATTGAAACCAAATAGCTCTGGTCTGTGTCTAAACAATAATGGACATTCAAATATAAATTATTTTCTACATAGTGGGGTTTTGCTTGCTTGGTTGTTTATATATATACACAACATATGTATGTATGTATGTTTTTATAAGTATGTGTGTATATGTATGTGTGTGTGTGTGTGTTTGGGATTTGTTGGGATTTTGGAAGATTTTAAACTGGGATTTTAGCCAGGATTTTAAGTATTTCAACTAACAGACTTTTAATGTTGCAGAAAAACACCCGAGTTTTTAACTTTATATATATATAAACATACAAATATACATACATACGTTGTGTTATGTTATGTTATGTTATGTTATGTTATGTTATGTTATGTTATGTTATGTTATGTTATGTTATGTTATGTTATGTTATGTTATCAGTGGTGGGTTGCTCCCGATTCAGTCTGGTTCTTGCAAACCGGTAGTAATGGTGGCAGGAGGCTCCACCCACCCGCCCTGACATCATCACTGACGATCTGTGCATGCACATGCACAGAAGCGCGCTCCTGTTGCGAACCAGTAGTAAAAGTGGAACCCACCCCTGTATGTTACGTTATATACATATATTTGGAGGGAGTATCTGACTCTACAGATATGGGTTACATTTAATTGCCTCAGGATAGTTTCTTATTCATTATTCTTATTCATTCTGTCTTACTCAGAAAAAGAATACTTTTGTCACTTGACAGGAGACCAAATTCTATCTATAAAAAACCCCCCTTTCAATCTGAATTAGAAAGTTCCTGGCTGGGTAAAACTTCAGGAAAAATTCTTAAGGAAAACTTAACGATTTTCCCCAGTGGCTCCCATACATTGTTAGAGATGTAAAAAAGAGGTGCCATGGTGTGTGTGTGTGTGTGTGTATTCCTTTATATGAAATGCTATAATTCACCAAAATTGGTTCTTAGGAGTTTTTATCACATTTATGTCCTGCCTTTTCTCCAGAAGCTCAAGGCAATGTATGTGGTTCTCGATTCTCTTTTTATTCCAGTTTCAACTTTGTGAGATGAGTTAGACTAAGTGATGGTGACTGCCCCAAACTTAGCCTGAATGTTTTACGGTCAAGTGGATATTTGAACCTAGATTTTCCTAGCCTATTGTCCCTTTGAAGAACATCCTGTCAGAATGCAAATCACTGGCATTGAAATTATAATTGTATGGTGGTTTCTAACCTTCCACCTGAGATGGAGTCTCTGTCAGATGACAGAGGCTATTTGGAGATTCACCATACACAGAATACGGCCTTAGCGTAAACATGAAGTCCTGATTGGCAATATGTGATTACTAATATGATGTTGAATTAATAACAATGTTCAGTGTGAATGACAGGCATCCCTGGATATGTCCTTTATCTCCCAGTTGTATCCCTATTGTTTGATAATTGCCTGATGTGATAAAAGATGGAATGATTAGTCATTTTCTAATTGATAATGGCTTTCTGCACATTCAAGTTCTTATATGACACACGTTGTTATCAGGATAATTAATGGCATGTCACTCTGTTGATGTATGAAGTCAATGTGGCTGTTAAAGCATGTCCTGTTAGAAGGGTAGGCTGTTTTTCCCCCTAATGCAAAAAGTTAGCACCCATCCCTCTCTTAGAAGTATGAAATATTTTGAGAAATATTAAAAAGGCAGAATATTATATTTCCCTGGATGAGAAATGGAGAAACATGCTCTTGGAAAACAGCCTCCACCTTCCTTAATAGCCCACAGCAGATGTCAGCACTTACGAGATAAAGAGATAGCTCTACTCATAAGCAAATACCCTCCCCCAAGATCCAACAAAGGTAGGATTAGCCCTAAGCCACAATAGGAATTGCCCAATGCCCCTCAAAAACTTCAACCAAACTTAGCTCAGACAAACACCTAGGATTTGTACATGGCCCATGGGAGTCTGACAACAGCCAATAGAATACATGTTCTTGCACAGTAACAGGAAGTTCAAGTCCAAAGAGAAGGTATAAATACCCCCACTCTCAACTCCATGTGGTCAGCTGCACCAGAACCATGTGCTTGGTGGTTCTGCTTCGTCATTAAACCATCTTTCCAACCAACCTCCATGTTTCCAGTGTCTTTCTCCCAGCTTGGAACTGAACCAGATGGATATTTCTACCATCACCAAGACCTATATTTTCTTTTTCTAAAACCAGATATTCCTACATCAGGAATGGCCCAGTCATCCCTTTTTCCAGTTAGTATATGAACCGTACACCATCCAAAATGGTGGCTCTTGGTTCTGTGGGTCATTTTTATAGTCCTTGCTAGTTTTGCAAAGGAATTTGGAAGGCTGTCATGTCCTGCCCCTTTCCTGTTCTCTTTTCTGAAATCTGATTTCTTTCTTTCTTTCTTTCTTTCTTTCTTTCTTTCTTTCTTTCTTTCTTTCTTTCTTTCTTTCTTTCTTTCTTTCTTTCTTCCTTCCTTCCTTCCTTCCTTCCTTCCTTCCTTCCTTCCTTCCTTTTACAAAAAGCCCTATATGGCACAGGATCAAGTTATTTGGTGAACCATCACAGCTATCTCTGCCTGTCACATGGGGTCAGCAAAATGGACATGCCCTCAACTTCCCTTTCAGAAAGAATGCTTTCTGATAGTGACTGCCTTCTCAATTGCTATTGCTGGTCTTTTGCAATGAGCTTCCATGAGTTTAGATGGCCCCATTTCTACTGGCGTTCCATAGAGGTGTAAAAATCTGACTTTATTCACTAAAAAGGAATGGATCAGTGGTGAAATCTGAACCGGTTTATTACTGGTTTGCTGGCAGTGCATGCACGCCATACGCTAAACGCACGCTGTATGTGCGCATGTGCAGTTCGCACCAAATGCAAGCTGTGAACTTGCATGCACAGTGCGCACCAAAAGAAGGCTTGGGAAGGTAAGTAGAACAGTGTGGGGTGTGTGTGTGATCAGCTGGGGCGCGCATGGGAACTTTTTAAAAAACTTTTTAAAAGCATTTTTCACTACCGGATTGGGCAAATAGGTAGTAAAAAAATGCTTTAAAAAACTTTAAAAAGGGTTCCGACAAGGGTGCGGTAGAGCTGTGATGGTCGGAGCCTTTTTTTTTTTTTTACTTTTTTAAAGCATTTTTTACTACTTATTCGCCCGAACCGGTAGTAAAAAAAAACCACCTAAAAAGTAAAAAAAAAAAGTTCTGACGATCAGCTGAGCGATGCATGATCATCAGAACTTTTTTTTTTTTCCTGGAGAACTGGTAGTAAAAAAATGCTTAAAAAGTTAAAAAAAAAATGTTCCGACGATCATGCGTTGCTCAGCTGATTGTTGGATTTTTTTTTTTACACATTTTTTACTACCAGTTCAGTGAACCAATAGCATTTTTTACTACCGGTTCAGGCGGACTAGCCTGAACCAGTAGCATTTCACCCCTGAAATGGATGTGCCTATTCAGTTGTGTGTTCATGCTCACCAGCCTTCTTTATGTCCAGATTATATTTGGATGTTGCTACTTTGGGGAGACTTTGTATGATATTTATGATTCTTGTTTATTTTTTCTTTTCTGCAGAATGCTCAGAGTATCAAATTACGAGGGGAGGGGCGACCTTATATGTCTTTGAAATATTTAATATAAATACCTCTATTTCTACATGTTGGTGTTAGTGGATGTTTGTATGCATGTGTGCCTACATAAATATTTATTTATTTATTTATTATTTATTAGTCCAATTTATATGCCACCCTTCTCTGTAGACTCAGGGCAGCTTACAATGCATTATAGCAATAGCCTGCATACTTTTTTGTATATACCTGCTTATTAGGGCTTTCGCCCCCCCCATAAGCAGTGTTGTTCTATACAAAGTTGCCTTATTGCCCCCACAATCTGGGTCCTCAATTTACCTACCTCGAAAGGATGGAAGGCTGAGTCAACCTTGAGCCTGGTGAGATTCGAACTTGCACTAATTGCAGGCAGCTGGCAACTAAGTGCTAGCACTTAACAGCACTTTAGTCCACTGTACCACCGAGGCTCAATATCTACACACATATATGTTGGAAGGAAGAGGAGGGAGGTAGACTCATAGATTTTGTTGTGAATTAAGTTTGTTCCATGGATTCACACTATGGGCAGATTATTGAAATGAAGTATTGAAATGATAATTGAAATGAAAAGGGAGAAATGGAAGGGAGGTATTATAGAGGGTGTCAGAATACCTAATGACTGGCTAGTTAGAAAGTAGATTGGGAATACTTTTTTTTAATTTGTTTATTTGTCAAGTACATATTAGATAATATATATAAGTATAAGCATGAATTGAATACATAAAATGAATACAAATAAAGGGAACATTAGGACAGGGATGGTAGGCACGCTGGTGCTCTTATGCACGCCCCTTACAGACCCCTTAGGAATGGGGTGAGGTCAACAGTAGACAGTCTAAGGTTAAAATTTGGGTGGTTTTGAGATGAAACCACAGAGTCAGGTAGTGCATTCCAGGCATTGACCACTCTGTTGCTGAAGTCATATTTTCTGCAATCGAGTTTGGAGCGGTTCACTTTAAGTTTGTATCTATTGTGTGCTTGTGTATTGTTGCGGTTGAAGCTGAAGTAGTCATTGACAGGTAGGACATTGTAGCAGATGATTTTATGAGCTATGCTCAGGTCATACCAAAGGCGGTGTAGTTCTTTATAACTTTTTATTGCATATTGTATTTAAACTAAGGAAAAACTCAATTAAACTAAGGAAAAACTCAATTAAACTAAGGAAAGAAGATTTGTGTCTTTCTGGGGGGATATTTCTTCACTATCAATCTAGTAATATTACTAGTAAGTCCTTCTGAAAGAAGAGGCCTTGACTCACTTAAACCTCATTGATCTCAGTAGCTCTTCAGCTACAGTATACTATTCAAGCTGGATGGAGACGAGTATCAATCCATTAATCTCTATAAAAGGCGCACATTGTGTGCATGTCAATTATTTATCACAGCGGACTGGAGTAAAATTAATGTGCGCAAAAGAGACTGATTACTTGCCCCTATGTTAGATTTCTTTGAGGGAAAAGCAGCTCTTTCACGTCTCTGCTTCTTTTCTGAGGAGATAATCTGTAGTCAGCAGTCATATATTTGCATAACAAACAATGACATTGCTCTTAGAAAGGATCCCCATACATTCAAAGAAGCTTTGTTTATGCAGTGGGGCAATGAAGCCACCTGCAAGGACACCTTGCCTCAATTCCACAAGGTGCTTGAGATAGGGAACTTAATCTTGAACAGTTGTAAGTGCAAAACAAAACATAGCATTGTGTCACATAGCATTGAATTCATGAAATGCGCCCACGCATACTTTTTTTGGTAAATGGCAAAATATAATCAGGCAGTTTAGGACCTGGTCATAATTAGAGATGAAGTTTGTTTATTTATTTGTTTGTTCATTTTCTAATATATATGTATATGTATTGTGGGAAGCCCCCCCCCCGAAGAAATATTGGGAAATATTAAAAAGGCAGAATATTACATTTCCTTAAAAAGGAGAAACATGTTTTTAAAGACAGAAAGCAGACTCAGTCTTCCTGCCCCCAAGCAGAAACTGAGGAGGCCAGCTTTTAGAAATGCAGACATCCATTCAAGATAGGATATTTTGAAACTCCTTGGCAAAATGGTAGGATTAGAAATCAGACTCTCACCCAAGAGCCTACACATCACAAAAGCCATTAGCCGCAATAGGAATTGCCCAACACCCTTTCAGAACACAAGCCTTTTCATTTCACACCCCCCCCCCCGCCCAAAAGCAGTTCAAACTTCAAAGTCACAGAAACCTGGGAGCTCAAATAAACAATAAACCAGAGTTTGACCAGATTAGCTAGGACAAACACCTAGGATTTGCATTTCCTCTTTTGCCTATAGAGCCAGCTATGACCCTTATCTGACAACAGCCAATAGAATATAAGAGCCTTGGTGGTGCAGCAGACTAAAGTGCTGTTAAGTAGCACCAGCTGCCTGCAATTACTGCAAGTTCAAATCTCACCAGGCTCAAGGTTGACTCAGCCTTCCATCCTTCCGAGATAGGTAAAATGAGGACCCGGATTGTGGGACAATAAACTGACTTTGTATAAAACAGAACACCGCTTGGGGGGGGGGGGGCGAAAGCCCTACTAAGCAGGTATATACAAAAGTATGAAGGCTATTGCTTAACACATTGTAAGCCGCCATGTCTCCGGAGAAGGGCGGCATATAAATCGAACCAATAAATAACAATAAACAATAAATAAATATTAAAGGACATATTCTTGCACAGGAACAGGAAGCTCAAATATAAAGCCCAAAGAAGGTATAACACCCCCCCCCCACACACACACACTCAATTCCATTTTGTCAGCTGCACCAGAACCACATGTGGCTCTACTTCATCAATAAACCATCTTTCCAATCAGCCTCCATGTTTCCATTGTCTTTCTCCCAGCTTGGAACTGAACTGATTTTTCCTTCCCTCAGTATCTTAAAGGTAACTTAAAATGAAGAAAGAAAATAGATAGAAAGCTTGCAGAGCTGATGAGGATTTAAATTCTCTTTCTCCATCACAAAACTTAAACTCTCCACCCCCAACATTTCATCTCCAGCACTGATGACAAAGCAATTAGCTTTCTCTACTTATTGGACCCAAATACAATAGGAAATGAAAGTTAAACTTCAGGCTGGAAAAGAGAGAGGATTATTTTAAAGCTTCAGCTTTGTACTCATTCAACTGGGAAGACATTCCTTGATATGGTTTGTGTATATAGCATCTTTAATATTTTATTAAGCTTCACAGCTGCACATAATAGGTTATATCCACTTGTGCCCCTTTGCAAAACAAAGAAGTTCATTGAATAGTCTAGTGGAGGTCTTGGCTAATAGGGGAGAGGACATTTGTCTTATTTCTTATTGTATGTTAAGCCAGGTTACTTTCCACTTTGTTCCGGAGGGTCTCACAATCCTCAGAAGTAGATTTTCAAAGAGCATAAGGAAATGCTGTGAGAGGCAGACATGCTTCCCTTTCACTTTTAATAGTAGAGAGGTTCATCAGATCAAACACTTTCGGGAAATGGAATAGCACAGCTGGATTAAATACTCCGAAATGTTGGTCACTGGGACAGCAGGCTGCCTGACAATTTTTTCTGTCAGTCTCCAAAACCAAGAGAGATGTGTTGAGATTCTTCTAAGCAGTTTCATTTGTTGTTCCTCACCTATAGACCGACATCTTACCAAACTAAAACAGATGACTTGCACCATTAAACATATATTCTGGGTGCTCTTGAGGAGGAGCTGTCTTTACTCTCTTTCTCCCATACAAGCTATCTAAACTGTACTGTCTCTTGTTCCCCTGGAATGCTCCCCTCCCTCCTGAAGACCTGGACTACATTCCATTACACCTTCCCTACCATTGAATCTGGCTTCCATTCCAGGGAAGCTGATAACTCCTGTCTGTGAAGAGATGTATGGTGGTTTCCTTGACAGAACGGGAAGGACCAGAGGTGGTATTCAGCCGGTTCAGATCGGTTCGCCTGAACCGGTAGCGGAAATCGTGGGTGGGCTCACCCAACCCCCCTCCCAAGCTTTATGCTATCCTATTTAGGCACGTTTTTGAGGCCAGGAGCATGCACGGAAGGCGGGCGAGCGAGCAAAGCATATGCATGGAAAGATGTGCATATGTGTTGATGAGGTGCATGCGAGCGAAGCAAACACGCTCACATTTGCAAACCGGTAGGGAAAGTAAGTGAATACCACCCCTGGCAAGGACACTTCATGTCCTCATAAATAGTGGAGCACCGCATAAGATTAGAAAGTTCTCAAAACATCTTGTGAGTTATCTATCAGGATTGGTTTTGATTAGGTAGGGGGATATAATTGATTTTATTTGCTGAGGAGCACAAGAACAAAGACAGCTATCTATACTTATCTAAACAGTTCCTTTTTTCCCCCCAGTAACATGGCTGCTGATTGGCAATGATTAGACTCTTTTGAGGGAAAATATGACTCTTTGTGGCACAGTAGTTCTGTTGGCTTTGACTCCTCTGAAGAACCTCCTCTTCTGAAATTTGGGAAAAGGTGAAAAAAAAAACCCACCCTATATCGGTTTAATGATCTTGGAGCCATCCATGCTTAATGAAAAAGAAAAATTGAAAGCAAAGATAAGCTGATAGCTTCACTACTTGAGGATAAAGTTTCTAACTCAATACTTAAAAGTGATTAAGAATAAAATGATAGGAAAACAGCGTTCTGCACTGGCCAAGAACTTGGTCTCTTAGTTAAAATCCACTTTATAGACCTATAAATAACATTCCTGTTATACTTGGAAAAAGAAACCCTCTTGTTATATACCATATAAGGCAATAAGGAAGTGAGCTGCAGGCTTCACTCAGGTCCTCCAAATAGGTGGGGAAATACTTGAATCTCATTGGCTAAGCCATCTGGCAGCCCTCTATAAAAGAGGACACTGCCAGAGAAGTAAATTGTTGGGTTGTACTGGTCTACTATTAAAGAGCTGTTGTTACTGAAGAACTGTGTCCGTCTCTTCTATCACCGAATCCAACACATCTGACAGGTTTATTTGGGTGGTGTTTTGCTGCCAAATTTTGGTAGTGTAATCCCAAAGTTCTGGAGGTATTTTAAGAGTTCTTCAGGGCAGAAATGATCACTCTAATAGTAATTTCCACTTTTATTCTAATTCTTCCTTTCTCTTTCCCCTGCTCTCCAGCTGGGCTGTCAAACATGAGTTGTCCATCTTCAAGGGGTTCTGGGTATGGCATACTAGAGGGAACTGAGCATAATCCATGTAACATTGAGTGGCTGTCCGTGATTTATGGGTATACAAGTACATTGGATTTATAGGCTGGTGTTGTTTCCCTCTGATTCACATTTGAATTTTTTGTTCTTATAGTTTAGATGTTTTCAGGGCTTTCTTTTTTTTAATGAAATAAGGGTTATTTGGTTTTTGCATAAAAGAGAGTGTGGTAGTTTAAAAGCTAGCCTTTTTCAATATGGACAATTCACAGCTAAGGGAAGTGAGATAATATGCTATAATTCTGGTGGACTTAATCAGCTTATTGATTTGGACATTTAGTCCATTTAAATGCTTGGGCACCACATCTGAATAAATACAGTTAAGATCAGCATGGGGGAAAAAAAAGATTCAGGTAAATTAACCTAATGCCAAAAGAGCAACAGAATTAAAGCAATGTTAATAATCATGAAACTTCCAAATCCCCGGTCATAGGCACACACAGAAGAAGGAAACTATCTCATCCATAGTTTGTTTTCTCAGGTTTTTGGTTCTCCCCGTTCGCTAATCAGGAAACAATCAGGAGGTTTTGGCCTTCCAGATTGGGAGCTATACTACCAAGCATTGGCACTTACGTGGGTGAAGGAGTAGATTAACTTGAGGAATACAAGGTTATTAACACTGGAGGGTCATGATTTGCAATTGGGATGGCATGCCTTTCTATGGAATGAGGAAGATGAGATACGTAGCTATTTCCAGAGGCACTACATTAGGAAGGTATTACTGTCAGTATGGACCAAAATCAAAGAGCAACAATATCTGAAAATACTAGTTTGTTTATCTACAAAGAAAGTAGTGATACACCCAAATGTCATAAACATGGAAAAAATCATAAGACATACTAAATGAAAGGGGAGAACTAAAAACTAAACAAGAACTAAACAGATCAGGGATTGACCTATCATGGTGGCCACAATTACAGATACATTCCAGATACCCAAGGAGCTGCTGATACAGTTCTACAGAGGAATTATTGAGTCTGTCATCTGCACCTCTCTAACTGTCTGGTTTGGTTCTGCAACCCAACAAGATAGACACAGACTTCAGAGGATAATTAGAACTTCAGAAAAAATGATTGCTTCCAACCTGCCTTCCATTGAGGACCTGTATACTGCACGAGTCAAAAAGAGGGCTGTGAAAATATTTATAGACCCCTCACATCCTGGACATAAACTGTTTCAACTCCTACCCTCAAAATGAGGGTAGGAGAGCGCTATAGAGCACTGTGCACCAGAACAACTAGACAAAAGAACAGTTTTTTCCCAAATGCCATCACTCTGCTAAACAAATAATTCCCTCAACACTGTCAAACTATTTACTAAGTCTGCACTACTATTAATCTTCTCATCGTTCCCATCACCCATCTCCTTCCACTTATGACTGTATGACTGTAATTTTGTTGCTTGTATCCTAATGATTTATATTGATATTGTTTCCTGATTGCTTATTTGTACCCTATGACTATCATTAAGTGTTGTACCTTATGATTCTTGATGAATGTATCTTTTCTTTTATGTACACTGAGAGCATATGCACCAAGACAAATTCCTTGTGTGTCCAATCACACTTGGCCAATAAAAAATTCTATTCTATTCCATACAAAAAAGACAGGAAAGCCTATGGGTTTTACAGTGAACCAAATGAGCTAGATCAGATGCTAATGACAGCAGATGAAAAATTAATTAAGAGGATATATAATTATTTAGTAAAAATTAAATTGGAGGAAGAACAAGTAAAAGAAACAATGATAATTTGGGCTAAGAATCTTGGCTCAATCAAATTAGACAAATGGCAGAAATTATGGAATAGAAACTTATAATGTCAACAGTGTATAAAGAAAATCTTTATAAAATGTTTTACAGATGGCACTTGTCACCTGCAAGAATAGCGAATATGTACAAAGTTAAATCTGCCAAATGTTGGAAATGTAACCAAACACCGGGTTCATATTATCACATGTGGTGGATGTGTCCCAAAGCAAAAAAATATCGGAAGAAAATTCGTATATGGCTAGAAGCTATGATAAAACAACACATAGACTTGAAACCTGAGATATTCCTGCTGGGTATATCTCACATGCACGCTCACATTTGCGAACCGGTAGGGAAGGTAAGTGAATACCACTCCTGGTACCAACCCCAGTGTATGTTCTCTTCTGAATTAGGATTGTAGCCCAGGGGTGTCAAACTCGCGGCGTCACAGTTTCATCACATGACGGATCGCAACTTTTTTCCCCTTCGCTAAATCGGGGGTGGGCGTGACTAGCACTTGACGCATCCAGCCTGCCAGCTGTGAGTTTGACATCCATGTTGTATCCATTTTGTCTGGTTTTTTATTTTTTTAAAAAAAGGTACTGAAAACAAACTTCTGGGTGGGCTTTTATTTGTTGATAATTGTACTTTATTTTTAATCTTTTGTTTTTAACATGGCTTTATGGTTTCAACATGGCTTTATAGTTCATATTTTTTTACTACAAATTACCAGTAATTTAATAGACATAGCTAGTCTAACTGAGATCATGCTACTTTGGATGCAAAACTACAGGCAGCCACCAGGTGACAGCAGAAATAATTTTATGTATGTCTTAACCCTCATCTAGTAGTTGGGTGGATTTTGCAGATATACTGGTAGAAACAAATCACTTGTGGTCATTAAGGGAGACATTAAATGTTGCAACTTGCAATTTTATTGCCGGCTTTTCTATTAATTCTATTTGTCAGAAGGCTGTGAAGGGTGCAAGTGGCAATCCCAAGACTGCAGGATGCTATGATGTCATAATTATGAGCACTGGTCATAAAGTTATTTTTCAGTATCCTTGTTATTTCAAATGGTCACTAAACAGGACAGTCATTAAATGAATGAAAATAAAAGAGAAAAATAAAAATGGTGCAAGTATTAATTGCCATTTACAATGTCTGTGTTACAAGCATAAAATTATTTAACTTTCCATCCAAAATTGAATACAAGATAAGAAAGAATCACATCAAAGCCTTACTTATATGATAATAGGCCCAGTCATGCACTTCAATAATTACAGGTAGTCCTTGACTTACCACCAAAATTGAGCCCAATATTTCAGTTGTTAAGTGAGACGTTTATTAAGTGAGTTTTGCCCTGTTTTATGGCCTTTCTTGGCATTGTTAAGTGAATCACTGCAGCTGATAAGTAAGTAATCTGGTTGTTAAGTGAATCTGGCTTCCCCATTGACTTTGCTTGTCAGAAGGTCGCAAAAGGTGATGAATCTGTTGCCAAGCAACTGAATTTTGATCACATGATCATGGGGATGCTGCAAACTTTGAAAAATGGTCATAAGTGTTGTGGCCCGTCAGCGGCCTGTGCGGATTGTAGCTGATTCCGACAATGAGGCTGGTGTGGTGCTGCGCCAGCAGCCTGTGCAGCTGGCGCTCGAGTCGGACAGTGAGGAGGCTGGAGAAGATGTGGTGCCAGAGGCAGGGATTCAGCCAGGGCCTTCAGAACCTCCAGAAGCTCCTTTAAGTGAAGAGGACAAAGAGGAGGAGCCTCTTCTTGATGCATGGGTGCGCAGAGCTGCCAAAAGGCAGGAGTGGCTCCTCAGGAGGCGGTCTCCTCGAGAGTAAGCTAGAGGCTAATTGGCCACTCCCTTAGCCTATTTAAGAAGGAACGCTGCTTGCAACAAGCTGTAAAGAACAACTTTAGTTCACTCTCTTTCGTGTCTGCAAAACTGCTTCTGGGCTTTCTGCCAACTCTAGTAAGACTGTGATTACCTTATTTTAGAATTCTGGTAGGCTGTTAAGACAGTTCATTGACAGCCTTTGAATGATAAAGACTAAGTTATTTTGAGTAAATAAGCTTTGTATAGAGTTTGTGTGTGCTGCGTTCTTTGGGGTCCGTAGCTGGGGCAGAACAAGAAGTCACATTTTTCAAAGTTGCTGTTGTAACTTTTAATGGTCACAAAACAAACTGTTGTAAATTGAGGACTAATTGTACTTAATAGGAGGAATTCCATTGTAGTGCTACAATGTATATGTGTTTTATCAACATGTTTATATGTTGATAAAAGAAAATAGACAAAGCAAATTTAATAGAAGAACATACATAAAAGTTAAAATTCCTAAAGTGTAGGAAAAAACAGAAAATAATAAACTTTTTTTTAAAAAAAAAAACCTGCAACATATCACACAGCATGGTAAATATATTCACCTTACAGTCTGGATTTTAAGGGGCTCTGAATGTTGACAAATATTGCAAATTAGCAAATGTTTAAAATGGGGGAGAATCAGTCAGGTTTTTTTTCCCCCTTTTAAATTATTATGATTACCCATAATCTTTTCTTGTATGGTGCTATGGGACCAATTAATTTGACAAAAAAAAAAAAAAAATTACCAGACAAACAAAGCAAATGGAATCACACTGAATTTAAACAGTTTTGTGGATTGGTAAAACATTTTGTTGTCGTTGCTTTGTGTTATCAGAAAAATTTCTTCAGAACTTTTCAGTATTTCACAGTTTGTTTTCAGTGAAACACCTGAGTAATTTTTCATCTGCCATAAATGATTTCCCAAAGTTTCAGCAGCTGAGGTCCCCAGTCTCTTTCATTTGCTTTCTTTCTCCAGTTATAGCCTCTTTTATGTTCCTCAGTTGTCCAAACCTACTTAATTATCAGCATGCCTAGAAAAGTAACATTTAATCAAATGTCATTGGGCTCTGTGGAGTTCACATTGGAGCCGTCTTTCAGGAATTAAACTGGAGTTGCAGCTGGAAGACTCCTTTCTATACAAGGAGGACCACTGACGTAGGAAAACTTCAGATCAGTGCCTGAATTGTTACTTGATTTATCCTGCCTCCCAGTATTGTTACACAAAATTAAATGTGGGAATTGGGAACGCACATAGCATCATGAGTTCCTGGACAAAAGACAGAATATTGTAGGAAAATGAAGGAATGAATTGATAAGCGTTTTTGATCCATCAATTACTATATTTTTCAGAGTATAAGATGCACTTCCCCACCTAAAAGTGTCTGTGCATCTTATACACCGAATGTTCTGAATCCCCGCCCACCTGGTGGCCTGCACTTCGGCTGTTTTTGGCCTCCATGCATCATGTTTTTGGCCTCCATGCACCCCCTTTTAGACCCGTTCCAGGCTGCAGGGATTGCTATAGCACATTGCCATCGATCACCGCCTCCATGCATTGCTTTTTCGGCCTCGCGTTTTTGACCTCCGCAAGTCACATTTTTGGCCTCCGCACGCCCCGTTTTTGACCTCCATGCATTGCGTTTTTGGCCAGTTCCAATCCCTGCTGCCTGGAACCAGCCAAAAATGTGACACGCGGAGGCCCAAAATGGGGTATGCGGAGGCCAAAAATGTGACGCGCGGCGGCGGCAATTGGCATTGATGTGCTGTGGCAATCCCAGCAGACTGAAATGGATCTAAAACAGAGCATGCAGAGGCAAAAAATGTGACTTGCGGAGGTCAAAAATGCGATGCGCGGAGGGGGCAATGGGTTGTGGCGATTCCTGCAGCCTGGAACAGATGATTGGCAGTATTCCAGGAGGCTGATCCAACTGCCAATCAGCTGCTCATGCTGAATCAGGCTGCAATAACATGCTGAAGCTGACCAGGCTGTTTGCTGTTTGCTGCAAGGACGCTAGCCAGATGAATACCGATGGATGCTGGTAGGCAGAGGCCTATTTTTTTTTTTCTTATAGTCCGGAGCATTTTATACTCCAAAAAATATGGTCCTTCAGACGATCCAATCCAATGATGTTATTAAGCAATGACAGCAATCCCTTGACACCTCAGGGTTGTCAAACTCGCATCATCACAGTGTTGTCATATGATGTATCATGAGTTTTTTCCCCTTTGCTAAACTGGGTGTGGGCGTGGCCAGCGCATGATGCATGTGGCCCGCGGGCCGCGAGTTTGACAGCTCTAATTTAGGCCAATAAATCCAACCTTTTACTTAGTGCAGGAATCCCAGTTAAAGTAGTCAGATGCACTGCTGCTCAACCAGTGAGAGCATGGGGGACTAAGAGGAGAGAGGAAAGTGAAGGAGATCTCATGACTTCCTTAGCTAAATACAGGTAGTCCTCAACTTGCAACAGTTTATTTAGTGATTGTTTGAAATTACAATATGGAAAAAAGTGACTTTCAAACTAACCACCGTTGCAGCATCCCCATGGTCATATGATCAAGACTCAGATGCTTGGCAACTGACTCATATTTATAACAATGGCCATATCCTGGGGGCATGTGATCACCTTTTGTGACCTTCTGACAAGCAACGTCAGTGGGGAAGCCAGGTTCACTTAACTACTGTGTTACTAATTTAATAACCAAAGTGATTCACTTAACAACTATGGCAGGAAAGGTCGTAAAATGGGGCAAATCTCACTTAATACATGTCTCGCTTAGCAACAGAAATTTTGGGCTCAGTTGTGGTTGTAAGTTAAGGGCTACTGTCAGCACTCCAAACTACATTCGTTCCAGTGCTGACATAAGGAGGAGAAGAGGGGGCAACTGGCAAGCGGACGCTTGACTTTTCACCTGCTTATTTTCCCTGAAGATAATATCCCCTAGGAGATGGGATGGGAGGGGGGACATTCCTGGGAGCTGAAGTAGTAGATATGGGGAGAGTGATTTGGAAGATGGCCAATGAGACACAGAGAATTGGGGAACGGAAAGGAAAGGTTTGGGGTCAGGAAGTCAGTGTTGGCTACGACGGAGTTGGGGACAGATTGTTGTGCTTAATAAATGAAAGATTTCATCAAAGACTATTTGTTTGGAAATGCAATTTATTTGAGACAACACTGAAACCTGACAGCTACCTCTAGTTCCTAGTCTTACAGTTCTGTCCCACATTCCTAATAGAACCTGATACTCTGCATTCCAGTTTATCATATCCTACCAGGTCTCTGAAGTTTTCTTTTTCTGTTAGCTGCTTTCAAGGTAAAATGTTCACAGTGCATAAACCTTTCTTTATTGATTTACATTTTTAATCTCCTATCAATAAGCATTTACTGATCTGGTTAGAACTTGTTCCAGGTTATCTGAATCTACCTTAAAAGATGAGGCACAATAATCTGGTGAGAACTGACCAACTCAGAATAAAATGAGACCAATTACTTCCTATTGCCGGAAATGTCACTTAACTTGAAGTAAAGGAAATCTATAGGGACAGTTTTGCAGTGTTTCCTATTGACAAAAGCTTCCACTTCATTCCACTTCCTGGATAATGGGATTTCCATCCTGAGTTAAGTAAAAAAAATGATATGGTAAAATGCTACTCAGTGACCATATTAAAGTTGATTCACTAACCAAGGTGCCATGGTTCCTTCGCTTTTCTTCTCAGAATTATCCAGAAAGCTGGCTTTACCACTGCTCTTGCATGATCACTATAAAAAAAGTATTAGAACAAGGAAAAGGGTGCTGGCCAGGGGTGAAATCTACTTACTTTCCTTACCAGTTCAGAAGTGTGCATACAGACCCTCTACGCATGCGCAAAACCTTCTGCTCATGGACAGAGGGTAAAAAACGCATTACTTCCTGGTTAAAACCAGGAAGTAACGATACCCGGGCAGGTGGGCGGAGCTTCACGCTGCCATTGCTACTGGTTCTCCAAACCATCTGCCACAATCACTACCGGATCGTCCGATCCGGTCCGTAGCGGGAGCCTTTCACAGCTGATGATGGCTTTATTACCAACTTTCAGTAATGGGATATGAGAATGACCTTTAGAGACAGGAGGAAGAGGTACATCCTAAAGAATGGTTTGAAAAGAGAAATCTGAGCCCAAAGCAGAAATGTAATTTGAGAAAGTATCTCAGGATTAACCTCCCTAGATGTAACGGAATGTCAGAATAACCTTGAGAAATAGGAGCGGAAGAGTCACAGCCTAAACCACAGTCTGAAAAACAGAGTCTAAAGGAGGGATGAGGTAGAGAAAGTATCTTAGAACTGACCTTCCCTAAAGGCAGAGGAAGGAGAAAATTCCTTTAGGTGTGCACGATTTGTTACTGTAGTGTTACGATAAAAGTAGTGTTCATATGAGGGGTGAAATCCAGCAGGTTCTGGCAGGCTCTGGAGAACCCGTAGCGGAAATTTTGAGTAGTTTGGAGAACCATCAAATACCACCTCTGGCTGGCCCCAGGGTGGGGTGGGAATGGAGATTTTGCAATATCCTTTCCCCAGGTATGGGAAGGGAATGCAGCTTTCGCAGTATCCTTCCCCTGTCACACCCACCAAGCCACACCATGCCCACCAAGCCATGCCCACAGAACCGGTAGTAAAAAAATTTGGATTTCACCACTGGTTCATATTCATGGTTTTGGCCACCTCAAAGGGCAACTAGTCCAAGTTGGCCACCAAATGGCCCTTCATTATTCTCCTTTCCTCATTTGACAAATTCCTGGGATAGCCAAGATGTCACTTGAACAAGGTAGCAGAAACTAAGTGGGATCATTACATGAACAAATATATTTTCACTTACTCTTCGCAGAAATCGTTAGCTGGATTATTCCTAAAGATGTTAGAATATTTACATGATATGCTTGTAAGTTTTAGACTAAATAACTCTAATTTTAGTGGAACTGAACAGACTCTAGTAGTTGATGGAAGTTGATAGAATGAAAGTATATTGGCCTGCTAGGTCATCTTTAGATTAGACATTCTTGGTTGTAAAGACTAGTATGAGTATGGTTGGGATAAAACTGAATTTTGGCTTTGCTTGTGTTATGTTGGCCAGTACTATTTTTACCGTTAGCTGTGCTTGTAGCACAGATAGAGTGGGATGACCCGAGGCTGAGCACAGAAACAACACAGCCAGAATGAAGGCTTAACTCCCCTTTATTGTTCCAAGTTTGCCCCCAGAGGTCCCACCATTCACTGCAAGTCCAGGAGCCAACCTCTAAACATGTACCTCCAATAGGTGCTGGCTGCTATTAGTCTGGAAGAGCAGCAGAGTTCTGAGAGCAGCCACAGTTCAAGGAATTCAGTTTCAGAGAGTCCTTGTTACAGGATTGGCACTGCAGCACCAATCGTAGTATAACTGTCACTGCAACCTCACACATAGCCAGGCCACGCAAGCAAGGCCAGCATGGCAAACAAAATAAGCAAGGCAAGCACAGCAAAGCATCCAGACGTCGGTAACAACAAGTGAGACTGGAAAAAGCAACCCTGGTTCCCCAAAAACGCCCCTCCCAACAGTGTCTCTTTAAATTTCATTCCCCAGGTGAGCCTTGTGAAGAAGGGTGAGGCGCCCTCCTCCTGAGTTGCTAGGTTGCCCTACGCTGATCCCGCCTTGTCAGGGTATGAAAGAGTTAACAGCTGTAAGCTGAGTTGTAAGCGGAGTCAGACGGAAGCTGATGCAATAGAATGAGGCAGCAGAGTTACTGCCACTTTAAGGAACTGGGTCAGAAGCTGCCTTTATAAAAGGAAGCCATTAGAGGGTGTTCCTTCTCCTCAAAGCTTCTTCCTCAAGCCTTCTCCTCTTGTATGATAGTTCTTGTTCTTTCCATGTGTCAGTAGTTGCAAAGGTATTTAACCACGTATATATTTGTAAGGATTTCACTGTATATAAAACCACTGTTAGTTTAAACTAAAAGGATCCGTGTGCTGTGTACTGTGTTATAGCTCCTGGGTTTATCGCATAATACTAGTTACTCTGCCTAAACTCTGACTCCGTGCTCAGGGATTGGGGGGAGGTAATTGCTCATCGCCAGAGCTCCATTGCTCCTTTGCTCTGCTGCCTGCCCTGTCCTTCCCCATTGCCTGGTCCTCCTGAGCCCCCCTCTTGCTAACAACCCTTCCCAGGCCCAAGGGACACAGGACTGCCTTGTCCTGCTCTTCCAGTCGTTCCTCCATTGGCCCCAGCTCTGTCTCGTCCTCCTCCTCAGACGGATCCATGACATAGAGTATGACAAAAGTGGTGTTCAGCTACCTTTACCTTACTAAAAAGAATAATGTGAAAGTCTTGATTCACCAAAGCCATATTGGATGGTAGGCATCATTTTTAATGTGTTCCTTTGGTTATGAACATATGATTTGGAAGGAATTGTAAACGACATGAAATATCTAATGAAATGGCGGAAAGAAAAACCTCATTCTATTAGGTGGCACGAGTACATGATTAAGGAGACAAAAAAAGTGAGGGAAAAGTGATTCTGCCATGTGGAGATCCAAGAACGAACAAGAATGGTAACTCTTGTTTAATCTGTTGTTAATTATACCTCAATTTTACAAATAGTTTACAAATAATAGCAAAACACAGTACTGAAATAGTAACAACAGAATGAAATCCATCCACTGTGTTTGCACAATTTGAATTATTTTTACATCATGTGTATATCCCACGGAATTTATCGTTTTCCTGTTCTTTCCAAATAACATCTAATATAGTATAATTTCATTACTGGGTTTGTTTTTCTTTCTTTTTCTTTTTTATAATGAAAGACAAGTGGAAGAAGCAGTGGTTCCTTCAGTTTCCCCTCTTAACTGCTTACTATTCTATATTCTAATATAATGACATGAAAAATAAGTATTACATTGGAAATAATATAACACTTTCCAAAAATGCCAGCAACATTCAAAATAAGGAAATTGTTTTTTTACATCCAATGAATATTTTTTATGCTTCAGTGCCCTTCAGCAGAAAGGAACTTTCTTTAAAATAAGAGTGTCTCAGATTAGTATCTTTGTCAGACCTTCCGGTACAATATCTATTTTGAGCTTCTTTTTATTAATCTTCAAAGACATAGCTACTGCACTTTTTATTATTGCCATTTATTTGGGTGGTGTCGTACTTGTGGATTGCCTTGAGGATGTAGTAAATTATATGCTAATGCTATCAGGATAATGTGTTAAGCACGCAGCCCCTGATGGAGTATTCTAGGAAATTCAAATACAAACCTCAGAAACAGATTTATGGAACATTCCCTGAGTGGAATGGAGAAACATCAGATTTTAACACCTTTCAGTTGCTACAGCCAAAGCCATTTAACAAAATCTAGAGAAAAAAAGATACAGGCAAAGATGGGATTCATTTACCTTCCCTACCGGTTCACAAATGTGGGCACACACCTCCTCTGCACATGAGCATGGCATTTCGTGCATGCTCTTTGCTCACACTTAAGTCTGGGTGGGTGGATGGAGCCTCCCGTGGTCGCCACTACCAGTTCTCCCAAACCGGACAGAACCAGCTGAATCCTGTCTCTGGATACAGGCATTCTCTTCACCAATCTATGCATGTGAGTTCACCTGTATTGATGAAAAGTGAACACTCAAGATTCTGTTACATCCAAGGGTAATTAAGAAATGCCAGAAGGGTAAAAATCAGACTTGCTGAGATTATGCTTATAAGTCTTGTGGGAATACAACAAATGAGCTATTATCCCCAGTGGTATTCAGAAAAGCATAACCTCCAGCACGGACACTCAGATTAAGCAGAAGGTGAAGAAATGTAGCCATTAACCCTTGTGTGACAAGTATTATTAGCATCTGCCAAAGCCATTACACCAGCAGAGCGTTGTCTGACTATCACTGATGCCTCTCTGCTGCTCTATAGTTGTTCATTTTGGCTATCTCTGTCTATTCAGTTGACACTTATAAACAAGAAAGCAGAGATAAGGCCCAGGAGAATGAACAGCGGTTTTCTTTGCTTTCTTTATTTTTTTCCCCCCATTTCCAGGCTGTCTCCAAAGAAAGACATTAAATGAAAGCTGCAATGGTAATACCAGTCTCGAAGACGATGTCCACTCAAGAGGAAGTATCCTGGGGGCTATCTTGTCAAATAGCTTCCTAAAACTGTCATTGCAACACGCACAGATAGTTGTTCAGAAAATCGAGACACAGTCGCTATCCCAAGAAAGTCTGGTTTGTAAGACTTTCAGCCTATTAGAAATTCCATCCAGAAAACAGAATAAAAATGAGGATTTTTTAAGCAAATCTATCAAGAAATGTCTGTATGATCAGACGTGCCAAAGACAATTTAGGTTTTATATTTATTACATTTTCTTCGTTTTCCTTGTTCTGGATGGCCATTGTTGGTTTGATTCTAAACGTGAAGCCTACATAAATACTCAAAAACTTGATGATAGATGGTTTTTAATTTTAGTTACTCTTGACCATCATCAAAACATTTCTGCAATGATGAAGATCAAACAACCTCTCTGTCAATGTTGGACAGTTTTAGAGTGGTGCTTAGGGTGAAAGCAGTTGCGATTATATAGATCTCAATGATAAGGCAATGTTCCTTAATTTAATTAAAAGGTTTATATTAAAGTTTATATTGCTCTGAAATATTGCAAATATTTCATCTCTGTATAACATTGGTATCTTTTTCTTTGGTAACATTTCAAGGCTTAGACTACCAAAGAGCAAGCATTAAAATGTTTTAAAATATATATAAAACCTAAGTAAATTTAAACTGTGAGGTTTAGAAGTTTGGGAAGGGTATTGAAAGCAATCAATATCTAAAAGATACAATACAACAATGATTATATGAATAAAATGGTATTCCATCTGTCAGGGTTCCAAGTAATAGATCCATTGCAAGCAAAAGCTCCGAGGCAGGTGGATTCCTCAAAGAATAGCTTTATTGGAAATATCATATTAGCACATATCTGGTGAAAACCAACTCTGAGGGGGCCCTTGGTTTTCACTTAATTAAAAGGAAAAGTTTTCCTCTCAACCCCAAACAATCAGTCACATGGCCCAATCAAAGCAGTGTCCACTGGTCTGGTGATATCACTCCTCCTTCCTCCGGCCAGGTGTGAAAATGTCCTTGGTTCCCAAGAGAAAGTATTTTATTTTGACTACACAACCCCAGCTATCTCTAACCTCCCCTCCCTATCCCTCATTCCAGTGTGGCAGCACTGAAGTTCCAAGATGGCTTCGGCCAGATCAGCTTCAGGGTTGACACTATCCTTATTTGCCCCATTCCATTTTGTGCCCATGTTGCTGCTTCTTATTCTAATCCTAATAGCAATAAAGAAACCAACTGATTCCAAATCAGATTACTTGGTCTAATGGCAGGTGATTTGACTTTTTTCCTTCTTTCCTTCTTTTCTTCTTTCTTTTGTTCCTTCTCTCCTTTTCTCCTTCCTTCTTTCCTTCTTTCCATCTTTCCCTCCCTCCCTCCCTCCCTCCCTCCCTCCTTCCTTCCTTCCTTCCTTCCTTCCTTCCTTCCTTCCTTCCTTCCTTCCTTCCTTCCTTCCTTCCTTCCCTTTTGAGTCAGTGTTAAGTCCTGGCAACCACTTAGAATGGTCCCTGCAGTTTAATTGGAAAGTTTTTGAAAGTGGTTTACCATTGGTTCCTTCATAGAGTTAGGAGAGAATGATTGGCCCAAGGTCACTCAGGTAGCTTCATGCCTAAAGCAGAATTAGTACTCATGGTGTCCTGATGCCTTAATATCTATCTCAATGTGATTTTCAGTTTCATGTCTTACTCTATCCTATTGAACTCACAGTTAAGCATTTCATTTTTTTCCTCATTTATGCCTTACATCCACCTATACTCCTTTTATTACAGCCTTTCATACCAGTAGAAAAAAGATAGCAAACTAAATGTACTGTGCAATATATAATATGCATTGGAATGGTTTTGTCCTATTGGGAAGAAGGACAAACAACCCGCTTCAGAAAGAAGAATGGTATAAAAGCAGTTTTATGAAGGTAGGAATTACTCTCTGAATGGGGCAGCAAGTTACAGTATTAAAACATTGGCCATGTTGGATTGGATGGGCTCCATTTGGGCTTCTTTCATGCATTAAAATCTTGAGTTGGCACCAATTATGCAGACTTGTCACTTGGATCCAAGAAACAAGCTAGAGCCAGTAGGACATAAGGTATTTGGGATGACATTATATTTCATGGTTTTCAAGAGGAAGGTAAAAGACTTCAAATAAAAGTAAATTAAATATTGAATGTCTTCTTGCATACATTTGACTGAGAATGCAAAATCTTGCTGTATATATCATCCACTCAAGAAAGGGTTTACTTAAACAATCAATGTGATGTAAATAATTATATGCAGAGAGAGGAAAATCACAGCAGCATAACACATTTTTTTCTGCTTCCTCAAACAAATGTGATATTTTACATGGCAAGGGCTGCTGTTAAGTATATTTTTATTTAAACTTCAGTGGAGTTTGATAGCAAACCAAACAACAGGTCTATTTTATCTGACAAGCATATAAAGATAAAGCATGCAGAGTGTGGTTTCCAATTCCCCCGCCCCCAACCCTTTATTAAATATAGCCATAGAAGGTATTTCTGTTTTCCTCTTTGAATTGAAATAACATTCTCTCCCTCTCCCTCTCCCTCTGCCTCTCCTTCCCTCCCTCTCTCTCTTGTGAAAGATATAATTAAACTTGATGTATATGTGCAGTATATCTCTGTGCAACTTTGTACGCCTCCCCATAAATTGTGATTCTGTCAGAGGTAGGTTTCAGCAGGTTCTGGCCAGTTCTGGAGAACCGGTAGCAGAAATTTTGAGTAGTTCGGAGAACCGATAATAAAAATTCTGAGTGGCCCCGCCCCCATCTATTCTCTGCCTCCCAAGTCCCCGCTGATTGGGAGGGAATGGGGATTTTACAGTATCCTTCCCCTGGAGTGGGGTGGGAATGGAGATTTTACAGTATCCTTCCCCTGCCACGCCCACCAAGCCATACCACACCCACCAAGCCATACCTACAGAACCAGTAGTAAAAAAATTTGAAGCCCACCCCTGGATTCTGTGCATATGTATACCGAAGTGGGAAACACAGGACAAGCTCGAGGCATCCCATCTTAATATTATTAACATTATTTGTTATTTTAATTGTTACAATTACAATACCACTGTCACGATTGTTATTTGTAAATTGTTATTGTTTTCTGCAGTCACGGCCATATCTTTCCATTTTCAGGTTTGATCTTACTCTTGTCTGTTTCTCCCACAGTATCAGATTTGGTTTGCTCTGTTCTGTGTTTGAAGAGTACATTTATTGCATTCGTTCCTTCATTCTTTCATTTCTTCATTCAATTTATAAGGCCATTATCTCATCATAGTCATTTGTGGTCATGGTTCAGTGGTTAAGAATGCAGTATTACAGGCTGACTCTGCCCACTGCTGGGAGTTCGATCCTGACCGGGTCAAGGTTGACTCAACCTTCTGACCTCATCCTTTTGAAGTGAGTAAAATGAGGACACAGATTGCTGGGAGCAATATGCTGACTCTGTAAACTGCTTAAAGAGGACTGTAAAAGCACTATGAAGCAGTATATAAGTCTAAGTACTATTGTCATTGCTATTCTGAATGGCTAGAACCACATATAAGGCCCTACATGACTTAGGTCCAGGATATTTGCAGGACCTTCTCCTGCCTGCCTCCCACCGTCCTGTTCGCTCACATAGGGCTGTTCTCCTCAGGGTTCCGACGGCAAGCCAATGTCATCTGGCGGTGCCCAGGGGTAGGGCGTTCTCTATGGGTGCTCCCACCCTCTGGAATGAGTTGCCTACCGAGCTCCGGATGGCTCCTGATCTCCGCTCCTTCTCTCGGGACCTGAAGACTTGGCTGTTCAAGCAAACAGGCTGACTCTGATTCTGGGTTTTATTATTTATTATTTAATTTGGTTTAAAATGGGATTTTGTTGTACATGTTTTTAACTTGTGTTCGCCGCCCTGAGTCCTTCTGGAGAAGGGTGGCATATAAATACATGAAATAAATAAATATAAACACAATATAAAATAAACAATAAAAATATTTATTCATTGATTATGGTATATCAAGTAGTTTTCAATGCTTAACAATCACATAGATATATAGATAGAATAGAATAGAATAGAATTTTTTATTGGCCAAGTGTGATTGGACATGCAAGGAATTCGTCTTGGTGCATATTTTCTCCATGGCAAACTCTGTCTGGATCTTTTAAGGCTCCAATGATTCACTCCTTACCACTGGTACTGTCTCTATCCCTCTTGTTCTTCTCCTTTCTTCTACTCTCCCCATCATTAGAACTTTTTCCATAGAACAGAATCTTTCCATAATGTGTCCAAAGTAATATAATTTGAGCCTGGTCATTTGTGCCTCAAGGGAGAAGTCTGAATTGATTTATTAGATGATCTATTTGTTTGCGTTCTTGTCTTCCATTCTCAGGATTCATCAATAATCTTTCTGTTCTGCTTCCTCCAAGTCCAATTTTTTGCTTTTATAAAATGTCCCAAAGAATACCATGATTGCATGATTCTGATCTTTTTAAGTACAAAAACATTTGGTGCATTTGAGTATCTTTTCCAAGGACTTCATAGTTGCTCTACCGAATAGCAATACAACTTAGAGTTATATACCACTTCACAGTGCTTTTAGAGTCCTTGCTAAGCAGTTTACAGAGTCAGCCTATTGCCCCCAGCAATCTGGGTCCTCATTTTACCCACCTCGGAAGGATGGAAGACGGAGTCAACCTTGAGCCTGGAGATATTCGATCTGCCAAATGGTGGCAGCTGGCCATCAGCAGAAGTAGCCTGCAGCACTGCATTCTCACCACTGCACCACCATGCCTCTAGTTGCAAATACTAGTCTGCAGCATATTTCTTAACTGTTTGTTCCTTTACTGTTGAGGTTTAATTCCAAAAGGCAGAAGCTATCCACCATTTCAACATTTTAAGCAATGATATATAAACCACATAATGGCAGCTGAGGGGAAAAGCTAATCAATAGTAAAATAACATCTCATGGCTTCCTGCTAATTTCCCAGTCCTCATAAATAGGAACACATCCAAATGTAAAGCTTTCTAAAAAGCCAGCACAATTGGGTCCTGATTGTGATGGTTTTTATAAACAGGTCACCCAACAAGTCCTAGACCAAGTCCTAAAAGCATGTGCCAAAGTTTTGCATCATTTTCCCTCCCTGCTTAAGAACATAAATTATATATATTCCCATTTTTAGTCCTCTGCATGAATCTTAAGCATTGGACAATCTGCATAACATCTGCCCATTTATCAAATGTTGGACAAGATTTACACCATAAGCATAATCAGTTCAGATAGATACTTTAATAACGCACAGTAATTAGAAAAGTTCTGTCTGTGAAGCTAACAAAATTGCCCTATGAAAAAAAGTTCAAGTATGCTAAATCCAGTTACTCTAGATTCTGAATAAGAAAGATACAAATAGTCCTTGATTTATAAGTGATCATTTAATGATCTTTCAAGGTTACAATGACCTCGGAACAGGTTCTTTATAGCCCCCAAATCAATTGTAAATTGTTGTGCCATCCCGCTCTCCCCTTCATAATCACATTACTACATTTGGGGCACCTTGTACACCCTTACAACTGATTACATGTCATTTCACTTAATGGCCGCTTCATTCAACAACTGAGATTCTCGTCCTGATTGTGGTTGTAAATTGAGGACTACCAGTACCATTAATCTAGTCTTGGAGTATTAGAATAGCTTCTCATTTGGGATCCCTGTGTTTAATGCAAAATAATACATTCTGATCATAAATAAGGGCCTTTTGCTTATTACTTACTGTATTTAAATCAGTTTTATTTCTATTGTTTTGAGCAAGATGCAATATCCTAAAATTGTGAGATGTGTCACCAAAGTATGATGGTGTTGCTATGCATACCCTAAATCAGGGGTTGGCAACCATAAACCCTCAAAGAGCCACAAAGTTCGTAACCAGAAGCCCCCCATTTAATTCTGGAATCTACCGGAAGTCCAGTTCCCCCACCATAGAGTGCCCTCCTAGTGTGGTGTTCTTTTTCCTAACCAAAAGCCCTATCAATTGTGGAGCAGACCAGAAAAGCCCGCCCCTTGCCATAGAGTCTCCTCCTGGTGCACCATGCTTCCCACCCCCCCACAACCAGAAGCTCCTCTCAAAATTGTGGTACCGACCAGCGACAGGGAGCTGCAGTAGAGGGATGAAAGAGCCACATGTGGCTCCAGAGCCGAGGGGTTGCTGACCCCTGCCCTAAATAGAAAGCACATTTTCCTAAACCAGATTGGTATTCTAAAACAAATTCATTTGACTGAAACTCCTTCATGCATTTTCAATCTTTAAAGGGACAAGTAAGGTCACATTTGAACTAAACTAAACTGATGATACATCCATGTTAGGATTGGGGTCACAATATGGAAGTGGTTTGTCCCTTCTTCAGGATGTTTTTTTTTTTTTAATTCCTCGTATATTCCACAATCTCAGCTTTCCTAGTATCTTCCATCCAAGAATTGACTAGGTTTGATCCTGCTTAGCTTTTCAAGATCAGTCAAGGTTATCCTGATACTTCACCTAGCTTGGCCTAATTGTTACTGACAAGCAGTGGAAGTTAAGGAGGTGGTCAGAGACCATACAAAGGGTTGGGAGGTATGACCCTGGAGCTTGGGGGCAGTAAAATATTTATTTGGAATTAATGTGAAATTATTCTAGATCTGTATGTATACATATCTCATATACCTTTTCCTTTGTATTGGATATACCATCTTTCTCCAAACTTAATTGTAAGTTTAATATAATTTATACATCATGCCTAATCCAGTTTCTCAAAGGTTTGACAGATAGGGAAGGAGCAACTAACATCCTTCATACAATCTGAAAGAAGCCATGATTACAAAAGAGAAACATTTGACTCCTATCATATATTACAAATGGCCAAATGTTCACTTGGGATGCTCTGGTTAAAAAAAAAAAAAAGCATCCAATTTGTCAGCTGGTTATTTGACAGCAGATGTTATAACTAATTTAGAGACATCCACCTCAAGAAAAGTGCTTTAAGGCTGCATCAATGTTTCATGCTAATGTATTTTAATTCAGATATGCTTTCTTGCTATCCATCCACTTGCTGACATGTAGAAAGAAAGGGTTAGTTGTTAACATGAAGGTTAAAGAAGACACCTTTTTTTTTTTAAAATTTGATTTATGTGCCGCCCTTCTCCGGAAACTCAGGGCGGCTTACAGTGCGTTAAGCAATAGCCTTCATACTTTTGTATATTTTATACAAAGTCAGCTTATTGCCCCCACAAACTGGGTCCTCAATTTACCTACCTTAGAAAGGATGGAAGGCTGAGTCAACCTTGAGCCTGGCAAGATTCGAACTTACTTTAATTGCAGACAGCTAGTGTTAAATTACAGTGCCTTTGTCTGCAGAGCTCTCCAGGCTCTTTTGAAGGGACAAAAGTTAGGAAGAAATTCAATAATAATAAATTCATTGTAAATTTACAAAATCCTTTTAGTCTAGAAAGAAACGCCACGGTGACTTAAAACTACTTTTATTAGAATAGCTATAATAACAGAAACAGTGTGCAGTGTACAGCAGCTGCCAAAAAAGCCAACACAGTCCTAGGCTGCATAAACAGAGGGATAGAATCAAGATCATGCAAAGTGTTAATACCACTTTATAATGCCTTGGGAAGACCACACTTGGAATACTGCATTCAGTTTTGGTCGCCATGATGCAAAAAAGATGTGGAGACTCTAGAAAGAGTGCAGAGAAGAGCAACAAAGATGATTTAGGGGACTGGAGGCTAAAACATATGAAGAACAGTTGCAGGAACTGGGTATGTCTAGTTTAATAAAAGAAGGACTAGGGGAGACATGATAGCAGTGTTCCAATATCTCAGGGGCTGCCGCAAAGAAGAGGGAGTATTCATTGTAGTGCTTCTTGTTTGGATTACTTAAACGGCTAACAATATCCTCAACTCTATAGGTCCGTGATGGCGAACCTTTCTGTGGGCACGCGTGCTGTCGTCAGCTGCTCTTCTGGTTCCGTCGTGCGAAGACCAGCTGTCCGGCATGCATGCATGCGCCGGATCCCGGAAGAGAGCAGCTGGCCAGTCCACATGCGCACCGGCCAGCTGCTCTCTTCCAGGTTCCAGCACTTCGGTTCGTGCACGCACTCATGAGCGCTGCAGTTTCGGCACTCGGTGCCAAAAAGGTTAGCCGTCACTGCTATAGGTTATATTAGGGGACCCGGTGGCTCAGTGGCTAAGACACTGAGCTTCTCAATCAAAAGGTCGGCAGTTCAGCAGTTCAAATCCTTAGTGCTGCATAACAAGGTGAGCTCCCGTTACTTGTCTCAGCTTCTGCCAACCTAGCAGTTCAAAAGCACGTAAAAAATGCAAGTAGAAAAATAGGGACCACCTTTGGTGGAAAGGTAACAGCGTTCCATTCACCTTTGCCATTTAGTCATGCTGGCCACATGAACACAGAGATGTCTTCAGACAGCTCTGGCTCTTTGGCTTTGAAACGGAAATGAGCACTGCCCCCTAGAGTCAGGAACAACTAGCACATATGTGCGAAGAGAACTTTTACCTTTTATAGGTTATATTACTCTGAGAGAGAGTGAATGCTGCAGAATCTCCTAGGGAATGTCACCACCGAGTGATAAGATATTCTAAAGCTACACAAAAGTAAGTTTGCAATATAAACTAAAATTTTATTGCTGTCATCCATATCTCTCTTTTCATTTCCCACCTTTGTTAATAGGAAATGGATGGAAATGGATGAAGTAAACAAAAATTCCTTAGGTATTTTGAAGAGATGATGCTTCTATCTTTTCTAAAACTGAACTATGTAAATTAGCAATTAAAAACATTCCGGGTAGCTCTACAAACACTAGATAATGTACTCATTCAAATAAAGTTGATATGTAATTCTTTCATGGGATTTCAGTCAATTGGATTATATTGATGCCCCATGGAAAAATTAAGATACCCTTGCAGAAAATGTTATCATAATTACAGATACTGTCAACAGCTATTGTAGTGACACTTGGCATCAGTAAGATTATTTGTACCCACAAAAAGCTTTGTAATATATCTTCCCTTGAGCTGCTAAGCCATTATCTTTATAGTTTTTTCTTCTTCTTCTGAGCTAAAATAGCAAACTTGAGAGGTTGCCAGCCTCCCCAGCTGGAAGTCAGCACAAGCTACACAGACTCTTGACATGGCAAACCATTAAAGCATCTTTGTTATATATTAGAAGGAAACAACTTTAAACAGTTTGTATGCCTTCTGTCAAGGTGAGAATGCAGATCTTTTTTTTACATCCACCAAAGTTCAAATATGTTATTCCCACCACTTTTTCAGCAACTTAATGGACACTTTGCTGTAAATTTCCCAGGCTGAGAAACCAGGTAGGTTGATGATTTTTTTAACCATCATTCCCAGTGTGGCTCGTTCTAGCTCTCAACAGAACTTCCATGAAGACTAACCATGTGAACAATGTGTAACAATGTAACAATGTGAATTAACAATGTGAAGGAGAATAGAGGAGAAAGACGCTGACAGAGGGACTGTCATCTCTGTTTTTAGTATTAACTAGGTGTGTTTTTTTTCTGTCCCTTGTCAGAACCATCAGAATTGGAAGAACACCAAGAACCAGAAAGGAATTATCACTTTGTGGAATCCTGGATGTTCTTTGAGCTTGGTTGTTTTATTGCAAATATTTCATTACTCGTCCAGGTAACATTTTCAGTGCTAGAAGGGAGCATGGTTTGTTCACTGTTCATAGAAACTGGCTTTCCCTGTCAGTATTGGTTGGAGTGTTGTTTTCTTCTTGATAGTTCCTTGGTGTTTACTGTTGGATGGTTTGCCTGAGTTGGTGGGGTATTGTTTACTGTTTGTTGGTCTACTAATAACCCCTGCTTATCTGGCTGTTGATAGTTGGGGAGGACATGTTTTGATCTTTTGTTTCTTTTTTTAGCTTTTTGATTGTCTCTTTTGAATGATGTGTAAATGTTGCTTATCTTTATGTGCCAGTTGATGGCTGATTTTCCTGAGGAATTCCCTTTACTTTAGCTTGATCTAAGGATGCTCACAGTTTACCAGTTAAAAATACAGTTT
Source organism: Pantherophis guttatus (assembly GCF_059756535.1). NCBI lineage: Eukaryota > Metazoa > Chordata > Lepidosauria > Squamata > Colubridae > Pantherophis > Pantherophis guttatus. The sequence continues at coordinate 75,003,504 of NC_142068.1, read as the reverse complement.
ATCCATGTGTTTGCATTTAATTAGCTTTCATCCTGTTTTCTGCTAGTTGGCAAGTATTTTCTTCTAGGACTACTGGGTCTTTTACTTAAAGACATTTACTTAAAATGTTTTGGAGGGTTTTAGTTGGTTTGTGTGCTATGGTGATAGACTGTTCGTTGTTTCTGAGAAGTTTTTGATGTATGGAAGTGTTATCTTTTTCAGAAATTGTCATTTTCTTTGGTGATGTTCTTACCAGGCTGGGCTTCTCAAACAGATCCTCAGCAAAAATTGACTAGTACCATCAGTTCTGAGTGGAATGTCATTCCTAATCTTTTATAAGAACCAAATGGAATATTAGTGAAGTATAAACCAGTCAGCCTAACTGAGCACTGTAAAAGCTATTGATTTATTAATGCCTTGCAAACAATACCGTTATTATCAGAAATCAACATGGACTTCTTGACAACATACTGTAGTGATGGATGAGAATACTATTTATTAAAGGATCTTGATTTCAGGAAAGCATTTAATAAAACACAATATGACATTTTGTTTAATGAGTAAGTTAAGTGTGGGGTAGAAGGCATGACAGTGAAAGGTAAAGATACTTTTTAGTCAAGCCAAACTTATAACTATGCAATTTTATTGGCAACGGTATGAAAACGGTTTGCCACAGCCATTTTCAGGGATAATTTTTAACTTCTCATTCTAATCTATAGCCTTACTATTTCTCAGTGCTTCTGCAGCTACATGGTAAGCTGACGCTGCTTACTTAGCTTTGGGGTTTGGTGATTTCAGCCAGATGATGATGCCATCTGCATGACAATTGATTGTATACATGACTGGCTCAAAAGTTGCCTTAAAAGAATGTGAATGGTTCCTTATCATTCCATAGGAGGTACTGAATGGAGTTCCATGGGCTCAGTCTTGTAGAAGAGGTAGAAAGAAAGCTTATAGGGTTTCCTGGGCAGGGGGTTGGACTAGAAGACCTCCAAGATCCCTTCCAACTCTGTTTATTCTATTCTATTCTGTTCTGTTCTGTTCTGTTCTGTTCTGTTCTGTTCTGTTCTGTTCTGTCCTGTCCTGTCCTATCCTATCCTATCCTATCCTATCCTATCCTATCCTATCCTATCCTATCCTATCCTATCCTATCCTATCCTATTCTTATCATACCTGTAGATGACACAAAGTTGTGGGGGACAATCAATATTCTGTAAGATAGAAATACTTTCAAAATTAAGGAGCCTTGGTAGTACAGTGGTTTAATGCACCCTGTTATTAACACAGCTGCCTGCAATTACTGCAGGTTCGAATCTTACCAGGCTCAAGGTTGACTCAGCCTTCCATCCTTTCTAAGGTAGGTTAAATGAGGACAAAGTTTGTGGGGGCAATAAGATGACTTTGTATAAATATACAAAAGTATGAAGGCTATTGCTTAACGCATTGTAAGCCACCCTGAGTCTCCGGAGAAGGGCGGCATATAAATCAAATTTTAAAAAAATGTTTTGATTGGTGGGGCAAATGGTTTGAAAGTAACACAGTTGGAAGGGACCTCTGAGATCTTCTAATGCACCCCCCTGCTTAAACAGAAGACCCTATGCCATTTAAGACAAGTGGTTGCCCATCTCTTCTTAAAAACCTCCAATGATGGAACACCCATAACTTCTGGAGACAAGTCATTCCACTGATTAATTGTTCTGTCAGGAAAATTCTCCTTACTTCTAGATTGATTATCTCCTTGGTTATTTTCCAACCCTGGACAGCCATGGTGGCACAGTGATTAGAATGCAGTCTTGCAGGCTAACTCTACATTCCATTGCCAGCAGTTCGATCCTGACCAGCTCAAGGATGACTCATCCTTCCAAGGTCAGTAAAATGAAGACCCAGATTTTTGGAGGCAATGTACTGACTCTATAAGCCACTTAGAGAGGGCTCTAGAGCACTCTAAAGTGGTATATAAGTGAAATTGCTATTGCAGACTAACTCTGCCCAAAGCCAGGAGTTCAATCTCGACTGGCTCAAAGTTGATTCAACCTTCCAACTTTCCGAGGTTGATAAAATGGGGACCCAGACTGTTGGGGCAAAATGCTGACATTGTAAACCACTCAGACAGTGCTGTAAAGCATTATGGGTGGTATATGAGTCTAAGTGCTTTTGCTATTGCTAATGCTATTAGTTTCCATCCATTGCTTCTTGTCCTGCCTTCAGGTGCTTTGGAGAATAGCTTGACACCCTCTTCTTTGTGGCAGCCCCTGAGATATTGGAACACTGCTATCATGTCACCCTTCGTTCTTCTTAACAGTGTGAAATTAATAGAGACAAGCGTAAAATTATTCATTTAAAAATGAAAAGCACAGGTGGGGATATACATATTTAGTTTAGCAATGGGAAAAAAGATCTTGGAATAACAGCTCCCTATACATGGCAGCAGTGCAATGTGACTGGATAAAAGGCAAATGAAATGTTAGACTGTGCGAACAAGAATTTGGAAGCAAAAACATTTCCAAAGCATGTGAAGCAAAAGTCCCATTTCATTCTGGGCTAGTACAACCCAAGTCGGCATTGCATCCTGATCTGGTGCCATGTTTTAAGAGGCATTTATAGAAATTGGGAAAGGATGATCATGAATTTTATGAAAAGGGACTGAAAGAGATGAGCCTGCTTCACCACGACAGGAGAAGACTGAGAAGGGATGTGATTGCATTCTTTACATAATTGAAAGAATGTCACACAGAAGAAGATCACATTCTTTTCTCTGTACTCCTGGAAGGCACAATCCAAAATAATGGATTCAAGTTACAAGATGGCAGATTCTGGCTGAATGTTAGGAAAAGTGTCAAAGTTAGACCAGTTTGTCAGTTGGAGCCAATTATCTGCAGACTTCATTGCTTTTATATTTGAAAGCTGCTCTGGGATTTTTCAAACACATACCGGTTGTGAATAGTTGAACAGATTAAATGAAATAATCCATGTGGCAGCAGTAGAATTTAATTTTTTTAACTACGGGTTTTGTGGGCGTGGCTTGGTGGGCATGGCAGGGGAAGGATATTGCAAAATCCCCATTCCCTCCCCGCTCCTGAGGGAAGGATATTGCAAAATCTCCATTCCCACCCCACTCTGGGGCCAGCCAGAGGTGGTATTTGCCAGTTCTCTGAACTACTCAAAATTTCTGCTACTGGTTCTCCAGAACCTGTCAGAACCTGCTGAATAGCACCTCTGAAGTGAGGCAAAACAACAATCTGTGAACACTGTCCAGCCATCAGTCACTTAAAAGTAATACTGGAAAACAGTCTGTCCTGTCCTGTGGAAATGATACATGCTGCAATCGCCACAGACCAGACTGAAGAAGAAACATGGACATATAAAGTAGGGATGGCAATGTTGTCAATGATGGATCCTATTGAAATAAACTGTGAGTAGTTAATCACTCAGAAGGCTCTGTACATCCCTTCCACAAAGTAATAAAAAAGGCACATACATACTAATATAAAAGACTGGGGGATGATATTCTAATAGCTACCCATGTCCATCGGAGTGGTGCGGTGGCCTAGAGGTGGAACTCTTGCCTCACAATCAGGAGGCTGTGAGTTCGATCCTAGATAGAGGCAGATATTTCTCTCTCTGTGCACACTGAGAATATATCTGGTGAACAAAACTCTGCATTGGCGACAGGAACGGCATCCGGCCATTAAAACACTCTGCTAGCTCCATTCAGTTGCGCAGACTCCATCCCACAAGGGATTATGGGGTCGTTAATAGATTATGATGTCTTGCACATGTCCATCATTAGGTATGCACTTGTGTACTGTATGTTAAGGCTTATATTGATGGATGATGTAAACTGTCAAGAGTCCTTGATTGTGACAGCAACAAATCCAATCAATCAATCAAACAATCAATCATATAAATATAGAGGAAGCAGGGGAGGCAGCTACATTGAGGCCACAGGCACAGATTTCCAACCAAACCTCCCCACTCCTTGTCCCAACAATTTCAACGAATCTGATCATGAAAAATGGGGAAATGGATAGCCACGAATGGCATCAAAGAATTAGAATTGTATGCATTTGTATTGCTGTCCACTAGTGTTGGATTGGTTTAGCTCAGATATGGTAGTTCAACCTTGAGGGTCAAGTCGCTTACAGTAGAGCAGAATCACAGAAAAGCCAGATTCTCCTGGAGTGTTCTTAACCAAATTTAACATCAAGAAATTAAGGGGTTAAAATTCAGAATCCTGGAAATGTAAATGTAGTTTTATGAAAAGGGACTGAAAGAGCTGGGTATGCTTGCCCATGACAGGAGAAGACTGAGAAGGGATGTGATAGCATTCTTTATATAATTGAAAGGCTGTCCCACAGAAGATCGTGCTCTCTTCTCTATATTCCTGGAAGACAGAATCCAAAATAATGGATTCAAGTTACAAGAAGGCAGACTCTGGTTGAATGTCAGGAAAAACTTCTTAACGGTAAGAGCAGTTTGTCAATTGAGCCAATTCTCTGGGGAGGTCATTGCTTTTATCATAAAACTCTGACTTTCACTTGCTATTAGAAGCAAAACTCTGACCTTACAAGTGAATTTCTTAAGGGAGGGGGTGGCAATCTCTGTGTAGTTGAAACCTCCTATTTTCCAGAATATGAAACTAAAGGGTATACATAAACCTTGCACAGAAACATCTCTCTCTTCTTTGTGCAATTCTCCCTTTTCGTTTGCAGTTTCAGTATGTTTTCTGGTACTTGGGCTTCAAAAGTTGCTACGTGAAAGGGCAAACATGGAAAGAATTTCCAGGTAACATGGCTATCAGAACAATTCTCTGAAGATCTGAGTTACAAAGGAGCCTGGTAGTACAGTGGTCTAAAGCACCCTGTTATTAAGACTAGCTGCCTGCAATTACTGCAGGTTCGAATCTCACCAGGCTCAAGGTTGACTCAGCCTTCCATCCTTTCTAAGGTAGGTAAAATGAAGACCCAGTTTGTGGCGGCAATAAGCTGACTTTGTATAAATATACAAAAGGATGAAGGCTATTGCTTAGCGCATTGTAAGACGCCCTGAGTCTCCGGAAAAGGGCGGCATATAAATCAAATAAATAATAAAATAATAATAATACAAAGCTTGTACTGTCAAGTACAACAAACCAGGAGCCAAAATAGAGTTTAAAAGCACCGCAAATTTATTCCATTGAATTATACACAAGAATCTGATCTACTAATGGTCAATGCAAATTGGCGCCAGATAAGAGTCAATGAACTTCAAGGGGTGGGGCTGGACTTAGGAGAAGTAGGGACTCCAGACTCCAATTACTCATAGTTCCTTATTTAAAGTTAACATCAAACATCCAAGTTTTTTGGGAAAAATGTTTAAACTATTATGTTTATAAATTTAAGCATTACTCTATTTTGGAGGAACTGTAAGTCCATTTGTTCATTCAAATTTACAGTGCTCAAGATATGAAGCAAGATATCCAAATAACAGCAATTATCTGTTAACATTATCTTAAAATATGGAAAATGTAAAGCGGTATTTAAACATGACTGATGTAACGGGCAAAAGTACAGTAGTGGCCAAAATTGTGGAAACCTTTTGGGAAAAGTGTATTTTTGAGGTTTGATGGCTAATAACACCACTTTTTTTTTTTTTTGAGTTTCAAGATAATCATATTTCACTGTTGGAATGACCTGGGAATAGCCCAGGCCTTAACCCAATTGAAAATCTATGGAGCCAACTAAAGAAACTTGTTAGTCAGAAGGACCCAGCAATAAAACCCAGTTAATAGAAGCAATCATTCAATCTTGGTTTCACATTATAACAGCTGCAGAACTAAAAGACTTGGTTCACTCCAGGGGAAGATGTTGTAAGGCCCTAATTCATGCTAAAGGTTACCCAACTAAGTATTAACTGACATGGTGATCATTTTTGTATATCTCATTTTTTCTATGTGTTTCACTTTTCTTCTTTATACTGTAACTGCTATTCTAATAGAAAATCCTTTGTAAAAGTTATTGCATTATGTTCTTGATTAAATTATCTTTCTATTGATATATAATTTTATGGTACTACTCCAAAAAAAGTGGTGTTATTAGCTAGTTTTAGAAAATGCACTTTTCCCAAAAGGTTTCCACAATTTTGGCCACTACTGTATATTCTTGGGGAGAAATCAAAGCTGGAAAAAATAACTGGGTGAATTAAATGCTCTCTAGTCCATTAAACAAAGTGATGGCACACAATGAAAGCCTTCAGTGGAAAATTTTAAGATTTTGAACGTGGTCTCAAAGTATTAACCAGATTCTGAAAAGTCATCAGATGTTAGAGCCATCACTCCCCTTTGTTGCTGATCAGAAAAGTATTGATCAGTCTAGACCAGCCTTCCTCAACCTTGGAAGTGGAAATTTGATTGTGTTACCACAACCCTAAAGATGTGTGGACTTCAACTCCCAGAACTCCTCAGCCAGTTTAAATTGCCAAGGTAAAGAAACATTGTTCTAAACAAAAGGCATAGATCTATTATTCTTTGACTGAGAACGTTCCCTGGAATTTCTGTGGCTGAAATCAGGGGTGGGCTTCAGATCCTTTAGCAACGGGTTCACTGACCCATTGCTGGGTAGGCAGGACCATGGTGGGCGTGGCCTAGTCCGCTACCTGCACCACAGTGGGGGGGGGCATTTTTCGCCCTCCCCAGGCCCCAAAGCCTTTCCTCGAGCCTCTGGGAGGATGAAAACAGCCTCCCCCGGGGTCCAGAGGCCTCTGGAGGCCAGAAACAGGCCCATTTCTGGATTTCCATAACCTCCGGTAGGCCCGGTTTTTGGCCTCCCAGACCCTCCATGCAGCCCCTGCACTTACCTGGAATGATGAATGGGCCGTCTGGAGACTCCTGGGAAAGGCGGGAAGGGAGGGGTGGTGTGGGCATGGCCAGCCAGGGTTGGCATTTGGGGATTCGCCGAATCCTTGGCTAGAGTATCACCCGAACCCTGCCGAACCCCCAGGAGCCCACCCCTGGCTGAAATCTTGAGATGGGATTGTTGCAAATCTCTTATCGCAGCTGGGTTTCATACTGATTTAGTCTATATATAATGAAACCAGGTATTTTCTGCAAGGTAACTCAATGAAATTTCCACTGCAGAAGGCAGAATACTATCAAAAGCCAGGTTTGTCGTCCTATATATTCAAGATTGTAAGTACAAAAGCATCTTACAAACTGATTCTATAAATGTTTATTCAATAACAAAGTCCACTGAGTACCAAGGTATATTCTTATAAGAATAAGATTGTGACCTTGGAGAAAAAAAAATCTATAAATGCAGAAAGCTTCAAAATTGAAGGAGAAAATATATATATATACCTGAACGGTATTCGATCAAATATTTCAAACTTTATCTTTCCCAACAGCATAATGAATCTGGTACATTTACCGTACTGAGCTATCTGAAATTTGCAGTAGAAAAAGACCTTGTCCTATTTTAAAATATTAGACATGGCAATGTGTATTATTTAAGGAGATAATCAATGTAGAAATGAGAATTTTCCTGACAGTTAGGACAATTAATCAGTGGAATGGCTTGCCTTCAGAAGTTGTGGGTAGCTCCATCACTGGAAGTTTTTAAGAAGAGACTGGACAACAGATTGCCTGCTTGGGCAGTGGGTAGGACTACAAGACTTCCAATGTCCCTTCCAACTCTGTTATTCTGTATTCTGTTATTCAGCCTTTTGGTTTTATGAAAGGAAATAATTTCAGAATATCTATAATTTAAACTGGAATCTTAAATTTACTTACCTGGGAATAGCTGTACTAAGTCAGAATATGGTTCATTTGGTTGTTGCATAACATGCTTTTAAACTCAGTCAATTTATTTTGTTAACTATGTAAGATTATAACTTAGCGTGAAGTATGAATTATTTCATTATAGCTTCTTGGCCAAAAGGTGTAAGACAGCTCCTGACTTAGGACAATATGTGACTCCAGTCAAAGGTATTCCTTAATATTCTACCAATATTCTACCAACTTAAGAGCCTTGGTAGTACAGGGGTTTAAGGCACCCTGTTATTAAGCTGGTTATTAAGACCAGCTGCCTGCAATTACTGCAGGGTTCGAATCTCGCCAAGGCTCAAGGTTGACTCAGCCTTCCATCCTTTCTAAGGTAGGTAAATTGAGGACCCAGTTGTGGGGGCAATAAGCTGACTTTGTATAAATATACAAAAGGATGAAGGCTATTGCTGAGCACATTGTAAGCCGCCCTGAGTCTTCGAAGAAGGGCGGCATATAAATCAAATCAAATTATATATATATATATATATATATATATATATATATATATATATATATATATATATATATTCAATGGTATGTCCTGTGAAATGCTAATTGGTACAAATGCAGAGATTATACTGTATGTACATTGTATTGTACTAATTCTCTATTTCAGATGATGTTTTGCTTCAGTTATCTCCCAAATCTTTCCCAGTCTCCCAAATCAATATTAGATTAATCTGAATCAGTTGTACAACCCTATATTTTTATATATCAGTATAAAAATATAATGAATGTGAAATATTTCATACCAAGCTTTGGTGTAAAAATAGTACTTCAAATGAGAATTACCCCAAAGATTTTGACTATTAAATTTTATTATTAATTCTATCAGGGGTGAAATTCAGCAGGTTCTAACAGGTTCTGGAGAACTGGTAGTAGAAATTTTGAATAGTTCAGAGAAACAGCAAACACCATCTCTGGTTGGCCCCAGAGTGGGGTGGGAATGGAGATTTTGCAGTATCCTTCCCCTGCCATTCCCACCAAGCCATGCCCACAGAACCAGTAGTGAAAAATTATGAATTTCACCCCTGATTCTAATTCATCATAAAATAGGCAGATCAATTAAATGCTTATTCATCTATTTTGTCCCAGAGATTTTTTTTATATTGCCTGAAATTTCCCGATTTTCATAGCTCATTATTACACACCAGAGGATATTAATTTACTTGGGACATCATTTTTTAGAAATATGTTATACTTAATTAATCAATATCTGCGTCAAAACAGAGTTTAAATTGTTTCCTTGCTTTGGAATATCTTTGATATGTTCAGGATTTCTGAATATTGTAATTCTTCCTGAAGGTGAATTAGGATTTGTGATGCCAAACCATCCTGATCTTCTGATAGTCTCTGAAACTTTTGCATTTCTTGTCTTGTCTTGTTTTAGCTCAAACTACCACAATTTTCAGAATGTATTATTCATTCCATTGGTTTCTCAGTATGTGATTCTTTTATCAAACCACCATGCTCTTAATTTTATGGCTACAAATGACAAATATGAAAAAAAAAATGGGATTGCAACATGACCAGATGGTTTTCCTGTATTACAAGATCATTATGGACAACATACGGATGGAATAAAGAATTCTTGTTTTAGCAGATGGGTCACTGCAGCAAATAAACAGACCCCTGTATTTGGTAGAAAGCTAAATGTTCTACTGTAGTAAAATTCTGCATTAGACTAGACTTTTACCAATTCCTGCAATTGTTTTTCATATATTTTAGTCTCCAGCCCCCTAATCAACTTTGTTGCTCTTTTCCACACTCTTTCCAATGGGTCATGGGCTGTCTAGTCCCATATAAATGGCTAAAAGGACACCCTTGCCATGCCTAATATTCCAAATATCTGGCTAGGTGGCTCAGTGGCTAAGACGCTGAGCTTGTCGATCAGAAAGGTTGGCAGTTCGGTGGTCCGAATCCCTAGTATAAGTCTCTTCCTCCAAGGCCCCTTCCAACTCTGTTACTGTTACTATCTATATTGATTTCAAGAATAAATAAATGGAGTAGGATTATTTGTGAAGCCTATAACAACTGTCCATTTCTTTCTCACAGCAATTTGTAATTGGTAATTTTATCCCTTGGGGAGAGTATTAATCATAGTGAAGAAAGTCAGATATCTTATTCTTCTCCCCTGAAGTTACATAGCCAGAGACAGTTCCATAATCCTGTCTTGAATTGCAAACAAGTCTTCTTCTTTGACTTTACTTAAACCTCAGTAGAATTTAGGGCAGGGGTGAAATGCTCCCGGTTCAGACCGGATTGCCCGATCCAGTAGCGATGGAGGCGGGTGGTTCGGAGAACCGATAGCAAAAATCCCTGCCCCCCCCCCATGCCCAGCTGAGCCGCACAATCATCAGAGGCTTTTTTTTTTTACTTTTAAAAGCATTTTTTCTACAACCTCTTCGGCCGAAAAAATGCTTTTAAAAGTTAAAAAAAAAAGCCTCTGATGATCATGTGGCTCAGCTGGGATCGTCAAAGGCTTTTAAAAGAAAAAAAAAACCTTTTTTTCTTTTAAATGCCTATGACGACCCAAGCTGAGTTGCCTGATCGGCAGAGGCTTTTTAAAAAACTCAGCTTGGATCGTCCGAGGTATTTAAAAGAAAAAAAACCCTTTTTTTCTTTTAAATGTCTCTGACGATCCAAGCTGAGTTGCCTGATCGGCAGAGACTTTTTAAAAAAGCCTCTGCTGATCAGGCAACTGAGCTGGGATCGTCAGAGCCTTTTGAAAGCATTTTTTTACAACCTCTTCCCCGAAGAGGTTATAGAAAAAATGGTTTTAAAAGTAAAAAAAAAAAAAATTGGCCACGCCCACCCAGTCACATTACCCCCCCCACCACCACCAAGCCACACCCACAGAACCAGTAGTAACAAATTTTAGATTTCACCACTGATTTAGGGTTGTTGCTGTTTTGTTTTTGTTTCGTTGGCAATAGTTAGTATTTGAAGATAGAATTGAATTCTGAATGTAGAGAAAAATACATGTATGTTCCCCAGTAATTGGCAACGCAGATGGTGTGTTTGCAACACTTCTACTATTGTTCCATTTTATTTCTGTGCATTAATAGGACCCATAAAATGGGGCAGCGAAACATAGAAATAAATTTTTTTAAAAATCCAGCAACCTGGAAAGTCAGTGATAAATGGTGCTTATATTACTCAAACTAACGTAAGCAAACTAGTAAACATTGAAAACATCACTGTCAAATTATTTATAGCGCTTCCTTTCATATATATTTTTTCCCCCTGAACATTGACTGCTTATAACACATGCAGTTGTCAATAAGCTTCTGTGAATCAAGGCACTTAGAGATCAAGAAAAAACAACTCAAGCTCAGGATTGCTGGCGGTAGAAAATTACCAAGAGGAAAAAAGAATAAAATAAAGTAGGGGGTGGGTGGGAAGAGAAAGCATATCTGGTTCTATTTTAGTTGAGGCTGAGTGCTTTTGACTTCTTAAGCAGATATCTCCTTTTTGCTACTATTAAATAAATGACAACATGACTTAGATCAACCCCCCCCCCCCAAAGTTGATTGATGGAAACATCAAAGAGAGCCTGGAGATGGCAGGCTGGTGTTTTCTTAGGGAGCTGGGGAAGAGAAGGTGCCCTTGATGGGCATACAATTGCAGTGGCTAGAAAATGTGATATTTCAAAGTTAGTATGGGTGTAAAATCTTTAACAAGGCTTTCTGTGAGTGGGATCCAGAAAGGCACAGCTTTGTAGGTACCCGATCCGGTGACGGGCCCTTGGTGATTTCTGAGCTTGGTTGTTTTCTTGCAGATGTTTCATTACCTAAACTACCGTATTTTTCAGAGTATAAGATGCACTTTCCCCCCCGCAAAAGAGGGTGAAAATTTGGGCGCGTCTTAAACACTGAATGTAGCTCCACCCACCCCCTGGCCCCCACCCGTTGGCCCAGTGGTGAAATTCAAATTTTTTTACTACCGGTTCTATGGGCGTGATGTGGTGGATGTGGTGTGGCTTGGTGGGCATGGCAGGGGAAGGATACTGCAAAATCTCCATTCCCACCCCACTCCAGGGGAAGGATACTGCAAAATCTCCATTTCCACCCCACTCCTGGGAGAAGGATATTGCAAAATCTCCATTCCCATCCCACCCTGGGGCCAGCCAGAGGTGGTATTTGTTGGTTCTCTGAACTACTCAAAATTTCCGGTTCTCCAGAACCTGTCAGAACCTGCTGGATTTCACCCCTGCTTTGGCCTCTGCTTCCCAGCAATTTACCTCCTTGCAGCAAACAGCAAACAGACCATTTCAGTTTCAGCACAGCCTGATTAGCACAAGCAGTTGACTGTCAGTTGGATCGGTCTCCTGACCCTCAGCTGTTTCAGGCTGCAGGGATTGCCATTGCCTATTGTCGTGCGGGCCTCCACTGTTTGCTGCAAGGAGGCAAATTGCTGGGAGGCAATTTTTTTTTCTTGTGCTAATCAGACTGTGCTGAAAATGAAAATGAAACTAAAACAGGCTGTTTGTTGCAAGGAGGAAAATTGTTGGGAGGCAGAGGCAGATATTTTTTTCTTGTTTTCCTCCCCCAAAAAAGGTAGGTGCGTCTTATAGTCGGGAGCATCTTATATTCTGAAAAATACAGTAGGTAACATCATCAGGGCTCTAGACTCTGGGAAGGCTGCATTTAAGACTTTCAAATCTTAAAACTGATGCTAGGAATCAACCTTGAGCCTTCTATATCTGAAATATGGCTTTCTTTCTAAATATCCCAGAACTTGAATAAACTTCGAAAATTATAGCAAACAATAATGGCTCTGATGATATGATAATGTGACATAGAATATCACAGTTTTCATTGATTTATTCATTGGGGCCATTTCTTTTCTTTTCTGTCTTTTCTTATCTTTTCTTTCTTTCTTTTTTTAATAGTGAAATTCAAGGTGGTACATGTAGGGCTTCCAAGCAATGTTAGACCCAAACATTGAGTAGTTTCAGGATGACTGCATTAGGATCTGCCCCAATGAAATATGGAAAAGAGGCTACATATTGCTAACATAATATGCTTGTCCTGTTTGAAACTGAAATTAATATTAGGCATTAATATTCAGTACTAGGAAGTTGGATGAACTACAAAAGGGGTCCACAACCCTCACTCCATGGACCAGTATGTCAGCAACTGGGCTGGGCAAACAAATGAAGCCCCATCTGTGGGATGCAGGCAGCATGCAAAACTACACCCTCCATGGAAAAACCTTTTTCCCCCAGTTGCAACGTATGGATGTGAAAGTTGGACCATAAGGAGCGCCAAAGAATTGAGGCCTTTGAACTCTGGTGCTGAAGAAGACTCCTGCAAGTCCCTTGGACTGCAAGGCGATCAAACTGGTCAGTCCTAGAGGAGATCAATCCTGACTGCTCTTTAGAAGGCCACATCCTGAAGATGAAACTCAAATGCTTTGGCCACCTAATGAGAAGGAAGGACTCACTGGAGAAGAGCCTAATGCTGGGAAAGTTTGAGGGCAAAAAAAGAAGGGGATGACAGAGAATGAGGTGGCTGGATGGAGTCACTGAATCAGTCGGCATGAGCTTAAATGGACTCCAGACGATGGTAGAGGACAGGAAGGCCTGGAGGAACGTTATCCATGGGGTCGCGATGGGTCGGACATGACTTCGCAACTAACAACAACAACAACAACGGAATCGGTCCCTGATGCCCAAAAGATTGGGGGCCTAAAGTACACCACCATTTCTCTCCACTACTGTTGTTTTCCTGAGTTGAAGCTTATGGAATAGACTGTTGAGATAATTTATATAGCTAACTCTGAATGGAGATTTCCAGATTTAATCCATGCTGCTTTATTACCACAGTTTCACAAAAATATATGATTTATTGAACTTTATCAGTAATTGTTATGGTATAAGTAGAAAGTTTATAATTGATTAGCTTTATCTTTGTGAGTTAGGAAACAATGTCATAATGCATAAGCAGCTGTATCCTTTATAAGAGAAGATGAATGTTTTACATAAAAACAAGCTATTAAATATATACAACAACAACAATTAAATGTTAAGAAAATGCCCGTCAAAATGCAGACAGTGATTCCATCACAAAGCTATTGATCTGTGACACACAAAGATAATGAAGCTGTAAGTGCTTAGAAAATAATATCCTATTGATCAATTTGCATTAAATCTGCATATATAAAAATACCTGCTGTGAGCTATGGAGGTGCAGTGGTTAGAATGCAGTATTGCAGGCTAACTTTGCTCACTGCCAGGAGTTTGATCCTAACCAGCTCCAAGTTGACTCAGCCTTCCATCCTTCTGGGGTCAGTAAAATGAGGACCCAGATTGTTTACTTTGTAAATATGCTGAATTTGTAAAGCAGATTTGGAGAGGGCTGTAAAGCACTATGAAGTGGTATATAAGTCTAAGGGCTATTGCTATTACAATGCTGGTTCATTATGGTCAGCATGACCATGGGGTCAGTGGTGAAATCCAAAATTTTTTACTACCGGTTCTGTGGGCGTGGCTTGGTGGGCGTGGCAGGGGAAGAATACTGCAAAATCCCCATTCCCTCCCCACTCCTGGGGGAAAGATATTGCAAAATCTCCATTCCCACCCCACTCTGGGGCCAGCCAGAGGTTGTATTTGCTGGTTCTCCGAACTACTCAAAATTTCTGCTACCGGTTCTCCAGAACCTGTCAGAACCTGTTGGATTTCACCCCTGCATGGGGTGTTCCTGAAAGGGATAAGCCAGGAAACCTTAGGACTGTATGCCAAAATATATTTCCATCAGTTACATTCACCCACTCATCCATCCATCCATCCATCCATCCATCCACTCACTCACTCACTCACTCACTCACTCATTACATTTGTTTCCCATCCATCTCACCACAAGGTCATTTTAGGCTTGAAGATTATCCCCACTGCTCAGTTAAAGCAAGCAAACACTTGCATTGGACAGCAGTGATATAAGAATATGTTGGTGATTGATGATCAGTATAATGATGACTCCAAAGAAATTATTTTGTACTGCACGGGAAAAGGCAACGCTATGCCTCTTCTGTATTTTATTAAGAAAACCACATGGATAGACAAGATAAAGTAGCTGATGCCATAGTATTGGATGATGGATTCTCAATTCACCCTCAAGATACCACTGAGGAAGAACTGAAGATTTTCTAGACCCCTAGCGTGTTTATAACTATCATCAGAGCACAGATTTCTGCTGTTTTTTCCTTCTAGTACCAAATTAGTGAGAGCTTCAAGAAGAGGCAAGAAACAGTATTATATTGACATCTGTAAAGACATAAAAAATAGAAATAGACCTAGAAAAACAAGGTTTTTTCAAAAGGCCTCCAATTCAGAAGTTGTTTCCATCACCAATGGTAAGACAGGAGCTATTTTAAAGAAAATCAAACAAAGATAGAAAGAGGATAGTGAATTTCAGAAGGGTAGTTATGTCAACATCTAAGTCACTACCAAGTTGGAAGCTTTGGGATTGATGGAATGTCTACAGAAATATGGCAAACAACAACAAATCAGGAAAAGTTCTAACCAAATGATGCAGGAAATCTGAAGAACAATACAATGGCTCACTGATTGGAACAAGTCAGTTTACATACCAAAGACAAAGACAAAAGATTTAGCAGAGCATGTAAACTATCACATAATATCTTTAATTTCATTTGCTGGCAAAACACTGTTTTGAATCATGCAACATGGATTACAGCCCATAGAAACAGAGATGCCAGGTGTTCAGATTGGTTTTAGAAAAGACTGAGAACAAGAGACATTATTTCTGAAGCATGCTGAATAATTCAGAAACTCAAAGAATAAAAAAAAGTTCATATCTGCTGTGCTGATGACATAAATGTGTTGGCTATGATAAAGTACAGAATTAGGAGTCCAGGCATTCCATTGTCCTCCTGTAAAACCTTTTTATAGGACAGAAAGTTACAAACTAAATAGACCACGGTGAAATTGTCCAAGGGGTGTGAAAAGGGCTGTATACCTCTCCTAATTTATTTATTCCATCTTTATGCCAAATACGTATTGGGGAAGGATGGCCTGGGAGAAGGGAAGCATAATTTTAAAAGTGGGGAAAGAATCATCAGCAGTCAGTACTGCACTAGACTGATGATATTATTCCTGCAAATAAACTGGAAGATCTCGTAATGAAAATCAAGGAGCACAATGAAAAAAATGGAACTAAGATTAAATATAAAAAGACCAATCTAATGACAACAGTATAGCAACAATCTTAGAATTTACAACCAAGCTGTTGAACTGGTAGACAGCTTCTGTTTTTAGAATTAACTATCAACAATAAAGTCAAGAAATATGGTGCAGACTAGCTCTTTGTAAGTAGCAATGAAAAGCTTGGGGAATACACTGAAATACCATTATATCTGCAAAAACTGGAATCACGCAGGCAGTGGTTTTACATTCTATGGAAAGGAAAGTTGGTCTTTTAAGAAGCAGGATAGAAAATATTTTGAATTTTGGAGTTGGATAAGACTCCTATGAATGTCATAGGAAAACCAATGTTTACTAGGCCAAATGAATCCAGACTTATTTTAGGCACAAATTCCCAGATTCAATTATCATGTTTGGAACTTATTGTGCAAATCTCTAACTTTCTTACAAAGTTTATGTTGCTTGGAAAAATTGAAAGAAAGAAAAGAGAGTGACCCACAACAAGATGGATGGACTAGATTACACAATGATGGCTGCCTTGTTGGAAGACTGGAAGAGCCAGATTGGGGACAATTCAAAACTTCTGGAGAAGTTTTATCTATATCGTTGCTAAGAACGGACACCAACCAGATCACGCATAATCAAGTAATATGTATGGAATTGCTTTGGATAGTGAGATGGGCAGCATATAAATTTCATAAATAAATAAATGAAAGCCAATTTAAAAACCTTATTAGTCATTCCATGCAGTATACCTTACCAATCTGCTTCTCTTTGACTTTTATTTCTGTCTTGGAAAGCATTTGTTACCCCACCAAACGTTGTGATACTTGCAGATTTGATAAACAATCACTCCACTTTTTCATTCAGACCATTAACACAAATACTGAAGAACTGAACATCCAAGACCTCACTTGATGTTTCACTCCAATTTGATGAGGAACCATGGATGAACAGTTTTTGAAAGCAGGGTTGGACTCCACTATGTATTGATTTAGTTGTTATTCCATCCAGATAACATTTAACTAGCAACTGCCTTGTTGAAAATCACACACACAGAGTACATACATACATACATACATACATACATACATACATACATACATCTGCAATATTTTCACACTCTTATCTGTTGATCACAAGTTGATCAGAATGTTTCCTACAAGGAGATTATCAATTGTGCTCATCAAATAATGCTGGATTTATCAATATTTATGGGTAAGCATAGACATCAATTTTGTGGATCCAAATATATTATGTTTGCAGAACTGTACTAAAGACATTCATGATCAGATTATTTCGTAGTGATAGACTTAGTCCAGGTTGCTGTGCATGTAAATGTTTGCTGAAAATTTATGTTATCGTTTGTGATGACATGAGTTATGTTGATTAATTCAAAGCACAGAAAAGAATATTGATGTGATTACACAACCGGATTCCTCATTAAAAGCCAATTTTTGCCACAATCTAAAGTAGCAGAGTCGAACATGTCCTAGTCTTATTTCTCTGTAAATATGAATCTGTAAGCCATAAAGCCAGAGACATCTTAGCTTTAAAGAGAAATGTCTCTCTTTAGATGATTAAGATGTACAATATCTAGCTTTAAAGATATTAATACAGAACACACAGAGTTGTTACTTCTGATGCTGGAAAGCTGCAAAATCATACTTGCTCTCTTAAGAACCTAATCAAAAATGGCTTTAATTTGTCTCTTCCACACTGATGTTGGTGACAAATGATGCATTTCAACTTTCTTGAAGCAGGTATTTGTTACTTCCAGCAACTGATGTAGGAATCAACCTAGAAATGAGGAGGAACTTTCTGACAGTGAGAATAATCAACCAATGGAACAGAAGTTGCCTTCGGAAGTTGTGGAAGCTTCATCACTTGAGACTTTCAAGAAAAGATTGGACTGCCATTTGTCAGAAATGGTGTAGGGTCTCCTGCTTGAGCGGGGGGTTGGATTAAATGACCTATAAAGTCCCTTCCAACTCTGTTAATCTGTTAATCTGTTAAACATGTGCCTTCTGGGGAAGACTACTATTTTTGTTTTCATATATTTGAGGTCCAACTTTTCCTCTGACCAACTCCATTACTATTGTTCATGCTGGTTAGGCTTGCTGGGAGTTGTAGTTTAGCAATTTCTGGTAAACTAGTTTAACCACTCCAAACAGCATCCTCCTCCTTAAAAGCTGAACGGCTGTTCTTTTCTCCCTTTTCATGCATATTTGCATTCAATCAACCCAATAAATAGAACATGGTGTAAGAGGGGATGAATGCGAAAAGGACTGAATTTAATGAGGGTTCGTTTTGAGAGAGGAAGCTGGAAATGAAGAACATGGGGATTCAACACTGAGAACAAAGATTGCTATGAGCATTTCAGATGTGCAGGCATTGGCTAATTTACTGAGAGCCACCTAAGGATATGTTGACTTGCAATCTTCTAGCCTTCAGCTAAATATTTGCATAGCACTGGAGCAAATGTATGCACACATTTTAATTACATAAAATAGAATACAGCAGAAAAAACTCACTAGCTCAGATTATAAGGTTTCTCTATGCAAACAGGGCAAATTCTCCTCCTGAAATGTTTCCTAAACTTTCTTATATTCAAGAAACATTTTCTAGTGATACCCTGGCACACATTTTTCTCAGGGGTGGGCTTCAAAAATTTTAGAAAGGGGTTCTCTGCCCGGTTGCTGGGTGGGCGTGGCCTAGTCTGTCTCTTGCACCACGGTGGGGGGCATTTATGCCCTCCCCAGGTTCCGGTGTCCCTCTGGAGACTGGAAACGGGCTGATTTCTGGCCTTCCTGAACTTCCGGTAAGCCTGTTTTTTGCCCTTTCCGAGCCTCCATGCACGTCCTGCACTAACCTGCATCCAAAACGGGCCGCGTAGGGGCTCCTGGGAGGGGCGGGGTGGGCAGGGCAGGGCAGGGCAGGGCCACCCAGGAGTGGGATTTGGGGGTTCTCTGAACTGCACAGAATCTTAGCTAGAGGTTCTCCTGAAGCCCTGGAAACTCCCAGCAGTCCAACCCTGATTTTTCTGCTTGCTTCTCTGGTTTTGCCCTAATAACATATGTTTATTTGCCCTTTCTTTTTCTTACCCCGGACTATCTACAAGTAAATATTGAGGAAATGTAACTGTAGGATATTTGTAAATAAAGGGCAGCCATTTGTATTTAAACATTCCCCAACTTTAAGAAGCTTTTAGATCTGAAAAGTGATATATTGATTAACAAATTTAATTGGGCAACGTATCTGTTTACTAAAATATCTGCTTCTGGACCTTATGGGAAATTGCAGGATAAGAGCATTTCAGGGGAAGAAATTGTGAATTGAAAATGATGAAAAGATGATGGAGAGAAAGGCCAGCAAATGGACTATCTCTTTGGGATTCCTCTCTGGATAGGGAGAGGACATGGAGTCCCCCACAAGTGCTCCAGAGTTCCTCATGAGAAGACTACAAGACAGTGATCTTTGGTGGGTTTAGAGTTTTGGGAAATGAAGGAAATTTGATCAAATACCAATTGATGCCTTTATGGACCCTTGCGTTCACGTACTTCCTTTTCTAATCAATTTTGGAAATTGCTGCTTAATTGCTTCTCAGAGATCAGGAACCATCAGAACATCAAGATTTATTACATTGGGTGAATTTCCTTCAATCCTTAGAGAAAGAAGTTTTAATTACAAGTTTAAGGACTTTAAAAAATTCTTTTAAAAAAATAGCCATAAAAGGGTGAATAAGATGTTGATTTTGGAAAAGTTATAAATGAACTAAGAGTCCACATGGATTTGAAATAAGAATTTGAAACTAATTATGAGAATCTTTCTCATAGGAAAATGCTGTTGTTTTGAATTATATATATGAATTATGAATTATATATATTATATATAATTATATATATTGAATTATATATATGTATGTGTGTATGTAGGTCTTTGGTTATTCGGGTCTTCTCCCACATAAAATTGGAAGTGTCTTGGCGACGTTTCGACGAAGTCTCATTCGTCATCTTCAGGCTGGTGTTCTCGGCTTTGGAAACCCGCCCTTATTGACAAACGAGTCCCTAACACGACGAATGACACCAGACCCACACTCACGAGAGCCACACAGGATGTCACCACCACACATCCACACAGAAAGCAGACTCAAACCCACACTGATAAGGAGCCACGACCAAGGACCAGAAGCCAGACCGCAGCTGCATCATTAGCCACTTTAAACCCCTCCAATCCATACATGAAGCAGACTGACATCCACCATGAAGAGCTCGCACGGCCACAAACACGAAGCCAAACAACAACAACGCAGCTCACCAGCTCAAATCCCCCTGCAACTCAGACTAAGCTGAGCACAGCCAAGCCCCTAACCAATCAGAACACACGTCCACCCAATCAGAACACAGCCAAGTTCCCACCCAATCAGCTCACACCCCCACTAGCAGTTAAAAGGAAGAGACAGCTGCGATCTCACATTGCTCCTGGAAGCACGAAGCCGAGAACACCAGCCTGAAGATGATGAATGAGACTTCGTCGAAACGTCGCCAAGACACTTCCAATTTTACGTGGGAGAAGACCCGAATAACCAAAGACCTACATACAAACACCCGCGAAAACCTGAGAAAACAAGTATGTGTGTGTGTGTGTGTGTGTGTGTGTGTGTGTGTGTGTGTATATATTTGTTTTCATAGATTTTCACGGGTAGAGGTATGCAAGTTTTGGTGTATACGGGTCTTTCCCCCTGTAAGATTGAGAGTATCTTGGCGACGTTTTGACGAGGTCTCACTCGTCATCTTCAGGCTGGTATCTTCGGCTTCGTGCTTATGCGAGGAAAGGTTTCCTCGCACAAGCATGAAGCCAAAGACACCAGCCTGAAGATGACGAGTGAGACCTCGTCAAAACATCACCAAGATACTCTCAATCTTACACGGGAAAAGACCCGAATACACCAAAACACACACACACACACACACACACACACACACACACACACACAAATACATATACATATATATATATACATATATGTGTATGTATGATGTATGTATATATATATCAATTACTCAATTTTTCTGGCTTGGTGTGCCTTCCAGATGTAATTGAACCATCCCTATTACATTTTCCAGTTAGCTTGGCTTTGGCTTTACCAACAGGGAATTCTAAGACTTATAGTTTAATATAACTTGAAGTAATCAGAATGGAGAAAGCATTATGACAGATATTACTGTGATTTTAATCCTTATGAACTTCACATGTTAGTTTTATTATCTATCATCTTTCTGTCTGTCTGTCTATCTATTATTATTATTATTATTATTATTATTATTATTATTATTATTATTATTATTATTAGTTCAATTTATATGCCGCCTTTCTCCGGAGACTCAGGGTGGCTAACATGTAGATATTAACATCTATCTATCTAACAACATCTAACATCTATCTATCTATCTATCTATCTATCTATCTATCTATCTATCTATCTATCTATCTATCTATCTATCTATCCATCCAACCATCTTTCCATCACATCATTCCTCTCATAATCCATTTGTCCATCCATCCATCTAACTAGCTGTCTAGCTATCTATCATCTAAATCTATCATCTGTTGGACTTTTATTCCGACTTAAATGAAACCATAAATTATCCAGGACAGGAAAGACTGGGGAAAAAGCTCAGGAATGGCCTTGAAGCATAACTCTGCTGTTCTGAGGGCACTGCTATTCACCAAGCCAAATACAGGCAGATTTGGACTTGTGGTCATAACTGAGATCAGAATGTTGCTAAGCAAGGAAAGTGAATTGCCTCTGATTTTGCAACCATTTTTGTCATGATTGTTAACAACCGCAATTATTAGAATGATGAATCATGCAGTTGCTATGCAATTTCAGCTTCCCCCATTCCTTGGACTTAGCTTGTTGGAAGCCAGCAGGAAAGGTTGCAAATTGTGATCTTGTTTATTCTGGTATACAGCAACCCTTGTAAGTATATAATATGTTTGTTGCCAAGGGCTGAGCAGAAGACCTAGAGGAAGATGTATTATGCAACGTCCAAGCAGAGGCTCAGTTGACAAAGGCACAGTACAAAGTTATTCAGCCAATTTCCCTCTCCCTCCCTCCCTCCCTCCCTCTCCCCCCACTCTCTCTCTCTCTCACACACACACACACATTTAAATGGAAAATTATAAAAAGAGTCACTGTTTGAAAAAAAAATTGACTTCACCTCAAGTTCAATTCTTAAAGGATCAAGAAAAAATGAAACAAGGCTCTGCACTACCAAGCAGAAATCAAAATCCTAGCACAGCCTTTTGCCACCTCAGCAACTTTAACATATGTGGACTTCAACTTTCAGAATTTCCCAGCTTCAGAAAGAAGAAGAAACACTTGCCCTAGCAAGTTTTGAGGGACTCATAAGCCCTGAGCAAAGCACGGTGCAAAACCCAAAGCACCTTTTAATGGCATTTCTATCTTTTGTGCACAGACCCATGTTCAGTAGCTATGAATGAGATAGAGCAAAATTAATGCCCTTTGACTGTCCAACCACAATAAAAGCATCTGCTTTCATAACAGCAACTGAGTGGCTTCCCCAGAAGAGTTTATACATACTGTAGGTTTATACATAGCACAAATCAACAGGGAATATTATGCTTCACTGAATCATTAATATACTATAACCCAACATTATTTTATGTGACATCTTTTCATGAAACATGGCATTCCAGATGTTTCCTTCCAATAATAATGGACTGTGTTGGGGATGAATAATGCACAGTAACAGAAGGAGAATAATTTTTAGAGACAGGCAGGACAATAGAAAGAGTTAAATGTGGAGCATTTATTTAGCCAAGGGGACAGTCTAGTTAGATTCCTTGGTTTTAATTTATAGTGCAGCTTTGGAAAATGATATTAGAAATGTTCATCACTTGGATACTTTTTATCCCCAGTTAAATCCTCATTTCAAGGAGTTTTACATCACAGTGTCCAGAATGACTATTTTTCTGTTATACATGATTTTGGTATGACCACAGAGATTAAGATATTTTTATTTTGTCTTCCTAATGCATTTTGGCTAATTTCGGCTCCAGGGCCCAGATCATTCTTTATTTAGTCAATACATAGTTTAATGCAGTTTCTAGTTAAGCAAACCAACAAGGAAACAAGGATAGTTTTAGACCATGCTTCCATGCAGCCTC
This sequence comes from Pantherophis guttatus, assembly GCF_059756535.1. Taxonomy (NCBI): domain Eukaryota; kingdom Metazoa; phylum Chordata; class Lepidosauria; order Squamata; family Colubridae; genus Pantherophis; species Pantherophis guttatus. The sequence continues at coordinate 74,980,366 of NC_142068.1, read as the reverse complement.
CTGTGCTAGAAATCAGATCAAAGTCTAATTCCAAAAGCTTTCTGGAATTTAGGAACTGAGAGCTCTTCCAGAATGAATTAGTTATTTCTTTCTGAAATAATCTCTCTCTCTCTCCCTCTCCCCCCCCTCTCTCTCCCAGTAGAAGAAGCAAAAGCTACTGAATTCCACAATTCAGTACTCCTTGTACTGCTGGAAAAGGTATGCCCCAAACTTTTGAGTGCTTTTGTGATGTATTAGAACTCAATGCTGCCTAAAATAGTTGCCTTAAAGATCAAGGTTTTGGTGGCACAATATTGTGGGTTGTGGCAAAATTGGTCCCAAAGATCACAACGGGCAATTAAACTGGAATTCAACTACCTCTCTTCTGTTTTTCCCACACAAAAATATATTGCTGACCCAAAGCCTTATTTTGCCCCCTGCCACCCTCACACACACCATCTTCTGAGTATTTTCAGAGCAACAATAATGACATGATCTGTTTGAACAACGGGATAATTGGCAGGCCCTCTAGCTCTGAAAATTGAATGACATAATTATGGAGCTTTCAAGTGCTGCCATTGTTTGCAATAAGCTAGCACATAAGAACTCCGAGAATAAAATAAAGTTCACAAACTGAATCGTTTTTCTTTTTCCCCGCAGTGGTTTTACTTTACTCAGGCAGTTGACACGATAATTTTCCTCTGTGGATTTTTAATTATAGACAAATCAAGTTGCATTTCAGGTTGCTGAAACACAATGTGCTTGACAAGTTGAATCTCTGTGATCTTAAGTAGGATGTAAAAGAATTCTTCTACAAAGTTTGCTGGCAGCAAGTCCAGCGACCATTCTTCAATTATTCTATAATCGTCTTATGGTGAAAAGTTTTTAATTTATTTCTAATAAGCAATTTAGATCCATTTTTCTTCAAGCAATTGTACTCTCCTGAAGTAGATGTTCTCTTTAAAGGATGGCTTCCTACCAGTGGTGAAAGCCAATTTTTTGTACTACTGGTTCTGTGGGTGTGGCTTGGTGGGCGTGTCAGGGGAAGGATACTGCAAAATCTCCATTCTCACCCCACTCTGGGGCCAGCCAGAGGTGGTATTTGCCTGTTCTCTGAACTACTCAAAGTTTCCGCTACCGGTTCTCCAGAACCTGTCAGACCTGCTGGATTTCACCCCTGCTTCCTACATGACCTGCAATGTTTCATGTTTCTCTCAGAATTCCAATACAGTCCCTTGGAGAAGAATTCCAAAATATTTAGAGATAAAAAATGATGATAAAAATTTCCCTGTTTACGTTGTAAGCATCAAAACCTAAGGACAAATCTTAAATTAATCTAACAGATTTTGCTATGGATTTTATTTTTATGGAATTCATTAAAAACACATCAAGTATGGAATATTTCCTCAACCCAAACAGGCAGTAACATTGGGTGAATTTATAAAAAAAATCCCAAGCGATGAGTAATTTCCAATATTTCCTATGAAATTTTCTTCCAAATTACTAGTTCTGGTCATAACAATTATATTATTTGCTGTGATGAGTTTGTGCCCTAATTGTTAAGATATGCTGGTTAATCGTGACTGTCTAATTACAGATGTTTGCTTTGGAGCATGTGTTATCTACCAACCACTTCCAGGAACTCTTACTGAATTAATTCAGAACTCCTTGCTCACTTGTTGAAAGCATCACACTTTCTTTGCAGTGCTAGCTGATTCTTTGCCAGTTAGACTTTTAAGTGTTCTTTCCTAGTTCATGGACAGACTGCAGGCAATTGTTTCCTTAGCCTGAACATGAACCAGCCATAAAAGCAGCACACACAATTGCTGGTGGAGAATATGTGGAGGAAAAAACTGAAACTATTGTACTGAGAGAAATATGGGAAGAGGATAAGGTACAGTAAGAATTGTGCCTCATTAATCACACAATCTGACATGCTCTGGAAAAAAAAACAGCAAAGTTGTAATGCATCAATGCTCCTATCTCAGCATTTAGAAATTCTCTGGTTATGTGTCCATACTATCCACAATTTTACATTTCCCAGGGGGATATGAAAACAGGGTTCATAAATGGGGCATAGTATTATTGCAAGATCCAATCTGAGTCAGTCACCAGGACCAGATATTTTTTCTTCCGAGTTTAAGATTCATGCTGGAGCCCATCTTCTTTGCTTCCCAAGATGGGTTCCAGCATGAGTCCAAAAGCTCAGAAGACAAAACCTCTAGTCCCAGTGACCGATCCAGATTGGATCCTGCAACATTATCCTGGGACACATATAATTACCTGCATTCCAGTGGTGGGTTGCCCCTAGTTCGTACTGGTTCTATAGAACTGGTAGTAAAACCGGCAGGAGGCTCCACCCTCTGACCCTGATGTCATCAGAAGCAATCGTGTGCGTGATCCTGTTGCAAACTGGTAGTAAATGTAAGTAGAACCCAACCCTGCTTCATTCATAGTGTTATTGTGCACAGATCTACAGAAGGGATAGTGATGGTTCAAATAGATTGTAATACTTCTTCTCACATATAACATGGCAACCAGAATGAGGTTACACAATCTCTGTACAGTTAACCATAGAAACTACCTTGAGCAGAAATTCATAGATAATTGAAATAGGGATGTGAAAAATAATTCAGCTCCAGAGTCCTTTTGGAAAATGGCTCCAATGCTCATGGCAAATGTGAATGAGGAGGAAGAACTCATATACATCAAGGGCTGAAGTAAAGCACAGCTCTTGGCAGACTGAGTGAGAATTTTCCAGAAGCTTCCGTTTGTTCTGCTGATCTGCCCTTAATAGCCTCTTTCTAATGGGAGTGTGTAGTTGGGGTTATCCCATCCCCTCCCCTCCCTTATCCACTATGGTGGTGGCCTGAATATGGTTTTGGGAGGGAACAAATAAGAGTAGAAGGTTAACTTCAGGATGGTACATGACTTTTCTTTGAGATTGCAAACCCGCTGCAGTTGCTTCAAAGAGAAAACATAATTCTGTGACTGTGCAATCAAATAAGACAGAAACAAACTTCAACGGATAATTAGAACTGCAGAAAAAACAATGGCTATCAACCTGCCTTCCATTGAGGACCTATATACTGCACGAGTCAAAAAGAGGGCTGTGAAAATATCTACAGATCACTCACATCCTGGACATAAATTGTTTCAACTTCTACCCTCAAAATGACACTATGGGGCAGTACACACCAGAACAACTAGACACAAGAACATTTTTCCCGAATGTTATCACTCTGCTAAACAACACTCCCACAATATTGTCAAATTATTTACTAAGACTGTATTACTATTATTAGTCTCATCCTTCCTAGTAGCTATCACCTCCCACTTATGACTATAATCATGTTGCTTGTATCTTTACAATTTATATTGTTTTATTTGTTTCCTAGTATGATTTGATTGCTTATTAGTAACCTATGATTATCACTAAGTGTTGTATCTTATGATTCTTGATGAATGTATTTTATTATTTTTTATGTACACTGAGAGCATATGCACCAAAGACAAAGTCCTTGTGTGTCCAATCACACTTGGTCAATAAAGAATTCTATTCTATTAAGGAAGAGACAAACAACATAATTAATTATGTTAAATGTTAATCTTTTTTTTTTTTAATAATATGGGTTAGATTTTCCACTTACAATGAGAACACACAGTAAAGCAGAGGTCAGCTCTACACTGCTTTGTGGTTAGTTATGTTCTAGTTTCCATCTAAAAATACAGGTGCTGATTAAGAAAACTTGTGAGCTAGCTTCTGTAAACACTTAATCAAGCTATTAGGGAAACTTACTTGAATTCAGAAGTCCTGGGAGTTAGAAGACCTTGGGTTAGTAGTTATTTGGGTATTTCTTTTACCCCTTCATAATATAGGGTTAGAAGCAGGGGTGAAATCCAGTAGGTTCTGACAGGTTCTGGAGAACCGGTAGCGGAAATTTTGAGTAGTTCAGAGAACTGGCAAATACCACCTCTGGTTGGCCCCAGAGTGGGGTGGGAATGGAGATTTTGCAATATTCTTCCTCTGGAGTGGGGAGGGAATGGGGATTTTGCAGAATCCTTCCCCTGCCACACCCATCAAGCCACGCCACGCCCACCAAGCCACGCCCACAGAACTGGTAGTAAAAAGATTTGGATTTTACTACTGGTTAGAAGGGTAAAAATGGAAGAAATAGTCGGCATTCTGCACTTCCATGTCTCTGTAAAGAGAGGTTAAAGAAAAGCAAAATGAGAAGTTGCATCACCAAAGCTGACCGTAGATCAAGAGTCCCTTGGGAATTGGGCGGCATAGAAATGCGACAAAATAAATAAATAAAATAAATAAATAAATAAAATAAATTCGGAATGCTCTGGGTATTATTATATGCTTTGCTAATTTCCCCTATATAATTTCTGCTGCCCCATAATCCAATTCACACAAATAAGCAGAGAGCACAATGTGACTGTGGTATGTTGGTATGCTCTAGGTGCTTGTCTTGCTGAATAAAAACAAAATCATTAGAACTTGAAATCCGAATGAAAGCTTAATCATTGCATCTGTCACTCAGTAAGGGGCTCAAAATACTGCCTTGCCAGTTTAAAAACTGCAGCATTTCTATTATTTTGCAAGTATTTGGCAATGTCCTGTTGCCTTCCCCAAACTGGGGGCTTCTGATTGTGCTCTCTCTACAACTGCTGTCTTTTCAGATGGCTGGTTTTTGTCCCTCCCCTCAATTCTTGTTGACTTTTGATTTATAAATTGCTTTTGACTTGCTGTGTATTTATACGTTTCATTCTGCCTGGGCAAACCTAGAAATGTCTTTTTTTGTCTGTCTTTATATAGACAAAGATAGATCTGAGGGAGCAAGTCCATGACAGAGTCGTGAAACCTCCTCTCCTGAGGGTTTTTTTTTTTTTTTTTAAACATTTGTACATGGTAAAACAAGAAATGAGTGAAAAAAAAATGGAAATTATTTAGATAGAAAGCAGATATGAGAATTTATCTGCTGAATAAAATTCCGCATTGGTGACAGGAAGGGCATCGGGCCAGTAAACATTCTGCTCCATTTAGTGGCCCTGACTCCACCCCACAAGAGATTATGGGATCATTAAAAGGAGGTATTGATAATGATGTGGAACTGAAACTTGTACTTTGAAATAGTAAGATAGAAAGAGTATTTACACTATTGAATGCTGGTTTTTAGGGAAGGCTTTTTAGAATTTTGTGGATAGCCAAGAAAACCAACAAATAGTTCATAAAACAAATCAATTCAGAGTTCTCACTAGAGGCATTAATAACAAGACTCAAGCTTTCATAGTCTGGGCACAGAGCACTGCACACCAGAACAACTAGACACAAGAACAGTTCCCATGCAGATGACATGGCTCCATGATTGTGATTCCTACTGAATCAGACTGAGAGACCATTTAAAGACTCAGGAACCCTTTGCAGGTGTTATGGCTTAATTAGCTGATTAGAGTGGGACACTTTGAGCCTAGAATATTGAACCTTTTCAACCAATATTCTAATTTTCTGAGATTGTGAATTTGGGGTTTTCATGAGCTGTAAGCCATAATCATCAAAATTATGACAAATCAAGGCTTGAACTATCTCGCTTTGCATGTAATGAGTCTATCTCATATATTAGTTTCACCTTTTTTTAAAAAAAATTGATTTATATGCCACCCTTCTCCAGAGACTCAGGGCGGCTTACAATGCGTTAAGCAATAGCCTTCATGCTTTTGTATATTTATACAAAGTCAGCTTATTGCCCCCACAAACTGGGTCCTCAATTTACCCACCTTAGAAAGGATGGAAGGCTGAGTCGACCTTGAGCCTGGGGAGAATTGAACTCACACTAATTGCAGGCAGCTGGATGTTAAATGCTGCCTTAGGAGGCATTAGCCTCCTACGCCACTCAGGCTGACTTTTTTAATGCCACTTTTAAGTTGCATTACTGAAATAAATGAACTTTTGCACAATATTCTAATTTTTCAAGTTTCCCCTGTACATGAAAGTTTCCTCTTTATCTGTCCCTCTCATTACTTTTCCTCCAGGGTGGTTTTACTATTAAGAATATTCCCTTTCTATTTTTGTCATCCCAATATCCTTGCTCTCTCACTTTCTGTTTGTAAGTTAGGAGAAAGCCTTTGTCTATTGCCACCTTCCTATCCCACCCTGTTACAATTGAAAATACCTAACCTGTTTTCTGTATATATGTATATTTGTATATGAGTCAAATACATGATGTCACTATGCTCCTTCCCATTGGTTCCTACTTACCTTTTGCCCCGCCTCCTCTATATATAAGTTGATGCTCCTGTCAGAGCAGTTGCAGTCCAAATGTAATTCTGTGGAAGATAAGAAACAAATAAATACCTTTGTAATAACGAAGCCTCAAGTCTAATAATTGGGCCTAACCATAATAAACAAATAAGTAACACACCCTGCATGTATTTCCTATAATGATCCCACCCACACCCACTGAGAGAAAAAGAATTATTCCTGTAAAGAATATAGCCCAAGTGACTCCATATTTACCCTTTACATAACCTGAGCTAACCCTCAGCTATTAAGCTGAGTAAGATACGTAGAAAAGGGAAGCGTGTATGATGCCTGTTCTGAGGAAAATAATGTGTTAGTACATTCTGAGTTGGGTCAGGCTGACCTAAGCTCAAATGGAAAGAAGGAAGATACCTGGTTCCCATTAATTGTCTTTGTTAAGGACAGTTAAGGACATATTGAAAGGGTATTTATGGAGGGGAATTCCAAGCTGGAACAAATGTTGCTGAGAAAGCTAAAATGTTATGTAACAACTGAAAAACAATGACAGGTGGGGGCGTTTTAAATGTTTTGCTGATTGCCTGAAAATGTATTTAAACCATGTATTTGGAGTGGTAAGATGTTCTGTCTCTTTCATGGGAGAACCCTTTTGCAAAAGCTTATGGGATGATCTATCTATCTACCTATCTATCTATCTATCTATCTATCTATCTATCTATCTATCTCTTTATAATAAATCTGCTTTTTACTTGTTCATGGTCTCCGTTTCACTTATTATGAGGTTTGCTGTTTTTTTTTAAATCTCACACCCACCCACACCCTGTTAAAGTTAGCAAGGGCTGGTCCATTGGTGCAGCTGAATGTAGATTCTTGCTTTTCATCCATACATCCAGATTGCTTCTTTTGACAGGTATAGATCAGCAATGAGATTAGGTGAAAGATGAATTATCCTGAAAAGGAAAGAAGATTTGGAGGAAGAAAGCAAATTGGAAGGACCAACGTTTTCCCTTTGATCTTTTAAGCTGAAAGTGCTTCTGAGGTTTTAAGAGGTGATTTTTGTGCTGGACAAAGAGAGATACATGGATATGGGACAGGATCAGAAAACTTGGGATACTCCAAGTAACAGAACAACAAATCTCTCTCTCTCTCTCTCTCCCTCTCCCTCCCTCCCCCCCTCTCTCTCTGAATGATTCTATCTTTCTTCACCTATGATGAATGAGATTCTTCAAAAGTAATAATAAGGGTCATTTGCAACCCTATTGTCCTAGGGACTCTATGCTAGAGAAAGTAGCCTAGTCACATTTAGGAGATTAAGTTACGGTAGCATGTTGAAATGAAGGCAGAAAATAGAATGCAAGCAAATAAAACGCAGGGGGAAATAATAAGGAAAAAACCTTCAAGCCTCACTTTTCAGTTGAGAGATGGAATATAGATATATTTGGCAGCTGCAAGCAATCTTATTAAGGAACAAAATGATTTCTCAAATTAGACACCAGGCGCCAGGAGGAGATGAATAAAAATCCCTTTTAGCAGACAGAGGAGTGGTAGGATTTGCCTTAGGTAAAGGAGAGGAAATAGTTTAACAAATCAGGATGACAGTATATGCCAGATTTGGAGTCCAGTTTGCTCTCTCAGTAAAGCAATGCTGCTCAACCTCGGCAATTTTAAGATGTGCCGACTTCAACTCCCAGAATTCCCCAGCCAACATGGCTTGTTGGGGAATTCTGGGAGTTGAAGTTCACACATTTTAAAACTGATGAGGTTAAGAAGCACTGGACTGGACCTTCAGTTCCAAAAAGAAAGGAGACAGCCCCAGGTCTGGACCACAGCAACAATGGTGAAAACAGATATCTTTGGATTTTTATAAATAAAATAAAAATGATAATAAATAAATGATTGTTCCACATTTACTTTTTGCTACTTGCTCAGTTGTAAGAATCAACTACTTGAAAAAAATGAGGGATGATGTGGCTTTGGTGACCAACAGCTTTCCCAGAAAGTGTCCAATTCTCTTTACAGGTACATGAATATATGTCAGGTATTATGAAAAAGTACTTGAAAGAACAAGTTTCTTTCTTTCAGTTCTGGTTGATTCCAGAGAGAGAGGGGGGGAGAGGGAGAGGGAGGGAGGGAGGGAAGGAGGGAATGGAAGAATGAGAGAAAGAGAGAGAGAAAGAGAGAGAGGGAGGGAGGGAGAAGGAGAGAGAGAGAACAATTGTCCAATATTTTGAAGTGATGAGTTCTTGCTGCAGATAGATAGACAGACTGAACTTTCTTTCAATCATTGACCAATAAATATGCAATTGGTAAAGTGACAAGACAAAATTATCCCTAACAACAAGACCTTTTAGCAACGATTTGTGAATAAAGCTTACACATAATGTAGCAACATTTTGCTGCTTTTAGAGAAATGGATTTATCTTGATTATTTAACAGATCGGGCAGATAAAAGCTATCTTTTAAGTGGCTCGGAATTTAAATAAAAGAAGGACAATCAAGGATAATCAATTGGTGGTGAACGTTCCTGGCAATACAGAAGGACATGAGCTGTGGTTTCTAGGCACCCACATCATAGGGGAAATATCGGGTTTCGTATGGAGTTTTCCTTTTCTTTCCAGGTCAGCTGTGGGGGAAGCATTAAACCGAATTAAAGATAAAGTTCTCTGCATGTGGAAGACTAATAAGGAAGTCTGTGAAGAGAAGTAGTGTAAATTTACCATCTACCAGGATCAATGGTTCTAACCAATACTTCAGATGTTCCTCACCATGGAATAAAGGACGCACAAAACTATTTGGTTTTGTGTTTGTGCCTAAGTGCCCAAAGAAAAGACAATCCAAATGAATAGCAGCTTTGAGGAAGGTTTGCAATCCAAGATCTCTCTACACAACCTATTAAAATATATAACATTGCAGACGAAAAGAAGGAAGGAAGGATCACATCTTGAAGTGTCCCATCTTGTTCCCCATGTCCAGATGGGCTATGAATCAAGTCCCCAGGCTTTGAATGAGCATTTTATTAAGTGCTCAGAATTCAATAGCAATAACCTGAATCTGGGTTGAAAAAAAACCCAGGTCTGGTAGAAGGTTGTATTATCACCAATTCAGAGATGGGTTTCAGCAGGTTCTGACCAGTTCTGGAGAACTAGTAGTGGAAATTTTGACTAGTTCGGAGAACCGGTAGTAAAAATTTTGACTGGCCCCACCCCCATCTATTCTCTGCCTCCCAAATCCCAGCTGATTGGGAGGAAATGGAGATTTTACAATATCCTTCCCCTGCCACACCACCAAGCCACGTCCACCAAGCCACGCCCACAGAACCGGTAGTAAAAAAATTTGAAACCCACCACTGCACCAATTCATATCTGAACTATAGAAAATTTAAAACTGGTTTCAAGATTGTGTATATACTCAGGTAGTTATTTCCATGTAGATGGTCATATATCCTTTATCTTGGCAATGCTTTATGAATGAACCAGTAGGCAGTGTACATCTGAGGCACCATAATTCCAATATTCAAGGAAGATTTATTTGCAGATCAAATATATTCCAAATCTAGATAAACAGATAAATAGATAAATAGATATGTCAAATCCACTGAGTACACTGTTTTTCTAAACTGTTGGGGTTTTTTTGTGGTAGAACCATCTTTTCTAAACAGGTTTCTATAACCTTCTAATTCTTGTATTCATTGAACCTCCATAAGGTTGGCAGAGTTATTTCCTAAGAGGGTAAATTGTATTTCTTGATGTGGATTGCACCAGCCTTTAGGAAGAGAATCAAGCAGCACTTTTTTTTTTGACTCAGCCATGAATCTTCTATGCCTACGAGCATCCCCATTTCTTTCTCTACCAGAACAAATTCTTTAGCAAAAGATCTAAGAAAATGAAACCAACATATTTATCATAGTGGTATGATAGTGATAGAATAGTGGTCAGTAGAGGGGGCGTGCATACTGTAAGTGCACTAACATGCCTATCGTCCCTGTCATTGTATTTTTATTCTTTTATTCTTGCTCCCGTTTTTGCTTGACAAATTCAAATAAATAAATAAATAAATACCCAATTTCCCCCCAAATAAGACATCCCCTGCTAATAAGCCCAATCGGGCTTTTTGAGCGCATGGCAATAAGGCCAAGCGCTTATTTCAGGGATCAAAAAAATATAAGACAGGGTCTTATTTTTGGGGAAACATGAGTAAATAAATAAATAAATGTACAACAGCTTGTGGAATGAGAACTAGAACAATTCAGGGATGGAGACAGAGGCTTTATATGGCTGGATTTGATCTGTCGGGATTTCTGAATAAGGATGGCTGCTGCTGGTTTATTGGTTTGTTTGTTTGTTTGTTTGTTTATATTTATTATATTTATATACTATATGGCTGCCTGTCTGACCAGAGCATATCTGAGAATTGAACTCAAAGTGCCTGGAATTTGCTGAGTTGAAGCACACTGCTTATAATTTTATTATTACTTATTGAAGCTGTATGCTAATAAATCCATTCAGGGTGGCTTACCATAAAATAAATAAACCATTAAAATGTCTATTGTAAATAGCACAACACAATAAAACATCCATTGTAAATGCCACCGCTTAATCGTGAAACTGCTCCTGGATGAAAGAACACTGACACCAAAGGAGTTAAAAACAGCAACTCTCTCTTACTTGGGTTAAGTTTAAGTCTGTTCTCTTCCATTCAGAGCCACACAGTCTCCAGGGGCTGAGTTAAAATATCAACATCTCTCCCACAACTGGGATAGTAACATACATATAGTATCATCAACACATCAAATACCATATCATGAATTGTCAGATGACTTCCCCTAGCAGCTTCATATAGATGTTAAACATGTGGCCAAATAGCAATAGCAATTGCTATTATATACTGCTTCATAGTGCTTTTACAGCCCTCTCTAAGCTGTTTACAGAGTCAGCAGCATATTGCCCCCAACAATCTGGGACCCCATTTTACCCACCTCAGAAGCATGGAAGGCTGAGTCAACCTTGAGCCTGGTGAGATTCGATCTGCCAAATTGCAGGCAAGTAGCCTGAAGTACTGCATTCTAACCACTGCATCACCGTAGCTCAAAATATTGAATCCCATAAATAGAAGGCCACCTGGTCAACTTCTCCTCCCTCACTGAGAGACTGAAAACATCCACAGAGGTGGAAAACAGCGCCTCCAATCCCCAGCCTTCACAGGATGGCAGGAGTGTGCATGTGAAAAAAAACAATATGATTGATAATTTCAAAAAACTGCTGAGAGATTTAAAATGAGAAAGAAAGATACATCATCCAATAGAGGTCACCCAGGAGAATGATCGGTACTATCACAGTCCCATACCCAGAATAGAATTCAGTCTGAAAAGTGCCAAGATGATTTACCTCCTCTAAAAGGTAAATCATCTAGATAGCGCTATCATCTCAATACTTTATTTATATCCCATCCCATCTGAATTATTTTTTACAAATAACTCAAGGTGGGAAACATATCCAACACACTTTCCTCCTCCCATTTCCCCCACAATAATGACCCTGTGAGGTGAGTTGGGTTGAAAGAGAGGGACTGGCTCCAACTGGCTTTCATGGCTAAGGCAGGATTTGAACTCAGGGTCTGCTGGTTTCAGGCCTGGTGTCTTAATTATTAGACCAAAGTGGATCTGCCCTATAAAGTCAACACTAGGGCAAATCCAAGTGCCTTTGTTGGCTAAGTGTTCTGCCAAATGATCACAGCAGCCAGGTGGAAGATATTTTTTGATGATTTCTTCCAAAAAGAGAGTTAATAAGCTTAAACAGCATAGCTGGATCACAGTCTCTCAGTCCATTGAAAAAACAGAAGGGGAAAAAAAAAAAAGGATTTTGACTCAATTATTACCACTGAACTTGGGCATGTACCTGAGCTTGGTTGAATTTGCTTTTTCATTTTATTCCACCAGTGCTCCAGGTTGGGTTTATTCTTCATTTCCCAAGTAAACCAAGATGCCACCTGAGAACCATACGCAGAAAGAGGCTGTTCAGGGACAATAAAGTCCAGTTTCCAATTCATGACTCAGAGCAAATGGTCCATCAGGCACTGAGCCAAACAGTTTGACATAGTGCTTGGAAACTCTGCAAACATCCTCTAGAACCAACAAGATGCAGTAGGTATCTGGGACCCAAATCAATCCCATATTCCCTGGGAGATTTTGGATGCCTTTCATTGCAGTTGAATCAGTGCATGAACTGACTATAGCAACACCAGAGCAGAAAGCCTCTTCATTTTAACATCACAGAACATCTGCTCTGAGGAAACATGAGTTCTAAAGAATGACCATTCATATGAGTTAGGGATGACTTGAGACGTGCCATGGATGCTATGAAGGGGGAGGCATGTATTATGAAGCCTTGTCAGAGTAAGTTCCCAAGGCAGGGAGACTGAACTCACCTGACACCAAAGTGTGAGGGCTCTGTATCATTAGCCCAGAGAGCAGCTCCAACTGGAAAAGGATCCCCCCAAAGAAGCTGCTTTTTGACCAGAGAACTGAACAAGAAGAGAGTACTCTACTGGCAGCCACTCAAGTGGGCAATTTATGTACAATGCACATGCATTCATAGGCACAATAATCCAAACCCATTAAATCAAAATATTGAGAACTTCTCTTTTCTTGGAAACCTCTGTAAAGAGCAGACGACAGGGTGGCTCAGTGGCTAAGATGCTGAGCTTGTCGATCGAAAGGTCGGCAGTTCAGCGGTTCAAATCCTTAGTGCTGCATAACGGGGTGAGCTCCCATTACTTGTCCCAGCTTCTGCCATCCTAAGCAGTTTGAAAGCACGTAAAAAATGCAAGTAGAAAAATAGGGACCACCTTTGGTGGGAAGGTAACAATGCTCCGTGCGCCTTCGGCGTTTAGTCATGCCGGCCACACAAACATGGAGACATCTTAGGACAGCGCTGGTGCTTCGGCTTTGAAACGGAGATGAGCACTGACCCTTCGAGTCGGGAACGACATATGTGAGAGGGGAACCTTTACCTTTACCTTATGTCTTTTAGGAAGAGGAAGAGCTGCTACCAAAACAACACTCAGATAAATCGAGCCTGGGCTCCGTCCAAGAAAGTAATATGAGCAAATGTCTAAGGTAGGGCCCTCCCTAGTTTGCATGAAGATAAAGGGAGAGAGAAAAAAGAGAGAGATGGAAGCTCATTTAGATTTGTAAGATTATACCTTTCAACCCAGAAGTGCCTCTGTACTTCTGACAGGAGTGCAATGACTATAGCTCTATAATAAAATACAATGAAAGTAGTACCAACCTCCATGACATTGATTTACTAGTCTGGTCTTCTACTAGTTTGGTGGGTGAGCCTTAACCCCAGGTTGTGTCACCCAACAGATGGGGCCAGGCAGAGGTGGGATTCACTTACCTTTCCTAATGGTTCACAAATGTGAGTGTGCATGCCTCCTCTGTGCATGTGCATGTCCTTCTGCGCATGTGCAGTGCTCGCACATTACATCCAGGTGGGTGGGCGGAGCCTCCCGCAGTCGCCACTACCAGTTCGCCTGATCCAGAGAGAACTGGCTGAATCCCACCACTGGCCAGGTAGTTTCCATCAATCTGGAAGGACATTATTGCTAGATATATACCTATAGGATTAAAAACAATACTGTATATCTCTGTGAAGAAGAGAGGAGGGAAGCTAAAATTGCTGTCGGTGCTTGGGAAAAGCAGTGCTGAAAACATAAAAACAGCTGCAAATAGGCAAGACGGCTTTCTATCCTCACTTCCCCCAAGATTTTGCCCAACTCATCCCTTCCCCCAAAGGGATGTAAAAGTTTACAAACTTAGAAATCTGAGAATGGATGGGCTCATTCATTCTCTCCCCCACTCCCAGTTTGTTGAGAAACATGGACTAACTGGCAAAAAAACCTCAGTGTGTGGGGAGGGCAGGCAATGCAGGAGAAAAAGAGATAAAGAGGTGACAGCAAATAAACAAGGAAATGTCTGAGCAATTTCGGCTATTACAGACAAGCAAGAAGTCTAGGACCACAAGCTATATTAAACAATCCATCTTGATGCAGTTTCCTGCCTAGAGTTGGTTTGGGAGCTCAGGGGGAGTCCTTGAGAGCAACAGTGCTTAAAAACAGAGCTTGAAGTTTGCCCTGGTGTTCTGCAGCAATCTGAAAACCCTACAGAAGGCAGCACCCAAGCCAAACTAACAGAAGAACTATTGGGAAAGGAGGTGGGGGTGGGAGAAGACAAAAGCTACATGCCACTTTGCAAAGTTTAAGACTGTTACCTTTTGTAAGACTTATTTGCATGGCTACACCCACTTATAAAACCTAGGAGGGTGGAGTGAATTCATGGCCACAGCCTCTTGTTGAGGAAGTGTTGTGGCCCACCAGCAGCCAGCAGAGTGGCAGCAGATTTGGACAGTGAGGAGGTTGGGGAGGAACATGGGCCAGTCCTGGAGTCTGGGGAAGGCTCTGATGAGGGCTCTGTGTCAGAGGAAGAGAAGGGGCCAGGGCCATATGCCAGTTATCAGTTGCCTTTGGAGACAGACATCAGTGAGGCAGACGAACAGCTGGAGCCTGTTCCCAGTGTGTACATGCGTAGAGTTGTCAGATGAAGGGAATAGCTAAACAACAAGGGTCCACTTGGGAGTAAGGCCACAGCTGGACGATGAATGGCCCCTCCCAGAGAGAATAAAAGAGGAACGAAAGGGGAGTGGAGCTTGCAGGAGACAATTAGTTCACTTAATTGGTTCGTGACTCCTTGCCAAGTTTTGAAGATATTGGCCTGGCAGCTCCCCAAGCCAGATAAGATCCATGAATGTAAATTCTCCCTTGAAAGACTTCGCTGGATGTGAATGAGAAGAATTCACAGTAACTTAATAAAAAGGGTTTTTTTGTCAGGACAAGGTTTGGGAAAGGCTAAGTCAGAACAGGAAGGTGTATAAAACATTTGGACAGTTTATTTATTTATTTATTTATTGGATCGATTTATATGCCGCCCTTCTCCGGAGACTCAGGGCGGCTTACAATGCGTTAAGCAATAGCCTTCATACTTTTGTATATACCTGCTTAGTAGGGCTTTCGCCCCCTCCCCCCAAGCGGTGTTCTTTTTTGTACAAAGTCAGCTTATTGCCCCCACAATTCGGGTCCTCATTTTACCTACCTCGAAAGGATGGAAGACTGAGTCAACCTTGAGCCTGGTGAGATTTGAACTTGCTGTAATTGCAGTCAGCTACGCCACCAAAGGCTGCGCCACCAGTTCTCTTCCATGTTATGGTGTGTCTAGTCTTTGAAACAATCAAAGACCCCCCCCTCACAATCTCCACCGCACTGCTTTGGTACTGCTTGTGTACCAAAACTCCACGGGTCTACAAAGCTCTGGACCAGGTGATTTGCCACTGATCATCTCCAACCTCTCTTTGCCCTTCATCAGGCATAACCTGGCCTGGGTCGGCCTGCAGCAAATTGGGTAAACTTGAGATATTTTTGTTTTTTTTCCAGAATGGGTGAGCTAAGAGTCTTCACCAGTGGATGAATGAAACCAATACTTTTAAAAGAAATCTACGGGCACCAGAACATGAAAGTTCTGCACTATACGATTGCAAATGAGGCAAAGGAAAAGAAGCCTTTGAAAATCAAAGTAGAGCTCTCTTCATGTCATCACATAAAAGGACTTGTTCACTTTCCTCTTGGAATTTTTTTTCTTTTACACTGAAGAACAGCATCAGACAGACAAGTCGAGTTTACAGATTTTGAAAAAAAAACAGTTTGAAGTTCAGCCGCTGAAAATCAGTCTTGCCTTCTGAAGCAACCTTTGCCCTTTTTGCTGGCCCTGAGGCAACAGAAATGTTCTCCACAGGGCGCCTCTCTATACTGAGACGGTATCCTGATATTGTGTACTCTCCCCACTATCCTGGGGCGGTGTTCAACAAAGCTTCTTTGAATCCCAAAGCAAGAGATGTTCTTGTAAAGGAGGGAGGCTACATTAGTACATGAATCCAGTCCTTCATTGAAGTGTGCAACAACTATTTAATGATGATAAAAATAATATCGTAGGCCATTGCGGAGCCAATTGGGGAGTAGAACTTGGGGGATGAAATACATGAACCATACCAATTTAATATTTAGCATGTTTTCTGGGAAATTGGCCTATTCCTTGAAATGTATCAATCAGAAACCAAGAGTTCTACATTCTCTCCCTCCCTCCCTTCCTCCCTCCCTCCCTCTCCCTCCCTCCCTCTTTCTTTCTCTCTCTCTCTCTTTCTCTTTCTCCCTCCCTCCTTCCCTCTCTTTCTCTCCCTCTCTCTTTCTCTCTCCCTCCCTCTCTCCCTCTCTCTCTCCCCTCCTTAATATCTAAGTGAAGCCACTCAGTGAAATAATCTATCGGTATGGGATAGAATATCATCAAGTTGCTGGTGATAGTCGTTGTACGTAGCTTTCTCTAGCCATCCAAATGAAGCTGTTGATGCTTTCTCAGTGTCTGGAGACTGACTGTGGCTGAATCCTGCAAAATCGGAGCAGCTGTGGGTTTTAGGATCTCAAATCTAGGAAATGTGTTCCCATCATTGGCTCTGGATGGGGTTCAATTGTCCCATTCAGATTCAATACACAATCTGGGATGGGGTGGGTGTTTTTCCTGGCCTCACAGTTCCTCCTCAAAGAACAAGTGTGCCATGGTCCAGGATTTTGACTCTGAAGAAGTTGCTCCAGCCGAACCTGTGGAATGCCAGCCCCAGGAGTTTCTAAACCAAGATGTTGCTGATCAAACACAGGGACCATTGGAACAGTTGGGGCAGTCAGATGATGACATATGGCCTCCAAACCTTTGTACTTGAAGGGTAGAACAAAGAGCAGAACAAAGATGCCCAATGAAAATCTTTGCCAATGTCATCAGATATCAGGATCGTATTATCATATGTGGTGGACGTATCCAGAAGTGAGGAACTACTGGATTAAAATTAGAACATAGCTAGAGGAAATGATACAACAACGTACTGATTTAAAACCTGAACTGTTCCTATTGAGTATCTTACCAGAGAAATATAGTAAAGAGAATACTTATTTGATTATACATATTGTAACCGCAGCTAGAATTGTATTTGCACAAAATTAGAAAGCAGAGAAAATCCCTTTAGAGGGAGAAGTAATTAAGAAAATACTGGAATGTGCAGAAATGAATAGATTAACATTGGTAATTAAAGAAAATGAAGAATCGGAGTATTTTAAAGTATGGGGCAATTATATCAATGGTTAGAGAATATAGATAGATAGATAGATAGATAGATAGATAGATAGATAGATAGATAGATAGATAGATAGATAATTGATGAATTAATATAAACATAAGTAATTTGGGAAGAATGATGTAACAATCTTAATGAAAATATAAAGGAATGATAGAAATATAATATGAAAATGATGGAGGAGGAAGACACAAAATATGTACTCAGATGAAACACTGAATGATTAAGGATGTATTGTTTGTTTGTTTAAAAAAAATAAAGAACTTTTTTTAAAAAAGAAAAAGAAAATCTTTGCCAAGCAGGGAAGTAATTCTCTCTCTTTTTTTTTTTATTGCAAAAGTTTTACAATTACATTTTCACCCCTTTTTTTCACCCCCCCACCTCCCTCCCCAAACTTCCCGTCCTCCCTAGCCCTCCCTAACCCTCCCCCCCAGACTTCCCTATTATATACTCATAACTAATAATACTGATATATATACCTGAACCCATCCCTCCCCCTATATAATTTTCCCTCTTTATCTCTTTACATTAAAATATTTCTAATACATTGTTTTCAAATAAAAGCTATTTGGTACTTTCTAGTTTGGTATTTGTTCTGAACATATTCTATCCACCTTTTCCATTCCCATTCATAAGTCTCTTGTGAACAATCTTTTAAATATGCTGAAATCTTCACCATCTCTGCAAAACTGGCCATCTTCAAAGTCCATTCCTCGATAGTAGGCAAAGCTTCATTCTTCCAATATTTACCTATCAACAATCTTGCTGCTGTTATCATATACAATATTAATTTTATTTCACCCCGTGTAAAACCCTTAACTATACCCAATAAAAACAATTGTGGAGAAAATTGAATTTTTTTCTTCAAAACATTCTGCATGACCCACCATATTTTTATCCAAAAAGCCTTAACTTTCCTACAGGTCCACCAAACATGATAATACGTAGCATCCAAACATTCACATCTCCAACATTTTGGCTGAATATTAGGGTACATACATGACAACTTTTTAGGATCTAGATGCCATCTATAAAACATTTTATAAAAATTTTCCCTCAAATTCTGCGACTGTGTAAATTTAACATTCTGAACCCAAATTTTTTCCCATGTTTCCAACATCACTGGTTCTTCAAAATTTTGTGCCCACTTAATCATACAATCTTTAACTAATTCCGTTTCTGAATCCCTTTCTAGCAAAACATTGTAAAGCCTTTTAATATGCATTGGACCTTTCTCTCTTATATGTCTAACCAATTCTTCCTCATGCAACATAATACCAATTTTTTGGTCCTCTTTCCATCTCAATTGTAATTGATTATATTGTAACCAGGTTAAATTAATCCCTTCGTCCAACAGTGTCTGCAATGTCTTCAACTGCCATCTGCCCGCATCTGTAAAAAGAACCTCTTTGTATAAAAACCCCCCGAGTGACATTATATTTGTATTCCACAAGGTATGACCAAGATCCAGCCATAGCGGTATTTTATAATCCCATTTGAGTCGGTGCTTCTTCCAAACTCTCATCAAAGAGTCTCTAAGTATATGACTTTTAAATACTTTATCAACTTTGTCATCATAAAATAGGTAAGCATGCCATCCAAATTCAAGATCAAAACTTTCTGCATTCAATATTCCAGCCTTTTTACTTCCAAACCAATCACTTGTTAAAGTTAAAGCTGCTGCATCATAATATAACTGTAGGTTTGGAAGTTTAAGGCCTCCTCTTTCTGGAACATCTTGCATAATTTTCAATTTCACTCTCGGCTTTTTCTCGTTCCAGACAAACTTATTAAGTCCAGTTTGCCAAACTTTCAGTTGTTTATCACTTTTAAGCACCGGAATCATTTGAAACAAAAACAGAAATCTTGGCAAAATGTTCATCTTAACTGCTGCTATTCTTCCAAGTAAAGACAGTTGCAGCTTTTTCCAAGTCTCCATGTCTTTCTGAACCTCTCGCCACAACACCTCATAGTTATTTTGAAACAATTTCATGTTTGATTCTGCAACCTGAACTCCAAGATATTTTACCTTAGGTACAATTTCAAAACCTGCCCTCCTTTCAAACTCATGTTTACGATCTTGTGTCATATTTTTGACTATCATTTTAGTCTTTTTTGAGTTCACTCTAAAACCTGAAACTCTACCATAGTCTTGTATAATGTCGTTCATCAAGATTATTGATTCCATTGGTTGTGATAGGGTAACCACCAGATCATCTGCAAATGCCTTTATTCTATAATCCTCTTGCCTTATCATTATGCCTTTCAAAATTTTTGAGTCCCGTATTATATTTAGCAAGACTTCCAATGTTAAAATAAATAAAAGTGGGGACAACGGACATCCCTGTCTTGTTCCTTTTTCAATTTTAAACTCTGTCGTCAAACTTCCATTAATAATAATCTGTGCTTTTTGCTCTTGATAAATTGCTGAGATCGCCTGTATAAATTGGTCCCCAAAGCCCATCTTTTTTAAAGTCTTTAGTAGAAAATTCCAATCCACTCTATCAAAGGCCTTCTCCGCATCCAAAAAAACCAGCACTGCAGAAATCTGTTTATTCTTATCAAGATATTCCAATAAGTCTATTACTTGCCTTACATTGTCCTTCATATATCTGCCCTCAATAAATCCCGCTTGGTCCGCATGAATCACCTTTTGGATTACTGGCATCAACCTGTTGGCTAATACCTTCGCATAAATTTTATAGTCTGTGTTCAAAAGAGATATTGGTCTGTAATTCTCTGGTTTTTTAGGACCAACTTGTTCTTTTGGTATCAAAGATATATAAGCAGTTGTCCAGGATGGGGGTATTTTACCCCCTTGTTGAATATTGCAAAATAAATCTCTAAGTTGTCCCACCATTTCAGCTTGTAAAGTTTTGTAATACACTGCAGTCAAACCATCCGTGCCAGGAGCTTTGGCTGTTTTTAGCTGTTTAATTGCTGCTGTTATCTCCTCCTCTGTTATAGGATAATTCATTCTTTCCTTTTGTTGATCAGTAATTTTTGTAACTCTCTTATCCTTTAAATATTTTTCTATAAGTCCATTCTGCACCTCTTCTTTGGCATATAGTTTAGTATAATAATCCACAAAAGCTTCTTTAATTAGTTTTTGTTGAAAGATTTCTTTCCCTCCAATATCAATACTATCAATAGTCCGTATACTTTGTTTTTTCCTCAATGTGTAAGCCAACCATCTGCCCAGTTTGTTAGCGTTGCAAAATGTATTATGCTTCGCATATTGTAAACTTGTTGCAACTTGTTCCGCCATAAGCATTTGAAATTGGTCTTTCAAAAGTTTTATAGCACTTCGTATTCTTTCATCTGTTGGATTTTTAATAAGTAACTGTTCTTTATTCTTTATTTCCATTTCCAACTCAGATCTTTTCTTTTGTCGGAGCAGTCTATGTTTAGAGTTCATGTAGATGAGTACCCCTCTCATATAAGCTTTACTTGCATCCCAAACAATTTCAATTGGGGTACCTTTATTCAAATTTATTTCAAAAAATTCTTTCAAGTGCTTTTTAAGTTCTATTGCATTTTTTCATATCTAAACAAGTTCTCATTTAATCTCCAAGAACGTCTCTCAACCTTATCCATCTCAATTTCTATCCATACAGGGCTATGGTCAGTCAGAGTTCTTGGAAAAATCTTTGTTCTTTTTGTCTTAACAAGTAGATCATTTGACAACAGGATAAAATCAATCCTAGAAAAAGATCTATGTCTATCCGAAAAAAAAGTATAGTCCAATTCATTTGGATTATGTATTCTCCAAACATCTTTTAATTCCATATCTTCTTTCATATCAAAAAAAGTCTGTGGTAATCTAATTCTAGACTTTGCCAAGCTCTTTTTGTCTAGTTTAGAATCAATTACTCCATTCCAGTCTCCCATAATTAAAATAGATCTATAGTCCCATTGCAATATTTTAGTATGTAACATCTTGTAAAAATAATCCTGTTGTTGGTTGGGAGCATAAATTCCAATCAAAAGAATTTGACCATTTGCTGTGAGCAATTCAATTGCTACAAACCTACCATCTTGATCTGCTTCTATAACTTTCGCTGTTAATTTTTTATTTACATAAATAACCACACCATTCTTTTTCTGCGAAGTTGAAGATATATAATGTGCTCCTAGTTTTGAATTTATCAAATATTTTTGATCTTGAGTTGTGATATGCGTTTCTTGTAAACATATTATATCATTATTAAATTGTTTCAAATATGTAAATAATTTCTTCCTTTTCTGTGCTGAATTCAACCCATTGACATTCCAAGATAGACACTTAAAGGTCATCAGCCTCTTTCTGGAGCACAGAGCAAAATATTTGAAGTTCATCCGAGAGCTTCGATCTCGCTCCTCCCATAGCTCCACTCTCTTGTACGATACTCTTAACTGCCTTCTTGTCTTGTCTTTCCTGTTGTTGTTGTTGCTTTTGTTTAAGTAGCTTGGATTGGGCTCTAGTTATACGTTGATCTTTAACTTCTGTCAACTGAATCAAATCCAAAATTGGAGAAGAATCCAACAAGGGCTCACTCAGAAAACCTCCTTCTGCACCTTGCACTACTTCTAATTCCTGCTTGGACTGTTCTTGCAATTGCCTCTCTTCACTCTCTTTAATCTCCAAAACTGTGGATGTACGTGGAGATGGTGTTCTTTCCTTAAGAATAGTAGTGTAAAAGTGTTGTGCCTTCTCCACGGTATTCAACCGATACCCTTCTCCCTTGTATCTAAAAATTAACCCAGCTGGTGCGTCCCACCGGAAGGGTATCTGTAAATTTCTCAGTTCCTTAACAAGAAAACCAAATTCTTTTCTGGCTTTCAGCATTTTAGGAGGTAATTCTTTAAAGATTTGAAGTCGTGAACCCCCCACTTGTACAGAAGTATAAAAAGATTTTTGCAGGATATCATTTCTAATTCCTCTTTCTGTAAAGTATATGACCACATCTCTAGGCAGTTGTCTTTGTCTGGCCACCCAAGAGTTCACTCTATAGGTTTTATCTATTTTGTGAAATACCACATCAGGATTAACTTGTAGAATCTTGGCCAAGGCTTCAGAACAAACTTGTCTCAAATCCTGTCTCTCCTCCTCTCGAATTCCCCGAAGCCGTATGGCGAATTCCATCGCCCGGAATTGTATCATAACAATCTCATCATCAATTCTCTGCATTTTATTATCAACTTCATCAATTTTATAATCATTATCTTTCATCTTGACATTAACTTCTGATTTGAATTCTTCAACTTTATAATCAACTTTCCCAATAAATTCTGCCAGGCCAGACGCCACTTCTGATATTTTTTTGGTCACCTTATTTTGATTCTGTTTCACCATGTCTTTGACTTCATTAATTTCCTGCATAAGTTCCTGATGTGATTTTTGAAATTTATCATCTATCTCCTGTTGACATTTTTGAAATTTGTCATCCAGAGTTTTAGAAATAAATTCTTTTAAATCTCCCACATCAAATTCTTTTTTCTGAGTTTGTAGCTGTTGAGCAGGGGGAAGTTGCGTTTGCTGTTTGTGTGTGGGGGATCCCCCCCCTAATGCCTTCCCTTCCTGCTTCTTTGAAGCCATCCTGGCTCGTGATCTAGTTTTTCTAAAGAGGGAAGTTCCTTTTCCTTTCCCTCCTGCACAAAGACTTCTAAAAAAGTCCCCCAGATTTGATCAAACAAGGGTTAAAATAAAGCAGAGTCCAATATTGAAAAGGGAAAAAATTTCCCAGTTATTTCTCTTATAACAAGCAAGGCAGCTTAGTAGCAACTTGGAAACTTTGTAGCAAAACAAAATAACTTCACCAATCCACACTCGCTGGCTCGTTAACTCTGAAGCTAGGCGCCATGTTTTTTCAAAGCACTTTCACTCATTCGCATTGTCTCAGATTGAAAAGTCAACAAAGTGCTAATACTTGCGTTTCCAAATTTCAGGATTCAGGTAGTTTCACTGTTTATTAAAGCTGGTTCTTTCGCTTTAAGTTTCCTGCAGCCGGCTTGTTCTGCAGGAGCAGAATCGTCCCACGCCGCCCGGAGTCTCAGCAGGTTGGAAGGGAGCCGCGCCTGTTTCCTCCCCAGAAACGATTCCCTGGGGGGTTACAGGGGCTCGACCTGTGCCCTGCTATCTCTCCTCCAACAATCCTCAGGATTTTGAAGTTTTCGAGCCGCTTCTCGATCGCGAAGCGGCTCTACAGGCGGCGGGGCTGGCGGAGCTTCAAAGAGCGCCACCGTCGCCGAAGACAAGGAAACCGGAAGCCATCGGGAAGTAATTCTCTTGATTAAAGACAGCTGGCTACAACCAGATATAAGAAGCAGCCCTGACTTGTGTTATTCTGTTGGAAGCAATTGTGTGATCTAATGTGTCATTCCTTGAATCTTGCTCATGAAACTCTGACCTTGGACTGGCTGACGAACCTGACTTGGCTGTCTAGATTTCAGATTGGACTTTTACTGCTTTTCCGTGTTGGCTGCTTTCCTGCTGAAAGCAAAACCATTCAGGGAAACCTCCTTTCCAAGGGACTTTGTTGATCTACATTCTTTCCCTTATCTGCTATTACCTCTGCTGCCACCCTGTTCAGCCTTGAGCCAATTGCTTTTCTCACCTAGCAACTGTGTGTTTGAGATGTCAAACAGGCCAAGGTGATGGTTTATGCAATTATGTACCAATTGCACCTGAACTTGGACCTAGAGGCCTTGTTTACAATCGTTCATGCCTTAGCCATCTCCCAATTTGTTCATTGTAATATGCTCCAAGACGGTTACTCTTGAAGATCCTTCAAATGCTTCAGTTGATCCAGAATAGAGCAGCACAAATAGTTATGGGTACTGCTCATTTTACACCCCCTGTGATACTGCCATTGTCAAAGCCTCACTAGGTTTCCAAGTACAATTCAAGATGCTGGTTATCACTTTTAAAGCCTTACTTTGAGACTCCTAACTCCCAAGAACATCTCATACCAGTGGTGAAATCTAAAATTTGTTACTACCGGTTCTGTGGGCGTGGCTTGGTGGGGGGGGTAATGTGTCGATCAGGCAACTCAGCTTGGATTGTCAGAGGCATTTAAAAGAAAAAAAAAACTTCTTTTCTTTTAAATGCCTCTGATGATCCAAGCTGAGTTGCCTGATCTGCAGAGGTTTTTTTAAAAGCCTCTGTCGATCAGGCAACTCAGCTTGGATCGTCAGAGCCATTTAAAAGAAAAAAGGGTTTTTTTTCTTTTAAAAGCCTTTGATGATCCCAGCTGAGCTGCGCGATCATCAGAGGCTTTCTTTTTTTTTTTACTTCTATAGAACCGGTAGTAAAACCGGCAGGAGGCTTTCCCCACTGACCTTGACATCATCAAAATGCTTCTGCGCATGCACAGAAGCTTCTGCGCTTGTGCAGAAGAGCGTGCACATGCGCGAGCATAGGGAGCGTGTCGCGCAGCCCTGTTATAAATCAGTAGTAAAGGTAAGTAGAACCCACCCCTGCATACGCTCCTATACAGCTGGCATACTCCAGATTCCCTAGTCCACATATTGCCATCCTATGTGACACGCAGGGCGTGTGCCTTTTCAGTGACTGCCCTTGTTCTCTGGAATAATCTCCCTCCCACCCACAAGATATGACAGGCCTCAAGTCAGCTCATCTTTAGAACAGTCATTAAGACCTGACTTTTCCCCCAGACGTTTGATTCCATGTAAGTAAAGTCTGTGTTTGTTTGGTTGTTTGAATAGTCATCTTTGCTTCACCATTTTATACATTGGGTTATTTTTTAATGACACTTGGTTACTTTTTTCCCCCTGAATTGTTTATTTTTATTGCATGCCATCCAGAGTTGTTTGAGTTGAACAGTGTTATGAATGCTTGAAACAAACAAACATCTTCATTCAGAAAAAAAACATATTTTACTTCCTTCCTTCAGATCTGGCATAAAAAGCAGTCACCAATTTTGTTAATGTTGGATGTCATTTCTTAACCGGTGTATTCTTTGCAATTCCAAAAGGCTTGTTTACAACTCGCTGACTTGGAGTGTCTGTGAAACTGAAAGGCAGGATATAATAAAAGGATAGAAGAGCCGAGGTGGTGCAGTGGTTAGAGGGCAGTACTGCAGCTACTTCAGCCGACTGCTAGTTCAGCAGATCAGCGGATCAAATCTCACCGGCTCAAGGTTGACTCAGCCTTCCATCCTTCCGAGGTGGGTAAAATGAGGACCCAGATTGTTAGGGGACAATATGCTATTTAGTATACTGTCTTTCGTGTAAGCCGCCCAGAGTCCTTGGAGAGTGGTGGCATAGAAATATGACTAATAAATAATAAATAAATAAATAAATAATCTTTTTTTAAAAAAAATATACTTAATAATTTGTTGCAAAAATAAGTAAATCAGAAATCTTTTCCTCCTCTGGGCTCCAGATATTCATGGTAATTGAGGGCTGTTCTTAATGCATATTCACAGCCAGGAGCACCTCAATGCTAAGCAAACTTTATTAATTATTAACTACTTTAATAAACATGTTGGCTCAATAATGAGATATATAGTAATTGACTCGGCAGGAGTGGAAGCGAAAAGGCAGGAAAAGGTAGATTTCCCAAAGCATAAAACTGAGTGTCTGGTAAAGAGCGGCTGAAGTGAATTGTATGAGAGCATGATCATACAGTAACTAGAAGATGGACATTGAGATGTTATTAAAGAAAAATATACAACCAGAGAATGATATGGTTATCCAGGGGCAAAACGAAGTCCAGTGCAGATATCACCCTTGAAGACAATACCAGCTCTAAAGGCCTCCCATTAATATGAATGAGAAGTATAGAAAGAATAGAGATATCATACATTGACAGGATACAACAAAATTCTTGCATAGCTGGTGATGAATATGTATGAATATTAATGTCCCCATAAAAGAGAAGAGTAAAGCATGGAAATATGGATGTGAATCCTGGATTCTATACCAAAGATGTATCAAACAGCTGGAGAAATTTCACAGGCATGCTCTCTCTGTTCCCTTCTTGATAGTCATTGCCCTGTCTTCAACATAAAAATCTTGAATCATATGACATCCACCAGTTTTGAGTGCCTGATTATCAGAGCTCAAATGAGATGGGTAGGGCACATACTCAGAATAACTGCTGCATGCCTCGCTAGTTGCTCTATCATGTACTGGAATCTGGGCAGAGACATCAAGGTTGACCACACAAGCACTACAAGCATAATTGGATAGCTGCATTCCTGTCAAACAGGCATCACGTGGTCAAAATAGGGAGCGCCCTATCAAACACTGTACCTGTTAACAACAGTGTCCCCTAAGGCAGGGTTTTAGGACCAACACTCTTTACACTTTACATAAACGACCTTTGCAATCATATTATAAGCAACTGCGTTCTCTTCGCTGATGGTGTAAAATTATTCAACACCACAGACAATGCTGCTACCCTTCAAAAAAGCATTGACTATGTGTCAGAATGGTCAAACAATCGGCAACTTCAAATCTCAGCCAACAAATGCTCTGTCTTACACACTGGCAAAAAAAATCAGAACACAAAATACAAGCTGGGTGGACACGACTTCGTAGACGACCCTCACTCTGTCAAGGACCTTGGAGTACTCATCTCTAATGATCTAAGGGCCAGAGCCCACTGTAACAACATTGCCAAAAAAGGCATTAAGAGTTGTTAACCTAATCTTGCGTAGCTTCTTCTCTGGTAATAGTGTACTGCCAACTAGAGCATACAAAACATTTGCTAGACCAATTCTTGAATACAGCTCAACTGTCTGGAACCCGCACTGCATATCGGACATTAATACAATTGAGAGAGTCCAGAGATATTTCACGAGAAGATTCCTCCACTCCTCTGCTTGCAACAGAATACCTTATGCCACCAGGCTTGAAATTTTGGGCTAAGACAACTTAGAACTACGCCGCCTTCGGTCTGACCTAAGCATAGTACATAAAATTATCTGCTACAATGTCCTCCCTATCAATGACTACTTCAGCTTCAACCACAACAATACACAAGCAAATAATAGATACAAACTTAAGCTAAACCGTTCCAAACTCAATTGCAGAAAATATGATTTCAGCAACAGAGTGGTCAATGCTTGGAATGCACTACCTGACTCTGTGATTTCTTCCCCAAACCTCCAAAACTTTAACCTTAGACTGTCTACTGTTGACTTCACCCCATTCCTAAGAGGTCCTGAAGGGGCGTGTATAAGCACACCAGCATGCCTACCGTCCCTGTCCTAATATCCCCATTTATTCATATCCATTTCATGTATTCATAATCATGTTTATATTTATATCTGTTATCTAATACATGCTTGACAAATAAATAAAAACAAAACAAACAAACAAACAAACAAATGACACTGTGAAAGGACCACTGTGACATCCATTAAGAGAACTAGAATCTGCAGCTGCTGTCAGTACCTACTGGCAAACCCTGTGCTATGAAGTCTTCATTAACTTTTAAGGCATGCATTGCCAAAACCTGATAGAAAACCATGAGTGGCAACACAGAATAATACTCACAGTTGCTACAACAATAGACTTTCAGTGTCCCCATTATGCTAGACTCTGTGTTTCCAAATTGGGACTGCCGATCTATCTCTTTGTGTTCACGGATGAACTGCACAATAGTGTGTCTTATTTGAATCCAGAGGACTATCTTATATATAAAAGAGATATGAGTGAGGAGGGAGCTCCCAAAACAAAAAAATAATTCACTCCACTCCTACTCCTTTTCTAGAACTCATGTATAACCCATGTATATTGTGGATGCTCCAACACTGGTGGTTTTTAAGAAGGGATTGGACAACAATTTGTCTGAAATGGTATAGGGCTTCCTGCCTGAGCAGGGGTTGGACTAGAAGACCTCCAAGGTCCCTTCCCAGTGTGTTATTCTGTTCTGTTAACCTATAGTTAAGACAGCAATATCAACAGACTTATTTTTACCATACCAGGTTTTAGTGACCAGCACCAAAACTACCATATATCGCAAGTAAGCAAGATGAAACAGTGCATTTTCTCAGCTCATAAATGAGCATTTTACAATAGCTATTTTATGGCTGAATAGGTTGGAGACACAAGGTCTTGCAGGCTTAAGAGAAGGATGACAAAGAGGCAGCTGATCAAGTTGGATGAGTGGAGGTTTAAAGTGATGTCTTAGTCTACTTGTGGCTTGCTTCAACTTTGTCACAATGGCCACTACCTCTAAAACCACAGCCAATGTTTTTCAGTCATTCGGGATGCTTCCTGTTATGGTTTCTGCCCTTAATGTTACCACTGAAAGCTACAGGTCACAAATGCTCATTTTCATTGCTGTTTATCTCTAATCAGGATTTGTGGTGACTCACTATTCCCAATTTGTTATACGGTAACTAAGAAGCAGCAGTCCAAAAAGCAAGACTCCCACAAGTGTGCAAGGTAAAATTGAAGTAATTTGAACTTCAGGGTAGTAGTATCCATAAGGTCCATTATTAGGTTTTAAGTATCTTTCTCATTTATTTTAAAACTTTCTCCCCTTTCTTCTATGTAGCAAACTCATGTAGTATCATTAGCAAGCTTTAGCGCCACAATATTATGACTATTACAAACACCAAATTACAGTTGAGGCAGATGTAGGACAGATGTAGGCTGAGCCTGAAGGCAGGGTTAAATGCATCATCAGTTTGGAGCCCTTACACCCTCATAAGAGAGCTAAGTCCACCCCATCTCCTTTGAAGTCTGTTGACTGTTATCTGGTGCCAATTTGCTTTGACCATCATGTGCATAGGAAGCTTAAAATAAATTCAGAGTACTCTTTAAACTCTATCCTGGCTCTTAATTTCTTGACAGTTATTGAGGAAAAAAAAAATTCCCCAATAAGTCATATCCTGGTATCCTTCTAATAAGAGCCAGTTTGGTATAGTGCCCACAGCATCAGGAGATGTTTTTAATGTTGCCAATAAAACAGTCTGGATTTATCCAGGATTTGAATGCATAATTCATTACATGATATAAAAAAAGACAGGTAGGGGCCCCCAAACTACAGAATCTATTGGACAGAGATGGCAAACCTTTTTGGCATTGAGTGCATGCGTGCTCATCGGGGCCGTGCTCCAGAAAAGCCGAACTTCTGGGTTCTAGGGCGCATGTGTGTGTGGCGATCAGCTGGCTAGCGCACATGCGCAGGCTGGTTTTTGGCACTGCCACGTGAGCGAAGGGATCGCCCTCCGGAAAAGGCGAACTTCCGGGTTCGGGCGTGCATGCGCACCCGGCAATCAGTTGGCCTGCGCACATGCGCACGGTAGTTTTTGGCACTGCCGCACGCACGAAGGACAGCTGATCATTGTGTGCGCATGCATGCCAGAAACCCAGAAGACAAACAGGCAAGGCCGCACATGCCGGGTGACATGGCTTCACATGCCACTTTGGGGACGTATGCCATAGGTTCGCCATTACAGCTATAGGATGTCGATGCGGTGCTATAGCCTACTGATTTAATTTAATTTAAGTTTGGAGACTCCTTTAGATATAGAGCTTTTTCAGTGACCAATTTATAGATGACCTTGGCTGTTGCTAGACCAGACAAGCAATGTAGTGGTAAGAAACTCATCTGTATTCATCAAAGAAAATTGGCATTCATTCCCATTATTTGCCTGCTCATGTAAGTGTGACTTTTATTGAGTTGCAATTGAGGACACATCAAGCATCAACTACAATTGCATTAATATCAGATAATAGATTTTTTTATCATCAAGATCTTTTGGAAACTTGCAGTATATCTCCAAAATTTATCCAGATTTTCTCAGGGGAAAAACCCCCCACTTTTTAGACCACGTACTTGGGGGATGTCTGCCTGGCTTCCACAAATAATCCAACTCATTTCATATTGGTCCTTAGCGTAGCTTATCTTGACTTATTTGTGATCTCTGTGCATTATTTCAAAAGCTTGAATCTTCATGCCTCATTATTTTCTAGAACTAAAGAAAGAAAACAGCCTTAAAAAAACATTTCATTGGAAGAAAACTAAACAAAACCAAACAAAACCCTTAAAACTATATAGAGAGGTGATGTGTAAAATTTATATTTGCTTAACATCCCATTCTTCTGTGAGATGTGGCAGGAGATGTCTTGGAAATGAATTTTCTCTGCTTGAGCTCTTTTCCTATGGAATCGGTTACAGAGTTAAGAAAGCTATCCTCAATATTACTATTTCAAAACCTCTTAAAAACATAGTTATTTAAACAAGCATTGGGGAATTAATGGTGTTGTCATCAGATACACAGCTTGTGCATGGCATTATTTGTTAACTTTGTGAAGATTAAAATGAAATGATTGCTTTTGACTAGCTGATAGAGTCATTAGACTAATCAATACGCAATAAATAGACTGGAGAATTAATTTTGTTACATGTTTTGCTATAAGCCACTTATGATTGATTAAAATACCATAAATATCGGTAAGAAACAGCAAAAAAATAAAAAATAAAAAAAATTAAAAAAAAATCAGTACAGAGTTTTCCAAGATAAGATCCTTCAACTTCTCATTTTATGTTTAAAACCATGTTTAAATGAGCCACGGTGGCGTAGTGGTTAAGTGTAGTACTGCAGGCTACTTCTGCTGACTGCTGACTACCTGCAATTTTGCAATTCAAATATCACCAGGCTCAAGGTTGACTCAGCCTTCCATCCTTCCGAGGTGGGTAAAATGAGGACCCAGATTGTTGGGGGCAATAGGCTGACTCTGTAAACCACTTAGAGAAGGCTGTAAGTCTAAGTGCTATTGCTATTGCTAAAATAATAGTCAGCCTTTAAGAGGTTTTTGGGTGTAAAAGAGGAACAATGCAGCTTTTTCTTGGATGGATTGGAACTGCCTGTCTGGCATAAACACTCATAATTCTTTTTTTTTCTTCCATAAAATGAAATATGAAGGCAATCAGATAAATAATATGACTCTCTTCTTGCATATTGGGTGCATGATGGCACAGTGGTTAAGGATGCTGAGTTTGCCAGCTGGAGAGCTGTCAGCCTGGGTTTGAGACCTGAGTTCCATGCAACCAGGTGAGCTCCCATTACTTGCCCCAGCTCCTGCCCACCTAGCAGTTCGAAAGCATGCAAATGCAAGTAAATTAATAGATACCAATTTGGTTGGAAGGTAATAAGTGGTATCTCGCTCAATAGCAGTAACTGTGAGAGAGATCTTGGAGTGCTAGTCGACAATCACTTAAATATGAGACAGCAGTGTCCGGCAGCTGCCAAAAAATCCAAAACAGTTCTAGGTTGCATTAACAGAGGGATAGAATCAAGATCACGGGAAAGTTAATACCACTTTATAATGCCTTGGTAAGGCCACACTTGGAATACTGCATTCAGTTTTGGTCACCACGATGTAAAAAGATGTTGATTTCAGAGAAGAGCAACACAGTTGATTAGGGGACTGGAGGCTAAAACACATAAAGAATGGTTGCTGGAACTGGGCATGTTTAGTTTAATGAAAAGAAGGATTAGTGGTAACGTGATAGCAGTGTTCCAATATCTCAGGAGCTGCCACAAAGAAGAGGGAGTCAAGCTATTCTCCAAAGCACCTGAGGGCAGGACAAGAAGCAATGGGTGGAAACTAATCAAGGAGAGAAGCATCCTAGAACTAAGGAGAAATTTCCTGACAGTTAGAACAATTAAACAGTGGAACAACTTACCATTTGGCTGAAATGGTATAGGGTTTCCTGCCTAAGCAGGGGGTTGGACTAGAAGACCTCCAAGGTCCCTTCCAACTCTGTTATTCTGCTCTGCTCTATTCTATTCACCTTGGTGTTCAGTCATGTTGGCCACATTTTATTTATTTATTTATTTATTTATTTATTTATTTATTTATTTATTTATTTATTTATTTATTTATTTATTTATTATTAAATTTATAGACTGCCCTTCTCCCAAAGGACTCAGGACGGTGTACAGCCAAAGTAAAAAACATGAATACAAACATTAAAAACAATTTAAAAAGAAATATATAAATTTGGCCCCAAAGTTAAAAAACAATAACAAAATATATTAAAAACATTTAAAAAACATTAAATGACCATGGAAATAGTTTTCTGAAAATGCTGGCTTCCTCAGCCAAGAAACCATGCTCTAGAGTTGGACATGACTGAGAGGGAAACCTTTAGCTTTATCTTATATACCAGAAAATGGAGAAGGATGATGGGAGCTATCAAGTTTTCTCTACTATCATTTCTAAGATGTGATAGGGGAAGGAACTGAAAGTAGGGTTGAGTGTCCTATGAGTGCAAGGATTAGAGATATGTCAGTCACTGAATCCAATACTCCTTCCTCCAGCTCTTACTCCTTAGGCATTTTAGTACGTTGACAAGTATCAAGTGACAGTCTTCTTAAAAACTATATATTTTCATCCATTTTAATGTGCAGTGCCACTGTGGTCACCCCGAACACTGAACTCCTAAACTATATAACAGAATTGGAGTTTCTGTTAAGATTTTCTGTCAGAGACAGGATAAGTTAGGCACTTGGGTAGGGAAATTTAAAAGGTTTTCTGGATTGATCCATTCCACTCTGGGGTCTGGGTTTGCATGAAGCTAGAACACAGGTGTATCCGATGTGCTTTAATCCATTATTCTAAAAGATATAGTATAATTTATTAGTGTTGACTTTAGTGATGTTAGGACCTAGACTGTCTTCTAAGAGTCTTCAATTTATAACCTTTATCAAGTTGGGAAAAATTGTTACAGAAAAATGACAGAGAAGGTCTCATTCCATGGATAAAGTATTTATCCAGCTTTAAAAATATAGCAGTATCTATATTTCAGATTAGTTACAGATGCCTTTATATGGCATCTGAATAAAGGCATCTGTAACTAATCTAAAAAATAGATGCCACTATATTTATAAAGCTGAATAAATACTTTATCCACAGAATGAGATCTTCTCTGTCATTTTTTCTGCAGCAATTTGAAACTGTACCTTAACCTTCAAGGTGTTGAAGGTGTTGGTTACCACCTTTAAAGCGCTCCATGGCATAGGACCTGGGTATTTGCGGGACTGCCTTCTGCCTCTCACCGACCAGTACGCTCCCACAGAGAGGGACTCCTCAGGGTGCCGTCAGCCAGGCAATGTCGGCTGGTGACCCCCAGGGGGAGGGCCTTCTCTGTGGCAGCTCCTGCCCTCTGGAACGATTTGCCCCCGGAGATACGAAGGATATCGGATCTCTGGGTCTTTCGACGTGCCCTAAAAACTTTTCTTTTCCATCAAGCAGGGCTGGCGTGAAACACCCCCCCCCTTTTTAGTCTTTTTTAGTTTTTTAGCTTTTAATTTGTCAATGGATTTTAATTCGAATTGTTTTAAATTTGGGCCAAAGTATGTAATTCTTTTAATAATTTTAAATTTTGTATTGGTATGTGTTTTAGTTCTGGCTGTGCACTGCCCTGAGTCCACTAGGAGAAGGGCGTATACAAATTGAATAAAATAAATAAATAAACCTCCAAGGCTCCTGGAGATTCATAGATATTGAGGCTTGCCACCCAACTGGTGAATGCACAAGTCATTCCCAACAAAATAGGAATTCATCTGTTGATTGATCCTCCAAGGCAGTATCACTACCTTTAGTTTGCTCTCTGATTTCTGGGAAGCAGAGTGCATGAGAAATTCATCCCTCCATAGAAAAATGGAAGATGTGAGACAAGTTCCCAGTAGATATTCTTCATCCTCTTTTCCAGCAGGTATTATTTTTACTACTAACAACAAAATGCCACAAGAGTGTAGGTGAATGTGTTTGGGAATTTGACACATCAGAAGCATTCTCTATGTGTATCAGACTCTCCATGCAGGACAACGTGATATGGTACTAGGGATTGGAGATTAGTGAAAATTGTCATTCACAGACCCACCTATTCTCAGAGGAGTAATTAATGATTAAGATTTCTGAATCTGGATCCAAAGACAATTTCCATGGTCATGGGGCCAGCATGGCTACATGCCAAAGGTGCATGGAATGCTGTTACCTTCTCATCAAAGTGGTACCTATTAATATACCGTATTTTTCAGAGTATAAAGCGCATCTTTTTCCCCCCTAAAAGGGGATGAAAATTTGGGTGTGTCTTATACACTGAACGTAGCCCCGCCTACCCACTGGCTCCCACCCTTTAGCCTCTGCCTCCCAGCAATTTACCTCCTTGCAGCAAGCAGCAAGAAGAAACAGCCTATTTCAGCTTCAGCACAGCCTAATTAGCACAAGTTGATTGTCCGTTGGATCGGCCTCCCGACTCTCAGCTGTTTCAGGCTGCAGGGATTGCCATTGCCTATTGCTGCGTGGGCCTCTGCTGCTTGCTGCAAGGAGGTAAATTGCTGGGAGCTGATTTTTTTTTTCTTGTGCTAATCAAGCTATGCCGAAAACGAAAATGAAAGTAAAGCAGCCTATTTGCTGTTTGTTGCAACGAGGCAAAATTGCTGGGAGGCAGAGGCAGATTTCTTTTTCTTGTTTTCCTCACCGAAAAAGGTAGGTGCGTCTTATAATCCGGAGTTTCTTATACTCCAAAAAATATGGTACTTGCATTTACATGGTTTTGAACTGCTAGGCAGGCAGAAGCTTGGGTCAAGTAACGAGAACTCACCCCATTGCACAGCTGACAAACTCAGCTTCTCTAACTGCTGAATCATTGCACCCCTCATCGTGCCCTTCACACGAGGGGCACGATGGCTCAGCAAAACCGAGGGGCAAAGTCTAGTTGGCAGCAATAGATTACAAATTTTGTATTCAATGGGAAGTTTGCAGTGCATATCTTAAAGCCTCATTAAAATCCAAGAAGCATTTAACTCCTTTCCCTCTTAAAAGCTGTCCAAAACTATTCAAACGTATTGTTAATTACTCTGACTTAGCTTTTCCTTTTCCTTTCTAAAAGAGGCCCCAATGAAATAGCAACATATTATTTGATTACGAATATTCAACCTTGTGTGCTCTCTAAATTTGTCTCTACGTCATTTAAATGGATTAATGTGAATTGATGGATAACAGGAAATATCATGCATTTCTTCTCAGAAGTCAATCCTATTGATCTGAAACTTTCTTAGTTTTGGGGTAATTGTGCATAGGACTGTATTCTCGTTGCCCATAATATCAAAGAAATGCAGCACATTAACATCTTTGTTAATTCTTAACATCTGGTTAAGGATTTTATATTGCAGTATACAATTGCAGTATACAATTTCCAAAAAATGCTCTGAAGCACAGCAACCAAGCTAAGGTTGCAATTTTCAGGTTATTGACTTTTTTTTAAATTATTACACTAAACATCTACAGTTATGCTGTCATTCCAAACTGAGTTGTCTCATAGTGGTTTACAACACTGTCTAAATATCTTTTTTAAAAAACAACAACTGAAAAAAGATGTTTTAAACAGACCACATTAACAATAAAAGAATTATAAAAAGTTATTATTCTATGCCTACCAGAAAGACAATAAAATGGGCATCAGGAATTTCAGCTACAGCAAATTCTGGCTTCTGACTTAACTGTCAATCTAAGTTGAAAGCAGATACATGTACATCAGAGGTTGGTTTCAGCAGGTTCTGACCAGTTCTGGAGAACCGGTAGTGGAAATTTTGAGTAGTTCTGAGAACCGGTAGTAAAAATTTTGACTGGCCCCGCCCCCATCTATTCTCTGCCTCCCAAGTCCCAGCTGATTGGAAGGAAATTGCGATTTTGCAGTATCCTTCTCCTGGAGTGGGGTGGGAATGGAGATTTTACAGTATCCTTCCCTACCACGCCCACCAAGCCACGTCCACAGAACCGGTAGTAAAAAAGTTTGAAACCCACCACTGATGCACACATAGTAAAGTGTATATTAGATTTCATAACACTACCCCTATCGGATGTGTGATTTTTGAAATCTATTCAAATTTCATTCATATCTTAATTGCCTTTCATTTCTGGGACTGCTAAAAGGCCAACTCATAATTTTAAAACAAACAATAAAACCATTCTATTTCCCCTTTTCTAATAATTCTCAGTCTGATCAAAATATATCAGCAAGTATCACTTGTCAACTCTGTTACGAAATGCAGTTGAGAAGGATGTTCATTGTCTTCTTTATTTTACAATAAGGAGAAAGCATAAATAAGACTGAACCACCTTCAAAGGGACAATAAAACAATTCTTCTGTCATTTCAGCCCCTATAAATAAGGGTTTCCATGTTCCAGATACATCAAATGATTTCCCCCCCCTCCTATGGATGTGAATATGTGACAGAAGAAAAACCTTCACACAAACAACTGTCCTTGTCTACATGGAAGCTAATGCATGGAGTTGCATCATTGAAGCCTCTTCTTCTGGCACACTGATACTAAATATTAGTTGAGTTGTAGGCCTTGTCAGAAATGTGACATGGTGAGCACTCTGGATTTTAGAGTGCTTGAAAGAAACTGGGGCTCTGTTTTAAATTTAATAAACATTACCGAAGGAAAATTCGAATTTTTCCTTGATATTATCATCAAGAACTGGTATCTCACTGCTTGGCAGATTCTTTTTTTTTTTTAATTTTTAAACTTTTATTAATTTAAGAAACCACATAATACATTTATAAATGCAAGTAAAACAATTTACAGCAAGCATCATATTAATGACATCTATCTATAATATCTGAATTGTTACAATATTAATATCCTATATTCTTTAATATACAATATTTCTCTCACCTTATATAATGATATTTTATTGATATTTCGTGTCTCTTTCTTAAATTTCATTTGATGTAAAAAATTATTTTACTCTATTGATATCTTTTCTTTTGTTTAATTTTTCTCTTTCTTCTTCTCTTTTTTTTTTTCACTTCCCTCTAACCATTTATACCATTTTTGCCAGACCAGATAATATTCAGATTCTTCCTTTCCTGTGGGCATGCGCGCTGTCGCCAGCTGCTCTTCTGGTTTCCAGCACACACATGCGCGCCAGCCAGCTGGTCTTTGCGCGCACCAGAGTGTGGAAAACCTGAAGACTAGCTGGCCAGTGTGGATGTGCATGCGCATGCACACGCTGGCCATCTGGTCTTCTGGTTTCTGCTGCACATGGTCTTTGGGTTTCCGGTGCGCCGGTACACGCATGCATGCTGGCCCACTGGTCCTTGGGTTTCCGGTGCTCCAGCGTGTGCAAAGACCAGCTGACCAGCATGCATGTGTATGCCGGAAACCCAAAGACCAGGTGGTTTTGGGCGCTTTAGTGTGTATGCGCGCACGCCAGTGGTGAAATGTAAAATTTGTTACTACCAGTTCTGTGGGTGTGGCTTGGTGGGGGGGGTAATGTGATTGGGTGGGCGTGGCCAACTTTTTTTTTTAACTTTTAAACCATTTTTTCTACAACCTCTTCAGCTGAAGAGGTTGTTAAAAAATGCTTTTAAAAGCCTCTGACGATCCCAGCTGAGCCGCGTGATCATCAGAGGCTTTTTTTTTGTTTACTTTTAAAAGCATTTTTTCAGCGGAAGAGGTTGTAGAAAAAATGCTTTAATTTTTTTTTAAAAAAAGCCTCTGAAGATCACGCAGCTCAGCTGGGCATGGGGGGGGGCAGGGATGTTTGCTACCGGTTCTCCGAACCACCCGCCACTATTGCTACAGGATCGGGCGATCCAGTCTGAACCGGGAGCATTTCACCCCTGGCGCATGCACATTCTGATTTGGGCACTCGGTGCCAAAAAGGTTCACCGTCACTGTTCTATATTAACAACCTATTTTAAATACACATTGCAAGAAGCTCTTTCACTCCTCTGAAAAATAGTTATTTTCTTTCCTTTTTTTTCATACAAATAAACAATTTTCATACAAATGGTTTAATAGGTTCTGCTCCATCAATTTGTCTATTTTCTCTAGTGTTTCACATCAAAATGGCATTATTTCATATGCAATATTTTATTAATTTCTTTTTCCATTCCTTTTCTTATTGTGCCTTTATTCTGCACTCTTGGGTACTTTTGCTCTCCCTGCTGTTGGGTTCAATTTTGTATTGCGGTCTCAGCCTTCTGTTCTGCTTCTCAGATATCCTGACATCTAAGTGAATGAGAAAATTGCTCACTTCATTTGCATAAGA
Organism: Pantherophis guttatus; assembly: GCF_059756535.1. NCBI lineage: Eukaryota > Metazoa > Chordata > Lepidosauria > Squamata > Colubridae > Pantherophis > Pantherophis guttatus. The sequence continues at coordinate 74,941,854 of NC_142068.1, read as the reverse complement.
GAAAGTAAACACTACATAGCCCAAAAATCAGAAGATGGGAGTGGAGGGGCTGTTGCAGGAGAGAGCAACAAGATTACTGGTCCTGGTGATGCTAAAGGAGCTAGACTTTCAGTATTCTGTTTTAACAGCCCTCCTTTCTCCCCAACAATATCTGTCCAATTTCTTTGCAGGGCTGAAGTGCTTTTTCTGTATTTTTCCTTACATCTTGAGGCATTCAAGATTAGCACCAACCACACTTAAATGCTATAAGTGTTCAGGAAGTTGTATGCAAGAGTCCTTCCCTCTTGAGATGTGTTATAACTGCAAGGATTGTTGCATACAACTTGCTGAATAGTTACAGCATCTAAATTTGGTTGGTGTTAACTTTAATTAATATGGGAGTGGGGATTAGCCAACTGCATAATCTCAGTTTAGTTCAGGGATGGGTTCTAAATTTTTTTACTACCGGTTCTGTGGGCTTGGTTTATTTTGTGGGCATGGCTTGATGATCATGTGACAATTCTTTAGGATTTAGCAGAGATCCTGGTCTACCAGGCTTTTAACTGCTTGCAGAGCTGTACCAGTCTATCCATTTGTTTTTGCAGGCACCAGTCTACCCATTTATTTTTGCAGGCACCGGTCTACTCATTTATTTTCTTTTAACACTGATCAGCTGTAGGGCAGCCCTTTAAAACCCCGTGGCAAGAGTTTAAACAGTTTTTTTCCCTCTAGCCATCAGCTGGGACTCAGGAGGCAGCAATAGATTGGGGGTGGGGCCAAATAAAAGGTAAGAAAAATGCAGTGGGGGTAGGGGGGGGCAGAACCGGTTCGGTGACATCATATCGTCACCGCTACCGGCTTGGCGGAACCGGGCGGAACCGGAAGGAACCCACCACTGGTTTAGTTACTTTTAAAGTTCTACAGCAAATTGGTGCTTCAAGAGAGCACAGGTAGTCTTTGACATATGGCCATTTCTTTAAGGACTAAGTTTAAGACAGGGCTGAAAAATGTAACGTATAACCAGATTTTGCATTTGCAAAACACTCATAACATTCCTGTGGTCATGTGATCAACATTTGAAAGTTATTGACATGTGTTTATATTTGCAGCATCCCAAAGTCACATGATCACCCTTTGCACAGTTCCCAGGAGGCTTCTGACAAGCAAAGTCAATGGGGAAAGCCACATTCGCTTAATGACCACAGCAAAAGGGTCATAAAATTGGGCACAACTCATTTAAAAAAAACATATTGCATAGCGACGGATGTTCCGATTCCAGTTGAGGTTGTAAATCAAGAACTGCCTGTATATTGTCTCTTCTCCTCGAAGCTATATCCTGTCTTGACTACTTCGATGTACTTCAGGTGGAATTAGCTTTGAAAAGCATCTACAAATTGTAATTGATGGAAAACGTAGTAGCTAGACTACTAACTAATATAATGTAACAAAAATCACATGTCTGTAATGAAGAAATTTCATTAGTGGCTGGTTGACTATTGGAACAATTCAAGGTGTTGCTACTTGTCTTCAAAAATGAAACGATGGTTCCTAAACTGATTAAAGATCTAGTAATTATTTCCAAAACAATTAATAGGTAATAATTGACTGCCCTCCCCTTGTACATTAAAAAATCATGAGAAAAAGGACTACTGTTTTGCAATCTTCACTCATATGGAGTTGGTTATTTTTGGCCTATATATAGGTTTTTTATTTGAAATTAGCTTTCTCAGTGGAATCCTTATGTTGAAACTTCAGCTGTTTTCCTAATAAAACTTTTGGTTTAGATCTTTGAGATTCACTTTTTGATTAACATTTCCAATTCTCATGGTTACCAGAGACGTCTGTCAAAAGCCCTAAATGGCTAAAGGTCTATTATGCCATAAAATTGTATGGTCATTTAGATCTGAAGAAGAGATCCCCTTTTCAATATACCTCTGCTGTTCAAACAACAAATATTTTATTTCTTATATCTTGCAAGCTGCCTCAAGTGTTTATATAAAAGAGCCGAGGTGGCGCAGTGGTTAGGGTGCAGTACTGCAACTACTTCAGCTGACTGCTAGTTCAGCAGATCAGCGGATCATATCTCACCGGCTCAAGGTTGACTCAGCCTTCCATCCTTCCCAGGTGGGTAAAATGAGGACCCAGATTGTTGGGGGCAATATGCTATTTAGTATACTGTCTTTGGTGTAAGCCGCCCAGAGTCCTCGGAGAGTGGGTGGCATAGAAATATGAATAATAAAATAAATAAATAAAATATATATGAGGAGAAAGTTAAAGTGCACATCTAATAAATAGTAAAAAAACTTCATTTTTTCTTTTGTACTCATATGGGAATATACAGAGACATACAACATATACACATACCATAAGGGGAAATAGCATATCTTAATAATAACCAGGTGAACTCCGCATCCAAAAATGAAGGGCATAAAATTATGTTCAAGATGCCACTGCATTCCAAATTTGAAGCAAAGACTACAAATATGGCTTATTTTTAACAGTTCTAACTTCTAACATTGGAAGACAGCTGTGATTTTCTTTAAATTTATGCTTCTGGGTTTAAGTTCTTAACACATGTAGTATTTTGTGTGTGTGTGTGTGTGTGTGTGTGTGTGTGTGTGTGTGAGAGAGAGAGAGAGAGAGAGAGAGAGAGAGAGAGAGAGAGAGAGAGAGAGAGTCAATGAGAAGGAGGAAAAGGAGGATATGGGAGGGGACATACTTTCACAACAAACCTATAAACATAAAATAAAACATTACCCTAATTAGCTATACAAGCAAAGCCAAAACACCAACAACTTTTGAATGAGTGACTAAAAATTTTGAATGTTTGAAATCAGAACAGTAAGGCAGATGTTCACAGCTAAGTAATCTTCTTGAATTCTCTTTTAAAATAGAGAAAGCATCTGAAATTGGAGATGTGAGTAAAGTAGGTATTACTCTTGAAGTCAATCAGAGAATGCCAATGGTGTTTATTCAATGATCTTACAGGTGTAAAAATGGCTAGTCAAGCTCATCTTAAAAACCCAAATGCCTTCTGATTAGAGTGTTTTTTAAATAGTCTTTTGAATTTAAACAGATTAATATTTATAGGCAATTTGTTCGTGTCTTTGGGGTTTATAGCATTCATTTATAACTATAACAATGATAATGAAGCAAAAGAGTATATTCAAAAAGGTATTTCTTTCTTTCAAGTCATTTGGCTGGCTGCTGTAGTCATACAATATACATTCCATCCTGCATGCAAGATAGATATATATATATATATATATATATATATATATATATATATATATATAGATATAGATATATATATATATATATATATATATATATATATATATATATATATATATATATATATATATAGATATAGAGAGAGAGAGAGAGAGAGAGAGAGAGAGAGAGAGAGAGAGAGAGAGAGAGAGAGAGAGAATGAGAATTAGCTGATTCTTTGCATGAGAAAGGATTTTCTAAACAGCCATTTTGATATTCTTCTGGCCAATTTATTTCTGACACTGAATTCTCCTTAACTTGATGGTCTCCAGATATAATGAGATGAGAGCTCTCAGAATTTGCACTTAGATTTAATCTATATATATGAAGGATGTGAGAACATCCTCCACATAGTTTGAGATATGTATTTCCAATATTCTTAATATTTTATAATAGCTGAAAGAGAAGAAAGCTTCAACATTAATATAAATCTTGTTACTGTTTCTCCATTTTGATGACTAAAAAAAACAGAAGCCAGTAAGGCTGGGCAAAAATTCGGCTATTCAGTCGGTAATCATTTGAATTTTCAAAAGAAATTGACTTTCTGAATTGAATGAGAAAATCAAATTGAATTGTCAAATCTGATTGGATCTCTCTAAATTGATTGGGACACTTCTGCACATATACAGAAATGGCCTTTTTGGAATCACTTCAGAAATCCAAACCAGCTCAGTCCAATTGATCAGTTAATTGAATATCCAAATCAAATTTGCAGAATTTTCTGAATCAATGCAGAGCATCCAATTGAACTAATTTTCCAAGTGAAATTAATAATTGAAATCAAATAGTACCTGATATACATAGATTAAGAAAGTAAAGTGTTTGTCCTTTTAATTTGCTCCTATTACATGCAGTTTTACAAACTGAACCATAAGAATAATTAATTTTACTCAGTCTTTTAAATAACTGGCAATAGAAAATACAGTATCTGGAATATCATGTCCAATATTTCATGCACCAGATAACTGACTAGTTTTAACTTATGAAGTGTGGAAAGGTGTAGCTAAATTTGACTGAAGCTAATTTCTTTTGCTCTGTATACTGCCATTTTTTAAGGATCTCATAAATGTTTTGGGTATTGAACTGAGTTACTATTGTCATATGTCCTTTGACTGTAAGAGCTCTTTTCATTAAATGTGATAAATACTAAGAATAGAAAGAAAAGAAGAAAGTTCTTTAAAAACACTACAGGATAAAAACATTTTTATTCTCTGAAGAACTGTATTCTTTTCTAAAGTTTTTAAAGTTAGGAAAAAGAAATCTTTGTTATTTACACATGTACATACACACACATTCTGCCAATATGCATTTTGCATTGTATGTATACGTGTACATGCATGTTTGTTTTGCCCCCATCTTGACAGGAAGCAAACTATTTCAACCTCTTATTCAAGTTGGAGAAAATTTTAGTAAATGTTGAATGGGGTAAAGTTTCTTGCTTTGACCTTAGTTGTGAAATGGATGAGGATAATTCCTATTGGGATCCGATCTGAGTTGGTCACTGAAACCAAAGATTTATTCTTCCAGGCTTTTGGTCTCTTGCTGGAACACATCATCAGGAAACCTTTCTCTCTCAAGAATATACCTGTTATGTCAGATAATAATCTAAAATAGTGCCACTGAACTACACTGTCTATACTGGAAGGATGGTTTTGTGTTTATACTTTCCCTCCATTTTGTCTAAGGGACTGAAGGGGGAGTGGCTTAGCCACTCTATAAATATGACCCCCTTTACTCACATACAAAGGGAAGAAAGGAAAGGAGAGACAGAAAGAGAGAAGAAGGGATTATGCTCTAGCCACATTTACCTAAGAAATAAATCAGGACCAAGAGACAATGTTCTGTGATTTAAAATGTAAATAGTTGATTGATTTTAAATAAACAAAGTTTTTCTTGATAAAAGAAATCTGGCTTAATTGTAGCTGCTGGGACATTCCAAGATCTTATTGACCTCTACAACATAAACTAAAAACTTTTATAACGTGTTATGCCAGTGGTGGATTGCTACAGGTTCGTCCCAGTTCGGGCGAACCTGTAGTAGCGGCAGAGGGAGGCTCCGCCCACCTGCCCAGGCATCATCATGGACGTTCTGCGCATGCGCAGAAGTGTGGTGCACAGAGCGCTCCCGATTCCGAACCGGTAGTGAAGGTAAGTGGAACCCACTACTGTGTTATGCATTGTATTTATATAACTAGCTGATAACCTGGCGTTGCCCGGGTATTTATTTATCCCAATTCTGTATTAGACAGGAAGAGCAACTTCAGCCTGGGCCCTGATTTTGGCGAGAATTAAATTAGTTAAAAATGTTTTCCATGTGTCCCCAGAAGTGTCAAATAAAATGATGCCACCTTTTTTTTTTGCTAGCTGATCCATGATCATTTGGTATGCTTTCTTCTGATCTTGATTTAGAAGTGGCTTCTTATTCGTGATATATGCATAAACTGCTCGACGTTGTAGTTCTTTTCTCATATGTAATCCGTGTGAAGTACGTCATGTTGGTCTCGTAGTAGTGCAGACAGGATGAGTTGCAGTGATGTTTTATTGATAATGGCCATACATTTGTCCTCAAGAATAATCAAAGCCGTATTGAAAATACAGACCATCCGGGCCAAATGTAATTTCTAATGTTGGATTTTCCCCCTTATCAGAGGGAGCCCCCTTGTAGAGTACCGTGAAGTCATTATCATGGCAACTCCACTATGTTGCACTGTAGAAGCCATTTTAAGGCAGTACAGTAGAGGCCATTTTAAGGCACAACAGGCAGAACACACACCCAGAAGGGTGTTAGGGGTGTCTTACCCCCACAGTATTTGTTTCCAGAGAGTAAGTCATCTGTGTACCAAGTTTGGTTGAAATTGCTCGGGTTGTTCCAGAGTTATGCTGGAACATACACACACAGAGCCATTAATATATATATATAGATTTCTGGTTGTGTGTAGCTTTTAGTTATTATTTAAGTTATTCATGGCTGGCTATTAAGTTGTTAATTGTTGTTTCCTTGTGCCACCATGCTCTCAGCTCCTAAGTACTTGATGGTAAATCAGCACTCCTGTTGACTGACAAGGCACCCATTTCCTAGGCTTCTCTGGCTATTTTTATCCCTGCTTGGCCAACAAACCTAGGACTAGTGAACTTGAATGCATGTCCTTGTTCATTGCAATGTGAGGCTACCAATGAATTTGGCTCTCCTCATCTAACCGCTCGCTCATATTCTCGCAATCGGGTGGTTAGCTTCCTTCCTATTTCTCCTGCATTGTAGCAGGGGCAATCCATGCAGGGAATCTGATAAATTACTTTCAAAGATCCTCCTATTTCCAAACAAACTTTGACTGTCCTCGTATGGTAGCCTCTGGGCAGTGGGTGATGCCCACTTGCGGAACTTGGAATTTTCATTCTACTGCTCCTGAAATGTTTTTAATATAAGATAGGGCTGTGAGGGCAAACCTATGGCAGGTGTGCCCAAAGTGGCACATGGAGCCATGTTGCCTGGCATGCACAGCATCATCCTTTCCTCTTCTAGATTTCTGGTGCGCATGCACATGCGATGATCAGCTGGCCTTTGTGCCAGAAACCGGAAGCTGCTCTTCCATTTTCCGGCAGGAGCATGCATGCCAGCCAGCTGATCGGCCCATGCGTATGCATGGCAGTAACCAGAAGACTTGCTGGCCAGCGTGCATGCACGTGCCAGAAACCGGAAGTTCCTTTTTTGGGTTCACACATCTGCCCTGGGCAACTCATCTTCCTGGTTGCAACCCTGACAACTGCGCATGTGCAAAGTGCTCCCTTTTTGGCACTCGGTGCCAAAAATGTTCGCCATCACTGTGATAGGGTGTTCCATATAGACAGTCTTCTACCAACTTTCTTCCTTTCTCTTCCCAACATATTGTGCAGGCATCTTGCGATAAATGCTTGTGGGTATCCATTCTGACTAAACTGTTTACTTAGGAACCTGTTCTCCGGATGTTTTGCTTGCTGGGTACTACACTGTGTTCTCACCCAGTGGTATAGGGCCCTGATGCAACACTTTTTATGTGTCAGTGGATTGGTTACTGTTGAAGCTCAGAATGCATGGAGTATGCACTAGCCTTGCATGGTAGAATGCATGGTAGCCTTGCACTATATCATGGTTTCTAATCTTCCATTTTCCCATCTGTTAAGCACATTTAAAAATGGCAATTGTTTAGCTGTTTCTTCCTCCCCTGTGAATTGTATGTCTGGGAAAATGGAATTAAGTAAGTAGGGTATGAAAATATTCCTGTCCAGTTCTTTTAATGACAACAAATATGTCCTCCACGTAGCAGCACCAAAATTTATGTAGGTAGTTTTGAAATGCACGGTGTTCCAGTTCACATAGGACTATTTCTGCAATGCCTCCTAATATCGGGGATCCCATGGGAGTGTCCTTTATTTGTTCATACATTTCCCTTTTAAACATGAAGAAGGTTTGTTGACAGCACTGGAGTAGATTCATGATTTGTGTCTTGGTTAAGTTGTTTTGATCTGTGTTTCACTATCACAATCACAATCTTAGTTTCTAGTTTGCAGCCTCTCGAACCCGACTCATGTAATAGGAACATAAGAACACAAGAAAGTTTTGTGTGATGAAACAAAAAAACCCTCCCTTGTGAAACATTCTACATATATGGCCAACTAGAGGCTTCCAAGAAAATTATAAATAAGGAGCAATGGCCCTCTTCTATTTTTGTTCCTTATCAACTGGTGTTTAAAATTAACAGCCTGTCATAAAGACTAATGTACATTAATATTCCTTTCCTCTATGAATTTGACTAGTTTCTTTTTTTAAACTACTAAAACTACCTAATTAAATCACCTTTGCTTGATGAGAGTGAATTCCAGTTTAACTATGTTTGCATAGATGAGTACTTTTATGACTTACAGAATTTCATTAATCTACAAATAGTTAAGAATTCTAACATGGTGCAGGAATGAAGGAATTATCACTGTCTTATTTTTACACTTTAAATGACATTATAAACCATACCTCTCTGCAAAATCTCCAGGTGACTGTTTTTGTTTGCGTAAAATGGCATGAACATGCATGGGGATGAAACTGGAGTTTGGTTGCATTTATGATATACTGGTAATGAAAGTAATGAAACTCACCACTATTGTCCTCATCATTAGAAGGACATGCTGTTGGTAGTAGAGATGTAAGCAGTATAATTTTTTTCTTTCTCTTACAAAAAAAATAAAATAATACATTAAATGATTGACCAAAGCCATAATGGGTAACAGAGATCAAATCTATAGATTCAACTGGTGCTGATCATAGCATAAGACAGACTGAAACTTGATAGTAATAAAATTGATAGATTGATTGAATTAATACATGAAATGAATGAAAGAGTGTGTTTGCAAAATGAAGTCATAGAATGTAAAAATTCTAAAATTTTAGGATGCCTAGAATTACTTGGCACAGCCCTAATGGAGTCGATGGTCTTTCTTTCCTAGGGACCTCAGTGGGACAGGTATGACAGAAGGTGGCCTTACCTAGTGGAATACAGTTAATGAATCCATGGGGGTGGTAAAAATGTAGACTTAATTATGGAGGATAGGGCTAAAATGTGTGTCAGAAAGTATGAACTGGGGTCAACTAGATTGTTGTTAGGAAGTATGAGGGTCAAAAACCACAGGTTGAAAATAGCTGAATGTTACCCTCTAATGAAAGGTTGTAATTAAAGAACTAGGGATGACTTTGAGGAACAAATTGCAACCTTCTAGATGAATGTGATCTGGGGTGTGTGTGGAGTAATTTTGTTGGGTGGCATGAGGGAGTAAGTGAAAACGGGATGAGAAAGAACAGAAAAAAATTGTGTGAGAATTGTGATGGTTTAGTGAGCATCTGCTTCCAAAAAAAACTGCTTTAGAAAAAAAAGGCTGTCTTGGATATATCATTTAAGCATTAATTATATGAGAAAAACAGAAAAGGACTGGATGAAAAAACTTGATTGATTTTGTTTATGATAAATATTTGAGAGAATTAGTAAAAGCTACAAGGTTAATAAGATGTTCTTAATATGTTATAAGCCTCTTTTTTTTGACTTATAGTGATATTTTTACCTATTTATTTATAGGCCTGGAGGAAAACAAGTTTCAGAAGGAGATTGCTGACAATATTCTTCTTGTGTAAACATTTATAAACATCTACTTTTTTTTGTCTCTTGCTATGAATTAATAAAATAAGTATGCCATTACTGATCTTATAGGCAGTTCCATTGCACAGGACTCTGAAGTGCACTTCCTCAAAAGATATAAATTGGGTTAACACAGTACAAAAAAGTGAGTTAAATAATTAAATAAATATTGATATAAAATATAACACCAGGAGAATCCATTCCCCCACCCACCCACACCCAAAAAAGCACAGTGAGAAGGAATCACATCACAGCTTCCAAGTCCTCCTGTGGGAGAACCACATCTTACAGCTCATGATCTGTATGGATATTTGGAGAAATGCTGTTCCATAGGATGAAGACAAGGCTTTCTATGGTCATCCCTGAAGATGCTAATCTTGAGCATAGGTATAGGAAGGGATCCCAGCCCAGAGGTGGGCTTCTGGGATTTTGCAGGGGTTTGGGAGAACCTCTAGCTAAGATTCTGTGCAGTTTGAAGAACCCCCAAATCCCACTCCTGTCTGGCCCCACCCTGCCCATCCTGTCCCCACATGGCCCATTTTGGATGCAGATAAGCGCAGTGTGTGCATGGAGGCTCAGGGGTGGGGGCGAAAAACGGGCCTACCGGAAGTTTGGGTCCATTTCCAGCCTTCCGGAGCCTGGAAAGGCCATTTTCGCCCTCCCGGAGGCTCAAGAAAAGCCTCTGGAGCCTGGGGAGGGCAAAAACACCCCCTGCCATGGTGCAGGAGGCCAACTAAGCCATGTTCACCATGGTCACGCCCAACCAGCAACCGGGCAGAGAACCCCTTGCTAAAATTTTTGAAGCCCACCCCTGTCCCACCCTAACATATATTATTGGGCAGGTAGATACAGGAATTGAGGATTCCCAGAGCTAACCCAGGTGGTCCTAGTGGTAAGAGAGGGCATATGGGAAATTAAAAAAATGAAAGTGAAAGCAGCCAGTGAAAGTAGAATGGCTTCAGGAAAAAGTCCTGCATAAAAAAGTATTTGAATCTCCCCAAAACAGAGTGTGAATTGGACATAAGGAACATGGATTTAGAAACTACTCAGAACAGAGTGAAAATAATTATATTGCAGAAGACAACAGGTTGTTGATGAGGAACAGTGCATTTAAGAGAAGGATTGTTGCCAAAAAAAAAAAGGAAAAGAAAAAGGAGAAGTCAAAATGCTATATTGTGTGAATTGAGAGAAAAAAAAAGTGTGATAAAGAACATAAAGTGATAAAGGATATGTCTAAATTGACTTTTACTGCCTGGAGTATGACAGTCAGAGACACAGCTTCAAGGCATAGAAAATATGTTAAACAGCACTTACAACTATACTAAAATGGACCTACTGCTTAGTAACATTCAAATTGAAAAGAAAATGTTTTAAGATTTAAAATCAAAGGTACTAATCTTCCCTTTGGGATATCTTTTGCAGTATTTAACCATCAGATATGAAATGTTTCCTAATAAATATATTGCATGCTCAATGAGCAGACATTTAAATCATTTGCAATCATTTATTTAGAGGGATTCACGGAGGTGTAATCCTCAGAATTATATTTGCATCTTTGCTTATTCAAGCAGTTTCAGAATGGCAGAAGACAGATGGCAGCAGAATCGGATCAGCTAACAGATAAGCAGATATTTGTTTCAATATAAGTAGCCCAATTCTAAGCAAATGTATATAAATTGGGAACTTGGGCCAATCTTTTTTTTTTAAAAAAAAAAACACCTCTCAAGGATCTTTGATCTGAAGGTTCATGAGTTGTTCTGCCTTGGGGTTATCCCAGGGGTGAAATCCAGCAGGTTCTGACAGGTTCTGGAGAACCGGTAGAGGAAATTTTGAGTAGTTTGAAGAACCGGCAACTACCACCTCTAGGTGGCCCCAGAGTGGGGTGGGAATGGAGATTTTGCAATATCCTTCCCCAGGAGTGGGGAGGGAATGGGGATTTTGCAGTATCCTTCCCCTGGAATGGGGTGGGAATGGAGATTTTGCAGTATTCTTCCCCTGCCACGCCCAAGCCACACCTACCAAGCCACACCACGCCCATCAAGCCATGCCCACAGAACCGATAGTAAAAAAAAATTGGATTTCACCACTGGGTTATCCCAAGTAAAAAATAAAAGTTAGAAAGGAAAAACTGGTTTCCTCACACAAAGAAAGACCTTGAGTGGTTTAGGCCAGCAAATAAGCTTACTTCTAGCCAGAGATCACCAGTTGGAAAATGTGTGGAATGTACCCACCTTTTAATTTATTTATTTAGAAAGTCCTCCAGTACCTGCTATTCTTTTCAGCTCCTCAATGTAAATCTCCCTTGTTTTTAATTGTAGGAATAGGGATGAAAAGTGCTTGTTCTAGGAAACATGGTGGTTTGAGACTGTGCTCATCTCAACACTGGAGTGATTTCCTTTGAATTAAAAAAAAAAGCTAATTTTCAAGTATCTTCATTTTAAAAAAATCCACCAAACTTTATTGCAATAACTGACCTTTTGTGCAAAACGTGTTGTAGGTTTAACTGGATGAACAAGCAGGCCTGGTGAGCATTCTCACAAATATGGACAAGAAAACCCTTTCTACAATTTATCCCATCTGGTATTTCAGCAGCCCCAACTCCAGAGACAGGAAGAGTAAATAGGAATAAGTTGTGAAAGAAACTTTCCTTGTAATCAGGGTCTCTGCTCCAGGAGTTACAGAATGTGAAAGCCTGTGTGTTAAGAGGGTAATAAGTTAGGCATCTTGCTCCAGTATCAGCACCCGCTGTCCATCAGGATCTCTTTCTGAGCTCCACTGTCAACAGTGTTTCCCAAACGTCCTGTTTTGGGAATTTTAACTCCTCTGCCTTGGGAGCAGGGGTGGGATTCTACCGGTTTGGACTGGTTCATGTGAACCAGTAGCTCCGATGATCATCTGGGAGAGAACCGGTTCGCTCCGACAATCAGGTTGGCCCACCCACCCACCTCTGTGCTTTACTTACTTTTATCTTCTCAGCTGATTCGCATGTCAGAGCAGATTGCCATGCCTCAGCTGTGTTACTCCCCAGCAGTAATGTGGAAGGTAAGTTTTCATAAAACTGTGCATGCACGCAAAGCACGCGATCACCGAACCAGTTGTTAAACCGGCAGGATCCCACCACTGCTTGGGACGAGACTCAGGGATGGTTCTGGAATTCATGTTTCCATGCCAATCATTTGGGTCAGTGGTGAAATTCAATTTTTTTTACTACCGGTTCTGTAAGCGTGGCTAGTTCATTAATCTTCAAATGATAAACAAAACATATGTAGACAAGGGGGCATTAAAGCAAGTAGATAACATTTTTAGCCTTTTAAAAATGTCTTTTCTCTCTCCAATGTCCCTTCCCCCCACTTTCCATTTTGGAATGGATCATTTATTTATTTATTTATTATTTATTTTGCTGAGTACGTATTAGATAATATATATAAGTATAAGCATGAATCGAATACATAAAATGAATACAAATAAATGGGGACAGTAGGACAGGGACAGTAGCAGTGGTGGGTTCCTCCTGGTTCAATCCGGTTCGGCCGAGCCGGTAGCGGTGACGGTATAACGTCACCAAACCGGTTCTCCCCCCCCGCCCTCCCCCCCACCCACGTTATTCTTACTTTTTATTTGGTCCCACCCCCAATCTATTGCTGCCTCCTGAGTCCCAGCTGATGACTAGAGGGAAAAAAACTGTTTAAACTCTTGCCGCGGGGCTTCAAAGGGCCGTCCTACAGCTGATCAGTGTTAAAAGCAAACAAATGAGTCAGATCGTAAGTGCAAGGACTGGTTGTAAGTGCGAGGACCTTCCAGAAATGACTCTGACCAGCTAGCCACACCCACCTAGTCACATGACCTCCAAGCCACACCCACACCCACAAAATAAGCCACGTGCACAGAACCAGTAGTAAAAAAATTTAGAAGCCACCCCTGGACAGTAGGCACGCTGGTGCTCTTATGTACGCCCCTTACAGACCTCTTAGGAAAGGGGTGAGGTCAATAGTAGCCAGTCTAAGGTTAAAATGATAGAAATAAAAGGCTATCAGAATAACAGACTTGGAAATGGCCTTGGAGGTTTTCACGTCCAACCACCTGCTCAGGCAGGAAACCCTATACCGTTTCAGACAAATGGGTGTCCAAGCTCTTCTTTAAAACTTCCAGGTTGGAGTACTCACAACTTCTGGAGGCAAGTCATTCCACTGATTAATTGTTCTAATTGTCAAGAAATTTCTCCTTAGTTCTAAGTCCTGGATTAGTTTTCATCCATTGCTTCTTGTCCTGCCTTCAGGTGCTTTGAGAATAGGTTGAGCCCCTTCTCCATTGTGGCAAGCCCTTAAGTACTGGAATAGTACTATATTTATGCAATAATCCTATGCAACTGTTCAGATTCTTCATTAGAATCTGGTTGCAAATTGCATGTGTTTACATGCACAGAATGTCTCATATTTTCTCTTTATATTGTATAAAATAGTTCCACATCCTGGACATAAATTGTTTCAACTTCTACCCTCAAAATGACACTATAGAGCACTGTGCACCAGAACAACTAGATGCAAGGACAGTTTTTTCTCCGAATGCCATCACTCTGCTTAACAACTAATTCCCACAACACTGTCAAATAATTTACTAAGACTGTATTATTCTTCTCTTCCTTACTAGTATCTATCTCTTCCTACTTATTACTATAACCATGTTGCTTGTATCTTTCAATTATATTGTTTTTATTTGTTTCCTAGTACGATTTGATAGCTTTTTAGTAACCTTGACTATCACTAAGTGTTGTATCTTTTTATTCTCGATGAATCAAGACCGAGTGGCTGTGGTTTCCGACGTCCCGATATAGGCAGTTGACGCCATCACTGACTATTGGGGGCGAATCATTGGCCCCCACGGAGAGGGCTCGCAACTTGGGCGTCCTCCTGGATTCACGGCTGTCTTTAGAAGAGCACTTGACGGCCGTGACCGGGAGGATTTTTCATCAGGTTCGCCTGATTCGCCAGTTGCGTCCCTTTCTGGATCGGGACTCGTTACGCACGGTCACTCATGCCCTCGTCACCTCCCGCCTGGACTATTGTAATGCTCTCTACATGGGGCTCCCCTTGAGGAGCACCCAGAGGCTCCAACTGGCGCAGAGTGCGGCCGCGCGGGTGGTAATGGGAGCGACGTGGCGCTCCCATGTGACACCTCTCCTGCGCGAGCTGCACTGGCTCCCGGTGGTCTTCCGGGTGCGCTTCAAGGTTTTGGTTACCACCTTTAAAGCGCTCCATGGCTTAGGACCTGGTTATTTACGGGACCGCCTACTACCACCAATAGCCTCCCACCGGCCAGTACGCTCTCATAGAGAGGGACTCCTCCGGGTGCCGTCAGCCAAACAATGTCGGCTGGCGACCCCTAGGGGGAGAGCCTTCTCTGTGGGGGCACCTACCGTCTGGAATGAGCTCCCCCTGGAGATACGGAGGATCCCGGATCTGCGCACCTTCCGCCGCGCTGTGAAGACCTTTTTATTCCAGCAGGCGGGCTTGGCCTAATCTCTTCCCTTTTAAATATGTAAATTTTAATCTGTTTTTAAATTATTGGGGTGTTTTAATCTGTCTGGGCCAAAATAATTTAATTTGATTTTATCTGGTTTTTAAATTTTTTATGTCTATGTTATTTTATTGTTTGGCTGTTCACCGCCCTGAGTCCTTCGGGAGTAGGGCGGTATACAAATCGAATAAATAAATAAATAAATAAATAATGTATTCTATTCTCCTTATGTACACTGAGAACATATACACCAAAGACAGATTCCTTGTGTGTCCAATCACATTTGGCCAATAAAGAATTCTATTCTATTCTATTCTATTCTATTCTATTCTATTCTATTCTATTCTATTCTATTCTATTCTATTCTATTCTATTCCATTCCATTCCATTCCATTCCATCCCATCCCATCCCATCCCATCCCATCCCATCCCATCCCATCCCATCTTACCTTATCCTATCCTATACAAATGTGAGTGTTAGAACCCATAAATCATGGCAAACTCCCAAACTGCTTTAAGTGACCTGTATTCTATGTTTCTTGGCTGGATCACAGTGTTAAAAGAAAGAAAGAAAGGGGGGCGTGGTTATGGCCGTGGTGGTGTGAGGACGTGGTGGTGTCTTTTGGAAGAAGAAGCGAGGAAATATAATCTGGTTATTCGTGGAATTCAAGAAGAAAAAGTGGACAATTTGAAACAACGAGTTTTAAAATGGCTCAATGACTTGGATACACAAATCACATTTACAGCAACAAATCTGGCAAGTGTTTTTAGAATTGGGTTTAAAAGACAAAACGGCTTAAATAGAAATGTACTTGTCAGATTTGCAAATCTTAGTGACAAATTGGAAGTGATGGTGAAAGTGAGAGAGATGGGTGAAGCTTTGAAATTTGAGGAGAAAATTATTCAAGTCTTTCCGGATATATCAAGAGAAGAAAGGGCGTGGAGATTTTTTTTGAAACCAATCACAAAGGTTCTGAGAGACAATGGAATTAAATATAACTGGAGACCGCCACAGCAACTAAATTTTTTTTATAAAGGAAGAATGCAAATAATTACTTTGGAAACAGATGCAGTGTTATACTTACACGAACTTGGATTGATTGTAAAGTATGAGGACGTAACAGAGATAAAAGATCAAATGCTCAAGATGGGTGGAACATATGCAAAAACATCAACACCAGAAGAAAAAGGGGCTGCTGGAGGACAAGATCCTAAAGGACTAAAGCGGAAGGAAATCTCACCTGCGATGGTTGAACAAAAGAAAAGTCGTGATGATATAATGGGAGATGGAGCGGATAAGAAATTCAAGGATCTTGAAAAAGAATTGCAGGAAGCTGAGTGCGGGGAGAAATTACCACCCTTTTCTCTGAGAGATGAATTTAAGTAGACTACCCGAAAGAAGTGACCCGACCATTGGCACGTCCCCTCTCCCCCACTCTCTTTATAGAGGCGGAAACCAATTGAGGATGTGGGGGACGAATATTGTTTGTTATTCAATGTTTGATGTTTTTTTTGTCCTTTTTTGGTTTTTTTTATTGTTTTTTTTCTTCTATGTTGAATGTTGTTTGGAATGTGGGAGATTGGTGCTGGGATCTGGGCACAGAAAGGAAGAGGAGGGGAAAGGATTAAAAAAGTTACAGTTTAAATGGGTTTAATAAAAATAATGACATGGAATGTGAAGGGTACAGGGAATCAGATCAAGAGAAGACGATTGGAACCTAAAATTAAAAGAGATTTACCAGATATATTATTTTTGCAAGAAACCCATCAGAAATCTGAAGACTCAAATAAAATGTATATAAAGGGTATGCAAATTTATGAAAAATCTTTTGGAACTTCAAAAGCTAGAGGAGTTGCTATATTGATATCAGATAGGGTATATTTTGAAAAAGAACAAGTAATTGTGGATGAAGAAGGAAGATATTTAATAATTGTGGGAAATATTAACGAGGAAAAAGTGACACTGGTTAATTTATATTTACCAAATGAGAAGCAAAAAGAATTTCTTGAAAAAATAACTAAAATTTTGGAAATCGAAAGTGTAGGGAAAGTAATTGTGGCTGGGGATTTTAATTTAATTAGAGATAAAATAGATAGTACTAACCCCACTCGTTGTGGAGGAGCAAATAAAATGGGGACCTTAAATAAATGGATGTTTCAAAACGGCGTGGTGGATGTCTGGAGAGAAGTGAAAGGAACTGAAAGAGTGTACACTTTTTACTCTAAGATACATAATACATATTCAAGAATTGAATATATCTTAGTTTCTAAAGATTTGTTGAATAATGTGGATAAGATAGATGTGGGAATTTTTAAGGATTCTGATCATGCAGAAGTTACGATGGAAATAGATTTTAATTTTGAGAAAAAAGGAAGTTGTTGGAGATATGATGAAAAACTGTATAAAAATGAGGAGGATAAAAAATGGATACTTAAAAAATGGGAAGAATGTTGGAGATTGAATGATAATGGAGAGGTTAAATTTGAAATTGTTTGGGATGCGATGAAAGCAGTGTTTAGAGGGGAAAGTATCAAGTTATCAAGCAGAAAATATAAAAATTATAAAAATAAAATTGAAAAAGATAAAAGCCAGATTAAAGAATTGGAAAATCAATTTTTGCTTACTAAAGAAAATTTTTTTTTGGAGGAATTAAATTTGCTAAAAAATAAATTGATAGAAGAAGATATAGAATTGGTAAAAAAGAATATGAGATATTTAAATAGGAATTTTTTTGAATTTAGCAATAAAAACTCTAAGTTATTGGCAAGGATGGCGAAAAATAAAAGAGAGAAGAGAGAAATTGGAGCCTTGATAGATGATAAGGGTATAAGACGCTATAAAAAATTAGAAAAATGTGAAGTGGTCAGGAACTTTTTTCAAATTTATATTCGAAAAAATTAATTGATCGGGGAAAACTGAGAAGCTATTTAGAAAAACATGTTGTGAAAATTGACCAAACATATAAAGATTTAATGGAAGAAGATATAACACAAGACGAGATTAATGGAGTAATACAAAAAATAAAATTAGGGAAAGCTCCAGGTGAAGATGGATTACCTGCTGAGTTTTATAAAGAATTTAAGGAAATAATAATACCAAAATTGCAAAAACTATTTAACGGAATTTTACATGGTGGAGAAGTTCCGTTGTCATGGAACAGAACGGTGATATCTATAATCCCTAAACCAGATAAAGACTTAGAAAGGATTGAGTCCTATCGGCCCATCTCTTTAATTAATCAAGATGCAAAGATATTTACTGCCATTATAAATAAAAGATTAAGTAGATTTATAGATAGATATATAAGTTATAACCAAGTAGGTTTTGTGAAGGGTAGATACATGAGTGATATTGTCAGAAGAGTATTAAATATTATAGATGTTGCTGAATATAATGCTGATAAAATAGGTATAATATCATTAGATATTTTCAAAGCTTTTGACTCTGTACAATGGGAAACTATTAAAACAATTGTTGAGGTACTAGGTTTTGGTAATAAGTTTATATATGTTATTTCAAAACTGTATCAAAAAAGTAGTGCAAGAGTGAAGGTGAATGGAAGGCTGACAGAAGAGATAAGATTGGAAGCGGGTACAAGACAAGGATGTCCCCTGTCTCCAACATTATTTTTATTAGTTATGGAAATTTTGACTAAAATGATAGAAACAGATGAAGAATTGGAAGGGTATAAGGGATATAAGATAAATCTGTATGCGGATGATACTTTGATTATTTTGAAAGATATAGAGAAAGATTTGAAAAGGATACATAAGCATTTGGAAAAATTTGAGGAAATGACAGGTTTGAAAATAAATTGGTCAAAATCGGAATTATTAATGAATAATAATGGTAAGGAGTGGGAGAATATGCAAGAACAACTTGGGATAAGGATTAAAAAAACATTGAAATATTTGGGCATAACACTTTCACTCAAAGTTAAAGAAATGAAAAAAATAAATTATGATGTGGTGATGAATGAAATTGAGAAAAAGATAGATAAATATAAAATGATAAAGTTGTCTTGGTTTGGTAGAATTGCAATGTGTAAGATGATGTTGTTGCCAAAGTTTAATTTTTTATTTGAGATGTTACCGTTAAACTTGACAGAGAAAGATATTGAAGGATATCAGAAGAAATTGGATAAATTTTGTAATGGTGGGAAAAGACCTAGATTAGTGAAGAAAATGTGGTATCAAAATCAAAAGGAAGGTGGATTAGGAATCCCCAAATTACTCAATTATTATTGGGCTTTTGCTATTCGGACTGTGGTAAAAATATTTAAAGGTGAAGATAGTCATTGGAGAGATTTAGAATTAAAGGACATCAAGAGATTTGGCTCAACATGGTTTTTAGATAAAGCAAAATCAAAATGTGTAATTAATAGCTATTGGTTAAAGGGACTGAGTAAAATTTGGAACAAATTTGTTAAAATTTTAATTCCAGATATAATTTTCTTAGGGAAGACAATTGAAAATTGGCCGATTAAAACTAATATAAGTCGTGATAGGGTAATGGAAGATGAAAATATACAAACTATAATAGATTGGTTAAAAACTTCAGAAAATGAAAGGAGGAAAAAAGAAATCATTGAAAAATTGGGTTTAGGCTGGTTTGAAAAAATACAGATAGAAAAATGGACTAAGAAGGTAAGGGACAATTGTTCGATAAGTAGAAGTAAAACTGAATTTGAATATTTAGTATTCCAAATTATGAAAGATGAAATTGGGCTAAAGGGACTCGTTAGTAAGATATATAAGATTATAAATTTTGATGGAAAACCACAAAGGGTGATGAAGATGAATTGGGAAAAAGAACTTAATATTAAAATATCAGATTTAGATTGGAACGTGAATTGGAAGAGTAGAATTATGAAGACTTTATCTGTAAGGATTAAAGAGCATAATTATAAGGTTGTTTGGAAATGGTATTTGACTCCATTAAGATTGTCATTGATGGATAAAAAAATTAGTAAACTATGTTGGAGATGTGATATGGAATTAGGGACTTATGAACATATGTGGTACAAATGTGATAAAGTTAAAAAGTTTTGGCAACAATTGGAGGAAATGATATTTGAAATGATGGGGAAAGCAATAATATTGAGACCAGAAACTATATTACTGTTGATAATTAAGGAAATAGAACCAACAAAATATGAGAAAGAATTGATTAGAATTATGATTATAATGGGTAGAATTATAATAGCCAGATATTGGAAATTAGATGTGAATTTTAGAATAGAAGAATGGTATTGTGAAATGTGGAAATTAGCTTTAAATGATAAAATGACATGTGATATTAAAATTAGAAATGGTGACTATAAAGAAGACATTTTCTGGAAAATTTGGAAACCATTTGTGGACTATGCGCTGGGAAAATTGGATGCTTCGGTACCTGTACCCCGAGAACGTGGATTTTGGCGATCATGAGGATATATCTGAAGAACCAAATCTTCCTTTCTTATGTATAGCACAGGGTGAAATATTGTATATGTTGTTTGTAATGTTAGTAATTTAAAATATAAAATGTTAAAAATAATAAAAAAAAAGAAAGAAAGAAAGAAAAAGATTGCCATATTGTTTTCTTTTAAAAAAATCAAGAGCCACTCTAATCTCCTTTGTTCTAACCATGTCGGAAAAAAATGCTGACATTGTAAGAAGTAAATATTTCAAGCAGGAATGAATGAACGAAAGCAGAGTTCCAGTACCACTTGCTCATAGGACTCAAAGGCAGTAGAGCTGGAAGCATCTTAAGGACCAGATAGGCATTCAAGAGGAAAAGGCAAGAAAGAGAAAGGCTTAAGCCGAGATTATTACAAAAAGTGTAAGTAAACAAAAAGGGTCATTTGCTGCATCCTCTGCATACATTTGCAGTCACTTTGTGCAATTGCCTTTGTAAGTACAATGAGTTGGACTGAGCATGTAAAACTGCAGAAGATTAAATGAAATGCCTGCATACTGGGCTTGCCAGGCATTGATTAGTTTGGAACAGTTAAAACATAAAGTTTGATACCTTCTGCAAGAGTTTGGCTTGCTTCAAGTAGTTTGTAAGAACTTTTGATACCTGTCCAGTGCCAGTGCTGAACTCATCTTGAAGCCATGTTTGGTTCATTCTGGCTCTGTTGATTTTTTCACATTCTCTAACATGGAGTTGCTCTTGTTAGATAACTACATGGAATGTTTCTGCAACCTGAGTCTCAGAGCTTGATATGCCCCAGCTATCTTCTGGAATGCTCTTCTTGGCATACCACTTGTTGGAAAAAAAATCCATCTGGGTTCAGTTCCAAGTGGGGAAAAAGACACTAGAAACATGGAGGCTGATTGGAAAGATGGTTTATTGATGAACAGGACCACATGGGTTTGAAGTCCTGGTGCAGCTGAACACATGGAGTCAAGAGTGAGAGGTATTTATATCCACTCTTTGGCTTTGCCCTTGAGCTTCCTGTTCCTGTGCAAGAAATGTATTCTATTGGTTGTCAGACTCCCAGGGGGATATGCACGGGTTATAGCTAACCTTTTACGTTGTCTGAATTAAGTTTGGTTGAACCTTGCTGGGTGATGTAATGTCCCCAGGTGATTTCACAATGCAGTGAGCCCTGCTGCTAGATGGGAAGAGGGCTAATCCTATTATGTCCTGAGGATCATGTCTTAATCCCATCAGCCTGGAGCTGAAGATGTAATTGTCTTGTAAATAGGCTGGCCCAGTCTTAATGTGCACCAAATATCTGCTGGGGGCAGGGAGCTGCGGGGAACTGCTCTTTGTCTTTAAAAACATGTTTCTCCTTTTCTCATCCAGGGAAATATAATATTCTGCCTTTTTAATATTTCCTAGAATATTTCATTCTTCTAGGAGAGGGGTGGGTGCTAACTTTCTACACACCCAACGGATGTAGGGTGAGAATAAATATTTCAAGTTGGCAGTTATGATCACCTGAACATGGCTACCATTGTTGACTTTACTAACAGTCAATAGATGCCTCCTAGATATCCCCACTCCAAAATAGAATAGAATAGAATAGAATGAAATAGCTCTAGATGATGTTGATGCTATCTATCAATCATGTCCAGTTCTCTGTGATCATGTAGACCAGGTGTTTTCGCATTTTCTGATCTTCTGTCAGTTGTTTTAGGTTCCAGCTGGTGTCAGCCTTGACAGTATCAAACCAACATGCTTTTTGATGGCCTTATTTCCTTTTATTGCTGACCATCCTGAGAATAACATTGCCGTTTCCAGTGAGTTTGAGCACATGACATGGCTGAGATAAATAAGTCGGAATTTTGTGGTTTTGTTTTCCAGCGATATGTCTGGTTTTATATTCTCCAACACTTGTTTGTCTGTCTCCTTTTCTGTCCAAGGAATGCACAAGAGCCTTCTCCAGCACCACAGCTTGAACAAGCTGATTTTCCTCCTGTCTAGTTTTTCCATGGTCCAACATTCACAACTGTGAAACAATTACCATGAAACTCTTAGCATGAAACAATTATGCTCCCTTCATGTAAAGTGCTAGTTTGGTGGTGTGATTGCCTTGCCCTGGGTTATATTTCATTTCTAGAATAAGAAAGCATAAATTACAATCAGTGGTGGGCCCTGTGCACCAATTGGTATGAGTTTTAATTTTCTGAAAGCATCTTTGCAGTGGAAATCCATTTGCATATTTTTAAAATGTATTTTCTCCCTCATGGATTGATTATTTTTTTGTAATTATAGCCATTTTGCACTACCCTATAGCAAGTGAAAACTCAGATGTCCTGTGTTCTACTGACAAACTGTTTTACCACTAGAACATAATGCTTAACAAAATAGGAGGAATATCTTAATCATATCCTGAGCATTAAAAAAGGTATCAAATATTTTGTGTACATATTCTTTTTTTCCTCCTATTGATATTTTTCTGAGGTGATGTTGCGTGCATTTCAATGTTTCATCTAATTTAATACTGTAAGGAGGTAAAATACATTCCAATTGCCTGTGATAAAATCCCAAAATTACATCCATTCAAGATAAATCCTGATATGTAAAAAGGATATAAACAATTAAAATCTGCCCGGTATCTAATCCTATAAAATGCAAACAAATTTCCTGGAAGTGTTACAGATGACTATCAAAATGATACAAAAGGCCTTCATGAGGTGAATTGGATCACTGCTGCACCTTAGTAAGGTAAGGAGTTTCATGCCCACAGTCTGAAATTGATAGGTATCTTGCACCACTCTAATGGACATTACAGAATACATGAAAGAATGTACATTATTGTGCTGTTTTGTATAGTAGCAATAAATATGTCTCTGCTCTGCATTGTTCCATAGCTGATCAAATTCTGCTTATTTGGTGACATTAGAGAATCTGACCAAAGACAACATTGTGAGGAACATTTCCTCACTTCTACACGGCCTGTCTTATAGTTCCGATAGAATAATTTGTCCCACTTAAATCTCAACATATTATTTCAGTTAATGCAGCTTGAAAATTGGAGGCAGGTGATGCTCAGTGGTGGGATTCAAAAAATTTTACTACCAGTTCTGTGGGCATGGCTTGGTGGGAGTGGCTTGGTGGGCATCGCAGGGGAAGAATACTGTAAAATCTCCATTCCCTCCCCACTCCTGGGGAAGGTTACTGAAAAATCCCCATTTCCTCCTGATCAGCTGGGACTCTGGAGACAGAGAATAGATGGGGGCAGGGCCAGTCAGAGGTGGTATTTACCAGTTCTCCAAATTACTCAAAATTTCCGCTACCGGTTCTCCAGAACTGGTCAGAACCTGCTGAATACCACCTCTGATCTATATGATTTTAGTGAATAAGAGGGCTTTTTAGTAGTTATGGGCATGTAAGCTAGATATGTTTGTAGACTGAATATGTGTTCTTACAGGTTCCTGAAGGGACATTTTGGGGGACCAGCCCTGAAAAGTGTTCCAGAAGTTTAAATTCAGGTGCCTGGTTGTAAATGGGTATGACCAGATGGGATCACATTAATTGTGATAGAACTCAACTGGTTGCCAATTCCCTTCAGGGCCCAGCTGAAAGTTCTGGCATTCACGCTGAAACCCCAAATGTCACAAACATTTTCAAGGTTGTCTTTCCTATGTTGGCTGTGAGATCTTCAAAGGAGGTCTTCTTCCAAGTGCTTTGCATAGACTCCGAGTTACAAGAGAGGACACGTCTTTGGTTAACCTACCTTTTCTACAGAAATGTGTTTTGCCATGTGTGAAAACACCACATAAATGGCTCTGATAAGGTGATGCTCTTTGCAGCTGTGTAAAAATCCCCCCCCCATATTTTTTTTTTAGTAAGAATGAAAGAAATAAACAGATTCAGAATGACATATCCTAAAATGAAGGGGAAATCACAATGTCGCTAACTCCTTGAAATATAATGATCTTCTTCAATGCTACTACAACATGTGACTGTCTTTGAGGCAGGAGAAAAGCAAAATTGTTCTCTGCCATGGCATTTTAGTGAATTATTTTTTCAGGTTTTTTTATTCTCCTACTTTTAAATGTTTTGTTTATTGTATATGCTATTGCTTTTATCTTGTTGGATTTTATTTTGGATACTGTATTTGTCAGCTTTGGAAGCCATATTAGGCTGGCCATATGGAAGCCATATTAACTATTCCACCCTGCCACCTTCTCATGTGTGGGAAAGTAGGAGGGGGGATTTAGTAGAGAGGTTGTCTATAGACATAATAGCATCCTTCCTGTCTGTCAAGGTCAGGGCGATCCTGCATCTGGAGAAGGAGTGGTCGGAGTGAGGTCTCGAGATGGGACGGCGGTTGATTGGAGCATGTGATCGACTGAGGAGTGACGGGATGAAACGCTGACAGTATTTTTGAATGGATGGTAGAGTAAGATCTCACTCTCACTCTCTCTTGTCTTCTCTCACTAACTCTGGGCAATTTATGACCAATAAAAATAATTAAAACAAACTTTAAAACCATACCCAAGTATACCCTAGAATCCAATTCCAACAGTCCTACTTAAAGATAACAAATATATGTAGAAATAAATATAAAGCCAATAATAATTAATAATCAACAATAAGGCAGACCAGCAAACGTCTACTTGTATCCCAAATTCTCAGTAAAATAAGATTAACTTCTTGAAAATAGATGGCATAGGTGTGGTCTCATTTTTTGGAAGCTAGCCGTTCTATAGCAATGGGGCCATCACATAACAAGGTTACTTCAGTAAGAAGGGCTGAGGCAAAATTGCAGAGAAAGAAAAAAGTTTATGATATATGATCAATATTTCTTTGGAAACATATCCTAGCATATCATGAGACGCTCCCTGATAGGAACTACTGGATTATTGTCAATGTTCTAGCAAGAACCTTCAAGTATATTTAACTTTTGACTATGCAAAATCACCCATATTATGATCTGTCTAATTTTTGGTTATTGGTATTCAGTAGTACTGATCAAGGATAGGCACCTTGGTGTCCTCTACATGCTTTGGATTAGAATTTCAATTAATTCAGATCAGCAGTGGTAAGAATGTACAGGTTTTGCAGTCCAAATCTGTATGGCATCAAACTGTCTTCCTTAGATTAATCTCTCATACTTAGAACATGTTTTATGCATTAATTCTAAAGACATTTAGGTAGCTATCAAAACTTTTCAAGGTTCCAGAATGCTTATTAGCTGAGTTCTTGTGATATACTGAACCACAAAATACCAAGCACATTTTAGCCTGCTGTGTCCCCAGGCTGAAGTTTATACTTCAGTGTGTTGTGCAAACCCTGAAAATTGGGTTGAATAATCATCGTGTTTCAAATAATGAAGGTTCACCAAGATATGCAAACATAATCAGTAATTATTTTCTTTTTCTTTTTATAGCCATGGTGTCTTCTCCTACCCCCTGTATTCTGAAAGTTTATTTGGCTGAGTCAGGTTTGTTAAATTTTAACTATACAACTGGAACACTATTATAAGCAACATGCTAAGAAGTTACTATTCCCTTAGGCTAAGTGACACTATTTGAAAGGTGAATTGTAAAGCCCATACAGTCGGAGTATTCAACTCCCTTTTTAACGTTAAAAATAAAATCTTCTTGCAGACAAAATCTCCTTCCGTTGAGTCAGCTTTATGATAAGAAGGGCAAAGAAGCAATAGGCTCTAGCCAGGGAAAAGTGTTTAATTGACATTTGTCCTCATCATGGAATACTTGCTGACTTAGCCAGTTCAGATTCTGTAGTAATTTTCAGCATTGATTATAGAAGCATTTGTTTTTAGCATTAGTTCTGGCTTCTTCTCCACCAGATCCAACCCCAGTTATGGTATACTGCTGAATTAACTTCCACAGAAAGTAAATAATAATAGACAGCAGAATCGACGAGAAACAACTTGAAAAAGTCACCAGATATCAGGACTTGAGAATCGAACTGCAGAGACTCTGGCATAAACCAGTGCAGGTGATTCCAGTGGTACTCGGCACACTGGGTGCTGTGCCTAAAGACCTAGGAAGGCACTTAAAAACAATTGGCACTGACAAGATCACCATTGGTCAGCTGCAGAAGGCCACCTTACTGGGATCTGCTCGCATAATCCGCTGATACATCACGCAGTCCTAAACGCTTGAGAAGTGTTCAGCTAGTGATTTGGGATATGAAATCCAGCATGGTCATCTCGTTTGCTGTGTATACTGTCATAATAATAATAATAATGATATTAATATTAATATTAATAATAATAATAATAATAATAATAATAATAATAAGTTAATCTTTAATGAGATTCACAGCCTTTGAGGCTGATTAATAGCTCAGCAGCTCGAGTCCTAACCAAGGACCTAGGAACTGTTAAGGTATCGTCGGAGGATGTAAGCTGTTCCGAGTAAGGTGGTTTTTTGTAGAGTCAAAATGTTCAAGTCCGGCAAATTTAGAATTTCTAAATAGCGGGGTAGCCCTCTGGGTATTGCTCCAAGGGCTCCAATTACAATCGGGACAACACACAATTTCTTTTTCCACAGTCGCTCAACTTCAATTTGCAAATCCCGGTACTTTGTGATTTTTTCTTGCTGCTTATCTTCAATCCTTGCATCACCAGGTACTGCAATGTCAATGAACCATAATTTAATATATGAACATAATTTAAATACTATTATTATTATTATTATTATTATTATTATTATTATTATTATTCATCGCACAGTCAGCTAGATGTTCAGGCGCGTCTTGTTTAAATGACTTGCTCTTTTGGTGCTCTTTTTTTAGCTTCTCTGTTCATCCAAGCCCCCAAAATTGGTTTTGTTTGGTATAATATTTGGAGCTAATAGAAATCATACCTCAAACTAACACTTATTTCCAAATTATAAATCACAATTTAATTTATCCGTCACAAATAATTATATTCTGAGCTACAATGGCCCAAGCACCAACATATAACATCAGTTCAAGGATAAATTTTCATTTAGTTTTGGTATGGAACATTTGAAATGTATCCTGTAGTAAGGGGATGTTTCCTTTTACTAAATGTACAGAATGTGAAAATCTATGTGACATTCTAATTTTAGCAGCTCCCTCTGGCCCTATTATCCCTTCACTACTTCCATTTCTTTCACGGAACATGTCCCTTTTCTGTAAAAAAAATTCTTCGAATGGGCAATGGGTGCTTAGTTTCTTGTTTAATCTCACATGCATCTTTTCTTACACCCCATTTCCCTCTCCTTTATTTCTTTGGTATTTTCCTTCAGCAGGATAATCACGGACAAAACTCTAGCGTGCATAAAACTGATTCTTCACCTTGATGTTCGCCTTTCCCAAATTCCTTATGCAAAAGTACAGGACATTTGTATTTTCCACATAAAACATAAAATATCTTCCTCTTCCTTTCTAAAGGCTAGCTTGGAATATTCTATTACATATGAGCATGAATCTTAGAACTACTTGGATGAGGTTATTTATACAAGATCTACTTAATTCTCAGTACAATTACTGAGATCTCATCTCCAAAAGGAAGATTTGACATTTCCTTCAATTGAATAAGTAAGGTGCTAGATTTGGAAATCTAATTGCAATAAAGTTAGCCTTCCAACTACTCCTTCTTCAGCCTTAGACAGTTCAGGACTGTTAATGACTGCTAAGTTTACATTAGTGTTAAGAGCCCTCTCAATATGCTGCAGAGAAAATTTATTGGGTTGTATATAATATACCTGCAGTTCAGTGGTGGGTTGCCCCTGGTTCGGACCGGTTTGCAAGAACCGGTAGTAAAACCAGTGGGAGCAGGGGTGAAATCTAAAATTTGTTACTACCAGTTCTGTGGGCGTGGCTTGGTGGGGGGGGGTAATGTGACTGGGTGGGTGTGGCCAACTTTTTTTTTTTTTACTTTTAAAAGCATTTTTTCTACAACCTTATGAGGTTGCAGAAAAAAAATGCTTTTAGAAGCCTCTGATGATCAGGCAACTCAGCTGGGATTGCCAGAGGCTTTTAAAGGCATTTTTTCCCCCTACAACCTCTTCAGCCGAAGAGGCATGGGGGTTGTGCAGGGATTTTTGCTACTGGTTCTCTGAACCACCTGCTGCCATCGCTACCGGATTGGGTGATCCGGACCGAACCGGGAGAATTTCACCCCGAGCGGGAAGCTCCGCCCACTGACCTAGACGTCATCAGGAAGCTTCCACATGCGGTCCTGGTGCAAACCGATAGTAAAGGTAAGTAGAACCCACCCCTGCTGCAGTTTCTAAGAGCCACAAAGTCAGAAGCTCCAAGACAAGAACAGTTTTAATGTGCTTGTAAGAATTTTCTTCTCCTTCCTTTTCTCGCAGCTCTAGAACGGACATAAATGCTCTTTTAGTGCTTTTCCTAACACTGTTTGCTCCATTCTTACTAGCTATTGCCAACATGGGATGTTGTATGCACAAAGACCGTGAAAAAGTCTCTTTGGCTATCATTGCAAAATATATACTCACTTTGGGAAAGATCATCTTTAGCAAAAAAAAACCCTGCAGAACGAAATCACAAGGTCACCAAATTGATGAAATGCATTTCAAGAAGCACACTCAGGATTATTTCTATCTAGCTACAGGAAGGGGAAAGAGGAAAAAAAAGAAATAACTGAACTGCAGGGGTCTCTTCCATGGATCAAGAGATAGTGGCAGATCTCTGCATGGCCGTAATTTGGGGACGTGAAACGAGCCTTAACCTGACGGATTTGAATTATCCACTTTGGAATTTCTTTTTGTGTTGATAAACATATTATATTATCTTGAATCACAAGGCAAGAGAATTATGCTGGGGCATGCAGAAGATCGGGTTGTTACCCACTACGATGATGGGAATTAATAATCCTGATGAAACCCATAATTATTACTATATGGAATATAATTATAATGTCACTCGGGTGGTTGTTTTTTACTTTTACACATATAAGAAGATATTTACTACTGATGGGGGCAGATATGATTGAAGATCCTGAATAAACTGTTGCACCAGCAAGCTATGTTACCCGATTATGGATGTTGGTTCTACCAATCCAGTGGAAAGACCTTAAAGAAGATACTATATGGATTATAAATTTAAAGTCATTGTCTTTTCTTTTTTTATTTATTTAGATATAATGGAAAATATAGACATATATTTTTAAGTAGTGTGGGCAGTGAATCAAAGATATTAAGAAATGTTGTGTATGGTAATTTTGTATGATAGTGGGTGAATAAACTAGTTAGTAGATTGATTAGTCTAAGAAAAGGGATTTTTAAGTGATATATTTAGGGGAGTGGAGGAAATGGATAGAGTGGAATAAATGTTAAACTAGATTTTATGGGGAAGGCCGCTTTGAAATGTTATAGTAATATATATAGAAGATTAAATGTTAAAGTAGGACTTATCGTATAGTTAAGTGGAGAAGTTATTCTATAATGTTATAGTATAATGTCTTTTTTTTCCCTTTCTTTTCTTTTTTCAGAAATGTATGGATAAAGGGGGATGTTATAATATTAATAATATTTTTAGTAAGTAAAGGTCAATATTTAGAGGAGGGAGTAAGTAATCTGTTATGAATTAGGTTTTTTTTTGTTATGAAGAAGTCACGGGGGGGATGGGTGGGGAGGGGGGGTTAGGGAGGGGGAGGGTGAGGGGGGGAAAAAAAGGGGGAAAAATTTGTATTTGAAAACTTTTTCAATAAAAAAAAAAAGAGATAGTTGAAGTGGTGAAATCGTGAAACTGATTGAATTTTGCAGCCTGTCCAGCTTGTGGATCACACAGAATTTCAAAACACCAAGAGGTGCATTCCATATTCCTTTTTTACATTCTGTTTCTTGCATTCCATCATACCTGAAGATTGGAAGCTCTCCTGATGTGACCTGGGAACTTTTCTTCAAGTTTTCCATTTCCTCTTTCCTTTAAAATGTAAGGACTGAGAAGCTGCTAATGAGGTTAGATATCAAATCTCTGAGTTGGGATTTCCTTCTAAGAAAGTGATCCAATCTGTTTGATTAACTGTGACTATGTGGTCCCAGGAAGGGTTGTGACTTTAAATATTTAAGCTCAAATAAATGCCAAAATTTTCTTTGTAATTTCTATGAAGTTTTTTTCACCTATGAATGATACTTCTATATTTCTACTCTGTTTTTAGGATATTTATTCTCAGATCCATTCTGATATCATTTTAGAACTTATAATTTTGGAGTCCCTGAATGAGGGACATGGGTGGTTCTTAAATATGATAGATGATAGATAGATAGATGGATAGATAGATAGATGATAGATAGATAGATAGATAGATAGATAGATAGATAGATAGATAGATAGATAGATAGGCAGGCAGGCAGGCAGACAGACAGACAGACAGACAGACAGACAGATGATAGATGAATAAATAGATGATGAGAGAGAGAGAGAGAGAGGATATTTTGGGAGATGCTGGTGCTGATGTGGATGTTTTTAATAATTGAATGTTCAATCTTGTTGATACCTCTTTGGGCTGCTTGCAATTCGATTCTGAAAAATCTCTGTTGAAGATACTCTTTTATGTTATCCTTTTCTTGGAATTTAATCAAAGCATGGGAACCCCAAGAAATGCCAGATTAGGCAGATGACTCCAGATGAACAAAAAACAAAACATTCAAACATCTGTCTCAATCACCTTCTTATTTAAGGAGTATAAGGAAGCTACACACCATCCATGAGAATTTCACTGAAATTCCTCTGAAAAGTATTTTGAAAGAAGAACCTTAAAATGAAAAAAGCTGGTTAAAAAGTAATGCAGGAGAATTTTTCTTCATGTCTCTAAAATTTAACCAGAGATCATCAAACTAGACCCATACTTAATTCTTTTAACGTTAACTGTGCCTCAAGACTTCACTGGTTTTGATGATACATAAATTATATGGAAACTTTCTGCATATTACATACTACTACTGTCAAACATCTCTCAAGTGCTGTTTCCATCATCCTGGCAAGACTTGGCAGTGGACTTGCTGTTACAAGTCGCAGTGTTTATTGAAAAATATAATATTCACTATCTAGGAGAATTCTAACAGTCTCCTCTTTTTTTCTACTTTGGGAGAGAGGCCTTATTCTCTATTTTTTTAAAAGAAGAAATAGAATTTCAACTTCGATCTATGAAAAAAAAAAAACCCTTCCCTGCTAATTATGACTAACACTCTATTTACTCACATTTAAATTAGTTCTCTTTTGCAAACATTTAACCTTGGTTGGGTTATACAGAACATCAATCTTCCACTATAGTCTGAGATAAGGAGACAGCTAGTATCTACAAGCTTTAATAGAAAGTGGCATATATCTGTGCTGGTTTGAAGCTCAGAACCTTACAAAGTTTTGTAACATAGAACTAAAGGAGAATAACTAATGCTTTAATTCTCACTTTTAGCATGGCATGGCTGCCTAGCCATGGCTATCCCATAATCAAATGATTACAAAAAGCTCCAATGCAATGTCAAAATATTGGACTTTGACCTGAGATACCCATGATCAAGTCCCAAATCAATGACAGAGCTCACTAGATAATTTTGAATCAGTCTCTCCTTCTCTTTTAGCCCAGTTCCACTCACAGCATTGCTGATAAGAGGATAAAATTAGACAAGTTCATCATATCAGCAACCTTGATAAATCATAGAAAAGATAGGTCATTGAAATAATGATAAGAATTATTGGCGCTTTCTAAATTCTATGAAGAAATTTCTTACTGACCAAGAACCAAAAAAAAAAAAAAAAATCAAAAATCAAATAAATAAAAACAACCTTTTGCCATGATATGCGTATTCACATGTAATATATCAAGATTATGCCTATGAATTTGCTATTATTGTTGCTATAGCAGCAAACCAACCATTTATACTGATGATTCAATCAGACAATATGTATTTTCCTGTTCATTGCCATTTGAATGACAAAGCCATCTGTACATACAGTAAATCTCTCTTTCTTTCTTGTTCTTTTGAGATGTGGATTGCTATCCGGAAATATATGTGTTTAATCGGTGCAGCGATTGAAATGATGGAAGGCCAGGACAGGAGTGCTTAATGCTTGCTTTTCAAGTGTGACATGTTTTCATGTGTGATAATAAAGTTATATTTATATTGCTCCTGACTTTGGGCTCTTAAGATAGCCTATTTCTCTCAAGCATATTATCTTAATGGGAGGGAGAAGGTAAGACAATTTGTACTTATCTGAAAATATAAAAGTAGCTATCATAGTAGATGGGGTGAAAACATTCAATCATAGCAAGAGGCCAAATGATGTGAATTGTAATAGTAATAATAGTTGGCATTCATATAAAGCTGTGAAGTACAATAAGCCCTTGATATTACATTATATCACTGTAAAGTAGGGAAGTTATATTATTTCTGTACAGGGATATACTGGCCAACTCACACTGTCAAGGACCTAGAAGTACTCATTTCAAATGATCTAAGGCCCAGAGCTCATTGTAACAGCATTGCAAAAAGGCATTAAAAGTTGTTAACCTAATTTCTTCTCTGGTAACATTGTGCTGCTAACAAGGGCATACAAAACTTTTGCCAGACCATTTCTCAAATACAGCTCATCTGCCTGGAATCCACACTGTATATCGGACATTAATACAATTGAGCAGCTCCACAGGTATTTCACGAGAAGAGTACTCCACTCCTCCTCTCACAATAGAATCCCTTATGCCACCAGGCTCGAAATTTTGGGCCTGGACAACCTGGAACTTTGCTGCCTACGGTCTGACCTAAGCATAGTACACAAAATTGTCTGCTACAATGTCCTACCTGTCAACAACTACTTCAGCTTCAACCTCAATAATACTCGGGCAAACAATAAATACAAACTCAAGGTAAACCACTCCAAACTTGATTGCAGAAAATACAACTTCAGCAACAGAGCGATCAACGCCTGGAATGCTCTACCTGACTCCGTTGTTACATCCTCAAACCCCCACAGCTTGAACCTTAAACTGTCTACCATGGACCTCATCCCATTTCTAAGAGGTCCATAAAGGGGGTGTGCATAAGCACATCAGCATGCCTACCATCCCTGTCCTACTGTCCCCATTTATTTGTACTCATTTCCTATGTTCATGTCCACGTTTATACTTATACCTGTTATCTTGTACATGTTTGACAAAATAAATAAATAAAAATTGATCAACTAGATAGGGAGATGCTGGCTAAAGAGTTGACTTAATTATTCTCATTAAAGAGACAAAGTTTAAATAGGGACTTTTGTAGATCTGTTTTCTCTTAGAATGGTGTCTCCATCTCAAAAAGCTAAGAACGTGGATACATTGTTTAAATGCTCTCTGAAATCCCATCTATCCCTCTCTTAATACTCTGTTTCATTAGGAAGGTTTTGGCCTCATAGGATTGCCAAAAAGATTCTTTTGATATCCTCTTGGCAGTCTGATTTAATTTTCACAGTTCTTTGCCTACTTCATACATTATCCATTTCCATTTTTGGGGTTGTGTTGTGTGTGTGAATTAAATGCAGTTTTATTTATTTATTAATCACATTTGTCTAGCCTTCCCACAGTCAAGCGACTTTAGCTGGCTAACAATAAAAACTAAATGTTAAAACTTACATTTAATTGACATCAACAATATGATTAATAACAAAATAGTGGAGAGAACTATTGTTAAAAACAACACATCCATCTCATCAAATTGCCATTTCTTTGAGATCCCGAGGTCTAATGACATTGCCATTTTTAAGGGACTTCAGGAAGGATGTCAAAGATGGGGCCAATCACACCTGAATGGGGGAAAGCAAGGTTTCAAGGCTGAGTGCCATTGAAGATCTCTTGGGTCCTGCCAGATAACAATAGCACTTAGACTTATGTACTGCCTCATAGTGCTTTAATACTCTCAAACAGTTTACAGAGTCAGCATATTGTCCCTAACAATCTGGGTCTTCATTTTACCAACCTTGGAAGGATGGAAGGCTGAGTCAACCTGAGCCAGTGAGAACTGCTGGCAGTCAGCAGAGTTAATCTGCAATACTGTGTTCTAATGATTGCATCACTCTTTTGCAGATGGGAGATAGCTAGCTACCCTGTTTCCCCTAAAATAAGACATCCCCTGATAATAAGCCCAATTGGGCTTTTGAGCGCATGCACTAAAATAAGCCCCACCTGAAAATAAGCCCTCCAAGAAAATATTTAAATGCATGTGCATCCGGTCCCCGCCATTTCCTCTGGTTTCCTCCACGCGCCCCAAAATAATAAGACCTCTCCCAAAATAAGGCCAAGTGCTTATTTTGAGGTTCAAAAAATATAAGATAGGGTCTTATTTTCAGGGAAACACAGTAGCTAGCTAGAGAGAGAGAGAGAGAGAGAGAGAGAGAGAGAGAGAGAGAGAGAGAGAGAGAGAGAGAGAGAGAGAGAGAGAGAGAGAGAGAGAGAAATAATAGAGATAATAATACAGATAAAAATTCACATAATACAGATAGAAATAGATGATGGAGATGGAAGTGGAAGTGGACATAGAGATAGATGAAACTCTTTTGCAGATGGGAGCCACAACATACTTCTTCTGCCAGATTTGATG
Organism: Pantherophis guttatus; assembly: GCF_059756535.1. Classification (NCBI taxonomy): domain Eukaryota; kingdom Metazoa; phylum Chordata; class Lepidosauria; order Squamata; family Colubridae; genus Pantherophis; species Pantherophis guttatus. The sequence goes on along the minus strand of NC_142068.1, from coordinate 74,906,953 downwards.
GGGTGGGCAGATGTAATCAGGTGAAGGTAATACCTTAGATCATGGGTGTCAAACTCGCAGCATCACATTGCTGTCATGTGATGTTTTGTGACATATTTCCCCTTTGTGAAGCTGGGGTGGGCGTGGCCTGTGTGTGACGCATCTGGCCCATGGGCCACCAGTCTGACATCCCTGCCTTAGATAATTTGGCTCAATATCACAAAGAGCTTTGAAGATCAAAATTAGATCTGAGCTTAGATCTAGATTCTAGAAGCAAACTGGAAACCAATATGGTGTCCTCTGAGACCAATCTGCCCCTGTAATTGTATTTGAGCATATCCTTGAGATGTGAGAAAGAGGAAAAGAAGCAGTAGACTAGGCCATGATCAGATAAGAGGCAGCTTAACCTTCAGAAGTAATGGGTGGTGGAAAACATCTCAAAAGAGACCCTTCCTGGTTTCTTGGATTGTAAAGACAAGAAGATGAAGAGATGTGCTTTCAGACTTACAAGACTTTATTGCTGTAACATTACAATAAAGGTTAATACTTGTTAACTTATTACTGTTATTAAGTTAATACTTAATACTGGTTAGTGCTTGTTCCCTGGACTACCTCTGATGGCTGACAGCCCCAGTGCCTGCTGTTCACTTAAACCATTTTAGCTGCAAAGATAAGCCCCAGATTCCTGCAACCATTTCACTCTCCACTATGGCTATGCCAAAGTGGACATTCTATATAAAGATATCTATGCCCCATCATTAACTATGGAGAAGGCAAAGAAGGGTAATGGCAGAAAATCTAGATAGTGAAGAATGCAGAAGCAATCGTTTCTTGTATCATTAGAAGTGAGGAAACTGGTGATGAATTAAAACATATGACCTTTTTTCCATTGCACTGTGGTACAAATGGAGAGCCGTGGTGGCACAGTGGTTAGAGTGCAGTACTGCAGGCTACTTCTGCTGATCACCAGCTGCCAGCAGTTTGGCAGATCGAATCTCACCAGGCTCAAGGTTGACTCAGCCATCCATCCTTCCAAAGTGGGTAAAATGAGGACCCAGATTGTTGGGGGCAATATGCTGATGCTTAGAGAGGGCTGGAAAGCACTGTGAAGCAGTATATAAGTCTAAGTGCTAGTGCTAGTGCTAGTGCTAGTACTGAAATTATACACGAGTAGTCAGGGCTCTGTAAAGATGGACAATCTGCTGCCATTGTTGCCATAACATGGTTACAGGTTGTACCTTTTCTAATTGTTCCTCTTCACTATGAAACTAGCTATCATCTTCCATAGATGAATTGGTTTTCAGTCTGTTAAGGATTCAAGCAAGTGTTCTATACAGAAGTCACAACTGTAGCCTATCCCTTTATCAAAGAAGAGCCCTACCTCCTTTCAGAAAATCTCTAACAGCTTGCCACATTTATACTCCCATATTAGTTCTAATGAAAAAATAGGTCAATTCTTGTATTGCTACTGCTTTTATCCTCATATAGCTTGCTAAAGATAACTTTGGGAGATTCATGTTTGGGAAAAGTTCCTTTCAGTTTAGCACAGGGGTCGGCAACCACAGCTCTGGAGCCACATGTGGCTCTTTCATCCCTCTGCTGCAGCTCCCTGTTGTTGGTCAGTGTCACAATTTTCAGAGGTGCTTCCAATTGTGGGGGAAGCATGGTGCACCGGGAGGAGACTGTATGGCAAAGGGTGGGTTTTCTGGTTGGCTCTACAATTGATAGGGCTTTTGGTTAGGACAAGTAGAGAAAAAAGGATGCCGTGCTAGGAGGACACTCTATGGTGGGGAAACTGGACTTCTAGTCGGCTCCAGAATTGAACGGGGGGCTTCCGGTTAGGACATTTGTGGCTCTTTGAATGTTTAAGGTTGCCAACCCCTGGTTTAGCAGCTCACATTCTAAACCATTTTGTTTTGGTCTAGCCCAAACAAAAGTCTAGATGGTAGACCAATCTCTATTCTTAAAAAAATGCTGTAGTTATGTATACATGCCATGAATCCTGAATCAGGTCAAACCGGGGATCATTGATGTGATCCAAAGTTAAAAAGTTTTAGCTATCTTTTATTAAGTAACTTAAAGAAAAGTATTTTGGGCAGTGGGGGTGGGGAAGAGCTCCCGAGTTGATTTTCTGTCTCCCTATCTAACAGTGTACATGTACTAATTACAGACTTCGACTTACATAAAACCAGCATTATTAAGTAATATCCTAGACGCACTTAAATCTCATTCTCATTAAATTCAGGGAAGCAGAAATTTCTCTAAGGTGCATTTACACACGATTTGACTACGGGCCATAGTTTACTGCACCAAACATGAATGTTAATATTTTCTTAAAGAGTCAGATTGTTGTAGCGGTTAAGACATTAGGCAGGAGACTGAATTCCAGTCCTGCCTTGGGCACAATGCCAACTAGATGACCTTGAACTCATCACTCGGTCTCAACTTTAGGAGAAAAATATTGCCAAGAAAACTGCAGGGACTAATCCACACTGATAACAGGAGTAAGTATGTATGTATGTGTGTGTGCATGTGTGTAGACCAGGGGTATCAAACTCATGGCCCACGAGCTGGATGTGTCACATGCTGGCTACACCCACCCCCAGTTTAGCGAAGGGTGAAAAAGTCCTGATGACATGACGATGATGTGATGATGTGAGTTTGACACCTGTGCTGTGGCTCACACTCACACATATACACATACATACTGACTTTAAGGGGGGTGTATATGTATATTCTTACTTGAGATCCTGATAATTTAGTGTAGAGGCAGGGCAGCACTTCCTTCTTACTGAGACATTTAAAAAGCGAAACACTCTGCAAATGCCATATTGTCATCCCGTTCTAATCTATAACTTATTGTTAAGGCGGATCGAGTAGCTAAAATAAATGAGACCATTAAGGCTGTCTGATGGCTGAAGCTCATCCGCTACTTTTGTTTTTGCGGTATCATCCAAACACATAATTCCAAATGAAAATTAAAAGGGTAAGTTAGGGGAGGGTTACCATGTGTGAAGCACACAGATCAGAAAAAAAGTGTGTGCCATTGGAACTGCAAACCCATCCATGGCATAGTAGCAGGTGTACACTTGTTAAGATTAAGAGGATGGATCTAAAATTGTGTTATTTGATAAAACACAGTAAAAAAAAACCCCACATTGTCTACTTTATTTACTTTCATAATCTTATTCTCTTTCCTCTCATATAGTGGTAAAAAATTCTGAAGTGAAATACTGTAGCTTAACAGATGCCTAAAGCAGTGATTTTCAAAGTGTGGTCTTGGAACTCTCCAGAATTCCCAAGATTCTTTCAGAGTTTGTAAAGTCGAATGAATGAATGAATGAATGAATGAATGAATGAATGAATGAATGAACTAACGAACAAACGAATGAACGAATGAACTTTTCTCAGGTAAACACAGATAAGCCGAAGTTCTCTGGGGCCCTCAATCATTTCTAAGAGTGTAAAGTGAGTTTGAGACCAAAATATTTGAGAACCGCTGCTTGTGTAAGGTGCAAGAAACCAGTAGCTGGGGTAGAGTTAAAAGGTACTATGAGTTGATATCATGCTATCTACACACAAGAATCTGAACTATTAACAGTCAAAGCAAATTGGTGTTAGATAAGAATCAACAGAATTCACAGAGGGTTGGCCCCTTGGGAAGCACAAACACTTCAAACTGATGATGCACTTGACCCTGCCCTCAGGCCAGTGGTGAAATCCAATTTTTTTTTACTACCGGTTCTGTGGACATGGCTTGGTGGGCGTGGTGTGGCTTGCTGGGCATGGCTTGGTGGGCATGGCAGGGGAAGGATACTGCAAAATCTCCATTCTCACCCCACTCCAGGGGAAGGATATTGCAAAATCTTCATACCCACCCCACTCAGTGGACAGCCAGAGGTGGCATTTGCCGGTTCTCCAAACTACTCAAAATTTCCACTACCGGTTCTCCGAACTGCTCAAAATTTCCGCTACCAGTTCTCCAGAACCTGTCAGAACCTGCTGGATTTTACCCCCTGCCTCAGGCATAACACGGTCATCTTCTACAGTTTGAGCATTCATAAATGGATGTGAATTTGATCAAACATGGATAAGAGTTTGAAGTTACCCTATGGTGGTAAGAACAGAAAAACATGTCTACTTCTTTAGTTTTACTGGGTTTGTTCGTTCATTCATTCATTCATTCATTCATTTATCAAACAAAAAATTAAAAATTTGAATGAACGAAATGGAAAAAAAACCTTAAAATGTGACAGGGACACATATAGGCATATTAGTGCACTTACGCACACACCTTTAGGAACTTCTTAAATATTGGATGAGTTCCACAGAAGTTAAGTTAGAATTAAAGCAGTGAAAGTTAGCAGTTGAGACAACTGAATTGGGTAAGATATTCCAGACTTTGACAACTCTCTCACAAATATTGATTTTTTTTTTTACAATGAAGTTTAAAGTGGTTTACATTAAGTTCAAAGCAGTTGTTTGCATGTGTTACATTACGATTAAATTTTTTAAAAAAATCAAGCCTAGTAACATAAGGTATTCTATTATGGGCAGAAGTGTACAAGACTTTTCTTGTAAAATAATTCTGAACTCACTTGATTGCATTAATGTCCAATGTGTGGTAAGGATTCCAAACAATTGAACAATAGTCTAGGATTGGCCTGACATATGTTTGGTAAGATCTAGTGAGCAATACAGTATTTCCAGGGGGAAAAAAAAGTGACTTGGCCCCTATTAGAAAAAAACAAGTTGATGATCATCTGATGTGCCTTTGTAGTGAATATGGATAACATCTAGAGGGGGGGAGGGGAAATCACTTTCATTCACTGTTAGATGCCAGCTGGGATGATCTTGTCTTGTGAGCTTCTCTGGGATGGATTTTTTTTATTCTGTGGATCCAGAACTCAAAGACAGAATCCTTTGAACTGTTAGCCTGGCAAACTATGCACTTAATCTTTGCCCTACCTGGCTAGGGAAAACCGCTAGGGAGACCACAGTTTACATGAGACATGGAGTGGAAAATGCATCCTTGAGTGAGGTTATAATTCCCCCTGCCTGGAAACTGGCACTGATGTATCTCAAGAAGCCATATTAGATTGTTTGCTCACTTTTCTATCTCTTAATTTCCCAGCTGATTGTAAAGTCTGGTCTCTTGTCTCACCAAAAGAAGTTGAATCTTTGATTTTGGGCTTACCCTCAGGTAATGCTCCCGAAAAACACCATCTCAGGAGATTTATTAAAAATGTACAATCTTTGCTGGAGGCTCATTTCAGTTAAACCCTTTAATAATGTCTGTTTTTCATGCCAATTTGTCCAAGGTTGAAACACACACATTATGTTGCTAATTTATTAAAAAGTTGATCAAATCTTCTAGAAAATTAAAGGTGAATTAGCCTAATTGAACTCATGGCCGATACCAGCGCAAAATATCTAGCCAGCAAACCAGTGGTGAAATCCATTTTTTTTTACTACCGGTTCTGTGGGTGTGGCTTTGTGGGTGTGGTGGGCGTGGCGGGCGTGGCTTGGTGGATGTGGCAGGGGAAGGATATTGCAAAATCTCCATTCCCACCCCACTCCAGGGGAAGGATACTGCAAAATCTCCATTCTCACTCCACTCCAGGGGAAGGACACTGCAAAATACCCATTCCCTCCCCATTCCTGGGGGAAGAATATTGCAAAATCTCTGTTCCCACCCCACTCTGGGGCCAGCCAGAGGTGGTATTTGCCGGTTTTCCGAACTACTCAAAATTTCCGCTACCGGTTCTCCAGAACCTGTCAGAACCTGCTGGATTTCACCCCTGCGGCAAACACTCAACAATTGTCTGTTGGATCATTTGATAAAAAAGCATGTGAAATGTGTTAAAGGAAATTGTTTGCTGCATTTGTTGATTTTCATGTAGGCTTTGATGCTATTGATAATTAACTATAGATTATATTAGAGCAGCTAAACTGGACAAAAGATTACTGATATTAATTATGGCATTTTATGCAAATACTCAACTTCAGATTAACATTTTGATCCTTAAAAAGGTGAAAAAGGATATAGATCAACACTTTACTTATTCAGTTTATTTATCAGTGATATAGTCTGAGCAGAGAGGGTTTTTTCCCCTGTAAAGATAGAGAATAGGAATTTGTCAGTACTTTTTTGTACAAATAATTTATTTCTCACTTCATAGTCCCTGAAAGGCTTCTGCTGATTGTGATAGACATTGGATCATCACTGTTCCTTAATTTTAAATGAAGTTAATTGGGGAACAAAGAAAACTGTATGACTGGAGAGTTGGGGAACACATTACAGAAATTGTTTTCTTATACTAATATATGGGCATTCTTTTTATTTCATATAATTTGTGGTTTCATTATTATGCCCTCACAAAAATAAAAACTCATTCAGTCATTGGTTGTAGAGTTTTGTTCTGTTATAGCTTTGGGAGAATCTATATAGTTTCTAGGAGTAAAAAAAATGACTTGATGACATATACTCAATCAATAATTTATAAGTGGAAGTACAGTAAATAAAGGAGAGAGAAAAGACATTATGAGCTGGTTTTAATATACAGATACAGATTAACAGAGTTGGAAGGGACCTTGCAGGTCATCTAGTTCAACCCCTTGCCCAAGCAGGAGACCCTACATATGCCTCTTCCTAGGATCAAACCCACAACCTCCTGATTATGAGGCAAGAGCTCCACCTCTAGGCCACAGCACCTGGTATCTTAGAGGGTGGCCACTTTTTTTAGTTATATGGCCCCAAGTTTACTCTCCAAAGTCTGCAGGTAAGTCCCTCAGCAAGAATGAATGAAACTAGAGAGGGAGATTCAGGGTTAGAATATAAGAACAAGATAGCAAGAATATCAACAAGCATTTACTTAGTATTTTTAAGAAAATGTATAATAATGAAAAATGCTGAGTGTTTAAAGCAAAAGAAACCTCTCAAATGTGAAGGTTTGTCATTCAAATGTCAATGAATTTGTTGAGTTGCAGTTGTCATATAGAGTTTAGGTTGCCTTCCTTTTTTGGTAGGCTTGTCATATTTTTTTCTTGCATATTTAAGTTATGAATAGCTGAAACTTTCACATAATGAGGATTTTGTTCATTTTTTAAAAAAAATAGTAAAAACTTTGACATTTCTTCATGGAGAGAAGGAGAATTTGAGTGCATATCTCTTCATGGGAAATTGAATGAGAAAAAACTCACAAATATGTGAGAAAATGAAACTGACAGTTTCCTCCACTTTTGTTCTCAGTCTGCAAATGTGGAAAAAAAAGTCTAAAACCTGCAGAAAGTGTTATTGGGCAGAACTTTAGATTACTCATTGTGTATTCCTTGAATTCAGAAATTTTGTATTAAATGAACACTGTTCCATTTTTTAGTTTCAATCAATAGAAGGCAACTATCTATTTTTTTTTTTCATTCACAAGTCAAGATGCTAATCTTTATAAATAATAAATAAATAACTTGATTGTCATTGTACGTGTATACACAGTATACCCATACAACGAAATTCACTTAACACCCAAAGAACAGGTCCAACACACATAATAATCCTCAAACACACTCCCACCCACACCTAAACCACCCAAACATCCACACAACAGACCAAGTAATACTGTCCAATAGCTCACTGATGGAGCTATAGTTCATTGTTGGGTGTAATTATAGCTCTGGGATAAAAACTATTCAGAAAACGTGTGGTCCGAGTTTTAATTGTTCTGTATTTTCTGCCAGAAGGCAACAGTCCAAAAAGATTGTAAGCAGGATGGGAAGAGTCTCTGAGAATATTATGCAACTTGCTCAAACAGCGAGATTCAAAGATGTCATCCAGGGCTGGTAGCTGAAGTCCGATGATATTATTAGGACAATGGCTGCAGTATCAGAACTGAATGAAATTCTGAAGAAGCTTCTTGAATGAGAATCAAAATATCTTCAAGGAAAAGCAAAGAAAGTCCAATTGCCTCTTGAGAAAGCAACTTTGAGACAACCATGACCTGGATGACTGAGAATCTCCATAGATGTCAGGCTGAAGTATCGGTTCAGCTGTATGGACTGTTTATTTATTAATTAAATTTATATAGCTGCCCATTTATCAGAAGGAACTCTGTTGATAAAATAAGATACAATATAATAAAATGATAATTTAAAACAGCAAACAATGGATAAATCTCATAACCAGTTTTAAATCTGGCCAAAGTATTTAATGTATTTTAAATGGTTTTTAACGTTTGTATTATGTATATTTTACTTTCTGGCTGTTCACCGCCCTGAGTCCTTCTGGAGTAGGGCAGTATATAAATTTAATTATAAATAAATAAATTAAACTGAGTGGCTGTGGCTCCCGGCATCCCGATATAGTCAGTTGACTCCATCACTGACTATTGGGGGCGAGTCATTGGCCCCCACAGAGAGGGCTCGCAATCTGGGAGTCCTCCTGGATATGCAGCTGTCCTTGGAGGAACATCTGACGGCTGTAACCAGGGGGACCTTTTGTCAGGTTCGCCTGATTCGCCAGTTGCGGCCCTTTCTTGATCGGGATTCCCTGTGCACAGTCACTCACGCCCTCGTCACCTCTCGCCTTGACTATTGCAACGCTCTCTACATGGGGCTCCCCTTGAGGAGCACCCGGAGGCTCCAGCTGGTCCAGAACGCAGCAGCGCGGGTAGTGACGGGAGCAGCATGGCGCTCCCATGTAACACCGCTCCTGCGCGAGCTGCACTGGCTCCCAGTTGTCTTCCGGGTGCGCTTCAAGGTGTTGGTTATCACCTTTAAAGCGCTCCATGGCATAGGGCCTAGCTATCTTCGAGACCGCCTGCTGCTACCAACGACCTCCCATCGACCCGTGCGCTCCCACAGAGAGGGCCTCCTCGGGGTGCCATCAGCCAGACAATGTAGGCTGGTGACCCCCAGGGGGAGAGCCTTCTCTGTGGGGGCACCTACCCTCTGGAATCAGCTCCCCCCAGAGATAAGGAGAATCCAAGACCTCAGTGCCTTCCGTCGCGCCCTTAAAACCCATTTATTTAAACAAGCCAGGCTGGCTTAAGATGAAATTTTTAACTGTTTTTAAATGTTTTAAACGTTTTTAATTGGTAAATGAGTTTTAATTGGGCCAAATTTATATATCTTTTAATTGTTTTTAATATTTGTTCTGCATGTTTTTTTTTAATTTGGCTGTACACCGCCCTGAGTCCTTAGGGAGAAGGGCGGTATAGAAATCCAATATAAAATAAAATAAAAATAAAATAAAAATAAACCATCTATCAACTGCCTCATACCAGCTCTATCAACATATTGACCCAAATGACTGGGAGAAAAGCCAGATTTCACTTTTTAATTAATTTACATTTTGCTACTAAATGCAAGATTAACTTAAAAAAGAAAGAAAAAAATCAAATTGAAATATATATATATATATATATATATATATATATATATATATATATATATATATATATATTTCATTGGAGCAACGGTATTTAAAAATTTGAAAAAAATTTAGTTGAAAAATTAACAGAATTATCAAAGTTTTTTGAAGAATCATTTAGTTTTAGCTAACCTGGTTGATGTTTCATATTTTTAAAATATATTAAAGTAATTCACAAAATAATTATCTGGGTGTATGCAAAAACATTTTGGACAAAAATAGCTAATATTAATGCTTACAGTTATGCAAAACTGTACTTAGTATGTTTTTTTTTAAAGCATTGTTCTTATTCAGTTTTATTCTACAGTTTTTACAGAGTTAATGTGTGTTTTTTTAAATCAATTTGTGTGTGTACATGAATGGGTGAAAAAGAAAGAAGAAAAGATGAAGAAAAGAAAAAGGAAGAAGGAAGGAAGGAAGGAAGGAAGGAAGGAAGGAAGGAAAGAGTGAGTGAGTGAAGAAGGCAGGAAGGGAGGGAGGAAGGAGAGAAAGAAAGAGAGAGGGGGGAGGAAGGAAGGAAGGAAAGAAAAAAGAGAGAGGAAGGAAGGAAAGAAGGAAGGAAGGAAGGAAAAGAAAGAAAGAAAGAAAGAAAGAAAGAAAGAAAGAAAGAAAGAAAGAAAGAAAGAAAGAAAGAAAGAAAGTAATTTGTTTAGTTCATGACTATTAGCATCCATGTGCACATCAGAAATGAATGTGTTAACTGTTTTGGAAGAAACAGACTTTTCCCAATGTTGCAAACTGTACATTTTGTAAGAAAATTCCAGAATCAGACAAAAGAAAAAGAAAAAAAGAAGAAAAAAAGAAAAAAGAAAGAAACTCTTAGGCTTCTTCCAGGCGAACTCATAAGAATCCAAGAATTTCAGATTAAATAATATTTACCTGGGAAAATTAGAAAGTGATATATATATTTTGAAGAAGCCCTGAAGAGAGAGATGCATTTCAAACCTTTTGCTTTCCTATTTTGTTCTCACCTTATGGATCAAACTGCTTATGTGTCCCCTCTCCAAGCCCTTCCTGAACTGCCCTGTTTCCACCTGCCATCTGCTTTTGCAGGAATGAAATTTGTTCTTATCTTGTTTTTCATTGACTGCCTGAAAAGTAAGTGTCACACACAAACCATGCTAAATATGGATATTATGAAAAGTAGGCACAAAATACATTTATCTGTGGAAATAAAATTCATTATGCTAGGGAAGAATGCTTTCAAATGCATCTTAGGAAAAGAGCCCGTATAAAAATGTATACATGAGGAAAAAATTCTGTATATACAGTATTCATACTTTTTTTTTTAATACAAACACAAGAAACCGAAGCAATGCAGAGGCACAATGAAATAAAAGTTGTAAAAATAGGAAACGGCAAAATAAAGCTTGACAGAATCATTTCTCACTTTTTGTAGTAAAATGACAAGCTTGATAAAAATTCTTGCAGCTATTAAATTCTTGAAGAACAATGCGTTATACAATGCAGGACAAGTTTTCTAGGATAGAGAAAATCTACTTACCTCAGCTAAGCCATTAACTTTCAAAAGTTTACTGTCTTTTAACATTTTCATGGATGCATCAATCACATTGTTTCCTTATTATGCATAAACTTCAAGCCATTTTCAGTTACTTACCTCTTTAAAGAAATGGAGTATGGAATATAAAGTAAGATCCAAGCAGTTTTCCCCAAAAGCTACAATGTCTTTACCTGTTGATGTGCAAAAAAGCACATCAGGAAGAACAGAAAATGATTAGGTCTCACTTTCTCCAATCCTTAGCTCTGATTTCATAGGGAAGAAAGATGTGGTTGTGGCACCTTATAAATGACTGAAGAGGAATCAAGGGCTCCTGATTTGCTTTAATCAAAAGCAGGTTCAGACGTATTAAATTCAAAACAAAAGAAAAATATGGTCAGCAGAATCTTGCTTCAGGTTGAATCCCTCCCTCCCTCCCTTCAGTGTCCTTCTTTCTTCCTTGTTTGCTTGCTTTTCTTCCTTACTCTTTCTTGCACTCGTCCTACTTCCCCCATTCCTCTCTTAACTCCTTCCTCCTCCTTCCTTCCTTCCTTCCTTCCTTCCTTCCTTCCTTCCTTCCTTCCTTCCTTCCTTCCTTCCTTCTCACTTCCTTCCCCTCCCCCCTCCCCCTCCCCTCCCCCCATTCCTTTCCTTTCCTTTCCTTTCCTTTCCTTTCCTTTCCTTTCCTTTCCTTTCCTTTCCTTTCCTTTCCTTTCCTTTCCTTTCCTTTCCCTTCTCTTCTCAACAGGCAGGTAAGTGGTTGCTGCCAGGTGGATTTCAGAGTGAGAGAGTCCTTGGGTGCCTTACAACAGTTCAACTACAATGGAACTGACAGAGAATGCACCATTTCTCCATTAACCTTCTCCCTGAAGTGTCTTATAAGCAAAGAGTTCACTAGTGGGAAGGTAGCAAAAAGAATCGCCATTCATAGACGTTCCTTCTGGGTTCCCCATTGACATGTGAGAAGCTGTAAGCCGCAGTGTTTCCCAAACTTGGCTATTTCAAGATGCATGGACTTCAATTCCCAGAATTGAACCAAGTCCACACTCTGGACTTGGTTTTTATCTCTGGTCAGTGGCGGAGTGGTCTGGATATAGGGGATATAGTTATTGAACCCCTGTCATGGTCGGACCATTCTCTCCTGAGACTGGACCTTTCGACCGCTGCACCCCACTGCAGGGAGGCGGAACCGACCAGGTGGTTCCGCCCCAGGCGCCTGATGGATCCTGATAGGTTCCAGAGGGAGCTTGGGCCAGTTCCTGAAACTCTGGCACACGACTCGGCTGAAGATCTGGTGGCTGCCTGGGATAGGACAGCCGCCGGTGCTCTGGACCGAGTCGTGCCTTTGCGGCCTCTGACCCGACACCGAACCTGCCCGGCCCCTTGGTTTTCCGAGGAGCTGAGGGAGATGAAGCGCCGGAAAAGACGCCTAGAGAGTGGTTGGAGGGCGAGTCGCTCCGAATCCGACCGAACACTAGTTAGGTCTCATATTAAGACCTATCTAGTGGCGATAAAAGCGGCAAAGCGTAACCACTTTTCCGCTCTTATTGCATCGGCAGATAACCGCCCAGCCGCCTTGTTTAGGGTGACCCGCTCCCTCCTATATCAGGGAGCGCGGGAAGACCCCTTGCAAGGGCAGGCTGAGGATTTTGCACAGTATCTGCACGATAAAATCGCTCAGATTCGGGAAGGCTTGGACTCTGACTGGGTAGATCCCGGCGGGGTGACTGAGGCTGGTCTTGAGAATGTTACCTGGGATGAGTTCGACCCTGTGACTCCTGAGGACGTGGACAGGATCCTGGGGAGGTTAAACGCAACCACATGTTTATTGGACCCGTGCCCCTCCTGGCTGGTACTGGCCACCCGGGAGGTAACACGAGGCTGGCTCCAGAGGATCATAAATGCTTCTCTGAGAGAGGGTTTCTTGCCTCCCGCCTTGAAAGAGGCGGTGGTGAGGCCCCTCCTCAAGAAGCCTTCTCTGGACCCGGCCGTTTTGGCAAACTATCGTCCGGTCTCCAACCTTCGCTTTGTTGCGAAGGTTGTGGAGAGTGTGGTTGCGCGACAGCTCCCACAGTTCCTGGATGAAACTGTCTATCTAGATCCGTGCCAGTCCGGCTTTAGGCCTGGGTACAGCACGGAGACGGCATTGGTCGCATTGGTGGATGATCTCTGGAGGGCTCGGGACAGGGGTTGTTCCTCTGTTCTGGTCCTGTTAGACCTCTCAGCGGCTTTTGATACCATCGACCATGGTATCATGCTGCGCCGGCTGGAGGGACTGGGGGTGGGAGGCACCGTGTTGCGGTGGTTCTCCTCCTATCTCTCTGACCGGTCGCAGTCTGTGTTGGCAGGGGGGCAGAGGTCGACCTCGAGGCGCCTTGCTTGCAGGGTGCCGCAAGGGTCGGTCCTCTCGCCGCTCCTGTTCAACATTTATGTGAAGCCGCTGGGTGAGATCATCCGTGGTTTTGGGGTGCGATGCCATCTGTACGCTGATGACACTCAGCTGTACATTTCCACCCCAGACCACCCCAATGATGCCCTCGAAGTGATGTCCCAGTGTCTGGAGGCCGTGCGGGTGTGGATGGGGAGGAATAGGCTTCGGCTCAACCCTTCCAAGACCGAGTGGCTGTGGATGCCGGCGTCCCGGTATAGCCAGCTGGTGCCATCGCTGGCTATTGGGGGCGAGTCACTGACCCCCACAGAGGGGGCTCGCAACTTGGGCGTCCTCCTGGACACACGGCTGTCTTTAGAAGAGCATATGACGGCCGTGGCCAGGGGGGCTTTTTATCAGGTTCGCCTGATACGCCAGTTGCGCCCCTTTCTGGATCGGGACTCCTTGTGCACAGTCACTCATGCCTTGGTTACGTCACGCCTGGACTACTGTAACACTCTCTACATGGGGCTCCCCTTGAGGAGCACCCGGAGGCTCCAGCTGGTGCAGAATGCGGCCGCGCGGGTGATTATGGGAGCGATGTGGCGCTCCCACGTAACACCTCTCCTGCGCGAGCTGCATTGGCTCCCGGTGGTCTTCCGGGTGCGCTTTAAGGTGTTGGTTCTCATCTTTAAAGCGCTCCATGGCTTAGGGCCAGGGTATTTGCGAGACCGCCTGCTGCTACCGATAACCTCCCACTGGCCAATACGCTCTCACAGAGAGGGCCTCCTCGGGGTGCCGTCAGTCAGACAATGTCGGATGGCAGCCCCCAGGGGGCGAGCCTTCTCTGTGGGGGCACCTGCCCTGTGGAATGAGCTGCCTCCTGGAATACGATTGATCCCGGACCTCCGGACCTTCCGTAAAGCCCTGAAGACGTTTTTATTTCATCAAGCCAGCCTAGCCTAAATGGTTTTTTAATTGGGATTTTAAATTTTATGGATTTGGGGTTTTAAATTTGGGTAGCCAATGATTTAATTCTTTTAATTATCTTAACTTTTGCATTTGTATGTTTTTTTAATTTTGGCTGTTCACCGCCCTGAGTCCCTTCTGGGAGAAGGGCGGTATACAAATTAAATTAATAAATAAATAAATAAATAAATTCCCCAACCAGTATGCCTGGTTGAGGAATTCTGGGAGTTGAAGTCCATACATCTTCAAAGGGTCAAGTTTGGGAAACACTGCTGTAAGGGAATGCTGGAAAATGAAGATCATGTGCGCGTAGCTGACCACAAAAGTATGACAATGCTGAACAACAATAGCAGAGTGGTGCTGAAGTGGCAAAAAATATCCTGAAATTTCATTCCCTGAGGAGTAATTGGTCCTAGCATTCGGTAAATTAGCTTATTAATTAGTTTATGAGGTCTCTTGCTGATAAAGTCTTGCCTTATTGTGCAGGGTTTTACTCCATTGAAATTTACAATGTATAAAACAGGCACAAGAGTTTTAGTAGTATATAGATATTAAGAAATAAAAACAAACAAACAAACAGCAGGCTGGCTAGTTTCAAGTATGAATGATAATATTTTATTCTGTTGGAAAGTAATAAACAGCCCACATTCACACCGAGTGGGTTGATCTCTAGAATGTAATAACAATCCACCGCTCTCCTTAACACTGCTCTAGTGCTGTATTTATTTATTTGTCAAGAACGTATTAGGTAATTTATATAATTATAAGCATGAATTGGGTAGATAAAATAGATACAAGTAGAGGAAACATTAGGACAGGGATGGTAGGTATGCTGGTGCTCTTATGCACACCCCTTACAGACCTCTTAGGAATAGTGTGAAATCAACAGTAGACAGTCTTAGATTAAAATTTTGGGGATTTTGGGATGAGACCACAGAGTCTGGTAGTGCATTCCAGACATTGACCATTCTGTTGCTGAAGTCATATTTTCTGCAGTTGAGTTTGGAGTGGTTCACTTTAAGTTTTTATCTATTGTGTGCTCGTGTATTATTTTGGTTGAAGCTGAAGTAGTCATTGACAGGTAGGACATTGTAGCAGATAATTTTATGAGCTATGCTTAGGTCATACCGAAGATGGCGTAGTTCTAAGGTTTCTAGGCCCAGAATTTCAAGTCTGGTGGCATAAGGTATTTTGTTGCGAGCAGAGGAGTGGAGGACTCTTCTTGTGAAATATTTCTGGACACGTTTAATTGTATTAATGTCCGATATGCAGTGCGGGTTCAGACAGATGAGCTGTATTTGAGAATTGGTCTAGCAAATGTTTTCTATGCTCTGGTTAGTAATGTGATATTACCAGAGAAGAAACTATGCAAGTTTAGGTTTACAACAGGGGTGGGTTCTAAATTTTTTTACAACCAGTTCTGTGGGCGTGACTTATTTTGCGGTTGTGGCTTGGAGGTCATGTGACTAGGTGGGCGTGGCTAGCTGGTCAGAGTCATTTCTGGAAGGTCCTCGCACTTACGACCAGTCCTCGCATTTACGACCCGACTCATTTGTTTGCTTTTAATACTGATCAGCTGTAGGACGGCCCTTTGAAGCCCCGCGGCAAGAGTTTAAACAGTTTTTTTCTCTCTAGTCATCAACTGGGACTCAGGAGGCAGCAATAGATTGGGGGTGGGACCAAATAAAAGGTAAGAATAACGTGGGGGGGTGGGGGGTGGGAGGGCAGGGGGGGGAGAACCGGTTTGGTGACGTCATATCGTCACCGCTACCGGCTCGGCCGAACCGGACACTTAGGCACTTAGATCATTTGATATGAGTACTCCAAGATCCTTGACAGAGTGAGGTTCATCTATGAGGTCGTGTCCACACAGCTTCTATTTTGTGTTCTGATTCTTTTTGCCAAGATGGTAGAACTGAACAATATATCTGAGTGAAGAAGATTGAATTAATAATATTTAGCACATCTGTATAGGTTCTTTGTTAAGTAATTCACTAGCTGGTCATTCAAATCCCATGCACAGTTTGATTATCTTAACATTTCAATGAAATACATTCACATGGAACTGGAATCTGATTTTGGTAGAATGAATGTATCTCAAAATGAGCAGCCTCTCTTGTGGCTAAAAACAACCAGCATACTTTCAAATATTTTGTAAACAAGTGGCTGCACTATAAGGATGTCTGTGTTCAAAAATATTATATAAATAGAGGATTTCTAAGGAATGCAGGTGACCAGTTTCCAGATTTTTGTAACCCAGTTCTCAGATTGTTAGATCTCTTCATGCAGACTTCAATATAAAAACAGTCCTTAACATTAATGTTCAGTAATAGGTGACTGAAAGGGAATGTATGAAAGTACATTTTAAAAAAAAAAAAGAGAGAAAAGGTGCTTCCAAAAATTAAACCAATTTTTCTGTTCTTGCACAAAATCATTTAGGGGAGAAGTGGAAATTATCAGTGGTGAAACAGAGAAAATATTCCATGTTCATAAATAATTGAAAAACCTGAAGGCAGAAATAGTCTGCTGGCAGTTGATGACATCTAATAAAGCTAGAAGGAATTCAAAAAGAAGCAGCAGCTTCAGGGAAGAAAAGTTAGCAATCTCAAAGTAATATGACCCACTTGCATTTAATTTTCACCCGGTCAATTAGTTTTAGTTCAACTTCTTCTTTTTTTCCACCAGTTTGAACGGAAGGTGGAAATAACTCCTTTTCATTCTCTGTCTTTCTTATTATAAGACAAAACCTCCGAGAACCACTGCACAGGCTTACAAAATGGCAGGCGAATAATAAATGAAGGTGTAACCCTTGAGCATAACTTGGGGGGTGATGGCAGATAAATATCCGGAGCAACTGGTCATACCATCGTGGCAGCAACAGATTGCATCAGGAAAAGCTTGCATGCATATTTGAAAACTAAAGAGCCAATGCCTTATTGTCTTAGCATCTTTTCTTGTGGTCATGGAGATGCCATAATTTAAGAGTCCCCAGAAGGACATTAGATGATGAGTACTCTGTTGGGTAAGATCTGACTACCAATGAGCAACATCTTGGTCTTTAAAACCAGCACTGAACTTGAATAGCAATAGCATCAGCACTTAAACTTATATACTGCTTCATAGTGCTTTACAGCCCTCTCTAAGCGGTTTACAGAGTCAGTATATTGCCCCCAACAATCTGGGCCCTCATTTTACTGACCTCGGAAGGATGGATGGCTGAGTCAACCTTGAGCCTGGTGAGATTTGATCTGCCAAATTGCTGGTAGCCAGTAATCAGCAGAAGTAGCCTGCAGTACTGCACTATAACCACTGAGCCACTGTGGCTCATTTAATATTGGCATACAGAGGGTTGCTATATGTGAAGTATGGTATATTGCACCTGATAGAGTAGAAGACATAAGAACATGAATTATTGTAGATCACAAATGTTTGCAGACCTTTTGGGAGATAGTTAACCCAGTGTCAGGCACAAGATATTCTTAGGGATTTGGAGTTCAAAAGAATAATGAGTTTATTCTATGCAACCTATCCACAAGAATCTGATCTATTAAATGTCAAGGCAAATTGGTGCCAGATAAGAGTCAACAGACTTCAAGTGGAGCTAGACTTAGGTCTTTTTTGGGGCTATAGGGACTCCAGACTGATGATGTGTTTGACCTCACCCTTGGGTTCAGCCTATTCATCTCCTAAACTCACCAATGAACTTTTATTTTCCTTCTATATGCAGAGTACATACAAGTCTGGAGCATGGTACTCCAGATGTTGTTGAACTGCATTCAGTGATGGATGATGCTGTAATGTGTGATTTAAAACAATTGGAAGTTGCACATTCTGGACTCTTACTCTAAAATGATTTATTTCTTGATACACATGAATCTAATCTTGGCCTTTTTTTTCATTGCTTAGCTAGGTGATAGCATCTGATCAATTAGCTCTTCAAATACTAAGCATGAATGAATTTGGTTAGTATTTGGTAGAAAACCATTAGGAAATTCTAATCTGTAGCCTAGATTTGGAAATCAAAACAGCTTCTTGCAAGAAGGCAAACTACTTTTGCCAAATTGAAAGGAAAGGATGAAGGTACTTAGCTAAAGGAGAACCCCTATTTTTATAAACCCCTAATACTTGATAACCCTTATTGATCATGACCTTTTGCTATGTTGCAATGCTTAGGAAAATTACAGTAAAACTTGCTGAATATATATGACTGGTACTATACCCTGGTGTTATACAAGATATGATAAAGGAAGGGAGGTGTAAGGAAACAGATGGTGTAAGATAAAAACCCTATATGGAAAGCGTAGGGGGCAAAGCTTATAAACTTCTCCTTTTTTATGTACTCTATTAAAAGCTTTGTCTCAGCTAGATAAGTATACCAAGGGCGATGTCTCATTTGTAGTAAGAGATGTTAAAGGTATAAAAGTCGACCGAAGGGAATAGCCCTGGGTTCAGAATTTGCCATGCTAATGCTCTGAATCTTTGCGCAAATAAACCTATGTTCTCCAATTCCTTGTGGTCTTGTCTCCTGAATTGAGAGGTGGGCTTCCCACATCAAAATCAACAACATGGAAGTGCTCAGTCATTAGAACTGAAGTTTAGCTTATAGACAATTCTGCTTTGTTGTGTGAAATCATTCAATCCACCAAGAAACTGGCATTTTTGCCTATCTTAGGTCTAAGCAAGTATTTAATGTATTTCTAATAGCTCACGTGTTCTCATTTATTTGAAACTCTGAAAAGTTGTCATTGGAGATGTTCTGTTCTTCCTCTGAACCATGATGATCTAACTCAGGAGCGTCAAACTCATGTTTGATGCTCCTGCATCCATGTGATGCGGGCTGGATGCATCACAGGCTGGCCATGCCCACCCCTGGTTTAGCAAAGGATGAAAAAGTCCCCAATGCATCACGTGATGACGATGTGATGACATGAGTTTTACACAAGTGATCTAACAGTAGGACTGAGTGAGAAGATATAGTGAGCAGTGGTGGGTTTCAAAATTTTTTACTACCGGTTCTGTGGATGTGGCTTGGTGGGCATGGCAGGGGAAGGATACTGTAAAATCTCCATTCCCACCCACTCCAGGGGAAGGATACTGTAATATCTCCATTCCCTCCCCAATCCAGGGGAAGGTTACTCCAAAATCCCCATTTCCTCCCGATCAGCTGGAGGCTTGTTTGAGTCTAGCACTCTGAGCTCAGTGTTACAATGGATCTTCCTGATTTCATTGATACAGAATATAAGAGTGTCTGCTGTGAAAGATTTTTACCAATCTAATTTGAAGATTATATACAAGCGTTGAGAGTGAACAGTATGGTGAAGACACTCGCCTCCCACGCAGAAGGTTGAGAGTTCAATCCTATGTAAAAACAGATGTTTCTCTTTCAGGGCGCAAAAAGGAAATATCTGCTGTGAATTCTGTATGGTGTCAGGAAGGGCATCTGGTCAGTAAATGCTCGGCTCTATTTATTCACCCCAATCCCATCCCTCAATTAAGGGATTACAATGTCATAAAAAGGAAAAAATGCAAGTGTTTAGGGTGGGAAGAATAACTTCAATTTACCATGACAGAAAAAGTGCCTCATTTATTTTTTTTATTTCTTAAACTTTAATTTCTTTGTTGCAAAAAGTGTGTCATTTAGCCTACAAGATTAATCTGGTCTCAGTTTCATAATGGAGGATTAATTCCCTGCAGGGTAGCTACTGAATATTGTTCTCTTCTTTTCTTTTTTCCCTATGTCAGATTTCATGAGCCTTCATAATGTGGACTAGAAAAATAATAATAACAGGAGATATTAACCTCAAATAATATGCTTAAAACCTTACTTACAAAGGGTAAATAATACCACAGTGATAATTACATTATTATGATATGAAGGGGTCATGTGGAGAAAAACTAAACCCTTTATCATCTTACAGTTTAAGCTCAAAGCTATTTTTCATTTCTTTCTTATCCAATAAATCATTCAAAAGAACTTTAAAAGAAAAGGACTTTAAATGTAGATAAGGATATGCTGGCAATGAAAGATCTTGTTGTGAAATGTCTAGCTGGCCCTAGTCCATCAATAATCATGACACATAATTAAAATAATTGGAACTGCCCTATGTTGTATTCTGTGACACAACGTTGTAAAAGACCTTTGGAAACCAAGTGGTGTTTTTTTCCCCCCAAAATGCCAGAGTTATTTAAAAATCAATCCCACTAATTTTAAAATCTTTCCTTCTAGATTATAATACAGTCAATCCTGCAACAGGGCCTTAGCAACACCTGTGCAAAGATAGGACAATTTTATAATTGCTTCTAAATATTTAGCTAAACACAATTTAAAGCTGTTAATGTGAGGTCATCAGACCATCACTAGGACGTCTTCACAAGAGGTCATTCTAATCATCCAGACAGACCTTATCCTGATTGTGTTCTTTCTCTTCACATATTGATATTGGAAGCATGGTCTACAGGCAATTGATTTTTGACCAGACCAGGGATTTTGTAGTCTAGCATCTTTTGGCATCCTTTGCAGTGGTGGGTTTCAAAATTTTTTACTACTGGTTCTGTGGGTGTGGCTTGGTTAAGGTGACCAGATTTTAACATTGGTAAAGAGGGACACCATTGTGGGCGTGGCTTATTTTGTGGGCGTGGCTTGGAGGTCATGTGACTGGGTGGGTGTGGCTAGCTGGTCATGTGACCGGGTGGCCATGGCTATATGTATAGGGACTATTCAGAGGGCTGAAAAAAGTCATTTCTGACAGGTCCTCGCACTTTTGACTGGTCCTCACACTTATGTCCATCTTCACATTTATGCCCGTGCAGCATTCTTAACAACCATGTCACTCATTTCACAACTGCTTCTCTTCACCATGGTGACAAGATAGGGCAAAAAAGTAAAATGTGAGGACAGTCGTAAGTTCGAGGACTGGTCAAAAGTGCAAGGGCCAGTCAAAAATAACTTTTTCAGCCCTCTGAGTAGTCCATATGCACAAAAGGACTAACCAGAGGGCTGAAAAGAGTCATTTCTGATAGGTCCTCGCACTTTTGACTGGTCCTCACACTTATGACCATCCTCACATTTATGCCCGTGCAGCATTCTTAACAACCATGTCACTCATTTCACAACTGCTTCTCTTCACCATGGTGACAAGATAGGGCAAAAATGTAAAATGTGAGGACAGTCGTAAGTTCGAGGACTGGTCAAAAGTGTGAGGACCAGTCAAAAATAACTTTTTCAGCCCTCTGAGTAGTCCATATGCATAAAAGGATACAGCAATAGAGAAGGATGAAGGAAGGGAAGGGAAATTAGAGTAGGAGTGAGGGGAAGAGAGGGAGGAAGAGAGGAGGAGAAGGAGAAAGGAAGAGGAAATAGGGAGGAGAAGAAGAGGGTGGGGGGAAGAGAAAGTAAGAAGGAAAGAAAAGAGAGAGGTGGTAGGTTTGAGGAGAAAGATTGCTGTACAGTAAAAAAGATGAAAAGAAAGAAAGCCAATCCCAAACAAATATAAAGATATTAAGATAAAGAATGAATTGTTAAACTTTAAAGAACAAAAGAGAACAAATATCAATAAATATCAATAATTAGATACACACATACAAACATGCAATGTATTTTCTTTGAACAGAATATTTGGCTGGTTCACAAATTTAAACAGTGTTTAGTCATTTCAATTAAATTTACAATTTCTATATTTCCTTTTTGCCATATTTATTCCTCATCTATTTTTTAAAAAAAACAATATTACCCTTCATCCTCATCTCTAATCTTAATCAAATTCAATTTTTCCCTTCTATTCTATATTATACCCCTTCGCATTGTCATCTATTTTTATATCCATCCTCACATTGGTTAATTATGTAATTATGTAATACAGTTGTTTAATACAAATTCAGCATTTTAATATAAATCAATTAGTTATATAACTATCTTTTTTGTATATTAATCAATATGAACATGAATATTCCAATTATTTCCATGCAATCCAATTTCTTACAAATCAATTAATTATATTTACCAATAATAATAAACCAAATAATTTCCCCCATATATTCCTCCAAACCACAACTTAACCATTTCTGCTTTCAACACAGTATACAATAGTATCTCAATTATTACAATTCCCTAGTTAAAAAGAGCTTTTTTTTCTTTTGTGTTTTAAAATCTTGAACTCTCCTCTTTTGCCCTAAATTTCCCATTGTCTGTACCTACCTTTTTTGGTGAGGAAAAAGAAAAGAATTCTGCTGCCTAATTTTCCAACGTTGCACCAAACAAGCCAACAGCCTGTTTCATTTTCAGTTTCCTTTTGAGCTTGGTTTGCACAAGGAGAAAAAAAAATCTGCTGGAGCAATTTAGCAAGCAGCAAGAGCCCTCCGCAAAACAGCTGAGAGGGGGAAGCCGAGCTAATCAACGTAGGGCGGCCCTTTGAAGCCCCGCGGCAAGAGTTTAAACAGTTTTTTTCCCTCTAGCCATCAGCGGGGACTCAGGAGGCAGAATGAAAAATCGGGACTTTTTTAAAACGCCGCGGGACGCGGGACAAATTGCTCAAAAGCGGGACTGTCCCGCCAAAAGCGGGACGTCTGGTCACCTTAGGCTTGGTGGGTGTGGTATGGCTTGGTGGGCATGGCTTGGTGGGTGTGGAAGGGGAAGGATACTGTAAAATCTCCATTCCCACCCCAATCCAGGGGAAGGTTACTGCAAAATCCCAATTTCCTCCCAGTCAGCTGAGACTTGGGAGGCAGAGAATAGATGGGGGCAGGGCCAGTCAGTATTTTTACTACCAGTTCTCTGAACTACTCAAAATTTCAGTTACTGGTTCTCCAGAACTGGTCAGAACCTGCTGAAACCCACCTCTGATCCTATGGCACATAGGAAGCATTGATGACCAATGTCCCAAGCATTGCAGGCACTACCAGAATGCCTTTTTCGACAGTTTCCAAAACTTTGAAGAATTGCACTGCCAAAATTCACCAGCAAATCCCCCAAAATGTATGGTGCTATTTCTCAAAGCTTCTTGGCAGGAAATACTATGTTGTAGGCCTTTGGTTCCGTATGCAAAATAATAACAAAAGAAAAATACTGAAAATGAAAAAAAAAATGAACGTGAGTCTTGACATCCCTGTCCTACCCTCTATGAATCTTTGACATTGACATTAGTGCCAACAAAACTTAGGGGTACTGGCTATACAATAGTGTCCAAAATTGTGGAAACCTTTTGGGGAAAAAACATATTTTCTAAAACTAGCTAATAACACCACTTTTTTGGGAGGGACTTTCAAGATAATCATATTCCACTGCTGGAATGGCCTGGGAATAGCCCAGACCTTAACCCAATTGAAAATCTATGGAGCTAACTAAAGAAACTTGTTAGTCAGAAGTGACCCAGCAATAAAACCCAGTTAATAGAGGCAATCATTCAATCTTGGTTTCACATTATAACAGCTGCAGAACTAAAAGACATTGTAAAGCCATAATTCATGGTACTAGTTACCCAACTAAGTATTAACTGAAATGATAATTTTTGTATATCTCATTTTTCCTATGTGTTTCACTTTTCTTCTTTATACTGTAACTGCTATTCTAATAGCAAATCCTTCATAAAAGTTACTGCATTACATTCTTGATTAAATTATCTTCCCATTGATATATAATTTTATCATACTACTACAACAAAAAGTGGTGTTATTAGCTAGTTTTAGAAAATACACTTTTCCCGAAAGGTTTCCACAATTTTGGTCACTACTGTAATATTTATTTCCAAGAATGATTTTGCTTTGGCTGTAAGTTTGTTTTGCTTTTGGTTATCTACTTGGTCGAGAGCCAATTACTGTGCTAAGCTTGCAGTGCGTGTTAACCGAAACCTGAAGTAGAACTGTTGAGGGAACAGACTAAATCAGGGGTCTGCAACCTTAAATACTCAAAAAGCCATTTGGACCCATTTCCCACAGAAAAGAAGGAGAAAACTAGGAGCCACAAAACCTGGGTGGGCATGGCTAACTCGATGTCACTCACTTCTACCAGTCACATGACAGCCCCCCCCTCGCAACGCCTATCCAGCCGGTCATTAGGGCAGAAAACCAGTTGTTAAAAAACAGGAACCACACAATCCTTTTGACATATCTCTCCCCCCCCTCTCTCTCCCTCTCTCTCTCTCTCTCTCTCTCCCTCCCTCCCTCCCTCCCTCCCTCTCTCTCTCTCTCTCTCTCTCTGTATCTCTCTGTCTCTCTCTCTCTCTCTCTCTGTATCTCTCTGTCTCTGCCCTGGCCGCTTCTCCAACCTCCACCGTCGCCCTTACCTTTTCAGGCCAGGCGAGAAGTGACTGGGAGGGGAGGGTGAGGGGCGGGGCCAGCCAGTGGTGGGATCACCTGACAGGGAGCCACAGCAGAGGGCCCAAAGAGCCACAGGTTGCTGACCCCTGGACTAAATAAAGCTCTCTATACCAACCCTGAAGTGTGGGTGAGTGGAGGCAGCACAGTGTGTGAAAAGGAAATAGAGAGAGATTTTATTTTAGCAGTGAAAAAAATATCCTTCAGTTAGATCTACAAATCTTTAATATTTTATATTAGTGTACTTATTATGAATAATAATATTTTTTTCCATTGGAAATTAAAATATAAAAAGGTAGTCCTTATCATTTCAATTCTCAGAAACATTTTGAAGGTCCTGTTTAGCTTCTTTCTGAATTATTTGTCAGGCAATTAATAAATCTGTAATAAAAAGCTTACCGATTTGACAAAGTACTTTAGATGTACTCTAAATTATAACATTAGCATTCCACAGTAAGTAGCAAACCTCATTCCATTTAGATCTAGCTATCTATCGTTAAATTAACAGAATTTATTTTCAATAACCATTTTTA
This sequence comes from Pantherophis guttatus, assembly GCF_059756535.1. NCBI lineage: Eukaryota > Metazoa > Chordata > Lepidosauria > Squamata > Colubridae > Pantherophis > Pantherophis guttatus. The sequence goes on along the minus strand of NC_142068.1, from coordinate 74,881,874 downwards.
TGAATCATAAAATGAACCACTTCATTTTTATCCACCATCCCCTTAACTTTATTTTTTTGTTAATTGCTATGATCTGCTTAATTTTATTTCTAATTTTCTCTCCTTTATTTTGGCCTATTTCTATAGACTTTTGTTACTTTATTCCAGAATTAGTCAAGAAAATGTCCATCCACATTTTATGTTTCTCTCTAATTATTTGCCTTGTTATATGCTTTTCTGAGATGGACTCTCCAACTAGAGCAGTGGTTGTCAACTTTCCTAATGCCATGATCTAATACAGTTCCTCATGTTGTGGTGATCCCCAACCATAAAATTATTCCTAAAACCATCAAAAATATGTATTTTCTGATGGTCTTAGGCGACCCCTGTGAAAGGATTGTTCGACCCCCAAAAGGGTCGCGACCCACAGGTTGAGAACCATTGAACTAGAGGGTGGTGTCAACCCTGAAGTGAACCTGGCTGGTGCCATCTTGGAGGCTTCAGGGTTGCCCAGAACAAAGGGAGAGGGGAAATAGTTAGATGGGGCTTTGTAGCCAAAACAATAAAGCTTTCATGTGGGAACTAAGGTCATTCTCATAGGTGACTGGCCAGAGCAAGATGAAGTAACCAAGCAATTGGCCAGCACCTGGATTGGACAGAGTGACCAGTGACTTGGAGGGAAAGGGGAAACTTTTACTTTTAATTAGGTAAAAGCCACAGGAACTTTTAAAGTCAGCTTTCACCAGCCATGCCAAAATGATGTATCCAATAAATTGTTCTTTGAGGAATTTGCCTGTCTCGGAGTTCTACTTTCTATGGGTGCATTACTTGGACCCTTGACAGGTGGAGGAGGTGGGAGAAGGGGAAACGAGCTTAGTCTCCTTGCATAGCAAGGTTCTGCAACCCAACAAGACAGACACAGATTTCAGAGGATAATTAGAACTGCAGTAAAAAACAATTACTACCAAACTGCCTTCCATTGAGGAACTGTATACTGCATGAGTCAAAAAGAGGGCTGTGAAAATATTTACAGACCTCTCGCATCCTGGACATAAACTCCTACCCTCAAAACAACGCTATAGAGCACTGCACACCAGAACAACCAGACACAAGAACAGTTTTTTCCGAATGCCATCACTCTGCTAAACAAATAATTCCCTTAACACTGTCAAACTAGTTACTAAGTCTGCATTACTATTAATCTTCTCATCGTTCCTATCACCCATCTCCTCTCACTTATGACTGTAACCTGGTTGCTGGTATCCTTAAGATTTATATTGACTGTTTCCCTATGACTATCATTAAGTGTTATACCTTATGATTCTTGATGAATGTATCTTTTCTTTTATGTACTCTAAGAGCGTATGCACCAAGACAAATTCCTTGTGTGTCCAATTACACTTGGCCAATAAAGAATTCTATTCATTCTATTCATTGGTTCTATTCAAAAAGCCACACAGGTCTTACCTCTTCCAGTATCTATTAAATCCGTATCTGGCAGTTCCCAACAAAAGGCAGTCAGTCTGGCAAGATTCTTGTGAATAGGCATGCAGCAATAAAGAAGTAACTTTCATCAGCTCACAGTGTCATTCTGGTTTCTTTTGCTTGATATTTTGTCTAATCTGGCACATTTTATAGCAATTTCTTCTAATGTATCACTGCATGGATTTTCTCACAATTTTTGTACTTTAAAAAAAAAAAATTGCACCCCCAGATCAGAAAATAACAAATGTGGGCATTTCTATAAGAGTTCAGGAAGTGAGAAATAGGGAAATCCACATCAAAATGATATCGTTTGAATTTCAGTATTTAGGACTGGCCAATCCTAAGTAATTTTGATGTGATACATATACTGTAGGTATTTATCTTGAAATATGAACTATTAACTCAAAAGAACTTCCTTAGAAAATTAATAGAATTACAAATCATTAAGCTTATCATCATAAATCTTTCCCTATTTGTTTGAATTTTTAGTAGTATCTGATGTTGAAGTTTTTTCTGGTTTCTCGGCTGTTTAATTTAGAACTAAAATATAAATCTTTTTTATTTTCCTTAACAGTTTGCATGTAACACTTTGGAATAGCCCTCTTTTTTATTATCATTCTCTCTTTATAAGACCTAAGTAATTCAATTAATAATCCATGCATTAATCTAACATCAATATTAACTTTGCTTTATTAATTGTTCTGAACAAGCAGTCAAAAATAAGAGAAGAATAGAAACTCCAAAAGCAAAGAAAATGCAAAGAGACTTAGCCTCTCAACCCAAAGAATCAGTTTTACTCATTTAAAATTCAGATTAATAAAGTGATAGAAAATTAAAACAGTTTAGCAATTGTTATTGCTAAACCCTGTTATTAAGACCAGCTGCCTGCAATTACTGCAGGTTCGAATCTCGCCAGGCTCAAGGTTGACTCAGCCTTCCATCCTTTCTAAGGTAGGTAAATTGAGGACCCAGTTTGTGGGGGCAATAAGCTGACTTTGTATAAATATACAAAAGGATGAAGGCTATTGCTTAGCACATTGTAAGCCACCCTGAGTCTCTGGAGAAGGGCGGCATATAAATTAAATTAAATTAAAATAAAATAAAATTCTTGGATGAAATTGGATGTTCTGCCAGCAGGAATGTCTGCAGCTATGGTGAAGAGAATCAAAGAAATCAAGATGGAGGCCAGCAGTGTGCAACTGACTTTCTTCACAGCTTTGATTGCATTGTCATTACTGCCATCTAGATTTTTTTTTTAACCCTAGAGTAGCAGCCCCCAACCTTTTGAGAGCCAGGGATTAGTCACATGAAGTGCATTTTTTTTTCTGTGGACAGGGCATGTTTTCATGAGCTGCCTGGATCCCGCGCAGTGGTGGGTTGCCCCTGGTTCGGACCAGTTCACAAGAACCGGTAGTAAAACCGGCGGGAGGCCCCACCCACTGCCCTGGATATTATCAGCGCCGATCTGTGCATGCACGATCCCATTGCGAACCGGTAGTAAAGGTAAGTAGAACCCACCCCTGATCCCGCGCATGCAAACATGGGCTTTGCTCACTTGCACTGCCCAGTTCCTGGTGGGCTGCGGACTGGTGCCACTCTGCAGTTTAGGGTTTGGGGAGCCCTGCCCTAGACAATTCTGGACAGGAGACATTTTGTTGTTGTTTATTTTCTTCCTCCCTACCAAATTTAGACTCAAAATCTTCTGCAAGAGGGTTAGGAAGCTTCCAAATAAATATTTGAATATTTATTCGAATATTTGAAGACCCTGGGTGGGCTTCTGTTTCTCTGAAGGAATTTCAATTCTTCATGTTCACATATATTATATAAACGGCCGTGAGATAGATTCAATGTTTGGCAGATTTGTTTGATGAGAAAGAAATTTCACCGCTCCCAAAGGATTACAAAGTTGATTTATCGATGTTAATGCAAGCTGGGCTATATTGTTGATAACACAACTGATTGTGGATATGTTCTTATTTGATTGGTGTTGAAAAACAAGATGGAAAATTGCCCAACACACACAGAGGATAGGATAGGATAGGATAGGATAGGATAGGATAGGATAGGATAGAATAGAATAGAATAGAATAGAATAGAATAGAATAGAATAGAATAGAATAGAATAGAATAGAATGCAGAGTTGGAAGGGGCCTTGTAGGTCTTCTAGTCCAATTCTCCAACCCTATACCATTTCTCTTCTTGAAAGCTTCCAGTGATGAAGCACCCACAACTTCTGAAGGCAAGCTATTCCATTGATTGATTGTTCTCACTGTCAGAAAATTTCTCTTATTTCTAGGTTGAATCTCTCCTTGATCAGTTTCCATGCCTAATTCCTTGTCCGGCCTTCAGGTGCTTTGGAAAATAGGTTGATCCCCTCCTCTCTGTGTCAGCCCCTCAAATATTGGAAGACTGCTATCATGTCTTCCCTGGTCCTTCTCTTCACTTGGCTAGCCATGCCCAGTTCCTGCAACTATTCTTCATATGTTTTAGCCTCCAGTCCTCTAATCATCTTTCTTGCTCTTTGTTAGGATATGGTTTGAGCCTAACAAGTTGTCCAGGCAATATATGTGTTCTGTGACTTTAATGTGAATATGTATTATGTGACTTTAAAGTTTTCCTGCTGATTCATTGTAATGCTGAGTCATGCTGTAATTACACTGGTTGTGAACGTATTTAAGAAAGGTACTGTAACGTATTCAGTTGATGATAAGCTACCATTGTGTGTGGAGTGCTATCCATTGTGCTATCATCATTTGATGGATCTGCTACCATCGTGGTTTGTGAACCAGAGTGAGTTTGTTATTCTAACCAACTACTGTTTGTGTGGTAAGAAGATTTTGTATTACTCGACTGATTTAACTGGCAAAGACCTGGATTGATTTAAAGACTATGAGACTGTTTTTCTACTATAAAGTAAACTTTTGATAAACCAGTTTGCACATCTCTTATTCATTGCTCTCAGCAATGTTTCTCTATGCTCTACACTCTGCTGGTTGGTAACACAACAACAATATCCTTAACACTCTTCTCTGCATTCTTTCTAGAGGCTCAACATCTTTTTTATAGTGTGGTGACCAAAACTGGATGCAGTATTCTAGGTCTTACTAAGGCTTTATAGAGTGGTATTAGTATTTCACACGATCTTGACTGAATCCCTCTGTTAATGCAATTTAGGATTGCATTGGCTTTTTGGGTTGCCATCGCACACTGCTGGCTCATATTTAATTGATTGCCCACTAAGAATCCAAGATCCCTTTCACAATTAGTGCTATTAAGTTTAGTTTCACCCAATCTGTATGTGCACTTTTGGTTTTTCTTGCCTAAGTGTAAAGACTTTACTTTTCTCTACATTGAGTTTCATTTCGTTCGAAAGGGCCCAGTGTTCAAGCCTGCAAGATCCATCTGGATCTTGAGCCTATTATCTGGGGCAGGGGTGTCAAACTGGTGGCCCATGGACCAGATGCATCACATGCAGGCCACGCCCACCCCAGCTCCGTGAAGAGGAAAAACATCATGATATGTCACATGACAGCAATGTGATGTCCCAAGTGATCTAGGGTGTTGGCTATTCCTGCCAGCTTAGTATCAGATTTCATCTGCAGATTTGGTGAGTTAGAGAGAGGGAGAGAGGGAGGGAAGGAGGGAGGGAGGGAGAGAGAGAGGGAGAGAGAGATATGGAGCAAAAATTTACATAATCTAGAGAGAAATCTCTTTGAGCCTTTGTGGAGCCATTTCAGACAGATTATCTGAGTTTTCAGCCAGATAATGGAATTCAGACTGCTTTGGCCGGTGTTGGTGAACCTTTTCGGCATGGCGTGCCGAAATGGGAGCGTGCGCTCGAGGGAGCGCCAGAAGAGCAGCTTCCTGGCGCGCACGCATGGGAGCACTGGAAACCAGAAGAGCAGCTCCCCGGAAGCCAAAAATGTCTTCATTATAAGCTCCAGCTGGTCCAGAACGCGGCTGCGCGGGGGATTATGGGGGCGACGAGGCGCTCCCATGTGACACCTCTCCTGCGCGAGTTGCACTGGCTCCCGGTGGTCTTCCGGGTGTGCTTCAAGGTGTTGGTGACCACCTTTAAAGCGCTCCATGGCTTAGGGCCGGGGTACTTACGAGACCGCCTTCTGCCACCAATAGCCTCCCACCGGCCAGTACGCTCGCACAGAGTGGGCCTCCTCAGGGTGCCGTCCGCCAGACAATGTCGGCTGGCGACCCCCAGGGGGAGAGCCTTCTCTGTGATGGCGCCCACCCTCTGGAACAACCTTCCCCCAGAATTACGTACAATAACAGACCTCCGGATTTTTCATCGGGCCCTGAAAACCTATTTATTTCAACTAGCTGGGCTGGCTTGAGTTAAATTTTAAATTGATTTTAAATTGGGTTGTTTTAATTTACGGCCAAAATATTTAATTATTTTAATACTGTTTTTTAAATTTTGTATGCTCTGATTTTACTTTGGCTGTGCACCGCCCTGAGTCCTATTTGGAGAAGGGCGGTATAGAAATGGAAACAAATAAATAAAAATCAAAGAAAGAAATGATCTAGAAAGTCCCAGGTTTAATTCCTGCCTTTTCATTTTTAAAATATTGAAAAAAGAATTTCACTTGAAAACGTGGAGGGCTGCTATAAGTTAGGGCTGATTCAGATGGTAGATTTGACAGGGTAAGCCAAGTTCACATTCTGAATGAAGTATTTCTGTACTGCCTGTAGTACATATAAAGCACCCTTTCCAACGAAGCATCTGCTTTCCAATTTACAACCTTTTTTCATGATATGGACATGATTTCAGGCTCTGCTACAACAGCATAAGTTTCATGAGAAAATTCACTGCCTTTTGTCAGGCATCAATAAATGAGGTGACATATATTCCCAGTCCTAAAAAATAATATAAAGTAAAATTAAAAAAAGGGGGAGAGGGAATTAGAGGATGGAAACGCTTAAAGAGGAAAGAACCAATTTTACAAGGGAATTCCAGATTGACACATTGGGTTGTCAAATCATATTGTGATAGATTTCATAAGCTAAAATAACAATAAATAAAAACAAACGGCAGATGGAGTGTATAAATCAGAAAATCCTTGACACCAGGGAATAAACAAGTGACAAGCAATTACAACTTTGCCCCAAAATGTGGTTATTAACTTCTCCTTTACTCCCACACTCCTACTTTCTATCCCATGTTTCTTTATTTAATGAATTCAAAATTAACAGCACAAACCATCATGGTTCTTATAATGAAGACATCGTTAATAGGTCAAGATATTATTTTCTCTAGCAATGGATCTATATTTTCAGTAGAAGAGGACTGGGATTAGACATAAACAGATGCAATCACATCTCTAGATGTCACAGGCAGAATTGAACATATTGTGATCATTACTCTTCCTAAAATGATGCATTTGATGTTCTTAATCTTATTCCATTTTTAAAAAAGAACTGAATGCTGATATTCTTAGGTTACATATCACATATATTTTAAAGGAAATTGGACTGTGTTGCTTTGAGGATTCCATTGATATAAATGTTCATTTTAACATAATAGAAGGGATCTTAGAGATCGTCTAGTCTAATCCCTGGTATAGAGACCCTATACCATGTCAGACAAGTGGCTGTTCAATCTCTTCTTAAAAGCCTCCAGTGATGGAGCAGCCACAACTTCTGAAGACAAGCTGTTCCACTGGTTAATTGTTCTCACTGCTTTCAAACTTATCCTTGGTTTTAGATTGCTTCCCTCCTGGATTAGCTTCCATCCATTGCTGCTTGTCATGCCTTCAGGTGCTTTGGAGAATAGGGTGACACCTCTTCTTTGTGGCAGCCCCTCAAATATTGGAATACTGCTGTCATGTCACCACTGGTCCTTCTTTTCACTAAACTAGACATACCCAATTCCTGCAACAATTATTCGTGTGCTTTAGCCTCCAGCCCTCTAACTATCTTTAGTGCTCTTTTCTGCACTCAGTAACAGTAACAGAGTTGGAAGGGAACTTGGAGGTCATCTAGTCCAACCCCCTGCTCCCGCAGGAGACCTATACTAGGGATTCAAACCGCTGAACTGCTGATCTTTCTGATTGACAAGCTCATCGTCTTAACCACTCAACATCTAGCCAGGCCTATTAAAAAAAAAAGACTCTTCCCAGAGTCTCTACATATTTTATTTTATAATATGGTGACCAAAACTGGATTCGGTATTCTAAGTGGGGTCTTACTAAGGCTTTATAAAGCGATACTATTACTTTACATGATCTTGATTCTATCCCTCTGTTAATGCAACCTTGGGTTACCTTGACTTTTTTGGCTCCTGCCGCACTGCTGGCTCATATTTAAATGATCTTGTCTTTACTGGTCCTGAAAAGTACTGCATGCCCTTGGATTCCTTTAGCAGCCTGGAAATGCCACTCACATGATTGAGTCGAATTCCTTTTGGTCTAGTGAGTGATTTGGTAAAAGAAAAGCAAATGCATCTTTAGCAGTTTGCTCAGTGGTCTTGCTGTCTTTGAGGAAGTTATCATTTCTTTCTGAGTGTGGAAAAGGAAGGGAGAATAAAGGAGAACAATACTAGTTTTCCTCTACTAGCTTTTGACTTCAATGCTGGCTATGAAAATAGATCTAACTTCCTGCCTGTTGGAACATCTTAACCAGGGGTGAAATCCAGCAGGTTCTGACAGGTTCTAGAGAACCAGTAGTGGAAATTTTGAGTAGTTCAGAGAACTGGAAAATACCACCTCTGGCTGGCCCCAGGAGTGGGGAGGGAATGGGGATTTTGCAGTATCCTTCCCCTGGAGTGGGGTGGGAATGGAGATTCTGCAGTATCCTTCCCCTGCCATGCCCACCAAGCCACGCCCACCAAGCCACACCATGTCCACCAAGCCACACCCACAGAACCGGTAGTAAAAAAAAATGTATTTCACCACTGATCTTAACCCCCTGAGGTGAGATTGGCTCCCACCCTCCTTACCTTTCACAGGAGCTCAAAGATCTGGCTCTACCTGACAGCTTGGGGCCCCAATGGAGGAGCATCACACTGGAGGTAGTTAATGAATTAAGAGGGAATCCCACCTCCTGCATGCACATCCCTTCCCCTCCCGCCTCATTTTTTAATTATAATTTTATCTCGACTGGGACTTCTATTTTTATTGTTTTAGAGATATTTATTTATATGTTATCTGTCACAGAGGTGTCAAACTCGATTTCATTGAGGGCTTCAATTTCATTGTGTTTGATCTCGGGGGCTGGGTGGGTGTGGGCAGGATAGGCGTGGCCAGATTAACGTCACTCAAGTTGGGGGCACCTGTGGTGGCCCAAGTGCTCTGTCAGTGAAAACAGAGTTTGGGAGGGTTGTGTGCAGTCCTCCCGAGTTCGTTTTTTGCTGGCAGATGCACCAATCCTTTATTGTTTCCAGGGTGGCCCCATGGACCAGATCTAAGCACCCCGCAAGCTGGATTTGGCCTGCAGGCCTTGAATTTGACACCCCTGATCTACCATCTTTCTATCTCTCTATCATCTTTCTATCCATCGCAGGGGTGGGTTCTAAATTTTTTTACTACCGGTTCTGTGGGCATGGCTTATTTTGTGGGTGTGGCTTGGAGGTCATGTGACTAGGTGGGTGTGGCTAGCTGGTCAGTCATTTCTGGAAGGTCCTCACACTTACGATCAGTCCTCGCACTTACGACCTGACTCATTTGTTTGCTTTTAACACTGATTAGCTGTAGGACGGCCCTTTGAAGCCCCGCGGCAAGAGTTTAAACAGTTTTTTTCCCTCTAGTCATTAGCTGGGACTCAGGAGGCAGCAATAGATTGGGGGTGGGACCAAATAAAAGGTATGAATAACGTGGGTGGGTGGGGGTGGGTGGGAGGGCAGGAGGGGGGGAGAATCGGTTCGGTGACGTCATATCGTCACTGCTACCAGCTCGGCTGAACTGGACCGAACCGGGAAGAACCCACCACTGATCCATCGTCTATCTATCATCTATCTATCCCCATCAACTTTGAGCTGCCCAAATCATGGCTTAGCAGAACATGTGATCATAGCTGATATCTGATGCAACTAGGAAGCTCTTATCTGACAAATACAACATTCTTTTTGATATAGTGTTTTGTTTTTGCAGTTTTCTAGAATAAAACTCTTCTGTAAACATATGCTTACCTTTGGTGATATAGCTACTAATCAAAAACTTTTGACATCTTGTACTGTAAATTCACACATCCACATGCAGAAAGAAATAAAAATGATATGTGTTGATAATAATACTAATATCCTAACAGCAATTGTCCTCAGAGTGTTTAGAGATAATACACAATGCATCAATTAAACATACATAAAATAGCAATTCTTGTATGTGTTGCAATACAGAGGCAACACTTATTCATCCAGCTGTGGCATTTTTGTATCTCATTTAATCATCTAAATACGCAAATAAATAGTGTTACTTTTGAGATATAATGGAGGATAGAACTGTAAGGCAACAGAACTAATCAGGTCTATTTTTTGCAAAAGCTGTTGTGACCATAGAGATCAGGATTTAGGGTCTTTTGGTTAAGCCTTCGTTGCTGAATTTTGAAGTATATTTTGCAATATTTAAGATAGTTTTACATAGGATTATAACAGGAACTGACTTTCCCACTACTCAAATTAAGTAAAATTGAGGCTATAAAGTTAGAAGCAAAGCTACTTAATAGTTTTAGGCTTTGAACCAACATAACCATAATAAAATGCTTGAAGATTAGTAGCGAGCTTCAAGAAAAAAAGAAGGAAACAAGTGCCTACAACTTCAGGCAAGTTTTCTACCATAGAGTTGGCATCCTACCTTGGCCAGAAGCTTAGTTTCACTTAGCATCCAAGCAACAAATAGGAGTTCATTCTTGGGTCATTACAGAAGAGCTGATAAGACTCAAAATTAACGAGACTTTTATTTATTTGATACCTTGCAGATGTGTCAAATATGCTTTGGACAACATTTTATTGGAAATCTCTTCTGGACAGCTACAACCGGGTTCTCAATTTTTAATTATTCTTGCTTTTGAAGAATAGGGAGGATTTTAAATTAACTAAGCGACTGTCTGTTCCAAAGCATGCACTAGAGTAGAAGAAAAAGATCTTTCCAAAACAAAGAACCATTCACAAAGATCATGTAAAAAATCCTGGCATGTGAGTTTAAGTTTGCATTACTTTTGACAATTGAAAATAAATGCTCAACAGTGAGAAAAATGTCAGTGAAGACTCAATTTTAACAAAGCAATTAGGTGGAGATGCCCCAGTTAGTATGCTAAAAATGTTATTCCTCAGTCTGATAAAATGGAAGAATATGTGTCATCATAGTGGTGGAAATAATACAAAAAATGTGCTTTGCATTATTGACAGCATTTCCATGGTAATGTCATTATGCAAAGGACTTATTGTACATTGATTTAAATACTACATTTGTTGATATTTGCACCACAAATGATGTGAATCATAACAGAATTGGAGCTATTGGATGCAAAGTTCCAAGGTAAGGAAAAAGAAATTCCCACTGTATTCGGAATGGCAGATAATCTTAATAAACAGAGTAGAGTAGAGTAGAGTAGAGTAGAGTGGAGTGAAGTGGAGTGGAGTGGAGTGGAGTGGAGTGGAGTGGAGTGGAATGGAATGGAATAGAATAGAATAGAATAGAATAGAATAGAATAGAATAGAATAGAATAGAATAGAATAGAATAGAATAAACTTTATTGTCACTTTAAATATACACTAATCAGCATACATTAAAATGAGATTTGATTGCATACAGCTCTCAAAGGGTAACCACCTCCAAAGAAAAATTATGCATATACCCATATATACACATATATATGACCCAGAGAAACAACACAGTCTATTTTGGATATGTGCATACAGTATACATGGCGAGAAATTCTTTTAAAACAACCGTTGATATTTATTAATATCACATAAGATAAATTTGAAATATAGATTGAAAATACATTTTTAAAATCATCTTTCATCATTTGCTTGTTTTGCTTTATTTTATTTATTTATTTATTTATTTATTTATTTATTTATTTATTTATTTATTTTTTGGTCTATTCATATCCTTATCACCCTTGGAAATAGTACAGCTGACATCTCATATTTTTGGCCTTTGTTTTTCTAACTTCACGTTATGCCCATCCATTGCCATATCTTCATAGAGACTTCTGCAAGTATTTCTTAAATAAATAATCCATCATTTCTGCATTTAAAAATAAAACTAAAGCCTAAAACTTGAAGGAGTTCGAAAAAAAAACAGTTTCAAAAGGGTGAGGAAGTCTAATGGTACCACTGGGTACCATTAACATTGGTAGGGTGATGAGAGTGATTAAGGCATCCTTTTAAAACTTAATTAATTAATCTAAATACTAAATATGAAGATCCTTTAGCAGGAAAAAAATGCAGACCTTGGGTGCATAAGGGCTGTACTGTTCAAACAAGCATGCATACAAGTTCAGTCATACTACTGCAAAATTGTCTGTTTGGTACTTTTCTTGTTGCCTTTGTTTCTCATGCAGACTGATAGATCTTGTGGAGTGTTAACATCTATAATGAGCTTGTCTAATATGATAATAATAGCTCCAGAGAAGGCAGCGTTGAGATCATTAGCAGCTCATTGTTTGCAGGGAATGTTAATGTGACCGCCGTATGTCTCTTGTTGGGGGTAAATATGACAATCAGCAGTTGTTAAGCCCCAACGTTGATGTCTCATTGTCTGAATGATGTAGTGTAATATCATTGACTGACATAACATTTAGACAGCAAATGCTCCTTTTCATTTTCACTCCAGCAACTACTTATAAATAAGAATCCCTTTGACTTTAGGTCTAATAAGCATCTTTCTACAAGACGTGCGGGAATGGGTTAGTCTCCATCCTGACTTTAATTCAAAGGAAAGATAGAAAAAACATTTGGTGTGGGGCTTCCCATGCAACTGTGCTTTTTTGTAAGGTTATCTTGTCCTTTTTAAACCTCTACTTTGTTCTATGTCGTAGATAACAGTGTAAGGCAGGGGTCTGCAACCTTAAACATTCAAAGAGCCATTTGGACCCTTTTCCCACAGAAAAGAAAACACCAGGAGCCACAAAACCCTTCCCATGCCTGACTATTTCTTGAGCAGCCACAAAACTAGCATATGTAGTTTATTTATTTATTTTAAATTTATATACCGCCCTTCTCCCTGAGGACTCAGGGCGGTGTACAGCCAGAATTAAAAAACATGGAATACAAATATTAAAAACAATTAATATATATATATAAATTTGGCCCAAAATTAAAAATACAAACCAATTAAAACATTTAAAATTTCTTCTTAAGCCAGCCTGGCTTGCTGGAAAAAGTGGGTTTTAAGGGCACGGCGGAAGGCGCTAAGGTCTTGGATTCTCCTTATCTCTGGGGGCAACTGATTCCAGAGGGTAGGTGCCCCCATAGAGAAGGCCCTCCCCCTGGGGGTCACCAGCCTGCATTGATTGGCTGATGGCACCCTGAGGAGGCCCTCTCTGTGGGAGCGCACGGGACAATGGGAGGTTGTTGGTAGCAGCAGGCGGTCTCGAAGATAGCTAGGCCCGATGCCATGGAGCGCTTTAAAGGTGATAACCAGCACCTTGAAGCGCACCTGGAAGACCACTGGGAGCCAGTGCAGCTCGCGCAAGAGGGGTGTTACATGGGAGCGCCATGTTGCTCCCATCACTACCTGCACTGCTGCATTCTGGACCAGTTGGAGCCTCCGGGTGCTCTTCAAGGGGAGCCCCATATAGAGAGCATTGCAGTAGTCAAGGCGAGAGGTGACGAGGGCATGAGTGACTGTGCACAGGGAATCCCGATCAAGAAAGGGCCGCAACTGGCGAATCAGGCGAACCTGACAAAAGGTCCCCCTGGTTACAGCTGTCAGATGTTCCTCCAAGGACAGCTGCTATCCAGGAGGACTCCCAGATTGCGAACCCCTTCTGTGGGGGCCAAAGACTCTCCACCAATAGTCAGTGATGGAGTCAACTGACTATATCGGGATGCCAGGAGCCACAGCCACTCAGTCTTGGAAGGGTTGAGCTTGAGCCTGTTGAATTAAATGTTCTGTTTTCTTCTGAAACTTTTCTTTTCTTGGATTTATCCATGGTTGGCCTAACGGGAGTTGAAAAGCTCAATAAATCGCATGCCGGCGGGTGTTGAACATTGGCAGTTGTGATGCATAGTTTGAGTGACAGGGAGCCACAGCAGAGGGGTGAAAGAGCCACATGTGGCTCCAGAGCCGCAGGTTGTTGACCCTTGGTGTAAGGGCTACTTAACTTATTTATGTGTTTAATTTATATGGTCATCCATCAAATATCCACATTTTGGATTTAGCAAGACGCATGGACCAATCCATTTTGCTTGGCCAATAAACCACAGTTAAAATAAGCCAACCCACTGGCATCCTGTGATTGATTCACCCATCCCAGCTATTTTCAAGCCTCTTCTTAGGGCCAGCAGGATCAATGTAAAGACAATGCTTTTTATCATAGTTCTGCTAGAGTTAGCTGTCTTCTCATCCCCATATTGATGCTGATGTTAAGGAAAAGTTTGCCAGAATCAGTAGCTAAACAAATAGGTGTTCTGAGCAGCTTTAGAAATTTGGTCCACAAAGGCACAAACTCTCTCTCTCTTTCTCTCTTTCTTTTTATGCCCCCCTAATCTGAATGGAAGTGAGCATTTACTGGCCAGATGCCCTTCCTGATGCCTACTTGGAGTTTGCAATATATATTTACTCTTTGCACCCAGATAGAGAAACATCTGCCAGTGTCTAGGATTGAACTCACAGGCTCCTGATTGTGAGGCAAGCATTTCCGCCTTCAGGCTACTGCACCACTCCACAAGGGCACAAAGTAATTTTGCTTAAAAACCAAGTAGAAGGATCTCAGTCCCCTTGCGCCTCATTGATGCCTCAATATTTGTCCAAAGTAGTCATTTTTGTAATAATAATAATCATTATTATTATTAAATGTGACACAAGAGAAAATTATTAAATACTTGATTGAAAGGTAATATTAGATATGTTTAATTTGAATTACACTTAATTTTAGCCAAAAACGCACAGAAATATGATGGATTCTAGGTTAACCAATCTTCAAAAACTCTATTCAGGCATTAAACCTGAATGTGACATGTGAATACACTCCTCTATTCCTAACTGTTCTGGTACAGTAGAAGGAATGGAAGCATTACATACACACCCAAAGAGAACTATTATTTATGAACAAACTGTTAAGATTATTGACAAAAGGTTCCACAGCTATTCCTCTTTAAAGTTGCATGAGCTGAGTTTAAGGCATTGCTAACACAGTACTTATTAGCTTCCACAATACTTCTTCCCCTTAGTTTTGGCAACTCCAAATCTCAACGAACAAATGCTCTGTCTTATACATTGGCAACAAAAATCAGAAGATCAAATACAAGCTGGGCAGAAAAGACCTCATAGATGAACCTTACTCTGTCAAGGACCTAGGAGTACTCATCTTAAATGATCTAAGTGCCAGAGCTCACTGTAACAGCCTTGCCAAAAAGGCATTAAGAGTTGTTAACCTAATTTTGTGAAGCTTCTTCTCTGGTAACACTGTACTGCAAACTAGGGCATACAAAACTTTTGCCAGACAAATCCTCAAATACAGCTTGTCTGCCTGGAATCCACACTGTATATCGGACACTAATACAATTGAGTGGATCCAGAGGTATTTCACGAGAAGAATACTCCACTCCTCTGCTCACAATAGAATACCTTATGCCACCAGGTTCGAAATTTTGGCCTTGGACAACCTTGAACTATACCATCTACGGTCTGACCTAAGCATAGTACCCAAAATTATCTGCTACAACATCCTACCTGTCAACAACTACTTCAGCTTCAGCCTCAATAATACACGGGCAAACAATAGATACAAACTCAAGGTAAACCGCTCCAAACTCGATTGCAGAAAATACAACTTCAGCAATAGAGTGATCAATGCCTGGAATGCACTACCTGACTCCGTTGTTACATCTTCAACCCCCCATAGCTTCAAACTTAAACTGTCTACCGTGGACCTCACACCATTCCTAAGAGGTCTGTAAGGGGACGTGCATAAGCGCACCAGCGTGCCTACCGTCCCTGTCGTACTGTCCCCATTTATTCGTACTCATTTCCTGTGTTCATGTCCATGTTTATACTTATACCTGTTATCTCATACCTGTTTGACAAACTAAATAAATAAATAAATAAAATAAAATAAATAGTTATACTGTCTTTCAACTAGGAAAGGGGAAACCTTTTCATGGCATCAGTCTGTGCCTTGATTGGTAGATGTAACAAATCCAGAGCAATTTTCTTTGGCAACTTTGAAGGCCAAGAGCAATGATTGGAGTCATTGCCTCTGGTGATTCTTCAGGGTAGAATCCATGTCAGCTCCCCAGCATTTTGAGAACAATGCTTCTAGATATTCAAGATGATGGTTTATTGACACCAGACAATATTTGGTAATGGAATCAATATAATGTGTGAAGAAGTTTCACCTGAGGAATACTTTGGAGATTTAGCCCAGAAGAGGAAGTTCTTGAACAAAATAGAGAGAAAATAAATGGATTGGTGACCAAACATATTGACGGTAACTATTAGAATGAGCACATTTAGGGAGTAAAGTGCTTCTGCAGCAGATTGGTGATGCTCTTAGACATATCACCCCAGTTGGAACATTTTTGTCTCCTTCCTCTTTCTAACAATGCAAATCAATGTTGTAAAAGAGTCCACAGAGAGAGGCGGGACATTCTTTTGCCTTACTAGAGGTCCATGCAGGAAAGAAATGTCTTCTGTTGGTGGAAGGCTGGTATCATGAGAACAAAGATCTATAGGAGCTGAGAAATCTGCTTGGCCAATCTCTAGGGGAATCAGCTTTCATTCTCAGGATTGACTCCTGTTTATAGTAGTGGTTGCATTTCTCTTGGGATCTGTTTCCATTTGTCTTGTTTGTACCAAATTTTCTCAACAACAACTCTATTTCAGCTACTGTATGCTTAATGGAGTCTCAAGTATGTTTCTCCTCTTTCTCACTATATCCCTCTACTCTGTTACTCTCTGGAGGCAGATATAGATCTGACAGATGGTTGTTTTTCTGATGGAAGTTTCTTCAGATGTTAGAGAAATTATGCAGCATGTGTGGCATCCATACATCAACCGGGAACTGAGAAAATCCCTGTACTATTGATACTTGCCAGTTCAAATGGTATCCCATGTTCAGTGGGACTATCTTAAGCAGAACACAGAAAGTTTCTTACACCACTACAGTACTCTTTGATATAGATTATTTTACATAGTACATGTGTGTGAACTCTTTAAAACAGCCAGGAGATAGATAAACTTTAAAGCAGAGCTGCATTACTTTTGTAGGAACCCAAGGATCCTAGAATAACTCAGAATTGTACTACAAAAAATTGCTGGCACACTATGAAACTATAAAGTTCTCTATATTTTAAAAAAGAAAACCCAAAAAAGTTGCAAATATTTATAACAATTAAAAAAACTCTATCCTCCCCTTTCCAAAGCCCTAATGTCTTAGTTTGTCATCCAGCATTATGTGACAACTCCATTCCCTCAGACACTGCAGCCCATAGCTACATACATACATACAGTGGTGCAATGGCTCAGTGGTTAAGATGCAGATTCGAGGCCCGAGTGCCACGTGACAGGGTGAGCTCCTGTCCTTGCCTCAACTCCTGCCAACCTAGCAGTTGGAAAGCATGCAAATGGAAGTAGATAAATAGGTACCACTTTGGTTGGAAGGTAACAGCGTTCTGTGATGTCATGCTGGCCACACAACTGTGGAAATGTCTTTGGACAACACTGGCTCAGTGGCCTTGAAATGGAGGTGAGCACCGCCCCCTATAATTGACAATGACTAGCAGAGGAAAATCTTCAGGGATTCCTTTTTTAATTTATATTTATATATTTAGATTCTGCTGGTGTTTTCCTTAACTGATTGTTATTTGGAAGCATTTTCTTACATGTACAGAAAACTCTAAAATGAATTTGTGTCAGCGGTGAAATCCAGCAGGTTCTAACAGGTTCTGGAGAACCGATAGTGGAACTTTTGAGTAGTTCGGAGAACTGGCAAATACCACCTCTGGCTGGCCCCAGAGTGGGGTGGGAATGGAGATTTTGCAATATCCTTCCCCCAGGAGGAGAGGCAATTTAATTTAATTTAATTTAATTAATCATATTTCTATGCTGCCCAACTCCCAAGGGACTCTGGGCGGCTTACAACAAAAATAATACAAACAATGAACATATTTTTTTTTAAAAAAATATAAAAACATTTTAAAAACATTAAAAACACATGCACACCATCCATGGCCAGATCTCGCAAGATTGAACAGCGGGATCAATGGGCCCAGGCCTGCCGGAAAAGCCAGGTCTTCACCGCTTTCCAGAAGGCCAATAGAGTGGGGGTAGTCCAGATCTCAGGAGGTAACTGGTTCCAGAGAGCTGGGGCAGCCACAGAGAAGGCCCTCCCCCACAGGCCCGCCAGCCAGCATTGTTTAGCTGACAGGACCCGGAAGAGACCAACTTTGTGGGATCTTACCGGTCGCAATGGAGATTTTGCAGTATCCTTCTCCTGGAGTGGGGTGGGAATGGAGATTTTGCAATATCCTTCTCCTGCCACACCTACCAAGCCCCCCCGCCCACAGAACCGGTAGGAAAAAAAAATTGGATTTCATCCCTGATTTGTGTGAAATATTTTTGGTGAACTGAGGACAACAGGGAACACCATCCAGCAGCCAAAAGTTTTATTCCTATGAAGAGAGCTAAGCGAGAATTTTGCCTCTGAATTCCTGTCCATTTTGAACGCGCTTAGAAAAGTATCTGTAGTTTCTAGATTATCTCCTTCCAAAGTCATCGGTGTCATCCACACTGAGCAGCTATAAATCTAAAGGCTATTTCATTAATATTTCTGAGAAACAGCAGTAGCATTATATAAATGAACAGCAGTTCTTGCTCGTACTAGGGTATGAAGGCTGACAGTAACTTTTTTGCATCTTTGATAGGGCATGAAGGAGCATTTGGCAGTGGCCGTAAATCTACAACCTGTACAATTGCTCAGAAGTAAGGATGTGCTGAAATTACAGTATTTTTCTCCATCAATTACAAAGCAAGGCCATATTTCAGAAACCTTGCATAGATGTGCCCTAGTTTGCTGACTGGATCCATTTCCATTTCCCCCCCCCCCCACTAAGCCTAAAGTAACAGCTGCCTTATAATATCATCTACACTTACTATGCATGTCAGTCTTCTCCAGACTGGTGCCCTTTAAGAATGTAAGCATCCCAAGCTTTTGACAGACTTTAAGATTTAAGAATTCCCAGCTTTTTGGCCATAATCTAAGAAGAATATCTGGGTGGAGAAGGTTGAGATATTTGATATAATCTAAATTTCCATAGCAAGATTGCAAGTAGATTGTGCATCTGTTGTGATATCAAGGAACTGAAATCAGAAGCCAGGGTTGTATGCGGTTAATAAGGTTATGGAATGCTGTCGATTACATTATTATATTTTATTATATACTTTCCCTTACATGGGAATTTTGTTTTGAATATAGGAAGGCCATATCTACAACATAAGACTAGTATACCCTAATATCTAATATTACTGTATTTTTTTGGACTATAAGACGCACTGGAGTATAAGACGCAGCTTAGTTTTTGGGGAGGAAAATAAGAAAAAAGCTGATTTTTTTCTAATCAGTCTCCCGGAATACCCCCAATCAGCTATTCCCAGAGGTGAATTTTAGCAACAGGTTCATTGGTTGTGAGCTCTGTGCCTTGCATTTTTTTCAGCCTCTGAAGCTTCCGTTTCAGAGGCTTTTTTTCTGAAGCTCCGTTTCAGAGGCTTTTTTTTCTGAAGCTCCGTTTCAGAGGCTTTTTTTTCTGAAGCTCCGTTTCAGAGGCTTTTTTCAGCCTCTGAAACCTCCATTTCAGAGGCTGGATGGGGCTACATTCAGAGTATAAGATGCACCCAGATTTTCACCTCTTTTTTGGGGGAAAAGGTGTATTTTATACTCCAAAAAATATGGTACATAAGAGGCATCAGAAATATTTTCAGAGGATTAATGTTGTATAGTCTTGTGTAATTATGTATGCTAGGGTTGCAATGTCTCAGTAGTTTCACTGGGCTTGAGAGTTGGAAGGTCAACAGCCTGTTTCAAGACCCGAGGGCCGCACAACAAGGTGAGCTCCCATTACTTTCCCAGTTCCTGTCCATCTAATAGTTTGAAAGCATGCAAATACAAGTAGATAAACAGGTACCACTTTGATAGGAAAGTAACAACATTCTGCACACTTTAGCATATAGTCATGCTGGCCACATAACAACGGAATTGTCTTCGGACAATACTGGCTACTTTGGGTAAGAAATGTAGATTTATTTATTTATTTATTTATTTATTTATTTATTTATTTATTTATTTATTTATTTATTGAATTTGTATGCCACCCTTCTTCCGAAGGACTCAGGGCAGCTCACAACAATAAGAAACAGAAAAGACAAAAGTTAAAAGACAGATTAAATCAGAATATCCAATAAATAAGGTTAAACGTGAGAATACAAATTCAGATTCAAGATTTAAGAATTTAAAAAGCTACAAAATCAGTTTAGAATCAACCCAGGCCCACCCGTTGAAAGAGCCAGGTCTTCAAGGCCCGGCGGAAGGTTCAGAGGTCAGATTATCCGGAGCTGCAGGGGTAACGTATTCCAGAGGTTAGAGGCTCCCACAGAGAAGGCTCTCCCCCTAGGGGTCACCAGTCGACATTGTCTAGCCGAAGGTACCCTGAGGAAGCCAACTCTGTGGGAGCAAACCGGGCGATGGGAGGCTACCGGTGGCAGGAGATGGTCTCGCAAGTACTCTGGTCCTAGGCCACATAAGGCTTCAAAGGTGATCACCAGCACCTTGAATTGCACTCAGAAGACAACCGGAAGCCAATGCAGACCGCGAAGGAGTGGTGTGACATGGGAGTACCGAGGTACCCCCATGACAACCCGCGCTGCCGCATTCTGCACCAGTTGAAGTCTCTGAGTGCTCATCAAGGGCAGCCCCATGTAAAGTGCATTGCAGTAGTCCAAATGAGAGGTGATGAGGGCATGAGCAACTGTGAGTAAGGCATCTCAGTCCAAAAAGGGGCGCAATTGGCGAACCAGGTGCACCTGGACAAAGGTCCCCCTCGCTACGGCAGTCAAATGATCTTCCAAGCTAAGCTGTGGGTCCAGGAGGACTCCCAAATTGCATACCTTCTCTGAGGGGGTCAACACCTCTCCCCCTAGGGATAGCGATGGAACATAATGGACAAAACGAGTGCCAGTAACTACAGCCACTACCCCCTAGAGTAGGACATGACTGGACAAGGGAAACCTTTATATATGCACCCAAAAATAAAAGTAAAAATTGACTGAAATCTTACAACTGTGGCTCCCAATCTTTTGGGCACCAGGGACTGTTTCCACGGAGAGAGGTTTTTCCATGGACTGGAAGGGGTGTGGTTTCGTATGCTGCCTGCATCGTGTAGATGGAGCTTCATGGCTCAGTTTTTGGCATGCCACGGATTTGTACGGGTCCATGGACGGTCTTACGAGATTTCTTTCTTTCTTTCCTTTTTTCTTTCTTTCTTTCTTTCTTTCTTTCTTTCTTTCTTTCTTTCTTTCTTTCTTTCTTTCTTTCTTTCTTTCCTTCCTTCCTTCCTTCTTTCTTTTCTTTTCTTTCTTTTCCTTTTCTTTCCTTTTCTTTCCTTTCTTTTCTTTTCTTTCTTTCTTTCTTCCTTCCTTTCTTTCTTTCCTTCCTTCTTTTCTTCCTTCCTTCCTTCCTTCTTTTCTTTTCTTTTCTTTTCTTTCTAAATTTAGAGACAGCTCTTAGATCATATTATTATATTATTGTATTTTATATTTTACATCTTCTTCACACAGGGACTCTGGATGGTGTACACATAAAATTTTAAAACCTCAAAACTATTAATAAAATTTATATGAGGCAAAGATATTTCTTGAGAACCTCCGTGCTTTTATCTCACAAACTTTCATCAAGACATACTGAACTTGTAACAAATATTGTAATATTCATTTAGGAAGGATGCAGACAAAGAGGTCCTACAAGGATGATCAAAGAATTCGAAATGAAATTTCATCACGCAAAATCAGCAGGCCTGGGATTTTTTAGCTTTGAAAAGAGAAATCCGAGAAGAGTTAGACTATCACAAATAAAGATCATGATCTGTTTTCTATCTTCCCAAAATTGAGGATGTAGAATGATGATGTAAAGTTATAGGATTCTATAATCCTATAACTTTGGAAATAAGAAAAAAATTCTAATAGTAAAAGCATTCAGATATCAAATCAATTACTCTTTGCAATACCTGTTCATTGTGTACCATAATTATCTCATTCTGCTGTAGTTTGCGAATTCACTAGAACTGGACAAATCCTTGAAGATGTTAACAAAGCATCCCATTGACACAACTTTTCAAAGGCAGGTGACCCTCTCTTTCACTTCTGTGAGCAAAGTGAAGAGAGTGAGTTGTGTCCTTTTCCATGCTTCACAAACACTCATTAGCACAGTTTCTCTGTATTCATCCCAACCTCTGGTTCTAGATTGCAGAGGCTGAATCACACTCTTTTTACCCCTAGCATGTTCACATTAAAGTCAAAAGAGATTTATGGGCTGGTGCAGTACCTGCACTAAAGGTGTTATCAAGAGCTATGGTGGCGCCGTGGTTAGAATGCAGTACTGCAGGGCTAACTCACTGCTCAATCCACGAGTTCGATCCTGACCAGCTCAAAGTTGACTTAGCCTTCCATCCTTCCGAGGTTGGTAAAATGAGGAGTCAGATTGTTGGGGACAAGATGCTGACTCTTTGAACCACTTAGAGAGGTCTGTAAAAGCACTGTGAAGCAGTATATAAGTCTAAGTGCTGTTGCTATCTCTGACTATCTGGCGAGAAAAGCGTGTGAGATAGGGAAGAAGCAACTCTGAACATAGCAAACCACATTGTATTTTGCTTCACTTCCACCATACAAATCTTTTTTTCCCCCTGAGGCCATTTAAAGGCAACTTGCACAGGCCTTGCACTCTTTTCAGTGCACTGGAGATCACAATTTCTCCGATCTATGATATGTAGTGAAAAATACTTTATTTCTAAGATTTAAACATGACCCAGTTCTCTCTACTAACCTGCTTCCTTTGAGGACCTGTATACTGTATGAGTCAAAAAGAGGGTTGTGAAAATATCTACAGACCCCTCACATCCTGGACATAAATTGTTTCAACTTCTACCCTCAAAACAATGCTATAGAGCACTGCAAAACAAAACAACTAGACACAAAGACAGTTTTTTCCCCCAAATGCCACCACTCTGCTTAACAACTAATTCCCACAACACTGTCAAATTATTTACTAAGACTGTATTACTATTATCCTTCTCTTCCTTACTAGTATCTATCTCTTCCCACTTATTACTATGACCATCTTTCCATTTATATTGTTTTTATTTGTTTCCTAGTATGATTTGATAGCTTATTAGTAACCTTCACTAAGTGTTGTATCTTTTTATTCTTGATGAATGTATTTTATTCTCCTTGTGTACACTGAAAGCATATACACCAAAGACAAATTCCTTGTGTGTCCAATCACACTTGGCAATAAAGAATTCTATTCTATTCTTCCCTTTTTCTCTCCTTATGTAATCTCACTGAAAGACCCCCTCCCCCCTTTTTTTAGCTGTTTCAGAGAATTGCATATGTAATAAACCTATTATGTTACCAAAAGCTATATGGAGTCTGAATGAGAAATTGACATTCCACAGACAATACAGATCTGTGATGGAAACGAACACAGTTTCCAGAAATGCCCATATGGAATGCAAATATGATGATTAAGTGGGAATTGATTGCTTTTCAAAAAACGTTCTTCTCCTTCCAATTTAAGTAGTCTTTTAAATTTACCCCTTCTCCAGCCTCCATCACAGTGGGATAGTAGCTGCATTATTTCTACAAAATGTGCAGTGAAACGTAATGGAAAGTGTAGTCAGAAGAGCCGCTGCTGAACTGGGGAAGTATTTACAAAACAAATTAGAGTGTGAAAACGTTGAGCTCTCTGGGCAAACAGCACAGCAGCAGTTTAACGAATTAAAAGGGGGAATACAATTTTGTTCAGGTGGGCTGAATTTAGCAAAACAACAGCATAAGGATTAATATACCAGAGAAATGAAAATATCATTTTATCAACAGTATGATCCAGACATTACTGTGCAGTGTACCTTTAGTTAAAATTAGCTGTGTTGAATAACTTCTCTGGAGAACTACCTAGGTTCTTTTTCTATTCTTGATAAGCCATTCTGAGCTTTGATACGAGTGAGAATCTTTTCCTTCGGTACCTCCTGCCCTTTTGTTTAGTGCCTTAAATTTGGAGATGGTGACAGTGTTTGTCTCTGATCAAGGGTCTTTGAAGGGCAATTGCCTTGACATTACACAGGGAAGCAGCCCCATTACTGGTTTGCTGGCTTGAGAGTTTTCATTCCAGGCAATAAAAAAATAATCCCAAGTGTTATTTGGCTTCCTAGAAATACTGCCACAGCTGAAAACACCAATCAGTGAAGGTGAAGTAATAGAGTTCTGAATAAAATTGGTAGGCAAACTCATTTGGAGAAAGGTAATATTTGAGAATTGCTACCCTTAGGCCATGTTGAACTTTAAAGGCAAAGAAACAGCTTGCATTGTGCCCAGAAATAAATTTGTGACCTATAGGAACATAATATGAGATGGCTGGGGAACAAAAAAAAAAAGGCTCAGTGAATTTATCCCATAGGAAGAGAAGGAAAAATAAGCTACTGTTTAGTTAACATTCTCAGATCTGGAAGAAGGGGAGGATTTGACTTCCTATGATTTAATGAAAGACACTGATATTAGGTAAAGGTTCCCCTCGCACATATGTGCTAGTCATTCCCAGCTCATCTCCGTTTCAAAGCTGAAGAGCCAGCGCTGTCTGAAGATGTCTCCATGGTCATGTGGTCAGCATGACTAAACGCCAAAGGCGCACGGAATACTGTTACCTTCCCACCAAAGGTAGTCCCTATTTTTCTACCTACATGCTTTCGAACTGCTAGGTTGGCAGAAGCTGGGACAAGTAACAGGAGCTCACCCCGTTACGTGGCACTAGGAATTCGAACTGCTAAACTGCCAACCTTTCGATCGATAAGCTCAGCATCTTAACCACTGACCCACCGCGTCCCTCTATTGGTATTGATATTAATGGATATTAACACTGATATTAATAACGAATTAATTGCAGCTGTTGGTCCACACACTCACTCTTTTCTATATTTCTACTCATATTAACAAGCATTATGGAGATCTCTTAAACAATACCACAGAGTCCCTAAATATTCCAGACGGTGAAAATTTACTCATTGAGTCAAAAGTCAAGATGTAGAGGTGCAAACCAAGGATGGGAAAAAGGACAGTTCTCTTGTTCAGTGTTGTGGCCCGTCAGCGGCCTGTGCAGATTGTAGCTGATTCTGACAGCGAGGAGGCTGGTGTGGTGTTGCACCAGCAACCTGTGCAGCTGGCACTCGAGTCAGACAATGAGGAAGCTGGAGAAGATGTTGTGCCAGAGGCAGGGATTCAGCCAGGGCCTTCAGAACCTCCAGAAGCTCCTTTAAGTGAAGAAGACAAAGAGAAGGAGCCTCTTCTCGATGCACAGGTGTGCAGAGTAGCCAAAAGGCAGGAGTGGCTCCTCAGGAGGAGGTCTCCTCGAGAGTAAGGCTTGGGGCTAATTGGCCACTCCCTTAGCCTATTTAAGGAGGAACGCTGACTGAAGCAATTTGTAGGGAACAACTTTAGTTCATTCTCCTTCGCGTCTGGATTCTCTGCAAATTGCTTCTGGGTTTTCTGCCAACTTTAGTAAGATTGTGATTACTTTATCTTTGGTTTCTTGTAGGCTGTTAAGAAAGGTATTAACAGCTTTTGTTTTGAAACAGACTGAGTTATTTTAGTAAATTAAGTTTTGTACAAACTTTATGTGTGCTGTGTTCTTTGGGGTCCGTAGCTGGGGCAGAACATTCAGTTTACCAACTATCTCTAGCAATTTTCCACTGCTACTTCCAGGCTGGGCTGCCAATATATTATTTGCAAATTGTCTCAATCTCTTCGGTAGGTGCAGAGTATGGAATCCCACCTTGGGAAAATACTTCAGGGATAAAAAGGGACAAAATCCACAATCTCCGGACTTCTGGATTTTTAAATGTTTCTTATTCTCTTTCTATCCCCTAAATAAATGTGTGTGTGTGTGTGTCTGTCAAAATCTGCAAGTTGTCAGGTATGGTATTGCATCAGGGCTTTAATCGTAGCAATCCATCTGCCATCTTGCAGATTTTTTTTATGACTCTCTGCAGACACCCCTGTCTCAAAACCAGCTTGCTCTCCTTCACATTTCATATAAACTGTAAGATTCTGATTACAATGTACCTTAATTCTAGAATCAGGATACCTAGCGAGCGCTTCTTTATCATTTCCTTCAAAGGCTACCTCTATTTACATAACCTCTCAGAATCTATTTCCTACATCCTGCAAGTCAGCTATTAGCTTAACAAATGTAACCTTCCCTGACTTGCATCAAGTCTACTGTAAACACTGAGTTGCATTAAATGTGCCACTGTTTAGAGTTCAGAAACAGCAGTGGCTATTACTGTACTGCTAATAAATCACACCAGAGCCTGAACTTTTCATAAAATATTTTTAATGTGACTGTTTAATATATAAACACAAAACAGACTTTTCATTATAATTCTTCAAAGCATTTTTATTTATTAATCACATTTATTTGCCACCCATCTTGTTTTAAAGGGACTCTCGACAGTTTACAGCAGGGGGGGTCAAACACAAGGCCCGGGGGCTGGATCTGGCAAGTGGGGTAATTAGATCTGGCCCGCAGGGCTGCCCTGGAAACAGTGGAGGATCAGCCCACAGTGCCTCTGCCAGCAAAAATGGAGCTCTGTTTTTGCTGGCAGAAGGCTGCAGGAGGCTGTCGAAGCTGAAAACAGAGCTTGGGGGGAACTCCTGAGCTCCGTTTTCACTGGCAGAGGACTGGAGCAAGCCGTTGAGTGACATCTAGATGGTCACAGCCATGCCCCCACCCCCCACCCCCGAGATCAAATACAACCCTGATGCAGCCCTCAGTGAAATCGAGTTCGACACCCCTGGTTTACAGCATAAAAACATTAAAATAATCAGGAATAAATATTCCTAAAGCAATAAAATGACAATGCAATCAAAGTAAAATTATGATCACAACATGGGGAAGGGGGATTAGCTCTTAATTAATCCAATGCCTCTGGTGTAGTACTTCCGTGTTGGATTCTCCCAAGCTATCTGGCAGAGCCATGTCTTAAGGACGATTGTCGAAGGTCAAAAGGGTGGGAACTGTTCTCACTTCAGGGGCTAAGATATTCCAAAGAGCAGGAACCATAGCAGAGATGGCTCTTCTCCTGGACCCCACCAGCCGAAATTCCTTGACTGATAGGATCAACAGTATGCCCCTCAGTGATGGTATTCAAATTTTTACTACTGGTTCTATGGGCGTGACTTGGTGGGTGTGATGTGGCTTGGTGGGCATGGCTTGGTGGGCATGGGGGAAGGATACTGTAAAATCCTCATTTCCACCCCACTCCAGGGGAAGGATATACTGCAAAATCTCCATTTCCACCCCACTCCAGGGCAAGGATACTGTAAAAATCCCCATTTCCACCCCACTCCAGGGGAAGGATATACTGCAAAATCTCCATTTCCACCCCACTCCAGGGGAAGGATACTGTAAAATCTCCATTCCCTCCACACCCCACTAACCTGCTTTCCAGCTCCGTTCTCCTATGCAGGGCAACAAAAGAAGACCCAGCCAATCAGCTGGGACTCCGATCAGCTGGGACTCAGGAGGCAGCAAATAGATGGGGGCGAGGCCAACCAGAGGCGGTATTTACTGGTTCTCCAAACTATTCAAAATTTCCACTACCGGTTCTCTAGAACCTGTCAGAACTGCCTGAATACCACCTCTGATGCCCTTTCTGCTAGGAGGGTTGGGGTGGGCCAGTCCCATCGAGTGAAGTGGTTCCTCAAGTAACCTGGACCCATTCCATGCCGGTCTTTAAAGGTGATAACCAACACTTTGAATTGTACCTGGAAGCAAACCAGCAACCAGAGCAGTTCATGGAGCAGTGGTGCAACATGGAACACTCTAGAGGCCCTAGGAATGGCCCGTGCCATCACAAAGCATGCCTCATAAGGGAAAATATACAAACAATACAGAAATGTGTGAGCATTCTATAGTTTCCCACTGGGTTGCAAGCAGTGGTGGAATTCAATTTTTTTTTTACTACCGGTTTTGTGGGCGTGGCTTGGTGGGCATGGCAGGGGAAGGATACTGCAAAATCTCCATTTCCACCCCATTCCATGAAAAGGATACTGCAAAACCTCCATTTCCTTCCCTACTCCAGGGGAAGGATACTGCAAAATCCCCATTCCCTCCCCACTCCTGGGGGAAGGATATTGCAAATTCTCCATTCCCACGCCACTCTGGGGCCAGCCAGAGGTGGTATTTGCCGGTTCTCCGAACTACTCAAAATTTCCACTATCGGTTCTCCGAACTACTCAAAATTTCCACTACCAGTTCTCCAGAACCTGTCAGTACCTATTGAATAGCAGCCCTGTTTGCAAGTTACCTTGAATTCAAACTACATTATGAGTCAGCCAACTTCAGACTGCTTTACTGTCAGAATGGGAATTGGCAGGGAAATAAAACATGACTAAGAAATGATTCATAAGCATGACATCAATAAATGGCCTCTGAAAATCCTAATTAAGATATTATCCCATTAGCTAAAGTACAGACAGATTGTGCTATTTGAGCCTTTCCTATATGTTCATTTGTGCATGAATTTCTGTTACCACTTAAATCTTGCTACATCAGCAGAATGTACAGCTGTATTGGTCGTTCATCCAATTAAAATATAATCTTATCTTTTTCTTATTTTTAATGCTGCAATTTGGAAACCAAAACCTTCCTTTGTTTTGCAGTTATAAAAATGTATTTTTTAATATAATTCTTGAATAGATAATGGAAGTAAGGTATTTTTAAAAAACACCATGATATTAAAGCCAACCAAGGCCTATTGAGCCCAATGTCCTGAGCTACTGAAAATACTTGAAAAATGCTGCCTGATCTACTTTTTTTTTTTTTTTTGCAAACAAATAAAGTAACCAAATTCAAGAGGACAGTTTAAAGCGTGCCTATACTATAATACAAGACTAGGTAATATTAAAATCTTCAGACACCGCTCAACTTCAATACCTGGTTAGTATGACCACTGGTGAAAGATGCTAGGGGCTGCGATTCAATTTCTAAATTTATTTTATTTTATTTTATTATTATTTCATTTGATTTGATTTTATATTTGATTTTGTTTTATTTGCCAGCCATCTCATTTCAAATGACTGGGCTGCTATCTTTTTTTTTTTTTAGTTTATGGCAATTAAAAATTAAAGAGAGATACAGAAAAAAAAACAACCCCTTCCAAATCCACAATATTGGAAAGACCACATTCTTCCTTCTTCTGGAGCAGGGGTGTGAAACTTGTGGCCCGTGTGCCGGATCTGTCATGCACTGGCCATGCCCCAGTTTTAGCAAAGGGAGGGAAAAGTTGTGATATGTCCCATGATAACAACGTGTCGTTACGAGTTTGATGCCCTTGTTCTAGAGTCTTCGAAGAGCACAATCATATCCTACTTCTGTTTGAACTATGGGATATCTAAAATTTCTTTTTTCCTGAAAAACTTTGGCAGAACACATACAAAATTTCTGTTTCTGAAATTATATAGCACATTAGTTCTGCTTTCAGAGTGACACTGCATCTCTTTATATAAGATAAAATGGTAAGATAAGGTAAAGTAAGAGGATAAGATAAAAATAAGGTAAGGTAAGATTATAAGGTAAAGATAAGGTAAGGTAAGGTAAGATAAGATGGTAAGGTAAGGTAAGGTAAGGTAAGGTAAGGTAAGGTAGGGTAGGGTAGGGTAGGGTAGGGTAGGGTAGGGTAGGGTAGGGTAGGATAGGATAGGATAGGATAGGATAGGATAGGATAGGATAGGATAGGATAGGATAGGATAGGATAGGACAGGACAGATCAAGCCAAGCCAAGCCAAGCCAAGCCAAGCCAAGCCAAGCCAAGCCAAGCCAAGCCAAGCCAAGCCAAGCCAAGCCAAGCCAAGCCAAGATTTATTGATACTTTTCCATGTGCACAATGGCACAAATTAAAAAGAAATGCCTGCTCTCAGAAGAAAAGAAATACACACACACACAAACAGATTTTGATGCTAGCATTGTTTTTGGGTATCCAAGTTGATTTTCTCCGTAGGTCTGTTGCATTCCACTTTGCAGTTTGAGAGCTATACATTTTGCTTATGTATTTATTTATTAAATTTATGCACCACCCATTTCACTGTCACATGACATTTGCAATAGTTGGGAGGAGTAGTGTTCTGTCCCCCGTCCTCACACAGACAAATGCAATATCAAACACGGCTGCCAATAATTTATTGTATAAACAGATCAGAATTCCTGGCAGATGAGAGTTCTGGCAGCTAACTGTAAAACGCCTGCCAAGTCCAATTAGTACTCCCAAAAAGCAGGAGAGGCCTTATCTACAGTCCGTTTCCAGAGCGACAAATTATCCACAAGAGTTTAGTCCAAAATATATCTGAGCTGAAGTGCAGGTTTCACAATGTGACTCTTTAGAGTTTAAACTTTTGTCCGTCACAAAGCCAGCTGAGCTCAGTGACTCAGCTCAATCCCTGGCCCTCCCACACCTCTTCCTTTCCTGCACACGCTTCTCCCTCCGACGCTGCCTGGGATCAAGCGAGGATTCATCATTATCACTCTCTATCAATGGGTGCTCCGAAATGCCTTCCTCCTGGCCTTTGGATGGAACCTGAGGCATTGCCGGAGAGGAGGATCCTGGAGAGTTAGGCCTTGTCAGTTTCTCCCCATCACCTTCTGAGTCCTCTTCCTCCATGAGTCGGAGTCACAACAAGTAGATTGGCAGTAATTCCCACCAATCCTTACCACTGAGTGTTTTTTCCCCCTCTACCAGTTCTATAGTTCATTAAAGGGAACAGTTCTCATTAAAGACAACTTATTTTAAATGATCATTTAAAGAAGAAATGGATTTGGATAATATTTTCCAGGTAGTGTATAATATTCTTACCGCCTAAATTTCATTTTTAAATCATTTCTCCTACAGTCCATAGAGTCCCTGAATTCCCAACGTTTCAATTAAAATCTAGGAGAGATACAACAAGGGATTTCCTTCAATCTGGCCTTTTCATTAGATGGACGTTTTTGAGAAATAGTTGGAGAAATTCTCCTTCCCTTAGGGATGTTGTGAAAAACCATCCTTCTAATTGCACATGTACAGTATTTGGTAGAGAATTCTTAAAAGCCATTTGCCCACTCTACTCTAAATGGATGGCCATACAGAGTTAGGCAGCTTATAAATGTCACTTATAAATCCATCAATCACCTTTCTGCTTCCTCTGGAGATTTAAAGGGAACTTGCATCCTGTGGTCATTTCATTTAACTAACACTTTGGGTTTTATAAATGGTAGTAGAAAGCAGTGGTGAAATCTAAAATTTGTTACTACCAGTTCTGTGGGCGTGGCTTGGTGGTGGTGGGGTAATGTGACTGGGTGGGCATGGCCAATTTTTTTTTTACTTTTAAAACCATTTTTTTACATGTAAAACCATGTAAAAAATGCTTTCAAAAGGCTCTGACGATCCCAGCTGAGTTGCCTGATCGTCAGAGGGTTTTTTAAAAATCCTCTGCCAATCAGGCAACTCAGCTGGGATCGTCAGAGCTTGGCTCATCAGAGGCATTTAAAAGAAAAAAAGCCTCCGATGATCGCGCGGCTCAGCTGGGCATGGGGGGCGGGGCAGGAATTTTTGCTACCAGTTCTCTGAACTGCTCACCACCATCGCTACCTACTCGCCCGAGCCGGTCCGAACTGGGAGCATTTCACCCCTGGTAGAAAGGCCCTGGATTTGCTTCAAGGGCATCTCATTGCAAATGTGGGGAAAGGATTGCCTCCACAATGACCATGCCTTAAACTTCACATGTGATTTAGATCCACGCAAAAGGCACTCAACTTCCTTTGCCTATTTAAGCCTTCTGTTCAGGGGTGGGCTGCTGGGGGTTTGCAGGGGTTTGGGAGAACCTCTAGCTAAGATTCTGTGCAATTCAGAGAACCCCCAAATCCCACTCCTGGCTGGCCCCATCCACCCCTCCCCTCTCCTTCCAGGAGTCCCCACATGGCCCATTTTGGATGCAGGTAAGTGCAGGGCATGCATGGAGGCTCAGGGAGGGTGAAAAATGGGCCTACCGGAAGTTCAGGAAGGCCGGAAACAGAGGGCCTCCAGAGCCTGGGAGGCTGCTTTTGTCCTCCCAGAGGCTCAAGAAAAGCCTCCGAAGCCCAGGGAGGTCAAAAATGCCCCCCCCCCGTGGTGCAGGATGCTGACTAGGCCACGGCCACCATGGCCACACCCACCCAGCAATCGGGCAGAGAACCCCTTGCTAAAATTTTTGAAGCCCACCCCTGCTTCTGTTGCCTGTGTTTCATCAACTACCATTCTACTCAAAGCAAGGATAAACCACAAGAAGTTTTTTTTTTATAGGAAAGAAGATGTAGTCTGCCCTGCTCACCTTCCTGTCTTTCTATCAACACTCAAGATTACTTTTTCTACCTTCAGGTTTTGTTGTTGTTTTCTCTCTTTGACGGAAACATTAATTGCCCTTTTCTCTGACTTCTCTCAGTCTTTCCACCTGACTTACAGTTATTCTTACGGCTTCCAAACGCCTTCTGCATTTCGCATTGGCACCAAAAACACACGCAAGATCTATTGTTATAAATATGAAAAGCTTTGCATTATACCACCACCCAACCATGTTACAGCTGCAATATTTAATCTATTATCCATCTTCTAAACCATAATTTGGCATAATTTGCCATTCTTCTAGATGTGGCTAAAAATAGAATGGTTGCCGAACTGGTCCCTCCTTCTCACTTTTATAACGTGTCGTGTTGTGACCAAGGCCCAAGTAGTGATTACCAAACACAGTTCAGTCCTCAACAAACTTATTTTATTAAAACAGCTGAGAATTAATTCATTCTCAGCTTAGTCCAAAACAAAATTCTTAATAACCAGTCCGTCGGCCTTATCACCAACTTTTGATGTCTTTGGTAACTTGCCAAAGGCTTTTCTTGGCAAAACCCCCACAAAGTTCAAGAGACACTGACAAGAAGCATGGGAAACAACGTTACTTTTCTACAAAGAACCCAATAGCTCTTTTAAGCCTTATGGGAGTGGCCAATCATCTTCTGTCTTTACTCCCAAGTTGTCCTTTTTTCTTCAGCTGCTCTTGCCTCCTGGCAGCTCTTCTCATACGTGCACTAGGAACAGGCTCCTCCTATTCCTCTGCCTCTCTGCTCTCTGCCTCTAGAGGCTCTGGAGTCCACACATCACTCCCAGATGGCCCTGGCCCCATCTCTGCCTCTGATGTAGAGCCCTTGTCCGGGCCTTCCCCTGACTCCAGGACTGGCCCATTGTCCTCCCCAGCCTCCTCACTGTCTGACTCCGTTGCCAGGTCCGCAGGCTACTGGCGGACCACAACATGACGGAAGTAGCTTTTGTCAGTTTTTCTTCATTGTCAAAGTGGATGTTTTTTTGTTTTGCACCGAATCATTAAGTATACATAACACATTTGATTCTCTGCATGGAAGATAATCATGGGAGTTTTAATTAGTTCAGAGTTTTGTTGCCTGATCTATATTCTGAGATTTCTCTTCAACTCACAATGGTAGTCATGGCAGCAGACATTTCTTGGGGCATTTTTCAATCGGCTAGGTGATATTGCATTTACCATTTTAGGTGAAAAATTAATTACCAAGGCAATATCACATTTTCATAAAACAGAGATGGCCCACGCACATAATTAAGTCTCTGTCCTAATACTGTGTGATGACTTGTATTCTTTAAAAAAGTAAAATAAAATCTCTGTCTTACTTAGAAGCGATTAAATATTTGCAGGGCTCAGTTTCTACTTTTAAGAAGGCCAAGCTGAGAAATCTTAATCTTGACAATTCTGTGTCAGGAATGTTTGGATTTGCAACTAACCCATCATAAACCATAATCTTTATTTCCATCACTTGATTTTTCTGTGTTCAACTATTCTTCTATGCATCTGGACTTGGTACAAAGATGAATGCCCACCAAGGGTTTGTTCACCATACAATTGGTATTTGTGAATTGACTCCATAAACTTGTATTAGTTATATATGGCAGAATTCAATAATGCAATGCTCTGCAGATAATATGGAGCTGCAACTTACAAAATTGCAAAAACTAGTTAGCTGTATAGGGCAGGGTTCAGCAATCTGTGGCTCTGGAGCCGCATGTGGCTCTTTCACCCCTCTGCTGGGGCTCCCTGTCACTCAAAATATGCATCACAACCGCCAATGTAAGACACCTGCCAGCATGTGATTTATTGAGCTTTTCAACCCCCGGTAGGCCAACCATGGATAAATCCAAGAAAAGAAAAGTTTCAGAAGAAAACAGAACGTTTAATTCAACTACATATTCTAGTTTTGTGGCCACTCAAGAAATAGTCAGGCACCGGAAGAGTTTTGTGGCTCCCGGTGTTTTCTTTTCTGTGGGAAACGGGTCCAAATGGCTCTTTGAGTGTTTAAGGTTGCAGGCCCCTGGTATAGGGTATCAGAGTGCAAAGACTGATTTGATCTATTGCTGCATTATTACTTTGTTTTGTGTGCAGGTCCTCTGTTAGGAAGACATTGAAGCTCCCAGGTTCCATGACTCCTATAGGAAATAATGTCCTTTTTCATTGTTTCATTAGATTATCCCAGTTACAGTATGTCACTAGTTAGAATACTTTGTATGACAGGGGCAGGGGTGGTATTCACTTACTTTCGCTATTGGTTCGCAAATATGAGCGTGTGTGCACAGGACCTTCCATGCATGCGCAGAGCATCAAAAAACGGGATGTGATTACATTTGGGCAGGAGGGCGGAGCCTCCCACCACTGCCGCTACTGGTTTGCCCGAACCGGATAGAACCGGCTGAATACCACCACTGGACAGGGGGAAATAATACTTCTATTATCAGTTCTGGCAAACATCTGTCCTATCAATTAAGATTTTTTTAAAAAACACTTTGATTTGGTTGCACAAGCAAAATCTATGGCTAATGTGCAGACCAATGCTAAAGGGGAGTGTTTTTTTTTTTTAAAAAAATCAACATCCCACCAATGGGATTTTTGAGGCGACTGGTTTCTCTAAATTTGCTTTTTCCAGTTTTTAACATGGGGGCTTAACTAAATTTTCAATTTAGGGATTGCAGACACCTTCTGTTCATTGTTGAAATGGAAAATATCCAGTGCGAGATGCCATGAGAAGAAAGGAAATAATTTGGGATGCTACAGAACCTGGTGGTCCAGAGCTTCTTACTTGCTGAAAGATGATGCAAACTTTAAGAGGTTCATAGAAGATAGTATAGAACAAGGGTGCCAAACTCAAGGCCCGTGGGCCGGATCTAAGCACTCCACGGGGCCATCCTGGAAACAGTGAAGGGCTGGCCTGAGGTGCCTCTGCTAGCAAAAACGACCTCCTAACTTCCGTTTTAGGCTGGGATGGCCTCCGGCAACCCTCTGCCAGGGAAACAGAGCTTGGGAGGGCTGGTTCCATTTTCGCTGGCAAAGGGTTGCAGGAGGTCATCACAGCCAAAAACAGAGATTGGGAGCCCGTTTTCACTGGCAGAACACTCAGGCTGTCACAGGCGCCCCGACACGAGTGACATCAAGCTGACCACACCCATCCTGGCCACACCCATCCTGGCCCCCTAGAGGTCAAACACAACCCTGACATGGCCTTCAATAAAATCGAGTTTGACACCCCTGATATAGAACCTGCAGTGAATTGGGTGTCTTCCAAGTAAGCTTCTCTGAAGAGTTGAGAGGAAGGAACCAAACTTTTTTTAAAAATGGAAAATGTAAAAGGATGTAGTGTAAAGGAATAATCTAATAGAAAGGAGGAGCAAAGGGGGACTGAGGTCAAGAGGATGAGGAGCCCTCGGTGTTTGATGGATCTGGACTGAATGAGCCAAAACCTGATGTGGGGATTTGGAATGGAACCACTGAGTGGATAGAAGAGAAGTCATGTAAAACCAAGAGTAAGAGAATGGAAACTGTGCAAGGCAGCTAAGGGGGCTGAATTGTATGTGTAGATTTGGGAATTAAAATGTCTATGTGAGTGTGTGTGTGTGTGAGAGAGAGAGAGAGAGAGAAGAGAGAGAGGGAGGGGGAGGGAGGGAGAAAGGAAGGAAGAGAGAGAAAGGAAGGAAGAAAGGAAGGAGGGAGAGAGGGAGGGAGGGAAGGAAGGAAGGAAGGAAGGAAGAGAGAGAGAAAGGAAAGGAAAGGAAAGGAAAGGAAAGGAAAGGAAAGGAAAGGAAAGGAAAGGAAAGAGGGAGGGAGGGAGGGAGGGAAGGAAAGAAAGGAAGGAAGGAAAGAAGGAAGGAAGGAAGGAAGGAAGGAAGAAAGAAAGAAAGAAAGAAAGAAAGAAAGAAAGAAAGAAAGAAAGAAAGAAAGAAAGAAAGAAAGAAAGAAAGACAGGCAGACTGCAGTTTCGGAGAAATCTTCCCAGGATTGAATACAGAATACGAGAGCAACCCCCTGCTCAGGCAGGAAAAATTATACTATTTCAGACAAACAGTTGTCCAATCTCTTCTTTAAAAAATTTCCAGTGTTGGAGCCTCCACAACTTCTGGAGGCAAGTTGTTCCATTGATTAATTGTTTTAACTGTCAGGAAATTTTTCCTTAGTTCTAGGTCGGGGAGTGAAGAATTCATTTACTGATTTCAATAGCTTGTCTTTTTAAAGTTTTTTCTTGCGGTTAATTTGTGTTAATCTTGCTAGATCTGTATGGTTATTGTTTATTGTAAATAAAAGTCATTCCTAGCTTTATTTTAGAGACATAAGGAGCAAAGTAAACTTTTCTTAGGTAGCAATGCTATAGCTGAATTTGGCTGAAGCATGTTGGATATATTTTTTAAAAAACATAACTGATTGGGATCCTAAGGCTAGGACATATTGCTGAACCCAGGGCTAGCTATTATGAAAAAAGAAACAAGTGTGGTTGTCCAAAATGAGCTACAGGTTCAACTTTGCCCTATTCTTTCTTCATATGATTGCTTATCCACCCTCCATTCTATCTTACTTGCATTCTGTCTTTGCAATCTGACAACCTTCTCACATAGGGTTTGCCTGGCCTCATTCATCACCCCTGTATTCATCATTTCCAACTAAGACTGGTATGGAAATTCTTGGTGGGTTCCTCTCCTATTCAGAAGGGAAGTGCAGCTCATGCATGTGAGAATTACCTCTTCATTACAGGCAACTTTATGTATGCATTGACTCCCTTGGAAAAGGATCAGTGCCCACATACTGTGTTTGAGGTGTTGTGGATTGAAATAATTACACACATAAATTATACCTATGGTGACATAATCATACTTACGTGTTGGTTGTGGAAGTTACAAGCATCTAACAATGATTCTGAATATGTGTCATATACACATCCATACTACTAATATAAACCATGGATTATATGTGGGTAAAATGAATAGCCAAAGTAGATAATGTACCGTATTTTTTGGAGTATAAGACACACCTTTTTCCTGCAAAAAAAGAGGGTGAAAATCTGGGTGCGTCTTATACTCCGAATGTAGCCCCACCCAGCTCCTCAAACAGAGGTTTCAGAGGCTGAAAGAAGCCTCTGAAAGAAGCTTCAGAAAAAAAAGCCTCAGAAAGGCTTTTATCTAAAATATGGCAAGCAACAAAAGAAGAATCAGTCAAGGTTCTAACCAAACTATGCTAACAAATCTGGAGAATGACACAATAACCAGCAGATCGGAAGAGGTTAATCTATATATCAATACCAAAGAAAGGAGATTGAATAGAATACAAATAGTCCTTCAGAATAAAAGCTTCTGGAAGAAGCTTCAGAAAAGAAGCCTCTAAACAGAGCTTCAGAGGCTTTTTTTCTGAAACTCTGTTTCGGAGGCTTTCAGAGGCAGGAAAGAAAGTTTTTTTCTGAAACAGAGTTTCAGAAGTTTCAGAGGCAGAAAAAAAAGCAAAAAAAAAAAAAAAAAGAAAAAAGAAAAAAAGAAAAAAGGCAAGACATAGAGCTCACAACCAAGAACCTGTTGCTAAAATTCACCTCTGGGAACAGCTGATTGGGGGCATTCCGGGAGGTCAATCTACCCACCAATCAGCTTTTTTCTTATTTTCCTCCGCAAAAACTAAGGTGTGTTTTATACTCCGGTACATCTTATACTCTGAAAAATACGGTAGCTTCTGGACCAGGAATAAATTTTGCCTCATAATTGTTTCATCATTAGAGCTTGTATTGGCACTTGCATCACACTCATGTTAGAAGACCTGAGGCACTTCTGGGTTGAAAGGATTAGCCAGTGACATCACCGCTGCCTGGGGGACGCCCAGTTGGGGGCTCCTTTCACGTCCCCAGCTGGAGCTGGAGCGAAGGATGGGAGCTCACCCCACCCTTCGGCAGCCCTCAGGTCTCGAATGTGGGCTTGCTAAACTCCAATGCAGCATCCTAACAAACAAGCTATTGTGTGCTGATAGTTAGGTAGTGCTCATAGCATTTTATAAATAGTAATGGACAACAACAGTCAATAGTCATTGACTGAGATGGGTGGCTATGGAAATCAAATAAACAACTTCCATTTTTGTATTTCTCTTTGCCATTTAAACATTGCATAACTCTTGAGAAACCCCATGTTCTATGAACTATATTCTTCATTCTGCTAGTCCTGTTAACATTTCTTGCTTGCTTATAAATCCATAATCATTGTCTGATGACTTCGTACGTAACCTTACGATAAGGCCCAATCATGCCAAAGTAACAGAAAATGTACCACAAGAACATGAAGCATGTTCTACCTTTTCATATTTGCACAGATGTTTTGGCACCCCCGACCTCTTCGTATATATTTTCCAACTCTGTTTTAATAAGCACCTCCTTAGTCTGTACAGCTGTAAGAACTAAACACGGGCTGTTCATTTAAAACACAAAAAACACCCAGGAATAATAGCATCTCATTGAAGTCAGAAGGCAATACCACAAGGGCAGCTTATAGTTCCAATTAGCTGATGTCCTTTGAAAACTTCCTTGAACTTCGTTTTAATCAAATGCTTAAAGAAAATAAAAGAGCCGTGCATGGATTAATGTTATATAACAAACACTAGCAATTTGACGATAGGGATCTGTCTAACTGTTTTTCCTCAGTTTTACTCCTCAGTGTGCTAGATTATAAAAAGCCAATTAAATATGCCAGCATCCTGTTGACCCTGCAGATGTTACTTTGCTGCAATAGCTGAATATTCTTCAGAACAAAGTTTGAGTAGCTGACCATACTGTGATCTTTCATTTCAAGCTGGCTAGAGGTTCCTATGCACCTTCTGGGGCATATATCAAAAGTTATGGCTACTTCCTAGCGAAAGACTTGCTGTTCATCAACTATGATGAACTAGGAGCCATGGTGGCTCAGTGGTTAGAATACAGTATTGCAGGCTAACTTTGCCCACTGCTAAGAGTTCGATATTGACTGGTTCAAAGTTGACTCAGCCTTCCATCCTTCGAAGGTTGGCAAAATGAAAATCCATATTGTTGGGGGCAATATGCTGACTCTGTAAACCATAGGTGTCAAACTCAATCACGTCATATGATGTATTGTGATGTATCAAAATGTTTTTTGCCTTTGTGGAGCTGGGGTGGCTTGGCCTGCACGTGATGCATCCGGCCTGCTGGCTGCCAGTTTGACAACCTTGCTGTAAACCATTTAGAGAGGGCTGTAAACTACTGTGAAGTGGTATATGTCTAAGTGCTATTGCTATTGTTATGAAGATAGTAGACTAACTCTTATTCAGTAAACTTGCATACACTTTGACTCAGTAAGAATGGAATAACAATTATGCTGGAGTGAGGATGAGATCAGAAATACACAACAGAATAACAGTGTCAGCACTTCAAGCTGCATTTATTCTAAGGAGAAGCGGAGGCATCTGGAAAGGGACGTTTGACTTTTCACCTACTTATTTTCCCTGGAGATAATATCCCCTAGGAGATGGGATGGGAGGGGGGAAATTCCTTTGAGCTGGAGCAGTAGATTAGGGGTAGAGTGACTTGGAAGATGGCCAATGAGTGTAGAGGAATGGGGAAAGGAAAGGGAGGGTTTTGGGTCAGGAAGTCAGTGTAGGCTACGATGGAGTCAGAGTTAGAATGTCATGCTTAATAAATGGGAGTTTTTCATCAAAGACTTTGTTTGAAATGCAATTTATTTGAGACGACCTCAAAACCTGACAAACAGAATAACAATATTCAATCAACGGGATCCTGTTTCAGTGATCTTTCCAGTGTTACATCTTCCAGAATATTTAAACTACCTTTAAATTAGCTTCCAGATGGTGTGGGTCTATGTGTCTATGTACCTGCATGGATGGGTAGCAGGGGAAAGTTTGGGACTGCACCAATTTATATCTTGATGCAATGTTCAGTGAAGATGGGTGAATCTCTCAATTTGTGTTTCTTTCAGTCTTTCATTTTTCAGGGTTAGCTCTTTTCATTGTGCATCACTGATATTTTTAAGGAAAACAATCGTGTCAAAGTCTGCAAATTATATCTCCAAATATTTTTTGATGAGTATCTCTAATATGATATTTTTTTCAATGTACATTAATTTGCCAATATATGTATATGCACTTTTTCTGTTTTTGTAATAGGTTCTGACTAGAGAACTGCAACTTAAAATGTGATGTAATATTATAGAAAATGTCATATCCAATTTGCCTATTGATTCAAAATGAAATTGATTCATGGTAAGTAAACCCATTTGAATTCTGTCCATCCTCTTGGAAACTTCACTAGGCCCCCTGCATCCACTCAATGTTCCTTGTTCTTAGTGCTCTATCTTCCACAGAATAAATTTCTTGAATTTTTGGAGCATAATGACAAGCACCCTCAAACTCTTATTTCACATTTGTCTCTTAATAGCAATAGCACTTAGACTTATATACCATATTACAGTGCTTTACAGCCCTCTCTAAACAGTTTACAGTGTCAGCATATTGCCCTCAACAATCTGGATCCTCATTTTACTGACCTCGGAAGGATGGAAGGCTGAATCAACCTTGAGCCAGTGAGACTCGAACTGCCAAATTGCTGGCAGTCAGCAATTAAGAGAAGTAGCCGGTAGTACTGCATTCAAACCACTGCGCCACCACAGCTCTTAAAGGAGAGGACTCCTTTTAGTCTAACCATTAACAAGAAAACAAATGTGCCTTGTATGTCCAAGGGGCAGTAGGGAAATTGAGGGGGTAAACAGCATAGGGTTTCATATGTACTAGGCATAACCAAATATAGAGTTATGCTGCATTTGCAGTGGTGGAACAGGGAAGAAACTACATCTCTGTTTCAGATCAAGTTCAGATTGGCTGAAAGGAAAAGTCTTCTTTCTCCTGGCAAAGAAATAATCACAGGCCAATAACTGGGATTTAGGCGAGGGATGGAATTTTGTTAAAAGTGAATCAGTGTGCAGATAGAAAGAGGGAGAAAAAGGAAGAAAAAGAGAGAGAGGAGAGAGAGAGAAAGAAAAGATAAAGAGAGGAGAAAGAAGAAAGAAACAGAAAGAAAGAAAGAAAGAAAGAAAGAAAGAAAGAAGGAAGGAAGGAAGGAAGGAAGGAAGGAAGGAAGGAAGGAAGGAAGGAAGGAAGGAAGCCTTCCTTCGGAAGTTGTGGGAGCTTCATCACTTGAGACTTTCAAGAAAAGATTGGACTGGCATTTGTCAGAAATGCTGTAGGGTCTCCTGTTTGAGCAAGGGGTTGGACTAGATGATCTATAAGATCCCTTCCAACTCTGTTCATCTGTTAAGGAAGGAAGGAAGGAACAAGACAATGGAAAATCTAAACAATCTAGCCTTGAGTCCTGGCATGGAAAAAGAGCAAATACTTCTGCTTAAGCAGATAAACAGATTCTACAGTGCCATCACTTTCAATTTTCTTACAGCTACACATGACTCACAAAGAATCAGCCAGCTTAGTAATAGGTGACCTAGCAGAAGGCAGTTTTCTCTCTTTTTGTTTTTCAGATGTTTAATGGAGCCTGGAGGGGATTGCTGGGCCGGTCTTGGGAGCACAACCCTGACGGGTGTAAATGGAAATACTGGACTTAATTGGCCAGATGGGAAAGCTACTATGTGCCTGAGTCCAACTCAACACTCTGTTGAATTAGTTACAGAAGCAAAAGAAAAAAAGGGGGAAAAAAACCCCCAACCCTCAATCCTGCTGCTCGTGTTTTTGAAACAGTAGCCTTGAGTTATAATGATAGGATGGCCTGAAAGAGTTTATGCAAAGATGTTAAACTGGATGATTTATGTAGCTGAAGATGGCTTCTTTTGGGGTGGGGGTGGGGGGAGAGAAGAGGGTTTCAGGTGTGTTCCTCTCTCCGCTCCTGTTTTGCTTGAGCTAAAATACAATGCAGAGAATTATTTAGGTCAACAAGGCTGAGTTTTAGTGTGTTAAGGTTCATTAAAATGGACACATATCACACCTATGCTTACTACAGATAATTCATACCAATTAAACCAGCTTCTAGCTCTGTGATTTCAGTGGGACTTTTAGTCTGATAACGGTGAGAAGGAAAATTTAATCACCTGGCTGCAGCAACTAAGCAGAGCTGGAAAAACTACCATACTTCCTTTCTGAAGAAAAATAAAAAATTCTGTTGGGGTGGAATCAAACTCACAGCTCCTGCTGAAAGAGCAGGGGGCGTTTGCCCAGGTTCGCCTAGTGCGCCAGTTGCGCCCATATTTGGACCGAGATGCCCTACACACAGTCACTCATGCGCTAGTCACCTCCTGGATCGACTACTGCAATGCTCTCTACTTGGGGCTGCCCGTGAAGACCACCCGGAGGCTTCAGCTGGTACAGAATGCGGCCGCGCGGGTTGTTGTGGGAGGGACCCGATACTCTCATATTACACCTCTCCTGCGTGGCTTGCACTGGTTGCCGGTTGCCCTCCGGGTGAGATTCAAGATGCTGGTGTTAACCTATAAAGCCTTTCATGGCTTAGGCCCAGGTTATTTGTCGGACCACCTGCAACCAGCGTCAACTTCCCATCGCCCAGTGCGCTCTCACAGAGAGGGCCTAGTCAGGGTGCCGTTGGCTAGACAATGTTGGCTGGCGACCCCCAGGGGTAGAGCTTTCTCTGTGAGTGCCCCCACCCTTTGGAATCAACTTCCCTTGGGGCTCCGGT
This sequence comes from Pantherophis guttatus, assembly GCF_059756535.1. Classification (NCBI taxonomy): domain Eukaryota; kingdom Metazoa; phylum Chordata; class Lepidosauria; order Squamata; family Colubridae; genus Pantherophis; species Pantherophis guttatus. The sequence goes on along the minus strand of NC_142068.1, from coordinate 74,838,932 downwards.
TGGCCCCTGACCTTCTCACCTTCTGCCGTGAATTGAAAACCTAGCTATTTATGTCCCAGCCTGGACTGATGGGGTAGTATATTTTAAAATTTTTTAAACTTTTCATATTTTTGTGTATATTTGTTGATTTTAACAGTTGCTTGGTCAATTGTTGTTGTGAGCCGCCCTGAGTTCATGGAGATAGGGCGGCATACAAATTTTATAAATAAATAAATAAATAAATAAATAAATAAATAAATAAATAAATAAATAAATAAACTGTGACCGAGAAAGCCTTGCACAGATTCACGTGGTGCATCCAATTTCCTAGATCCTTCAGATATTCACTAATGACATAGTCTCCCCACAAATAGACTACTGCAAAGTGCTTTACATGGGGCTGCTCTTGAAGACAATTCAAAAGTCATAACTTTGTTGGGCATGTCAACACATTGCCCATGAGCTACCACTGTTCTATAAGCTGCACTGATTATAGCACTTCTGGGTACAATTAAAGGTGCCAATTATCCAGTCCTTCATAGTATAGGCCCTGCCTATCAGAGAGGACATCTACTTCTAACTGTTTCTTCATGTCTAGTAAGATCAGACAGAACGACAGAAGAATAACAGACTTGGAAGGGACCTTAGAGGTCTTCTAGTCCAACCCCCTGCTCAGGCAGGAAACCCGATGCCATTTCAGACAATCCAATCTCTTCTTTAAAAACATCCAGTGTTGGAGCATCCACAACTTCTGGAGGCAAGTGATTAATTGATCAGACTGTCAGGAAAATTCTCCTTAGTTCTAGATTGCTTCTCTCCTTGATTACTTTCCATCAATTGCTTCTTGTCCTGCCTTCAGGTGCTTTGGAGAATAGCTTGACTCCCTCTTCTTTGTGGCAACCCCTGAGATATTGGAACACTACTATCATGCCACCCCTAGTCCATTTCATTAAAGTAGACATACCCAATTCCACAGGAGTGGGTTTCAAAAATCTCAGCAATGGGTTTGCTGCCCCGTTGCTGGGTGGGCATGGCTACAGTGGGCATGGCCTAGTAGGCCTCATGCACCATCATGGGGAGGGCATTTTTCACCCGCCCCAGGCTCTGGAGGCTTTCCTGGAGCCTCTGGGAGGATAAAAGTTGCCTCCCTCGGCCTCCAAAGGCCCTCCAGAGGCCAAAAATGGCCCATTTCCGGCCTTCCAGAACTTCTGGGAGGCCCATTTTTCACCCTCCCAGAGCCCTGTACTTACCTGGCATCCAAAACGAGTGACATGGAGACTCCTGCCAGGGGAGGAGTGACGTGGGAAGGATGGGGTGGCATGGGTGGGGCCAGCTAGGCATTGGATTTGGAGGTTCACCAAACTTGGCAGAATCCTAGCAAAAGGATCACCCAAATCCGCGTGAACCCCCAGCAGCCTACCCTATAATTCCAGCAATTGCTCTTCACATGTTTTAGCTTTCAGTTCCCTAATCATCTTTATTGCTCTTCTCTGTACTCTTTCTAGTGTCTCAATATCTTTTTTTTTTTTTTTACATTATGGCATTAAAAATGGAACTGATTTGGGTCCCTTAAAAAATGTCATATACTGGAACCCAGAAAGTATGCCTTCTCCTATGCAGTTTCTGCTCTTCTGGAACAGCGTCCCCCAGGGATCTGTATAAATTTCATCCTGATGACATTTTAAAAATTCATTGAAAATCTGACTATTTTCTAGGTGACCAAAAGGGTAGAGTGATAACTGAGAACCTGAAAGAGGAGAGCTTTATAGAGCTTGTCTGGTTACTTAAGAGCTTGCTTTTTATCTGTTAATTGTCTTACTTTTTAAAATGTAAGCCAGCAACAGCATTCTGGAGTTTGGCAATCGCTAAATTGTATTAAATAAATAAATTTCGGTCAGCGGTGGGTTTCACATTTTGTTACCACCGGTTCACCGCACCCATGCACGCTCGCTTTGAGCGCCCATGCACCCTCCGCGCATGCGCCTGGCCTAAAAAACATGCCTAAATAGGATGGCATAGAGCCGGAGGAGGGGATCAAGTCTACCCACAATTTCCACTACCAGTTTCAGCAAACCGGTCTGAACTAGCGAATAGCACCTCTGATTTCGGTCCATCAGATTCCTTTGTATTATTATCTGCTAGTGTCTGCTATGTTTTTAATTTTTTTAAAGTATCCATGAAATAGCTTGAAGGCACCTAAGTTCTTTTATACTTCATGTTCCATGAATATCACCTTTGAGCCTAAGAAATTTCTCCTAGCTGTCTTAACAATTGCAGGGTGTGCGTCTATACTGTATGTCTTTCCCCTTTAAAATGTAAATTTTAATTTGTTTTTAAAATTATTGGGTGTTTTAAATTTGTCTCAGCCAAATTGTTTAATTCGGTTTTATTCTGTTTTTAAATTTTGTATTTATGTGTTTTATTCTGTGGCTGTTCATCACCCTGAGTCCTTCAGGAGTAGGGCGGTATATAAATCCAATAAATGAAATGAAATGAAAATGAAATGTCAACATTCATGTTATATCCCAGTTTTGGCCTTTATTTACTATTTTGATTAACTTAAAGTAGTTTAAAATACTCGAGAATGTTTAAATGACTCTTCCTATATAAGTAAATGGAAAAAAAACCCGACAGGAAAAAAAAATACAGTAAATGCAGCACCGAATTGATTCTTTATGGAGTAACATACAAAAAGGCAGAATTCTGCAGACAATTTTCAGCTCGCACTGTTGAGAAGTACGTTGTAGGTAACTTATGAATTTTATCAGCTTAGGCATTCAACTGGAAAAATCATTATTTTTACCTTGCATAAGACATTTCCAACCACTGGGAAACTGTCACCTGTACCACATTATTTTCTGGTATGAAGAAGATTAGTAACAAGAAAAGGAAGTAAGGAAGATTGTGCTCTCCTATCTTTCTTGGTCTAAATAATATATTAACCATATATCTTTCATTTAAATATATTCACAGAACTCAGGAAGTTGAAATATTGTTCTACTCTGAGAGGATCCTGCAAGAAAATTAGATTCTTAATTATAAACCAAGTAACATTAGGGTTATTTATTCATTAGGGTTCTAAATGATACTCTGTATTCTGAGCCAACATCTAATTTTAGTGGTGCTCAATTAGAGTGTTATTTATAAATAATCGTTTTGACTTGTGGGCACAGTTAATTCATGCGGGGTTTACACAGTTAATAAGTACCAAAGCATCCTAATCAATACAGTCAATAGCTGACCTACCTTTGTTCTATCTCATGTGTATGTGTGCATGCCCATAGACACACACAAACACACACACATACATATATTTCCTTTTGTTTTTCACAAATAATATTACAATCCAACATTATCTGTGTGGAGGAAAATTCGAAGAATGATATCATTAATGACATATGAAGAACGATTGCAGGAATCATGTATGCCTATTGTAATGAAAATAAAGATCAGGGCAGACATGATAGCAGGGTTCCAATATTTGAGGGACTGCCATAAAGATGAGGGGGTCGATCTATTTTCCAAAGCACCAGAAGGTAAGACAAGAAATCATGGATGGAAACTAACCAAAGAGAGAAGCAACTTTGTTCTTGGTTTTCTGTCCTAAAATATTGGAAATTATAGCCCTATTACAATTGGGGGGCACAAGTTAAGGAAGATTGTGGATAGTACTGGTTCAAATTTCCTAATAGTGAGAGCAATCAACTAATGGAATGGCTTGCCTTCAGAAGTTGTGACTAATCCATCACGGAGGCTTTCAAAAAAGAGGCAGGGCAGTCCTTTGCCCAGAATGGTACAGGGTCTCCTGCTTGAGCAGAGGGTTGGACTAGAAGACCTCCAACTCTGTTATTCTATGTTCCACATTCTATACTGCACGAGTCAAAAAGAGGTCTGTGAAAATATTTATAGGCCCCTCGCATCCTGGACACGAACTGTTTCAATTCCTACCCTCAAAACGACGCTATAGAACACTGCACACCAGAACAACTAGACACAAGAACAGTTTTTCCCCGAACACCATCACTCTGCTAAACAAATAATTCCTTCAACGCTGTCAAACTATTCACTAAGTCTGCATTATTATTAATCTTCTCATCGTTCCTATCACCCATCTCCTCCCACTTATGACAGTATGACTATAACCTTGTTGCTGGTATCCTTAAGATTTATATTGACTGTTTCCCTATGGCTATCATTTAAGTGTTGTACCTTATGATTCTGGACAAATGTATCTTTTATTTTATGTACTCCGAGAGCGTATGCACCAAGACAAATTCCTTGTGTGTCCAATCATACTTGGCCAATAAAGAATTCTATTCTATTCTATTCTATTCTATTCTATTCTATTCTATTCTATTCTATTCTATTCTATTCTATTCTATTCTATTCTATTCTGCAGAATAAGCTACAAATTTAGCTGTCAGAAAAATGTGACAAACAGACACAATGTAAATGTTTCGAAATTGAATTTCATGGAAGGCAAAATTATCAAGAGTCCTTGGTCATGATAGCTATATGCCACTTTCAAGATAAAAAAAACATGCCTCAGATTAAGAAAAATCTGAGAATAGCAAGAATGGGTTAGTACTGTCAGATTCCACTGGTTGATGACCTACTGGTGGACAACAAACTCTTACGTTAAGTACGTTTTTAATTTGATCCTGTAGGGCTGTAGTAATTATGATAGTGGCTTACGTTGGAGAGAGCCTTCAATCATTAATATTCAATAGTTGAATGTGAAACATATTTAGTGAAAAGTATGTTAGGTTTTGTTCAGTGGGAAGAAATAATTCATTTTCCATTTATTTCTTTATAGCTCCTTTAGAGAGTTTACAGAAGAAAGTGAAGAGTAATCCTATAAGTGAGAATGCCAACTAAAAGGTTTGAAGACTACCTCACAGGTAAACAACTGCTAGTAGATATGGATAGACCAATAGTTTGATTAATTTAAAGTTATTTATGCATAAGATGTCAGAGTTCCGATGGATGCCCTAATTAAATCATGAGTCTCAAGCCAAGCTTCAAAAGAAATCCAATTATTTATTAGGAGCTTCATGTCCGCACGTTTCCAAGTGAAGTCAGCTCTGACCCTATGTAATTTATGCTCCAATTATTACCCTGTTTCTCCCCTCCCCCCAGGGTGTATCATCAATCACATTCTCCAACCGAGCAATTTTGCGGGTTGTAGAAGTCACTCCCCTCCGGGCTGCTGTAGGTAACCCTGGGATACAGCCTTGAGAGAGATAAGTGTGGAATGTGCATCTGTCTATGGCTGCTGTGCCATTTTGCTAGTTTCCCATCCCCCTTGGCCTATGGCAACTCGAGAGCAGGCCAGGGATGCTTTGCGAGTTGACATAAGTTTAACTTCAAAGCAGTACTTTTATTATCTGAACAAAACAAAAATTGCTTGTCTTTCTGAGTGTATACATACACACACATACTTACATATACACACATATACATATAAACATTCAGAGAGATTCTAATTTTTTAGAACAGAGAGACTGATCTGCTCTGCTTTATTGCGTTAACTTTCTTTAAAGAATTATCTTAGTTGTTTTTGGTTTTCTGTCCTAAAATATTGGAAATTTTAGCCCTATTACAATTGGAGGACATAAGATAAGGAAGATTGTGGATAGTACTGGTTCAAATGTTATGTAAAAGGATTCCTCCAACTAACAGTTACATAAAATATTGTTTAAGGCAACAAATGGGCGATAATCTGATTTTGAGAAAATGGTTCATCTGATTTATCACTTTATGTTTAAATTTAGTCTTTGGCTCAACTGAATAATCGTTCTAAGCTATAACAGCCTCAGAAAAAGTGACTTACAACCCATCCTTGAAGTTATGACTGTCATTCCACACCAGGAGTTACATGATAACAATTGAGGCATTTAGCAACCAGCTCACATTTACAAAGATTGCTGTGTCTTGCAGTCATGTGATCATGATTTGCAATCTTCCCAACTGGCATTCAACAAGCAAAGTCAACTGGGGAAACTGGATTTGCTTAACAATCACATGACCATTTAATGGCCATGTGATTCCATTAATGATGTGGTGATTCTCTTAAAATCACAGTAAAAATGGTCATAAAATTGGGTCTAGTCATGTCTCGTTTAATGACCACATTGCTTAGTGACCACAAAATTCCAGTCTCAATTATGGTCATAAGTCAAAGACTACCTGTATCTACTATAAGAAGAACTCATGCTTCTTAAAATTTATCATACTGCTACCTAAAAATCGTAATGAAATATTAAGCAATTAAACTGTACTAAAAAGCTCTTTGATGGAAAATATGAGACATTTTGTACTGCAACAAAAGTAATGCACGAAAAGAAGATAAATATATGTTTCTCATGACAGAATCACGTTCTCATTATGATTCTTTCATCAATCACATGTGAAAATATCTTTCTAAGTTAATCAAATTGTCCAGAAGTTACTTTGTCCAGTAATAAAATGGTTCAAAAATACTTTATTGTAAATATTTTGCAGTGCAGATTTCATATTGTAGGTAAGTGTCATTATGGACTTTTTTTTAAAGAACACAAAACTGAATAGATTTTGCAACTCGTACCTAAGCACATTATTTCTTTGGAGTACATCCAGGGAGATTTATTCCTTACTTAGTGAATTTCAGTCTCTATTTAAAATCACATTTATTTTCATGGAAGTAAGAAAAGGAACTAATTCAAATGAGTTCTTGAATTCAGACAAATGGAAGGATGGGCAGGAGAAAACTTCTACTTCCTTATTGGAAACTCAGCCTTGTCTTTATGTTTGATAGATTAAGATGGCATCCCACACTGCAGTACCCTAGAAGGCTGTAGCAAGTGATTAGCTATTCCCTACAATGAAAACATGTATGAAAAGAGCCCTGGTGGTGCAGTGGTTAAACTGCAGTATTGCAGGCTAACTATGCCCACAGCCTGGAGTTTGATCCTGATGGGGCTCAGGGTTTACTCAGCTTTCCAGATTGGTAAAATGAGGATCTAGGTTGTTGAGGGCCATATGCTGACATTGTAAACCACCTAAAGCAGGGGTTGGCAACCCGTGACTCTGGAGCCGCATGTGGCTCTTTCATCTTTCTGCTGTGGCTCACAGTCGCTGGTCAGCACCACAATTTTTTTTAATAAAGTTTTTTTATAACACAATTTTGATAGGCGCTTCCAGTTAGGGGGAGAAGTATGGTGTGCCAGGAGGAGACTCTATGGTAAGGGGCGGGTTGTCTGGTTGGCTCCACAATTGATATGGCTTTTGGTTAGGACATGTAAAGGAAAAAAGGACGCCGTGCTAGGAGGAGACTCTATGGTGGGGAAACCGGACTTCCAGTCAGCTCCAGAACTGAACGGGGGGCTTCCAGTTAGGACCTTTGTGGCTCTTTGAGTTTTTAAGGTTGCCGACCCCTGACCTAGAGAGTGCTGTAAACACTATGGAGTGGTATATAAATCTAAGTGCTATTGTTAAAAGAGGTAGCTATGAGATTGTTAGGAGTCAAAAATGACTTGATGGCACAATCAATCAATCACTATCAATGTACTCTTTTTTCCCCCCTCTGCTTTTTGGAGTTGCTGAATCTAGAATGCCATTCCTGTTTGAACCAATAATGTCCTCACCCTTCCTTTTCTCCTTCTGAGGGGAGCTTTTTAAATTCTAAGTGTGCTTGAATAGATTGAAACAATTTCCAGAAGGTAAGGTTGAATTTGTGTAACTACCCCATATCAACTTGTAGCCCTTAGTATGATTATTCAAGAAATAATGATTCTGTACGTACACTGGGCCATGATGAAATTTTTATATATGATTTTCTTAATATAAATTTCCTTATTATATATTCTTCCTTAATGATAATCCTTAATTCTGAGTACATTTTTGTAGCTAGGATTATATGTTATACTGGATTTGAAAATGCTGAAATGCTTGAGGTTTTGGATCAGTCATATTATGTCCTTTTAAAGTACAAGGAGATATTATATTCCAATAAAATATAGTTTTGTAATACTTGTAAAGTGAAATTACCTGGAGAGAATTAATCTCTCGAACTGCAGACCTTCAATAGTTCCTTTCTACCACTTAACATTTTATTACAGTTGAAAATCTTGTATGCTGCTAATATATCTGTTCTTTCTTTATCTTCCCACAACACTAATAAAGACATTATCTTTTGTAATGTCTCATCAGAAGAAAAAATCTATCCCACCTGACATTCTAAACTGATTTTTATACTTCAAATGAACTTGAAACTCAACACTTTGAAAGGTCACATAAATGCTGGGGGAGAAAAGGACAGGAAAGCTTGTACAGGTAGTTCTTGTTTAGCAACTACAATTGGGACTCAGTTATTAAGTGATGCTGTCCAGGGGTGGGTTCTAATTTTTTTACTACCAGTTCTGTGGGCGTGGCTTATTTTGTGGGTGTGGCTTGGAGGTCATGTGACTAGGTGGGCATGGCTAGCTGGTCAGAGTCATTTCTGGAAGGTCCTCGCACTTACGACCAGTCCTCGCACTTACGACCCGACTCATTTGTTTGCTTTTAACACTGATCAGCTGTAGGATGGCCCTTTGAAGCCCCACGGCAAGAGTTTAAACAGTTTTTTTCCCTCTAGTCATCAGCTGGGACTCAGGAGGCAGCAATATATTGGGGGTGGGACCAAATAAAAGGTAAGAATAACGTGGGGTGGATGGGGGGGTGGGAGGGCGGGGGGGAGAACCAGTTCGGTGACGTCATATCGTCACCGCTACCGGCTCGGCTGAACCGTACCGAACTGGGAGGAACCCATCACTGATGCTGTCATTAAGTAAAACCACAGCTGTGCTTATGATCTTTCTTCAGCTTTCTTCTGCTTTACAGGCCTGCAAAGATCATAAATGTGAGGATTGGTTGCAAATTTACTGTCAGAGTATGAATATTCATAGACTGGAATAGACATGGTAACACGTCAGCCAATAGGGACTGTTTGGAAACTGAAATAGTATTTGCTATGTGAGCAACAAGGAGACAAGAAGGAGCCTGGGTATGGCTTAGGCTTAGCTTAACTGCCCTGTATAGAGGAGGTTCTTTTTCTCTGTATTAAGCTCAACTCTGAACTGAAACTCTTCTCTCCTCTGCCTGTGCTTTTTGCCTGTAACTCTCTACCACGTTGGAAGAATCTGCTGTTGGTATTGTATGTATTATTATGTATATATAAAGAAGTTAATGAATCCTGCTGAATCAGTTATCTGTGTGTGCTTTTCTGGATGTGATTTCTGCAACAAACTCTGACATTTACTTTCTTGTCGGCATACCCTGTTTTCCTGAAAATAAGACATCCCCTGATAATAAGCCCAATCGGGCTTTTGAGCATATGTGCTAAAATAAGCCTCCCCCCGAAAATAAGCCCTCCCCAAAAAATTAAAACGCAGAGCTGGAAATCAGGTAAGACAGCAAGAGCCCTATCTTGTTCCATGCGCCCCAAAATAATAAGACCTCCCCAAAAATAAGGCCAAGCATTTATTTCAGGGTTCAAAAAAATGTAAGACAGGGTCTTATTTTCAGAGAAACACGGTAATAGTTCTCAATGGTCACTAAACAAGGACTACCTGTACATGATGTTCCTCCTCCTCCTCCTCCTCCTCCTCCTCTTCCTCTTCCTCCCCCTTCCCTGCTATATCCGTCATCGGACGTTGGTGATCATGTTGGCGATCCTATTTTTATCAACATCTGCACAAAAAAGTGCTATTGAGTTTTGTCCAAACGAGTCCCTTAGATTTTGAAGCAATGATGTTCTTCTTCTGTCTGGACCTCATTTGCCTATTTTTCCTTGGTGGATTAAGAGACATATGCTGTATTTTTCTGGGTGTCACATCACGTGTCACATCATATGTCCAAAATATTATAACTTTCGCTTTTTTATGGTTTTGATGATTTCCCTTGGCTTTCCCTGATGACTTATATAAGCTCATAAACAAAGGTGCTATTGGATAAATTGTGAAAATCTTTTAAGGGAACCCATAATATATTAACAAAAGTCTTATTTAGATATTAAATCCAAATGGAGCATGTTAACATTCAAGAGAAAGATGAGGCAATGAAAACATCTTCCAATGTTTTTGATCAGTTGACTTGCATTTGTTTCACTAGGCATGAAACATTTTTGACCATGTCCCATAATTCCTTCTTTCATGTCCAGAAAAAACCTCTAGTGGAAGACTTTGTAAAGGGGAACCAGAATAACATCCTTTAGAATAGGATAGGATAGGATAGGATAGGATAGGATAGGATAGGATAGGATAGGATAGGATAGAATAGAATAGAATAGAATAGAATAGAATAGAATAGAATAGAATAGAATAGAATAGAATAGAATAGAATAGAATAGAATAGAATTCTTTATTGGCCAAGTGTGATTGGACACACAAGGAATTTGTCTTGGTGCATACGCTCTTGGTGTACATAAAAGAAAAGATACATTCGTCAAGAATCATAAGGTACAACACTTAATGATAGTCATAGGGAAACAGTCAATATAAATCTTAAGGATACCAGCAACAAGGGTACAGTCATACAGTCATAAGTGGGAGGAGATGGGTAATAGGAACAATGAGAAGATTAATAGTAATGCAGACTTAATAACTTGTTTGACAGTGTTGAGGGAATTATTTGTTTAGCAGAGTGATGGCATTGGGGGGAAAAAAGTGTTTTTGTGTCTAGTTGTTCTGCTGTGCAGTCATCTTACACTGATGCATATTATTTTACCAATGTCATACATTCAAGTGGCCTGGTGGCCTAGAGATGGAGCTCTCGCGTCACAATCAGGAGGCTGTGAGTTCAATTCTAGGTAGTGACAGATATTTCTCTCTCTGGACACAAGGAGTTAATGTCTGCTGTGAACACCACGTGGATGTCAGGAAGGGCATCCCAGTCCTTAAGCATTCAGTTCCATTCAGTCGCCCTGACTCCACCCCAATGCAAGGGATTATGGGTCATTAAAAGAAATAATAATAATAAAAACCCAAGTCATATATTCACTCCATAAGCAAGTCATATCCACATTTCAACATTTCTCCAGTTATTGTCCTTTATTTGTTGAATAAAATTACCATTTTTCAACATTCTTACAGCCCTAGTTACTTCTTTTTCATCTTTATCTTTTGTTCTTGGAGACAACGTTTACAGCAGTTATTCCAATAGACTCTTTTCAACATGTAGATCTTTAAAATACTCCTTCCTAGCATTGTGTCACTTCAGATTCATTCCAAATCATGTTATTGCTTTCGTTTTCAATTCCATTCTCTTTTCCAAAGACCTCTTGGTTTGCCATTTCTACTCACTGCCAAAATATTTTTTTAAAAAAATTATATCAAAACCACTCTCATTTTCTCTGCCTCTTTTAATCTTAACCATTCTTTGCTAACTTTTAAGTCCTTGTCTATCAATAGATATTATGCAATATATTTCTTTAATCCTCAGTTCTACAGCAATCATTCTTAAAACACATTTTTTCCTCACTGTCACTGCGTTATTTTATTTGCCAGCTGAACTCATCATTTCTGGACTGTCAGACTCTCCGTAGCTTGCCAACTTCTTATCAGTAAGCTACGTGTTTTCGTATCCACCCACATTCCTTCACTTGCTTCACACATCTCTTTCCTTTGTTCTTTTTCCAGCAAGGTCCGACTGAGATAGCCGGCAAGAATTACTTTCAAAAATGTAGCAATTAACTTTCTTAGTTAGTGAGGTGTTTTATTTTCTTTATAACAAATAAATGAGTTTTATTAGAAACTTTTCTCCGCATTTCTTTTTCAGAATATTGCAAACTTGGAGAGGCCACGATCCATCCTCTAATTAATCAGGGTAATTAGTCCCAGAGCCAAACATGGGATTAATAAATGCCCTGACACTCACCTACAGCCTTTTTCATATCTTTATTCTACAAAGTATCCTTTTTCATATTTCCAATCAGCATAATGTCCAGGTGGAATTCAGCACGTCCTCACAGATTCTATATCCTCTTTCCATATGACCACTTTCCATTCATTTTACAGGGAAAGTAATCAAATACAGATCACATATTTTCATTTTCTGTGGTATTGTTGTTTCTAAACCCTTCTTTTGTTTTCTTTCATATTCATTCCCAAACTTTAAGATTACAAAATAAAGCACTTCATAAATCTTTCATCCTAAATAATCAAATCAAATGTGTTTAGATTCATTCCTTCTCCATGTATGTGCATGGCTGATGCATGCTTAAACCACATGTTCAATGCAGATTATTTTCTGCACAGATGTTTACCAAATCATTAGTATTTTCATTCATTCACTCACTCACTCACTTTCATTTTTTTCTTCTCTTTTCTTCTTTTTTGTGTTCTGACCTGGCCTTCGCAGAAGCAAGAAACAGACTCCTCGCAAGGGGGAGAATTAACTGCATTCACCAACAGAAAGTCCAGGCAAGAGGCCTGCAAGGAGTTAACTGAAGCCATAGTCCTTATCAGCTTGTTATGATAAATGCAAGGCCATGAGCTCCCAGCTGGAAGGCTGCAAATTAAGTTAGAGAAATAGACAAACCTGTTGTGGCCCACCAGCGGCCAGTGGACCTGGTGGCAGACTCAGACAGTGAGGAGGTTGGAGAGGAACATGGGTCAGTCCTGGAGTCTGGGAAAGGCTCTGATGAGTGCTGTGCGTCAGAGGCAGAGATGTGGCCAGGGCCATCTGACAGTTGTCAGCTGCCTTTGGAGTCAGACATCAGTGGGGCAGAAGAACAGCTGGAGCCTGTTCCCAGTATGCACATGCGCAAAGCTGCCAGGAGAAGGGAACAGCTAAGGAACAAGGGTCGACTTGGGAGTAAAGCCACAGGTGGACGGTGAATGGCCCCTCCCATAAGGAATAAAGAGGAGCGAAAGGGGAGGGGACTTTGCAGGAGACAATTAGTTTGCTTAATCGGTTCATGACTCTCAGAGACTCCTTGCCAAGTTTTGAAGATATCGGCCTGGCAGCTTTCCAAGCCAGATAAGGTCTGTGACTGTAAATTCTCCCTTGAAAGACTTCGTTGGATGTGAATGAGAAGAATTCACAGTAACTTAATAAAAAGGGATTTTTGTCAGGAGAGGAGTCTGCTTCATGCTCTTGGGAAGCCTAGGTCTGAATAAAACCTCAGTTCTGGCAGGGCAGTCTTTGTCACACAAAACACACAAGGAGCAAACTTTCTAGAAATGCGAACTGCTGCAACCAAATCACTCCCCTTTCCTCCTATTTATTCCCCAGCCAGGGAGGCGCCATTCAGCATCCACATTTGTTTTGCTTCCCGAGCCAACTCATTGAACTTCGTTGTTCACCTCTCCTATCTGCTCTGCACATACACACATCTGGAACAGGCCCCAGCTGTTCCTCCTCCTCATTCATCTCTGACTCCAAAGGCAGCTGCCTTTCAGGCTGGGAAATGCTGGGAAATGCTAGACGGCTCTGGCTCTATCTCTGTGTCCAATGCTGAACATCCATCAGAGCCTTCACCAGGTTCCAGAACTGGTCCAAATTCTTCCCCAACCTCCTCTTCATCTGAGTCTGCTACCAGGGGTGACATGATAGCAGTGTTCTGATATATCAGGAGTTGCCACAAAGAAGAGGGAGTCAAACTATTCTCCAAAGCACCTGAGGGGAGAACAAGAAGCAATGGGTGGAAACTAATCAAGGAGAGGAGCAACCTAGAACTAAGAAGAAATTTCCTGACAGAACAATTAATCAGTGGAACAGCTTGCCTCTAGAAGTTGTAAATGCTCCAAGACTGGAAGTTTTTAAGAAGAGATTAGATAACCATTTGTCTGAAGTGGTGTAGGGCTTCCTGCCTAAGAGGGGGTTGGACTAGAAGACCTCCAAGGTCCCTTCCAACTCTGCTATTCTATTCTATTCTATTCTATTCTATTCTATTCTATTCTATTCTATTCTATTCTATTCTATTCTACTCTACTCTACTCTACTCTATTCTATTCTATTCTATTCTATTCAGTTGCCTTTTTAAAAAAGCACCTTTGAGACTTCTGAAGGAGACCTATTTAAGTCCAAAATATATTTGACTTTCCTAAGGAACACTTTCCTACAGCAGCTGAGTTTGTCTTGTTTCTTTTCTTTTTGCCATTTTTGTTTAATATTGAACTTAAGGGTAGGACTTGCTTCCTTTGCCCTACTCAAGTTAAATTAATTTAACTTTCCACTGTTTTTCTGGTGTGTTTTATTGTCGGTGGATTATTATGAAATGTTGCTACAATATATTATGAATGTTGACATTGCTATGAGCTATTATGAGCAAGGTTTCTCATGGAACATTGACATACAGATAAATTGGTGGTGATGCAATTTTTTACAGACTACTGTGGGAGTAACGACAAATGTAGGAACAAATGAGAAATGTATAAAAAAGAATCTGAGATTTTTAAAGGACAGTTTATTGTTCATATAAGATGAAATTTGCAGAAATCCTTAATCAAGAGGGGAGGAAACAGACAACAGTCCCCATTTAAAATCATTCAAGACCATTACTACAAATGATCCCATAAGAAGCATTTTTGGACTTTAATTATTAGTTTGTTTTGAAATCATATATATATATATATATATATCTGTATGGTTTGAAAGGCAGGATGTAATTATATGTATGCATTTCACAACACTCAACTGTTGCATATTTATGTGCAAATCCACATAGGCTTGATTTCTGACATTCTGTTCTGTTCTGTTCTGTTCTGTTCTGTTCTGTTCTGTTCTGTTCTGTTCTGTTCTGTTCCACCCTACCCTGTCCTGCCCTGCCCTGCCCTGCCCTGCCCTGCCCTGCCCTGCCCTACCCTACCCTACCCTACCCTACCCTACCCTACTCTACTCTACTCTACTCTACTCTACTCTACTCTATCCTATTTACAATACCTTTTTACAAAGTCCTCTTATTCCATCCTATCTTTTATTCTACCGTGTTTTCTCAAAAATAAGAACCTGTCTTATATTTTTTTGAACCCTGAAATAAGCGCTTGGCCTTATTTTTGAGGAGGTCTTATTATTTTGGGGCACATGGAACAAGAAGGGGCTCCTCTTGCCATCTTACCTGATTTCCAGCTCTGTCTCCCTAACCTTAACCAGAGGAAATGGCAGGGACTAGCTGCGCATGCATTTAAACATTTTCAGGGGGGCTTATTTGCGGGGGGGGCCTTTAAACTCATGCATTCAAAAGCCTAATTGGACTTATTATCAAAGTATGTCTCATTTTAGGGGAAACAGGGTATCTCTGTAATAATAAACTTTTTATTACTGCTGTTTTTGTTGAACTTGCCTGCCTTGAAGGGTTAACAGTTATCACAACAGTCATCAGGCAAAGTCAAGAGTATTAAAACATTTTGACATAAATCTCTTGGGGTCCTAAAATATACTGGATGTACCCATAATTTATTGACAGAGGCAAAAGGTACCGTTCATTCTTTACTAAATCACAATTCTTTAAGGATTAAAGCAGGCTTTCATTATTTCAATGTATTATAATATTTTATATTATAAATTTAAAAAAACAATTAGTATAGCAGGATTCATAGTCAAGTGACTAATGTATTTATTATGGTTTGTAATGTAATTGCTTAATGTTCTTTCTGCATCATCCCTAGGTAAGAATGGACTGAAGTTTTCTGTCTGCTTGGGTTAAAAAAGGGGGAAACAACCAAAAGAAGTGCTAAGGTGTCAACTCAAGGCCCGCGGGCAGGATCTGACCCCCGGCATGCTTAGATCTGACCCATGGAGCTACCCTGGAAACAGTGAAGGACTGGCCCATGGTGCCTTTGTCAACAAAATGGAGCTCGGGAGGCCGTGGACAACTCTCTTGAGCTGTTTTTGCTAGCAGAGGGTTGCAGGAGACTGTTGCAGGCTTGGGCAGAGTGCTTGGGCCACTGCAGGTACCTCCGACATGAATGATGTTGAGCTGGCTACACCCCCGGTCCAGGGGTAGGCTTCAAAAATTTTAGCAAAGGGTTCTCTGCCCGATTTCTGGGTGGGTATGGCCATGGTGAGCATGGCCTAGTCAGCCTCCTGCACCACGGGGGGGGGGCATTTTCACCCTCCACAGGCTCCAGAGGTTTTTCTCGAGCCTCCAGGAGGGCAAAAATGGTCTCCTCCAGGCTCCGGAGGCCCTCTGGAAGCTGGAAATGGGCCCATTTCCAGCCTTTCAGAGCCTCTGGGAGGCCCATTTTTCACCCTCCCTGAGCCTCAGCATGGGCCGTGCATTTACCTGGCATCCAAAATGGCTGGGTGGAGACTCCTAGGAGGTGCAGGGCGGGATGGGCGGGGTGAGCCGGAAGTGGGATTTGGGGGTTTGCTGAACCACACAGAATCTTTGCTAGAGGTTTGCTTGAACCTGGGCAAACCCGAAGCAGGCTACCCCTACCCTGGTCATGTCCCCCGGCCCTCCCAAGGTCAAACACAACCCTGATGCGGCCCTCAATGACATCGAGTTTGACACCCCTGCTCTAAGGAAAAGAGATAGCTCTTCTTTCTTGCGGTCAATTTCATTGAGTTGGATAGTTCTCATTCCCAAGGAAATATGCTTAGTATTTCTAGCCTTGGTCAGTCAGAATAGTAGTCCCACTTTCTCTCATTGCTCTTCAATTGTCCATTTTGGATAGCTGAAGGTCCTTCCATTTAAATGTCCGTTTTTATACTTTTCCCAATCTAATATTTTCTTAATTGCTCATCTCTCATATTTGGCAGATAAAAGATTTATGAGGAAGAAACTTAAAACCATCTTCTCTTCTGGATCATAAAATAGTCCTGCATTAAACATCTCTATCAGTTCTTCAGACAGAGCTTCATAGATCAAATGGCACTTCAAACCTCTGGAATATCTTTTGCAAACTTTTATCCCTTTGTGGAGGTCACGTTAGTTTTTTTTTTTTTTTTTTTTTTAAAACACCACATTATTTTATGTCTTTACATTTTATTGATTTTTTTTTCTCAATGCCAGACAAAAGATTGGAAGCAACAAAGCTTCTAGAGATAGTCCTCAATTTACAGCCATTCATTTAGTGACCATTCGAAATTACAACAGCAGTGAAAAGAATGACTTACGACCATTTTTTAAACTTGCAACCATTGGTCATACAATCAAAATTTGGATGCTTAACAACTGGCATGTGTTTAGGTCAGTTGCAGTATCCTGGGGTCCTGTAATCACCTTTTGGGATTTTCTAAGAAGCAAAGTATCTGGGACACAGTGGCTCAGTGGCTAAGATGCTGAGCTTGTCGATCAGAAAGGTCGGCAGTTCGACGGTTTGAATCCCTACCACCGCATAACGGAGTGAGCTCCCGTTACTTGTCTCAGCTTCTGCCAACCTAGCAGTTCAAAAGCATGTAAAAATGCAAGTAGAAAAATAGGGACCACCTTGGTGGGAAGGTAACAGTGTTCTGTGCACCTTTGGCGTTTAGTCATGCCGGCCACATGACCACGGAGACAGCGCTGGTTCTTCGGCTTTGAAACGGAGATGAGCACTGCCCCCTAGAGTTGGGAATGACTAGCACGTATGTCTTGCAAAGTCTTGCAAAGTCAATGGGGAAACCAGAGTCACTTAACAAGTGACTTACCAGCTGCAGTCATTGACTTAACAGCTGTGTTAAAAACAGTTGTAAAATGGGGCAAAACTTGCTTAACAACTGTCTTGCTTAGCAACCAAAATTTTGGGCTCAATTGTAGTCATAGGTAGAGGTCTACCTGCACTTTTTCTTCTCAGAATGTCATTTTTGCTACATTTGACTTGCTTAAGCAAATGGTTTTGCCAAGGCAAAGTCTCATTGAAACACTTTGGGTCTCTGTATGTCTGGGCTGTGTTGTCTTTTCTGACCTAATCTTCACCGTTCCTCTGCTTTCTTCCTTCAAACTGAAGGGGACAAATAACATTCTAGC
Organism: Pantherophis guttatus; assembly: GCF_059756535.1. Classification (NCBI taxonomy): domain Eukaryota; kingdom Metazoa; phylum Chordata; class Lepidosauria; order Squamata; family Colubridae; genus Pantherophis; species Pantherophis guttatus. The sequence continues at coordinate 74,821,042 of NC_142068.1, read as the reverse complement.
TCTTTCTTATGGTTTGAAGTATTTATTAGACAGAACGGATCGGATAAACTGATGACAATTCAGAAGGAAGGAAGAAGAAGGAAGGAGGAAGGAAGCTTGATGATTCAGAAGGAAGGAGACCAATAACAGAAACTGGATTTTTGCCTTTTCCTAGAGTGAAGAGAAACACCATCTGGGTAAGATAAGATTTAATTAGAAGGTGTGAGTTTCAGTCAAGGGGGGATGATTCCTTAATTAAAGTGGACATTTTTTCCACAGGTATGTCATATTAATGTACATATACCGGGGAGCCATATTGCTGGTTATACTGCATATCAAAATGGGCAATGGAGATCTGAATTGGAATAAGATGGTAGAATGAATATTTTTCATTGATGATAAGTCAATGGTAGCTTTTCTTTACACGTTGCAAAAAGAATCTATTGTTGCAGTTATTCCTCAAGGAATGCCAAGATGAACTTGGGAAGAGCATTTGTTCTATGCTAAAAAAACAAAACAAAACAAATTAAAAGAAAGAAATTCATGGGACAAATCAAATTGGAGGTACAGTAGTTTGAGTATACCAGAAATATAATAATAATAATAATAATAATAATAATAATAATAATAATAATAATAATAATAATAATAATAATTGAAGTTGAGCGACTGTGGAAAAAGAAATTGTGTGTTGTCCCGATTGTAATTGGAGCCCTCGGAGCAATACCCAAAGGGCTACCCCACTATTTAGAAATTTTAAATTTGCCGGACTTGAACATTTTGACTCTACAAAAAACTACCTTACTCGGAACAGCTTACATCCTCCGACGATACCTTAACAGTTCCTAGGTCCTTGGTTAGGACTCGAGCTGCTGAGCTATTAACCAGCCTCAAAGGCTGTGAATCTCACTAAAGATTAACCAATAAATAATAATAATAATAATAATAATAATAATAATAATAATAATAATAATAATAATAATAATAATAGAAGTTGAGCGACTGTGGAAAAAGAAATTGTGTGTTGTCCCGATTGTAATTGGAGCCCTCGGAGCAATACCCAAAGGGCTACCCCACTATTTAGAAATTCTAAATTTGCCGGACTTGAACATTTTGACTCTACAAAAAACTACCTTACTCGGAACAGCTTACATCCTCCGACGATACCTTAACAGTTCCTAGGTCCTTGGTTAGGACTCGAGCTGCTGAGCTATTAACCAGCCTCAAAGGCTGTGAATCTCACTAAAGATTAACCAATAAATAATAATAATAATAATAATAATAATAATAATAATAATAATAATAATAATAATAGTAGTAGTAGTAGTAGTAGTAGTAGTAGTAACAACAACAACAACAACACTGGCAGCAACCCGTATCAACCATTAGCACCAGTCAATTGTATTTGTGACACATTTTTAAATGTTCAATTGACTGAGTTTCATGTTTAATGAATAAAGGAGATTATTATCATTATCATTATCATTATCATTATCATTATCATTATCATTATCATTATCATTATCATTATCATTATCATTATCATTATTATTATTATTATTATTATTATTATTCAGCTTCCTGCAATAACACCAGCAAAACTGCAAAAAAGTGCGCTACTTGGAACATCATACATTTTAAGAAGATACTTAGTTGATGCCTAGGATGCTGGCAGCAACCTCTATCAAAAATGTGACACATTTTTAAATGCTCAGTTAACTGAGTTTCATGTTTAATGAATAAAAGAGATAATAATAATAATGATGTTCAAGGTTTTGCTATTTGTTGGGTGGGTTTCTTGGGACAGCTGTGAGATTAATCTGAATTCAATTAAAAAGTTACTAGCCCTCTTGCTGTAACTGTTAATATCTTGCATATATTATTCCAGAAATTAACATTTTACATTACAGAGTAATAAATTTAATAATAATAATAATAATAATAATAATAATAATAATAATAATAACTGGATTAATTAATTAATTAATTAATGGATCATATATTTTAAGAAAATACTAGGTTGATACCTAGGACGCTGGCAGCAACCCGTATCAAAACTGTGACACATTTTTAAATGCTCAGTTGACTGAGTTTCATGTTTAATGAATAAAAGAGATAATAATAATACAGGGACTTTTGAATACAGATAGATTGTCATTTGGAACACAAAACGCCAGATATCACGGCTGTCGAGGGCCGAAGCGTACAATTTATTGATATCACTGTACCAGGAGATGCCAGAGTCGAAGAAAAAGAACTGGAAAAAAATCATGAAATATTGAGACCTGGTCATTGAAATTGCACAGTTATGGATGCAACATGTATTTATTTATTTATTTATTTATTTATTTAATTTGTATACCGCCCTACTCCCGAAGGACTCAGGGCGGTGAACAGCCAAGCAATAAGATACATAAATACAAAAATTTAAAAAACCAGTTAAAATCGAATTAAATCATTTTTTGGCCCAGACAAATTAAAACATCCCAATAATTTAAGAACAGATTTAAAATTTATGTATTAAAAGAGGGAGGAGATTAGGCCAAGACTGCTTGATGGAATAAAAGAGTCTTCACAGCGCGGCGGAAGGTGCGCAGATCCGGGATCCTCCGTATCTCTGGGGGGAGCTCATTCCAGACGGTAGGTGCCCCCACAGAGAAGGCTCTCCCCCTAGGGGTCGCCAGCCGACATTGTTTGGCTGACGGCACCCGGAGGAGTCCCTCTCTATGAGAGCGTACTGGCCGGTGGGAGGCTATTGGTGGTAGTAGGCGGTCCCGTAAATAACCAGGTCCTAAGCCATGGAGCGCTTTAAAGGTGGTAACCAAAACCTTGAAGCGTACCCGGAAGACCACCGGGAGCCAGTGCAGCTCGCGCAGGAGAGGTGTCACATGGGAGCGCCATGACGCTCCCATTACGACCCGCGCGGCCGCACTCTGCGCCAGTTGGAGCCTCCGGGTGCTCCTCAAGGGGAGCCCCATGTAGAGAGCATTACAATAGTCCAGGCGGGAGGTGACGAGGGCATGAGTGACTGTGCGTAACGAGTCCCGATCCAGAAAGGGACGCAACTGACGAATCAGGCGAACCTGATAAAAAATCCTCCCGGTCACGGCCGTCAAGTGCTCTTCTAAAGACAGCCGTGAATCCAGGAGGACGCCCAAGTTGCGAGCCCTCTCCGTGGGGGCCAGTGATTCGCCCCCAATAGTCAGAGATGGCGTCAACTGACTATACCGGGACGTCGGAAACCACAGCCACTCGGTCTTGGATGGGTTGAGCCTGAGCCTGTTCCTCCCCATCCAGATCCGTACGGCCTCCAGGCACCGGGACATCACTTCAAGGGCATCGTTGGGGTGATCCGGGGTGGAGATGTACAGCTGGGTGTCATCAGCGTACTGATGGTACTCCACCCCGAAACCATGGATGATCTCGCCCAGCGGCTTCACATAAATGTTGAACAGGAGAGGCGAGAGGACCGACCCTTGCGGCACCCCACATATGAGGGGCCTCGGGGTCGACCTCTGTCCCCCTGTCAACACAGACTGCGACCGGTCAGAGAGAAAGGAGGAGAACCACCGTAACACAGTGCCTCCCACTCCTAACTCTTCCAACCGGTGCAGCATGATACCATGGTCGATGGTATCAAAAGCCGCTGAGAGATCTAACAGGACCAGGACAGAGGAGCACCCCCTGTCCCGAGCCCTCCAGAGATCATCAACCAACGCGACCAATGCCATTTCCATGCTGTACCCGGGCCTGAAACCCGACTGGAACGGATCCAGATACGTTGTTTCATCCAGGTGCTGGGGGAGCTGTTTCGCGACCACACTCTCAACAACCTTCGCCACAAAATGAAGGTTGGAGACCGGACGATAATTTACCAACATTGCCGGGTCCAGGGATGGCTTCTTGAGGAGAGGCCTCACCACCGCCTCTTTCAAGGCGGCAGGAAAGACACCCTTGCCCAACGAAGCATTTATAATCCCCTGGAACCAGCCTCGTGTCACCTCCCGAGAAGCCAGCACTAACCAGGAGGGACACGGGTCCAATAAACAAGTGGTCGCGTTCAGTCTACCCAGAATCCTGTCCACATCCTCAGGGGTCACAGGATCAAACTCATCCCAGATAACATTCTCAAGACCTGCCCCTGTCCCTCCTCCTGAGACTACCCAGTCGGAGTCCAGATCTTCCCGAATCTGAGTGATTTTGTCATACAGATATTGAACAAAATCCTCGGCTCTACCCTCCAAGGGGTCCTCCCGCGCTTCCTGGTGGAGCAGGGAGCGGGTCACCCTGAACAGGGCGGCCGGGCGATTATCTGATGACGCAATAAGAGCAGCAAAATAGCTACATTTCGCTGCTTTTATCGCCACTAGGTAAGTCCTAATATGAGATCTTACCAGTGTCCAGTCCGATTCGGAATGGCTGGCCCTCCAACTGCTCTCTAGGCGTCTTTTCCGGCGCTTCAACTCCCTCAGCTCCTCGGTAAACCAAGGAGCTAAATGAGATCGGCGCCGGGTCAGAGGCCGCAAAGGCACGACCCGGTCCAGAGCTCCAGCGGCCGCCCTATCCCAGGCGGCCACTAGGTCTCCAGTCGGGGCGTGTGCCAGAGCCTCAGGGAATGGCCCAAGCTCCATCTGGAACCTGTCAGGTTCCATCAGGCGCCTGGGGCGGAACCATCTTACCGGCTCCGCCTCCCTGCGGCGGGGTGTAGCGGTTCGAAGGTCGAGACGAAGGAGAGAGTGATCCGACCATGACAAGGGCTCGGTGACTATATCCCCTATCTCAAGATCACTCAACCACTGTCCAGAGACAAAAACCAGATCCAGCATGTTTCCCCCCGTGTGTGTAGGGCCATGAATTAACTGGGTCAGGTCCATAGCTGTCATGGAAGCCATGAACTCCCGAGCCACCTCAGACGCCTCGCCCATGGACGGTAGGTTGAAATCCCCCATGACCATAAGCCTGGGGGTATCAACCGCCACCGCGGCGATGACGTTGAGTAGCTCGGGCAGGGCTGCTGCCACGTGGCAGGGAGCCAGGTACGTGATCAGCAAACCCATCTGAACCCCATGGCCCCATCTCACGAGGAGGGATTCACAGCCGGTCGTCTGAGGGACAGTGGCCTCCCTCGGTTTCAGACCCTCCTTAATGATAACCGCTACCCCCCCGCCCCTCCCCTGTGACCTTGGCTGATGGAAGGCAAGGAAACCTGGTGGGCACATTTCAATGAGGGGAACCCCCCCTCATGGCCCAACCAGGTCTCCGTAACACCTGCCAGGTCCGCACCCCCCTCCTGAATAAGATCACAAATGAGGGGGGCTTTATTTACTACGGACCTGGCATTGCACAGCATCAGCCGAAGGCCCGGGCCCTGAGGGTCTGTGCAACCTGGAAAACGGGTGGAGCTTTGTCGGCCGGAGCATGCCATCGCTCGTAAACAGCGAGTGCGAGCTCCCCTAACGCGATATGGCCCCCTGCTCCCGCCATATCTACCCCTCCCACCCACAGTATTGATATTCAAAACACTATCTGGATGAGCTCTAACCCCCCCCTCGATCCCGCCCCCCCCCACCGTGCTTCACAGCCAGACCCGACCCCGACCCTCCCCCTTGTGGGTTTTCCCCCAAACCCGCAACCTGAGTTCTAATTTGACCCTCCCCCTCCCTGAGACCCCTTAAAGATTTAACTAAAAAATTTGATAAAAAACCCTCAACCCCCTAGTTTTCACATGCCACCTCTCTGGGTCCCAAAGCCCGTCATTGAGGTGGGCCCTCGATAACGATGAGGGCCACATCTGCGAGAGGGGGGAGTCTCGCAGCGCAAGCAAATCCGCAGCCGTGTACATCTCCCAGTGCAGCGATGGAGGAAGGGAGCTTAATCAGGGGTCTCAAGATGTATCATGGGGCCATATTGTTCAATGATGTACCATTGGTATCTCTACTGTCCTCCCATGTAACAGTGATAACCCATTGTCATTGGGGCACTTGGTACCATGTCCAAGAATTTTACAAAACACATCAAGAAATTCAGCTTCCTGCAATAATACCAGTGGAATTGCAAAAAACTGTGCTACTCAGAACATCATATATCTTAAGAGGATACTTGGTTGATACCTAGGACGCTGGCAGTAAACCAGTCAATCATATTTGTGACATATTTTTAAATGTTCAGTTGACTGAGTTTCATGTTTAATGAATAAAAGAGATAATAATAATAATAATAATGTTCAAAGTTTTGCTATTTGTTGGGTGGGGTTTTGGGGACAGCTGTGAGATTAATCTGAATTCAATTAAAAAACTACTAGCCCTCTTGTTGTAACTGTTAATATCTTGCATATATTATTCACAGAAATTAACATTTTACATTACAGAGTAATAAATTTAATTTTTAATAAGAATTAAAAATTTAGTGAGAGGGCTGGGGTGATTTTCTTCACTCTAATTCTTATTAACATATTAATTTTAAATTGTAAAGATACAATCCATATGGCTGCATGGATTTACCAGTATAAATGTTTTAACAAACATTAAAGTTCCTTTCAAGTTATTTCATGTCTCTTTGCCATGAAGATGAAGCTATCAGATCCCAGTGACAAGCAATGTATTATTAAACCATAAAACCAGGAATTAAGTGAGATGTGTTGTGAAATATTAAAAACAACAACCATGAGATATTCAGATTATTGTGCATTTTCTATCAGTATGTCAATCACTTGGTTGATTCACACATATTCATGAAATTCTAAAATATACACTTTGGAGAAGTTTGGTTAGAAATAAAAAGTACAGTTCTATCAGGATACTATTAATATCCTGCCTGGGAGAACCTATCATTAAACAAAGTGAGATAGCTAAACTCAAGCAGCAGATGCCATATTGTTGTGGTCCGCCGGCAGCCTACGGAGCTGGCGGCAGAGTCCGACAATGAGGAGGCTGGGGAGGAATATGGGCCAATCCTGGAGTCTGGGGAAAGCTCGGACAAGGGCTCTGCGTCAGAGGCAGAGATGGGGCTAGGGCCATCTGGGAGTTATGGCCCTAGCCCTATCTCTGATTCCGGAGTCTCCAGAGTCTGACATCAGCAAGGCAGAGGAACAGGGGGAGCCTGTTCCCAGGTGCGCATGCACAGAGCTGTCAGAAGGCAAGAACGGTTAAGACAAAAGGGACAACTCGGGAATAGGGCTTGGAGATGGTTGGCCCCTCCCATAAGACATAAAGGAGGAGGAAAGGCATGTGAGCCTTTGCAGGAAGCAACTTTGTTCGTTTTGGTCAGTTTAAATTCTGAAGCTCCATTTTGACTCTGTGTTCTGTGTGGCCTTGCAAAGCTAATTGCCAATTAGGTCTTTGGCAGCATGTCAAGGGAGATAAAGGTGGGTGTTTATCAGCCTTATCCCGAAGGACTGTAGCAGACTTCTGCTGGACTCCTTACAAACTATTTGTGACTTATTACCAGCTGTGAATGAACATAATTCACAGCCATTGAAATAAAAAGAGAGCTTTTGGGACTAATCACATACTTTTTACTGTCTCAGGAAACCTAGGTCAGAACACAGATAAAGGCAACAACATTTACACTTTTCTCCTTTAAAAGTGGGCAGTGATATAATCTTTCTGGACTTCTATCTCAGCTGCCAAATGACTGTCCTTGGATTTCATGTACCTTGATTTGGGGAAAGTATCAGACCTCCCAATGGGATAACTCACTGCAGCCAACTTGCCACTGTAAACTCATGGCGGGACAACTTGCCACAGGACAACTCACCAAGAAACAATTCAACGATTCAATTTAATTATTTAAAATAATTTTTACAAATATTTTAATTTTTGTCCTTCGGATTTCACTTTGTCCCTCTTTTTTGCATCTTTTATTTAATGGTTCTATTCCACCATTGCTTCGATATTAGCGTAACTCTTGTCCTGCAGCAAGTTCTCCTGTTGGCCATGGCAAATTTGCCATGGCAAGTTGTCCTAGACCCCTTCCAAGTAAACCAGACAGGGAGCATGAGTAGATGAATTAATTCCACTTTATTGTAAGATTGCATTAACAGAATCTTGTAAATCTGAAAGTAGAAACTTTTAGCCATCTGATCTATTAGGGCAGGGGTGTCAAACTCAAGGCCCAGGGGCTGGATCCGGCCCACGGGGTGCTTAAATCTGGCCTGTGGGGCCAGCCTGGAAATAGTGACTGGCCAGCCTGTGGTGCCTCTGCCAGCAAAAACAGAGCTCGGGAGGACCACTGGCGGCCCTTGCAAGCTCCATTTTTTCACTGGCGGAGGGTTGCAAGAGGCAGTCACAGACAAAAACAGAGGTCGGGAGGGCCACAGGCTTCCTGGCAGAGGGGGGCCATTGCAGGAGGCTGTCACAGCTGAGAAAGGAGCTCGAAAGCCCGTTTTCGCTGGCAGAACACTCAGGCCACCACAGGCGCCCCCGACACAAGTGACATCGAGCTGGCCATGCCCCCTGGCCATGCCCCTCTACTCCCCCTGAGGTCAGACACAACCCTGATGTGGCCCTCAATGAAATTGAGTTTGACACCCCTGCATTAGCGCATGTCATTCTTAAAATTTCTTTCTCTGACCATTAAATCATTGGCGGCTCCTCCCTTTTTTGTCTGATTGTTTCCCAGGCAGCATCTCTTCCTCTCGTTCGACAAGGTCATTCACACATTCTCTTAAATAAAGGGAGGATCATCATCTGTATTACCACAGACAGCAAAATTGTTCGGTTGAAGGCCTGCACCCAGTAGATTAGCAGTGAAATTTTGATTTAACAGACGAAACTTAAGATATGTCCATTATTCCTTCAATTGGAAAGTTATTATGCAAATTACATCATTTGGCTTCACATCATGTGTGTAATTGATGTCATTATGCATGATGCTGTTATGCAAGTGATATAAAATAATGAAAATGTTTTTGGAAATCTCCATTGCATCCAAAATCCATTCTACTGAGCCCTGTTAATGAGGTTTTCCTGTATAAACTGGACAACGTGTTCTGTACTGGACATTGCCCGCAGAATAGTATCTAGGCATATTTATCTCATGTTGAAAAAAAAACAATCATTTTCAATGATCTTCTAATTCCAAGGGCTCCTTGTAGTTGTTAATAATTTAATTTCAAACTGAGTGTGATTTTTTTTTAAAAAAAGAAAAGCATGTGTTTGAAAATATAACTTACACCAAAAATATTGTGCTATTAAGCAAGTAAATCAGAATAATTATAAGGATAAAAGAATAGATGAATCTGTAATTAATAAGATCTCATTTTTAAAGAATGTAATTAAATGCATCATGAAAGTGCAAGAATGAAAATAGTACAAAAGATGCCATTTCCGAAGAAAATTTTATTGCAACTTTTATTGAAAAGTTTATTACAATAACAGGTGTATAAAATATTCATTCTGATGTTTGAAAATAATACCTTTCTGTCTGATGTTGCATGTGTTCATAGATAGATAGATAGATAGATAGATAGATAGATAGATAGATAGATAGATAGATATAGATATAGATATAGATATAGATATAGATATAGATATAGATGATATAGATATAGATAAAGATATATAGATATAGACATAGATATTTCTTTTTCTTTTTTTTTTTTTTTATAAATTTTTTATTGTAAACAAACATACACATATAGACATAAACGTTAAAACAAACTAGACATAAACTAACTATACAATGAAATCAAGTCACATAACTTGAATTTTGAATTTTGAAAATAGAGCTACTTCGGTAATTATATATCAATATATCTATATGTATTATCTTTCATCTTGTATCAATGTTTATATAACGATATTTCCTTTTATTTCCTTATTTTTGTATTATTGGGTGGTAATCTCTTATTTCGTGTCTTTTTTGTCTAACCATTAGATATAGATATTTCATACATTTAAAAACTGAATGCCATTCTAATTAGCTGAATGACTGGAAATATAAGACAATGAAAACAAAGGACACTAGACAATTAATATATTTAATTAATTGCCCAGTGTAAATCTGAAGTGCATTGAGTAAGGAATGAAAGGTCAGTCTTAAAAAAATGTAAAAAACTATCTTTAATAGTCTTATGAAAAGAAGGACTAGGGGAGACATGATAGCAGTGTTCCAATATCTCAGGGGCTGCCACAAAGAAGAGGGAGTCAAGCTATTCTCCAAAACACCTAAGGGCAGGACAAAAGCAATGGGTGGAAACTAATCAAGGAGAGAAGCAACCTAGAACTAAGGAGAAATTTCCCGACAGAACAATTAATCAGTGGAACAACTTGCCTCCAGAAGTTGTGGGTGCTCCAACACTAGAGGTTTTTAAGAAGAGATTAGATAACCATTTGTCTGAAGTGGTGTAGGGCTTCCTGCCTAAGCAGGGGGTTGGACTAGAAGACCTCCAAGGTCTCGTTCAACTCCGCTATTTTATTCTAACACTTGTTTCCTTTCCATGAAAGATACTCAACAGATTTTTGACATTGTGGAAATAATTGAAATGGGCTTGTAATATATAGGTCAATATATAAGTATTTTTTTTTAAGTAAGTAAGTATATATAATTTAATTTTTTTAAAAAGATTGACTATTCATTCCTTACTCAATACACCTCAGATTTACATTGGACAATTAATTATATATATGTATATGATGTAGATGTAGATGTATACTGAGCTTGCTTGTTTTCCTGCAGACTTTTCATTACTCTAATTAGATAACATCCATAAGGTAGCACTGATGTTGCTACCTAGTTAGGGCAATGAAACATCTACAAGAAAACAAGAAAGCTCAGAACGCACCAAGGATCCCTCATTTCATCCCTGAAATATTCTCCTTTATTGGTATATTTCATTAATTGACCTCGTGTGTGTGTGTGTGTGTGTGTGTGTGTGTGTGTGTGTGTAATAATAATAATAATTAGATAGACAGATAGATACAGTCAGACAGACAGATAGAGATAGCTAGATGATATAGATAGACAGACAGACAAATAGATAGATAGATAGATAGATAGATAGATAGATAGATAGATAGACAGACAGACAGATAGAGATAGATACTGTAGATGACATAGACAGAGAGATAGACAGAGAGATAGACAGACAGACAGACAGACAGAGATGATATAAATAGAGAGATAGGCAGACAGATAGATAGATAGAGATAGATAGAGAGATAGATGATATAGATAGAGAGATAGACAGACAGACAGATAGATAGATAGAGATAGATAGATAGATGATAGATAGATAGATAGATAGATAGATAGATAGATAGATAGATAGACAGATAGATAGACAGATAGAGATAGATAGATGATATAGATAGGCAGATAGACAGATAGACAGACAGATAGATAGAGATAGATGATATAGATAGATACATAGATGATAGATAGATAGATAGATAGATAGATAGATAGATAGATAGATAGATGATAGATAGATAGATAGATAGATAGATAGATAGATAGATAGATAGATAGATAGATAGATGAGGGAGAGAGGGAGAGAGAGAGAATGATAGGACACAATCAATTCATTTCTGAATTCTAACATAGAGGTCTTTAAATACAAAAAGAGAATTGCTGACCCATCCATACCTGCTGTACTATAATCCGCACTGACTCATCAAGGATGGGTCAGGTATCAAAATGCAGTGGGGAAAGTTCCCATCACATGTCTTTTTCTATACTAACATTTTTCCCCCTGCTGTTACTCTGTTACTATGGAGAATTAGCTGCATGCGTGAGAAAGACATGGAAGTCAAAAAGCAAAAACACAAAAGTAGCATCCCTATTTCTGGGACCTCACTGCAATCCTCTTTCATTGCTTCTGCTTGTCATGGATGGAATTGGGAAAAGGGAAGGAGATGAAACCCTTGAGATTTCAAGAATGCAGGAGAGAGCTGCTCTCTCTTGCATGCCAATGCTCAATGCAGCAAAACTCAGTTTAAATAAAATCTTTGAAACTCTATTGAGCTGACCCTGGCTGGCCTGTACTTGGAATTCGATCAATAAACCAGGCAATCATGCAGCTAAGATGCAGATGTTGGCTGATTCTATCTATATTCATTTCTTATCAACTTTCTCTATCTCTCTCTCTTTCTCTTTTTTCACACTCCCCTTTCCCTTGTATTTTTATGTTTGTATTTCTGAAATTTTTATTGACTTTTATTCTTTTTATTTATAATTCTTAATAAAAGTTATTTGGAAAAAAAAGTCCATTAAGTTTGCTTTTTAATCATTACTTACACAATCCTCTCATCTTGTTTTATATCTCTATTCAATATTTCAAGCATCAAAAGAGAACAAGAGAGGAGACAGTGGGCATCAGCTCTTTTTTAATAAATCAAACTCAGGATTATAATAATAAAAAAAATGCCTTTAGTAATATTTCTACTTTAGAAACTTTAATAGCCAAGTTCTTTGAAATACAAATCGTATCTGTTCTTTTTATTGTAAAGGATTTTTTATTTTTTTTCCCAACATAAACATAAAAAATATTTTTTTTTCAAGAACGAAGTCTTGGTCCGGTCACAAATGGGTACGCTAATTTAACAAATGAAAAACAAACAATTTTAACATAAATTCCAATATCTTAATAAATTTTTCTATTATCTCATCATACATCCTAATCGCCTACTAAGGCAAAACTCCTTTTTATACTCAATTATAAATTCAATTATAAATCAAAATTCAATACCGCTTTATCAAAATTTTTTATCCCTTGCTCCTTTTAGCATCAACATTAAACACAAAGACAATCAATTCTATTAATCTATATATTTACCTTACAATTTTATCACCACAAATCTTAATTTCCAAGTGTATACAACTCAATTCTTATTTCAATTTTAATCAAAATTTCTTTCTATTTTTCTCGTTTTCTAAACCCAATCTATCCTATCATGTTCTTAAACTTTTACACAGAAATCTCAAAATTTACCATTTCATTTTAATTATCACCCAACATTTTCTTTTTCACCCGTTATTAATAATGATTCTTCAATATATTCTCCTCATTCTCCTCCATTACTCCACCTATTATTTGGCTGATTTCCAGCATAGCATATTTTGGCTGAGTTTACAGCATATTATCCTCCTTAACTCCCCCTTTTATTTGGCTGATTTCCAGCATATTTTGTTTTGGCTGATTAACAGCATTCTCCTCCTTAACTCCACCTATTATTTGGCTGATTAAGAGCATTCTCCTCCTCAGCTCCACCTATTATTTGACTGGTTTCCAGCATTTCATTATTTGGCTGATTTCTCAGCATATTCTCCTCCATTAACTCCAACTTCTATTCTACTAACTTATTAAAAATTTCTTTTTCCATATGTTACCTATTAATCCACTATTTCCAACTGTACTCTTCCAGGGTGTTCCCCCATTTGTTTCTTAATATTAATCATTCCCAACATATATTAAATGCAATCACAATTATAACTTCCATCTGTGAACCTTAATACATCATCAAAAATCATTAACATTTAATCATAATTATCATCCACCACTTTGTTATCAAATTAAAACTAAGCATGTTACAACAAGTTATGCTTTTATGAACATATCACTTTTAGTCACCTTAGCTTCCCATTTCTATTTTTATAATATTTCTATCTTTGTTTACCATAAACACTTCTTGTTTTTATTTAAAACTCATTTAAATTTTGAAGCATTTAAACAATTAAACATTCAAACATTGCTATTCAATTTATCTATTTTGCCTTTTCTTTTCCTTATCTGTCCATACACATTTCAATTCAAAGTCAATACTTCCACTCTTAAAACTCTGCATATCCTTTTGATTCCATTATAAAGTCTGTTTCCATTAAAACATCAGCTTCTCAACTTCTGGTCCTGCGCCAAGACTTCTGTTGCTGCGCTAGTTAGTTAAAAGTTTATTAAACATTGTATTTCTTCTTTCTTTGTAAAGCCATCAAACGACAGAATAGGAATCTCCAAAGTTCAAAAAGCTATAGTTCTTTTCAAGGTAATCCACAATATATAACAAGTCAAGTAGGTTCTTTTCAGAAAAAAAACAACACTTCCACTTAGTCACTTAGTCACTTAGTCACAGCTTCTATCGCTATTTTGAAGCATTTATGTAGCAATCCATTTGATCTCTTTGTCTGGCTTTTAAAGGTGGCAAATCCTTAATTTCGCTTTTCTCTTTTCAAATTCATTTCAGTTTTAGCAAAAAAGTTCAAGTATCCAGCTCTATTTAGTTAATAAGCAATTCCCTCCAATCAATCAGTGGTGAAATAAGATTCTTAAAGGGTTTAAAACTTCTTTCCCCTCAAATTGTATCTGTTCTTGAAAGTCATCTATGTTGGGACTTTTCCCAAGATGGCATGATGAGAGGTGGTGCATCTGTTTCTGCTGCTTGCAAACAGCTCATTTTGCTGCCAAAACGGGTTTTTGGTAACCTGCCCCCTACAGTAGTGGCCAAAATTGTGGAAACCTTTTGGGAAAAGTCTATTTTTGAGGTTTGATAGCTAATAACACCACTTTTTTTTTTTTTTTTTTTTTTGGAGTTTCAAGATGATCATATTCCACTGCTGGAATGGCCTGGGAATAGCCCAGACCTTAACCCAATTGAAAATCTATGGAGCCGACTAAAGAAACTTGTTAGTCAAAAGCAATAAAACCCAGTTAATAGAAGCAATCATTCAATCTTTGTTTCACATTATAACAGCTGCAGAACTAAAAGACTTGGTTCGCTCCATGGGAAGATGTTGTAAGGCCATAATTCATGCTAAAGGTTACCCAACTAAGTATTAATTGATGTGATAATTTTTGTATATCTTGTTTTTTCTATGGTGATAATTTTTGTATATCTCATTTTTCTACATGTTTCACTTTTCTTCTTTATACCATAACTGCTATTCTAATAGCACATCCTTCATAAAAGTTATTGCATTACATTCTTGATCAAATTATCTTTCTATTGATATATAATTTTATGGTACTACTCCAAAAAAAGTGGTGTTATTAGGTAGTTTTAGAACGTTTTCCCAAAAGGTTTCCACAATTTTGGCCACTACTGTAGATTGGAATGGGAGCAGTTATGAACAACTTAACATGACCTTGGATGGCCGTGGATCCACCTGAAAAGACGAGTTTTGAGGATTCTAAGTCCCAGTAGGAGTGCTCAGAGAGTTGGATCTCCATCTTTCCTTTCAGCTGTTTTTTTTTTTTAAAGCATGCCTTGGTTTTAATTACACATTTTTGAATTTTCTTTTTTTTTATTTCAATCTTTCTTTTAAAGGTTAACTGACTGTTTGAATGCTTACCTCTTGCCAGAATTTAATGTGAATTTGGACTGGATTTTTCGGGGAAGATGGATTGACAATGGAGGTGTATAGTTCTTGGGAATAAGATACAATCATTGGGAAAGTTCTCAATCAAAATCTTAAGGAAAGGATTTTCTATTAAGAATCAAACAAAGCTATTTGATCCTGGACTGATCAGAGATAATGATTCTGTTGATTTATGATAGACAAGAAACCATTTTTATGAGTTAAGAACAATAATAGATTGTTAACAGAGGGCTTTGAACTTTAACTTTTCACCTGTTAACTATTTTGTTTTTATGTATAGTACATACTTTCTTTTTATATCTTCTCTTTTGAGGAGCCTTTGCTCTATTGTGTGGATGTTTGGGTGGTTTAGGGGTGGGGAATTTGTGGTGTGTGTGTGTGTGTGTGTGTTTGGGGATTGTTATGTATGTTGGACCTGGTCTTTGGGTGCTAAGTGAATTTCGTTGTATGGTTATACTGTGTATACACGTACAATGACAATAAAGTTTTATTATTATTATTATTATTATTATTATTATTATTATTATTATTATTATTATTTAATCTTTAGTGAGATTCACAGCCTTTGAGGCTGGTTAATAGCTCAGCAGCTCGAGTCCTAACCAAGGACCTAGGAACTGTTAAGGTATTGTCAGAGGATGTAAGCTGTTCCGAGTAAGGTGGTTTTTTGTAGAGTCAAAATGTTCAAGTCCGGTAAATTTAGAATTTCTAAATAGCGGGGTAGCCCTTTGGGTATTCCTCCAAGGGCTCCAATTACAATTGGGACAAAACACGATTTCTTTTTCCAGTCGCTCAACTTCAATTTGCAAGTCCTGGTACTTTGTGATTTTTTCTTGCTGCTTATCTTCAATCCATGCATCACCAGGTATTGCAATGTCAATGAACCATACTTTTTTCTTTTCAACTATTGTTATGTCAGGTGTGTTGTGGACCAAGTGCCTGTCAGTCTGAATCCTGAAGTCCCACAAGATCTTGAGTGTACTATTATTATTATTATTATTATTATTATTATTATTATTATTATTATTATTATTCCATGTTAAATATTGTAATCTATACCCAAGCCAAACATTTAGGAAAATTGATCCCTGCAGCACCTACTTCAATATCTTCCATATCAGTTTCCTGTTGCACCTCTTAGAATTTTTTTGTATTTTCCTCTGACACTGCCCCTGAATCCCCTCCAATTATTTTGGGATTTTTTTCTAGCCTTCAGAAAGCAAGTATTCAACTGAAACCACTCCTGTTTAAAAGTAAAAAGAATAGAATAGAATAGAATAGAATAGAATAGAATAGAATAGAATAGAATAGAATAGAATAGAATAGAATAGAACAGAGCTTGGAGGTCTTCTAATCCAGTTCCCTGCTCAAGCAGAAGAACCTATTCTATTTCAATCAAAATCACACCTTCCAATTCGTGCCATGAAATGGGATCTTTTTTTTTGCTGAAATGTCAGTAAAAGTAATATTCTTTTTCGGTATGTATAAGTTAATCAACACAGTTATATTTAGATTATCAGTCTTCAGTCTTTTATTAAACATTACTGCAAAACTTAATCCCTTTGTTTTTATTGATAAAGTTCACCACAGCGTTCCTTGAAATGTTTCTTTATAGAAAAATATCCCTTGAGTACCAGCCATTCATCTGATGAGCTGAATACAAAAACCTCAGTTCTTGCAGTGTAACATCAGGAGCAGCTCTCCGGAGTGCAAGTGGTGATCTCAAGATCTCACCTTTTTCCAGAGAGACATCACTGGCCAGAATTCACCATCTGGCTGCTGATTTCCATTGCAGTGCTGTCCCTCCTCTTTCAAAGACATCTAGTTTCCCATAAATTCTCAGCAGAAACCTCCCATGTTTAGTATCCTGTGAGGAATTCCTTCCATTCAGGGAACAAGGGTTTTATTCCTTGTTTTATTACTTCAGAACAGTGGAATTCTCAAACAGCTGAAAAAAAAAAAAGAAAGAAAGAGAAAGAATGAGATGATTGTTTCTCTGCCAGAAGAAAGGAACATAAAATAAACAGTACAGAAAACTTTATTCCTGACTGTTGTAATAAATAATGCAAAATGCCTCCATCAATTCACAGAACCATCAGAAAAGACTCCAGAGCAACAAAAATCAATGCAACAAGCCCCTTATTATATTGCATAATTTAATGAGCATGAGATCAAGGGATTCTTAAATGTCACTTCCATGTAGTTGAGGAAGAAATCTAATCAAAACAAAGACAGAAAAATTGTGAGTCAGCATAATTTTAGGCATAATTAGCTATGAGAGCAGTAATTTTTTGCATGTAGTAGACCTGTATATATATGATGAATTAAACAAAACAGGCTGTAATATACAACATATGTTTGCCTGTTCCTTGTATTAAATAATAATTTAAGAAAATCTTAGTATTAATAAATAAACTCAACAAAGTACAGTTGTTTACTTTTTTAAAAAAAATAAAAGCCCATCATGATTGAATAGTCTTTTACCTCATAGAAGGGAGGGAGGGAGGGGGGAGGGAGGGAGGGAGGGAGGGAGAGAGAGAGAAGGAAGGAAGGAAGGAAGGAAGGAAGGAAGGAAGGAAGGAAGGAAGGAAGGAAGGAAGGAAGGAAGGAAGGAAGGAAATAAATTAGTTCAAGCCTCATTCCTAATTAAGTAAGTGTAAGGTTGCTTCTGGCCTTTAAACTCGATGGAAAATGGACATATACATAATACGGTTCCTGAGCTATGAATCTCAAAACTGCAAATCAGTCTCAAGGATCATAATCCAAGTTTTTCCAAGGGTGTTGTTTACCTTTAGTATAGTAATCTCCAAAATATAGGGACACAAACTATATGATTTGAGCTATTTGCTTGCTAACCTAACTGATCTTTTGGACAATTCCTTCCCATGTTCAAATACAACTGAATCACTTGCTTAGAAATAATTGAAAGCAGGAATCCATGGCATTGCCTTGGTAGAGCCTTGGTAGTACTAGGGTTTAAGGCACCCTGTTATTAAGCTGCTTAAGACCAGCTGCCTGCAATTACTGCAGGGTTCGAATCTCGCCAAGGCTCAAGGTTGACTCAGCCTTCCATCCTTTCTAAGGTAGGTGAAATGAGGACCCAGTTTGTGGGGGCAATAAGCTGACTTTGTATAAATATACAAAAAGGATGAAGGCTATTGCTGAGCACATTGTAAGCCGCCCTGAGTCTTCGGAGAAGGGCGGCATATAAATCAAATAAAAAAAAAATAAAATTGCACATTATTAATGATGAGGAAGGACTGCTTCCTTAATTACACAGCCTACAGCAGGAAGAAGAGAAGGGTTTTTATTGTAGATATCTGTATGTAAGAGATATTTAAAACTCCAGAATATCAGTTGCTGGCTGTCTCAGCTTCTTTCTGCAGTCAAAGGAAGCTTCTTGCTTATGAAGGCCCCCTGTGACATCCAATGGAGGCTGGGGTTTGGATTTGTTATCCCGGAAGAACTGAACTATCTGAGGAATGTAGGGCTGGGGGGCGACGGAGGAGTTTTCCGTCACATAGATACCAGCCCTTTTCTCCTCCCCCTCCCAGGTACTGTGTCTGCCTAAATGGGCTTATTATTCGCCCTAATTGAGGGAATCTTCTCTCTCCCCCCCCCCTTTTCTTCCCCTCTTCCTTCTTCCCCTTCCCTTCTTTCCCTTTTTCATCGGGACTTACTCGAATATGATCTTGAGTATAAGACTTTGCCAAGGATTTTCCATCTTCACCCCTGGCGTGACTCATAGACTGACTGATAGACTGATAAATCTTTCTTCCGACCATGGTCAGCCAAATTGATGCAACTGTTGAGGGGTCCTCTATTACATCATGGCTCTTGTCTGTGGGAGAACTTTTTCAATCTACGGCCCCGTGGGGTTCCGCTGTGAGAGGACGGGCCAGAGGTCGCCCCCATTGGAGGAGATAATTTAGGACCCTCCTGCTGTTGTGGGAGGACAGTTGAGACACCAACAGCACATCGATGAACAATTGGCTGTGTTACATCTTTTGTGAAGTCCCCTGTCTGAGCTTTGGGCCTCCATCGCTGCATTTTGGAGATGTATACGACTGCAGATCTTCTTGCGCTGCGAGATTCCCCCTTCTCGCAGATGTGGCCCTCCTCACTATCGAGGGCCCACCTCAAGGAAGGGTTTTGGGACCCAGAGAGGTGGCATGTGAAAACGAGGGGATTGAGGGGTTTTTTAACAAAATTTTTAGTCAAATTTTTAAGGGGTCCTAGGGAGGGGGAGGGTCAGATTGGAATTCGGGCTGTGGGTATGGGGGATAACCCACAAGGGGGAGGGTCGGGTCTGGCAGTGAAGCGTGGTGTGGGGGATGGGGGACCCGGGATCGAGGGGGGGGTTAGAGCTTGTCCGGATAGTTTTTTGAACATCAGTACTGTAGGTGGGAGGGGTAGATATGGCGGGAGCAGGGGGCCATATCGTGTTAGGGGAGTGTGCACTCGCTGTCTACGAGCGGTGGCGTGCTCCGGCCCCCAAGGCTCTACTCGCTCCTCAGGTTGCATAGACCCTCAGGACCCAGGCCTTCGGCTGATGCTGTGCAATGCCAGGTCCGTAGTAAATAAAGCCCCCCTCATCTGTGATCTTGTTCAGGAGGGGGGTGCGGACCTGGCAGGTATTACGGAGACCTGGTTGGGCCAGGAGGGGGGGGTTCCCCTCGTTGAAATGTGCCCGCCAGGTTTCCAAGCATTCCATCAGCCGAGGTCACAGGGGAGGGGCGGGGGGGTAGCGGTTATCATTAAAGAAGGTCTGAGACCGAGGGAGGCCACTGTTCCTCAGACGGCCGGCTGTGAATCCCTTTTTGTGAAATGGGGTCATGGGGTTCAGATGGGTTTGCTGATCACGTACCTGGCTCCCTGCCACGTGGCAACAGCCCTGCCCGAGCTACTCAACGTCATCGCCGCGGTGGCGGTTGATACCCCTAAGCTTATGGTTATGGGGGATTTCAACCTGCCGTCCGTGGGTGAGACGTCAGAGATGGCTCGGGAGTTCATGGCTTCCATGACAGCTATGGACCTGACCCAGTTAATTCATGGCCCTACCCACACAGGGGGAAACACGCTGGATCTGGTTTTTGTCTCTGGACAGTGGTTGAGGGATCTTGATATAGGGGATATAGTTACTGAACCCTTGTCATGGTCAGATCACTCTCTCCTTCGTCTCGACTTTCGAACCGCTGCACCCCGCCGCAGGGAGGCGGAGCCGGTCAGATGGTTCCGCCCCAGGCGCCTGATGGAACCTGACAGATTCCAGACGGAGCTTGGGCCATTTCCTGAGGTTCTGGCACACGCCTCGACTGGAGACCTGGTGGCCGCCTGGGATAGGGCGGCTGCTGGTGCTCTGGATCGGGTCGTGCCTTTGCGGCCTCTGACCTGGCGCCGATCTCAATTGGCTCCTTGGTTTACCGAGGAGCTGAGGGAGTTGAAGCGCCGGAAAAGACGCCTAGAGAGTAGTTGGAGGGCCAGTCTTCTTGAATCTGACCGGACACTAGTAAGATCCCACATTAGGAATTACTTAGTGGCGATAAAAGCAGCGAAATGTAGTTATTTTGCTGCTCTTATTGCGTCATCAGATAATCGCCCGGCCGCCCTCTTTAGGGTGACCCACTCCCTGCTCCACCAGGAAGCGCGGGAGGACCCCTTGGAGGGTAGAGCCGAGGATTTTGTTCAGTATCTATATGACAAAATCACTCAGATTCGGGAAGATTTGGACTCCGACTGGGTAGTCTCAGGGGGAGAGACAGGGGCAGGTCTTGAGAATGTTATTTGGGATGAGTTTGATCTTGTGACCCCTGAGGACGTGGACAGGATTCTGGGTAGACTGAACGCGACCACTTGTTTATTGGACCCGTGTCCTTCCTGGTTAGTACTGGCTTCCCGGGAAGTGACACGAGGCTGGCTCCAGGGGATTATAAACGCTTCGCTGAGTGAGGGTGACTTTCCCGCCGCCTTGAAAGAGGCGGTGGTGAGGCCTCTCCTCAAGAAGCCTTCCCTGGACCCGGCAATGTTGGTAAATTATCGTCCGGTCTCCAATCTTCGCTTTGTTGCGAAGGTTGTTGAGAGTGTGGTCGCGCAACAGCTCCCCCAGCACCTGGATGAAACGACGTATCTGGATCCGTTCCAGTCGGGCTTCAGGCCCGGGTACAGCACGGAAACGGCATTGGTCGCGTTGGTTGATGATCTCTGGAGGGCTCGGGACAGGGGGTGCTCCTCTGTCCTGGTCCTGTTAGATCTCTCAGCGGCTTTTGATACCATCGACCATGGTATCATGCTGCACCGGTTGGAAGAGTTGGGGGTGGGAGGCACTGTGTTGCGGTGGTTCTCCTCCTTTCTCTCTGACCGGTCGCAGTCTGTGTTGACAGGGGGACAGAGGTCGACCCCGAGGCCCCTCATATGTGGGGTGCCGCAAGGGTCGGTCCTCTCGCCTCTCCTGTTCAACATTTATGTGAAGCCGCTGGGCGAGATCATCCGTGGTTTCGGGGTGGAGTACCATCAGTACGCTGACGACACCCAGCTGTACATCTCCACCCCGGATCACCCCAACGATGCCCTTGAAGTGATGTCCCGGTGCCTGGAGGCCGTACGGATCTGGATGGGGAGGAACAGGCTCAGGCTCAACCCATCCAAGACTGAGTGGCTGTGGTTTCCGACGTCCCGATATAGTCAGTTGACGCCATCACTGACTATTGGGGGCGAATCATTGGCCCCCACGGAGAGGGCTCGCAACTTGGGCGTCCTCCTGGACTCACGGCTGTCTTTAGAAGAGCACTTGACGGCCGTGACCGGGAGGATTTTTCATCAGGTTCGCCTGATTCGCCAGTTGCGTCCCTTTCTGGATCGGGACTCTTTACGCACGGTCACTCATGCCCTTGTCACCTCCCGCCTGGACTATTGCAACGCTCTCTACATGGGGCTCCCCTTGAGGAGCACCCGGAGGCTCCAACTGGCGCAGAGTGCGGCCGCGCGGGTGGTAATGGGAGCGACATGGCGTTCCCATGTAACACCTCTCCTGCGCGAGCTGCACTGGCTCCCGGTGGTCTTCCGGGTGCGCTTCAAGGTTTTGGTTACCACCTTTAAAGCGCTCCATGGCTTAGGACCCGGGTACTTGCGGGACCGCCTACTACCACCAATAGCCTCCCACCGGCCGGTACGCTCCCATAGAGAGGGGCTCCTCCGGGTGCCGTCAGCCAAACAATGCCGACTGGCGGCCCCCAGGGGGAGAGCCTTCTCTGTGGGGGCACCTACTATCTGGAACGAGCTCCCCCCAGAGATACGGAGGATCCCGGATCTGCGCACCTTCCGCCGCGCCTTAAAGACCTTATTATTTCACCAGGCTGGCCTGGCCTAATTTTCCCCCTCTTTTATAAAAGATTTTTAAAATTTTAAATATTTTTTAGTATTTATATATTCAATTTTAAATTGGTTTTAAAAGTTTGGGGTTTTAAATTTGTCGGGGCCAAAATTATTTAATTTGATTTTATTCTATTTTTTAAATTTTGTATTGTATGTGTTTTTATTGTTTGGCTGTGCACCGCCCTGAGTCCTTCGGGAGTAGGGCGGTATAGAAATCTAATAAATAATAATAATAATAATAATAATGAAAACTGATTACCATTCAGGATGCTTTCACAAGAAGAACATGCCAGCTGTCATGTCTTGAGGGTGGATTCAGTACTCCAAAACTGGTCCTGAGTTTAAGGAGAAACTTAATCTGCCCTGTGGCTAATGCAGAGGATGAATCAATCTAATCATCCGGAATATGAGTGTGAATTGGTTGCTAATGCAGAGGATGGATCAGTCTAATTATCCTGAATATGAGTGTGAATTTATACACGCCAAACAAATGTACAGATAAGTTACCTGGTGGATTTTGCATTTTGCTAAATGTTAGGATACACTTCTCAGTTCCAGTACATTTAAAAATAGCATTTTAACAAGAATTCAGAGCTTTCCCTGCATTGAAAGTTACCTACAAGAGTCCCTTCAACGCTTCACCTTATAACAAGCTGGTGAAAGGAGGAACACGGTTAAGAATAATGAGGTAGGATTACCCCATCAGTTTAGAGACTAGGATTTATTTAAACCTCAGACTTGGTAAATTTCGTCTAATATTCTCAGCACCGCACCTCATTGGCTCTCCGTACCACATAGGATGAAGGAATTGCTAAAGAACCATGCAGAGACAGCTGGTTCAGCTGATAGATTCTACTTGTGGTTCAGCGGAATCTTTCATTGTTTACTATCTATTTCTCACACTGCATAATAACAATTTCTCTTGGCATGTAGTGTATCTCCTTGGCTCACAGTTTGGTTATTACATGGTTAGCCCTTCTTAAGCTTTGTATATGTGTCAGGTCCTTTCAAGTTTGATATAAACTACAAGCAAACCTGGCCTGCAGTCCCTTAAGCAGCCAGCCAGAAAATCACTTAGTGGGCTCCCAGCGATGTTGAATGACTGTGTGAAGAGAGCAAATGTGCTCGGAGCTCTCATCAATGGCACACAGGCATCTCTTCCCATGACTTCATGATCCTGGGATTGGCTTAATAATCACCACTACTTCAATAATACTCCAGTGTGCCACAACTGTGAGCCTCCTCTTTCATTTGAGGGTTTTTTTTTTTGGTTTATTTAGAAATCGTTCTATTTGAATAGCAGTTCAGGGCTATTGGCAAAGCAGCACCCTGAGAAGGAAAGTTGCTTTGGCTGAGCCATCGGCTCTGCTGATGAATGAAATGGGTTTGTTGAAGCAGGGAAATAAATGAAGCCGAAAGGAAAGTGCATTGAATTTTCTCCATACCTAGAAACCTGCTAATGCTAGCAGTAGGGAACAAAAGTACTATATGGAATTATTAAAGTATCCAATAGAAAGCACCTATAAAGTGTGGTAGCTTAGCAGGAGCTGAGACTAAAAACATATCAAAATGAATCAATTCAGAGGGAAAATAAATTCCTTTAATGTTGCCAAGAACAACAATGCTTTTTTTATTCAGACACCCCAAGGGATTCATCTGGTCTTCCTCCCAGATAATAACACCTGATAGGATTTTAAGTACCATAATAAGCCAAGAAGAGAAATTTCCAGCCAGTAGAATTAATTCAACTGGCCGGACTGCCCCATCTGGCTGAAGGGATCTAAGTAAACCCCTCCCCTTCCTTTCTGAAATTCTGCCCTTCCTGTTTACATTTCAAAGAATGGAGTCCTCTTGGGAATGGAACCTTTCAAAATGGGTTCAGGGCCAGCTGTCACTTCAGGGTGCTTCCAGATGGAAGAGTTTTCAAGCACAGATTTCCTGTTCATTTTCTTGGGGTGGGGGAAGAGATTAAGACAAACAAGACAGCAAAGTTTATTGAAAGGATTCCTAGCTCCTCTTTTTTTTTTTTTTGATTTGATTTATATGCCACCCTTCTCCGGAGACTCAGGGCGGCTTACAATGTGTTAAGCATTAGCCTTCATACTTTTGTATATTTTATACAATGTCAGCTTATTGCCCCCACAATCTGGGTCCTCATTTTACCTACCTTAGAAAGGATGGAAGGCTGAGTCAACCTTGAGCCTGGTGAGATTTGAACTTGCGGTAATTGCAGGCAGCTGATGTTAATAACAATGCTTTAGTCTGCTGCGCTACCAGGGCTCTTGATGGATTTATCCTGAGAACTGGATAAAATTTGAAAAAGACACCTAGGCTTCCCCCCCTTAATGGGATCTGACTCTTCATCTGGATCCTCTTCTTCACTACTGCTGTACATCTTTCTAAGACCATCTGGAAAAGTATCTGAGAAGAGACCTCTTCCTGAATTAGCTTCCATAGAAGCAAATTCAAGTGGGTTGGAATACAGCAGGGAAGTTTTGCAGAAGTATAAGAAAAGATCCCTCTAGCAATCCTAGAGAGGCAGAGAAGAAGGACATTGATAATAACAAATGCTCTGTCTTACACATTGGCAAAAAAAATAATAATAATCAGAACACCAAATACAAGCTGGATGGATATGACCTCATAGATGACCCTCAGTCTGTCAAGGACTACGGAGTACTCATCTCAAATGATCTAAGTGCCAGAGCCCACTGAAACAAAAATTACCCAAAAGGCCTTGAGTTGTTAACCTAATTTTGAGAAGCTTCTTCTCCATAATATTGTACTGCAAACTAGGGTATACAAAACATTTGCTAGACTAATTCTCGAATACAGCTCATCTGCCTGGAATCCACACTGTATATCAGACATTAATACAATTGAGTGAGTCCAGAAGTATTTCATGAGAAGAGTCCTCCACTCCTCTGCTCACAATAGAATACCTTATGCCACCAGGGTTGAAATGTTGGACTTAGACAACTTAGAACTGCGCCGCCTTTGGTCTGACCTAAGCATAGTACACAAAATTATCTGCTACAACGTCCCACCTGTCAATGACTACTTCAGATTCATCCGCAATAATACACGGGCACACAATAGATACAAACTTAAGGTAAACTGCTCCAAACTCGATTGCAGAAAATAGACTTCAGCAACAGAGTGGTCAATGCCTGGAATGCACTACCTGACTCTGTGGTTACATCCCCAAACCCCATAACTTTAACCTTAGACTGTCTACTGTTGATCTTACCCCATTCCTAAGAGGTCTGTAAGGGGTGTGCCAATGTGCACCAATGTGCTTACCGTCCCTGTCCTACTGCCCCCATTTATTAGTATCCATATCCTGTATCCATAATCATGTTTATACTGATATCTGTTATCTTATACATGTTTGAATAAACAAACAAACAAACAAATAAGATTTGTATTTGCTTAAAAGACATGAAATGTTGCCTATCAACTAGAGAAGAGAAACAGATCCGGGAAAGAGAAACTGGAATGGAGTACAGTAGGATGTAATCAGCTTAATGGAATATTCTGGCTAAACTGGTATATTCGTATTAGAACCTGGAAATATACGGCTACTTTTTATTGCAGGTCCCATCTATCCAAATTTACAACTGTAATAAATATATTATACTGATCTGCCAAGTTTGTCGTGGAAATCACCTTAACTTTAGCACTTACATTTATAAAGGCCTATGGTACTGAGAACTGAACATGAATGTGACTATAAGCATTTTTCCACTGGTTCATGGTCTCCCAGGTTAGAGGATAGGGCTGTGTGTGGATTTTCTCTTGATCATATATAATAATCACTTCATGGTGCCAATTCACAGCCTTTCATTGTGGACAGTCTGTCTTAGAAGAGCTATACAGTCCAAGCCACATTTGAAGACAAGAGAAGTATTTTCAAACAAGCCCATCAATTATTAGCAACTGAAAAAGGGTATTGAGATGGCACACACTTTATCTAGCCAACATCATCCTCTCTAGACTGGTGGCAATCAGTCTTCTAATGGCAATCTTTTAGAGGATAATCTTTTGGAGTGGCATCTCAGAAGCCACTTGTCAAACTTCAAGTGGCATTTTTGCTTTTGCAGCTAATATTGCTTCTCAGCTTGCCAATGAACTACTGGGGAAGGGAAGGGGAAGATAGAACTAAGCTCCAGACATCAAGATGCCAGCCATGGGAACCAAGGACATTTCAGCAGGTGTTTATCAGAGGGGAAAAAAAAAAACCTTTCTCACAACAATACCATTGAAGTCTCCATTGGACAATGTGACCTGGTCTAATAGGGGGGACGGAAGATTTGAACTTTTAACTATATGGGTTTGCATGGGGAATAGTTAGATCTGGTTTTGCCCTCATCTTTGCCGATATGATGTACTCATTAAAGTTTTGCATTAAGAGATTGGATCATCTCAGCTGTGCTTGCTTTGGTTAGAATAGAATAGAATAGAATAGAATAGAATAGAATAGAATAGAATAGAATAGAATAGAATAGAATAGAATAGAATAGAATAGAATAGAATAGAATAGAATTTTTTCTTGGCCAAGTGTGATTGGACACACAAGGAATTTGTCTTGGAGCATATGCTCTCATGTGTACATAAAAGAAAAGATACGTTCATCAAGAATCATAAGGTACAACACTTAATGATAGTCATAGGGTACAAATAAGCAATCAGGAAACAATATCAATATAAATCGTAAAGATATAAGCAAGAAAGTTACAGTCATACAGTCATAAATGGAAGGAGATGGGTGGTGGGAATGGTGAGAAGATTAATAGTAGTGCAGACTTAGTAAATAGTTTGACAGTGTTGAGGGAATTATTTGTTTAGCAGAGTGATGGCATTTGGGAAAAAACTGTTCTTGTGTCTAGTTGTTCTGGTGTACAGTGCTCTATAGCATCGTTTTGAGGGTAGGAGTTGAAACAGTTTATGTCCAGGATGTGAGGGGTCTGTAAATATTTTCACAGCCCCCTTTTTGACTTCTGCATTATATAGATCCTAAATGGAAGGCAGATTGGTAGCAATTGTTTTTTCTGTAGTTCTAAGTATCCTCTGAAGTCTGTGTCTGTCTTGCTGGGTTGCAGAACCAAACCAGACAGTTATAGAGGTACAGATGACAGATTCAATAATTCCTCTGTAGAACTTTATCAGCAGCTCCTTGGGCAGTTTGAGCTTTCTGAGTTGGCGCAGAAAGAACATTCTTTGTTGTGCTTTTTTGATGACGTTTTTGATGTTAGCTGTCCATTTTAGGTCTTGCTATATCATAGAACCTAGAAATTTGAAGGTTAGGTTCATCAGTTGGAAAGTTGACACTGGCAAGGACCAATATATAAAAGTAGGATCCATGCTTCTTTCAGATGCTTTGCTCTCCTACCACTAGCGTTGAGTCCTCTTTTTCTCTCCCTTCCCATAAGGCTTCAACTCAGAAGTAGGATTCTGCTACTTACACAGCAGGAGAGGGAAAGCCAAGAATTTCTGATGACAATTATTTATTGAAGTTAGAACCCCGTGACCAAAGACTTTCAGCACCTACTTTATTTTTACAAACAAATCTAATTCAATATAAGCACTATTCAAATTGTCTTGCAGGTTGTTGTTTTTTTTCCTTCAGCCTACAAAACAGACAGCTTGACCCTCTCTTCTGATCAAACCGGCTTGTTTCCGGTCTGTTTTTGCAATTTGTTGTCCTGTTGTTTTGAACTGTGTGAAAACGTTCATTGTGTTTTGTTTTTTCTTCCCCCGTCTAACATTTCTTGGCATGGAATTTATTATCATAGTTAAACATGTCACAATATTGCCTTGGGAAATTTCCATGCCAATATTATTGGATAAAACATTTAGGGAAAGGTTACATTTAAAAAATCTTGGTTTCATAAGCCACGATTATGCTAAAATGGTCATACAGGCAGGGGTGGGCTGCTCCCGGTTCTGTCTGGTTCTTTAGAACTGGTAGTAAAAGCAGCGGGAAGCTCCGCCCATCTGCCTGGACATCATAATTGACTATCTGTGCATGTGCTCCTGTTGCAAAGTAGTAGTAAAGGTAAGTAGAACCCACCACTGCGTATAGATAGTTCTCAACTCACGACCACAATTGAGCCCAAAACATCTGTTGCTAAACGAGACAGTAATTAAGTGAATTTTGCCCCATTTTATGACCTCTCTTACCCCAGTTGTTAAGAGAATCACTGCTGTTGTTAAATTAGTAACATGGTTGTTTAACGAATGTGGCTTCCCCATTGACTTTGCTTGTCAGAAGGTCACAAAAGGACACAGCAACTGTCATGGATATGAGTCAGTTGCCAAGCATCTAAATTTTAATCATGTGACCATGGGGGGGGATGCTGCAATGGTCATAAGTATGAAAAACAGTCGTAAGTCCCTTTTTTCAGTGCTGTCATAACTTTGAATGGTTATTAAATTAACTAGTCAAAGATAATCTGTATTTGAATCAGCCCTTAGTGATTTTTGTTTTTCAAATTTGGAAACTCCTTTAGTGAAAACAGGCATTTTGGTAGTCACAGTCATTTAAATTCATATTTAGTTTAGTTATTTAATCAAAGTGGTACGAATTGTTAAAAATCCATATGGGTACTTGCTGTATTTTTCAGACTATAAGACGCATTGGAGTATAAGACACAGCTCAGTTTTTGGGGAGGAAAATAGGAAAAAAAAAAATCTGCCTGCCAGGTATTCATCTGGCTAGCATCTTTAGTCTGGTCAGCTTTAGCACATTAGTTTGCTGGTTTTTATCCCCTGCTTTGGGATAAAAAAACAGCTTCTAAAGTATAACTGATCTCTGGAGAGAGAAGCAATGAGAAAAGCAGGCAAACCACGGAGATAGCTTCACTCGCTAGCGCCTCCTTAGGGCTGAAAAAAGCTTCACAGTTGAGAGTCGGAGGGAGCGGGGGAAGATCGCTTCACTGAAAAAAAAAAAAGCTTCTAAAGCACAGCTGCGAGTTGGAGGTAGATCTAGCACCTCCTTAGGACTGAAAAAAAGCTTCAAAAAAGCTACATTTGGAGTATAAGATGCCCCCAAATTTTCAGCCTCTTTTAGGAGGGAAAAAAGTGCAACTGATACTCCGAAAAATATGGTAGCTAAGTGGGCATTGAACTTACCAACACAGACTTCCATCTTTCTGCTCAAGAGAAATTGTGCATGAAGTTCACCACAAGAGAATTAGCTCCTCCTGGAGGAAGATGAGCAGTCTAGAAACATCATAAACACACACACACACACACACACACACACACACACACACACACACAAGCAGCACAATAATAAAAATGAATCCTATTAGTTTCTTGTAGGCTTATACCTCCAGATGTGAGGAGAAATCTGGAGAAGAACTACAAATGCCTAAATATACTCTTTAGGAGAAATTCAGCTCTGAACTTCGAGTTCTCGTTCTTTAAAAATTAAGACTGCAGCATATGCAAATACAACAACTGATGCTTAAGTGAAACGGAAGGCGAAGCTGCAAGATGGGTCAGAAGCTAACAAGGAACTTTAAAACTTAAAAGCTGGATCCCATCGAGTTTGCTCATTATCCTTGTTTTTCTTTCCCTCTCTCTGCTTTGACGTCTTTCTTCTTTAATAGTAGCAGTGATGAGTAAGAAAGGGTCATTTCAGTTTATTCCGAGCTAGGCAGATGCTATTTTTATGTAGTATTTCAATTCCGATAACATTCAAACAGCTTTAAGTCATTATTAGCTTTTAATGCACACAAAAAGAGAGAGGCTACTTGGTGGGGAGTGATGGGCAGGAGAAAAGGATAATGCTTAGAGTACATAATAGGCAGGAACTAAGCTTTCTTTTTTTACGGCATGACACCTTGTATATGTGATTTCAGACACCACATTAGTCTGTGCAACAGAGCTCACCAGAATGAAGCATTATGCGCAACAGATGATTTGCCCACTGCAGTGTAAGAAAGGTAGGTTCTTAGGTAGCTCTATGCTTTTTTCCCCTAGGTTTTTTTCCTCCTCTGCTTAATGGTCATTCTCTTGAGGGCCTCCAGAGGCAGTTGAATAGTTCCCTATAATTTTGAAACTTCGGGTTCCTGCCTTACTAGCTTCAGATGTCCTTGCAAGGAGACCTTTATTGCATCCTCCTTCAGTCTAAGTTCAAAATTTTCTGAGTCACATATTGAACTGTGGTACTTCTGATATTTCTAAATGAAATGTCGGTCAATGTTATTAATAAGAACGCCTCCGTATTTCTTGATGGTTGCCAGATTATTTTCAAACGACAAGCTACCAATTCAGATAAGGTGAGCATGATCCTAGCCCCTTCCCTTCCCCTAAATATAGGCATCTTAGGGATCTAGGGAATGTTTCTTTTCCATGGCAGTCCCTGCCTACAGAACACCGAGCCCCCTGAAATTTGGCAGGCCTCTATGTCCTACTCTTCTGTAAAGCTTTAAGACAAGGGTGTCAAACTCAAAGCCTGCGGACCAGATGCGGCCCACGGGGTGCTTCGATCTGGCCGGTGGGGCCAACCTGGAAATAGCAAAGGAATGGCCCATGGTGCCTCTCCCAGGGAAATCAGAAATCGGGAGGGCCACAATAGAGGCTTTAGAGTCACGCAGCCAAAAATCCCAAGTAGGTGGGATTTCTCACTATTTCAGTACCTGTACTGGCGATGCACTTCAAAAGTGGAATTTGATTGGTTTAGCTGCCTGCCATTTATATGTTTAAGGCAGTGGTGAAATCCAATTTTTTTTTTACTACCGGTTTTGTGGGCATGGCTTGATGGGCATGGTAGGGGAAGGATACTGCAAAATCCCCATTCCTGGGGGAAGGATATTGCAAAATCTCCATTCCCTCCCCACTCCTGGGGCCAGCCAGAGATGGTATTTGCCAGTTCTCTGAACTGCTCAAAATTTGCGTTACTGGTTCTCCAGAGCCTGTCAGAACCTGCTGGATTTCACCCCTGGTTTAAGGTGAAAAGGTAAAGGTTTCCCCTGCCCAATTGTGTCCAACTTTGGGAAGTAGTGTTCGTCTCTGTTTCCTAGCCGAGAGAGCCAGCGTTGTCCAAATAAGCTATAGGAATAACACTTAGACATATATAGTGCTTCATCGATGAGCAACTGAATCTACCTGCCTTGTGCTTTCAATTGGGTAAATAACTGGGATTTTTTTGGGGGGGGGCTTTAAAAATAGTTAATTGGGTTTTTTTAGGAGTTTTATTTTTTTTAAGACAGCAATTTAAAGTTAAGGAAGTTTTAAATTTAGCTGCTTTTATCTAAAAATATAAATAAAATAAAATAAAATAATAAAATAAAATATTTGTGCAGCTTTCTGAGATTTGGTGTGTTTCTGTAGTGTTTCACTCTAACTACACAAACACACAAATCTCACAAACCTGTATGTGGCATTTTGTGTGGAAAAAGTGTGAAACTTGGTTTTTGAGCTTTTTGTGGCTGTGTGAGGTTCCTGCTTGTTGCAGGGGTCATTTTGGTGCAAGTACAGCTGCTTTTACATTGTGTGTGAGTCACTTGTGTTGTGTTGTGTTGTGTGTGTGTAAAGTGTAAAAGTCGGTTTTTCAGCTTTTTGTGACTGTGTGAGGTTCCTGCTTGTTGCAAGGACCATTTTGGGTCAAGTGCAGCTGCTTTTACATTATGTGTGAGTCAGTTGTGTTGTGTTGTGTTTTTTGTGTGTAAAGTGTGAAAGTTGGTTTTTGGTACCTCTTATTGTTTTGTGTATTTTGTTTATTATTTTTATTATTTATTATTATTGGCCAAGCACCCACCCAGTCACCTGACCACCAAGCCATGCCTACTGGGTCACCTGACCACCAAGCCACGCCCACCAATTAAGCCATGCCCATAGAACCGGTAGAGAAAATTTTTAGATTTCACCCCTGGTATGCATACATGAGTGCATTTGTTTGTTTGTTTGTTTGTTCATTCATTCATTCATTTCTGTTTTGATCTCTTATTGTATGAATCTGGCTAAGTAATGATGTCCACATTCAACACCTGGACAAACTCAACAGAGAATGCAGAATGTTTTTTGCTTTCAACGTATGGAGATATATGGCTTAGGCATGCTTTTACTAATGGATTGGATCTTAGAGGTTTCCTGAGATTTATTCATTTAAATATTTATATCTCCTTCTTTGCATAAAACATAGTCAAGGCAGCAGGGAAAGAAGGGGGAAAGAGACATTTCTAAGCAACAGTTTTTTTTCCATCACTCAGGGTCAGCCAATTTGCTTTCACAAGAAAAAAAAAATCACATTTATATGATGTGTTCTGTGCTCTTTGTTGTCATAGAAGCTACACACCCATATATTCCTATAGTAACAATGTTTTTTATCAAAAGAATGAAGAGAACAGGTATGCATTTTTTTCTGATAATCCCATTTCCACATAACAGGTAGAAGCTTATTTTTCAGGGATGAAAGAGATTTCCTTAAAATAATTTAGTTATCCAGAGCTTGGTAAAATGTGAAAGTCGAATAGTAGTAAATGGTTAGGGAATGGGTATTCACAAGCAGTCAGTTTAAAATAAATGAATGAAAGGGGGGGGAAATACAATGAAATTAAATGATTTTTCACAGAGAGGATAAGGCACAGTTAATAACTTTATTATAACAGTTTGTGGGAAGAGGAGATTCTTTAGTGTACCTCTTAATTGATTTTATCCTTCTAGTTGTACACTCCAGAGGCAAAAAAACAAGGAATAAAGCCAAGCACTGAAATATATAAAATAATTTATACTATGGCTAAAAGGGATGTTCATTGATTGTCACTGTTCATACTTATTAATCTTCTACGAGTTCTTTTATGTTCCTCTATATCACCGACTTACATTATTTAGCCATATCAATTAATTAAATGCATTGAAAAAAAATTCTCAGCTGGATTGTGCATGTATAAACCCAGAGTCTCCTGCACACAAAATGAACAGCTTTCCCACTATTCTTCATGCCACCGCAACTGTTGCCATAGAATCATTCACTCTGTTTCTATTGGACTTTAGGGGTGATGGAGTTTGCTCCTACCGCTCAATAGAGCAGTGGAAGAAAAGGTACCTTTAGACTCATGCAAACTGAGAAGATCAATAAATTGCCTTGCACATGCTGGAATCATTACTTGCTTAAAAGAAGGAGGTTAAAAAAAGGGCAGGCGGGGAGGAGATCCACAGACCTTCAACATGTTACTTCAGTGAGATCCTTTTATCTTTAGGACTTGGTAAGGGCAATGACCATGCTGCCTGCCCCTTACCACAAGATCAGTGAATTCCCCACTGTGATATGCAGTGACATTCAGATGAAAGAGATATCAAAAAGTCGACAAGGGAGAAGAGAGGAGAAATTAACGGAATTGGTTTTTACAAAAAATATTTAAATAATGATCTGAGCCACATGCCTTGTTCCCTTTCTTCTTTCTTCTTATCCATAGTCTATTGGCATATCATATATATATATATTTTCCTGATCAGCCACTGTTAGTGTAACGTCAATTACATTGTTACGGTTGGTTGCACAGTCAGCCAGATGTTTAAATTGGATATGGCATTTTTAACCCACCTCTCGAGTCCTTCCCAATAGTAGTGGGTTTCAAAACCCGTCGCTACCGGTTCGCTTGTGGGCGCATCCTTGCGCGCTTGCACAATGCTTCTCTGCATGCACAGAAGCATCTACGTGGGTAGGCGAAGCCTCCCGCCGCTGCCGCTACCAGTTCGCCCGATCCAGGGTGAACCAGTAGCAACCCACCAGTGCTTCCCATGGATCTGTAATAGACAGATGTTGTTTTTTAGATAGGGGAGCGCGAATAGAAGAGGTGGGATGCTGTAGTCCGTTCAGCATTTTATTTCCATCTGCTATCAGGAGCAAGAGAAGAGGCAGGCCGGAGCTCTCTTTTTAAAGAGCCCCAGCAGTCTTGCCGGCCACTGACAGTGGTTTATTTTTCCCGCCGCTAGATTAGCCAATCAGCGGTGGGCATGCAAATGAGTGCTCCGTATGTCCCTACGTAACATTGTTGTTTGATGGTATTAAAGGAATCCCTGCAAGATGTAATCCGTTCCAAGTAAAACTGCATTCTGCAATTGGCTAATGGTGATGATGTCGATTATTATTTCCAAATCATAAGAAGAAAGAATGTTCTGTTCTTTGAGACAAGGTTATGCTCATTTCCTTATCAAATGATTTGGGCATTCACAGGGAATGCTTGAAGTGAATTCTAAACCTTGTGATACCCGACGTATAACTAAAATATTGCCTGAATCTGCACGCCAATTGCTTTCTTCATTGTGTGCATGCTATAGTAAACATAGCCTGGTTTGTCTTCCAGGACTGACCCTCCTAGTTTCCATCATCAGTTGTGTGAAAGCAGAAATGAGTCCATCATTTGATAGATTGAGAATTGCCTCTTACCGTGTTTCCCCAAAAATAAGACCCTGTCTTATATTTTTTTGAACCCTGAAATAAGCGCTTGGGCTTATTATCAAGGGATGTCTTATTTTGGGGAAAACAGGGTTGGAAGAGAAACTTTAGGGCTATCATTTGTAAGCTGAAAAAAGTAGTGACATTAGTTCGAAAATAAGTATAGAAAACTCTAAACCTAGCGGCCATATGGATTTGGATTATAGGGACTCAACTATAACAGAATAACAGAACAGAGTTGGAAGTGACCTTGCAGTTCTTTAGAGATTGTAGTTTCTTCCTCAACCCCCAAAACTTTAACCTTAAACTGTCTACTGTTGACCTCACCCCATTCCTAAGAGGTCTGTAAGGGGCGTGCATGTGCACGAGTGTGCCTACCATCCCTGTCCTTATATTCCTTTTTACTTACTCTTTTCATGTATTCAAATTATGTTTATACTTTTACCTGTTATCTTATATATGCTTGACAAATAAACTTATGATTATGATTAATAGATTACCCCCCTCTTCTTTATAGTTAGCTCTGAGTGGGATGTCAAATGTGGTGGAGAATTGTATCTTGACAATGGTCAAAGTTCTCAACTTTATGTGTAAATGGTGAGGAAGAATCATCTTGGCATTTGTCTCAAGGAAGGTGGCACATTCTTGGGTGATACTGTGCAAAAAACAGTCTTCCAGAGTTCACATCATCTACTCTTTTCTGAGAATAAAGCTATAGGGGAAAAAAGCATTACACATTCAGTATTTTCCAGGGTTCATATAATGACTGACTTTTAAAAATTTGGTTAAATGTATAGCAGCTGTGAATGAGGCATGCTTGTAAGCACTTCTGCATTGTATTCATGGTACAGAATAAGCCTGGACTTCACTCAGATTAGTGTAAATTTTCTTTTAATTTCCCAGCTTTGTTTTCTGTAACTGAATGCTCTCAGAAATAGGAGTGTATCATGACACAATGCCATGCCCTGAATAAAAATGACCATGTCCCCTGGGTAATCCTAATTTTTAACCGACTTTCCATTATATTTTAATGTGTATTGTATTAGATATTGAATGTTTCTGCCTACCGTGTATGGGTTCTTCATTTTGCATTTTATTAGTTTTTATTGTGTATGTTTTTATTTGAACTGTGTTTTTAGTGTGCCTTATTTTAAACTGCCTGGAGAATTACAGTTATTATGAATCTTAATTTTTTAATAAATAAATAGTAATTTTTCCACGGATAGGTTGGCCCAGTAAATATGTAAAAGAGACTATGACTTATTCACATTATGCTTATAAATCATGAAGAAGCCTTTTTCCCAAAGTTTGCTTTAAAAAACAAACAAACCAATTTTTGCTTAAATAAGTTGCCAGCCCATATTAAATAACTCGTCATATTCAGTCACAAAATGCTCTGCAAAATACTGAACCAGTGTTACTTTGGAGTAACTTTGGAATAACTTTGGAGTAACTTCAGAGGCATATGAAGAATATGATGAAAATGCTGCTGCCTTTGCCTCATTTGCCTTCATTGATTCTTCCCTGAGCCCCCTTCTGTAGATATCAGATTTCCATTTGTTCTGTTGGGATATTGGAGGAAAAGATTATTTGCAACATATGATTTTCATCTCCTGAATTAATGTGATTCTTTAATTCTCTACCATTTCTTCTACTTCCAGTATGTTCTGCAGACGAAATCTGCTCAAAATCATGTGTTTATTTTTAAAACATGTTTAGAAAATACACGTACTTATATAGCGATTCAATGTGGAAATGGGGGAAAGGATAGGTTTAAAGGATAGGGATGTAGTGGCTCAGTGGCTAAGATGCTGAGCTTGTCGATCAAAAGGTCAGCAGTTCAGCAGTTCGAATCCCTAGTGCCGCGTAACGGAGTGAGCTTCCGTTACTTGTCCCAGCTTCTGCCAACCTAGCAGTTCGAAAGCACATTAAAAACACAAGTAGAAAAATAGGGACCACCTTTGGTGGGAAGGTAACAGCAGCCTGTGCGCCTTTGGCATTTAGTCATGCTGACCACATGACCACACAGCTTTTCGGCTTTGAAAAAGAGATGAGTACCGCCCCCTAGAGTCGGGAACAACTAGCACATATGTGCGAGGGGAACCTTTACCTTTATCTTATAGGTTTATGTGGGGCCAGTTTGCTAAAAGGTTGCAATGATTTACTTCTAATCAAACGGAGAGTGATTGCCTTAGGTACTTAAGCAGTTCAGTCTTAGAACTGGAAAGGGTGCATTTAAGGAGGATAAAAACACCCAAATGTTGAGATTGATATGAGCTGTACCTGAGGTAGGCAGGAAGGAGCTCAGAATCTACTTAATGTCGAAATGAAATGATGCTAACCATGCTTTCTAGCCATAAATAAGAAAGTGACTGCTGGCAATTTAACAAGAAGCCTTAAAGAAGCTTTTTATACCGCAAGCTGTGGCAACTAAGCAATGAAAATATGAGAACATGCAGAAAGCCACACTGAAGTTTCAAGAAAATACTAACAGAGTCAGTAATAACATATAATAATTGAAAGGTCAGTAGTGTAGCTGTACTACATCACTTGAATACTTAATCTGGTATCTACAAACTCACATTCATGCTTTAGCCTCAGCTCCTGAAAGAGCCTATTAATCTTGGAAAGTGAATACCCTCAATAGGAAAAAAAAAACACACACACAATGTATGTAAAAAGTCTGCGCTTCCCAAATAACACTTTCAAGAAGGAATCTTCTAGACTGTTCAGCTAAATTATTCACCGGGAGTAACCATTATTTGGCATTACGCATATCAACCGCTCAGCCATGAGATTGAAATCATGTTTACAATAATTAAAAATATGTACGCGGATTTGTGCTTGAATATCCTATTCTGCCCCAAGATTAAACTGTACATTATAAGGATAGAGTTATTTACCTGTTCCAGCGATTACTGCTGGGTAAACTATGCCCAGGAGATGTGTAGGAGCTACCTACTCTTCTGTATGCTTATAGTTTCGGTGCACATTTAAGAAAATGGTGGGAAAGTCATTACTAATCAGCATCTGCTCTGCATTTATCCAATCCCTGGTTTCAGTCCCTGGTTTATTTCGTTAAAATAATGTATGTAGTACATCAACAGGGAAACTTTTATCTCAGACCTTGGAGAGATAGAGCCTGAAGAAATAAATGCAATGTTCTTAAGTTCATTATGTTTCCTTTTAAACACTTTTCCTTTCATTGATGCATTTGTCTTTTTTAATGCAGCTGTCAGAAACTTTAAAAGAGGGATTCTCTTTGTCAAAGATTATCTAGATCTATTTCAAACAGGCTTCAGGGGACGTGTACAACTTTGGTCATGTTGCCGACGACCTGTGGCAGAGCTGAGGGTGGCATGTCATTCTTTTTTTTTTTTAATTTGATTTATATGCCGCCCTTCTCCGGAGACTCAGGGCGGCTTACAATGCGTTAAGCAATAGCCTTCATACTTTTGGATATTTATACAAAGTCAGCTTATTGCCCCCACAAACTGGGTCCTCATTTAACCTACCTTAGAAAGGATGGAAGGCTGAGTCAACCTTGAGCCTGGTAAGATTCGAACCTGCAGTAATTGCAGGCAGCTGTGTTAATAACAGGGTGCTTTAAACCACTGTAGTACCAAGGCTCTTTTACTCCCAAAGGTGCTTTTTCAAGAGGCAACTGGACTTTCTGGTTTTTCTTTGAAGACATTTCACTTCTCATCTAAGAAACTTCTTCTGCTTCTTGGGTGAGAAGTGAAATGTCTTTAAAGAAAAACAAAGAAAGTCCAATTCCCTCTTGATAAAGCACCTTTGGGACAACCATGACCTGGATGACTGAGAATCTCCATAGATATTCCTTTACTCATTTCTCTTAGCAATTTTCTGTATCTACAGCCATGGCGTCCTTTTAGGGATGAGAGGCACAGTTTAAGGTGGGTTTCCTACTTCTTCTGTAGTCAGTTCCAGTTGTTCTATGGACATAGTACCATGGTCAGTTTCAGGAGGGGAGATGCTGTATCTCCAGCCCTTTGTCAGGGTTCCAAGAAATACCCCCCGATGAAATCAAACTCCGAGGCTTGAATTCCTCAGAGCTAATTTTTATTAAAGATGTCATATTGTCACATCTGGAAAAACCCGAATCTGAGGTTTTCCTCACCCAAAAGAAAGTTCAAGTCCTTGCCCATCACCTACATGTCCATCACACACACCAATCAGGTACCTTCCGGAACAGAAGATACCTCCCCAGCTATCTTCTCAGCACAACTTCAGGGCAACTCGACCTTGACTCTCTGGAAAGAATGTTATTTTGAGTATATATCATCTTCACTCCATACAATCCCCCCTCCCATTTTCCCACAGTAGAATTTGTGGCAGACCTGAAGGCTCAAAGGTAAAAGATGGCTTCCAGGTCTGACACACTTCACTAATGGAGTATCATTCAATGCTCTCCCCCTTCTGTTGAACATCTACATGAATCCACTATGTAAGGTCATCCATTTTGGATCTGGTATCTGGTATCATCTTGACCTGGGCTGTTCAGATAATGCTGTCAATATCTTGACTTAGTGTCTGGAGGAGGTTTAGGTCTGTATAGGGAGGATCATACTGAAGCTCCCTTCTGATAAGACTGAGTAGTTATGCTTATCTGGGACTCCGGGACTTTTCTAAGGAATTTTCAACTTGGTCTTGGATGGGGTTGCATTTTCCCATTCAAGCTAGTGCACAATCTTCCTGGATTTACACCTCCTGGTCAAGGAGCAGGTGGCAGCTGTTGCCAAGAGGGCCATTGAACACACCCATTTTGTGTGCCAGTGACATCCTTCCCTACAGTGCAAAGATCTTCAATTTGCCACTTCACCCCCTAGTCACCTCCCAATTGAATTACTGCTGGGGATTCTATGGGGCTCCCTGATAGCTTCCTATTTCTTGGAAGCTACAGCTGGTCCAGAATGAAAATCCCTGCTTCATGAATGGGTAAAATTCAAGGTACTGGATATCACCTATAAAACTCTAGTCTACATGATATAGACCATGGCTATTTGAGGAACCATCAACCCCCAACAGTTTCTGCATATCCTTTCAGATTGAGTGGAGTGGGAGTGTTCCAGGTTCCCTCCAACAATATTATCTAATGCAGGGGTTTCTAACCTTGGCAACTTTAAGACTTTGCTGGCTGAGGAATTCTGGGAATTGAAGTCCACAAGTCTTAAAGTTGCCAAGGTGGGAGACCCCTGATCTAATGTGACCTAGGCAGCATGCGTTCTTTGTTGTGATGTTTGCCCTTTGGAGCAGCATCACCTTCCCAGAGATATTTATGGGATGAGGAGTTGTGAAGGCTATGAAAGTTGTGATTAGATGGAATTGATGAGGATCTTCAGCTTAAATAAACAAAGAAAAACAAATATGAAGAATTAAAGCAACAAACACAGGTAACAGCACTGAGCTGAGCTTGGCTGGTCTCAGAAAGGTTTAGAGCTGGTTAGAATTTGAATGGAAAACATTTCGGAAATCCCAGGGCAAGGACAAGTAGAGTGGCACATCATCATTATCCTGGAAAGATGGGTCAAAGAGGCCATCTGTCTTAAAATTGAACAGCCCTCTCTCAACAGAGGGGGAGAGATACACCACCACCTATCTCCTCTTTGCAACATAGTCCTTTCAGCAGTTCCAAGATGGTTCCATGCCCATTTGCACTATTTAGGTGACTCTGAAGGCACAGGTAAACCTCCAGGTGGCCTCAACGACTCTTAGAAAGAGTGCTAACGGCCAGATGACTGCAAGGAATATAAATCCTTCCATTCTCCACCATCAAGTCAGAACTGAAGAAGCTTCTTGGATGAGAAGTGAAGCGTCTTCAAGGAAAACAAAGAAAGTTATGTTGCCTCTTGAAAAAGCACCTTTGGGACATCCTGGAAGAAGGTGATAGCAAATATTAAATATTGTTTGATTGCAATTCACATTCAAATTTACTAAATGCAGGTAGTTTTCAACTTACGGCCACAACTGAGCCCCAAATTTATGTTGTTAAGTGTTGTGGCCCGTACGCGGCTTGTGCGGCTGGTGGCTGATTCGGACAGCGAGGAGGCTGGTGTGGTGCTGCACCAGCAGCCTGTGCAACTGGCACTCGAGTCGGACAATGAGGCTGGAGAAGATGTGGTGCCAGAGGTGGGGATTCAGCCAGAGGCAGGGATTCAGTTTCTTTCTTTCTTTCTTTCTTTCTTTCTTTCTTTCTTTCTTTCTTTCTTTCTTTCTTTCTTTCTTTCTTTCTTTCTATATATATTGGTTTGATTTATATGCCGCCCTTCTCCGTAAACTCAGGGCGGCTTACAATGTGTTAAGCAATAGCCTTCATACTTTTGTATATACCTGCTTAGTAGGGCTTTCGCACCACCCCCCCAAGCGGTGTTCTTTTTTATACAAAGTCAGTTTATTGCCCCCACAATCCGGGTCCTCATTTTACCTACCTCGGAAGGATGGAAGGCTGAGTCAACCTTGAGCCTGGTGAGATTTGAACTTGCAGTAATTGCAGGCAGCTGGCAGCTAAGTGCTACTTAACAGCACTTTAGTCCGCTGCGCCACCAAGGCTTCTTCAGCTCCAGAAGCTCCCTTAAGTGAAGAGGATGAAGAGGAGGAGCCTCTTCTCAATGCACGGACATGCAGAACTGCCAAGAGGCAGAAGTGGCTCCTCAGGAGGAGGTCTCCTCGAGAGTAAGGCTTGGGGCTAATTGGCCACTCCCTTAGCCTATTTAAGGAGGAATGCCGACTGAAGCAATTTGCAGGGAACAACTTAGTTCATTCTCCTTCGTGCCTTGATCTTAGTTCTTTGCAAATTGCTTCTGGGCTTTTTGCCAACCATAGTAAGATTAAGATTATTTATTCTTTGGATTCTTGTAGGCTGTTAAGAAAGTTAATTAACAGCCTTTGTTTGGAAAAAAAACTTATTTAATTTAGTAAACTAAGGTTTGTACAAACTTTGTGTGTGCTGCGTTCTTTGGGGTCCGTAGCAGAACATTAAGCGAGAAATTTCTTACATGTGTTTTACCCCATTTTATGACTTCTCTTGCCACAGTTGTTAAGTGAATCACTGCAGTTGTTACATTGGTAACATACAGTAGTTGTTAAGTGAAACTGGTTTATCCATTGACTTTGCTTGTCCGAAGGTCGCAAGAGGGGATCAGATGACTCCTGAACCCGGCAACTGTTCATAAATATGAGTCAGTTGTCAAGCATCCAAATGGACCATAGAGATGCTGCAACGGTCATAAGCGTGAAAAATGGTCATAAGTCACTGTTTTCAGTACCATTGTAACTTTGAACAGCCACTAAATGACCTATTGTAAGTCGAGGACTACTTGTAGTAGTGAATTTCATCACATTTTATGCTTTCATT
Source organism: Pantherophis guttatus (assembly GCF_059756535.1). Classification (NCBI taxonomy): domain Eukaryota; kingdom Metazoa; phylum Chordata; class Lepidosauria; order Squamata; family Colubridae; genus Pantherophis; species Pantherophis guttatus. The sequence continues at coordinate 74,778,599 of NC_142068.1, read as the reverse complement.
TGTTCAATCCATTTGTATATACAGCATACTGTCTGATAAAGAACGCTAATGAATTCTTGTCAATGGCTTGCTCCAAATTCACTAAGAAAATGTTTCATATAGTATGTGCACAATATAGTGCAAGCAGCACAATAGAACAAAATCACCCGCATATGCCATGGTGGCTTTGGGGATGGTGAAAGAAAGATGAGAGTAATTTTTAGGAATGGTATTCAAGTCTACAAAATAAATTCGATAATTCTAGGCAAAGTAATTGAAAACTTCAGCTCTGTCTTCAGCTTTGCTTCCATCTGGGCATGTATATATTCCCCAATTAATTCCTTGCCAGAATGGATTTTATACTTACATTCACACTTTCATCACACAGATGGGAGCTTGATGGAGTAGAACAGTGATGAGTCAAAGGTCACTGGAGTCAGAAGCAGAGCAGAAATTTCTAAATTTCTCTTCAATCAGTAATATTATTCCCTAAATAATTATTGAACAATTCTGACTAAAAATCCTAATACAGAATTATCTTTCCTCCCTCACCTTCTTTCTTTCTTTTTCTTTCTTCTTTCTTTCTTTCTTTCTTTCTTTTTCTTCCTTCCTTCCTTCCTTCCTTTCTTCCCTCCCTCTTTCTTCCTTCCTTCCTTCCTTTGTACCTTCCTTCGTTCCTTCATTCCTTCCTTTGTTCCTTCTTTCCTTCCTTCCTTTCTTCCTCCCTCCCTCCCTCTCTCCCTCCCTTCCTCCCTTCTTTCCTTCCTTCCCTCCCTCCCTCCAGCCTTACCTCCCTCTTTCTTTCTTTCTTTCTTTCTTTCTCTTTCTTTCTTTCTTTCTATCTTTCTTTCTTTCTTTCTTTCTTTCTTTCTTTCTTCCTTCCTTCCTTCCTTCCTTCCTGCCTTCCTTCCTTCCTTCCTTTGTACCTACCTACCTTCCTTCCTTCCTTCCTTCCTTCCTTCCTTCCTTCCTTCCTTCCCTTCCCTTCCCTTCCTCCCTCTTCTTTCTTTCTTTCTTTCTTTCTTTCTTTCTTTCTTTCTTTCTTTCTTTCTTTCCTTCCTTCCTTCCTTCCTTCCTTCCTTCCTTCCTTCTTTCTTTCTTTCTTTCTTTCTTTCTTTCTTTTTCTTTCTTTTTTTCTTTCTTTCTTTGGATTTTTTTTAAAAATTGTGCCCTATATATTTTACTATGCTCTTTTTAAAACAATATGTGAACATGTCGGCTTCATTTATACATTGATATGAATCAGATTAAAATCTTTGCTCTTTTCATAATATTGAACCTGATGGAAGAATGTATTTTATGACTGCGTGGTTTGCTTGACTACTAGTTGAATGTGCAGCACAGAAAGTTGTGTTATGTTGTGCAAAAAGAGTAACTTCAAAATAACTGTAATATTTATAGCAGCACAAGCAGTGTATAATAATGGTTTTTTGGCAATATGCATTCTATCCAGCATGGCATAGGACCCGGGTACCTTCGAGACCAACTTCTGCCACCAATAGCCTCCCACCGGCCAGTTCGCTCCCACAGAGAGGGTCTCCTCAGGGTGCCATCAGCCAAGTTATGTCGGCTGGTGACACCCTTCTCTGTGGGAGCCCCTGCTGGAATGAACTGACCCCGGAAATTAATAAGATCTCCGACCTCTGTGTATTTCGCTGTGCCCTCAAGACCCTGCTGTTCCGCCAGGCCGGGCTATCAATGTAATGATTTTTAAATTGGGTGTTTTAAATTTTTTGGGTTTTAAATCTGAGCCGAAATTATTTAATAATTTTAATTATTTTTAACTGATGTCTGTTTTTGTGCTTTTAATAGGCTGTACACTGCCCTGAGTCCTTCGGGAAAAGGGTGGTATAGAAATAAAATTTTTATTTATTTATTTATTTATTTATTTATTTATTTATTTATTTATTTATTTATTTATTTATTTATTTATTTATTTATTTATGCTCTTAGAAATTAAGTCCTAGAAAGGTAGGAGGTAGAAGTTACATGAAAACAGGAAAATTTAAAATTTGCATCTGAAGTACATTATTTATTAAACAATTTAAATATAATTTGCCAAATTTACACCCATAACTGAGCGTTCACACATGAACACACAGAGTTGAATTGTTTAAAGGATGACAACTACAATTTTCAGTGCTTTTATTTAGCTTTTTTCTTGTAGATTTGTATTATTTTACAAACTGACTTTACCTGCCCAAAATTTTTCAGCTGTAGAGAAAGCTGAGATAAAAACTGAATAAATATTATACAATATATCTATTAAAAACCTTCCCAAATACACAAAAAGTGAAATGAAATTGACAAGCATTAGGTTCATGATGCTGTTTTAAACCTTTGGGAAAACGCATGTACATTTGTGCAATTAATTTTACCAGTCCCTAATAACGTGTTTTTGGTCTTTCTGAAAAATCAATGTTAGACTATAATACTTTCTTATCAAGGCTATAGAGATTTCTGAAACTGTTTGAAAACCAACTTCTTATATTTTAATGAGTTTCTGATCGTTCATAGTTTTATTGGAAAATATTAACATTCATCTCAATGGGACCTCATTGCTATCAATGTAATAATAGCTCTACTTTAACATCTGAGTAATAAAGTTCCCCCAGGGGATAGTTAAAAAAAAATTAACATGATGGCATGCTTGCAATCAAAGTTCTGCCTCTTTTTTTACATACACCAGGGGCAGAGGTGGTATTCAGCCAGTTCGGATCGGTTCACCCGAACCAGTAGTGGTAATCGCAGGTAGTGGAAATTGTGGCCTGCCCACGCACCCCAGGTCTATGTCATCCTATTTAGGCATGTTTTTGAGGCTGGGCCAGTTGTGGGTTCCTCCCGGTTCAATCCAGTTCGGCCGAGCCAGTAGCGGTGACGATATGACGTCACCGAACCAGTTCTCTTTGTTTGGGAGCTGGGCCCTCCTGCCCCCCCTGCATTATTCTTACCTTTTATTTGGCCCCGCCCCCCAATCTATTCGCTGCCTCCCGAGTCCCAGCTGATCGGCTAGAAGGAAAAAAACTGTTTAAACTCTTGCCGCCCTATAGCTGATCAGTGTTAAAAAGTAGTGTGGTGGTAGACCAGTGCGCTCAAAAAACAAATGGGTAGACTGGAATGCTCCAAGAACAAATGGGTAGACTGGTACAGCTCTGCAAGTAATTAAAAGCCTGGTAGACCAGTACCTCTGCTAAATCCTAAAGAATTGTCACATGACCATCAAACCATGCCCACAAAATTAGCCATGCCCACAGAACCAGTAGTAAAAAAATTTAGAACCCAAGCCTGGGCTGGGCACATGCACAGAAAGCACGTGTACCAACAAAGCACATGCACGCACATTTGCGAACCGGTAGGAAAAGTAAGTGAATACCACACCTGACCAGGAAGCAGGTAGAAAGGGGGCAGCTTCAGTTGCCTGTTGATACCCCACTGCATTTTCACATGGACATCTCTTGATACTGAAAAATTAGAACCTGTCCATATCAAACAGCACTACTGATAGTCAATCAATCAATCGATCAATTAATCAGATATTTATTAGGGTCATAGACCAATAAACGAAGGACAGAATACTTGATAGTCAATATTTAGCAGAAACCTGATTTACAGAAAACAAGTTGTTTTTAGGCATCAGATACTCTACCGGTTTATTTCGTATTGTCATTCCAAAATAATAATAAGATTGAAACATTGCTTCTCTGCGTTAATCACCTGTAGGCAACCTGCAGTAATGATGACAGGATATATTGCTACCAGATCTTCTGTCTCCTACTGCTGCATTCAGTTTATGAAATGCCCTTTTGGAACTAAATCCTGCAGTGTTCATAAAGCTCTGTTATGGCTTTAGGCAGCAATCATGCTAGCAGATCAAAGAGGAGCATTGTGATAATGTACCTGCAGTGGAGATAATTTTCAGTTACAGATAATACTCTTTCTATCTCAAACTCCCCAAATCTCAATGCGCTTCGTGAATCTGTGCATGCTCTCCTTTTTTCTCTCCCCACCCCTTTCTATTTTTTGTATTGTGTAGAATTTAATAACCTTCCATTCAGAAGCATTATAAAGGTACTGGACCATGTTCATGTAGGTCAGATCTTTATATTTGCAGAGTAAATACTCTGGAACAATTACTTGTTTTGATTTGACAAGTAACTCATCTTATGCTTTGTTTCTTCTGCATAAATATATACATAATGTAAATGTACATTCTCTTATACATAATTGGTCATACATATACATATTTTTCTTAAAGAAAGCATAGAAATAAGGCATTTTAATTTACATTCAGGGTTGCTCTTCTATCCTTTCTTTTCCCTCATTTCACAACAAACCTTCTTCTCCTTCCTTTCCCTTCCCTCCCTCCTCTCCTTCTTCCTTCTTCCTTCCTCCTTCCCCTTCCTTTCCCCCACTCCTGCCCTCTTTTTCCCCTTTCTCACCTTCTCTCCTACTCCTGTCCCCTCTCCTTTCCTCCTCTCCTTTCCCCTTTCTTCCATTCCTCTCTCTCCCTCTCCTCTTCTTACCCTCTCCTTTCTTTCTCTTTTGTTGTGGAATATTTTCCCTGTTTGGTATCCGAGCAACTCCAATATTCTAATAATATATACTTTCTTTTCGATTTCTTTTCAATTTCACCCAATCTGTCACTTTTATCATCATAATTGTACATTTATACTTATAATCTTCTTTCTTCCCCCTCCCCCCCATCCCTCTTTTCCATTTACTCTGGTGTCATCTGGGTTTCTATTTCTTTTTTGTCCTCTTCCTCATCTAACTGTCTATTATCTAAATCATTTAGATATGCTTAAATATCTTTCTATCAGTGAGTAGATGGATTCCCCCCCCTTGCATTTCTTTTTCACGTTAAATTTTATCATGCTTTCTTAAAACTCTGCTTTGTATTTTGTGAATTTTGTATTTTAAAAATTGCATCCTGAGGACGTTGTATGTTCATGCTTTTGACAGCTACTTATCATGCTCCTATTGCCCTTTGTCAAAGGAAATCCATAGATTATATTCCTTAGTTTCATCAACAAAGGCCTCACTGGCTCCTTCATATAACTAGCAAGATCTTCACTCAACCAGCATAACTGTTTATCAGGATCACTGTTTGGAGCTGTCCAGGCTTTAAGGCAATGTCTTGCCTATCCCAACTTTTTCCAAATCAGGTGTGGGAAGCTCCTCCCACCTCCTAGAGAATGAAATATTTTGGGGAATGTTAAAAGAGCAGGATAGAACATTTATCCCAAAGGAGAAATGGAGAAAAATCTTAACAAAGGCAGGAAGCACCCTGCCATAGGAAAACAGCCTCAAGCAGAAGCTTGAAGAGGCTGGTCTTTTGGAAAACAGATTTTGTATCCATTCAGAAAGACTGGGCCAATCTACTCATAAGCAAAGAGACTCCAAATAAGCAACCCAATTAGGCAAGCCAGAGCTGACAAGATTAGCTCAAACAGACACCTAGGTTTTACATTTCCCCTTTTGCCTGTAAAGCTAGCCATGATCTCTACAGACCCCATAGGATCTGGCAATTAAAATATTAAAATATTATTATTAATAAACCATTAAAATATTAAAGGACACATTCTTACATAGGAACAAAATGTCAATCACAAAGCCTCAAAGAATGTATAAAAGCCCACCTATCCCAACCCCATTTTGTCAGCCACCTCAGAAACATGCTGCTGTCACTGACGTTTCTGGCATCCAAATAAACAGAGGCCTTCTCTCCTGCAGCCAGCCTCCATTTTATTTCCAGCGTCTTTCTCCCAGCTTGGAACCGGACTGGATTTTTCTTCCAACGCAGGGAATGGATAACTTGAGAAAGTAATGTCAGGCTAATATTCAGAAAATGGAAATCAATAGTTTTACCTACCCTTAGGCAGATTTGTGTACCAGATTTAAAACTGTATCTCCCTAAATTGGCTTCTGAATTTGCTAGGATATTTTGTGCAGAACAAAAGATTAGAATGGAGGGCAACAATTCAAATACAGGCAGACCTCCACCTACAACCATTCATTTGGTGACTGAAGTTATAACACCACAGAAAAAAAGTGAATTACGGCTGCTTTTCACATTTATGACTGCTGCAGCATCCCCATGGTTATGTGGTCAAAATTTGAATGCTTGCAAACTGGCTCATATTTGTGAGGGTTGCTGTTTTACCTGATCAGGTAACTGGGATTACTTGATCAGTTTTTGCGATTTTCTGACACGTAAAGTCAATGGGGAAGCTAGATTCACTTAACAAACCATATCACGAATTTAACAAGTGCAGTGATTCACTTCACAACTGTGGCAAGAAAGACCATAAAGTGGAGCAAAATTCACTTAACAACTGTCTCACTTAGCAGCTGAAATTTGGGGCTCAAATTTGGCTGTAAGTCAAGGACTATCCTTATACATTCACCTCCTCTACTTTCTGTATTCTCAGCAGTGGCAGCGGACTGACCTTGTCAAAGCTCAGAAGCTAAGCAGGGTTCAGTCTGGCTAATGCTTGGACGAGGGATCTCGGGGGGTGGGAAGGTAATGACACACCATTTCCATATTATTGACAGCAAAACTAGATGAAAATATGCTTGTATTTATCAGGAGTCCTGCTCAACTCAAGGGGGTCTTTATCTTTCATTTGCCTATAGCCGTGATGGCAAACCTATGGCACATGTGCCATAGGTGGCATGCAGTGCCCTCTCTGTGGACACACGAGCCGTCGCACCAGTTCAGCTCTGCCGTGCATGTGCGCACTCCTCCCGCTGGCCAGCTGGTCTTTGGGTCTCTGCCGTGCATGCATGGGGGCAGGGCATGTGTGTGTGGGGGTCATGCACGCATGTGCATGTGCAGGGTGGGGCACATGCAGGGGGCCCACACATGTATGTACAGGGGGTCGGGCACCTGCAGGGGCCTGTGCATGCATGCGCAGGGGGGCGGGCACATGCACAGGGCCTGTACATGCATTGTATTTTTGGTAGGGGGTGGGGCACATGCAGGGGCATGCGCTTTGGGCACTTGGTCCGGAAAATGTTAGCCATCACTGGCCTATAGCATGAGCAATATAAAGAGTTTCTATGTAGACTGTGCTCTCTCAAGCTGTTTTCTGCCGGTTTCCTAAAACCAAACAATCACATCGTTTCTTGGTGAAGAAGAGCTACATGCAAGTCATACAAGCAGTGTTCCAATATTTGAGGAGCTGCCACACACACACACACACACACACACACACACACAAAAAGAGGGAGCCAAACTATTTTCCAAAGCACCAGAAGGTAAGACAAGAAGCAATGAATGGAAACTAATCAAGGAGAGAAGAAACCTAGAACTAAGGAGAACAATTAACCAGTGGAACAGCTTGTCTTCAGAAGCGATGGGTGCTCCATCACTAGAGGCTTTTGAGAAGAAATTGGACAGGGTCTCCTGTTTGAGCAGGGGGTTGGATTAGAAGACCTCCAAGGTCCCTCCCATCTCTGTTATTCTGTTCTGTTCAAGAACAGAATACTAGGAATAAACAGATTATGCTAATTTTTTATAGATTAGTTTCTTAAATCTCCATTTATCCATTTGTATTGTGGTTGTATTGTGGTTCCACATCAGTGTGGTGCATTTTAAAAATCTGGGCAAAATCCTAGTCACATCTCAGAATATTTTTTTCTTATATCTCTTTTCTCTAATTGTACATTTAAAAAGAAATTAAAAAAAAATATGCTTAATATGCTTTGGATTCTAATAAAAAAAAACATTTGAGAAATAAGGGTTTAAAACAATATTTCTTCTTCTTCTTCTTAGTAGACTGTTCAACCCACTAACTCACAGTTTGTCATCTGGACCTGCTGAGCACAGATTCATTACCGGGAGAAAAAATCATGAACAATTTTACCCTGCAGAAGGTGCTTATTTTCCATTTGGCATTCCTGTGGTTAAGTCCCACACCATGCTGAAAACAAATGGAGAAATGAAAAACCAAAGTCAAATACAAACTACCGTTCCAGATGTAAGCATAATTCATTTGCCTGGGTTGCATATAGAGCAAGCAGAACAAAATTGTTCTCCAAATAGTCACAAAGTAGAGCAATGAAGGCTTGAGGCTAACATTCTCCCAATATTTGATGCGAGACAAAATTAAGCTTTCCCTTCATGGTCCCTGGGAATGGTATTGTGTCTGGCATACATTGTGAAGAGAGGAGAAAATAATAACGGCCAGTTTATCTATATGGGAACAATGTTAGTTTGCCATCCATATTTCTGTTGGCAAATTCAAAATAAAGGTGAAGGCATAGGCCTGGGAGTGTAAGAGATGAGGTTGGGGAGGAAGGAATCTGCAGTTCTCAGGCTATTGAGAATGCTATTATATACCGTATTTTTCAGAGTATAAGACACACTTTTTCCCCTCCTAAAAGAAGGAGGAAACGTTGGTGCATCTTATACACCGAATACAACCATTTTTGGCCTCCCGAAGCCCCATCCCGCTTGTCCCATTTTTGTGAAAAGTGGGCCTGTTTTTCGCAAAAAAACAGGGTGCACAGAGGGTTTGGGAGGCTTGCAGAGTGCTCCTGGGGGCTGGGGGAGGGCAAAAAAGCCCCAGTTTTTGTCAAAAATGGGGCACGCAGAGGGTTTGGGAGGCCTGCAGAGTGTTCCTGGGGGCCGGGGAGGGCAACCCCCCCTTTTTTTTCTTACTTACCTCTTCGAAATCTTGGTGTGCCTTATACACCGGTGCATCTTATAGTCCGAAAAATATGGTAAATACAACTCTGCTCCCTCCCCATGCTATCATGCACCCTATCAAATAGCTATCTTTGATATCTTAGAATAGAATAGAATAACTTTATTGTCACTTTGAATGTACACTAATTGGCATACATTAAAAATGAAATTTTGTTGCATACAGCTCTTAAAGGGTCACCACCTCCAATACTACACTATATAAACATGACAAGATAAATAAAAAAATACAAAATTATGTATATGTCCTCATATATATATATGATATGAACCCCAGTGGTGCAGTGGTTAGAGTGCAATACTGCAGGCTACTTCTGCTGATCACCGGCTGCCAGCAGTTTGGCAGATCAAATCTCACCAGGCTCAAGGTTGACTCAGCCTTCCATCCTTCCGAGGTCGGTAAAATGAGGACCCAGATTATTGGGGGCAATAGGCTGACTCTGTAAACTGCTTAGAGAGGGCTGTAAAGCTCTGTGAAGCGGTATATAAGTCTAAGTGCTATTGCTATAAGTCTAAGTGCTATTGCTATTGCTATATTATATGACACAGAGAAACAACACAGTCTAGTTTGGATGTATACGTGTTTATGGTGAGAAAAACCAATTTTACGAATTTACCAGACGGATGGCATAGGGAACAAAGCTGTTACAGAATCTGGTAGTTCTGCTAGAAATACTTTGAAACCTCCTTCTAGAGTGGAGAGACAGAAACAGACCATAAAGTGGGTGTGTGGGGTCTCTAACAATGCTTTGAGCTCTAAGCACATTGCATCTTTGTAGTGCAATGGTTTTATTTTGTCTGCAATAAAGATGTTAACCTAAGTTATGCATGGGGGACTTTTGACAAGTCTATTCAAGGTAGTCAAATGTATGAAATTGAGGGTTAAATGTCTGGAGACCTGTGTTTTACTGCCAAGTGTGAAGCTTGCCTGTATCTTCTAATGAAAGAAACAACATCATTGCTACTATGATATAACAGAATAACAGAGTTGGAAGGGACCTTGGAGGTCTTCTACTCCAACCCCCAGCTCAGGCAGAAAACCCTATACCAATTTGGAGGAATGGTTGTTCAATCTCTTTTAAAAACTCACAAATTCTGGAGGCCAGTCATCCCACTGATTAATTGTTCTGTCAAGAAATTTCTCCTTAGTTCTAAATTGCTTCTCTCCTTGATTACTTTCCATCCATTGCTTCTTGCCCTACCTTCAGGTACTTTGGAGAATAGCTTGAGCCCTTCTTCTTTGTGGCAGCCCCATAGATATTGGAACACTGTTATCATGTCACCCCTAGTCCTTGTTTTCATTACTGAGAAACCTTTAGAGAAATTTGTTCACAAAATGTTTGGCCAAAAGGTTTCCTCTTTTAGAGAGGCCAGAATTCCACCACTCAGTTAGGCCATGCTCTAATAGATGGATGCCAGATTATGATTTTAATATAGATTTTATTTGTTTTTATTAATTTAATTCTAGAGCTTTTAACTAGATACTCTTTGAATATTTTTAATTGTACTAGTCTTTAACTATAATAAATTTGATTGACTGGTTGAATTTCACCACTTTCCACTTCTTATTATCCATATTGGGTTTTTTATTTTTTTTTTGTCTAGATCTGGTGAAATTCTTCTCATTTGGGAATATGACAATTCTCATGTCCGCAAATAGACAGATTGTTCTGCAAAATGGATCTGCATTTGTTCCTATTGATCTACACTGACTACAGGCCTGTGCAAATCAAGCAATTTGAGCTGTTGATTTCATTGGGATTGCTGAGTCAAACTCTCAATTGAATTAGATTGAAGCAGCAAAATTGATAATCTGGTTAGATGCTTTGGGTCAAATCAGATAGTAGTGTCTAAATTGGGTCAATTCAATTTGAAATGATGCAGATACTAAAAATATACTAAGTTGTTTCTCTCCTTGATTAGTTTCCATTCATTGCTTTTTGTCCTGCCTTCAGGTGTCTGTCCGTCTATCTATCTATCTATCTATCTATCTATCTATCTATCTATCTATCTATCTATCTATCTATCACACACACACACACACACACACACACACACACACACACACATCACAAAAATCAATCCAAATTGCATCAAATTGATTTGTGAGAATCTTTTGAACAGAATTTCTTGAATTTGAGGCTTTGTACAGCTAGTATAAATCCTATTCTGCTGTTCATTTAAAGAAGGATGGGCAAGTTGCAATCCCAGATCAAACATAACATTTAGTTTGACATCTCCCTTAGCTTCCTCTCTGAAGACAATGTTGTTTAAAAAGCAGTGGTACAGTTTCTGATCATCTTGAGATGAAGAGATATTGTGCATCAGTAAGATTAAGCCTTGAAATACAAGTTGCCTCTTGAAGTTTCCAACACTGGAAATTTTAAAGAAGAGATTGGACAATCATTTGTCTGAAATGGCATAGAGTTTTCTGGTTTGTACTAGAAGACCTCCAAGATCCCTTCCTACTCTGTTATTCTGAAATAAGTTGAAGACTTCTAATGCAGGAAAGTCCACTCAGCTAAAAGCAAAGAAATAAAAACTTATAGAAAAGATGAAAAATTGCCAATTTTGTTTGTATAGAAGAAATGATACTTTTCAAAATTTCAGTACTAATATAGTACCTTACTATATTATAAATAGTGTTTTACGAGTTGATGTATGTCTTTCGGTAGTGACAGAACAGATGTTGTTGCTACAAGAAATTCATGACTTTGGATAACACTAGGAATATTAAGGTTACCATAGGACTAACATGAGCATCCATACAAATTCAGCCTTCTGCATCAATACATGAGGATTAGCAATTTTGCTTACAAATTGTACATTCAATGTTATTATAAGGATTTCTACGAAAGGCCTTCAAGATCACTCATCTTTTCCACCAATGATAACACTAAAATGTCCCTATGCAAAGTCTGCTGGAGGTAGATTTCTTTCTTTTTTCTACAATGGCCTATAAAACAGACATTTTAAATGGAATTAAATTTTCATTTTTCAATATTGAAATGTTGTCTTGAGAAACAAGAGAACTGTGGACGTATGTATATTTAGAATCACATGTACTTGTATAAACCCTTGGTATAAACACTTTTTGGAGTGTTGCCTTCTGGCAGAAGATACAGAACAATTACAACTCGGACCACACGTTTTCTGAATAATTTTTATTCCAAAGCTATAATTGCACTCAGCAATCAACTAAAGGGCCACCATCAGTAAGCTGTTGGACAGCATTACTTGGTCTGTTGTGTGGATGTTTGAGTGATTTAGGGGTGGGGAATTTGTGGTGGGTGGGAGGGTGTTTGGGAATTGTTATGTGTGTTGGACCTGGTCTTTGGGTGTTAAGTGAATTTCGTTGTACGGGTATACACGTACAATGACAATAAAGACAAAAAAGAGCCTTGGTAGTACAGTGGTCTAAGGCACCCTGTTATTAAGCTGGTTATTAAGACCAGCTGCCTGCAATTACTGCAGGTTCGAATCTTGCCAAGGCTCAAGGTTAACTCAGCCTTCCATCCTTTCTAAGGTAGGTAAATCAAGGACCCAGTTGTGGGGGCAATAAGATGACTTTGTATAAATATACAAAAGGATGAAGGCTATTGCTGAGCACATTGTAAGCCGCCCTGAGTCTCCGGAGAAGGGCGGCATATAAATCAAATTTAAAAAAAATAAAATTAAATTAAAAATTTTTTAAAAAAAGTTATTATTATTATTGGCAGGATTTAAAGATCTCAAGTACACATGTGGGCATAGGGTCCAGATAAATATATCTTTATAAATATCAAGAAGCTCACAGCATTCTCCTTCTACTTTTGCTGCTATCGCTGCACTTTGAGGTTGCTCAGGTAGGGATAATGGGAAAAAATGCAATCTTTGTGAATTCCAGTCCATTGACTTTATCTATACATCTTGGACTAATGCACAGATTAGAAGCAATCCTAGAAATTTACATCTCTGCAGATGCTCTACAACAGTTAAAAATAAATAAATAAAAGTATATATCAGTGTTAATGACATGGACTAAATTCATGCAATATATATACCAAATGCTATACACCAAATGCCTCGACCAATTTCTCATCAAATACATTGCATTTCAGCAGAATAGTCACTCTTTAGAAATAGAATGTTTCCTTCCTTCTCCTTCTTCCATTGACAAGACTGGACAAAAGAGTCATGTGGATCGTTTAATTGGCATTTCTCAGCATTTTTAAGATGCATGGATTCCAGCTTTCAAAATTCCCATGGCTGGCTGAAGAAGTTCACACATCTTCAAATTGCCAAGACTGATAAACACTGATCTACATAGTCTTCCCCAACTCTGTAATTCAATAAACGTACAAAACCAACAGATTCATAAAAAACAGAAAAGCCCTTGGAATCAGACCAAAGGTCCAAATCTTTTCAACATTCCATCCATGCAGAGATCTATAACACATCTACAAGTAGCACATGAATCATACAAGAGCCTAATGCTTATGTTCATCTCTAAATCTATGTTGCAGTCCACATTTCTTCTAACGCTTATTAAATTCTGATTCATAAGAGAGTAATACTTAAGATTTAAAAGAAAAGGAACCATGACTGTAAATAATGATATTTTATGAGTTGCATAATAATTATATATGCTGCTCTTTGAATCATCATTAGAGCTTAATGCTACTAATACAGTAATTAATGCCTGTTTTTCTAAACTTCACTGTAAGACAAATTTATTTAACAGCTGGATTTTCCTTTAAAAAGGGGCTGGTGGTGAAATCTAATCATTGTCCATTTTCATAGAATTCTATGAATTGGTTCATTCCAGAACCAAGTTCTAATCTGAGTATTTTCCTTCTCCTTCTCCTTCTCCTTCTCCTTCTCCTTCTCCTTCTCCTTCTCCTTCTCCTTCTCCTTCTCCTTCTCCTTCTCCTTCTCTTATAGGACCAAACTGCAGTTGTGGCTAGGACTTAAAAAGAGGACATTAATAGGCCTTTTCCTTCCAGATTTTGCTTCACCTGGTTATCACATTAGCCTTCTAATTTCCAAATGTAAAGATCAACAATGAAGAAACAACAACAAAGCTCCCAAACTTATCAGAATCATTTCATATTCCTCTTGAAAGTAACTCTGAGCTGTCCAGGATTAGTTGAAAGATGGGTGGCTGTATAAATGTTTTGAATAAAATAAATTTCAGCTTTGAATTCCAAACACTGCACTATTTTCATCTTACATAGGAAAAAGGGCTTCCTAATACTATAAGTCAGAGGTCTTCAAACTCGGCAGCTTTAAGACTTGTGGACTTCAACTCCCAGAATTCTCCAGCCAGCAGAATTCTGGGAGTTGAAGTCCACAAGTCTTAAAGCTGCCAAGTTTGAAGACCTCTGCTATAAGTGTTAAAGGAGATACAAGGTTACTATGAAGAAACTTGCATGAGGAATTATCATTCCCTTATCCTCCTCTTCCCAAACACACATGAACACACATTCAGATATGATCCTTTATTCAGTTTTAATGTCAGTAATGCCTATAATGTTAATGGATTATGGAATGGATCAAGCACACTGGCCTCCTGCTCCTAAGTTGTTTGGGTTGTAAAACTCCTCAGTGGTGATTATCTTAAATGCAAGAGGAAAAAGGAAACATTCAGGATGGAGAAACCATTTATGAATTTGTGCTAGATGATTTATGAGTCTCTCTTAGTAAGCAAGATTAAGCAAGCAGAAACAGAGAGAATAGGGACTTTTGGGGTGGGGAGGAGGAGGAGGAGGAAGGGGAGGAGGAGAATTTATTTTAACATCTTTTTTTCATCTGTAAGGGAAAAATTGGGTTTGCTATATATTGATGATAGATAGATGATAGATAGATGATAGATAGATAGATAGATAGATAGATAGATAGATAGATAGATAGATAGATATGGAGATGAGATAGAGATAGAGATAGAGATCCATTACACTTCCCTACCATCCTGAACTGTTACCTATTTTTACATATTTGATTGAGTGAGAGGGTTTACATACTTCTGCCATACTGTATAGAATAGAATAGAATTCTTTATTGGCCAAGTGTGTTTGGAAACACAAGGAATTTACCTTTGGTGCATATGCTCTCAGTGTACATAAAAGGGAAAAAATACATTCATCAAGAATCATAAGATACAACACTTAGTGATAGTCATAGGTTACTAATAAACAATCAAATCATACTAGGAAACAGACAGAACAATATAAATTGTAAAAATACAAGCAACACGGTTATAGTCATAAGTGGGAGGAGATAGGTAATAGGAAGGATGAGAAGAATAGTAGTGATACAGTCTTGGTAAATAGTTTGACAGTGTTGACGGAATTATTTGTTTAGCAGAGTGATGGCATTCAGGAAAAAACTGTCCTTGTGTCTAGTTGTATTTGTGTGCTGTGCCCCATAGTGTTGTTTTGAGGGTAATAATTGAAACAATTTATGTCCAGGATGTGAGGGGTCTGTAGATATTTTCACAGCCCTCTTTTTGACTCCTCCAGTAAACAGGTCTTCAATGGAAGGCAGGTTGGTGGCAATTGTTTTTTTCTGCAGTTCTAATTATCCGTTGGTGTCTGTGTCTGTCTTGTTGGGTTGCAGAGCCAAACCAGACAGTTATGGAGGTGGAGATGACAGATTCAATAATTCCTCTTTAGAATTTAATCAGCAACTCTTTGGGCAGTTTGAGCTTTCTGAGTTGGCACAGAAAAAAACATTCTTTATTATGCTTTTTTGATGACATTTTTGATGTTAGGTATCCATTTTAAGTCTTGAGATATGATAGAACCTAGAAACTTGAAGATCTGTATGTGATTGGCATATTTCACTGACTTTGGAGTTTTTGGTGCTAGCTTTTCTCCAGGTTTGCCCCAGGTATATTTCTGATAGCCTTACTGAGGGCGTGTCAATTCCATGTCAATAGATTGTTTTTCAGACTAGTTTGCCCTTGGCAAATTTGTCAAATTGACAAAGTATAAGTACATGAAATAAATACATTTTTAAACAACAAAGTAGCAGCAGCCCATTGATGTAGAAAGATAAACTTGGTATCTCCTAGGGAAAATATTTCTAATTTTAAATATTTTAGTTTAAAACTGTATTCAGTGGCCTTTTCTATCCTTCGCTTATTTCAGAAGGTTGAAAACTGTACACTAATGGATGTTATTTCTTCCCCAAGCTTGGAATCTTCTGTTATGACTGCTTTTTGATGTAACAAAATTCAAAATAGTTCAACAGTTATTTGTGGTGAAACAACAAAACTTGAAAAATTTGAATGTTGAACCATGGATTTTTTGTTTTACAACCCAAGATCACAAAAATAGGTTGGTATTAGTCCTTGACAAGTCTTTGATTGGGTCTTTGTGTTTAATCTGATTGTTTTGGTGCTGTTTCATGTTCCTTTATTCCTGCCCTGCTCAGTTTTTGGAGGACTGATTCCTGATTGGTTCTTTCTTTGTGGTGATTTATCCAAGCAGCTGAGACCTGATTGGCTCCTTATTCAGGTCCTGCTTTGGGGCAAAACTTTGCTATGGCACAAAATTAACAATGCCTGTTTACCTGCCTTGTATCACCCCAGGTTTTTGCCCCAAAGGAAGACCAACCAGGAATCAACTTCCAGAAATGGGCAAATCAGAAACTTGCCTGTACAAGAACCCAATCAGTACTCAGCTGCTGAGATTATCAACCAGAACCTAGCACAAACAAAGAATCAATCAGGAGCCAAAACCACCAAAAGATCCAATCAGAAACCAGCTCTCAACATCCTGCATTAATAACAAACTGTCTTGACTAAAGACCAATCAGAAGTCAGGTCACCTGTCTATAAAAACTGGAGTCCAGGCAATCAAGTCTGAGTTATCTGAGATCTATGGAGGAATACCACCTTGCTTCTGAAGATGCCTGCCACAACTGCTGGTAAAAAAATAAATAAATAGGAAATCTGCTCTGAAGGCCCTGATCAGTAAACCCTGAAGCTCAACCCTGCCCAACAGATCCTGATTGTGAAATCCTACATCATTATAGATCAGGGGTGTCAAACTTGATGTTAGGTATCCATTTTAAGTCTTGAGATATGATAGAACCTAGAAACTTGAAGGTCTGTATGTGATTGGCATATTTCACTGACATTGGAGTTTTTGGTGCTAGCTTTTCTCCAGTTTCACCCCAGGTATATTTCTGATAGCCTTACTGAGGGTATGTCTTTGAGGGCCGGATCAACATTGTAGTTCTCCTCCGCAGACTGGCCGGGGGGGGGAGGGCAGAAGATGGGACAGATGCTTCTTGCAGTACCCTGCCGGGCAAAATGGAGTTTAGGGGGGCGCAGGCCCCGTTTTTGACCTGGACAACCTCCTGCAGCACTTTGCCAGCCAAAACAGGGTATAGGGGGATGGCAAATTGCTGCAGGAGGCTATCCAGGCTCATTCATATTTGCTCTATAGCAGGAGTAATAAACTTAAAGCCTGCAGGCCAGATCTGGCCTGCGGGGTGCTTAAATCTGGCCTACAGGGCCACCCTGGAAACAGCGGACTTGCCTGCAGTGCCTCACACGACCCTCCCAAGTTCCGTTTTTGCTGACAGATGGTTGCAGGAGGCTGTTGCAGCTGAAAACAGATCTTGGGAGCCAGTTTTCACCAGCAGAGTGCTTGGGCACCAACAACATGAGTGACGTTGAGCTGGCCACGCCCACTCCAGCCACACCCACCCCGGCAGTGGTGGATTGCTCTCGGTACCGCAGGCCAATCCTTTGCTATTTCCAGGCCAGCCCTGCGGGCCAGATCTAAACTCCCCCCCCCCCCGGGCAGGATGCAGCCCACGAGGCTTGAGTTTGAAACCCCTGGTATAGATGTTACATTTGCTTTTGATGGAGGCAAAATGTAATGAAAGGTAAGTGGGAAAAGTACTCGTAGTATCCTTTATGGTATCTCTCCTTTTATTTTATTTTTTTTTCACCCTAAAAAAAAAACATGGGATAGGAGGTTTTTTTGTTGTAATGATGCTCACAGAGATCTAAACCAACAAAAGGGAAAAGAAAGTGATGGTCCCGGGTAGAAGACAGATGGTATCTGTCTTTTAAAGTATGCATGTCTTTTGAATATATTTCTATCTTCATTTGCAGGAAAACAATTTATCTAGCTGTGCCATGTTGGTAAGCTTCCGTTGCAAGCAAGTTTCTGAATGTGGAGTGAAGTGTTTGGAGAGCTGAGATTTATTGCTTTGCCTAGCATGAGGTTTGACAATGATAAAAGCTCAACAAATCTTCCCGACCTAAACCTGCCTAGAGTCTTTGTATTTTCCAATATGTCATGAAGATGGCACAATAAACAGGGTACTTGAGCATGCTCAGAGTGTAATAAACACCCAAACGTCAACAAGACAGTCTGCTAAATTCTTGGTATTCCATCCAGCAAATTTCTCCCAGAGTTTCCTTTAATAGAAACTTTATGGAAATGGAATGGAATAAAGGTATAGAGGTTCCAATGATTGGATTGCTTTTAACTTAGAACTGAACACATTTCTGAGCTTGTTCTCTCTCTCCCTCTCTCTCTCTCTCTCTCTCTCTCTCTCTCTCTCTCTCTCTCTCTCTCTCTCTCTCCCTCTCTTTAAGGATAATCCCCCTATAATACGCTCTCACAGAGAGGGCCTCCTCAGGGTGCCATCGGTCAAGCAATGTCATCTGGCGGCCCCCAGGGGGAGAGCTTTCTCTGTGGGGGCACCCGCCCTGTGGAATGAGCTACCTCCTGGAATATGACTGATCCCGGACCTCCGGACCTTCCGTAAGGCCCTGAAGACTTATTTGTTACAGCAAGCCGGCCTAGCCTAAAGGGTTTTTAATGGGATTTTTTAAATTTTATAGACTTGGGGTTTTAAAATTGGAGGCCGATTGATTTAATCTTTTTTAATTATCTTAACTTTTGTATTGTATGTATTTTAATTTTGGCTGTTCACCGCCCTGAGTCCCTTTTGGGAGAAGGGCGGTATACAAAATAAATAAATAAATAATAAACTGCAAAGGAAGCTGTGCATTTTCTGAAAATGCTTAGGAAAGGATGTAGCCAGCTTATAAATCTCTCTCAGGCTCTGAACCCAGCATTACCTATCCCAACCCAACAGTGCTCGGTTTCAAAAATTTTTACTACCAGTTCTGTGGGTGTGGCAGGGGAAGGATACTGTAAAATCTCCATTCCCACCCCACTCCAGGGGAAGGATACTGTAAAATCTCCATTCCCTCCCAATCAGCTGGTACTTGGGAGGCAGAGAATAGATGGGGGCGGGGCAGTCAGAGGTGGTATTTACCGGTTCTCCAAACTACTCAACATTTCTGCTACCGGTTCTCCAGAACTGAGAACCTGCTACCCAAATACGAAATAAAGAAATGAGCACTGATGGACCACTCCTCCTTTCTGTATGGACAGAGGTCTTCACTTTTATTGTGCTGCATGCATACTGGAGTTGAGGACAATTTGCTATGTCCAACTCGCCATGGCCAATCTACCACAAGAGAACTCGCCGCGGGGGCAAGAGTTACACTAATATCAAAGAAAGGGTGGAATTGAATAATTTGAAAAAGGATGCAAAAGGAAGGACAAAATGAAATGTGAATAACAAAAAATTAAAATTTAAAATATATATATATTAAATAATTAATTCAAATTGTTGAATTAATTAACTTCCCATGGCAAGTTGGCCTTGGTAAGTTACCCTGCAGTGAGTTCGCCATAGCAAATTATCTCATTCCATGTGTACTGTGGGAGGCTCCAGGGACGAAGGATTCCTTGACAGAACTCAGAAACTTATCAAGCAAAGAATGTTTCCAGTTTGACTAAGGCAAAATATTGGAGCCATTTGGTTGCCGCTTTGTTTTCCATGTGCAATTGTACAAGCTGGTTCTCACCTCTGAAACATGCTTCTTTTTCATTTTCTTCTATAAGAACCCGCCCTTCCAACAATTAGGCACAAATACAGTTTTTTCCCCTCGTGCTATCACTTTCTGCTGAATAGAAAGTTCAGCACCTACCGTATTTTTTGGAGTATAAGACACACTTCCCCCCCCCACCAAAAGAGGGTGAAAATTTGGGTGCGTCTTATACACCAAATGTAGCCCCGCCCACCCATCAGCCCCTTTGGCCTCTGCCTCCCAGCAATGTGCCTCCTTGCAGCAAACAGCAAACAGCCCGTTTCAGTTTCAGCTTCAGCACATCCTGATTAGCACAAGCAGCTGATTGTTGGTTGGATCGGCCTCGCAACCATCAGCTGTTTCATGCTGCAGGGATTGCCATTGCCTATTGCCGCCTCTATGTGCCCCATTTTTGGCCTCTGCTGTTTGCTGTTTGCTGCAAGGAGACAAATTGCTGGGAGGCAGAGGCAGGTTTTTTTTCTTGTTTTCCTCCCCAAAATGTAGGTGCATCTTATAGTCCGGAGTATCTTATACTCTGAAAAATACAGTAATTGCCACAGCACTGTCTTATGCCTAAGGATATTTACCCATGTAGTAAGGTTGTATGACTATTATCCTTCTCATCTTTCCTATTAACTTCTACTATTGGTATTTTATGATTATATCACTTTTGTTATTTGTTTGTGTGTACACTGAGAACTTATGCATTGGAGACAAATTCCTTGTGTGTCCAATCACATTTGGTCAATAAAGAATATGGCATATTCAGAGGTGGGTTTCAGCAGTTTCTGACCAGTTCTGGAGAACCGGTAGCGGAAATTTTGAGTAGTTCAGAGAACCGGTAAATACCACCTCTGACTGGCCCCTCCCCTATCTATTCTCTGCCTCCTGAGTCCCAGCTGATCGGGAGGAAATGAGGATTTTGCAGTATCCTTCCCCTGCCACAGCCGCCAAATCATGCTCACCAAGCCATGCCACGCCCACCAAGCCATGCCCATAGAACTGGTAGTAAAAAATGTTGAAACCCACTACTGGGTATATTGCATTGTATTTAATAGCATCTGCTTTGCTGGCATTTACTGTTGCCTCGTAGGTTACTTGTGAGACGATTTTCTCAACAGTAGCGCCCTGAACAAGCTATAAATCTCATTGTCTCAAAGCTTCTCCCTGGGAGCCTTCTCTTTTGATTTTTCATTCATTTATTTTATTTGTTTAAACCCAAAGGGAAAGAGGGTTGTATAAAGAGCATGCCTGGAAAAAAATCTAAGAAAGTGAAAAAAGGGATGCTGAATAGCTTAGAAGAAAGAAAATAATTTTGGCACCCAATTTTGGCAATATAGATGCTTCTCTACTGTTTCCACTAATCATTTAGTGGAAGTTAGGCTTTGTGTAAGATAACCCCACTCCTACCTCTTTCTTGCATTTCTGCAGGCCAAGCTTAGACTCCCCAAATCTTCTTCTGCAGCATCCAGTATTTTTTTTTTTTAATCAATGCTTTGCAACAACGCATAGCTTAGCAAAAGTGATAGGGAAAAATAAGGCCCTCTTTTTTTGCTTATAATAGAAGAAAGGAATACTGGAGCCGCCACTAACTGGAAAGATTCGTGTTATTTTAGCATGAGCAAATGGATTTAGCATCAAACAGACTGGCTGAGAAGGTTTAAGTAATTTAAGATGCTATGAGCATCCAAGGCAAAGCAAGATAACAAAAGAAAGAAACAGTGGTGAAGCAGGATTGCAGAATTAATAGATTCATTGTGCTTAACTGCTAAAGCCAGAGTGTATAAACCTGGCAACTCTGTGAAAATCTCCTATGTGACCTCATATAGCTTTTAAGCTATATGACATCCCAGCCAAGACAGACAGGTCAAAATAAAGTATATAAACAGCCAGCAATCCTCCATCCTCCATCCTCTGATGATGCACTAGTAAAGGCAGGTTTGTAGAGAAGCAACAAAGCTTGGTTTTTCTGGAGGCAACTAGACTTCCTTTGTTTTTTTCTTTCAAGACGTTCGCGTCTCATCCAAGAAGCTTCTTCAGCTCTGACAGGATACTGGAGAATGGAAGGATTTATATTCCTTGCAGACAGCTGCTCATTGGCATCCTTTCAGAGGGTTGTTGAAGCACTTGGAGGTTTATTTGTGTCCTCGGGGTCACCTGAGTAGTGCTCCTGGTTCCTGTAGTCTGCCATTTTTTTTCTCTGGAAATCCATTCCTACTCTCACACCATTCATAGGGTGTTCATCCCAAATTGTATAACTAAAAGTCTGTAGAGATTCTCAGTCATCCAGGTCATGGTTGTCCCAAAGGTGCTTTTTCTGGAGGCAACTGGGCTCTGAAGAAGCTTTTTGGATGAGAAGCAAAACGTCTTCAAAGAAAAAACCAGTTGCCTCCAGAAAAAGCACCTTTGGGACAACCATGACTTAGATGACTGAGAATCTCTACAGACTTTCAACAAAGCTTGGGGAAATCAAATAATCCATCCTTCCTTCCCCTTCCCCTCAGCAATCCCCTTTGAATAAAACTACTTTTCTGATCTTAGAAAGATGTCATTCATTATCTACATTCTGTTTTCACACTAATGGGCTTCACCATTTTTTTTTATTTATTTATTTTTTATTTGATTTATATGCCGCCCTTCTCCGAAGACTCAGGGCGGCTTACAATGTGCTCAGCAATAGCCTTCATCCTTTTGTATATTTATACAAAGTCAGCTTATTGCCCCCACAAACTGGGTCCAAAACAGAAAATACAGGTAGTCCTCAAGTTACGACCACAATGGAGCCCAACATTTATGTTGCTAAGTGAAACATTTTCATCATCACAATTAAATCTGCTTCTCTGTTACTATCGATATATTATTAAAGCTCTCTTATGTGTTTGTAACTTCCAAGTAGCCCAAATGGTGCACTATAGTGCAGAAAACTTTGAATCAAGGTACTTCACATACATTAACTTAAAGAATGCATACAAAATCCAGGACTCATTACTCCCATATATTTGAAATATCAAGGTTTTTCACACCAGTAGTATTTGCTTAGTTGTGGCCACTGCAGCATTGGCATGATTGTGATTGCTATACTCCCTGCCAATTTCCCAAAAGCAAAGCCAATAGGGAAACTGACAGGAAGTCACTCACACTGCTTTTTGGCCCATTCAGTGGTCATTCAGTTTCTTTCAAAGTTCTTCATAGACTTTGTCTGCTGAAATGTAAGGAATGACACCCAAGTAAGGATTGTGATGACCTAAAATGAAAACTTCCCTTAAAACAGCTGTCAAGGCATGTGTGATGGTGCAATTTTGGTATCTTCAATGCATTGCTATGGCAACAGAAAAAATGGAAGGGCAAAAAAAAAAATGCTACTAGATATGATTTAGTGTGTGTGTGTGTGTGTGTGTGTTTGTGTGTGAGAGTGTGTGTTTTTGAAGAATATTCTGCAGAATATTCATAGCCTTGTCTGACAGAAACAATTCTCTTTACAATAAAATGCCACAAAGGTGTATCTGTGCATTGTAATATTAGCTCACCCTTTAGCTTGCCTGTCAAAAGAAGGGGGGGATAAAGACATAATTTCCCCCTGCCATTTCCCTATCTAAGCACTGCTCCCCCCACCCCCCACTCACACATACACACTCCTGATTCCTTTCCTTGGCTTTCTCAGCATCTTCTGTAGTTCTTTTCTTTTAAGGTGCCAAATTCCCACTAATCAGTCCTTGTGACAGACAGTAAGTAGGAGATTTTTTTGGGTTACAAATAATTGAAATCTTAGGCAGAAATAAAAGTACACAAGAACATGATAAATTCTATTTTGATATTTGTAACAATACAAGACTAAGAATACTTAGGCCTGATGACCTTCCTCCCTCCCTCCCTCCCTCCCTTCCTTCCTTCATGTCAGGAGCGTTCTGCATATTCCCACATATATGTTAGTAGATGAATATACTCACATCAGCCAAAGTCTACCTCATCCAGAGAAGGACTGTATTAGTAGGACTTTGGTTTAGAAACATGCTTAAAAATGAACCTGACACCTTCAGTCTGATTTGGAGGTCTTGTCAACCTACACTTCTGTCAATACAAATTGAAACTTCACTACAGTTCAAAGCAAACATTTGATCTGATTGACTTCTCCAAAGCTATAGAGCAGGGATGTCAAACTCGATTTCATTGAGGACCACATCAGGGTTGTGTCTGACCTCGAGGGGGCAGGGGGCAGGGGTGGGTTTCTCTTACCTTTACTACCGGTTCACAGCAGGAAGCTTCTGCGCATGTGCAGATCACCGATGATGACGTCATGCCGGGTGGGCAGAGCCTCCCGCCGGTTTTACTGTCTGCCGGGGTGGGCGTGGCTGGGGCGGGCGTGGCCAGCTCAACATCACTCATGTTGGGTGGGGGTGCCTGTAGTAGCCCAAGCACTCTGCCGGTGAAAACTGGCTTCCAAGATCTGTTTTCAGCTGCAACAGGCTCCTGCAACCATCTGTCAGCAAAAACAGAACTTGGGAGGGCCACATGAGGCACTGCAGGCCAGTCTGCTGTTTCCAAAGTGGCCCTGTAGGCCAGATTTAAGCACCCCACAGGCCAGATCCGGCCTGCAGGCTTTAAGTTTATCACTCCTGCTATAGAGCAAATATGAATGAGTAATGCAAATGTATTGCAATTTCAGTTGGCTGTTGAGGGCTTCTAAAACCCCAGCTATTCTTACAACTCTTTATTTACTATATTTCTACACAGCACTTCTCACCTACGTTTCTGTGAAATGTTGGGTTCTTGTTGTTCTCTGAGTTGCTTCTCTTTCAGATACAGGTGTTTCATTATCAGGATAGGTACTTTCAAGAAAAGAGGCAAACAGGCTTAAACATATCTTTCCTTATCACCTATTAACCAAAGCCCAGAAAAGCAGGAACCCTGCACCAGATAAACAAGAGCAGTCATTGAAGAAACACCATCCCACTACAAAAGCAATCAAGGAAGAAACAACATCTCAGTCAAGGTTAATAACACAAGCTGCCACATTTAGGTCAGCACACTCCATTCCTCCATGACTGGTGACGTTACCTAAACTGGGAAAATGAAACATCTAGTTGAAGAGAAACAACTCAGAAGACACCAAGAACTCAATAATTCAATACCAATTTGCATAGATTCTCCACTATAACGCTAGCCTTGTTATTCATTACTGTATACAAAATACAAAAACTCAGGGGAGAGGAGTAGGAATTGTATTAGTAATTTTCTGCTTCATGCTCTATTTTGTTGGATACTGTTTTTAAGATCAGAGATACCATTAGTATACTAAGCTATAATACTTTTAGGTTTGCTTATGTCTTTGTTCTGAACAAAGTGGAGGGAGGATGTCTGCAAACATTTTAGGATTACTTTAGGGCAGGGCTGTCACACTCACGGGCTGCGGGCTGGATGTGTCATGCACTGGCCATGCTCATGCCCAGGGGAAAAAAGTCCCAATACGTCATGTGACACTGCCATGACGCCATGAATTTGACACCTCTGCTTTAGGGCATGCTGGCTGGGTGCTTTGACCTAGGCCCAAGTAGGTATTATCAGATGCAATCAGTTCTAAACAAACAGATTTTATTAGAACAGCTGAGAATTAACTCATTCTCAGCGTAGTCCAAACGACTTCAAAACAAAGTCTTCATAACACAGTTCTTCAGTCTTATCACCAACCTTGGTCTACTTTGGCAACCTGCCAAAGGCTTTTCTTGGCAAAAGTTCAGAAGCAGGAGACACTGACAAGAAATAATTGCAGCAAGACAAGAAACAAATCTATCAACATTGTTCTCTGACAAAAAGCCCAAGAGCCATTGCTGGTCTTTTAAATCTTATGGGAGGGGCCAATCATCTCTTGGCCTTACTCCCGAGTTGTCCTTTTTGTTTTAGCTGCTCTTGCCTTCTGGCAGATCTTCTCATGCATGCACTAGGAACAGGCTCCTCCTGTTCCTCTGGCTCTTTGCTGCCCGCCTCTGGAAGCTCTGGAGTCCATGCATCAGTCCCAGTTGGCCCTGGCCCCATCTCTGCCTCCAATGCAGAGCCCTCATACGGGCCTTCTCCTGACTCCAGGACTGGCCCATTGTCCTCCCCAGCTTCCTCACTGTCTGACTCTGCTGCCAGGTCCACGGGCTGCTGGTGGACCACATCACTGGGGAATTTTGGGAGCGGAAGTCCACATAGCTTAAACTTGATGTTGTTGAGAAACATTGTTTTAGGACATTAAACTACATTTAAAGCCATCATGTATGGCTGACTTATTGAATCTGATTGTGACTTAATGTGTAATTTAAAATGAAATACATGGTTTGTGCATTCATGATTGTTTCTTCCTGCTTCGTGGGCACTACCTTCTAACCAATCTACATCTGTGTTGCAGCAACTTAGAAAGAAAGGAAAATGAACTTTGAATGGGCCAATTCAGCCATTCCTTCCTCTTCTGCCATACCGAATCTACAGTATCTTATTTCTACTTGTTCAACAAACCATAATTGTACAATAATCACTCAGTATGATGGGTTAAATACACTAAACTTGTCAGCTGGAAAGCTGACAGCCCAGGTTAGAGACCCAAGCATGGGGTGAATCCTCATTACTAGCTCCAAGCATGGGGACCCAAGCATGGGGTGAATCCTCATTACTAGCTCCAGCTCCTGCCCACCTAGCAGCTTGAAAGCATGCAAATTTGAGTATTTATTTATTTTTTATTTATTTTATTTTGATTTATATGCCACCCTTCTCCAGAGACTCAGGGCGGCTTACAAGGCATTAAGCAATAGCCTTCATACTTTTGTATATTTTATACAAAGTCAGCTTATTGCCTCCACAAACCGGGTCCTCATTTTACCTACCTTAGAAAGGATGGAAGGCTGAGTCAACCTTGAGCCTGGTGAGAATTGAACTTGCAGTAATTGCAGGCAGCTGGTAGCTAAATACTACCTTTAACAGTAGCATTAGTCTGCTGCGCCACTCAGGCTCCTTAGTAGTAGATAAATAGGTACCAGTTTGGTGGGAAGGTAACAGTGTTCCATGCACCTTGGTATATAGCCATGCTGACCACATGACCATGGAAGTGTCTTCAGACAACACTGGTTTCTCTTGGTTAAGAAAAAAAGATAAGTGTCAGAGATGGATAAATTGACTATTTTGATTAAAGAAAAGAATATAAGTATTTTTGTTGCTACATGGAGACCGCTTCTGGACTTTGTGCTTGAGGTGGGGAAAAAAATGAAACTTTGATTTTGGGTTTTACTGATTAGACTGGTTGTTACAGCAATGGCTAGTTTATATTATTTTGGAAAAGTAAAAAGTTGAGGTTCAACGTTAATGCTTTATTTTACTGCAACAGGGAGAGTCGGAAGTCAACGCCCCCTTTCTGAAGTCAAGGCTCCCACTTTTCTTCCCCCTTTCCCTCCCCACTGTGTCCTATTATTTGATTTCATATTTTTGTATTTTATTCTATAATCTAATAAGATGTTTAAAGACTTAAAAAAGTCTAAAAAAAGAAACAGAATTGAGCACTAGAGTCGGACATGACTGGACAGGGAAAACCTTTATCTTTAAGATGGGTGAATAGAATCAAGGTGCCATATAGGCAAAACATAGCCATAAACACATAGAATGATTACATATAAATGAGGACAGTAGGGCAGGGACGGTAGGCACACTGGTGCGCTTATGCACGCCCCCTTAGGGACCTCTTAAGAAACATGAAAGGTCCACGGTAGACAGTTTAAGGTAAGAGGTATGGGGATTAGCGAGACTAACAACAGGATCAAGTAGAGTGTTCCAGACATTTACTACTCCATTGCAGAAGTCATATTTCCTACAATCAAGATTAGAGCGAATTACATTGAGTTTGAATCTCTTGATAGCCCTTGTGTTATTACGGTTGAAATTAAAGTACTCATTTACAGGTAGGACTTTTTGGTAAATAATCTTATGAACTAAGCATAGGTCGGAACGTAGACGGCGTAGTTCGAGGCTATCCAGACCTATATGCTAGTTTGCTATCCAGACCTATATGCTAATTTGCTAGCTAGTTTGCTAGTTCAACAGATCAGCGGATCAAATCTCACCGGCTCAAGGTTGACTCAGCCTTCCATCCTTCCAAGGTGGGTAAAATGAGGACCCAGATTGTTAGGGGGCAATATGCTATTTAGTATACTGTCTTTGGTGTAAGCCGCCCAGAGTCCTCGGAGAGTGGACGGCATAGAAATTTGACTAATAATAAATAAATATGATCAAACATCTTTGTTTTCTAGCTGCTTCTATAGAAATGAGAGAACAATGGCAGCAGCCACATAACCTAGGCACTATTTCGTTTCAGCTCAACAGCTAATGGAAAGAGGACAAGCAAGTGGTCTCAGTTCTTCTCCCAAAACTCTGGACATTTTTTCTAAAGCTGCCTGCTGTATCAATGAACCAGAAGACCAGGATTGGCTGTGAATGGCCAATTTGGCTTTTTCTGCAGGCTGCCAATGAAACTGCCTGAAGAATTGCTGATCAGTAAAATGCATGAAGAGCATCCTTGAGGCATCAGGCGGCTGTGAAGAGCTTGCATGTTGATTTGGGAGGAAATGGCGTATTTGCACTGCCACACACTATTGAGTATAAATCACTTCAAAGACACTCCCCCCCCCAAAAGCAGGAGACAAATGTTTTGTTAACTAAGCAAAGAAAGGGAAATGGATAGATAACATCGAGTTTAAAGGCATGCTAGAATCTTGCTTTTGCTTGTCTATAACTAGTTATGAACACATTTTCATTGCTTAACAGATTTCACAAAATTCACGTTTGTTGCTTTCAGTGTCAATCATTTCCTTGCTTCCTAGCAAGCAAATAGCTTTTAGCTCTAAGTTCTCACTAGTTTAATCCATAAAAACACCACAAGTATACTGCTGTATTGGATTACTTAGAAATCAGGAATGGCTAAAAATGTTCTTTTTGGTAATATTTTCCCTTTATTTTTTATTACTCTTCATTTCCAAAAAGGAAATATGCACTAGGATTTTATAAAATTCATTTTTTTTTTCATCATGAAAGAGAACATAGTTGATTAAAATATAATATGAAGAAAGCAATGACAAATTTGCCCATTTATATAGGCTGTTCTCATCAGTCTTCTCTTTGTGCACGTGTGTGTGTTTGTGTATGTGTGTGTATTGTATGTGTGCATGTATATGAACTTGTTTCTGTGTGCGTCTGTGTGTGTCTAGGTCCGTGATGGTGAACCTATGGCACAGGTGCCACAGGTGGCACATGGAGCCGTATCCGTGGGAACGCGAGGCGTTGCTGTAGCTCAACTCCAGTGCGCATGTGTGCGCCGGCCAGCCTGATTTTGGGGCCTTTTGGTCCCACCAGAAGTTGGGAAATGGGCTGTTTCCAGCCTCCGGGCCTCTAGGGGGGGTGGGGAAGGCCGTTTTCGCCCTCCCCAGGCTCCTAGAAAGCCTCTGGAGCCTGGGGAGAGTGAAAAACGGGCCTACCGGACCCACTGTGCCATCACGTGCTAAAAGTGGGGGGAGGCGCATGTGCAAGGACAGGGCGCATTGAATTATGTGTGTGGGCACACATGTGAGCGACCTCACCGTGGTCCCCCCGCTTTTGGGACACAACAGCAAAAAGGTTAGCCATCACTGGTCTATGTAATACATCATACTGATTTTTAGAATCTTATTTCTCAACCATATTATTGACAAGAGACAAATAGTATTACACTGTAGCTCAGTTACACAAAATTCATTTTTTCTTTCTCCACTGATGATATGGGATGCTCTATTGTTTTTGTTTATTTTGGAAAGTCAACAGTGTAATCATATTATCCACAATGAGATAAGAATTTCTGATAAGAAATCTACCTCTTTGCAAAAGTAGATGTTTATGAAAAATAGTATAGAATACAGCAAAGAAAACTGATTGTCTTTTATGGGTAAATTCAGTTCAGTTTCCTACAAGAAAGGAGATGAAAAATAGAAATTAAAAAAGACAGGTCCCTTTAAAAACCAATGAATGTTTAAAGGTTTTGTAGACAGAAATTGGGTAAAATAATGGCCAGTACTTAAAGAAATTATATTAATAGAATACGGATAATTTTGTATTCATTGCAGTTATCATTATAGAAAAATTGTGATTTTAGTCTTTATGTAATGGTACATAAAGGACCTGGTGGCTCAGTGACCAAGACACTGAGCTTCTCAATCGAAAAGTCAGCAGTTCAGTGGTTCGAATCCCTAGTGCTGCATAACGGGGTGAGCTCCCATTACTTGTCCCAGCTTCTGCCAACCTAGCAGTTCGAAAGCATGTAAAAAATGCAAGTAGAAAAATAGGGATCACCTTTGGTGGGAAGGTAACAGCGTTCCATGCGCCTTTGGCATTTAGTCATGCCGGCTACATGATCATAGAGATGTCTTCGGACAGTGCTGGCTCTTTGGCTTTGAAATGGAGATGAACACCACCCCCTAGACTCGGGAGCGAGTAGCACATATGTGCGAGGGGAACCTTTACCTTTGCCTTTAATGCTAATGCTAAATAAGGTTGAGGCCATTTCTTAACTCACTGCAGTGGTACAAAATTAAGATTATCTTGCTAAAATTTATATGTATTGTTTATTACTTCTTTGATGAAGTAAAGTCCATTGAGAGATGTAATTGTAATGTAAGAGCATTGGTTTATTTTGCTTTTCAAAGTTTTTGGCTTTTTCTGAACAGTCCTAAGCAAGTTTGATGATTTAGAATTGCCTTCCCAATGTCCATATGTCCTGCAGTGACAATTTCCAGCCAGCACATGGGAATTTGTGATCCTAGCACATCTGGAACATATCAGGTTAAATAAGGCTAAAGTAAATACTTTCAATTTGCCATATTTCCTAATTAGATCTAACATCTTTTACAAAATGCATAGCCTAGATATTAGTTTATCCACTAGGCTTCATATTTTCCAAAAATTCTGATGCAATTCTCAACTGTATTTTTAAAGGTAGCTACTTTTGTTCTTATATTCTAACTGTTTTTTTAATATATTTGTTTAACTTTTATTTCAGAAGATAAACATTGTAGATTTTTTTTAAAAAAACATACAAACCCAAAATCAGCAACAAGAATAACAGAAAATAATGAGAGTATGTGTGTGAATTCTTAGCAAGAAATACAAACATTTACATGGCCATGATCAATATCTTTTTTTACCCCGGAATAAAATTTATACTGACTGGGGAAATGTTTTTATTTTGCTACACTTAGGATTTTTTAGATGGAAGTGGTCTGTAAAATTTATAAATAAATAAAGATTGGAATTAATAATGTACATTTTTTTTATTTTAAAAAATGCATGCTAAAATGTTAATAACGTTTTGTTGGTGATAATACAGAGAGGTATTTGCAATATTAATATTCAAGATGTTGGGACTCTGGAAAGAGTGCAGTGAAAAGCAACAAAAATGATTAGGGGGTTGGAGGCTAAAACATATGACGAACAGTTGCAGGAATTGGGTATTTCTAGTCTAGTGAAAAGGACTAAGAGACACATGATAGCTGTGTTTCCATATTTGAGGGGCTGCCACAAAAAGAGAGGTCAGCCTATTCTCCAAAGCACTAAAAAGCAACACAAGAAACAATGGATGGAAACTAATCAAGGAGAGAAGCAATCTAGAACTAAGGATAATTTTCTTAATGGTGAGAACAATCAACCAGTGAAACAGCTTGCCTCCAGAAGATGTGGATGCTCCGATAGTGGAGGTTTTTAAGAAGAGACTGGATAGCCATTTGTCTGAGATTATATAGGGTCTCCTGCTAAAGCAGGGAGTTGGACCAGATAATCTCCAAGGCCCCTTCCAACTCTATTATTCTGTGGTCACAATAGTAGCAAATACAATTATGCTTTGCATATCAATCTTGGGAAGCGACATTTAATGTAGCTACCATATCGTTATAAAACAGTCAAGCCCATCCTAACATTCAAATCAAGCAAAAAACATCATCTGGCCATAGACCAGCATAATTCTCAACATTTGAATGTAGAAGAGTTAACATTTAGAAATGGATTCTTGAAATAGCAAGATTAGTTTTCTCTTAATAAGACAAAAATGTCAAATACTATGGCTTCATTTCCACCATTATTTTCCAATTACTAGAGAGTGTTGATTTAGAATGGCAAGAAGTATGCAAGTCTTTTTTAGCAAATATTTAACAGGATGCCCAGAGCACCATAGGTAAAGCTTCACTAGCTGTTTCTAAAATTTAAATCTCATAAAACATATTGGCGCTAAACAATTTATGAAGCACAAATTGCAGTGGTTATTGCCTTTTTCTCATTACATTTTTAGCTGAAGCTGTTATGTTCCTGGAAATAAAATATTGATGGATTTCCTTTAATCCTTAACAATTTTTTCCTTAAGAATGGGGTTGTAGAATGAAGATACATATGGTATGACGGTTGGGACTGGCTTGGAGATCATCTTAAACTTTCAAAATTGACATTTTGAAACAAACTCCTTCTTTTAATCTACTAGGAAGAATTATGAAGTTTTATTGGATTTGCTGTGAAATAGTCAGTGGCCAGCTTTGTGCCAGAATTGCAAAATGGAGTACAGGATCAGTGTAGCACACACCGAGTGAGAAAAAAAAGTAGATTGGTTTTGTGAGCAGACTGTGAGAATGGTTGAGCTAAGCTGGCTTTCCGAGATCTACACCTTGATATTCAAGTGAAGAGTGAGCAGAATTGTTGTGTTGGACTGCTTGATTATCTGCAGTTCATCCGTTTCCAAACAGTTTTGAAAAAATACAGAAACTACCATTACAAAGAGAACATCCTTGTATGCATTCATATGAGAATCAGATGTAAACCCATTAGAAATGACCCCAAAATATTCAACCTTGATTTTGTCAGTAAAACTATTCTATTCCAAATTGTAACACAGAGATGTCCCCTGCAGATTAAAAATAATTCTATTCAAATTATTTGAATATTTTTTGAAAAGAGCCAAGGTGGCGCAGTGGTTAGAGTGCAGTACTGCAGGCTTCTTTAGCTGACTGCTAGCTGCAGTTCGGCAGTTCAAATCTCACAGGCTCAAGGTTGACTCAGCCTTTCATCCTTCTGAGGTAGGTAAAATGAGGACCCAGATTGTTGGAGACAATAGGCTGACTCTGTAAACTGCTTAGAGAGGACTGTAAAAACACTATGAAGCAATATATAAGTCTAAGTGCTATTGCTAATTTCCCCAAGTAAACCTGTGTAGAATTGTGGACTTACTATTTTTGAAAGACTACTCCCTATGAACTGTTTGCAACTGTAGCCTATGCAATTCTATGTATTTATTCAAAAATAAATTCCCTTGAATTTGTACTTGCAATGTCTTATTAGGAGAGAGCCCCACTGGCTTAAATCAGATTTATTTTCAAGTCAATGTGTTTAGAACTGCAATCTTTATTAAACTAATTTTCAGGGTTGAACTTTAGATCCCATTTGGAAGTGATAGTATTTGGCAAAGACAACATTTGGTTGTGTCACTAGAGTCATTCTGCACTGAGATTAGCATGCATATATATCATCATGATAAATGGAGCTCCTCTCTGAATGTTAATTAATTTTGCATATGGATTGCCATTGAGGAAGTGCAACTCTGATATCAAAGGACTGACTTTGACTAAATGCACAGCTGACCACTTGCAAAACCTAAACCATTTCACACTAGAGAATCTTACTCTATTGGCTTATTGGCAGTGCCTTTGATGTTGTAGATATATTAAAAAAAATCTCTCAAGTACTATGTCATTCCAAAATGAGTTTAATTTCAAGAAGTATTTTTAAACAGAAGTTGAGCCTACGGCATTGAAGCTTCGACTTCTCTCCATATCTCATTTATGTAAAACATTCTTAAATGTTCAAAGTACATTTTTCCACTTAAGTACAAAAATGTGATCATAAATCTTGCCATGTAGACAGGTAAGACAGTTTCACAGGAACTGCACAGCACAGAACAAAACTAAGACACGTGCATTCTAGATGTTTACGAACTACAATTCCCAGAATCCCTAACACTTGACCACATTAGCTACAAGTAGTAGAAGCTGAAGTCCAAATTCAGAGGGGACTAAGTTGCCTATTCTTGTGAAGAAAAACAATTTGCTTCTTTCCTGGAAAGCACAGCAAAGAAAAGACACACACACATGTGGTACCTTGTAGTAGTAGTAACTACAAGGTACCACATGTAGTAGTAACTACATGTAGTAGTAACTGTGAGAGGGATCTTGGAGTCCTAGTCGACAACCATTTAAATATGAGCCCGCAGTGTGCAGCAGCTGCCAAAAAAGCCAATGCAGTTCTAGGCTGCATAAACAGAGGGATAGAATCAAGATCATGTTTTATAAAGTGTTAATACCACTTTATAATGACTTGGTAAGGCCACACTTGGAATACTGCATCCAGTTTTGGTCGCCATGATGTAAAAAAGATGTTGAGACTCTATAAAGAGTGCAGAGAAGAGCAACAAAGATGATTAGGGGACTGGAGGCTAAAACATATGAAGAACAGTTGCAGGAACTGGGTATGTCTAGTTTAATGAAGAGAAGGACTAGGGGAGACATGATAGCAGTGTTCTAATATCTCAGGGGCTGCCACAAACAAGAGGGGAGAACAAGAAGCAATGGATGGAAACTAATCAAGGAGAGAAGCAACTTACAACTAAGGAGAAATCTCCTGACAGTTAGAACAATTAATCAGTGGAACAACTTGCCTCCAGAAGTTATGAATGCTCCAACACTGGAAGTTTTTAAGAAGATGTTGGATAACCATTTGTCTGAAGTGATGTAGGGTTTCCTGCCTAAGCAGGGGGATGGACTTGAAGACCTCCAAGGTCCCTTCCAAGTCTGCTACTATCACTGTTACCACCAAGGTCCCTTCCAACTCTGTTATTATATTACATATTACTTATATATGGCTTGTGGAACTTTTAAGATTTTATTCATTAAAAAAAACAGACTACTAATTTTAATTCTATTTTTGCCAACC
Organism: Pantherophis guttatus; assembly: GCF_059756535.1. Lineage (NCBI taxonomy): Eukaryota > Metazoa > Chordata > Lepidosauria > Squamata > Colubridae > Pantherophis > Pantherophis guttatus. The sequence continues at coordinate 74,744,010 of NC_142068.1, read as the reverse complement.
CTTGCTGGATGACAACCCAGTCAGCTGTAGCAGCCAAACTGTATATTTATTTATTTATTATCTATCTATCTATCTATCTATCTATCTATCTATCTATCTATCTATCTATCATCTATCTATCTATCTATCTATCTATCTATCTATCTATCTATCCATCCATCCATCCATCCATCCATTTATTTATTTATTTATTTATTTATTTATTTATTTATTTATTATTTACAAACATAAGAAAAGGAGTAAAAAATAAAGTCTAAGACATCTTAAAAATATGAACAACCTGTGTACCTTTTTGGAAGATTCTTCTGGACTTGAAGGTAATTCCATTCAGCATGTAGTTGTGGAAAATTCAATCCAGTTTGATTTGCTTCCTCACTTTTATCTTTTTTTTTTTTAGACTGAATGTGAATTAGAGAGAATGCCTATCCATTGCCTAGTAGGAAGAATTCTATAATATACCTGCATACAATTCCTTTGTGTACCCAAGAAAGGAAGGTGAATTTTGACAAGCAAAAAGTACATCTATTCCTTTAAAATGTACAAATGAATCTCTGAAACAAGGTCAGTGCTGACATTCAGTCAACTCAAATACAAGCTTTTCCCTAGAATTGACTGTGCAGCACGCTTTGTGGAATGTGATGTCTCCCTTGGATGACTCCCCAGATACCTCCTCAGACGTCAGCCCAAGGGAGGATAAGCCCATTCCTGGCACTTCCCCAGCTACCTTCTCAGATGTAGATGTCAGATTAGGGGAGGATGAGTCCATTCCTGGCATGTCAGGATCTGAGTTGATTGATAGCTCTGAACAGCTAAGCAGAAGGGATTTGGAGAGGGTTTCATCTGGGGAAAGTTTGCAGTTGCAAACGGACAGCAAAGAGGAGGAGGAATTGCCTTCTGCACCTCATCCAAGAACTTGTAGGGCAGAGAAAAGGCAGGAGCAGAAAAGGTCAGCCAGACTACTTGAGAGAAGAGGGTCCCTCCCATCTTGATAGACTGCACTGGAAGCTGCAGACAGATGGAGGCATTGCTAGGAACAAGGTGTTTGTTTTCTAGCTGTTTGTTTGGTCGTCGTGATTCCTGCTTCACTCTGAATTGATACCGTGATTGGAATTGTGCCTTGGAGACTCTGAAGTTTTCTTACCCCATAAGCTCTCTTTGGATTTCAGTTTTGCCTGATGGATTTAAATTTGTCTGGTGGAATTATTTTGTTTGAGCAACTTTCAAGTGCCTTGTGGACTATTGGGCTCTTGCTATATGGACTAACCTTGATCTGCTCATGGCTAAACTTCGTTAGGACAGTTTTGGGTTTTTGGTGAAGGGAACTTCTGGGGAATATTAATAAACTCACTAAACCACAGTTACATGTGTGTGTAAGCGAGAGGGGCAGCACAATACCATGGAAACCTTCCCAACCATGTAGCAAAACAATCCTTCCTGTATTGTAGAGCAATATCCAATCCAGGAGATGGCTGGGCTGAATTATCCTGAATTATGATGTTCTTCTTTTATAATGTGTGGTACTTTATTAAAAATAAATCAGGGAAAATATGAAGCTTGATTTCACCTTGCAGCTTGAGCCAAGAGAAGATTGCTACTTGATCCTGCCAAACATATGCATTGGCCCCAATATAGTTTTATGTCATGAGGAGAACAATATATTTCTCAAGGCCCGATCAGCAGACCTGTAAATTGAGCTTGACTTAGTGACAGCAGAACAATTTAAGGATAGAACATAAAATCAAGGATAGAAAATAATAATAATAAAAAAAGATAAAGGACTATATACGTAGTCCTCTCTTCCTTTGCCATAGTCCCTCTTTGTTGTTTATCTGTATTTTTTTGGATGCACTGAATTTACTGGGCTGTTAGATGGAGATCCTGTCATTTTCTCAAATCTGTCTCTTGATGACAGAATGACTCAGACGTAAGGACTGTTGAGTTGCATGCAAATGACAGCAGCATATGTTTCCACAGGTGCTAGCTTGCTCAGATGAGTAATTTCTTCTCATGTATCCTGGCTCACTTGAAGGCAAGTCCAGGGGGTGTCAATGGGAGTTGTCAATTTGAAATGGAAGACTTTCCAAAAAATTAATGTGATAAATTTTATCTATGTTGACAGAAGTCAGAAGTTGCCCTCACTGACAGAAGTCAGAAGTTGCCCTCTACTCACTCCTATTTGAAGAGGTCTCAGGTAAACTATGTTCCTGTTTCATTATATCTTTTAAACACAGTTTATCTATAAAGGGAGGCACTATTAAAATTTACTGCTAAATTCATTTTTCAAAAATATCCTTCAATATGCCAAAATTGAAATTTTTTTACCACATTCTATTACTCTTCGGTTCAGTGGTGGGTTTCAAATTTTTTTACTACCGGTTCTGTGGGTGTGGCTTGTTGGGCATGGTATGGCTTGTTGGGTGTGGCTTGTTGGGCGGGTCAGGGGAAGGATACTGTAAAATCTCCATTCCCACCCCAATCCAGGGGAAAGTTACTGCAAAATTCCCATTTCCTCACGATCATCTGGGACTTGGGAGGCAGAGAATAGATGGGGGTGGGGCCAGTCAGAATTTTTACTACCGGTTCTCCGAACTACTCAAAATTTCCGCTACCGGTTCTCCAGAACTGGTCAGAACCTGCTGAAACCCACATCTGCTTCAGTTCCTTCAAGCTCCAATTTTTAAAGTCTTATTAAGTTTCTTAATGAATTCAAAACAAAAGCAGTTTTCCATGGAGTGGATTATTTAAAATTAATTCCAAAACCTTATTTCAAATTTATTTAGACCCTTAGTCCCCTTTGTAGCTTTCTAAAATCAAATTTTAATTGTCCCTTTTCTGTTTATTGCAGAATTCTTTTTAGTTTAAACTTGAATTTAAAACTCTTTTCACTAAGGATTGAAGGACTGGTACTGTAAAACCTCTTGATCTAAAGGTTCCTAATAGTTAACTTCCACAAGTATTTAAAAAGAAAAAGTGAAACCAGTGTCCTTCTCAAGGTGCCAAATGCAGGTTGAGGAAGATGGCTATTCTTTCATATCCCATAGCTCAAAACCTGATGGAGACCACGGTCTTGCAGCTTCCATATGAGAAGCAATTGTACACAGTACTTCTGATTGATGTCAAGTCCTCTCTTTCTCTGGAGAGGAATCATGAACATAATTTTTTTGGAAAGGCCTGAAGATTGACCTGCTTGCCAGCTCTTCATACTACCATCGTTGTCAGTGCCATTGTTTTGCAGAATTGTCTTCAGGCTGCAATTTCTTCCTTGGATGTTGCTATCAATAAGCTTCCGATTGCAATTCAGGTGATGGTTGTCATCTTGAAAGCCTTACATTGCATGAGCCAGGTTATTTTGGGGGGATCATCTTTCTACAATGGTTTCTACCTGTCCCACCAGATCTTACATTTGTTTATAGAAGTGTGCTGTCATGGTGCTTATCTTGTGGTATAGCATCCCTTAGAAATGTCGATGGCCTTGACTTTACTATCCTTTTCAAATATTGTGAAAATCTGACCGTTCCCTCAAAGTGTAGCTTTGAGGGAACGGTCAGATTTTCACAATATTTGAAAAGGATAGTAAAGTCAAGGAGTTTGGAGTGGATATATGGTATGTGTTTTTAAGCTTTTATTGAGGGGCCTGACCCTGTTTTTTGTGTGTGTTACAATTGTTGATGTTTCTACTTTTATTTGCCATCCAAAGTTTCTTTTGATAGATGTATGGCCTTATAAATTAGATAAATGTATGTATACATATTTATTTTATAACTACTGCAAACTGTTTTGGGATTATTTTTTTTTTAAAGGTAGTAAATTATACCTTTAATAAATAAGCGTAGGGTAAACTCAGGCCATGGCTTCATTGATTTAACCCCAGAGAAAATTGCAATAGCGAAAACTAATTGGTATAATTAAATTTAGATACTAAGCCTGCCACAAACCTCTGATTACATCCTTAACCAGAATAGGCAATCTGTAGTTCACAGCTTTCTTCCTGCTTTCTTTAGTTGATATTCTATGTTGTATCTCATCCTTGCAATTTCAGGTTCTCTGCCTACCTCCTTTTCAGACTTTCAGTATGTTTTCTGCTTTTCTGACTAGTTCTGAGCATTCCCTCCTCCATACTTTTATTTCCCTGATTTTCACAATGCTTCAGCTCCACACAAGTTTGGGAAGCTGTCTGTTGTTCCCTGTGACGATGGCCTGAAGACACTTACAGTAGCTCCCTTTGTGGCACATGATCCGCTGCTTGAATACAATCTCATCTTCCCTAGATGTTAAATTAAAAGACAAATTTTCAATGGAGTAATAGGTCTAAGATGCTCAACTGGGAATCAGGAAATCCAGGCAATTCAAATGTGTACAAAGATTTATTGTAAGCTTAAGTTCTTTATAAGAATCTGAACTGTTAACAGTCAAGGGAAATTAGCAGGAGTTAAGAATAGAAAGTAATTCAAGGTGGGCTGAACTTAGATCTCTTGTGGGCACAAAGGGACTCTTGACTAATGACACATTTGATCTCCTACATCAGCCTTTTAAGGACTGAAGCAATGGTGGGTTCCTCCAGGCTTGGCCCAGTTCTGCCGAACCAGTAGCAGTGACGATATGACGTCACCAAACCAGTTCTCTTTGTTCGGGAGCTGGCCCCTCCCACCAATTCCCCCTCGTTATTCTTACCTTTTATTTGGCCCCGCCCCCAATCTATTCACTGCCTCCCAAGTCCCAGCTGATCGGCTAGAAGGAAAAAAACTGTTTAAACTCTTGCCGCGGGGCTCCAAAGGGCCGCCCTACAGCTGATCAGTGTTAAAAGGCAGTGTGGTGTTAGACCAGCGCGCTCAAAAAAAAAAATGGGTAGACCAGAACAATCAATCCAAGGACAAATGGGTAGATCAGTACAGCTCTGCAAGCAGTTAAAAGCCTGTTAGACCAGTATCTCTGCTAAATCCTAAAGAATTGTCACATGACCATCAAACCACACCCACAAAATAAGCCATTCCCACAGAACCGGTAGTAAAAAAATTTAGAACCCACCCCTGGACTGAAGGCCAGATTGGCTATTGAGTGACAACGTATCAATATCCATGCTCTAAATTCTAAATTATTTTAAATCTAATTAAAATTAAGCCATTAAAAAACTACTCCATGAGTATTTGATCATTTTTGCCTTATATTCATATTTAAAATTTTACATGAGTTCCATGGGGTATATGTAGCTTTTGAAACACCTTTGGTACTTTCTTGATGTAGAATGTGCAAAGACTTTTCAAGGGAATCGTAACACCCATTTTCTAACTTCTTTCAAGTCCTCAAAATGGTGCCTGGAGCTGCTAGAATAAAGAGATATAAAACGATAGAGAAAATCCAAGGCCCCACTTCCATTTTACCATCTTTTAAAACTGAAAACCCAAACCCACACATACAACTATAGCAGCGGCCCAGAACCTTTTGGGCACCAGGGATTGATTTTGTGGAGAGAGGTTTTTCGCTGGTTCGGAGGAGGCATGGTTTCATGTGCTGCCTGCATCCCACACGTGTATGGATGGCAATGCCACAGACCTCTGCTGGTCCATAGCTCAGGAGTTGGAGATGCCTTATCTACAGCACCCAACAGAAGCTATTTTCTTGCAAAAATTGCTTTTCTTAATCTCAGTACAATGGATGTGGTGTGTGCCACTTCAGCATGTCTCAGGTTTGTCTCTTGCAACCCACAGTTGGGCAACTGTGCATGAAAAGACCCCTTTTCCGAGACATTTCAGCTAAGGTTGCTATAACAGCCTCTTCTCTACTATATGTTGTTTCCATCTACAAAATTTAGATGGTCTCCTGTAACTTTGTGGATTGCTGAAGATTCTTTCCATGCTGTAAGGTAGTATTAGAATTCTCTGTGGATGGAAGGCAGAAGGCAGTTCAGCACTGTGTAATTTAACAAGACCTTTCAGTGCGCTGACTGTGAACTACAAGGTTAATAATCTTTTCCTGTTGAGACCACAGTGCTTTCCTACTTGCATAGAAACCGACAGTCATCTTGGTATGGAATTTGTTACTAGATTGCAGTATATACAGAATTTCTTTCATTTGCCAGCCAATTCGTGTATTAATGGCAGACAGACAAATATTTCATTTTCTGAATTTCATTAATTTTCTTGTACGCAATGTTCAGGTCATCCTTAATAATGAGTTTTGTGCTTTTTGGTGTGATATTCTATTCACAATATGATTTGGGCAGAAAATGGTACAGCAAAGGTGCTCCAAGCCTGGATGCAGGAAACAGAGCATTTAACAGTAATTTCTATTCTCAATTATTTATTTTCCTCCCCGAAGGATAGTTTTAGGATTTTTGTCTGACCCAAGAAGGATTGGGAGAAATTATACCTCTGGAATTTTCTGGTTGTGCCATCAATATGCTCCATATTTCTAGTAAAGATAAATGAAGAATCTTGTGGATAAAATCTAGCAAGTTTACTATGAGCTACAACTTCCATAAAGAAATATTGTTAGGCTCCAGGCAAAATAACCTCTGTTAGAACTCACTTTACTGAGTTTCTTTGGTCTTATTGGGTACAAAAGTGCAGCAGAGGCATTTCCAAAATATCTGAAAGCTACTGAGGATGGATGTCAGAAGCCAGAATTTGTTTGTGCTAAGATCTGAAGAAATTCCTGAGGAGGAAGTTTGACAAGGGTAAATTCAAGATCATGTTTGTGTCTGCCACTAGAGGAAATATCTGAAATGGGAGAAGAAGCCCCATTGAAGAGTTGAAGAGTAATTCTTCAAACAGCACCCCCAAATGTGTGGACCTCGTGCTCAGGTATACAGTGATAGGAGTCTGGTCTATAAGCAGTGGTGGGATTCAGCTGGTTCTCTCTGGATCGTACGAACCGGTAGCGGCGACAGTGGGAGGCTCCGCCCACCCGACCTGATGTAACGCACGCCTACTGCGCATGTGCTCACATTTGCGAACTGATAGGGAAGGTAAGTGAATCCCACTGCTGTCTATAAGCTTTTCTCCATAATCTCAACCACCAATAACTATTTCTATGAAATAACAAAGGATCACTATAGTTTTCTGTAAAACCAGTTTATCATTCTAGTATCCTGAATTAGTTTTATCTTCTGATCATAAATTGGTATTTGTTACAGCAACTGTGCAAACCACACCATGACCTCCCCACATTCTTATAAATACACTGTCGTGATAAGTCCTATGAAATATTTTACTTCATTTATGTGGCTCTCTTCCCCTCAAACGGCTAAAAGTTGCCTTTCCATAATTATTGAATTGTTGAATTGGAATATCCTGCTTTGGCTCAGCTGAACAATTCCATATTAGTCACCTGCTCCTGCAGGGGAAAACCAGTTGAGCTATATGAAGTCTGGAAGGTTTTCATGCTCTTTTTTTCCTCCTATACCTTAACTACAGTTTTTAAAGAGATTTTCTTCATTACACAACGAAGAAATGTTGTGCAAAAAGTGAGCTATTAGATGCAAATTAAACTCTTGAAGCAACTTCTTTCAATAGAAGTCAAGATATACTCTGGCATATATATTATAACCATTATTGAAATAAAGCAGTTCTTAGATTTGTGAATTCAGCCAGTTATATCCTGGTTTAAGTTCAATATAACCTGAAAAAAATGTTCATAGAAGAGAATCTTTTTGTCTTCTTGCCATAGAAAAGTTAACGGAGTGATGACAGCTATTATTTAGTGATGACAACCATCATAATTGTATGAAATAATTGAACTGACTGTGTGTGAATGTTGAAGCATTTTTAAGAAATAATAATGCTAGTAAAACCCATCATGACAATTTCTGTAGCAAACTTTGAAAACGAGCTGAGATCACAATAGCATTGGGAGATGTTATATTCTAAATCTCCCAGATCCGATATGCCAAAAATTTTATGTAGCTTTTTAGAAAAATAACACTGGACAACAAAGACTTTGCTTCCTGAACACTTCTGAGTATATGTTATAGAATTCTGGCTGCTAATCACAAAAATAACCTGTAATTTAATGTATCACGACTCATTTTATAGAACTTCTCTGTTTTTTCATAGTAGTAATATAGACCCCTTAGTAAGGTAAAGGTAAAAGTTCCCCTCGCACATATGTGCTAGCCATTCCCGACTCTAGGAGGCGGTGCTCATCTCCATTTCAAAGCCAAAGAGCCAGCACTGTCCAAAGATGTCTCTGTGGTCATGTGGCTGGCATGACTAAATGCCAAAGGTGCATGGAACACTGTTAGCTTCCCACCAAAGGTGGTCCCTATTTTTCTACTTGCATTTTTTACATGCTTTCGAACTGCTAGGTTGGCAGAAGCTGGGACAAGTAACGGGAGATCACTCCGTTATGTGGCACTAGGGATTTGAACCGCTGAACTGCCGACCTTTTGATCGACAAGCTCAGCATCTTAGCCACTGAGCCATTGTGGCTCACTGAGCCCTACACCCTTTAGTACCTGTTGGCTATTCTGTACCCATGAAAGAAACATACAAAAACACAGAACTGTTGTTGAAGCACATCCAATACACAAACTACAACTAAGATCTAAAAGTAATGGCTCTGCTACTTGGAATGCAGCTTGGATGCATTAAGTACTGTTGTTACATATGTGAAAGCCATGAAAGAGAGCTGCATTAACTTATACAGGAATAGCTACTCTGAATGAATTTGATTCCAGGTCATAAATATATGGCATATGTTGACCTGACAGAAATCTGTAGAATAGAATAGAATAACAGAATTTGAAGGGACTTTGGAGGTCTTCTAGTCCAATCCCCTGCTTAGGCAGGAAACCCTACACAACTTCAGACAAATTGTTATCCAACATCTTCTTAAAAACTTCCAATGTTGGAGCATTCACAACTTCTTAATTGTTCTAACTAACTAGAGATTCTCAGTCATCCAGATCATGGTTGTCCAAAGGTGCTTTTTCAGGAGGCAACTGGACTTTCTTGTTTTTTCTTTGAAGATGTTTCGCTTCTCATCCAATAAGTTTCTTCAGATCTGAGTGAATGCTGGGGAATGGAATTGTTGACCTGACAAAAATATTTCTGCCTCTGCTTCAATGAAACGTGGCCTGTTGAAAATTTTTGCAAAAGCGATGAACAAGGAAGGTGAGGGTTTTCATTATTTGAGACAGAGGTTTCCAAAAACAGCTGGTGCCAAGTTTAAGGAAGGCATTTTAGTTGCCCAGATACGTCATCATTGACAAGGAGTTAGAAGAAATTTTGAAAATATTTGAGGGTGTTGAGAATTTTTTGGGCAGAATGCCAAACTACGTTCCACTGATAGACAAACTTCTTACAGCATACAAGACCGTGAAGTGCAATATGTCACTGATGATTAATTTTCTGCATTCACGATTGAAACTCTTTCCTGAAAGTCTAGGTGCAGTCCATGATAAACATAGTGAAAGTTTTCACCAGGTTGTTACCAGAGGACATCGGAAAAATGGTATGGAGGCAAGTGGAATCCATCAAGTCTGACTGACTACAGTTGGGCACTACATTGAGATGAATCAAACACTGACTACAAATGAAAAGCAGCAACAGAACACCTTTAGCCCTACTGAATTTAAGCAGCATGTTAGAAACATTATGCAGTTAAATACATGATAGTAATTAAAAGTTAATTTCATATTTCTCAGGTTTTCTATGTGATACAGTCATTCTGAATGTCAGCTTTGGAAGCCATATTAGACCAGAAGCTTCCATGCTGCCACCTTCTCATGTGTGGGAAAGTAGGAGGGGAGATTTAGTAGAGGGGTTGTCTGTAGACATAATAGCATTCTTCCAGTTGGTCAAGGTCAGGGCGATCCTGCATCTGGAGAAGGAGTGGTCGGAGTGATGTCTCGAGATTGGACGGTGGTTGATTGGAGCATGTGATTGACTGAGGACTGAGGGGATGGTTTTGGAGGTTTTGATTTACTGAGGGAAAACCCGGACCTCTCAGATTCGGGTTCTCTCAGATGTGCCAGTTTACCTATTCTAGTAAATAGAACTTTGAAAAGGCTTGCTTCAGAGTCTTTACTTGGACCTCAGGGCAGTGATGAAATCTAAAATTTGTTACCACTGGTTCTGTGGGCATGGCTTAGTGGGGGGGTAATGTGACTGGGTGGGCGTGGCCAATTTTTTTTTTACTTTTAAAACCATTTTTCACATGTAAAACCATATAAAAAATGCTTTCAAAAGGCTCTGACGATCCAAGCTGAGTTGCCTGATCAGCAGGCAACTCAGCTGGGATCATCAGAGCTTGGATCGTCAGAGGCATTTAAAAGAAAAAAAGCCTCTGATGACCGCCCGGCTCAGCTGGGCATGGGGGGCAGGGGGCAGGGATTTTTGCTACTGGTTCTCCGAATTGCCCGCCGCCATCGCTACCTACTTGCCAGAGCTGGTCCAAACCAGGAGCATTTCACCCCTGCCTCGGGGTTTTTCTGGAACGCTGACATTGAAATTATATTTGTGTTCATTTTGATGAAGGGGTCTATCATAATTACCAAAAGTTTTTCAGGAAGCAAGAAGAAAAAAAAATGTTGTCCACTGTAATGTGTTTGGATTTGATTCTAAAATGTTGTTTCAGATTGAGCAGGAATTTGAAATGTCTGTTTCTGGAATTGGTAGATTCATAAAGAAATGGCATAGCTGCTTCACTATGGCCTCAATAGATGCAACATGTTCATTCACTCTAAGGGATTTTTTTTTTTTTTTAGAATCAGATCTGAAGTATTGCATAACACTTATGGGGTAATATAATCCATTTTGCAGAGCTTTGTCATAACTATCTATGAACACTGGACAATCATAACGACAGTTTTTAAATCATTTTCCCTGGAACAATTCTAGTAATGTCAGCAGAATAGTAGTGGATTATGGTGTTCCAGTAGAGAAGTTCAATGTGCCAGAAGAACAGATTTATTTATATATCAAAATAGGGATGGGCTAATGGTAGATGACTTGATACGGGCCATTAATGGTAACTGGCTCATCAACTTTTGATTCTTTGCAAAGTATCCGTAGCTTTAAAAAGAATTGGAGGTATGCTATTTCAAAGCTCTTTTTCAAATCCCATCCAACTGAAATAATATTTGCAGTTCTAAATCAGCTTTTTGGGTTGGCACAATAAAGATCCTTCCACACCAACAAGTTTATTTTAAAAAATATATAAGATGCTAATTAACTTTCATATTTAAACTTCCAAAACTTACTTTTTTTTGCAATTAAAACTTTTTTATTGGTTTATCAAAGTATAAAATACAAAGGAAAAAAACCATGGAAAAGTAAGAAGAGAGGAAGGGGGAAAGAGTGGGTATAGTGTAATCGGAGAAAAAAAAAGAAAAAGGGCACCAACTACCAACGGACTTTGACACAGTCAAAGATAACAACATTACAACTACAACTTTTGGCTTTTACACATGTACAAGCCATTTCTATAACAATAAGCCTGTTTAATTTACAAAAACAGAATCAAAGTTTCATATATTGTTTTTCTTATTGCAAACACAAAATCTGGAAGCAATTTCAAACTAGAGACAAAATTAAATATAATCTCTTATTTGGATAAAAGAAACATTTTAACCATCTCAGCTTCCCTTGCTGTGGGGAATATCAACATATTTTCAAATCTAGTCCATAATATTTTACCAACTTTAAAATATTGTTCAGCGTTACTTAAAAAAACCCGGCATACCTGCGTATACATACAAATTTATTCACTTTTAAACTTTCTCTATTTGTCCTATAACTTATTCAGGAAGAAATAATTTTGCAAGTTTGACCTTTTGTACCAAGATCAGCTGGATGGAGTGGAAATTAAAAAATACCAAGAATTTAACCCAGATGCAAAGATATGTAATTTTCAAACAAAGTGCAAAATAAAATGAAATAAGATCAAATAATAAAATAAACAAATTACAACATATATACGAAATCAACTTCTGTCTAGATACTACACAGGTTACCCCAAAGATTACACTACATCCAGGGGTGAAATCCAGCAGGTTCTGGAGAACTGGTAGCGGAAATTTTGAGCAGTTCAGAGAACTGACAAATACCATCTCTGGCTGGTCCCAGAGGAATGGTGGGAATGGAGATTTTGCAGTATCCTTCCCCTGGAGTGGGTTGGGAATGGAGTTATTGCAGTATCCTTCCCCTGCCACGCCAACCAAGCCACACCACGCCCACCACGCCACACCCACAGAACCGGTAGTTAAAAAAAATTGGATTTCACCATTGACTACAACATCTGCCCAAAACTACCAAATCATCTAATAACCAATTTGTCTTCCGCTCTTTTCCCCCTGCCCTATGTTAATTTAAATCATTTTAACCATGCTATACATCTGATGATGTGAGTTATAGCTCAAAAAAATTAGAAAAAGAGAATTAGAAGGGCCCTTAGATGTCTTCTAGTCCAACCCCCTGCCCAAGCAAGAGACTCTACCATTCTGGACAAATGGCTGTCCAATTTCTTCTTAAAAACGTACAATAATGGAGAGTAGCCACAACTACTGGAGGCAAGTTGTTCCACTGATTGATTGTTCTAACTGTCAGGAAATTTCTCCTTAGTTCTAGATTGCTTCTCTCCTTGATTAGCTTCTACCGTTGCTTCTTGTCCTGCTTTCAGGTGCTTTAAAGAATAGGCTGACCTCTCTTCTTTGTGGCAGAGTGTGGATTTTTATTAAAATCTTATGCTGATAATAAAATGAGTTGCTTGAAAAAAATACTACAGAAAAAGGTACTTACAGACTCCTTCTGATCCTTCTATTCTTATAAAGGTTATATTCTTTTTTTTAAAATTTGTTGCATTTGCTTTATTTATTGATATGTTTATTATTCTTTGGTAATTATACCCAAAGATTTATTGAAAGGAAAGCAATATCATTTGATGAAATATTTGATGAAACTCAAATACTTTGGCCACCTAATGAGAAGGAAGGACTCACTGGGGAAGAGCCTAATGCTGGGAAAGATTGAGAGCAAAAGAAGAAGGGGACGACAGAACGAGATGGCTGGATGGAGTCACTGAAGCAGTAGGCGTGAGCTTAAATGGACTCCAGAGGATGATAGAGGACAGGAAGGCCTGGAGGAATGTTGTCCATGGGGTCGTGATGGGTCGGACACGACTTTGCAACTAACAACAAAAAAAGCAGTATCAAAATTACAGTAGATTTTTTTTAGTGTTGGTGTATGTTTGTTTTTGTTTTTTCTTATTTACCTAATTATTACTCAAGATATATGACTCAGACCCTTGAGAACACAAACTTGAAATTAACTAAGTTTTATTTTGTCTTCAGTTCCAAATATAAAGTTGGTCCAGGCCTTCTATTCTATGACGTGGGAATCTTGAGAACTGGATTGTTCCTTCATTTAAAGGCAACATTTTCTAATTTATTATTTTATTATTTATTTTTATTATTCATATTTCTATGCCGCCCACTCTCTGAGGACTCTGGGCAGCTTACACCAAAGACAGTATACTAAATAGCGTATTGCCTCCAACAATCTGGGTCCTCATTTTACCCACCTTGGAAGGATGGAAGGCTGAGTCAACCTTGAGCCGGTGAGATTTGATCCGCTGATCTGCTGAACTAGAAGTCAGCTGAAGTAGCTGCAGTACTGCACCCCTCACCACCTCGGGGGCGCCTGCCGTTCGGGGGCACTGCACCACCTCGGCTCTCCTGCTTCCATAACCTGAAACATCATCCTTGTATTTTTATGAAAGATTCCCAGCTTCCCTGATTTTTCATGACATAAAAAGCTTTGGAACATATGCATGTGACACACAACTTGCTGACAATCACTCAATTCATCCAGTTAATTAGATTTCCATTATCCAGAATACTGAATACAACCTATTCAATTTGAGAATCAGTTTAAATTGAGAGAACATGATAATGAAGAGAATTAATTCAGATTTTAAAACATATGTATATCAGAATTACACTTACAATGTCTGTTGCTTGGAATATTGCCAGTTCTTTTCCCATTTTAGTTACCTCTCTGCTTCTTATTTGCCATTATTTAACTTCCTTTGAATTCTCATTTGCCTTAATTCCCTTCTCATTATTACCCCTAATTTTGTTGGTCAGAGATATCAGCAGGGAATCTTGGTAACATTAACTAACTTATAGAATAGCTAAATATGGGATGTTTATATCTCTTACAGATATAGGTGACATGCATTTGTAAATCTGCACTTTTCTGAGAAAGTCAGAAAACAATTAGGGGTATTAGTTTTTTAAAAGCAGCAAGGAAACAGAAGATCAAAAATATCATCTTTAAATTCTTAGCATGTCAGGTCCCTAGAACAATTTTTTCAATGTACAGCCATTCTGGATCCGAATCTAAATCAAAAAGTATCTAACCAGATACTGCTTAGTAGATCTTGAGAACAAAGTACAACGGTTCTGATTAGTACTTGGATGGAAAATTCTAGGAGTGAAGTTAGATTGAGATTTTGGGAAAATATGTGAGAATTATTTCCATGGATGCAATCATCAGAAGTTAATAATTAATTTTGAATTTGTTAAACTAGAGTAAATATTCATCCAAGATCTTAGGGATACTTATTGTCCATACTAAAAATTGTGGGGAGAAGTAAAGATCTTTCTATATTATGTTGAATAGATCAGTAATGTCAAAAGAATCATGATAATACAGTATATCAGTATGCATGTCAATTCTAAAACTGAGAAGGAACTATTTTAAAAGACAATGTAAAGAACAAAGATCTTTGTACATCTAAAAAAATACAAAATTTAATCATGTAAGGCAGAAGTAGACATTTAACTAAAATGACACAATGTATACAAATAAAAGGTAAATGTAAAGGTTTCCCTCCCCATTCATGTTCGTTTCTAGGGCACATTGCTCATCTCCAAGGGAGCCAGCTTTGTCTGGAAACATTTTCTGTGGTCATGTGACCAGAATGGCTATCCACCAAAGGCTCATTGAATGCTGTTACCTTCCCACCAAAGTGGTACCTATTAATCTACTTGCACTTGCATGCTTTTGAACTGCTAGGTGGGCAGGAGCTGGGGCAAGTAACGGGAACTCACCCTGTTGTGCAAACCTTGAGTCGTGAACCCGAGCTGACAAGCTCAGAGTCTTTAACTGCTGAGTCACCACATGCCCTCTGTGTACAAATATATAATATGATATGATGTGATGTGATGTGATGTGATACTATAATAATATAATATAATATAATATAATATAATATAATATAATATAATATAATATAATATAATATAATAATATAATATAATAATATAATATAATATAATATAATATAATATAATATAATATAATATAATAATTTTGTGAGTTTCATTACCTCCTCAATGCTGGTGTGATCTTTATTCACTCAGATAAACTTTTCACGTGGCCTCTCCTACTAATTGTCCACAGAATTTATAAAAGAGATCTACTGTGATTGTTTCAAAGTAAAATAATAATATAAAATAGAAGTGCCTTGTTTAGCACTTAATTTAAAAAAAAACATTTTGAGACAGATTTCCCTGCCCCAACAAAAGTCTTTTACCCACATAACTGTTGTTTTCTGCCAACTACCAAATATTTTCATGTATCCAAATTCCAGGTGGCCAAATATCTGAATATTTCATATAATAAGAACATAAAGTTATAGGCAGCTATTAGGTCATTCTTTTAACTCCCTGACAATAATAACATCTGATAGATTTACAGTATGCCAAGCATGGAAATTAATCTTTACTTTCCAGACATTCTACCTCCCATTCAGTAATGTGCTTATAACAGAACTTTATAGATGTGACAGATGAGCTAGATGAGTTGCTTCATATTGGATAAGAAATAAGCCATGGTTGTTTATGGTGGACAGCAAATAATGAAATGACTGTGCTGATGTTATCATATACCATATTTTTCAGAGTATAAGATGCTCTGGAGTATAAGACATACATTAGTTTTTGGGGAGGAAAACAAGAAGAAAAAACTTCTGCCTCTGCCAACCAGCATCCATCGGTATTCATCTGGCTGGCGTCCTTGCAGCAAACAACCTAGTCAGCTTCAGCATGTTATCGCAGCCTGATTCACCATGAGCAGCTGATTGGCAGTTGAATCGGCCTCCCGGAATACTGCCAATCAGCTGTTCCAAGCTGCGAGGATCACCACAGTCCATCGCTGCCTCCACGCATCCCGTTTTTGGCCTCCATGCATTGGATTTTTGACCTCCATTTTAGACCCATTCCAGGCTTCTAGGATCGCCACAGCACATTGCTGTCAATCGCCGCCTCTGTGCATTGCATTTTTGGCCTCCGCACATCACATTTTTGGCCTCTGCATGCCCCATTTTTGACTTACACGCATTGTGTTTTTGACCAGTTCCAGGTAGCAGGGATAGGTGGCCTGGAACCAGCTGAAAATGTGATGTGCAGAGGCCAAAAATGGGGCACGCGGAGGCCAAAAACCCAATGCGCAAAGGCATCATCCATTCCATCTTGTGGCTGAAGATTTTAATAATATTAAATGAAGTAACAAAATTATATACTCCCATTTCTCTCTGCTCAGCTCTATCTAAATACCACAATTTTGACAGAAGATTTATGTTATTTATAAGACTTTATTACAGACATAAAGAAAAACAAAAAGGCAAAGACCATTAGAGGTACAATTGAATCAGACCTTAGAAGACATTACAATGAAGCAAACATTGATTTATTGACAGCACTAGAGGCAGAGACATGGCCAAACAGAGGAGGGATTAGAATCCTTCTACTCCAACATCCTGCTCAAGCAAGAGATCCTATAAAATTTTAGACAAGTGGTTGTCAAATCTCTTCTTAGAAACCTCTGGTGATGGAGCACCCACAATTTCTGAAGGCAAGTCATTTCCACTGATTAATTGTTCTCACTGTCAGGAAATTTCTCCTTAGTTCTAGGTTCGTTCTCTCCTTGATTCGTTGATTCTTGTCCTGCCCTCAGGTGCTTTGGAGAATAGCTTGACTCCCTCTTCTTTGTGGCAGCCCTTGAGATATTGGAACACTGCTATCATGTCACCCCTAGTCCTTCTTATCACTAGAATTAGACATGCACAGTATCTGTATCTGTTCTTCATATGTTTTAGCCTCCAGTCCCCTAATCATCTTTGAATAGGGTGTTAGAATGGAGCTGGGAGGTGATGAGGCTTGACTATCAAGTCAATGGAGTTTTGAACGAATAAAGAGGCAGATTATCTGTATTCCATACAGGTAATTTCTTTTTAGAAAATTCTTCTCTTTAGCTTTTTCAGAGCTCTATTCACCTCCCAGTTTATTAACATTCCTTAACTTTCTGGAAATTCTGTGGCTAAGCTGACAGTTGTTTTTTTTTCCCCCTGGGAAAGAGTTTTTACATAGGAAAATTGCTCAATTTAACACCATATGGCTGGGCCTGTCCCCTGTTTTGTCTGGGGAGTTTTCTTGGGGTTAAGAGCTTTAACTTGGTATCATAAAATCTCCAATACCACCACAATGCATAACTATTGACAATTACTACTCGTAGCAGGGTAGAGTTTACACACAGTGAAACAAAACTTAGCAAACTCTAGCAAAACAGCAACAGCCTTATATTGTCAGGCTAAGGGCTGGCTTGTGCTGAATCAATACTGCGAGCGTCTTTACCAACTTTAAAAATAAAAACTTTCAATAACTGCCTAAAGAGCAAGCTATTATTTTTGACTGTTTTGGGGAGATGTCAGGTTTAACTTGACACTGAAGAAAGGAGAGCTATAGATTTAGATTTAAAACCAAAAATATTTTTGTTAGGTATTCTGCCAAAAAAAAATATGACAAAGGGAATGTATATTTAATATTACATATTTTGAGCGCAGCGAGAATTGTGTTTGCACAACGTTGGAAAAATGAGGATAATATAATTTTAAAAATATTAGACTGTGCGGAAATGGATAGGTTAACATTAAAGATAAAGGACAAAGAAGACAGAATATTTTTTAACTTGGGATTTGTTTTACCAATGGTGAGAAAATAAAGGTAGAAATTAGAAGTTGGAAGAATACCATTATATACAAGTTAAGAATGTTGTTGTTATTGTTATTCATTTGTTGTTGTTGTTGTTATTATCATTAATTTATTATTATGTACAGTATTTGCAAATTGACTCAGACAATACACTGCTTATTAAGCACTTATATATGTTAAAGAAAAATGTATAAATAAAAACTAAAAAAAAAAGAAGGGACAGCTTCTGATTGGTGAAGTTTCTGGCATGGCAGCAACATTAATATAGGTGGTTGGTAAACTTTTTTATTTTATTTATTTTATTTATTTATTTATTTATTTTCAATTTATATACCGCCCTTCTCCCTGAGGACTCAGGGCGGTGCACAGCCAGAATTAAAAACATGAAATACAAATATTAAAAACAATTAAAATCTATAAAAAAATTTCTTCCTTCAACCCCAGTTGAAATTGTTTGGGATGCAAGTAAAGCTTATATGAGAGGGGTACTTATCTACATGAATTCTAAACATAGACTGTTCCGACAAAAGAAAAGATCTGAGTTGGAAATGGAAATAAAGAATAAAGAACAGTTACTTATTAAAAACCCAACAGATGAAAGAATACGAAGTGCTATAAAACTTTTGAAAGACCAATTCCAAATGCTTATGGCGGAACAAGTTGCAACAAGTTTACAATACGCGAAGCATAATACATTTTGCAATGCTAATAAACCGGGCAGATGGTTGGCTTACACATTGAGGAAAAAACAAAGTATACGGACTATTGATAGTATTGATATTGGAGGGAAAGAAATCTTTCAACAAAAACTAATTAAAGAAGCTTTTGTGGATTATTACACTAAACTATATGCCAAAGATGAGGTGCAGAATGGACTTATAGAAAAATATTTAAAGGATAAGAGAGTTACAAAAATTACTGATCAACAAAAGGAAAGAATGAATTATCCTATAACAGAGGAGGAGATAACAGCAGCAATTAAACAGCTAAAAACAGCCAAAGCTCCTGGCACGGATGGTTTGACTGCAGTGTACTATAAAACTTTACAAGCTGAAATGGTGGGACAACTTAGAGATTTATTTTGCAATATTCAACAAGGGGGTAAAATACCCCCATCCTGGACAACTGCTTATATATCTTTGATACCAAAAGAACAAGTTGGTCCTAAAAAACCAGAGAACTACAGACCAATATCTCTTTTGAATACAGACTATAAAATTTACGCGAAGGTATTAGCCAACAGGTTGATGCCAGTAATCCAAAAGGTGATTCATGAGGACCAAGCGGGATTTATTGAGGGTAGATACATGAAGGACAATGTAAGGCAAGTAATAGACTTATTGGAATATCTTGATAAGAATAAACAGATTTCTGCAGTGCTGGTCTTTTTGGATGCGGAGAAGGCCTTTGATAGAGTGGATTGGAATTTTCTACTAAAGACTTTAAAAAAGATGGGCTTTGGGGACCAGTTTACACAGGCAATTTCAGCAATTTATCAAGAGCAAAAAGCACAGATTATTATTAATGGAAGTTTGACGACAGAGTTTAAAATTGAAAAAGGAACAAGACAGGGATGTCCGTTGTCCCCACTTTTATTTATTTTAACATTGGAAGTCTTGCTAAATACAATACGGGACTCAAAAATTTTGAAAGGCATAATGATAAGGCAAGAGGATTATAGAGTAAAGGCATTTGCAGATGATCTGGTGGTTACCCTATCACAACCAATGGAATCAATAATCTTGATGAACGACATTATACAAGACTATGGTAGAGTTTCAGGTTTCAGAGTGAACTCAAAAAAGACTAAAATGATAGTCAAAAATATGACACAAGATCGTAAATATGAGTTTGAAAGGAGGGCAGGTTTTGAAATTGTACCTAAGGTAAAATATCTTGGAGTTCAGGTTGCAGAATCAAACATGAAATTGTTTCAAAATAACTATGAGGTGTTGTGGCGAGAGGTTCAGAAAGACATGGAGACTTGGAAAAAGCTGCAACTGTCTTTACTTGGAAGAATAGCAGCAGTTAAGATGAACATTTTGCCAAGATTTCTGTTTTTGTTTCAAATGATTCCGGTGCTTAAAAGTGATAAACAACTGAAAGTTTGGCAAACTGGACTTAATAAGTTTGTCTGGAACGAGAAAAAGCCGAGAGTGAAATTGAAAATTATGCAAGATGTTCCAGAAAGAGGAGGCCTTAAACTTCCAAACCTACAGTTATATTATGATGCAGCAGCTTTAACTTTAACAAGTGATTGGTTTGGAAGTAAAAAGGCTGGAATATTGAATGCAGAAAGTTTTGATCTTGAATTTGGATGGCATGCTTACCTATTTTATGATGACAAAGCTGATAAAGTATTTAAAAGTCATATACTTAGAGACTCTTTGATGAGAGTTTGGAAGAAGCACCGACTCAAATGGGATTATAAAATACCGCTATGGCTGGATCTTGGTCATACCTTGTGGAATACAAATATAATGTCACTCGGGGGGTTTTTATACAAAGAGGTTCTTTTTACAGATGCGGGCAGATGGCAGTTGAAGACATTGCAGACACTGTTGGACGAAGGGATTAATTTAACCTGGTTACAATATAATCAATTACAATTGAGATGGAAAGAGGACCAAAAAACTGGTATTATGTTGCATGAGGAAGAATTGGTTAGACATATAAGAGAGAAAGGTCCAATGCATATTAAAAGGCTTTACAATGTTTTGCTAGAAAGGGATTCAGAAACGGAATTAGTTAAAGATTGTATGATTAAGTGGGCACAAAATTTTGAAGAACCAGTGATGTTGGAAACATGGGAAAAAATTTGGGTTCAGAATGTTAAATTTACACAGTCGCAGAATTTGAGGGAAAATTTCTATAAAATGTTTTATAGATGGCATCTAGATCCTAAAAAGTTGTCATGTATGTACCCTAATGTTCAGCCAAAATGTTGGAGATGTGAATGTTTGGATGCTACGTATTATCATGTTTGGTGGACCTGTAGGAAAGTTAAGGCTTTTTGGATAAAAATATGGTGGGTCATGCAGAATGTTTTGAAGAAAAAAATTCAATTTTCTCCACAATTGTTTTTATTGGGCATAGTTAAGGGTTTTACACGGGATGAAACAAAATTAATATTGTATATGATAACAGCAGCAAGATTGTTGATAGGTAAATATTGGAAGAATGAAGCTTTGCCTACTATCGAGGAATGGACTTCGAAGATGGCCAGTTTTGCAGAGATGGCGAAGATTTCAGCATATTTAAAAGATTGTTCACAAGAGACTTATGAATGGGAATGGAAAAGGTGGATAGAATATGTTCAGAACAAATATCAAATTAGAAAGTATCAAATAGCTTTTATTTGAAAACAATGTATTAGAAATATTTTAATATAAAGAGACAAAGAGGGAAAATTATGTAGGGGGAGGGATGGGTTCAGGTATATATATCAGTGTTATTAGTTATGAGTACATAATAGGGAAGTCTGGGGGGGGAGGGTTAGGGAGGGTTAGGGAGGACGGGAAGTTTGGGGAGGGAGGTGGGGGGGTGAAAAAAAGGGGTGAAAATGTAATTGTAAAACTTTTGCAATAAAAAAAAAAAAAAAAAAAAAAGGACAAAGAAGACAGAATATTTTTTAACTTGGGATTTGTTTTACCAATGGTGAGAAAATAAAGGTAGAAATTAGAAGTTGGAAGAATACCATTATATACAAGTTAAGAATGTTGTTGTTATTGTTATTCATTTGTTGTTGTTGTTGTTATTATCATTAATTTATTATTATGTACAGTATTTGCAAATTGACTCAGACAATACACTGCTTATTAAGCACTTATATATGTTAAAGAAAAATGTATAAATAAAAACTAAAAAAAAAAGAAGGGACAGCTTCTGATTGGTGAAGTTTCTGGCATGGCAGCAACATTAATATAGGTGGTTGGTAAACTTTTTTATTTTATTTATTTTATTTATTTATTTATTTATTTTCAATTTATATACCGCCCTTCTCCCTGAGGACTCAGGGCGGTGCACAGCCAGAATTAAAAACATGAAATACAAATATTAAAAACAATTAAAATCTATAAAAAAATTTCTTCCTAAGCCAGCCCGGCTTGCTGGAAAAAGTGGGTTTTAAGGGCATGGCGGAAGGCACTGAGGTCTTGGATTCTCCTTATCTCTGGGGGCAGCTGATTCCAGAGGGTAGGTGCCCCCACAGAGAAGGCTCTCCCCCTGGGGGTCACCAGCCTACATTGTTTGGCTGATGGCACCCTGAGGAGGCCCTCTCTGTGGGAGCGCACGGGTCGCTGGGAGGTCGTCGGTAGCAGCAGGCGGTCTCGAAGATAGCTAGGCCCTATGCCATGGAGCGCTTTAAAGGTGATAACCTCATGGTCTGCAGAACTTAAGTTTGTATCTTACTGGAAATATTCTAAGTTACTTCAGTAGATACCAAAGGCAAAAGAAATAGAATAGCATGATGAAATATTACACCATCCTGATAGGCAGCCATAAAGAAAGGGTGTAGTACAGACAAAACAATATTTATTGCTTTAACTCCTCTATAACAGGGGTGTCAAACTCAGTTTCATTGAGGGCCGAATCAGAGTTGCCTTTCATCTCGGGGGGGGAGGGGGGCTGGGGGAGTATGGCCAGAGTGGGCATGGTCAGCTCAATGTCACTCATGTCAGCGGTGCCTGTGATGGCCCGAGCACTCTGCCAATGAAAATGGGCTCCCAAGCTCTGTTTTTGGCTGCAACGGCCGCCTGCAACCCTCTGCCATTGAAAACAGTGCTTGGGAGGGCAGCCTGCAGCCCCCGTGAGCTCCGTTTTCAGCTGCAACAGCCTCCTGCAACCCTCTGCCAGGGAAAATGGCACTTGGGAGAGCCACTTGTGGCCCTTATGAGCTCCATTTTCGCTGGCAAAGGCACTGTAGGCTGGTCCTTTGCTGTCTCCAGGATGGCCCTGGGGGCCAGATCTAAGCACCCCATGGGTCGGATCTGGTCCGTAGGCCTTGAGTTTGACACCGCTGCTCTATAATATACATTATTATTATTATTTTTTTTGCTTTAATTTATATGCCGCCCTTCTCTGGAGACTCAGGGCGGCTAACAATGCATTAAGCAATAGCCTTCATACTTTTGTATATTTATACAAAGTCAGCTTATTGCCCCCACAATCTGGGTCCTCATTTTACCTACCTTTGAAAGGATGGAAGGCTGAGTCAACCTTGAGCCTGGTGAGATTTGAACTTGCAGTAATTGCAGGCAGCAGATGTTAATAACAGTGCTTTAGTCCACTGTACTACAGGCTCTTTTGGCTAATACCCTTGTGGCACAGTGGTTAGTATGCAGTTCTGCAGAAAACTCTGCCCACAGTCTGGAGTTCAATACTGTTGGGTTCAAGGTTGACTCAGCCTTCCATCTTTCTGAGGTCAGTCAAATGAGGACCCAGATTCTTGGGGGCAATATGCTGACATTGTAAACCACTCAGACAGTGCTGTAAAGCACTATGGAGAGGTATATAGGTCTAAGTGCTATTGCTATGTATCAGTCTGGTACTCATTTGTTCACCGTTGGGTAGCTTCATGCCCTGAGCATGCAGAATATAAAAGTAAGGTTTAATCCAGGGGTGTGTACTGGTGTAGTGAGCCTTGAGTCCATATTCAGCCCAACAACAGCACAGATAAAACTTATAGGTCATCAAATTAAATAGGGAAATCAGAGAACGTGCGAAGCCTTAAGCAATAGTAACCTTCAAGATGCTAAACAGCTCTGATAGTCAGGCTACTGAAAAAGGTAATGAAGCACATTGGTTGCCTGCTCAAGTGAATGTCAGAGAGCCCATCGCACACTCAACCCCTTTTGTCATTCTTTAAATATGGAAATAAAGTTAAAGTCTTCCGTGTTGTTAGCAACAACCTCAGGAGCAGCAGAGACACCATCGAATCTGCAAGCGCAAATGATTGATCCATGACAGCTCAGAGTCACTCTCAGTCATCATGATTCCATTGACCATGATTATCCTGTCATAGATAAAAGCATCCTTAGATTTAAAACTCAATTTAAATGGATGACATTACAATGCCACTCAGCCTGGATCTGTGAAGACGACCTAGTGATAGGAATGTGGGGGAGAAATATTCCCCTGAGGATCTTGGCGAGAAGAAATGGGAAGTGTGTACCTGATCATTGTCACTTTACCTTTCCCTGCCCTCTCTCCCAAAGCATCAGCAAAGGGGGGGGGGAATGTGTTCCCCACCCCCATTAGTTTTATTTGCAAGATATTTGAAATCGGCGTGAGTAGAATAGAAATTGTTTATAGTTTACAAAGCAAAACTCTGGTTTTATAAGACTGTGCCATGCAGCCGTAGTTGGATTTGCCTTTTTGCTTTGCTGCAGAGTCTTACTTGTCAGGCAGTGCAGTTGCTTAGTCTTCATTATAGCAAATATGACTGAGTTTATCCTGTGTGAAGGACCCAGTATAAGTTCAGGATTACATAGTGATCACTGAAGAGAAGCTTTATTAACTGAAGCTAGATACTTCTAAGTAATGCAGCCTACACCCTTCTCTTCCCAGACAGAGACCAATATTGTCTCAAATAATGAATGAAGTTGTTCTTGTTGTTATCGTTATCCTCGTTACATCCTGGTCTTGAGCATGATATGGAAAAGAAAAGATGGAGCAATTCAAGGAATGTGTGTTACCAAGATACCAAATTAGGCAAGGAAAGCATGGGGAAACCAAAATTCAGGAATAATTGTGACTTAAGAAATTTTGGGTGTCACACCAGAAAAATCTGCTCTGTAAATAGGAATAGTTGGCCAAAATGTTCAAACTGAGAAATGAGCAGCAACATCGATAAGCCAAGGAAGGAAGGAAGGAAGGAAGGAAGGAAGGAAGGAAGGAAGGAAGGAAGGAAGGAAGGAAGGAAGGAAGGAAGGAAGGAAGGAAAGAAGGAAGGAAGGAAGGAAGGAAGGAAGGAAGGAAGGAGGGAAGGAAAGCTTATATATGGAGAGAAAAAGAGTAGGATTTTTAAATGCTGTTAGATGGAGATCTTCATTCCACTTGTGTTGTTTTGTAATTCTCTCTACTTTAACCTTCTGATATGTATTTGGGAAGATAAAGTAGGGAAAGAGTTTAATTGAAACCATAGTATTTTGTAAGGTTGGATGAGCTAAGAGAGAATGACTGGATCAAACTCATCCAGTGAATATCCGTGGTTGAGGCTGGATTTCAATCTCCTAATCCTGGTCTAACACTCTAACCATGATGCCACATGAATGTGTATAAAGCTAATCGGTATATAAAATGCAAACTACCATTTTTGAACCAAATGGGTTAACTTTTAACTAAGGGAAGGAGAAGAGAGGGAAGAATCGTGAGTAAGGAAGAAAGGGAAAGAGAGAGAGAGAAGGGAAGGCAGGGAAAAAGTAAGTAAGTAAGTTAAGGAAGGAAGGAAGGAAGGAAGGAAGGAAGGAAGGAAGGAAGGAAGGAAGGAGGAAGGAAGGAAGGAAGGAAGGAAGGAAGGAAGGAAGGAAGGAAGGAAGGAAGGAAGGAAGGAGGGAAAGATTTCTGATGCTCTCTGCCAGCTTCCCGCAAGGAAGCTTAAAGGTGAAACCAACAGGAAGTTGGAAGTTGTTCCAGTTACCATTCCATACTCTCGTTCCCACTCCCACCGGTGGTCATACTGTTTCTCTGTTTATGTAAGGAAATATCTGTTAACAGTGGCCCAGTGAGGGACAAGTTCAGGGGTGAAATCTACTCACCTTCCTTACCGGTTTGGAAGCGCACGCGCTGTGCGTGGAAGGTCCTGTGAATGCGCCACCTCCGTGCATGCACAGGACCTTCCACTCATGCGTGAAGCATCAAAAACGGGACAGCTGGGCAGGTGGGCAGAGCCTCCTGCCACCACTGCTACCAATTTTCCCGAACCGGATAGAACCAGCTGAATACCACCATTGCTAGTATTCTTTTGAAAACCTTGGCATGCCAAGGGATAAATTTGGGACTTTCAAGGTGGGAGCTGTGAGCTTTGATCCTTTTCTGGAAGGCAGAGAAGAGAAGGGAAGGGAAAGTCCCAACTCTCAAGAAGAAAAATTATAGCAGCAAATTGGAGTGAAACATAACACAAATATTCTTATGGTGAATGGAGAGTTGAGGAAATAATTCTGCTCCAGCCCTGAAACTTGGAACAAAGGAATATTTGGCATAGCCTCAATGATTTGGCAGTTGGGTATTTTGCCCATCCGGGCTGGCAACTGAGCTGTGTTTTGGAACCTGTTATTTCTAATTTCATGCTGAAATTGTAAGAGACTAAGCTAAAGCCTAAAGCTGCTGCACTTAGGGAGAATAATTGCACATTAAATATGAAAAGAATAGTGGATTTATGCTAATTAATGTGTAAATCAAAAGAAGGCCTTACCTACCTTTTGAGTTCACATACCAGCGTTAGCTCCTGACTTATGCCTCGATTAAAATTAATAACAAACAGGATTCAAATGAATTACTTCTCTTTCATTTTAATATGAAATGCCACATTATAAAATAATTATATACTGTTTTGTGCATGTATCGTATAAATGATAGATATATGGAGACTGAGTGGACTGAAAGTAATGTCAGCCCTAAGCTGTCTCATTAAATGCAGCAACCGAGAAACAAAAACTGCAGCTGCTAAATGAATTCTTGAAAAAGAAGCTATGTGAAAATGTACACTGAAAATGAATCGTAACGTTTGGATTGAATGGGCATATTTTAATGGATGTCAATGTAGCCTCCAAAAGAAACAGGACTGAGTCTTAACACAGACATATCTGAAAATGTTCAGTTGCAGAAATTCATTATGTCTCATTTAATGAAAAGAAGGACTGGGAGTGACATGACAGCAGTTCCAATTTTTTTTTTTTGGGGGGGGGGGCTGCCACAAAGAAGAGGGAGGTCAGTCTATTCTCCAAAGCACCTGAAGGCAGAACAAGACTGCCTTTAGGTGCTTCTGTTGCGGAAGACTGGAGGTTTTTAAGAAGGGATTGGACAGCTATTTGTCTGGAATAGTATAGGGCAGTGATGGCTAACCTTTTTGCCATCGTGTGCCAGGAGGGGGGGCAGGGGCAGGTCACGCACGCCCATAATTCTTTTGCCCTGCTCCCACGCATGCACGTGCGACTCCCCGCTTCCCCCCCACTCCTGGCACGCGATGGTCTGGTAGGCCTGTTTTTCTTTCTCACCTGGCTCCACGGCCTCTCTAGGTGGGTAAAATGAGGACCCAGGTTGTTGGAGGCAATATGCTGACTCTGTAAACTGCTTAGAGAGGGCTGTAAAGCACTGTGAAGTGATATATAAGTCTAAATACTATTGCTAGTGGCTATTGCTAATCTTATGTCAGTTTGGAGTATGGAGGTTGAGGTTTTAAAGCTTCATTCATTCATTCATTCATTCATTCATTTGGTTCGATTTATATGCTGCCCTTTTCTGGAGACTCAGGGCGGCTTACAATGCGTTAAGCAATAGCCTTCATACTTTTGTATATATCTGCTTAGTAGGGCTTTCGGGGGCCCCCTAAGCAGTGTTCTTTTTTATACAAAGTCATCTTATTGCCCCCACAAACCCGGTCCTCATTTTACCTACCTCGAAAGGATGGAAGGCTGAGTCAACCTTGAGCCTGGTGAGATTTGAACTTGCAGTAATTGCAGGCAGCTGGTGTTACTTAACAGTGCTTTAGTCTGCTGCGCCACCAAGGCTCCTTATATATTGTACTATTGTACTATATTGTATTATTGCAGCTCATTTTTTTCTTCAGACCTTTTGTCCATCATTTTCCAGTCCGTTTAATATACTGGGGAATCTCCGGATTCCGTTATTGCTGATATCTATTATGGGATTTTTTTTTAATGTAAATATGAATGCCTCCTTAATAAATGGCAGTCCTTATGCACGTTAGCTTGCTGACCTACTACAATTTTAGCAGAAAATGTCCTTGTGTACATTTTTGTTGCATGCTAAATCAAATAAATTTCACAACCTGGGCGACAGTCTGCAAAATATTCAAAGCCTGCTTTTGGAAATGAGATGATAAATTCAAAGGAGCAGGAGTCAGTTGTTACAGTATTTGCCTTAATGTCTTCTGAAGTGTTTGTCATTTTGTATCCAGCTGTTTTCTTTGGTTACCATCCAAAATGCGATTAGCCAAGCATAGGCTTATTGATTCAGTCCAGGGGATTTTATCCTCTCTGAGTGTATTCTGGATCACACTGTTTGCATATGGATTTTTTTCCAATAATGAATCCACACTAAAGTTTTTTTTTTTTTTAAATGTACTTCACTGAATTGTCATGTCTTTTTTTCTCAGCTAATCAGGGCAGTGCATAAAACTGTCAGCATTGCTTCTCATTATGAATCAGACGGCAGAAAGCAATATTCCAATGCATTGCCAGAATTTGTGGACTCATAGAGTTAGATTGAAATTATTGCCCAGGATGAAACATAGATCTTAAGCCAGCTTTATAGCATAATGTAAAGAGCTGAAGGAGGCCTGAACCCAATTCTAAACGTACCTCCTCATCAAGGAGCTTGTAATAATTGGAATATTTTGAATTGCATTGTTGGAGTTTATAAAATGACAAGTTTTAAAAATATGAACAAATTTAATTAGGGAAATTGTACTAATTGGAAGGTGAAATGATATATTATTTTGAAATAGTTAGACTGTGGTGAAGGTAGAAATGATAAAAATTGGAATACATTTAATTGCATTGCTGGAGTTTATAAAATGACAAGTTCTAAAAATATAAATAAATTTAATTAGGGAAATTGTAACAATAGGAAGGAGAAAGGATATTGTATTTTGAAATAGTTAGATTGCGATGAAAGTGGAGATGATTAAGATGTTGTTTGAAGAGGTATAAATATATATTTTTGACAAAGTATTTGAAAATTAGAGATAAGATTTAAGGATATAAAGAAAAAAACCTGTTATATAATTAATTGATTTTTACTCAGATATTGGAGTGTATGATTTGGAACAAGACTTAAAGAAATATATGGTATAAAATGTTTTTGATTTATAATATTGATATGAAATGAATGATTGTAATATTAGGAATTATGTTAAATGAGATTTTAAATTTAAGGGGTGTAATATAGAGAAGAAAGGAAAAATGGAATTTGATTAAGATTAGTGTTAGGATGAATGGGCAATATTGATTTTTTTTAAAAAAAAAAAAGGAAGGAAGAAAGAAAATAGAATAAATACTATGGCAAAAAGGGAATATATGAATTGTGTTGAAATGATTAAAAATTGTTTAAATTTGTGAACCGGCCAGTACTCTGTTCAGAAAAAACACATTGTATGTGTGTTTGTCTCTGTATTAAAAAAAAATAAAAATAAAAAAACTTTTTTTTTAAAAAAATAAAAATTTCCCCAGATGAAGGTATCTCAGTATTATTGTGTGAAAGTAAAAGGATCATTAGAACCACCATCTGCAACCTTCTTCTCACTTTGAATGGAGCCAATTAAATGTACCAGTTCGCGGATAATTTCCCCTTGACCTCTCAAATTAGAACTTGTTCCGATTGGAGTAGTATATATGAACTATTCATGTTCAAGGGCTCTTCCACTTCTCTTCCCTACACCTTTGGGAATCTAGGTGCTCTTTTCAAGTGGAAAAAATTACCTGTCAAGTTATCGTTATAGGTGTCTAATAGGATAGTTGAAGGAAATGACGAATAAGACACTTTACCAAGTCCAAAACGTATTTTCTTACTTCACACATCTGAGGACAGAGCACAGGACCTGTCAACAAAATTATGTGCTTTTGCCAGTGTGAGTCCTTGATATGTGACACTACTGGGGAGACATTGTTTACTTGTCAGAAAAAGATTGGTTTGAATGCAATGTTTTATTATAGCTGATATTGTCATTTGGAAATGCTAATTAAACCTTTGAAACAATGGATGCTTTCATTCCTCAGAAAATGAATATTTTCAGCTATTTTTTCCTGCATAATTTTCTGCAGTGTTGACCCACTTTTCCTCACAGAACAGCTTCAACTCAGGAATATCTGCTTCAGGTCCTTCCACCACATTTCTGTGGGATTAAGGTCAGGAATTTAAATTAAACAATCCAAAATATTTATTTATTTTTTTCTTGCTTTAACCATTTGGTTTCCATAATTTGGGTGGTTCAGTTGTTTCTTGCTGCATGACCCATTTTCTCTTGAGGTTCAGTTCATAGATAGCTACCCTGGTGTTTTCCTGTAGAATTTTGTGGCAGAATTCAGAATTCATAGTTCCATCAATGACGGCAAGCCATCCTGGTACAGAGGCGGCAAAGCAGACCCAAAACATGTTTTATAGATGGGATAAAGTTCTTATGTTTGCATTTTGTCAAATGCAACACTTTTCATTCAAGCCAGAATGATCTCATTTTGATCTCATCCATTCACAGAACATTCGTCCAATATACTTCTGGTTTATTTGTGTGTTTTTTTTCACAAACTGTAGAAGGGTAGCATTGTTCTTTTTGGAGAATAATGGCTTTCTCCTTGAATCTCTGCCATGCACATCATCATTCAGTGTTTTCCTGATGATGGTCTCACAAACATTAACATTCATTAATGCAATGTTCTTTAAATGTTACCCTGGGGTCTCTTACTATTGGTGTGATCTTGGTTGGTTGCCACTCCTGAGGAGGGTAACAATGGTGCTTAATTGCCTCTATTTATACACAATGACAGTGGGCTGATATTTATAAACTCTTGTCAGTGGTCTAACAAAGTCTAAACTCTTTGGAAACACTTTGTTTCATTTTCTGTGATTAGTTTATTGATTTTTGTTGTTAGTTGTGAAATCGTGTCCGACCCATCGCTACCCCATGGACAACATTCCTCCAGGACTTCCTGTCCTCTACCATCTTCTGGAGTCCATTTAAGCTCACGCCTACTGCTTCAGTGACTCCATCCAGCCACCTTGTTCTCTGTTGTCGCATTCTTCTTTTGCTCTCAATCTTTCCCAGCATTAGGCTCTTCTACAGTGAGTCCTTCCTTCTCATTATGTGGCCAAAATATTTGAGTTTCATCTCCTGGCCTTCTAAAGAGCAGTCAGGGATGATCTCCTCTAGGACTGACCGGTTTGATCACCTTGTGGTCCAAGGGACTCGCAGGAATTCAAAGGCCTCAATTCTTTGGCGCTCAGCCTTATAAAGATGCTTATTGATAGCATCCTTATTTTGATCTATATATAATCTGAATTATAATCTGTATTATAGTTAAAGACTCTTTCATCTCCTCCAGAATTCTTCTTTGCTTTCCATTTAATCAAGAATAATATTTAAAAAAAACAACTCTCATCCAAAACTGTTGTACGTTTTTCCTCTTCCTTTCTCAGTAGATAGGCAAGCAATTTTTTCCTTTATTACTTTTCTCAAAGCATTTGTTTGACAAATTTCTTTTTTTAAAAAAAAATAAATCCTATAAATAACTTCCATGAAATCTAGGTAATTATGAATCACTTTAATCTTCTGTTGTAGATCCAACAATGGATTCTTTTAATGCCTTGGTTCCAATGTCTTCATTTGATTTCACAATATATCCTTTGGTTTTTCTATGGGATTTTTGCTGTCGTACTGTGATTTAAATTAATCTGGAAGAATTTAAACTCAGTTTGGTATTTAAATTTAACAACTTCTTGCAATAATAATAGGCAATTCAGTCTGCAATCTTTTTGAGCCAAGGGTTCCCCTATGAAATCTTACAATTATTGGATTATATATAAATTGAATAAATAAATAATGATCTGCCTAAGGGATGCAAATTTTACTTCAATAGTTTCTTTAATAAAGAAGTAGACAGCCAATACATGTCTACTGTTCAGTTCATTTTCTGAACAGAAAATAAATATATATAATAGATATATTACTTCTCTAAGGATATTTATGCCTCTCATATAGAAAGAAATAATGGCATATAGCCATTAGGGGGAGAGTTTCTCAACATATCTTTGAGAAGAGTTTCTCAACATATCTTTTGCTAAACCAGATTCACCAAGATTTGGGGAAAAACACATTCAGAAAAGCTACTTCTGTGAGTTCAAGAATATACATAGTATATACATGACTATATATATAAAACAGTATTTCTTTTGTCCTCCTCCTCCTCCTTCTATCATTTGGAGCATTTGGAATTGAAGCAACTATATTGTTTTCCTTGAAATAATCCTAATACAAAAATTTCCCTTCTCCACTCTGAATTTGCTTTTCTACGAGTCTACAAAAAAATTATTTTTGTCCATCAGAGACCATCCAATTCTGACCTAATTTTTATTCTGTAGTAATTTTCATTGTTATACATTTTTCTTCCTTTTCAATGGATTAGTGCTTCCTCTAGTAGCTCCTCCTCTCATTTTTCAGATGATTTTGACAATTCCTACTGATACAGAGTAGTTTTCTTTTGAATTTTCTGTTCATTACTCAAGAGAAGAGACAGCAGAATTATTATAGATTTATATACCTAAAAGTTCCTTTTGGTGTAGGGAAGTCAAAGATATAATTTAGCTGCCACCAATGTAAACTAGTACATCAATACCTAAGTACTTTGGCATAATATATTTGCACTTCTTCTTAACATTTCTTTTTCTGGCAGCACAGTACAATTAATCATTATTTTCAAATCACATTCTTCAGCAGTTAACTAGTGTTTGTATGATTAGTGCTTTGAGACACCTAAAAAAACTGTGCTCTCAGTAATAAGCAATGATGTTCTATCTACAACATCCTTATAGACAAACTTGTCTAAAACAAATATTGAAAACAACTACAGCTATTCGTCAGAAAGCACCACGTTGTAAAACAAATTTGAGCTTAGATTTAGACCTCAGAATAACTTTATTGTCACTTTAAATGTACACTAACCGGCATACATTAATATTAAATTTTGTTGCATACAGCTCTCAAACGGTCACCACCTCCAATATACACTACATAAACATGACAAAAATATAAACAAATAAATACAAAATTATGCATATACCCACATATATTATATGACACAGAGAAGCAACACAGTCTAGTTTGGATGTATAAATGTACATGGTGAGAAAAACGAATCTTGCGAGTTTACCAGATGAATGGCATAGGGAACAAAGCTGTTACAGAATCTGATAGTCCTGTTAGGAATACTTTGAAACCTCCTCCCAGAGAGGAGCAACAGAAACGGACTATAAAGTGAGTGTGTGGGGTTTCTAACGATGTTTTGAGCTCTAAGCATATAGCTCTTATAAGCAGTATCCTGAAGCAAGCTTCCTATAATCTTCTCAGCTGTCCTTACCACTCTCTGTATGGACTTTCTATCTGAGGCACTGCTACCACCAAACCAAACAATGATGCAGTTTGTAAAAACGCTCTCAATCGTGCCTCTGTAAAAAGTGGCCAGGACAGAAGGAGAAAGATGTGCTCTCCACATCCGACACAGGAAATACAGACGCTGGTTTGCACTCTTCACTAAAGATGACGTGTGGAGAGACC
This sequence comes from Pantherophis guttatus, assembly GCF_059756535.1. NCBI lineage: Eukaryota > Metazoa > Chordata > Lepidosauria > Squamata > Colubridae > Pantherophis > Pantherophis guttatus. The sequence continues at coordinate 74,710,513 of NC_142068.1, read as the reverse complement.
AATTTAGATTGTTAGGGTTAGCTATATAATTAGGTATTGTTTATTTTTCTTAGAAATAATTCTTCAATCCTAATTCTAACTACATAACCTCCTGCTGTGCATGCCGTATGGAATAAGATATTTCTCTCTTCATTATCAGCTGGGGTCTAATCAAAAGGATATTCAAAACTATTTCCTGTAAATGAAACCATATGCTTCTGTCTTTCTGTCCATTTTATCTCAGGATAATGAAATGGAAGAATAGTTTTCAGCCAATTTCTCTAAACAATCCAGAAATTATTCAACCTTTCCTCTGGGAGAAATTCTTTGATTCCAGACACACACACACACACACACCAAGTGTGTTTCATTTGTTTATTTAGCAGGATTTCTCTAATTTGCTTTCAGGATTTCAGTTCAGTTGCTGGTGGGGAAAGATCAATGTCAGTGATTTTGTTTTATTACAGTCTAAGATCGGTTTATAAAAATGAAGTGCACAAAATGCAGTGGATAACTACATAAATACATAAATTTACATAAAATCCCGAAACAGTTTATAATGTAAAACAGACAGTAGGCTGATTCCAAAAATCATCATTATCAATGAGACACTTGTAACCTTGTTAGAGATTTCTGGATTCCCATAATTATGTCCCTTATGGATGTTTTGCTTTTAAAAGAGAGAGAGAGAGAGAGAAATGAACTTGTGATATATGGGTTTGATGATTGGAAAGAGTAGACCATGGAAAGAAGGAAATTATGTCATAATGAGAGAGAGAGAGAGAGAGAGAGAGAGAGAGGGAGGGAGGGAGGGAGGGAGGGAGGGAGAGAGAGAGAGAGGGAGAGAGAGAGATAAAAAAGTGCTTGTAACTACTGTTAAGAAGACTATAAATCTTGTTTTTTCCTTTCCTTTCCTTTCCTTTCCTTTCCTTTCCTTTCCTTTCCTTTCCTTTCCTTTCCTTTCCTTTTTTCTCACATACTTATTACTGTATTTTCCTTACTTTTCTCTTTCAAAGTTTGTATTGTTACTCTTTTAAAAAATGCCTTTGATAAAAAAAAATACATTTTTGCAGGAAAATTATTACATTAAAGAGCAATTAAAGTTAATGAGAATTGAAACTATGAATGTCTATCGCCACTGAGTACATACAGGCATTTTAAAAGCACATGTGATGCAGATTTTGCTTTCATAAATGGGTACACTCTGCAAGTTTGGCTTTCATATAGAAAGTTCACGTATCCAATTATTATCATCCTAATGTAGTCCCCAATTCACACCAGGTTAGATAGTCACTTCTAAAAAGCATATGGGATATTAACAATAACATTATGATGGGGGCCACAATTATGCTACAGAAAAAATATGAAACATGTCTTCTACACAGAGGTGGGTTTTAGCTGGAGAACCGGTAGAGGAAATTTTGAGTAGTTTGGAAAACCGGTAGTAAAAATTCAGGACTGGCCCTGCCCCATCTATTCTCTGCTTCCCAAGTCCCAGCTGATCGGGAGGAAATGGGGATTTTGCAGTAACCTTCTCCTGGATTGGAGAGGGAATGGAGATTTCACAATATCCTTCCCCTGGAGTAGGGTGGGAATGGAGATTTCACAGTATCCTTCCCCTGCTATGCCCACCAAGCCACGCCCACCAAGCCACACCATGCCCACCAAGCCACACCCACAGAACCGGTAGTAAAAAATTTTGAAACCCACTACTGCTTCTACGTCAATTCATCCTCAGTTTTATTAATTTAGTTGCAAGTAATATTATTTTTTAATTCGTTTTATTTTTCATTTACTCCCTTATGTTTCGCCCATATCCCCTTTTGTCTCTCCCTTATGATACACAAAGTTGTGCTCCTCTAATCTCCAATGGATATCTGTATTTTCTCACCACAACGTTTCTTGCAAATGTCTCCTACACAGCCAAAATCATGCTAACCTTTCTATCTATTCCAATTTCAATGCAGCTTCATAAATCATATTTATCTTACGCCCATATTTATTGAGTCAATTTATGTGTTTTGAACCATTTAAATAAATGATATAGGATGGTGTGAGAAATTAAAGCAATCAATTAAGTTTGGCCCACATTCTCAATATCTAATACAAAACCTTTCAGTAATTACTTTTCTCATCTCTGGGTAGTCTACCTTTTTGATTTTTGAAAAACAAAATGGTTTGGTGTCATTAATCATACGTAGAATGAAGGTTAGACTTGTTACTTCCTAAAGCCCAGTATAACATATAAGGCAACCACAAATATCATATGAAAGATAATTTGGATTTTGTAGCACATTCGGAGACCGAAGTTATTCTTTCCTGAAGGATACATGTGAGTGACCAACAATTGTCTGATGACTTTAGAATTATTAGCAGTAATTAGAATCCAATTAATGATTAGTAGCTGCTTAAAACTTGTCCTCCATAAAATGAGTTTGGATAAACTTTTTAGAATGCAATCCAAGTCAGTAACCAATATAGCTACCATATCCAGTGGCAGAGTATTATGGCACTTAGTAATTAACCTTTTTTGGCAATGAGCCATATCACTATACATGGGGTATTAAATGGAAGCTGTCACTTATTTTTAAGTTACAGATTCATCTATAAGAGGTACTACTGGACAAGGAAGTGTGGTCTGCATGTAGCCAGCACATAGGAATCTCAACCCATACAGTTCTGAGGATAAATTTCAAATGAGAGGGAAATAATTAAAGAATCACTAAGAAGAAAGCAGGAAAAAAAAGTTTTCTATGTTAAATTCCAAAGATTTCATGTTTTCCTCAAAGTCATCCCCACTTTTCACAGAATAAACTCTCTAATTTATGTGGAAGAAAACTATAAATGTGCATTGAATGTGTGTGTGTGTGTGTATATATATATATATATGCTATGTGTGTGGGTGTGTTTGTATGATCTGTGCTTGTAGATCTGCTTATTTGTATAGATAATATAGATATTTGTATAGATTTGTGTAGATATACCTGTATCCATGTGCTTGTGCATGCTTATATATATGTGTGTGTGTGTGTGTGTGTGTGTGTGTGTGTGTGTGTGTTTTTCTTCTAGCCAGGTTTTCCCTACGTAACCAAGGTTTTTCTGCAGCACCAGCTCAGTAGAATCACATCCACTCGATTCTGGGCTTTTTTCTTTTCTAACAGCTAGCAAGCTTTTCCTGCTAGGTGGGAGACCTATATAGATCTATTTCTAGTGCGTTTGCTTTCATCAGTAGGCCACACCCATATCTTATGTATCCTCCCTGTAAAGGTATATTATCTATTTTCTTACTTCTTCGTAGGGTTTACGTATCCTACTGATTCTACTGAGCTGGTGCTGCAGAAAAACCTTGGTTACGTAGGGAAAACCTGGCTAGAAGAAAAACACACATAAACCCTATGAAGAAGTAAGAAAATAGATACTATACCTTTACAGGGAGGATACATAAGATATGGGTATGGCCTACTGATGAAAGCAAGTTTGGTGTAGCAGCTAAGGCATCAGGCTAGAAACTAGGAGACTGTGAATTCTAGCTCTGCCTTAGGCACAAAGCCAGCTGGATGATCTTGGGCAATAGCAAATCACTTCTGAAATCTTGTCATGAAAAGTGCATGAAATTTACACTGACTCTAGGACACCGATTCTCTCTCTCTCCCTCCCTTCCTCCCTCCCTCCCTCCCTCCCTCCCTCCCTCCCTCCCTCCCTCATTATGACATAATTTCCTTCTTTCCATGGTCTACTCTTTCCAATCATCAAACCCATATATCACAAGTTCATTTCTCTCTCTCGCTCTCTTTTTTTTTTAAAGCAAAACATCCATAAGGGACATAATTATGGGAATCCAGAAATCTCTAACAAGGTTGCAAGTGTCTCATTGATAATGATGGTTTTTGGAAACAGCCTACTGTCTGTTCTTCAGCATGACTTTTTAATATTGAATAACTAAGAAAGCTGGTCTTTTCAATAATGTTAACAGCATAGGACTTAAAACACTTTTGCTTATCTCGCAATAGGCCAGTACATAGATTTCATACCAATTGTTTTCACAATTAAATTGAGCTGATCCAATCAAGAATCTTTGGAGAAAGGAGAAAATAGAATATATATTTTAGATGAAAAAAATGGAAAGCTTTCAATTACATGATGAACAGTTAAAGAACTCGCAACAGGAGTGTGCGCGCTTCTGCGCAAACGCCAATCACCCATGATGATGTCATGGCGGGTGGGCGGAGCCTCCCACCAATTTTACTCCCGGTTCTATAGAACTAGACCAAACCGGGAGCAACCCACCACTGCTGGGCTTGGAAGCTAGGAAGATTGGTCTTAGTTAGTTACTCGGCTGGGTGCCAGCAAATTTTAGGGGCCTGGCTAGACCGGAAAGTCAAGCAAGTCAATGATTTGGAAGAAATTAATGTCAAATCATGTGCATTCAACCCCCCCCCCAAACCACTCAACCAACAATCTTCATGGATGAGTCCATGAAATCACCATGAATGCATATATGTCCACCAACAATTGAGTCTGAATTTCATAGAGGCTGTAAATTACCTGTGGTTTGCATAGAGTAACATGGGAGTTAGTCAACTACCATTGTATAAGCTACGTTAAATGCTGTGTCTGTGTTTCTGTGTACTACTAATGTACCACTACATTAGTTCTTCGAAAAAATATACTACAAACTTTTAGGAGTTCAGATAACCATGGGTAACCTGTGCATTATTTCTGTGCAAATATAACACCGAGTTTGTGGTACTATAAGATAGTTTGCACCAACAAAAATTAAATCATAACCCCAGAAATGGGAATATAAAAACACTACACATTTTCTGAACTTAAGATTTTAATGAATAGTAAAGTAGTCTGGTGAAACTTGGAACATTTAAGCAGTTGGCTTTATTGGAGCACAATAGATTGTACTTTTTTTTTTTACTTTTTTTTAAAATTTGATTTATATGCCGCCTTTCTCGGGAGACTCAGGGCGGCTTACAATGCGTTAAGCAATAGCCTTCATACTTTTATATATTTTTACAAAGTCAGCTTATTGCCCCCACAAACTGGGTCCTCAATTTACCTACCTTAGAAAGGATGGAAGGCTGAGTCAACCTTGAGCCTGGCAAGATTCGAACTTACTAATTGCAGACAGCTGGAGTTAAATTACAATGTATTACAATGCATTAGTCTGCTGAGCTATCCAGGCTCCTTTATCAGAACATCTTAGTTTGCCTTAAGCTGATTATAAGCTGATAATAATTAATAATTATTAATAATTCAAAATCATAACCTCTTTGATTTTAGACCAATCTTAATGAGAATTTAGGACTGCAAAATGTTATAAATCTCATCCTAGTTATTATCTCCTTAATTACTTTGTGTCTTAGTTAAAATCTGCCAAATGCAAATTAACAATAAAACGCTTATTACTTTGTATAGCAAGTAGTGCATACCCAGCATCAACTTCTCTTACAATCTTTTTTTTTTTTTTACCAAAGCAAGGCTTCCAGAAGTTGCTCCTGTTTTATGACCTAAGCCCACAATAAAAATTTTAATTATAGATAAATGGAAGTTGGAGAAAGACCAGAGATCAAAAAAGTCAAAGGAGAAAAACATAAGTCAAATTCTTCTACAAAGAGGTCTTGGAAAGGAAAAAAAAAAATAGTGTGCTAGTGGACCATGCAGAAAAAGACTATGAATTGGATTTTAATAAAGTTTATAGTACCAATAAAGGAGAATATTTGTAACTCAGGATTTGTGACTACAGGATTTGTAGTTGAAATGAGGAGTCCTTGGTGCTCTCTGGCCTTGCTTGTTTGGTTGGGTGGTGGGTTTTTTTTGTTGTTGTTGTTTTTTTTGTTTTGTTTTTTTGCAGTTTTCTTTTTATTACCAAAACTTACGGGACTGTCTTCTGCCACCAATTGCCTCCCACCGGCCAGTTCGCTCCCACAGAGAGGGCCTCCTCAGGGTGCCGTCGGCCAGACAATGTCGGCTGGCGACCCCCAGGGGGAGAGCCTTCTCTGTGGTGGCATCTACCCTCTGGAACAATCTACCCTCAGAGATACGAGTGATCCCAGACCTCCGGACTTTTCGTCGGGCCCTTAAAACCTACCTCTTTCAGTTAGCCAGGCTGTCCTGATTTTATGATGGGTTTTTAAAATTTGAAATTGGTTTTAAATTGTAATGTTTTAAATTATGGGCCAAATTATTTAATTATTTTAAATCTATTTTAACTTTTGTATATAAAGTGTTTTACTTGGCTGTTCACCGCCCTGAATCCGAAAGGAGAAGGGCGGTATAGAAATTTGAAATAAATAAATAAATAAATAAATAAATAAATAAATAAATAAATAAATAAATAAATAAAACTGGGTAACATCATCAATGCATTGATGATGTTACCTAGTTTTGATAATAAAACATCTGCAAGAAAACAACCAAGCTCAGAGAGCACCAAGGACTCCTTGTAAAGCATATGTTTTTAACCCCAAAATAGAATAGATAGGGCTCACTGTAACATCATTGCAAAAAAGGCATTAAGAGTTGTCAATCTTATTTTACGAAGCTTTCTCTCTGGTAATGCTATACTTCAAACTAGGGCTTTTGCCAGACCTATACTTGAATACTGCTTACCTGCCTGGAATCCTCCCTGTATTTCAGACATCAATACATTAGAGAGGGTCCAGAGATATTTCACTAGAAGAGTACTCAAATCCTCTGCTCGAAATAAAATTCCCTATACGACCAGGCTTGAAATTTTAGGTCTCGATAGCCTCGAACTACGCTGTCTACGTTCCGACCTAAGCTTAGTTCATAAGATTATTTACCAAAACGTCCTACCTGTAAATGATTGAAATCGGTTAATGATAATTTCAACCGTAATAACACAAGGGCTATCAAGAGATTCAAACTCAATGTAATTGACTCTAATCTTGATTGTAGGAAGTATGACTTCTGCAATAGAGTAGTAAATGTCTGGAACACTCTACCTGATCCTGTTGTTAGTTTCTCTAATCTCCATATCTTTTACCTTAAACTGTCTACTGTGGACCTTTCACATTTCTTAAGAGGTCCCTAAGGGGGCATGCATAAGCGCACCAGTGTGCCTATCATCCCTGTCCTACTGTTCCCATTTATAGGTACCCATTTTATGTGTTTATGGCTATGTTTTGCTTATTTATTTCCTTTTATTTGTGCCAATTTTTTTTTCATGTGTCCATGTCTACTGTTAGATCGGTGCAAGACAACAGGCGAGAGTCGTAAGTGAATTCAGCACCTTTTTATTTCCAGCAATGTGTGACTGCACTCTGCCGGCTGGGCTGCCGGAGCTCGCCTTTTTAAGGAGCCCCAGGCAGACCAGCCGGCCAATGACAGCAGGTTAAATCTCCCACGGTCCGGACAGCCAATCAGCGGTGAGCATGAAACCTTATGCAGATTCTAGCCAATCCGTGGCGAGCAGGAAAACTTATGTAGATTCTAGCCAATCAGTACATAACATCTACGTCTATACTGTTACTTTTTCCTCATACTTGTTGACAAATAAATAAATAAATATTTTGTAGTATATACATTAAAAAATTAAAAATCATAATGATCAACTTAGCTGGACCAAATACAAGGGACATTAAAACCATAACTCATGAGCCACCTTGCTTGCATGAGCTGTGCTGTACAATTTCTTTGATAAAGCAATGTCTCTGAGGAGGACTGTTACCAACCAATTACTCCTACACATCTCCTAAGAGAAGCCAAAGGTCTTTAGGAGAAAAACATATTTCTGAGGTTATTAGGTAAACACCCTGCCAGAAGGCATCCTACTCTCACTATTTCTGCATGCAGATCTAGTTAATGACATATGTAAATATATGTCATTTATATGCCGCCCTGAGTCTTCGGAGAGGGGCGGCATATAAATTGAATTAATTAAATTAAATTAAATCAAACTTAAGGTGAAAAGGATACCTTTGCAGGCACATTCACACACTCTGGGAGACACAGAGGATAGAGAAGCATTTATGAATCACAACAATGCCTTCTGCTAAAACTCCACAACTGTACTCATTTGGGTAATACTTACATGCATCGTGGTGTGTGAGATGAGACTCAAAGTATGTAATGGTATATGGTGTCAACATCTTTGCCTTATTGCAATATATTATTTCTTTGAAATTTTTTTAATAGTTTTTTTTTTTTTTAATTCTCACCATCTGCTGAACATTCTGTAGGGAGGGTAGCGAATGACTTCCATGCTGAACTTATAACAGTTATTTAAAAAATTATCCTTTAAAAGTTTACTTTAAAAAGTAAGGGTTTTTTTGAATTTTTTTTTAATTTTCAAACAAAAACGAAACATAAAACCATTATCATTGCAAACAATTACAGACATTGTATCGATCGGTTAACATTCTTTTGTGCTTAATCCCATCTTCAAAGTACCAATTTGTAACAAAAGCTTATTTCTCATGAAAAAGAACTTCACATATTTTATCTTTACATCAGCTTCATGTTTCATATTTCATCTCCATGTTTTATTATCTATCCATTGATAAAACAAATCCCATATCAAATAATATTGTTTATCTTCCTGTTCTCTAATTTCAAATGTCAATTTACTCATTTCAGCACATTCCATAATTTTCTTAATAACCTCATCATCAGTAGGTAACTTCTCTCCTTTCCAATTTTTAGCAAATACAATTCTAGTCGCTGTTAAGACATTCACAATTAAATATTGCAATTCTCTATTGTCTGTTTCTGGTAAGATCCCTAATAAAAATATATCTGGTTTAAAGTCAATGTGCCTGTGATGTAAGTTGTGGTGCTGTGAGGCTACCCATAAAATAATGTGTGCCCCAAGTGAACCCTACTAAGGTTGTTTGTTGGTCTGTATTAGTGGTGGGTTCCTCCTGGTTCGGTCCGGTTCGGCTGAGCCGGTAGCGGTGACGATATGACGTCACCGAACTGGTTCTCCCCTCCCAACCCCCCACCCACCCACGTTATTCTTACCTTTTATTTGGTCCTACCCCCAATCTATTGCTGCCTCCTGAGTCCCAGCTGATGACTAGAGGGAAAAAAACTGTTTAAACTCTTGCCGTGGGGCTTCAAAGGGCTGTCCTACAGCTGATCAGTGTTAAAAGCAAACAAATGAGTTGGGTCGTAAGTGCGAGGACTGGTCGTAAGTGCGAGGACCTTCCAGAAATGACTCTGACCAGCTAGCCATGCCTGCCTCACATGACCTCCAAGCCACACCCACAAAATAAGCCACGCCCACAGAACCGGTAGTAAAAAAATTTAGAACCCACCCCTGGTCTGTATATTGTTGATTTTTGAAACTGACCATTTGGTTTCAGAAGAGATGAAAAGCACTGGTCTAGGAAATATAAATCAACATTTCCATTTAAATCACCGATATGATTTGGAAGATTGATCTGATTTACTTCCTTTTGATTCAAACTGTTCCAATTATACTGTTCGATAAGTCTGATTTAATTCAGAATTTGAAATAAAATCAAGAAAAGCCATTTCTGTATTTTGTTACAGTCTGTGATTCTTCTGTTCACTCTTCTGCTCATTGCATTAAATGTGTTTCTTGTCTTATCTGAAAGTGGAACATTTCTACAGAAACCTATATTATGTCCCTCCTGGTTCTTCAGCTCTTTGCTTCTTGCTTCCAATATAGTCTGGATTAAAGTACTTATGGTTTGAGAGCTAAAAATGGCCTCAAGGAAAGTTTGTGCTGTCTGAGAAATTATATTTGTTTCCTGGAATATCAACTTCCATTAAAAAAATAAAAAACAAACCATGGCAAATTTATCATCTCTCTCTGCTGAGTACTTGGGCTGCCAACTTCATAAAAGTGATATTTCATAAGTCTGGGGTTTTTCCCTGTATAAACACAGTATTTTCTTTTGCATTATGTGCAATCTGCCAAACTAATAATGTTGAATTTGGAAGGCTTGCAGCTCAGTAGCAGAGTGCGTGTTTTGCAGATAAAAAGATTCTACATTCAACCACTAACATCTCCAGGTAGGGTTGGAAAAAGTCCATCCTTAACCATGCCAATGAAAGTTGAACAGATAGTACGGTAGTTCTGGATGTTCTACTTATTAGAATTATTAGAATCTAATAGTTTGCCAGGGTTTCTGTATCCCATGTACAAAATACCATATTTTTTGGAGAATAAGACACACTGTTTTTCCCCAAAAGAGGGTGAAAATATGGGTGTGTCTTATACTCCGAATGTAGCCCCGCCTAGCTTCTCAAACGGAGGTTGAGGCTGAAAAAAGCGTCAGAAATGAAGCTTCAGAAAAGAAGCCCCCAAACAGAGCTTCAGAGGCTTTTTTTTCTGAAGCTCTGTTTTGGAGGCTTTCAGAGGCAGGAAAAAAAGTTTTTTTTCTGAAATGGAATTTCAGAAGTTTCAGAGGCAGAAAAAAAGCAAAAAAAAAAAAAAAAAGCAAGGCACAGAACTCACAACCAAAGAACCTGTTGCTAAAATTCACCTCTGGGGACAGCTGATTGGGGGTATTCTGGGAAGCCGATCCACCTGCCAATCAGCTTTTTTCTTATTTTCTTCACCAAAAACTAAGGTGTGTCTTATACTCCAAAAAATACGGTACATTATAATCAGCCAAACTGACATTACTGGGGAAAAATAAGACAGAAGTATATCATGGATAGGTCACAAATCCCCAAAGCTGAGGTACCACAGGAATGATCAAGTTAAAGGTCAAATATCAAACACTCCATCTTGCAAAAGCTAAAGTCAAGGTTTCAGAGTCAGGTCAAAAGTCAAGTGCACTGTCTATTATGCAAGGTGACAGCCGGCCAGGCTACAAGCAGGAGCTCAGGAACTAGAGACACAGTCTTTGATCTTGATAGTCAATAACAATGTCTCAGCATTGACAAGTGGAACGCAACTTTGAGGTTATCCATCTGGAAAAGCTCAGCATCTCATTGGGACAAGATTGGCCAGGTCCTGATGTTATTGCAATTTTTTGTTCTAAACTGACTGACAAAACAAAAAGAATTGGAAAATATCCTGACAATGAAGTAGAAAAACAGGAGAGGTACATTTTGAAGGAAAGGGAGCAAATTTTGTAGGCAATCTAACCTTTAATGTTAATTCATTTACTGATCATGAGAAAACTTTATTTTTACCTTAACTCTCATCTTGGATAAAAAAAAAAAAGAAGATCCCTATTCATGGTTTCATCCTAATAATGAAAATTGTTTGGAGAGGATTGTTTTAAAAACCTTTAGGCCTAATGCTTCTCCGTGTGAAGAATTTGCAGCACAACTTTCTGCAAACCTTGAAAAAGATGCAGCTGCTTTGATAAGTCAGGGCTGCATTCATGATGATGCATGTTCTGACCATCTCATGTCTGAAGTATTGTGGAATCCTACATAGTTTGCAGTTTAATTTACACTCCTATAGTAAAACTAGAAAACAGATGGCCAAAGCGATAAAGAATAAATAAAGGGTTATGGTATATAGCTCATTAACTACAATTTGTAATTTACTAGCAAATTTTTATGGGAAGCTTTGAAACAGAAGTCTGAATTATGGAAAAAAAATAGTGGAAATTGAGGGAAACTACTAACTGCTCCAAGTAGGAGAAAAATATAATACTCAATAAACTCAGAACCATACTTTATACTTTCCAAATGGAAGATCACATTCACTGGGGCTCTGCAAAGCACTCACAATTGTGCTTCACAAAGTGCTATGACAAAAGTGAAGCACCCCTACTCACAGCATTAGAGCAGCTGCACCAGTGGTGGGTTTCAATTTTTTTTACTACCAGTTCTGTGGGTGTGGCTTGGTGGGGTGTGGCTTGGTGGACGTGGCTTGGTGGGCATGGCAGGGGAAGGATACTGTAAAATCGCCATTCCCCCCCCCCCCACTCCAGGGGAAGGTTACTGCAAAATCCTCATTTCCTCAGCTGGGACTCGGGAGGCAGAGAATAGATGGGGGCGGGGCCAGTCAGAGGTGGTATTTACCGGTTGTCCAAACTACTCAAAATTTCCGCTACTGGTTCTCCAGAACTGGTCAGAACCTGCTGAAACCCACCTCTGAGTTGCACGTTCTGAAATCACCACACAGCTGCTTCTAAAGGATGTCTTCCTTGTTTCTTTGCTTCATTGTTAAAGTCAGCAGAAAGGAATTGTCTTGTGTATACAGTAGTCGCCAAAATTGCACAAACCTTTTGGGAAAAGTGTACTTTCTAAAATTAGCTAATAACACCAGGTTTTTGGAGTAGTACCATAAAATTATATATCAATGGAGAGATAATTTAATCAAGAATGTAATGCAATAACTTTTATGAAGGATTTGCTGTTAGAATAGTAGTTATAAAGAAGAAAAGTGAAACACTTAGAAAAAACAAGATATACAAAAATTATCACCATAGGAAAAAAAAGAGATATACAAAAATTATCCCCATGTCAGTTAATACTTAGTTGGGTAACCTTTAGCATGAATTATGGCCTTACAACGTCTTCCCATGGAGTGAACCAAGTCCTTTAGTTCTGCAGCTGTTATCATGTGAAACCAAGATTGAAGGATTGCTTCTATTAACTGGGTTTTATTGCTGGGTCACTTCTGACTAACAAGTTTCTTTAATTGGCTCCATCGATTTTCAATTGTCTTAAGGTCTGGGCTATTCCCAGGCCATTCCAGCAGTGGAATATGATTACCTTGAAACTCCCCCCCCAAAAAAAGTGGTGTTATTAGCCATCAAACCTCAAAAATACACTTTTCCCAAAAGGTTTCCACAATTTTGGCCACTATTATACATAAACAGCAATATCTCTGCTGAACCTGTCATTACATAGATAGATGTGCACATGGAACGCACAACCCGGGACACTTGTTGAAGCCACTATGGTTTGTGAAATACATGTAATCCTCGATTTGCCACCATAATTGGGACTGGAAGTTCCATTGCTAAATGATGCAGTTGTTAGTGAGCCATCCTGACATTTGCAGCTTGGATCAGGAGACTTTACTACAGGGGTGTCAAACTTGCGGTGTCACGTGGTTGTCACGTGATGTATCATGACTTTTCCACCTTTGCTAAACCGGGAGGGGTGTGGCCCGCACATGACGCATCTGGCCCGCGGGCCGTGAGTTTGACATCCCTGCTCTACTAGAATCCGAGGAACCTATATATATATTCATCTATTTATGCGGCCACTTATTGCTGCCCAGGTGGCAGGTTTAAGACAAATCTTATATCTGAGCACAGGGATGATGCTCTAAGACAGGGGTGTCAAACTCGATTTCATTGAGAGCCACATCAGAGTTGTGTTTGACCTTGGAGGGGCCAGGGGACGTGGCCAGTGTGGGTGTGACCAGCTTGACGTCACTTGTGTCAGGGCCGCCCATGGTGGCCCGAGCACTCTGCCAGCAAAAACAGGCTCCTGAGCTCCATTTTCACCTGCAATGACCCTCTGCAATCCTCTGCCAGCAAAAAAACAGAGGTTGGGAGGGCTGCCCATGGCCCTCATGAGCTCCATTTTCACTGGCAGAGGCACCGTGGGCTGGTCCTTTGCTGTTTCCAGGGCAACCCCACAGGCCAGATCTAAACATCCTGCAGTCCGGATCTGGCCCCCAGGCCTTGAGTTTGACACCTCTTCTCTAAGACAAGGCAAGAAACATTTGACAGTCATGTGGAGTGCTTTAAAAAAATATACTCATTCATACTTAAAGTCAGCTGAAGCATGGTGATGATGCATTGGTCTCTCTGGATGTACCAATTTTATCCATTTTTCCTCCTTTGGATTATATTTTGCAAAGATGTTAGGGTTTTTTTTTATTTGTTTTTTGGGGGGTTTTGTCTCCAAGTCAGTATTTAATTCTTCTGACAAGTCTTGCCATTGCCTCCTTCCTAGGACTGAGACAGAGGGACTGACCCAAGGGCACCCAATTGGCTTTGTGCCTAAGGTGTGACTAGAACTCACAGTCTTCTGGCCTTTAGCCCTAACCATTACATCAAACTGGCTCTCTTAATTTATTGAAATATTCAAAACGAATGCAGTGAGACTACTAGAAGTTCAATGCATTCCTTTCAGGGTTAGTCTATGTAAAGCAGTGAAAATTGCTAGGAGTCCTTCCATTTAAATATGAAAAGGGAGAGTGATTTTTTTTCTTTTTCTTTTTATAGGTTGATGAATGCTCCATTTCTTCAAAGCATAGATTTATTTGCTAGGTACTGTGAAAGAAACAAACAAACAAACAAAAAAAGGTTACAAATGCAATCGTTCTGGCACATTTCTTCTTTCCTTTAAATACCATTCACTTTGTTTTTCCCCCTTTTAAATAAATTCTCATTGGGAAAAAAAATTCACAAAACCTATCAACATTCATATCAAGTGGTATTAGGCAGAAATAGATAAATGCAATAGCCACACGGAACAATTGGACGCATAATAAAAATGACATGTGGACATCTGGATTGGCTCTGAGTCTATTTTAGAATTCTATTATCTCTCATTCCCTGACATCAGAACTATCTACCCGTCTGTCTGATATTCTAATGGGCTTTGGTAAAAAGTAGGTGGCATTTCAAACAGTGCTCAGGACGTATCATCCGTTATTCATAATTAATACAATAGCTACTTGCCAGTTGCTCTGAAGTAAATGTCTTCCAGTCTTACTAGAACAGAAGCTAAGGAATAAGAATTTTAAAATAACGGGGAAATTACACATTGACAAAAAATGGAGGCCTCCAAACTCTTTGCTTAAGAGGATTCCTACTTCAGTCAAGATAAGTGATACATATAACTTTTCTTATCACTGTAGTAAAAGAGTGCTTTAGTAAGCTTACAGAGCCATAAATGAAATGAAACGAGAAATGCTTAGGAACAGTGAAGTTATAAAAGCATATTTGTGCTCTGGCTGGAAGCCAGCACCAGATGCTTTGAAGAACACGGAAATGTTCCTAGACAATTACACAATGATGTAAAGGGGAGAAACTCTTCTTGCTCCGTATCCATTAGTATATTGTAGATCTACTGCCTAATTGAAATATTATGTTGTAAAATGCATATATTTTCCCAGTTCCCAGTTTGGACCGGATCGCCCGATCCAGTAGCAATGGAGATGGGTGGTTCAGAGAACTGGTAGCAAAAATCCCTGTTCCCACCCCCCCCATTGCCCAGCTGAGCCGCGCAATCATCAGAGGCTTTTTAAAAAAAAAAATTTAAAAGCATTTTTTCTACAACCTCTTTGGCCGAAAAAATGCTTTTAAAAGTAAAAAAAAAAAGCCTCCGATGATTGCGCGGCTCAGCTGGGATCATGAGAGGCTTTTAAAAGCATTTTTTCTACAACCTCTTTGGCTGATGAGGTTATAGAAAAAATGTTTTTAAAAAGAAAGAAAGCCTCTGCCGATCAGGCAAGTTAGGTGGGATCGTCAGAGGCTTTAAAAGCATTTTTTTTACAACCTCTTCAGCCGAAGAGGTTGTAGAAAAATGGTTTTAAAAGTAAAAAAAAAAAGTTGGCTACGCCACTCCGTCATATTACACCTCCCACCAAGCCATGCCCAGTAGTAACAAATTTTACATTTCACCACTGATATTTTCTCTTACAAAAGTTTCTTGGTTCTTAGGCGCTACTTCCATAACATCTCTTGCCCTTAAGCAATATTAAACATTCAATGTCATTTGTGGCAATAACAGAGCTTAGTTTTGCAATGTTATTAATTTTATTTTAAAGAACAATTCAACTTCTTAAGAAAATACTGATATAGTGTGATAAAAGACATCAGACTAAAAGTGCATAATAATAAATAGTCACAGGATTTGGAAGTACTTCCAAGACTAACCAATTTTATGGATACCAATAAAGGAGAATATTTGTAGCTCAGAATTGAAGTGAGGGGTTCCTTGGTGATCTCTGTGCTTGGTTGTTTTCTTGCAGATGTTTCATTACCCAAACTAGCTAACATCATCAGTGCTGCAAGAAAACAAGCAAGTGCAGAGTATAAGAGCCTTGGTGGCGCAGCAGACTAAAGTGATGTTAAATAGCACCAGCTGCCTGCAATTACTGCAAGTTCAAATTTCACCAGGCTCAAGGTTGACTCAGCCTTCCATCCTTTCGAGGTAGGTAAAATGAGGACCCGGATTGTGGGGGCAATAAGCTGACTTTGTATAAAAAAGAACACCGCTTTGGGGGGGGGCGAAAGCCCTACTAAGCAGGTATATACAAAAGTATGAGGGCTATTGCTTAACGCATTGTAAGCTGCCCTGAGTCTCCGGAGAAAGGGCGGCATATAAATCGAACCAATAAATAAATAATAAATAAATACCAAGGATTCCTCAACTTTATCAAATCACAGATTTTTCTTTCATTTCAACAACTTCAAAAGGGGTCTTGAAGCCCATCCACTCACGTCATTCAGACGTGGTGACTTCTTCCCTATAGTTAGAGCTTGGGCAGCTTAGTTGAGAAGTGTGTGTGTGTGTGTGTGTGTGTGTGTGTGTGTTTGTGTGAAAGGGAGGGGGGAAGGGAGTAAATGTATATTATTACCAGCCATTTTCTGCTGCTCCTTTATGTTCATTGGATCTTCATGTCTTCCAAAAGAACTTGATATATCTCAATGTTTGGCTGAAAGTGATTTATATGTGTTCCTAATTATCTCCTGGCTGTTAAGCGGGCTGTGTGTCTCCTACATTTTAGTCACCAAAACCCAGACAGAAAAAAAAAGGGATCTGTGGACACATGAGTGCATGAATGAATGACTGACCATAAGCCAATCTTGGAGGCATGTGTAAAAATACATTACAATGACTGTTCCTAATGTAATGTAAAATTAATTTTTTTTTAAATACTATTTTTTTGAACAAAATATAATTGCCTGAATTTTCTTAATTTCCTTTTTCTCGATTTCAGCCTTTATAGTTTGTCATCCCATACTTTTGTTCAGGAGGCAGAGAAAATTCCAATCCATTTCTTGAGAAAGACATCATTTTTCTCTTAAGTGCAATCTTTGGACATAGCAGCAAGTGGACATTTGTTTGGTAAGAAAACCAAATGACTTCAAATAATGAAATGAGAAGGTTCTGCATAATATATTTACAACACAGGGATAGTTGCATTCAAAGGTTTATATTATCATCAGGCTGGGAGGGACCTTGGAGGTCTTCTAATCCAACCCCCTGCTGAAAGCAAGAGACTTTGTTCATCACAGACAAATGGCTGTCTAATCTTTTCTTGAAAACCTTGAAAAGTGTAGATACTCCTGGTCAAATGTTTTCATGGCTCCCTAACTGTTCTGCCCCAGCTACGGACCCCAAAGAACGCAACACACACACAGTCTGTACAAAATTTAATTTACTAAAATAACTCAATCTTTTTCAAACAAAGGCTGTTAATAAACTTTCTTTTTTTTTCTTTTTTCAAAACAAACTTTATTCATATTTTAAAAAAAGACATTTAAAACAAATATAAGAAAAACTAACAAGTTTCTCTTAATCAAAAACACAAATTACATATACATATACTGTACATATATAGTGCTCAACTTCATCTATTGACTACTTTCTAATATTATATATACATATATACATACGCACAGTGACTTATTTCCTTCTATATCTCTCTGACAGTGCAGTTGTGTTAATAAACTTTCTTAACAGCCTACAAGAAACCAAAGATAAAGTAATCACAATCTTACTATGGTTGGCAGAAAGCCCAGAAGCAATTTGCAGAGAATCCAGACGCGAAGGAGAGTGAACTAAAGTTGTTCCCTACAAATTGCTTCAGTTGGCGTTCCTCCTTAAATAGGCTAAGGGAGTGGCCAATTAGCCCCAAGCCTTATTCTCGAGGAGACCTCCTCCTGAGGAGCCATTCCGGCCTTTTGGCAGGTTTGAGCGCCCGTGCATCGAGAATAGGCTCCTCCTCTTCGTCCTCTTCACTTAAGGGAGCTTCTGGAGGTTCTGAAGGCCCTGGCTGAATCCCTGCCTCTGGCATCACATCTTCTCCAGCCTCCTCATTGTCTGACTTGAGTGCCAACTGCACAGGCTGCTGGCACAGCACCACACCAGCCTCCTTGTTGTCAGAATCAGCTACAATCTGCACAGGCCACTGACGGGCCACAACACTAACTGAACAGAAGCTTGCATAAACTCTACAGACACAAACACATCTTTATCCATGCATAGTTACTGTTTGTCTGTAGTTATTTGCAGATTCAGAATAAGAAAATCAAATAAGTAAATATGACAAGTGTCTAGTATCTAGTGGCTGAGTGGCTGAAGGAAAATGGCAATTTCCCCTTATACATATGATGATGAGCTGGAAAAGAAAAATAAAATCTTAAAATTGTTCTCAGGGGAAAAAAAAGCTGCAATATTTTAGATGCAGACATTTCGTTATAATTGCCAAGTGGCAGTCACCATTTGAATACTTTTTGATAGAATACTTGTAGAATTTATCAATAAAGATGTTGTAGTAACTTCTTTTATTTAATCAGTAATAAAAACTAGTTTTGGATGTAAGAATACAATTCTGAAATTCTTGCATTGGAACTTTTTTTTGTTGATTTCAATATGATTAACGATACAAGGTGAAGCGTTGTATTTGCATGACTCCTGATTAAGTAACAGTGCTCTTATTTTTTTTTACCCTTTATTGTCTGATTGATAATCTTTCTCTGTCTGAATTGCTAGCCACCTACATTTCACATCTGTAGAAGAAGAGCAGGCTCAGCTAGTGGGAGGGGGGATTAAACATGTCATCTGTTTGGAGTCATTGTGAAACCACACAGGAGACTCAAATCCAGCCCACCCATCCCCTTGAATTCCATGGGCCCTTCTCTAGCGCGTGTTTAGCTTTGACCATTGGTTGACCAGTTTCTTATGAATAGGTAGCAATAAGAAGCTCTTACTGCTATGAACTCATGGAGTGCTTCTGGTTATTTGCACCTGAAAATTTTTTATGGATCTGAAATAAAGAAGTTAGAAAAACCGAAAGTTTTATTCTGTGCTTGGGGAACAGCAAACTGTTATTCTGGCACCAGAACAACCAACTGCTTGAGTTGAAACTAGCTCAGCTTCAATAAAATAAGTACACTAAACTTCACGCTATTGCAAAAACTTTTTCCTAGAATGTACAAATTTGATTGTAACTGAATTTATGTAGAGAACAAAACAAAACAAAACAAAAGCAGAACAAAACACCAAGATGTGAGCTTTCAAGTCAGCGATTAAAAGAACGGTGGAGCTGAAAAAAATTAATGATCAAGTCACATGAAATAAGAATCCGTCCGCATAAATAACAGATGTAACAAGTGCTCTGAAAGTAGATTTTAAAAAGTCATCTTCAGAATGAAGTGATCCACTTATAGGGATTCCAGAAATAATTTAAATAACTATTTACCACTAATATACCACTAATCAAGAACAGCCTATAGCAGCTTTCATGTTTTTTTTTTCTCTTTTTCTTTAGCAATAGCACTTAGACTTATATATTGCTTCACAGTGCTTTACAGCTCTCTTTAAGTGGTTTACAGAGTCAGCATATTCCATAGACCCAACAATCTGGGTCCTCATTTTACCAACTTCAGAAGGATGGAAGGCTGAGTCAACCTTGAGCCTGATAAGATTCGAAATATTCTTAAGATTTATATTGACTGTTTCCAAATGTGATTTGATTGCTTATTTGTTCCCTATTACTATAATTAAGTGTTGTAAGTGTTGTACTTTATGATTCTTGACGAATGCATCTTTTCTTTTATGTACATCCAGAGCGTATGCACCAAGACAAATTCCTTGTGTGTCCAATCACACTTGGCCAATAAAGAATTCTATTCTATTCTATTTTAAGTGCCAAACTGCTGGCAGCTGGGGATCAGCAGAAGTAGCTTGCAGTACTGCATTCTAACCACTGCATCACTGCTGCTCTTTAAGCACAATGTGTGATTTTACATATGAGTGGATGTGTAGGTGTGAGTAAATGAGTCAGTGTGTATAAGTGTGGAGTTTTTAAAAATTCATGTGAACCATTTTTTTTTCTTTCTTTACATAAGTCATGGCAACATTGGTATGAATTTCTTTAAATGGTTTCTGACTTTTTTTTAACCTTTAGCCCAATATAACATCTTTATTCATTTCATGTAAAATAAAATGCCTTAAATGTCCCTTGAGCAGAGAGATACTTACCACATTGGGCAGCTTAAAACCTGAAGTTGTTATTTATAAGAAAGTGACACTGTTCCTCAAAAGATGGATTTCTTGTGTAGCAAATAGATTAGCCAGGTATGCATAAATGGAAATTCAAAATCTGCTAGAGATGTAGAAATTTTGATTAACAATAACACAATTTTGGTAGAAGAAGAAATAGGTGATCCAGAAGAATAGTGATTAATGTTGCAAATTAACTATTTTACTAAGTAAATTAACTATTTTACTAATACTGGATTTACTAATTAATAAGATCCCACTAAGGATTTTTCAGACTAATTTACATAAATGCTTTTCAGACCTTTTTACTTAGAGTCAGGAGAGTTATGGTTGGATGTTTTAATCACATTTTAGGTCATTGAGTAGATCTGAACACTTTCACATATTATCTTAGGTGTAAAAAATATGATGTTCGTCCATTGTATTCAAAGAGGACCTTGACATCTAACAGGTTGTGAGCTGTCCACGATGTGTCCGCAGGTGCAAAAAATATGGCAAGCTTGTATGTCATAGTTTGACCTCCCTCACATTGCTTGGATGTCATTGAATGTAAAACCAATATGTTCAGGTGGAGGCTCTTAGTGGATAACAACAGGCTGCATGAGAGACACAAAGATCAACCTATCTGCTGATATTCTGGCTACTGCCAGAAACATGTACTGTTAATGACCTATTTTTGACCAATGTCAAAGCCAAGAAGGTGGCTTCATTCTGGTAGTTTAAAGTTTGATCTAGAAATGGAAGGAGGAGAAGAAGAAGAAGGAGGAGAAGGAGAAGGAGAAGGATGGGAAATAGGAGGAGGAGAAGGAGAAGAAGGATGGGAAATAGGAGGAGGAGGAGAAGAAGAAGGAGAAGGATGGGAAATAGGAGGAGAAGGAGGAGGAGGAGGAGGAGGAGGAGGAGAAGGAGAAGGAGAAGGAGAAGGAGAAGGAGAAGGAGAAGAAGAAATATCTGTTAAATTGTAGAATACTTTAATATGACAAATTAGATGCCACTTAGGATTACTTTCATCATCTGATAGATTTTGTGCAGAATCTGGCAAGATTATATGTGGTAGCAGCACTGATATCTGAATGTAGCAGGGCGGTGTAGAATTATACTGTGCACCCTGGGTGTTTACACATTCATAGTTCTATGAATGTCTCTACAACGCAAGTCCTAGAGAATGTTTTATTTTTAAAAGGAGATATAATGGAATAGATATGTATTATCTGTTGTTATCTATGAATTGCACCTGTTTTGCAGTATTTCTTTTAAATTAGGGTGCTACAGAGGAATCCTGCAGATTGCACCTATCAAAGTCAAATTCACTGGCTAGCTTGAGTAACTCATCTAATTTCTTTTTAATTATCTGGCATTTTTAAATGCTTCTAATGGAATTAGCCTGGAGTTCAGATAACACTCCAGCAAAATTATTGGCACAACTTCTTTTTCTGCAATGTCTTCAAAATTGCCACTAATGGCACAATTTCTCAAACATTATCATTAAAAAAAAAGCAGCTAATCAATCCCAGGGTCCAGCTGCAATATTCCACTGTCCAGAGTCTTGCTGGATGAGGATCCTTCCAGTGGACAAGTAGTTTTCAACAGTCACCAGCCAGTAATAGGAAAATAGCATCAATGGTTCCAGATTTGAAACAGTTACAGTACAGTTCTTAAGTAAGTAAAGGTTGGCAACACCAGCTACAGAAGAAGCTGGGTGAGGGTGTCAAACTCAAGGCCTTTGGGTCAGATTTGGCCCATGGGGTGCTTAGATCTGACCCATGCGGTCACCCGAAACAGCTAAGGATTGGTTCATGGTGCCTCTGCCAGTGAAAACAGAGCTCAGGAGGGCTGCTCCATTTTTGCTGGCAGAGGGTTGCAAGAGGCTGTCGCAGCCCAAAACAGAGCTCACAAGGGATGATCGTGGCCCTCCTGAGCTCCATTTTTGCTGGAAGAGGGTTGGAAGAGACTGTCACAGCCCAAAACAGAGCTCACAAGGGATGACCGTGGCCCTCCTGAGCTCCATTTTTGCTGGAAGAGGGTTGCAAGAGGCCGTCACAGGTGAAAATGGAGCTCGCAAGCCCATTTTTTTCTTGTAGAGCACTCGGGCCACCATAGGCACCCCTGACATGAGTGACATTGAGATGGCCATGCCCACCCTGGCCATGCCCACCCTGGCCCCCCAAGGTCAACCACAATCCTGATGTGGCCCTCATTGAAATAGAGTTTGACACCCCTGAGCTAGAGCAACAATTTCATTCAAACTTTCTAGAGCTGGGTATTCTACATTCTTCACCATGTTTGTTGACAAGCCCATGGCTGAATTATAGTTACTCCAAACTTCTCCAGGGAAGGAGAAATCTCAATTTCTCAAGGACAGGATTCATCCTTAGTAGTGGGACAGAGATGGTATTCAGCTGGTTCTGACCGATTCGGGCAAACCGGTAGCGGCAACTGCGGATGAGCCCACCACCCATCCCGCCCATCCGCCCGGATATAATGCTGTCCTATTTAGCCACTTTTTTGAGGTTGGGTGCATGTGTGGAAGGTGCATACATGAGCAAAGTGCATTCCCGGAAGGCTGGGCACATGTGTGGAAGGTGCATGTGTGAAGCGAAGCGAGCATTCACGCATGCGTCAAACTGGTGGCAAGAATATGTGAAACCCACTACTGCAGTGGGAGCATTGCTACTGAAAATGGGAGTTCTTTAGACTTTAATAGAAACATGGGTAATAATAGATAACCCCCAAACCCCTGGACAGAGAGTTTTCTGGTGATGGGACATTCTAACATCATCCCTCTTGGCTAGCGGGTAAGTCAATAAGAACATCACATATCATTCACAAGAAGATTTCCAGAATTCTTTTCTAAAGTGAATTCTTTCATCAAATTAAATGAGAACTGATAGCAAGAATGCAGAATATTTTTTTTTCTGTCCAACGTTCTTTCGTTCTCTCTTTTTTACGATAAAAGTAGCTTATGAAAGAATTTGCAGTACAAATGCAACCACCAAGATACACCAATTATTAAATCAAAATCAAATGTAAAAGAACTTTAAGAATTGTCCCCCCTAGGAGAATGACAATATCTGTGTAGGAAACCAATTCTCCTAGATAACCATGGCAAGCCAACCATTATGAGTTGTAACAGAACTTGATTAATTCCCTGGTGTAGTAGCCTTAAGTTGTGGCTGATATAAAGCCTTCACTGAATAATACTTTCAAACAAACAAGGCTTGGGTTTCTATAAGTCTCTGCTCTTTTCCAATAGCTCTTTGCTATTGTTGGTTATTTTTCAATTCTTTCTGAAGTAGAATACAGTGCTATCTCTAAACAGCATGGTCTAAATATAATTAGGCTAGGATCTAAAAGAGAAAACGATCATTGCTCATCGTAATACTTTCCATTAAAATTTATTTCGCTTACATGCAGGCAATTATGCATGTTTTAGTAAACAATGTGCTGGTTAAATCAGTTTCTGTCAAGTCCCACATCTGCACAGCCAGAAAGGGAGAATTCAATGGATGTCAAAAAGTACCTTGACCAATGGACAGGAATAAAAATATAATCTTAAAAACGGCAAGCATAAATTCCCAGACAGAGATATAGTAGAATAATCTAATTAAAAGAGAGTCTCTTTAAAGCATTTCTTCTATGGCCTCATCTAGAGTAAGCATTAATAACTCTATATAATATCCAGTGGTGGGATTCAATCGGTTTGCACTACTTTGGCCAAACTGGTTGTTAAATTGCTGGCTGGCCCTGCCCCTCCCTGCCCTGCCCTGCCCCTTCCAAAAGTCCCCAAATGCCCTGTTTTTTGCTCCCAGGGGGCTGCAGGGAGGCCTACTAGGCCCAAAACGGGGTGCGGGGGGGGCAGCCCTCACACTGTGGCCTGTTTTTGCTCCCAGGGGGGTGCAGGAGGCCAAGTGCTGCCTTTCATTACCCCCAGGCCACACCCACCTGGCCGGTCATTAGGGCAGAGATTGTTAAATTATTTGAATCTCACCACTGATCGTCTTTCTTTCTCTCTCTCTCTCTCTCCTATCATCTATTTATCCATCTATCATCTATCATTTTATCTATTGTTCTATCTATCATTCTATCTATACACCAGCAGTGAAATCCAGCCAGATCCATCCGGTTCATGCGAGCCGGTAAGGCCGGCGGTGGGAGGCTCTGCCCACCCGCCGGGACATCATTACATCCTGTTTTTGACCCTCTGCGCACACACAGAAGGTTCTCCGCATGTGCAGAAGAGGTGTGTGAGAGTGTAGCAAGCATGCATGTGCTCTCATTTTTCCAAACGGTAGCGAAGGTACAAGCATTTCACCACTGATATACATATACATATACATATACATATACATATACATATACATATACATATACATATACATATACATATACATATACATATACATATACATATACATATACACATATATACATATATACATAATACATAGAATATTACTGTTCTAGCCAGGGTTTTTCTTACATAAATCAAGATGTTTGTATTGCCATAGTTGGATGACATCTCAAATCACCACTTTTCAGGCTTTATCAGACATTTTGTGTTGTCTGCTGTGAGACTTAAGGGAGACTAAGATAGATCTATTTCGGCCTTATAAGGCCTCTTCAGTTAGCCACACCCTTATTTTATGACTCCTCCCTGTAAAGGTCAAATATTTATTTTGTTCTTTTATTCGTAGGTTTATATGTGCATTACTGTTCTAGCATATATATATGTCTTCTTAAGTTTTCGCGGGTGTGCATATGCAAAAAATTAAAATCTCGGGTGTTTTCCCACGTCATTGTAAATAAGTTGGTTAAAATATTTAAAATCCTGGTTAAAATCCCAGCTTAAAATCTTCTAAAAATCCTTACAGAGCACTCTGCAAGGTCCTTTAAAACCTCAGCTAAAATCCTACCAGTGACTTTAAAAGTTTTTCTTATAGCAACATTTCGACAGGCTCACAACCCTGTCATCTTCAGGCTCTGTTTCATTTAGAAGCTATGGGTTCTCTGTATCCGACATCGCAACAGAGAACCCATAGCTTCTAAATGAAACAGAGCCTGAAGATGACAGGGTTGTGAGCCTGTCGAAACGTTGCTATAAGAAAAACTTTTAAAGTCACTGGTAGGATTTTAGCTGAGGTTTTAAAGGACCTTGCAGAGTGCTCTGTAAGGATTTTTAGAAGATTTTAAGCTGGGATTTTAACCAGAATTTTAAACATTTTAACCAACTTATTTACAATGACGCGGGAAAACACCCGAGATTTTAATTTTTTGCATATATATATATATATATATATATATATATATATATATATATATATATATATAGGTACATACACACACGCACACACACACACACACACACACACATCAAACAAAAAGGGAAAAATCATTAAAAAAACTAAATCCAATCAATTTCAAAACCAAAACAGAAATAGTTAAATCCCAAGATACAGAGACCAAAAACAATTTAAATAAGCTTTAAATAAATGTAGTTTTAAGTTGTGCAGAAAGTTGGATCTGGAGGTATTTTTTAGCAAAATGGGAGCCATTACAAAAAAAAATCATCAATCTCCTTAGAAGTGGAGGGAACTTTCAGTAAATCCTCCTATAAATGAACAGACTGGATGGCCAAAGTCACCGTCTGGTAATGGATGCCTTGATGAATTCTGGTGGAAACTTCAATGCTGAGTTGTACATGGAAAAAGGTTCCTCTACATAAAAAAATGTAATTGTAGAGACCGATTGCATCTGTGTTTTGTCTCTGTTTTCAATGTTCATCAACATTTTAATATATTTTATATACAGTGGTACAACAGTACTTTTTACCGATTCCAGGAGGTGTGATGAGTACCAAAAACAATGAGTACCAAAGAAATTTTTCACATAAGGAATAATGTAGTGAGAGACAGCTGATACCAAAAAGTTCAAGCTTGTGCATTGAGTATCAAACAAATGATGAGTACCGGGACAAAACGTTCATGTCAAAATATGTTGAGTTCTAAATTCAAAGAGTTTCAAAGCAATTGAGTAGCAGGGTACCAGTGTATAGGTGTGCTTCTTTAGACACAGGGATGCATATACATATGGAATTAAAGATAGGAAATTAAAAAAGAGAGAACATTATCTGGGTGGGATTTCACATTGCAACAGATTGTCATTTATAATAGCAAGATAAAAAATGAGTTAGAAGAAGGAAAAAGAAGGGCTAGAACACTTTTTAGCAGAAGTTGCATGTCATCCCAAATTACATTTACAATTGTAGAACAGACTGGATTTACCCTGATGATACTTTTAAAAACTCTTTATGCCAGTGGTGGAATTCAATTTTTTTTACTACTGCTTCTGTGGGCATGACTTGGTGGGCATGGTGTGGCTTGGTGGGTGTGGCTTGGTGGGTGTGGCAAGGGAAGGATGCTGCAAAATCTCCATTTCCACCCCACTCCAGGGAAGGATGCTGCAAAATCTCCATTCCCACCCCGCTCCAGGGGAAGGATACTACTCTAGGGAAGGATA
Source organism: Pantherophis guttatus (assembly GCF_059756535.1). Taxonomy (NCBI): domain Eukaryota; kingdom Metazoa; phylum Chordata; class Lepidosauria; order Squamata; family Colubridae; genus Pantherophis; species Pantherophis guttatus. The sequence continues at coordinate 74,683,849 of NC_142068.1, read as the reverse complement.
CTACTCCAGGGAAAGGATACTGCAAAATCCCCATACCCTTCCCTGGGGGAAGGATATTGCAAAATCTCCATTCCCACCCAACTCTGGGGCCAGCCAGAGGTGGTATTTGCTGGTTCTCCAAACTATTCAAAATTTCCGCTATCGGTTCTCCAGAACCTGCTGAATTTCACCCCTGCTTTATGCCCACAATTGAATGGTTTTACTGTTAAAAACTGACTTGTTTTATACTGGGCCCACCAAAGGGATCCATGGTGAAAAATTGTCTGATGAGATTTTTGCACCTTATTATCTCAGCGTATCTGAAAATGAAAAAGTAAGTTGGCGTTGATTTTCACAGCTCACAAAATCTGCACCTGGTAAAAATCCATCTTCTCCTCCTGCTCTCCAGTTTATCCTAGGAAATAAAACTTCTACTAAAGTTCCAGAGGCTTTTAAGGGAACTGAAGGGACTGGAGAAAAATGTTCCTTGGAAAATTTCCCCACATTCATCCTTGGTTAATCCTCCTCCTCCTATTGCTGCTTTGACTTCAATAGCACAAGAATTGAGAAAATGTAGAAATACTAAAATAACTCGTGCTATTAGGCTAGCTTGAATGAAAAAAAAAAAATTCCTCTATTGAATCATTTCAAATATTAAAGTATACTCTGCATAGGATCCTTTACCTATATGGGGTCTGAGTGAAATGCCTCTATTGTCCCTCCCCCCATTTAAAAAAAACCCGAGGGGAGCCAGATACCCATTGTACTAACCTCCTAATTGCTAATGTGTTCGTGCATTCTATTTTTTTTTTTTACAATAGACTTTTCCCCTCGCCAATATGCCTTTGAATTGAAGACCTTGTCATGCAGACTACCTACCTGGAATTCATCAAGGGATTCAGAAATGAGTCAAAGCAGATTTGCAGTCAAAAAGAGGAGACTCAGCATGGCAGTGAAATTGACAGATTCTCTCCTTCTCTGAGAGTGTTAATGGAATGGAGTATTGTGCAAAAGAATAGGGATGATGGCAGGTTGCAGATAGACATTCCACGCTGCTTCATTTAATCACAAGCCCCTTTAACATTAAATGGCAACTCGCGTAAGTCAATTCATCTTTGCTTTGTTGTTTTCTGTCTCTCCGTCTCTCTTTTTCTAGATTGGTAGCCTCCAAATGTTTGGGCACCAGGGACCGCTTCCGTGAAGAGCGGTTTTCCTGCAGACTGGAGGTGACATGGTTTCATCTTGCCTGCATCTTGCAGATGGGGTTTCGCTTGTTTGTGCTGCTTGATAGCTGGCATTTTGCAGACTGGTGCCAGTCCACAGCTCTGGGGTTGGGGTTGGGGACTCCTATTGTAGATGACAGGAAAACAGGACTCTTTCCAGTCTTTTTTCTAATTGCTTTCAAAAAGGATACCGTATTTCTCGGAGTATAAGATGCAGCCTTTTCCCCCCTAAAAGAGGGTGAAAATTTGGGTGCATCTTATACACCGAATGTCGCCCCGCCCATCCACTGCCCCCCACCCTTTGGCCTCTGCCTCCCAGCAATTTACCTCCTTGCAGCAAGCAGCAAGAAGAAACAGCCCATTTCAGCTTCAGCACAGCCTTATTAGCACAAGTTGATTGTCCATTGGATCGGCCTCCCGACTCTCAGCTGTTTCAGGTTGCAGGGATTGCCATTGCCTATTGCTGCACGGGCCTCTGCTGCTTGCTGCAAGGAGGTAAATTGCTGGGAACAGATTTTTTTTTTCTTGTGCTAATCAAGCTATGCTGAAAACGAAAATGAAAGTAAAGCAGGCTGTTTGCTGTTTGCTGCAACAAGGCAACATTGCTGGGAGGCAGAGGCAGATTTCTTTTTCTTGTTTTCCTCACCAAAAAAGGTAGGTGTGTCTTATAGTCCGGAGCGTCTTATACTCAGAAAAATATGGTAACTATTATTAGAATTACATCAGGTATTCTATTTAGGAACCAATATCAAAAATAAGTTATATCTTAGTAATTTTCTTTAATGTTCTACTGTATAACCTAATGAAAATTATGCAGTGTTACAAAACCTTTTCTCATGCTGAAAGATACTATTGTAAGGAAGCTTGTTGAAGTCTGTGATTTACAAACTGTATTATCTTACAGCCGATTTGCTTTTGAAGGATACTTCTATTCACATGGCTGTATGTTTTTCACTTGTCAGATCTGGTTGGATGCAATCTATTTTCACAGATTCGCTTACAGCTGTTTTGTGCAGACTTATATTTATCAAAAGCTTTTTATTAGGTTTTCAACAAGGCAATGTTTGCCCATGGAAAGATCTGCTGTCATTTTTAAGGTGTGAGATAATAACTAACACTCCATTAATCCAAAAATCCAAAATAGCGTATGTGCTGTATGCCATTTCTCAAACGGAGACTTCTTTTCCTTGCAACATTGTACATTGCATTGTGATCACGAAAGTGCAATCTTTGCCAGTTGTTTGAGATCTTTTCTCTCTTATTTGTGCATAAATAAATGTTAACATTTTTTTTGCAATCAGATGGTTTTCTTCAGCTTTATCCTTCACAATTTTATAGTACACATTTATTTCTCAGGACATTTCTATTTTCCCTAGCCCAGGAATGGGAAAAGCTCTTATTAGCTCCGATTAGAAGCAAATCAGACATAAAAGCATTTTATGCCTGCAAGGCTTTAAAAAAAAACTTTCCAGTGATGTTAATGAAGACTTTTAAAGCCTCATTGGGATGCAAAAGAAGTGCAACTAGATAGAGAACAGGTAACATGCCTGTACTTAAAGCCTTGTGTTTAGGATTAAATTTAATGATGCAATTATACACAATTATATAATTATCTATATACATATACGTGGCCTCAAACACATTATCACCCCCCAAGTAGATTCCCTTCAAGCCAAGGGAGCTCACTTCCCACGCTGTGAAATATTGCAGATGATTTAAAAATGGTCAGATTGCAGTCTACATTCTCAGTTGATTGGTATAGTTAGGATAGCAGATTCTGACTAATGACTTTCACAACTTTATAAGGAAGTCTAGTTGAACTGGTCTCTGTCATCTTCAGATGATAAATGTGATGCACTGTCATGGAAAACAGGATAATGCAAACAGAAATGTGTTTTCTGCTATTTCCCTGGGCAAATTCATAGAGATATTAGGGATATGCATTATTTGGGAGAGGGAGGGGGTTGCGATTTTGTCGTGCTCCTAGTTTTCTTAGCCAGTGAGACTTTGTGTTGTAGTTTTGGTATTATTTGGGAAGAAAAATGACTGACAATTCATGGCATTGTTCTCTTTCTCCTTTATTTAAAGAGCCATGGAGTCATATTAAGCAAGAAGTGCAAAATGATATAAGACAATCCAAATGCACAAGGTTTCGGAATATTTGGAGATCATTAATTATGTATAATGATGTACAAGCCACGGTGGTGCAGTGGTTAGAGTGCAGTACTGCAGGCTACTTCTCCTGACTGCCAGCTGTCTGCAATTTGGCAGTTCAAACCTCACCAGGCTCAAGGTTGACTCAGCCTTCCATCCTTCCAAGGTCAATAAAATGAGGACCCAGACTGTTGGGGGCAATATGCTGACTGTGTAAACTGCTTAGAGACTGCTGTAAAAGCACTGTGAAAAGGTATATAACTCTAAGCGCTATTGCTATTTGCATTCACAAATAATGCACAGATGTAGGCTATAAACAAGGGTAGCGAACCTATAAAGAGCCTTGGTGGTGCAGCGGACTAAAGTGCTATTAAGTGTTAGCACTTAGCTGCCAGCTGCCTGCAATTAGTGCAAGTTCGAATCTCACCAGGCTCAAGGTTGACTCAGCCTTCCATCCTTTCGAGGTAGGTAAATTGAGGACCCGGATTGTGGGGGCAATAAGATGACTTTGTATAGAACAACATTGCTTAGGGGGTGCCCGAAAGCCCTAATAAGCAGGTATATACAAAAAAAAAAAGTATGCAGGCTATTGCTATAATGTATTGTAAGCCGCCCTGAGTCTACAGAGAAGGGTGGCATATAAATTGGATAAATAAATAAATAAATAAATAAATAAATAAATAAATAAATAAATAAATAAATAAATAAACAAACAAACTCACCTAAGATTTTTCAAAGAGAATCACCATTGTTCCCTGGTATGCTTTTAGCTTGCAGTTTTTCTCTCTCTGCTTCTTTCAGCCCAGCCTGGTTTACAGGTGCTCAGGAAACAATATAATGAGCTTAGTTTTGGCTTATTGCAATATGTGTGAACTCAGTTGGTGTGCTTGTCATAAAAATGACTTCTTGGATTAAATGTTATCTACTGGGTATGGTAGTAATTCAGAATCAGGGAAATCTTTTCAAATAAATTCACCGCATCTGTGGTTTTGCAATTTAAACTGTATCTGTTGATTCCTCTTACTTCATTCTGCAATGTACTTCTTGTGGGAAAAAAAAAATCATTCTTGCGATAAAAAAGACACTTCATACTAGAAGCGTTTCATATGTTCTGGGGAATACATACTATAAATCATCAAAAAATCATGCTTCTGAGTAGCTGTGGAAACTCAGTAAAGCATATCTATTTATCTCAATGAAATTTCTGTGCAAAGATTGCTATAGGGAGTCTTCGACTTAGAACAATTCATTTAGTGGCCATTCAAAATTACAACAGCACTGAAAAAGGGATGTATGAATATTTTTCATACTTATGACCGTTGCAGGATCCCCATGGTTACGGGATCAAAATTCAGATACTTGGCAACTGGTTCATATTTATGACGGTTGCAGTGTCCTGGGGTCATGTGATCAGCTTTTGCGACCTTCTGACAAGCAAAGTCAACAGGAAATTCAGATTCACTTAACAACCATGTTGTTGTTGTTGTTAGTTGCGAAGTCGTGTCTGACCCATCGGGACCTCATGGACAACGTTCCTCCAGGCCTTCCTGTCCTCTACCATCCTCTGGAGTCCATTTAAGTTCATGCCTACTGCTTCAGTGACTCCATCCAGCCACCTCATTCTCTGTCGTCCCATTCTTCTTTTGCTCTCAATCTTCCCCAGCATTAGGCTCTTCTCCAGTGAGTCCTTCCTTCTCATTAGGTAGCCAAAGTATTTGAGTTTCATCTTCAGGATCTGGCCTTCTAAAGAGCAGTCATGGTTGATCTCCTCTAGGGCTGACCAGTTTGATAGCCTTGCAGTCCAAGGGACTCGCAGGAGTCTTCTCCAGCACCATAGTTCAAAGGCCTCAATTCTTTGGCGCTCAGCCTTTCTTATGGTCCAACTTTCACAGCCATACATTGCAACTGGGAAAACCATAGCCTTGACTATACTCACTTTTATTGGCAGGTTGATGTCTTAGTAACAACCATGTTATTAAGTGCAGTTAAGAAATGCAGTGATTCATTTAACAACTGTGGCAAGAAAAGTCATAAAATGGGGCAAAACTCACTTAACAAATGTTTCACTTATCATCATAAACTTGGGGCTCAATTGTGGTCGTAACTCAAGGACTCTGGTATTCTGTTACCAGTTACCAATTTCTATTAGCACCAATAATCTGAGTCAAAATGCAAAATTGGATTCACAGTTCAAAGTTGCTTGTAGATACAATTTATTCCAATTAGTTTCTAGAAATTAATTCCAAATTAAGTTTCATTTCCCTCTTATGTTTCTTTGGAAGATGTATCAAGGTAATTGTAAATTCCCATAATTATGGAGCATGCATTTTCTATGGAAATTATAAAAAGCTTGACTAAGTTGTCAGCTTTATGAGATGTAAACTTTATGAAATATCAAATATGTGGAGCTGGATCTTTCTGCTTTCTATATCGCCAAATTGTATTTTTATTCTTTTCCTGCCATCAGTTCTTCGTTAATAGTAAGGACAGGAAGTATGGAATAAATCATTATCCTGCTGAGTGATAGACTTCCTGGACTGGTTTCCCAGGCATCTGAGTAAAGGAGAAAAACAAAAACTTACCATATTTTTCAGAGTATAAGATGCACCTTTTCCCCCCTAAAAGGGGGTGAAAATTTAGGTGCGTCTTATACACTGAATGTAGCCCCACCCACCCACTGACCCCCACCCTTTGGCCTCTGCCTCCCAGTAGTTACCTCCTTGCAGCAAGCAGCAAGAAGAAACAGCTTCTTTCAGCTTCAGCATAGCCTAATTAGCACAAGTTGATTGGATCGGCCTCCTGACTCTCAGCTGTTTTGCTCTCAGCTGTTTTGCGCGGGCCTCTGCTGCTTGCTGCAAGGAAGTAAATTGCTGGAGCAGATTTTTTTTTTCTTGTGCTAATCAAGCTATGCTGAAAACGAAAATGAAAGTAAAGCAGGCTGTTTGCTGTTTGCTGCAACGTGGCAAAATTGCTGGGAGGCAGAGGCAGATTTCTTTTTCTTGTTTTCCTCACCAAAAGTCCGGAGCATCTTATACTCCGAAAAATATGGTAGTTGATTGTTTTCATCTGGTTCCATACTGTTTCTATGTCTTTAAGACATGCAGGCAGAACTCCATCAGGTAATTCCTCATCACTGAAGGTTCAGGCCAGAATTCATAACTGCATTGTAGTAAAGTTATGCTCCCTCACTAGGGTTTATGAAACAGGTCATAGAATTCCCTGCCTTGATATACATTAGTGAAAAAGTGGGTGGAAATTGTTATTCTCATGGCAGCAATCTACTCCGGTATTTCTCAACCTTGGAAACTTAAAATACGAGGACTTCAACACTCAGAATTCCCCAGCTAACAAGAATTCTGGGAGTTGAAGGCCTCACAGTTTGAAATGGCTAAGATTAAGAAACACTGATCTATTCACATTTGGAAGAAAAAAATTAGGTAGGATTTTCAGCATGAATGAGACAGAGGTGAGACTTCTGATGTTCAGTTGTAGACGGTTTCAACCAGTGGTGGGATTCAATTGTTTTTACTACCGGTTCTGTGGGCATGGCTTGATGGCTGTGGCGTGGCTTGGTGGGCGTGGTAGTGGAAAGATACTGTAAAATCTCCATTCCCACCCCACTTCAGGGCAAGGTTACTGCAAAATCCCCATTCCCTCCTGATCAGCCGGGACTCAGAAGGCAGAGAATAGATGGGGGCAAGGCCAGTCAGAGGTGGTATTTACCAGTTCGCCGAACTACTCAAAATTTCTACTACCAGTTCTCTAGAACTGGTCAAACCTGCTGAATACCATATCTGGTTTCAACCTTGGATAGAGAACAGGACCACAGACAGCTATATGTCCTACAGCCTTCAAACATTCAGATGTTGATCTGAAAGAGAACTTCACAAGCATTTCTTGGTCTCAAATATAGTTATTTTTTTTTAATTTAGGACCATAACAAAGCCAGGTCCTTGTTTGCACGACAGATGTACTAAGAAATTGTTAGAAAAAGTGAGAAAATAAAAACATCAAATTGGAAATTACTTTAAAGATGGACATCTCTAGTCCTTACTTCTCAATCACTCAGTTATTGATGTAATAATGGCAGTTTAATCATTAAGCCCTGCTACTTTTCTTTTCTTTTCAAATAACATTTGCTGACAATTACATTGAAAAAAGAACAACTGAAGGGGACTACCAACATATTTCCCTTCAGGGCAGAGAGTGGAAATTGTTATAAAAGGAATTTTATCACACACAAGCTTCTATTTTTTTTTTACCAGGAGCCGACATCATGGCACCTAATGATATTTCCTTTTCAATAGACTGAGAAGTACCCTACTAATGAGTCACCATGGGTGAATAAGCGGCAATATAAATTCATTCAATCAATCAATCAGTCAATCAATAGATCCCAACCAGTAGTGGGTTCCTCTTACTTTTGCTACCTGTTCGGAACCGGGAGCACGCGGGGGGCACTTTTGCGCATGCACAGCGTGTCCATGATGATGTCCGGGCAGGTGGGTAGAGCCTCCCGTCACTGCCACTACTGATTTGCCCCGGTTTGGGGCAAACCGGTAGGAACCGAGCACTGGTCCCGACCCTCCATTACTCTAGATTCATCAATTCAAATTTTGTCTTCCACATTTTAGAAAGTTGACAGCAAGAGGGTTTAAAATGTTTAAAGAGAAACAATGGTAAGATGGTAAACATAATGGTTGTCAGTCATGAAGCTACTTTTTTTCTATTCCCTTTGAATCAGGTTCACCCTACAGAAACATGGAAAAAGTTAACAAAGTAGGACGAAAGTGTTTATTTATTTGATCAAGTTTATACAGCCACTCATCTCACAGAGATAACTCTGGCTGATAGACAACAATCCAATAAAACAGTAAAATAAATAAAACAACCATTACCAATGCCCATTATATAATAATTATTAAAAACATGAAAACGGAACTGAAGCAGGAGATGAGCATAATAGAGAGTTTAAACAATACAACCAAAAGACGAACAGAGGTAGATGCAAGCATTTCGTATTGACTCATCAGGACCTACATTACAATAACACGGTTAGAATCAGCCTCAAATATAAGATCTAGCAAGAGCATTAATTAAGCCTATAATGTTTGTGGGAAAACAACCAATGGGAAGCCTTATACCTACGGGAAGCATAGATTGACATAAAGCTGTTTCTGCATTCACAAGGGAGGCTTCAAATGGTTAATGGCAACCGCCTCAGCAAACAGCAGGAAACCAGAGTTCTGATGGCATAGTAGAACATTAAACACAGAGTTTTGATCCACCTGATGACCCGTAGATAGTAAGTGTCTTGCAATGGCCAAAAAGGACACTTTATGGCCATGATTTGCTGTTGTTGTTGGATTACTGAAGACTGTCTGGACCCATTTCGGAAGATGCTCCTTTATTCTGAAAGCCAAACACCTATCAGTTCTGTTGATGTAATTATCTCTGCAATTACAAACAAATTGGTAAAAAAATTGTTGTTAATAACAAACAGACCCATCTCATTTCATCTATCCTCTATGGTAGGATCCCCAGTCCAGATGGCATAATATGGTCTTGAGAGACCTTCAAAAATTCAGAAGTGATGAGTTCAACCTCATCTCTTGGGAGAGAAGATTCCATAATATGGGTGTCACAGCAGAAATGACAGAGTGCTGCCTGAATGCACAGACACAGGGGAGGATTGACTGCTGACTGGCAGTGCTGTTGATAAGCATCCAATCTCCTCTGATGAGAAACAGCTGTCTACTCCACTGATCCAAGGGCAAGTAGAGTAGAATGTAGGCAAGCCCAGAGAAGGGCTGCAAGGTTACTTGGGAGGAGGCCACCTCACAAGGAACACCTGTCACAACTCACTTAACAAATGTCTCACTTAACAACATAAATGTTGGGCTCAACTGTGGTCATAAGTGAAGGACTACCTGTATGGTGTAGTTCTTGAACCAGAGGGTCCCCAGATCAAAAACCACTTAGTCATGCTAGGGGTCATTGGAAGCCTGTTGTTCCCCATTCGGATGCTCAGTTTCCAGCTGCTGGGACAGGACATCCATAGTATTGTTTAATTCACCAGGAGCAGAGATATAAAATTGGAGTTCATTGGCATACTGATAAATGCTCATCCCACTGGGACAGATAAGTTTACCCAGCGATCTCATATAGATATTAAATAGAAGAGGGGACAGCACCAAACCCTTTGTCACCTCACTTAGAACGACCAAAGGCAGGATTTCTCCTTCCTTATCACCACCATCTGGAATCAACTCGGGAGAAAGGAGGTGAACCAGCACAAAATTGTGCCACCCACCCCCAATCCTGTCAGTCAATCCTGAAGAATATAGTGGCTAATGGTATCCAAAGCTACTGAGAGGGCAAGTAAGCAAGGGTTGACACACCACCCCAACCACTATCCTGCCCATGCCGGAGATCATCCAAAAGGTCTGAAATGTGACTGGAAAGGATCCAGATAATCTGCTTCATCCAGCTGTTAGAAGACCACTTCTCAGCCACTTTCTCCCCAAAGAATGGACAATGGGTGAAATATCAAGAGGCCCAGTGATGGCTTCTGAAACAACAGATAAACTTAGGACTTCTTAAGTGGTAAAGGAACAACCCCTGCACTCAAAGAAAACTTAACTACCATCTAGGACCAACTCACACAACACTTCTTAAATTGCTTTCACAGGTCAGAAGGCACACAGGTCTAAACAGCAGATCTTAGGATCCTGTCCACATCCTCATGCCCAACAGGTACAAACCATTCTTGGATAACTGGGCAAAACTCCACCCTGTGCATCTTCTTCGGACCTGCAGCATGCAAGTGAATCAGAATGATTTTGTCTGACATTCCTGCAAAAGGTTCCCTGGTCAGGTCCTCATGTTACCTGAAACAAGGCTGTGGCAATCTACTGATGCAATAAGGAACTAAAGAAATATTGTTGATTCACTCATCCTATTGATTATCTTCACTAGGTCTTAGTAATGTCTCTCATCTGTGTTCAGTTGAATTCATCCTTAGTTGAATTCCAGTGGCACTTTAGGCATCTTTTCTCCCATTTCATCTCTCCCAATCACAACCTGTGATAAATCCATGAGATGGAAGAGGTTATATAGGTGCAAAGCAATCCAAGGCCTCGGGCACCTTATTCCAAATGGCAACCAAGGCCTCAGAAGGACCATGCAGCAGATCAACAGGAATAAATCCCAGCTCCCTCTGAAACCAAGTCCATTAATTACTGGGGGACTGTCTAATGCATGGGTATCAAATTCAATTTCATTGAGGGCCACGTCAGGGCTGTGGTTGACCTCAGAGGGCCAGGTGGGCATGGCCAACTTGACACCACTCACTGGGTGTGGCTGATCTTGACACCACTCCCCAAACTGCTGGCATGTGTGTTATGGCCCGCCAGCGGCCAGCAGAGCTGGTAGCAGATTCAGAGAGTGAGAAGGTTGGGGAGAAACATGGACCAGTCCTGGAGACTGGGGAAGGTTCAGACAAGGACTCTGAGTCAGAGGCAGAAAGGGGGCCAAGGCCATCTTGTAGTTCTTTGCTGCCTCTGGAGTCTCCAGAGTCTGACATTAGCGAGGTAGAAGAACAGTGTGAGCCTGCTCCCAGTGTGTGCACGCGCAGAGCTGCAAGGAGACAGGAACAATTAAGGAAACAGGGTCAACTTGGGAGTAAGGCTTGGAGATGATTGGGCCCTTCAATAAGACATAAAAGAGAAGCGAACAGGACGTGAGCTTTTGCAGAAAGCAATTAGTTCATCTGGCTGATTCACGATTTGAAACTTCTGTTTGTGACTCTGTGCCAAGTTTGGCCTTGCCCTGTGCCTGGAAATTAGCTCTTTGGCAGCGTTCCATGTGACATAGGTGGGTGTTGATAACCTTTCCCTGAAAAACTGTTTATCAAGCTTTGTGGACTGTAAATGAAAGTAATTTACAGCCGTAGGAATTAAGGTGTTTGCCGGGACTAAGTTTGTGCTGTTTAATTTCTAAGGAAACCTAGGTCAGAACATCATGTTTCCTCTTCAAACTGGGTAGACTGGACTGAAGCGATGTGGACCGGCCCCTTACATTTTCCAGGACAGTCCCATGGGCCGGATCTGACCACATCATGGGCTGGATCTGGGGTGTGGTGCAGTCTTCCTCAACCTGAAGCCTTCTAGAAAAGTTGCATTTCAGCTCTCATAATTCTCAATTAACATGTGCTTGATGTATATGTACAGAAGGATAGCAAGTTATGACCAGAATATATTGAAGAGTGCCATCTTGGGAGGGTCTTTGGCTGGATGTGTGGTTGCTGACACAGGCAGCCGAGATAAATGGACCTCTTGGCAGCTTCGGGTTTTCATAAAAGTGAGCCCTAACATCACAATAACTAGTTTGTACCAACAAGCTCCGAGGTGCACTAACTGATGTTGCTTTAGCCTCGCTTCTCTCATAATCTGGAATTTCCTCAATTTATCCTTCTCTGGAGAAGATTATTTCCCATCCATGTAAACATTTCTTTCTCTCTGGCTGTAATGAGCGGTTTCTAGCTTTCTTCTGTTTACCAGCTGGACTCATTTTCCACCAGCTCCCAGATGCACCAAAATGCAACTCTGTGCAACACAACCACACACAGCTGTTCCCAATTAAATGTTTAAAACCACTCAGCCAATTAGGGGGAAAGAGAGCCTCCAAAGCAGATGCTGGAATGGAGCATTTTATGGAATCATTTGCCCTGATGAGTTCTGATGCCCAGGCAAACCTATATTTTAATAACTATCATTCCTTTCTGTTTTAATACTCAAAAATGATGAAGAAAGGATTTCTTCACCCCGGATTGGGGTGGGGGGAGAATCTAATGGCTTTCTTCAATTTAAATTTTTTGGGCACTTACCAGCCAAAGTGAAGCACTCAGAAGTCCTGCTATTTCAGTGGGAGAGATGAAAAAATACACTTGGCTTTCCAAATGAAAAAAAAGGGGGGATATTTAGAACTTTAAATTTGGCTGGTGCATGCACCTTTAAATCTAATTTAAAGAAGACATTTGCTTCCCTGCTCGCTTTTTTTAAAAAGTGGCTTTTATGACCAAAAGGTATATTTTGAGAAAACAGAATCCTTGTGGAAAGTTACATGTTCCAGACATTAAGACTTTATTCCAAAGTCTTAAAACATTCAATATACCAGAAACATACAGACTTCTTTTAATGCGAGTTGCTAAGACATTCATATTCTGTTTAGCTTTCAGTCCAGTGTGAGTTTCTTGTCTTCTCTTTGATAACTCTTTGATTTTTATTCTGTGTTGGTCTATTTTTTTTTTTTACCCACAATCTTGCTTGCTTGATTGGAAGCTGCCTTAGGGACTCTTTTTATGACGAAGTAGCAAGATATTATTGATTAAGCTTGGAGGAGGAAAAATAAGATGAGATGCATAAATTGGGCGACTGGGACCAAAATGTTATCTGGTTTTACATGAAAGATCTGCAACAGAAGATTTCTGTGGTTCTCATTTGTAGAACAGACCATACTTGATGCAGAGCTTCTTTGAACTCACTGATCTAAAAAATTCCAGGAGTTTGACCAGCCGGCATGGCATCATATAATAAACTAAATGCAAAACAAAAACAAAACACTGGTGCTTAGTGCCATATGTTAATCTTTTTTCAGTATTTCCCAGAATAGGAGAACATGTGGGAGAAAGACTACATCAATATGCAAGTGATATCTACTCTGTCTCATAGAAATCAACACAATAGGTGTTGAACTGTGCTCCATTCAGATTAATATACGCTCATTTTATCATAAATCACTGTGTTTGAAGACAACTTGTCAGTCACTGCTTTTAATATTCTCCCTCAGTTTCCATATCCTCTCCTTAAGACATGGGCAATTGTAAACACTGGAAGATATTTTATAACTCCTTCTTGTTTGAAAGTCTGTGCTGAATACCTGGCCCCTGGATCTTCACATGGATTTTTAATAAAGCCCTGGAGATATGTTGATTCAAATGCTCGACCGTCATCCTCCCAAGGGACATGGTGGCTCAGTGGCTAAGACTCTGAGCTTCTTGATCGAAAGGTCAGCAGTTCAGCGGTTCTAATCTCTAGTGTCACGTAATGGGGTGAGCTCCTGTTACTTGTCCCAGCTTCTGCCAACCTAGCAGTTCAAAAGCACTTAAAAAATGCAAGTAGAAAAATAGGGACTATCTTTGGTGGGAAGGTAACAGCATTCCATGTGCCTTTGGCATTTAGTCATGCCGGCTACATGACCATGGAGACGTCTTCGGACAGTGCTGTCTCTTCGGCTTTGAAACGGAGATGAGCACTGTCCCCTAGAGTCGGGAATGACTAGCACATATGTGCAAGGGGAACCTTTACCTTTGCCTTTTACCATCATCCTAGTTCCCAAGAAATCCTTCATCAGGGAGCTGAATGACTACAGGCCAGTGACATCTATAGTTATGAAGACTTTTGAGAGGTTAGTGTTGGCCCACCTGAAAGTCATCATGGATCTGCTGTTAGATCCTTGCAGTTATCCTACTGAGCAAATAGATTGGCAGATGATGCTGTCAATTTGACACTGCACTACATCTTGAACATCTTCAGTCCCAGGGGACCTATGCACAGGTCCTTTTTGTAGACTTCAGCTCAGCATTCAATACCATCATTCCAGAAATCCTTCACTCCACACCGATTCAGCTCACTGTGCCTGTTCATATTTGTAGAGGGATCATCAGTTTTTTGGCAGATAAAAAGCAACAAGTGAAGCTAGGGAAAATTAGATCTAGTACCCGGATGTACAGCGCCTTCCAGGGCTGTGTGCTCTCTCTGTTGCTCTTCCTTGCCTATGCCAATGATTGCATCTCAAGAAAATCCTCTGTTAAAGTACTGAAGTTTGCATATGATACAATGGTCATTGGCCTCATTTGAGGTGGTGATGAATCTGCATATAGATGGGAGGTTGAACAACAGTCCCCTGTGGTGCAGCCGGAACAATGTAGAGCTGAACATGATTGAAAATGTAGAAATAAGAGTGGATTTTAGGAAGAGTCCTTACTATATTCAATAGCATAGTATCAGCAGTGGAATCCTTCACATTTTGGGGTTCTGTAATCACCCAGGATTTGAAATAGACACTTAATATTAGAACCATTATTAAAACGGCACAACAAAGAATGTTCTTCCAGCATCAACCCAAGAAATTCAGACTGACCCAGGAGCTATTGATACAGATTTACAGATGAATTACTGAGTCTGTATTTGTACTTCTATAACTGTCTTGTTTGGAACATCAACCAAACAGGACAGGTATAGACTCCAACAGATAGTTAAGACTGCAGAAAGAACAACCTGCTTTCCATAGAAAACCTGAATATTACGTGGGTCAGAAGGAAGGCTGAGAAGATATTTACAGACCACTCACATCCTGGACGTAAGCTGTTTCAACTCCTCCCCTTGGGTCAGCAATACAGGGCATTGCATGCCAAAACAACTAGACCAAGGGACAGTTTTTCCCCTCCTTATGACATTTCACTTACAATCATAATGTCAGACTTCGATGCTATCTCAAAATAAATGAATTTCCAAACTGCCAATCTTTAAGGAAATCTTTTCTTTAATTGAGCACAGCAACCAGATCATGACTCGATGCGGACAAGACTGACCTTTTGCCCCCCAATCCCTCCCTTTCCGATCCCCAAATCTCTGCTTCTCATTGGCTATCTTCCAAGTCATTCTCCAGACTTCTTGTCTCGTCATTTCCCAGGAATGTCTCCCCCCTCCTCATTTCCACGACAACCTGGCTTCAAAGGGATTTAGCAGGCAAAAGTTCAGAGCTTATCTCTCTCCTCTCTATGCCAGCGCTGAGGCGCTGACACATAACAGTAGCCCTGTGGCCACATGATTGGAAATGCCATCACTCTGCTAAACAAATAATTCCCTCAACGCTGTCAAACTATTTACAAAGTCTGCACTACTATTAATCTTCTCATCGTTCCCATCACCCATCTCCTTCCACTTATGACTGTATGACTGTAATTTTGTTGCTTGTATCCTTACGATTTTTATTGATATTGTTTCCTGATTGCTTATTTGTACCCTATGACTATCATTAAGTGTTGTACCTTATAATTCTTGATGAACGTATCTTTTCTTTTATGTATACCAAGAGCGTATGCACCAAGACAAATTCCTTGTGTGTCCAATCATACTTGGCCAATAAAAAATTCTATTCTATTCTATTCTATTCTATTCTATTCTATTCTATTCTATTCTATTCTATTCTATTCTATTCTATTCTATTCTATTCTATTCTATTCTAAATGTAGTTGGCAATAGGGTTGCATTTGTGACTGGTTGCAGCATCCTGAAGTCCCATGATCATGATTTGCTTTTAAAAAAAATTATTGCAAAAAATGCCCATTGGGGAAGCTGCCTTTGGTTAATGACCACACTTGCTTAACAACCATGTGACTCACTTAATGATGGGTATAAAAATTGTCATAAAATCAGATCTGATTCGGTTTAAAATCACAACGAGTTATGGAAATTCCAGTCCCAATTGTGGTCGTAATTGGAGGACTATCTATATACATTTGTTTCACGCCTAGAAAGTGAACTTCTATTTGAAGATTCTTGGTCTGCATAGGAATTTGGATTTTGCCTGGATCTGATGCATTCCCTTTGCTATTATGGAATATTGCATTCATAGAGGTCCTTACTATTAATGTCTGTCACTGTGTCGTTCCCTTTTCTAGATGAGTTTAGGATTTTTAAATCTATAACTTTGTTAATTTTTTTAAAATTTTAAAATGATAAAAAACTAACAAGAACTAATATTTAATAATAATATTAAAAATGATAAAAAATGATATTTAAAACAAAAAAAGGAGATAAAAAGAAGAAAAAGACAAAGACAAAAAGGAAAAAGAAGGAAAATATAGAAGTAGGTTCCAATTTTCTTTACAGCAGTTACAAGTATAGATGTAAATTAACCTCTTGCTCTATGATTACAGAATGACTTACATTTTTCTCTGTTTTTTTCCTAATGATCAAAACCATATATTATACTTTCATTTTTTTCTGTTTCATGCAAAAAGTCTCTAAGGAGTTTCCAGTCAGCATCAAACTGAGATAATGTTATTTCTCTGATCACTTTTGCCACCGATAGCCTCCCACCGACGAGTACGCTCCCACAGAGAGGGGCTCCTCAGGGTGCCGTCGGTCAAACAATGCCGACTGGTGGCCCCCAGGGGAGAGCCTTCTCTGTGGGGGCACCTACCCTCTGGAATGAGCTGCCCCCGGAGATACGGAGGATCCCGGATCTACGCACCTTTCGCCGTGCCCTAAAAACGTTTTTATTCCAACAAGCCGGGCTGGCCTAACTCTTTTAAATTGTTTAAATTTTTAAACTGTTTAATTATGGGTTTTAATATAGGGGTGCTTTTAATTGTGCGCCAAATTAATTTAATCAGATTTTAATACTGTTTTTAAATTTTGTGTTTCTTGTGTTTTATCTGTTGGCTGTTCACTGCCCCGAGTCCTTTGTGAGAAGGGTGGTATATAAATATAAACAATAAATAAATAAATAAATAAATAAATAAATAAATAAATATTTCTGCTTTTGTGCATATAATAATCTCACTGCAGTTATCATACATAAAAACAGATACTTATGCTTTTTTCCCCCAACTGTTCATTGAAAATCTGAAAAGTAATGTTCCATTTCCAGTTCTGTTTAGTGCAGAATATATATTATTGATAGAAGTCCCAAGTCATGTTGTAATTTTAGATTCTGAGGAGCAAAATTTGATGGGCCATTGGTGTAACCAATTCAAAGTTAGGTAGGTTCATTGAAATGGTTCTTCTAACTAACAATGCGGGATTTTATTTACTTGTGTATTATGATAAGATATACATGAAGGGTAGATGTATACAAATGAAATTTCAGACATAAAAGTGACTTCATAAAAACAATAGAGATTTTTTTTTTAAATTAGATTTATATGCCACCCTTCTCCGGAGTCTCAGGGCGGCTTACAATGCGTTAAGCAATAACGCTTAACAACTTGTGTTGTTTTTATTCAAGTTTATAATAAATGTCATTGTAACATATTTGGCACTTATCGCCTGGTTATATAATTGAGAAACAGTGAATAAATGGAGCAGCAAATGTTATTAAAAAGAATGATTTCTGTATTGACTCTACCATTTTAGTGTCTCTTCCCCTAAAAAAGAAAAACAAAACCAAATCTTATAATGTGTTTTCACAGTTTTTAAACAATCCTCTGCTGAAATTATAAATAATTGAAGTCCAATTATACAGCTTCTGTTTTCAGCTACATGTTTGGAAACTGGATTGCTAATGTTCTTTGTGGTCTATCTCTTACCTGCATATCTGTTATCCATAATTTACAGGGAGCAATTTAAGTACTACTCAAGAACTTGGAGGTTAAGTGCCCAGTCCCAGCCAGACACGTTGTCTTTCTCAGAAGAGGAAGAAACTTGCATTTTGGATGCTATACACCAAGTGTTGTGACTGCTAGATGGATAATGTGCCATCAAATCATTTTTGACTCTGAGTCAGTGGTAGGTTGCCCCCGGTTCGGACAGGTTTGCAAGAACCTCCTCCTCCTCCTCCTCCTCCTCCTCCTCCTCCTCCTCCTCCTCCTTCTTCCTTCTCCTCCTCCTCCTCCTCCTCCTCCTCCTCCTCCTCCTCCTCCTCCTCCTCCTCCTCCTCCTCCTCCTCCTCCCTTCTCTTTCTCCTTCTCCTTCTCCCTTCTCCCTTCTCCCTTCTCCTTCTCCTTCTCCTTCTCCTTCTCCTTCTCCTTCTCCTTCCTCTTCCTCCTCCTCTTCCTCTCTCTCTCATTTGGGGTCAGAATGGCAGCACATTGTGGGGGCGGGGTTTATTGGTTTTTGTACTGAGGTTTTACCTTGTAAGTCACTGTGAGTGAGTTATGCATCCATATTTTTTTTTAATAAATGCATATTCCCCACCCACCCACCCACCCACCCAGCAACAGAGGAAGTAGCTGTGCCCACAGGGCTATAGTCCCCACATTTATATTCCAAACTGAACCAATGGGACTGTTGTCTCTACATCTCCCCATAATAGCTTGGTTAGTAGCCAGTTCAGCTCATCAACCCTTTTGAGAGCACAACTGTCCTTCAAAGTCAGGATTGAACTTCTTTTCTCCTTTTATTTCTCTTTTTGCTGACTCACACGAGCAGAATGGCAGACCACAAAAACCCTATGCCACAGTGAAGTCTCACTGGAATGATAGTACTGATTAGTTTTTGAATATCCTTACCTGGGTGCCAAGAATATCCTGCCTTCCTTGGGTCAACTGTTGCGAATCCTGATGTTGCAAGAGATCTGCTTGTTAGACTCTGCTTGTTAAAAATAAGGTGCCATAACTGGCCTTTTACAATACTGATGACCAATTTATGGCTTTATGACTTGGCGATACTGTATGTACTGTAAGTAGACTGATTTATAGTTGCTCTGTTTAATTTCCTGCTGGAGTCTTGCTGTGTTGTGAAAAAAAGAATTTATCCGTGTGGGACAAAGATGATTGAGGGCATCTAAAAAACTCTCCACAGAATTGGTTCTAATTAGATTTGGATGGGATGTCACCAGGAATGAACAGAACTGTAATTTCTAACTAAAATTATTTTAAAAATCAAAACTTTCCCAAGAATGCTACATGGATGTGTTCCACAAAGAAGACACTAGGACCAAACCTCAACTAGTAATGGAAGTAACTTTTTTAAAATAAATACTAATAGATTATTCAAATTTATATTATTTTATCCTCTTTACCCCACTCCCCACCCCATAAAAAACCCCGCCATGTATTCCTGCTTGTATTTTTAGGGGGAAACCCTTTAAAATAATACTTATTTGAATAATATGATTTTTTTAATTGCAAGTTTTGGAAATGAAGTAGGATGGATTTATGAATATCCAGGTCTGAACAATACATTCCTGGATATTTTGTACATATCAGCTTGTCAATTTGGGATTGGAGTAATTCGTATCTCCTCAGGCTCTCTATTTGTGGTTTCCTGAGGACAATATTCACAGAGCAACCTTCTAAAACGAATGTTATCAAGGAGCATCCTCTAACTGTCAACCCTTTCCCTTTTTCTTTCTGCTGCTCAAAATTAGATCATTGAAATTTAATTATTTGGCCATCAAAGTTCATAGTTATGCTTTTCAGAAAGGGAAATAAAAGGCCTTTCTTCACTTCTATCCCATACAACATATTTGCAGCAGAGATTTTCTCTTTTTTTAAAAAAATAATCTTTATTTACATTTCATTTAAAAAGAAAGGACAAACAACATAAAATGACAAACATAACAATACAACAATAAATATACGAACTTCCATATAGTACCCTAGTAAACACGTATTCAGTACTATAACTCTAAATTATATTCCGGAGAAGGCAGAACATCTTATATCTCTTAATGCATCACTTAGGTCTATCCGACCACACTTATCTTATATAGTATATATTTCTCTTCCAATACCATTCCTCATCTAATGTGGGTTATAAATTCCTCTTTTCTAACCATTTATAGAATTTGTCCCAAACTAAACCTACTTGTGTTTGCTCTCTATCCTGTAATTTTTTAGTTAGCGTATCCACTTCCGCACATTCCAAATTTTTTTTTATAATAGTCTCCTCTGTTGGGATATTTTGGTTCTTCCAAAATTGAGCGTATATCAGTCTCGCCGCTGTAATGATATGTAATGCCAAATACCATAAGTCCTTTTTTATTTTTTCCGGTTTGGAGCCGAGCAGGCATGTCTCTGGTCGCCAGTCAATCTTTAACACTAATATCTCATTAAGCCATTTTTTGATTTTCCCCCAAAATATCACTGCCTTCGGGCATGACCACCGTTGGTGATAGTAAGTGCCATGTTCCCCTCCACATTTCCAACAATCTGCCGATTGCCCTGAGAACATTTTAGCTAGTCTATTGGGCGGCAAATGCCACCTATAGATCATTTTATAGATATTTTCTTTATAGGCCGTAGATACAACTAATTTCATATTATCCCACCAAATCTCTTGCCATTTATCTAGGTGTATTGGGTACCTAAAATTCTTCCCCCAAGCAATCATAGAATCTTTGACTATTTCTTTACCTATCTCTAATTTCATAAGCAATTTATAAGATTTTGAAATCATATTTGCAGCAGAGATTTTCTCTTTGCACCCTGATAGAGAAGCATCTGTCACTGCCTAGGATTGAAACTTTCGAATGGGAGGCGAACTTTTTCATCTCTAGGCCACCAGGTCATTCTGCATTCTGCAGAGTTGTGGCCCCAACGAGGTTCATTCTGGAATATTAAGCTACTGAACACATATTGTTTAAAGCAGGGGTGTTGAACTCATGTGACGTATCACAACTTTTTCCTTCTTTGCTAATCCAGGGGTGGGGGTGGGCAGCGCCTGACACATCTGGTCCATGGGCTGCGAGTTTGACACTCCTGGTTTAAAGCATGCCTGGAAGAGAAGTAACAAATAGTTCAGTATTTATGGTTCTTCAAAACTCTATTTTATCCGTACATTTGTAGCATTTATATGAGCCTTAAGGAAAATGCTGGGATTCCTGGGGTAAATGCCAACCTAGGCTCTAAATCTGTTTTCAAAGTGACCCTTCAAGTTATTTTAAAACCCCAAATTTGTTGTCACCATTTTATCCTCCTGGCTTTAATTGTGCAAACTTTGTTGGTCATGTGTGGCTGGCACAATCGGTGAGTAACTCCAAGTAGATCAATAGAGCAAAACTCTTGCTGCAAGACAAAATCAGATCTGATGGACCTCTGATTAAGAGAAAGAGTTGGATGACTGGAAATGTAAAAAAATCCTTACTGAAGATGCATGACAAATCTCTCTTCTGAGGTCTATGTAATTTTCATCCAGGTTTTCTTCAAATCCAATTGTTTTGCTTTGTTTGTTTTTATCATCTCCTCAATTAGATTTAAAAAACTTAGCAAAGGTAGGAGTCATGAAAATTCCTGTGAGAGCAAGTGAGATTCACTCCAGAGATTGTTGCTTTTTCTCTTGGGAGGTTATTTTGAGCTTTGGTCCCAGGAATATTCTATGGTTAATCAACTACTTCTCCACTGAATCTGTTTCTCACAGAGAGATATCCTTCTTGGTGTACTATTTTGTTTTGTTTTGTTTTGTATTGTATTATTTCATGTATTCATAATCATGTTTATACTTACATCTGTTATCTTATACATTAAATAAATAAATGAATAAATAAATAAATAAATACAAATAAATAAAATACAGCACTAGTATTGTAGGTTGCCTACAATTTCTCTGCTTACTAACACAATAAAAGCTTCCAATTTTTAAATAGCTTTCTACAATGTCAGCTTTGGGTCTTTTCCATCACTAGCAGTATAGTAGTTAAAGTTGTATTCATACGATAGATTTAGTGTAGTTATTGTAACCACGGTTTTCTGAGTGGACTAGAAAGCATCTGACTTTCTCCATAAGGGCTTTTCATGAAGCTGATACCAAAGATTGTGATCAAACTGAAAGTTTATTTCTTTCATACTGTGTAATACTTTTTGCCACAGAGGGCGTGGCTGACTTAATGAAAATAGAATGTTGGATTAAATAGAGTTTGGTGTAGCCTTCTCCAATACGGAGCCTTTTAAAAACTGGCCAGGAATTGTAGGAAAACTGACAGTTTCATATAGGGGAAAGCTTTAGTTTAAACTTATTCAAAGATTATGGAGAGAATTCTTTCCATAATGTACATACGTACATACATACATACATACATACATACATATTTTCTTACAACTAATACACATTCTCCATTCACTGGTAAAACAAATATGGTTATGTTTTACTGCTAAGTGTTGATTTATATCAAGGGTGTGCACTGTTGGCTTATATTAGCTGAAATTAGTTTAGCTGTGCTCTATGTTCTCCATGGCCAAACACCAGTCGTATCTCGGTATTTCTAATGCAGATCTGAATAATGGTATTATTATCAGCAATTAGTTGAGCTCACTCTCTTTTCCATTCACTCACTCCTTTTGTAACCCCTCTACTGATTATAATATGAAACCTTCTCCATGCTTAGGACCTAGCTGTAAATATAAACATGCACTTTTTATTTTATTTTATTTTTTGCATGAGAAAATTAAAACCACAAATTATTTCTTCCTTCTCTGGAATGGATTGTACTCATTGAGCCGGAAAAACAAAAGTTCCCATATTGGATTTAATGATTTCTCTCTCAAAGAGACCAAATCGGGTGAACCAATTTTCATTTTAATTGAAGTCGCCCATTCTATCTGCTATGTCACGAAAGAGTGTCATAGTGTATCTCATTATCAGTCATGGACTCCAGTTTCTGATCTTAAAAATAAGAGCAAATATAACAACTCTTATGACTTGTGCAAACAAAACAGCAGTCTAAATTTAATGCCGTATCATTCACATCTTGCTTCAAGTAGAAATCTAAATCTAGGGGAAATTCAAATCTCCCCAGGACAAAATCCTCTGCCTTAAGAGAAAAGTGATTTTATGCAGCAAAAGCTGAATAGTCACTTAGTGAAAAATTCATTGCCTTCAACTGAGGATCAAAGCAAATGAACCAACCAAATAACATTCATCCACCCTGTATTACAGAGCTCTACTGTCACAGCATCCACCTGTACAAGGTTTTTCTCATTTTTAAGGTTTCTACATTGTACATTGTATCGGTAACATACAATATAGGCAGAGGTGGGTTTCAGCAGGTTCTGACCAGTTCTGGAGAACTGGTAGCGGAAAATTTGAGTAGTTCGGAGAACCGGTAGTAAAAATTCTGACTGGCCCTGCCCCCATCTATTCTCTGCCTCCCAAGTCCCAGCTGATTGGGAGGAGATGGGGATTTTGTAGTAACCTTCTCCTGGATTGGGGAGGGAATGGAGATTTTACAGTATCCTTCCCCTGCCACACCCACCAAGCCATGCCAGGCCCACCAAGCCATACCACAGAATCAGTAGTAAAAAATTTTGAAACCCACCACTGAATATAGGATAGTAAAGAATCATACTCTATTTGTTGCACACATGCCCAAATCAACTAATGAAGTTTAAATAGTAGTCGTTAAAAACTGCAAAGAGGCCTGAAACAATGGACAAAGACAAATTCCTTGTGTATCCAATCACACTTGGCCAATAAAGAATTCTATTCTATTCTATTCTATTCTATTCTATTCTATTCTATTCTATTCTATTCATCTGGAGCCACTCAGACTTGAACTCCAGGCAGTGGCAGAGTTTGCCTGCAATACTGTATTCTAACTACTGTGCCACCACAGCTTTTCATGGACATGACTCCAGAGAGAAAAATAAGGTTCTTAACTTCAAATCCTGAAGAACTGATTGGAGCCCATAGTTTGGAACACTGTAGGTCAGTCTTTTATTGAAATAGTTCTGAAGACCATGCTGCATTTAGCTTATATGTCAGTTATCTGGAATCTATCGATGCTTTGGACAGGTACATGGTGCTGATTTCCTTATTTATTAAAACCGAAAGAGGAAATTTCTATCTCCGGTGACCTTGATATTTACATCAAGGCATTCTTCCTATGTGCCAGCATAGCGTTAGTTATCTTTATGAAACTTTTTACCTAGATATTTATTTTATTGATTATTAACTCCTATGCTGCCCATGTCATCAAGGTGACTCTAGGCAGCTTTCAGTCATACTGTCAACCTGCAAAATGACTTCAACTGGAACAATGCTCAATTCTGCTTTGCTTCTTGGTTGTCATTCAAAGGGGGGAGGGGTGAACTTAGGAATGTGGTGCCTCAGCTGGCTAGCCATAACATCTACCAGCTGGCATATGAACCAAGGTCATGTCATCGGACACCTATCAGAGCAGGGCAGGAACCTACAATTGGACAGATTGGCCCATGTGACCTGAGAGACTTAGAGGGGTGGGGAAATCCTATTCTTTTGACTATCCCTATGCACGGGAATAATTTAGAGGTAGCTTCATCTTTCCACATGCCAATATGTTGTATTGAATAAAGGGATTCTTGAACCTGAGCCAAGCTTCAGTCCTGACTTCCCAGAGTTCATTACTCAGAACCATGACACATACAATTAACACACCATATAAAACATTTAAACATTAAATAAGAACCATTTAAATTTCAGTTAAAATTCAATTAACTGATGGAAAAGATGGGAGCAAAGTATGCAAGGAAAAGAGGTAGGTTCCACCTAATCTAGTAACCACCTCCAACTGGCTTGATGCTCCAGTTCCCCCTTGGAGCATCAAGCCATCTGACAGAGCCAGATTTTCAAGCCCTTTCAGAAAGCCAAAAGGGATTATGAAGATCTCACCATTAGAATTTATTCAGTCCAAATTTCTATGATTAGCCCTTATCAAATAAAGATAGAATAGAATAGAATAGAATTCTTTATTGGCCAAGTGTGATTGGACCCACAAGGAATTTGTCTTGGTGCATACACGCTCAGTGTACATAAAAGAAAAGATACATTCATCAAGAATCATAAGGTACAACACTTAATGATAGTCATAGGGAACAGATAAGCAATCAAATCATATAAGGAAACAGTCAATAAAATTGTAAGGATACCAGCAACAAGGTTACAGTCATACAGTCATAAGTGGGAGGAGATGGGTGATAGGAATGATGAGAAGATTAATAGTAATACAGACTTAATAACTTGTCTGACAGTGTTGAGGGAATTATTTGTTTAGCAGAGTGATGGCATTCGGGAAAAAACTGTTCTTGTGTCTAGTTGTTCTGCTGTGCAGTGCTCTATAGCATCGTTTTGAGGGGAGGAGTTGCAACAGTTTATGTCCAGGATGCAAAAGGTCTGTAAATATGTTCACAGCCCTTGTGCAGTACACAGGTCCTCAATGGAAGGCAGGCTGGTAGCAATTGCTTTTTCTGCAGTTCTAATTATCCTCTGAAGTCTGTTTCTGTCTTGTTGGGTTGCAGAACCAAACCAGACAATTATAGAGGTGCAGATGACAGACACAATAATTCCTCAGATTTGGTTTGATTCATAAATAGAAACTATTCTTTATGGAATCCTTCATCATGCCTGTAATATAATGCATCCGGCAAGCCAGCATTTTATTAATAAACTTAAAATAATTAAGGGCCATTTTTCACACTATTAAAATGCTGTAGAAAAGGCAAGAACTGGTGTGAATTCTTTCAGTTCTTGAGGAAACTCTGGTGTGAAAAGTTACACTTTTGTGGTCTTTCTGAATAGGCTGAGGATAAATAAAATCTGGAAGTTCCATTGCTGTGAATTTATCATTTAGAAAGTTTTCTGTCTTTTTTTTTTTTTTTTTTTTTGAAAAGTGTCACCTTTTCTATGCAGCTGCTATATCTTTTTCTCTTACCGCTAGACATATTATCAATGTGGGTATTACCTAATTTTAAAACTAAATGCCGTAAACAACTAGTTTAAAAAACAGTAAAAAAACACTTTGGTTTTTATTCAAGAAATAGAACAAGAAGGAATTGTTTGATTTTTCTGTTTGAAAACTTTAGGGTATAATACACAGAAATATTATTTGTTTTATTGAAAAGCATTTTCAGATTCACACTGTTTAGCTGCATGTGCTTTTTTGTCACTCTGGGGAAAAAATAACTATATCAGGAATGGTTCAGATAATGGCTGCCATTTTAAATAGTGGTTTCTCACTGTGTTCCATTCAGTCATCTTTTAAATCAGTTTATTTATTTATTTATTTATTTATTTATTTATTTATTCGCATTTCTATACCGCCCTTCTCCTTTCGGACTCAGGGCGGTGAACAGCCGGATAAAAAACATCTATAACAAACATCACAATTAAAATAAGATTAAGATAATTTATAAATTTGGCTCATAATTTAAAATTTGTCAATTAAAATAAATATTAAAATTTTAAAAATTTTAAAACTAACCCTAAAATCAGGACAGACCAGCTAGTTGAAAAAAATGAGTTTTTAGGGCCCGACGAAAAATCCGGAGGTCGGAAATCACTCGTATCTCTGGGGGTAGATTGTTCCATAGGGTAGGTGCCACCACAGAGAAGGCTCTCCTCCTGGGGGTCGTCAGCCGGCATTGTCTGGCCGACGGCACCCTGAGGAGACCCTCTCTGTGGGAGCGAACCGGCCGGTGGGAGGCTATTGGTGGCAGAAGGCGGTCCCGTAAGTACCCTGGCCCTAAGCCATGGAGCGCTTTAAAGGTAATCACCAACACCTTGAAGCGCACCCGGAAGTCCACCGGAAGCCAATGCAGCTCGCGCAGGAGAGGAGTCACATGGGAGCGCCCCGTCACTCCCATAATCCCCCGCGCAGCCGCATTCTGCACCAGTTGGAGCCTCCGGGTGCACCCCAAGGGGAGCCCCATGTAGAGAGCGTTACAATAGTCCAGACGAGAAGTGACGAGTGCTTGAGTGACCGTGCGTAGGGAGTCCCGGTCCAGAAAGGGACGCAACTGGCGTATCAGGCGAACCTGACAAAAAGCCCTCCTGGCCACGGCTGTCATATGCCCTTCTAAGGACAGCCGCGCATCCAGGAGGACACCCAAGTTGCGGACCCTCTCTGTGGGGGCCAATGATTCGCCCCCAATAACCAGCGATGGCGTCAGCTGGCTATACCGGGACGCCGGCAGCCACAGCCACTCGGTCTTGGAAGGGTTGAGTCGAAGCCTGTTTCTCCCCATCCAGACCCGCACGGCCTCCAGGCACTGGGACATCACTTCCAAGGCATCATTGGGATGGTCTGGGGTGGAAATGTACAGCTGAGTGTCATCAGCGTACTGATGGAACTCCACCCCAAAACCACGGATGATCTCACCCAGCGGCTTCACATAAATGTTGAACAGGAGGGGCGAGAGGACCGACCCTTGCGGCACCCCACAAACAAGGCGCCTTGGGGTCGACCGCTGCCCCCCTGTCAACACAGATTGCGACCGGTCGGAGAGATAGGAGGAGAACCACCGCAAAACAGTGCCCCCCACTCCCAGTCCCTCCAGCCGGCGCAACATGATACCATGGTCGATGGTATCAAAAGCCGCTGAGAGGTCTAATAGGACCAGGATAGAGGAATAACCCCTATCCCGGGCCCTCCAGAGATCATCCACCAACGCGACCAATGCCGTTTCCGTGCTGTACCCAGGTCTGAAGCCGGACTGGAGCGGCTTAGAGTTTAATTAGGCTGTACACTCTGAAAATATGTTGATCTCAGAGGTGGGTTTCAGCAGATTCTGACCAGTTCTGGAAAACTGGTAGCGGAAATTTTGAATAGTTCGGAGAACCGGTAAATATCACCTCTGACTGGCTCCACCCCATCTATACTCTGCCTCCCAAGTCCCAGCTGATCGGGAGGAAATGGGGATTTTGCAATAACCTTCCCCTGGAGTGGTGAGGGAATGGAGATTTTACAGTATCCTTCTCCTGCCACACTCACCAAGCCATGCCCATCAAGCCATGCCACGCCCACCAAGCCATACCCACAGAATTGGTAGTAAAAATTTTGAAACCCACCACTGTAGACCACTTCAAAATGGTCTACAGTTAGGCTTAGCCCAAGCTGGCTGGAAGGTGTTGCTAAATAAAAAATGTATTTATTCTGGTTTAGTTGCAATATGGAAAGGAGAATATGTTACCAATTGCTGCTCCTGACAGAGCAAGTTCATTACTAATTAAGTGGCTACAGACACCAATCTCTTACACCCTAACATTTCACTCCTCAAAAAGTGATTTTTGAAGGATTCTAATGGAAGGTTACTTTTCAGTTCAGTACAAAGTGTTTTGGGGGGTTCCCCCCTCCCCCAGTTTTAATTGTAGGACAGATCTCAAGTACTATGAGATAGGAGGAAACATATCAATATTTTTATGGAGAGTTTCAGTAATCCAGGTCATGGTTGTCTTAAAGGTGCTTTTTCCAAAAGGCAATTTGTCTTTCTTTGTTTTTCCTTGAAGACATTTCACTTCTCATCCAAGATGTTTCATTGGTTCCTGCAGGATGCTGGAGGGGAGGAGGATTGAAAGATTAGTTCTGACAGAATGGTGTGTGTATGTGTGTGTGGAAGGCTCATATGTTTTTGCAGCCATCTGGTGTTAGCACTCTCCCTGAGAGCCATTGAAGCCATTTAGGGGTTTATCTGTGCCCTCAGAGTCACCTGAATCACAATGCAAATGGGTCAGAGGTGGGATTCAAAATTTTTAGCAACCAGTTCTCTGCCTGGTTGCTGGGTGGGTGTGGGCATGGTGGGCATGGCCTACTTGGCCCCCTGCACCATCGGAGGGGGGTATTTTTGCCCTCCACAGGCTCCAGAGGCTTTCCTCAAGCCTCTGGGAGGGTAAAAACGGCCTCCCCGAGCTCCAGAGGCCCTCCGGAGGCTGGAAACAGATTTGTTTCCGGACTTCCGGTAGGCCCATTTTTCGTCCTCCTCAGGCTCTGGAGGCTTTCCTCGAGCCTCCAGGAGGGTGAAAACAGCCTCCCCTAGGCTCCGGAGGCCCTCCAGAGGCCGGAAACAGGCCCATTTCCAGACTTTTGGAACTTCTGGGAGGCCCATTTTCCAACCTCCCAGAGCCTCCGTGCAGGCGCTTCATTTACCTGGCGTCCAAAATGGGCCATGTGGAGACTCCTGGGAGGGGAGGAGAGGGATGGGCGGGGTCAGCCAGTCCTTGCAACTACTGGTTCGGTGAATCAGATTAAAATTAACATCCAATTCACGCAAACTGGTCCGAACCAGCTGAATCCCACCCCTGAAATGGGTGTAGAATCTTCACTCAAATGACTTTAAGCCTAAAGTGGGACTAGAGTTCATGGTCTCCTGGTTTCTAAATAAAAACAAATATGATAAAATATCATGAATTGAATCAAAATTTTGTTATGCTTGAGCAGATCCATGTCAATAGAGCTTCATCCAATTAGAATTATTTTATGGGAATAGTTTAAGTACTTATGTTGGTAGTAACATACCAAGTAAACATCAATAGGAATAAGATAAAAAAATCTATGAGCAAGTAGGTCTTTTTTGTCTTACTCTATCCTATGTGAGTAATGTTTTGGATGACATAAGAAAAATTGGTTTACAATAAAAGTGGGATAAAATAAAACTGCAGATCTGAAAGGACTGAATTAAAACCAGAGTTATTGTTGAGTTCTTGTGGAATTTTGCTGCTTACAGTATTGTGGGTTTGTGAAAATCTGTTGAAATTACTACCTATTTCAGTTAATAAAAAGGTAATGCCAAATCTCTAATAAATGACAATTAGGCACCTCTAATATCAATATTATACAATACCTTCAGTCTATGAAATTGTGGGACAGAAATTCTACACCATAAACTCTCTACTATAGAGTCTATAGCAGTAGTGGGATTCAGCCAGTTCACACCACTTCAAGAGAACCAGTTGTTAACTTTCTGAGCAGTTTGGTGAACTGGTGAAATCATTAGGGCAGAGAACCGGTTGTTAAATTATTTGAATCTCACCACTGGTCTATAGTGCAACTATGTGTTGGTCATCCTGATCTTGTCAGTTGGATTAGTACTGAAAGTGAATACTCAGAGGCAAAGCCGCATTTGAAAAGCTTATAGTAACACTAAATTCAGAATTCTCTTGGGGACTTGTCTATAAGGCATTTCTAAAATTTGGTTCAAAAACTGAACAATTCAAAGATTGTATGCTTTAATGCCTGTAGAATGTAGATGTGGAACAACGGGAATACCAATGAAAGGTAAATATTATGTTCACTGCAAATATTATGCTCAATACAAGATTTTCTCTCTTTCTGCCTCTGTCTGTTGGATAGCATCAATGTTTGTCAAATAGATAATTTATATTATTAAAAAATAGCCTGCTGGAAATACAATAATCAGGTTCAATATATTTTTTCCACCTTTAGAAACAATATCATCAAACTCAATAATTCTGGAGATGATTGATTGATTGATGATTGATTACAGAATAAAGCAAATTTTAAATATCAACTTTTCTTTCCTGTCACCTATTTTTTTCTGTTAAGCATTGTCTAGCTTTCTATTCCCACAAACTATTAAAGGTTGTCTTTGCATATGATAACAGTTGCTAGGATACATTTTTTTTTTTTACTGGAAAATACACTTAATTGCTTCTTTATATCACAATCTTAAATTTGGGTTTATGTTATATGGAGCTTTAATGTATTATATCTGATTTATGATTAAGGACAAGGCTTGCCTAATCTGATTATATGATAACTCTTATCACATTGGCCACCTCTGCTAATGGCTGTTGATTTGATTAAAACAAACATTTTAAAGTGCTGTACTGATTTAATCTTTAGTACTAATTTCACATTACTTTGAATGTTTTTATTCAGTTTTATGTAACTAATGGTCCCCCCCCCCCCGTTTTCTCTTTTTTTCTTTGTTGTAGTTTCAAACATGTGAGATAAAATATTAGGTTACTTATGAGCACAAATATTAAGGAAAACAGCAATTGCAACTAGAGAAATGTTAAGAATTTTTTTTAAAAAATAATCCTTCCTTTTCATTCAAATTAAAGTTAAATGTCATCTGTCTTTGCATATTTCGGATGAGAGTGGAAAACAGGAAGATCCAAAGTGCTTAATCTTCTGTTCATTCTTGTTTTAAAAAATAAATCCTCTTGTTCAGGTGGAGTTAGAAGATGAGTAGTTCTTTTATTTGCCAAGAGAGTATCCATGACCTGCTAGGTTAGCCTTTCAGAGATATTTCCTTACCAGATTTCTGAATGCCTTTAGCAGTGATAGAACTTCTAATGCTGCCTTCACTGGAAAAGTTGGGATATGTTCAGATGTGGAACTATATGGCACAGTCAAACATCAGCACAGGAAATGTATTATATCACAAACTCTTCTATGATTTATAATATTTATATCATAGAATGTTTTTCAATTCTGCAGCAGAGGTGGGTTTCAGCAGGTTCTAACCAGTTCTGGAGAACCAGAAGCGGAAATTTTGAGTAGTTCAGAGAACCAATAAATACCACCTCTGACTGGCCCCGTCCCCATCTATTCTCTGCCTCCCGAGTCCCATCTGTTTGGGAGGAAATGGGGATTTTGCAGTAACCTTCCCCTGGAGTGTGGAGGGAATGGAGATTTTATAATATCCTTCCCCTGGAGTGTGGAGAGAATGGAGATTTTACAATATCCTTCCCCTACCATGCCCACCAAACCATGCCCACCACGCCATGCCCGGTAGTAAAAAATTTTGAAACCAACCACTGTTCTGCAGGAGTAATGGGTCCCAAATTTTAGACACATTCTGTAAATTAGCCCATATAAGGTACCTTGGTTAAAAAAATGTTCTATGATATACCATTTCGCTCAGTTAAAGATTATGGAAACAAGAGATTTAGTATCTATGGAGATTCTCAGTCATCCAGGTCATGGTTTTCCCAAAGGTGCTTTTTCAGGAGGCAACTGGACTTTTTGGTTATTCTTTGAGGATGTTTCACTTCTCATCCAAGAAGCTTCTTCAGCTGAAGAAGCTTCTTGGATGAAAAGTGAAATGTCCTCAAAGAAAAACCAGAAAGTGCAGTTGCCTCCTGAAAAAGCACCTTTGGGACAAGAGGTTTAGTAGGATAGAGATTTGGTTCTGCATATGTAGGTCTACCATATCTGAGTTTCAATGATGATCATTAGATGGGTGAAAACAATATAACATCCTGTAACATTTTGCTTCCATTTAATGATTTGTCTGTAGTTCTGTTCCTCTAGTAATAGTAACAGGATGACAGAGTTGGAAGGGACCTTGGAGGTCTTCTAGTCCAGCCCCATGCTCAAGCACGAGACCCTGTTGCCAGCATTCCAAGTAATGCACCCATAGAAAGCAGAACTCTGAGGCAGGCAGATCCATTAAAGAACAATTTAATGTATACATCATATTGGCATGACTGGTGAAAGCCGACTCTGAAATTCCTGCAGCTTTCACCTAATTAAAAAGTAAAAGTTCCCCCTTTCCCCCAAGTCACTAGTCACACTCTCCAATCAAGGTGCTGGCTGGTTGCTTGGTTACGTCACTCCTCCTCTGGCCAGCTACATGTTCGAATGTCCTTGGTTTCCACAGGAAACTTTTTTGTTTTGGCTACAAAACCCCATCTAGCTATTTTCCCTCTCCCTGTCCCTTCTTCTGCTTTGTGGCAACCCTGAAGCCTCCAAGATGGCCTCAGCCAGGTCCACTTCAGGGTTGACATCTATACCGTTCCAGAAAGTGGCTGTCCAGTCTCTTCTTAAATGCCTCCAGTGATAGAGTACCAACAACTTCTGAAGGTAAGCCATTTAGCGAAATGCAACCTTTCATTCTGTGCTCAAGATTTGAATGCTTCCCAGTCAGCAACAGTGAAACAAGCACAGCACATAAGCAGTAACATTT
Source organism: Pantherophis guttatus (assembly GCF_059756535.1). NCBI lineage: Eukaryota > Metazoa > Chordata > Lepidosauria > Squamata > Colubridae > Pantherophis > Pantherophis guttatus. The sequence continues at coordinate 74,651,083 of NC_142068.1, read as the reverse complement.
TTGGTTCATATTTTCATGTTTCCATTTCTTATGAAACTTGTATGGTATACAATGAGATGTTAGCCTCTGCATCCAGTGTGATGGATTAGTGTGTTCTGATCTAGGCTTCCTGAGACAGTAAAAAGCACACAATTAGTCCCAAAAACCCTCTTTTTATTTCAATAGCTATGAATTCTGTTCATTCCCAGGCTGTGATGAGTCACAAATAGTTTGTAAAGAGTCCAATAGAAGTCTGTCACAGTCCTTCAGGATAAGGCTGATAAGCACCCACCTTTATCTCCCTTGACATGTGGCCAAAGACCTAATTGGCAATTAGCTTTGCAAGACCACATGGAGCACAGAGTCAAAACAGAGCTTCAGAATTTAAACTGACCAGCACAAACAAAGTTGCTTCCTGCAAAGGCTCACATGCCTTTGCTCCTCCTTTATGTCAATTATCTCCAAGCCTTACTCCCAAGTCACCCCTTTTATAGAAATTGTTCTTGCCTTCTGGCAGCTCTGTGCATGCACACACTGGGAACAGACTCCCCCTGTTCCTCTGCCTCACTGACGTCAGACTCTGGAGGCTCCGGAGTCAGCACATGACTGCCAGATGGCCCTGGCCCTATCTCTGCCTCCGATGCAGAGCCCTTGTCTAAGCCTTCCCCAGACTCCAGGACTGGCCTATGTTCGTCCCCAGCCTCCTCACTGTCCAACTCTGCTGCGAGCTCTGCAGGTTGCCGGTGGACCACAAGAAGTGATTACAGCTTCTAATAGGACTCATGGAACTTAGGTTCAAGTCTCCATTCAGTAGTACTTTAGCTACCTAGTCTACCTCAAGAGATTATTGCACAAATAAATTGAACTGAGCTGAAAATTGAGGGGAGCCTGTTTGGTATAGTGTTTAGGCCACCAGGCTAAAAACCAGGAGACCATGAGTTCTACTCTCACCTTAGGTACACTAATTAAGCGACCTTGAGCCAGTCATTTTCTCTCTCAGCCCTAGAAAGGAAATAATGGCAAGCCACTTCTGAAAACTTGCCAAGAGCACTTCAGGGAGTTGCCAGGAATCAACAAGAACAAGAACTTGCCAGAATATTCATGACTGGGAAGACATGGTAATAAGGTCAGCCAATGAATAGGCATAGCAACTAAGTCAGCCAATTGGGAGCTGAGACAGACTGGAACCAAGGTGTGTCTTAGTCTGCAGCTTCTGAGTCTGTAAAGAGAAACTGAAACCAGTGTGTGTTAACCTCTGAGTTGTGATGCTGTGTGTGTAAACTTGTCCGCAGATCTGAGCTGAAATGAAACTGTGAATTTGTTGTTGGTATTGTAAATTTACTTCATGTATTACTGTGTATATAAAGAAGTTAATGAATCAGTTATTTGTGTGTGCTTCTGGATTTAATTTCTGCACAAAACTCTGACAGAACTCAAAGGCACTTAAAAATGATGAAAAAGAGAGCATTTTAACTGCCATAATTTGGATGCCTACATAAATAGAGGATTGGGTTAAATGATATAAATAGCTGCTTCTAACTCTATGATTTTTGGCCAGTAAGCTCTTGGAGGAAAGGCAGAATATCAGTACAAAAAGATTCCCAGGTTCTCTTGGGATGACTGTAATATGGTTGGCTTGGCATACTGGCAAGATCCTCCAAGTGAGGATGATTGTTTTCAGGAGATATTTGGCATCATATATAGGAGCATCCGTTCATATGATTACTTACGCACATTTGAGATATAGTGGGAAATAATGACTTGATGTTCTCATTGGAAATGTGATGGCTTTCAGATGGAGTGCAAATCTGAATATTAAATATGGCTTAAGCTTTGCTTCTTTGGTTTTCTGTTCCCTCCCAGGTTCTTAGGATGCATTGTTTTAGTATTCAGGTAGTCCTGCACAGTATAAATCATTTTTCCCTTGATGGAAAAATAACAAATTAATCTACTTCTACCACTGCAGTCTAAAAAAATGAGGAGTTCATGCAATGAATCATACATCATCGTCATTATCATCATCGCTCCATATCAGTCCATTGCAGAGTGAAGGATTCTTTAGAGAAGGTCATGAAGAATAACTTACCCCACTGCCCAATGCTTATTGGTAAATTAACGTTTTTTAGTTCCCAGTCAAGGTTGAGAGAGCCTAAGAGAGTTCTGGAATCTGTGTTGACTCACTCCGAATCTAGCATCTTAATGATTGCATCACATTGGTTCTCACATATGTGTGCACATGTTAATCAATTAACTCAAGTTTAGAGAAGCATATACATTTGGAGAATGGAATGGCATGGTGGCCTAGAGGTGAAGATGCTTGCCTCCCACTCAGAAGGTTGAGAGTTCAATTCTAGGTAGCGATAAATGTTTCTCTATCAGGGCACAAAGAGAAAATATCCGATGTGAACACCGCGTAGGCATCAGGAAGGGCATCCGGCCAGTAAATACTCAGTTCCATTTAGTCACCCCGACTCCACCTGGATAAAAAGGGATTACAGGGTCATAAAAAGAATATATTTCTTTGGAGAACATTTATGGTCCAAAGAATAATAAAAAGCATTGACTTCAGTGCGATTTCTCAATCATTTTTTCCCAAACCAGAATCCTTCAGATATTTTGGATCAACAACTGAGAGAATAGTGTACTGTCGGAAGGTGATACGCTTTGGAGTATGACACATGAGGATGTGAAGCAAGGGTGAAATCCAAATTTTTTCCATACCGGTTCTGTGGGCGTGGCTTGGTGGGCGTGGCAGGGGAAGGATACTGCAAAATCTCCCACTCCAGGGAAAGGATACTGCAAAATCCCCATTCCCTCCCACACCTGGGGGAAGGATATTGCAAAATCTCCATTTCCACCCCACTCTGGGGCCAGCCAGAGGTGGTATTTGCTGGTTTTCCAAACTACTCAAAATTTCCGCTACCGGTTTTCTGAGCTGCTCAAAATTTCCACTACCAGTTCTCCAGAACCTGTTAGAACCTGCTGGATTTCACCCCTGATATGAAGTAGCAATGAAATGCCTGAAATTTTATTGAAAGAAAATCTTGGAAATAAAACTCTTAAAACATTCATGGCATTAAATAAAACATTTTTTTAAAATTAAAATTCAGCTAGCCTAACTGGCCATGAAAACTGTGGCTTAAAAAAACGAAACAACTTTTGTTTTGCAGGGTTTATCCGGTGTCCTAGAAGAGATTTCTCATTGCCTCAAATGACTAAACAGTTGAAAAACAATCTGCCTGAGACAGGGATGCAACCCTGAACATCAGGGTTGAAAAATGGCTTTTGAACTTCTTTTGTTTGTCCCACAGAAATCCCCTGAAATATAATGTAGTAAATATGTACTAAATATAATATACATAATGCTTTGGCCCACTTTTTGGGGGGCGGGGGGGGGGCAAGAGGGAGGATTGATTGCAATACCAGTTTCTTGTTTACAAGCTAAGAATAGAATTCAGCCCAGACTAAAATGGTTCTAATTGTATAGTAATTGTGCTCGGGTTTTAATTGCAAGGAGCTTAATTGCAGAAGGGCTAAACTGCACTCCTCTGCAAAATAATAATAATAATAATTTTGAATAGCTGATGCAGATCTCTGTGCAGTATGGGATACTTAATCCAGGTGGGTATTTCTGCTTTCTGAAGCTTGAAAAGCTGTCTGTAAATATCTATAGATTTTAACCTGCTCAATGGACTTTCTTCTCCATGGACGTTCCCGTTTTTCTATTTTGGACTTTTGGAGAAAGTAAGGCTTTTGGTCTTGGAATAATTCATTACTGATTCTTTCACTGTACAAGAATGTGTAAGTGATGTCAAGGCTCTTTTGAAGCCAATGGGAGTCAATGGCAGAATTATTGCTTCATCAGCATATAGTCAGAGGTTGATATGTCTGTGGACTAATTTAGGTGGATGAAAAGCCTTTTCTTCCTCCTTTTTTCCTTTTTTTTCTATTTCACATCTTTTTCTTTGAATGTACTTCTCATTATATATGGGAAATATTTTAATAACTTTTTTTTTAAAAAAGATAATAATTTATCATTATAAGTGATCCTACAACTTCAAAACCTCTTGGTCACTGACTAAAGTAGGGAATGGTTTTGGAATTGAGTTTAAAAAGGCAACGACAAAGTATTTTTATCAAATAAGAAAATGAGGGTTGCATTGAGATACAGATATTTATGAAACCTATGGGTGATGCCAACAGATTTTTGACAGGAATATCATTTGGAATTCTACAAACTTTTCTTATTGTTCAGGATTCAATCTGAGTCGGTCAACAGGACCAGAGGCTTTATCTTCCAAGTTTTCAGACTTGTGCTAGAGCCCATCTTCAGGGAGCTTCTTTCTAGAAGAGTTCTGTGTGTGGCATTTATATCAGGGGTGAAATGCTACCAGTTCAGACAGGTTCGGATGAACTGGCAATAAAAAATGCTATCGGTTCAGGAGAACCGGTATTTCTGACGATCAGTTGGGTGATGATCAGCTGTGACACGTGATTTATATTAGCTAGAATCATCAGATTTCCTGCTTTCTAGCTAATCTAAATCACTTGGCACAGCGGATTCCCCCCCCCCCCCCGGTTCTACTTACCTTTGCAGACTTGGAAGGCTTCAAAAAGTTCCTTTTCTAGCGCTGTGCGGGTGCACGTCAAGCGGGCATGTGCCAGTGGTGAAATTCAAATTGTTTTACTACCAGTTCTGTGGGTGTGGCTTGGTGGGCATGGTGTGGCTTGGTGGACATGGCATTGTGGGCATGGCAGGGGAAGGATACTGCAAAATCCCCATTCCCTCCCCACTCTGGGGCCAGCCAGAGGTGGTATTTGCCGGTTCTCTGAACTACTCAAAATTTCCGCTACTGGTTCTCCAGAACCTGTCAGAACCTGCTGGATTTCACTCCTGGCATGCGCCCAAAGCGCGCATTCACAGAACTGATAGCAGACTTCAGAGGATTTCATCCCTGATTTACATGGTGCCTGTTGTATATCTTCCTATTTTGCCTGCAGTCTGAAATAATCCAGTTTTAGAAATTCTATATAAAACAAATTGCATAAATGGATTTCTAGATTTGGAATGTGGATTTAAATACATTGATACAAATTTGGTGAGGAAATTTAAAATCTCTCAGATAAACACTTTTTCAAGGGTTCACCAATAAATAGTAATTATGAAAATCAACTGACTTTCCTGATACCACTTTATCTGTCATGCTGGACATTTATTAGCTCTTTCACCCAACTCAGCTGTAGGAAAAAAAAAAAAAGATGCTTTGGATCTTCTTGTTCAGAATACAGCACTTCACAAACCTTGCCCCACAGGAGTAGTTGTGCAACCACGCAAATTTGCACAATGTAATAGAAATCACCTTATGAAACTAATAAAACCAAACCACTAGGTAATAAGAAGTTTAATAGGAAAATGGGAAATAATGGAGGATACAATCACACGCAGGCATTTGAAATAACTCAATAGTCACACCAGCTAAACTGGTTGTTTATTATTTCCTGGAATAATTTGTTGGATTTGAGCAGATGTTCAGTGCAGAGAGAAGGGCTGGAGACAATTCATCTGGGCCTTCTATATTTTATAAAAGATGAGGAATGAGTGAAAAGTCTGCCTCTCTGGGGACACTTTGCTTTGCTCAGTCAAGAATAATGCTTTATCTCTGACATTTTGGATTTCAACAGTAAATTGAAAAGTGTGCATATGTAGTTGTCAACCTACTCCCTTTCAGGGTAAGAAACAATATGGAAAACCCAGAAACAGAATGTGACAGAATGGGAGGCCTCCCAGACAGAATGGAATGATCTGCCAGACATACCAACTGTACTCTTGGGTGATAGCCAGAATCTGGGAAAAAAATCAGATTTGCACAGATAGTCTTAAGGGGATAGGGAATGGAATTGAAAAAGCTGCTAGAAAGTTGGTGATAGAGAAGTTAGAGAGGAGAGAACAAAATAATATGGTCAACAAAGTTGGAATTGGGTGCGCTTCAGAGGTCCACATTCCAATGTGATTCAAAATTGACATAGGGGACTCTATGCAAGGAGCATGGCACTGTCTATCTTGCACAGATAACTCAGAGGATGAAGAGAAACTGAAGAAAAAAAAGGGGGGGATCATATTTTGCTAACCATGAGCCAGCTAAGTTGTATTTAGAGCTTTTGAGGAATTTAGTAGCAGCTAGATTTTTAAGATCAGCACACTATCATTTAGCAACCTCTGCTAGTTACTCTTATTTTTTTTTCAAATTCAAATTTATTTTTCAAATTTCTATACCGCCCTTCTCCTTTCGGACTCAGAAGAGAGACTCTTGCCAGAAGAGAGAAAGTTACTGTATTTTTCGGACTATAAGATGCACTAGAGTATAAGACGCAGCTTAGTTTTTGGGGAAGAAAATAGGGGGAAAAAATCTGCCTACCAGGTATTCATCTGGCTAGCGTCCTTAGTCTGGTCAGCTTCAGCACATTAGTTTGCTGTTTTTTTTATCCCCTGCTTTGGGATAAAAAACAGCTTCTAAAGCACAACTGATTTTTGGAGAGAGAAACGATGAGAAAAGTAGACAAACCATGGAGATCGCTTCACTCACTAGCGCCTCATTAGGGCTGAAAAAAAGCTTCACAGCTGAAAGTCGGAGGGAGCAGGCAAAGCACAGAGGTTGCTTCACTTGCTAGCGCCTCATTAAGGCTGAAAAAAGCTTTGAAAAAGCTACATTCAGAGTATAAGACGCACCCAAATTTTCAGCCTCTTTTAGGAGGGAAAAAAGTGTGTCTTATACTCTGAAAAATATGGTAATCTTGAAATGATAAGAGAAATTAAACCACGAAGAAACTGGCTATAATCCCTCTTATTTGAAGGTAGTCATGAGGAGCAGTGGTGGGTTCCTCTTGGTTCGGCCCGGTTCGGCCGAGCCGGTAGCGGTGACGATATGACATCACCGAACCAGTTCTGCCCCCCCACCCCCCGCCCCTCCCACCCCCGCATTATTCTTACCTTTTATTTGGCCCCACCCCCAATCTATTGCTGCCTCCTGAATCCCAGCTGATGGGCTATAAGGGAAAAAATTGTTTAAATTCTTGCCGTGGGGCTTCAAAGGGCCGCCCTACAGCTGATCAGTGGTAAAAGGCAGTTTGGTGGTAGACTGGTGCCTCCAAAAACAAATGAGTAGACCGGTGCCTGCAAAAATAAATGGGTAGACCAGTGCCTGCAAAAATAAATGGGTAGACCGGTGCAGCTCTGCAAGCAGTTAAAAGCCTGGTAGACCAGTACCTCTGCTAAATCCTAAAGAATTGACACATGACCATCAAGCCATGCCCACAAAATAAGCCACGCCCACAGAACCGGTAGTAAAAAATTTTAGAACCCACCCCTGATGAGGAGGGAGGCAATGTGGGTTGGAGATGGTGAGCTTAGTATATCTCTTTATAAGCATTACATTGAATTCTAGTGGTTTAATTATCTGCCTGGAAGAGATAACCTTTCAAGGTCCTGATAAGTGCTGTTATATTCTTTGAAAGCCAGTTTGGTTTCTTGGTTAAAGCATCAGGCTACTTAGAAACCAGGAGGCTGGTAGTTCTAGTCCCACCATAGGCATGAAAGTTGGGTGGGTGACTTTGAGCCAGTCCTTCTGTCTCAGCCCAACTCACAACTTGTTGTTGTGAGGAAAATAGGAGGAAAGAGATAAGATACATTCACTGTTATTTAGAAGTTATTTAGAAAAATAATAAAAGCAAGACTTAAGAAAAATCTAAAATAAATAAAATCAAAAGGGAGATCAGAAATTATTTACGGATAAAAATACTTCATGCTTAATATTATTTATATGTGGGGAGGGGGAGAACTCTTCAGGGGTACATTTTTCTTTTTGTAAGCTACTGGCTGTTTGTAGTTGAGGTCATGGCCTTTCAATCTGTTCCTAAACTCTGTCAAATACAAAATATGCTATGAATTCTGGTGAGACTTTAGGGTACTAGTTGTTGGCTGCAGGTCCTGGAACTTCAACAACATATTCCTTACCTAATTTATTGAACACCTTGGGGCACAGATCTATACTTTCTGGCTTAGCAGAAATGTGTTTCTGAATTCTTCGATTATATAGAAAATGGCAGGCTGGTTTCCAAAATAAAGAGGATGCCAAAAGCATGAGAACAATTGAAGGTTTTTGTGGGGTTTTTTTTGTACACAATGGAATTGTTCATTATCCGGAACCTGAGATAATACAGCTGTTGTTGGCTGCTTGCTGGGTTAATAAGAGAGTCTAGTTATCCCAGCAAGTTTCTTTTCAAAAACAAGCAATTGGTCAGTTTCTGTTTGTCTTTAGATTGGAAAAGTTTCCTTTTTTTGTTTTTAATGAGAAATCACAGAGGAAAAAAGAGCCTTTCTCTTTCCATCCTATTTCAGCTTTGATACTAAAAATAGAAACCATTGAGGTTTCAAGAAATAAGGGTGGGGGAGAGAAAATCCTATAGGCAGGGCAAATGTGTGATCTGGTGATATAGATTTCTGGTGATATCTATGGGTGATCTGAAGTAGTTTAGCAAGAGTTTCCAAATACAGACAGTCAGATTAACAGATTGTCCGGGGGGGAGGGAGGTTATTCTCACTGGGGCAATTGCTTTGGACCCTATGCACGGAAAGAATTGTCCCTATAAGTATGGTTCAATTTATGAAATCTTCTTATAGATATTATTTAAGATAGTTGAAATTTTGTTGTTAGTTGCGAAGTCGTGTCCAACCCATGGGCAATGTTCCTCCAAGCCTTCCTGTCCTCTACCATCCTCTGGAGTCCATTTAAGTTCACGCCAACTGCTTCAGTGATTCCATCCAGCCACCTCATTCTCTGTTGTCCCCTTCTTCTTTTACCCTCAATCTTTCCCAGCGTTAGGCTCTTTTCCAGTGAGTCCTTCCTTCTCATTAGGTGGCCAAAGTTGAGATAATATCCAGTATTTATAGGATTAAAAGGGGCTCGTCAGATAAAGAATCTGAACCCTTTGAGCTCATACATGCGCTGTCCTTGTCTCAGAATTGACAAAATAATCTCACAATAAACCTTCAATCTTGATGATAGTCTTGATGGGAGATTCTGTTAAGCCCCTATCTATGATTTTGGAAGCTATATATTTGTATTTCATTAGAATGTCTTGCACGTACCCACTTAAAAGGGGGAGGGTTACATTAGTTTCACACTTTTTTAAATCATTAACTTCAATTATCATTTCTGGAATTGATCTATTTTCAAAAAAGGAAGGATGGTTTTCTAGAAACATGCTGACATGCTATACACTTTTTCTATATAGAATTTATTTTATATTTACCATTTCATTTTCCTTTTGTACTTGTCCTTGCCCTGACGGGTGAGGTACTTGGAGGTAAGTTGTACAAACTATGAAGGTCCAATTGCATTCATCAGAATTCAAGGGCAAGCACCACTTAGAAGTTAGATAATGGCAGCAGTAAGAAAGAAGCCAGAAAAAAAATAGGATGTGTAGACCAAAAGACTTCTAGGTGAAAAGACTGAAACTTCTAACCAATTTTACCCTACTGGTTCAGACTTCTCACTATCTAGTGTTAGCTTTGGTCCACTAAAAAGTAATCCAAAATAAGATAAATGTTTAAGGACTCTTTGAGAAAAGGGTATTACTATTTTGTATTTTGTGCAGAAATATATATTTTATTTTTAATAAAATAAAGCACAACAGTTTTGTTTTAACTTTCAGTTATGATGGGCTACCTAGGTTACTGTAAGGAGACAGGCACTCTGCTACTGAAAAACAGAATGACATCTTTGCCTACCAACTTTGTCTGTCAGACTCTGTTGTCATGCCTGAGACTGGGGCAGCTAGCTCAAACACTTCAGTAGGGTTCAGTAATGGAGCCCATCAAACTTCTGGAACTCAAGAAATTATAATGCAAGATCCACTTAAGCAAAATGAGGCAGATGGAAAAATGGAAAGAGAAGTAGAACTAGAAGAAAAATAATTGGAGATGGAAATGGAGATGAAGAAAGATCATGAGGAGCATGTTTATCAGCTGGAACAAGAAACTGAAGAGTAGAGTCTATCATATTTCAACCAGTCCAACATTCCCAGGACTTCCTGTAGAAAAGTACAAATTTCCAAAATGCAAGTAGGATGAGAATCCAGGACACTTCCTTGAATATCATTTTTTTATTAAGAAGTTTAATCACAATAGTAAACACAATAGTGTGAATGGAACAATCTGGAACTGAACACACTCAAAACTATAGAAATGGTGGTAGACTTTAGAAGAAACCCTCCCATACTACCACCTCTTACAATACTAGACAACACAGTATCAACAGTAGAAACCTTCAAATTTCTAGGTTCTATCATATCGCAAGACTTAAAATGGATACCTAACATCAAAAATGTCATCAAAAAAGCACAACAAAGAATGTTCTTTCTGCGCCAACTCAGCAAGCTCAAACTGCCCAAGGAGTTGCTGATACAGTTCTACAGAGGAATTATTGAGTCTGTCATCTGCACCTCTATAACTGTCTGGTTCGGTTCTGCAACCCAACAAGACAGACACAGACTTCAGAGGATAATTAGAACTGCAGAAAAAACAATTGCTACCAACCTGCCTTCCATTGAGAACCTGTATACTGCACGAGTCAAAAAGAGGGCTGTAAAAATATTTACAGACCCCTCGCATCCTGGACATCAACTGTTTCAACTCCTACCCTCAAAACGACATTATAGAGCACTGCAAATGAGAACAACTAGACACAAGAACAGTTTTTCCCCAAGCACCATCACTCTGCTAAACAAATAATTCCTTCAACACTGTCAAACTATTCACTAAGTCTGCACTACTATTAACCTTCTCATCGTTCCTATGACCCATCTCCTTCCACTAATGACTGTATGACTGTAACCTTGTTGCTGGTATCCTTACAATTTATATTGACTGTTTCCTAATATGATTTGATTGCTTATTTGTACCCTATGACTATCATTAAGTGTTATGATTCTCGATGAATGTATCTGTTCTTTTATGTCTTGAGAGCATATGCACCAAGACAAATTCCTTGTGTGTCCAATCACACTTGGCCCATAAAATTCTATTCTATTCTATTCTATTCTATTCTATTCTATTCTATTCTATTCTATTCTATTCTATTCTATTCTATTCTATTCTATTCTATTCTATTCTATTCTATTCCATTCCATTCCATTCTAAACATTAATACAAACTCTCCTTAGATAAGGAGAAGTGAATGGAAAGAAAGAATAACAATTGCAGGAAAATAGAAAAAGAAAAGAAATTATGTAATAAAGAAAAAAATTGAAATCTATAAAGAACTGACCTCCAACCCTTAACACAATAAGTATAAACAAATTCAATACCATGCCTCTTTTGTAGATGCAGAAGAAAGCATTTTCGAGGTCATTCTCTTGGTTTATTATTGCCCTTCTCATTTTAAAAACTGCAGCCAATGTCTTTTATATATCAAGTAAAGCATTCTTTTATAAATCATTATCTTGGCTTGTTATTTGTATTTCTACATTCTGTACTTTCTCTGGCTTGTCAGCTAATTTTTTTTCCACATCTATTGTTCCTTCATTAGCATGTTTTAGATATGGTCTATACATAGAAGCAGACATTACTGACAGTATTGATACTGTGATGGTTACTAATTTTTGGATCCGTTCTTCAAACATCTAATAGCTTTAAAATGATTGATAGGCAATTTCGAAAAGCGATTTGAAAGTGAGATTTCTAAAGTTAGTGTCCATTAAAAGGCTCCACATGGTTGCCAGCAAGATAGCTGATTCCATCGTTCTCCTGGTGCTAAAACTGATGGAAAGCCACTGTCCTGTAGCTTCTTCAAAAAGGAACAGCTATCCAGAGCACTTAAGAAACTAGGTGGCGCAATGGTTAGAAGTAGTACTGCAGGCTACTTCAGCTGATTCTAGCTGCAGTTCAGCTGTTCAAATCTCATTGGCTCAAGGTTGACTCAGCCTTCCATCCTTCCGAAGTGGGTAAAATGAGGACCCAGATTGTTGGGGGCAATATGCTGACTCTGCAAAACCACGTAGAGATGGCTGGAAAGCACTATGAAGCAGTATATAAGTCTAAGTGCTAGTGCTATTTCTATTATGGATGATCTTCAATACTGTCCTTATTTATAGAGGTTTCAAGGAACTGGCTTACTCACTGGTTTGTTGGCTTTTTCCATACATAGAGCCATCTTCTTTTTTTATAAAGGTTTTTTATTTTATAGACAAACAAACATACAATACATAATCAATCATTCAGTATATCATCTGAGTGCATCTTTTGTGTCTTCTTCCTACTCCTCCACTATTTATCATATCTTCATTTATTATAACATTTCTCCCACATTTCTTACTTTTCTATTAATACATTTATCTATCTTCTTTCTCTTCTTTCTTCTTAACTCATTTCATTACAACAGTATATATCTCTTCTCTAACTAATGATAATATTGTCCCCATACTTTAAAATATTCCGATTCCTCTCTTTCTTTAATTATCAAAGTCAATCTATTCATTTCTATACAATCCAATATTTTCTTAATTACTTCTCCCTCTGTAGGGATTTTCTCTGCTTTCCATCTTTGCGCAAATACTATCCTCACTGCAGTTTTAACACATATAATCAAATATGTATTTTCTTTACTAAATTTCTCTGGTAAGATACCCAATAGGAACAGCTCATGTTTTACATAGAGTCATCTTCAGTTCAGTCATCTTCAGTTCAGTCATCTATGAACTCTGCATTTTGGGGTGTGGGGAAAATTCAACCTCTTAAACATAGGACAGTGTTAAAAAGACACATTTTCAAATGAACCGAAAACTGTTTACAATGCTCCATGGAAGGGATATCTTCAATAACTTAATAAATAACTTAGAAGAAGGAATAGAAGGGGAACTCATCAAATTTTTAGATGACACCAAGCTAAGGTTTTACATTTAGGCAGAGAAAATGAAAGGTACAAGTACAAATTAGGTGAAACCAGGCTCAATAACAGTAACTGTGAGAGGGACCTCGGAGTGCTAGTGGACAATCACTTAATTATTAGCCAGCAGTATGTGGCAGCAACCAAAAAAGCTAATACAATACTTGATTGTATAAACAGAGGCATAGAATCAAAATCACGTGAATTGTTAGTACCACTTTATAAAAACTTAGTAAGACCACAACTGAAATATTGCATCCAGTTATGGTCATCACGTTACAAAAAAGATGTTGAGACTTTGGAAAAAGTTAGCAAAGAAGAGCAACTAAGATGATTAATGCCTGTAGACCAGGGATGTCAACTCATGTCATCACAGTGGCATCATATGACATCTCAGGACTTTTTCCTCCTTCGCTAAACTGGGCGTGGCCAGTGCATGTCACATCCGGCCCATGGGCCAGAAGTTTGACAGCCCTGCTGTAGACTAAAACATAAGAATGTTTGCAGGAAATGGGTATGGTCAGGTCTAGAAAAAAGAAGGATTATGAGGGGATGGACATGACAGCAGTATTACACTATTTGAGAAGCTGCCACAAAAAGGAGGAGGTCATCTTATTTTCCAAAATACCAGAAAAACAATGGATGGAGACTAATCAAAGAGAGAAGCAAAACTTCCTTAAAGAGAAATTTCCTAATAGTGAGAACAATTAACCAGTGGACCAGTTTCAGTGGTGGGTTGCCCCCGGTTCACACCAGTTCTACAGAACTGGTAGTAGAACCAGCGGGAGGCTCCGCCCACCAACCCCAACATCATCAAAACGCTTCTGCACATGAGCAGAAGAGCACGCACGTGAGCGAAGCAAGCGCACGCATGCGGCCCCACTGTGACCTGGTAGTAAAGGTAAGTAGAACCCACCCCTGAACAGCTTGCCTTCAGAAGTTGTGGGTGCTTCATCACTGGAGATTTTTAAGAAGAGACTGGACAGCTTCTTGTGTTCTGCCCCAGCTACGGACCTCAAAGAACGCAGCACACACAAACTCTATACAAAGCTTATTTTACTCAAATAACTTAGTCTTTATCATTCAAAGGCTGTTAATGAACTGCCTTAACAGCCTACCAGAATTCTAACATAAGGTAATCACAGTCTTACTAGAGTTGGCAGAAAGCCCAGAAGCAATTTTGCAGACATGAAGGAGAGTGAACTAAAGTTGTTCTTTACAGCTTGTTGCAAGCAGCGTTCCTTCTTAAATAGGCTAAGGGAGTGACCAATTAGCCCCAAGCCTTACTCTCGAGGGAACCTCCTCCTGAGGAGCCACTCCTGCCTTTTGGCAGCTCTGTGTGCCCGTGCATTGAGAAGAGTGTCCTCCTCTTCGTCCTCTTCACTTAAAGGAGCTTCTGGAGGTTCTGAAGGCCCTGGCTGAATCCCTGCCTCTGGCATCACATCTTCTCCAGCCTCCTCACTGTCCGACTTGAGCGCCAGCTGCACAGGCTGCTGATACAGCACCACACCAGCCTCCTCGTTGTCGGAATCAGCTACAATCTGCACAGGCCACTGACGGGCCACAACAACTTGTGTCAAATTGTATAGGGTCACCTGCTTGAGCAGGGAGTTGCACTAGAAGACCTCCAAGGTCCTTCCAGCTCTATTCTGATTGATTGAATGGTGTCTTACTGTTGGAGGTGGAACTAGAGGACAAAATTGAAGCTATGGCATGTAGTCACCTGTCAGTAGTTCAGAAGGTTTTCATGATAAATTATCAAGCATTAGGGATTTTAGATCATAAGTACAGCATCTATCTTCTGTCATAAATCCACTCTTCCCATATAGATATTCTTTATATGCTGTCTTCTCAGTAGGATACCTATGTATAAAGTGCATTACATGTTTTTTTTTTCTCAGCATAATGACTGTACCAAGGCGATACTGTAGCGTAATTCAAAACAAGCATGTAACATATAATTTGATTCTCACAGGAAATAATGAAAAAGGAAAAGAAAAAAAGGGGGAAAAAACCTCTCAGGATAAAAGCAGTGGTCCTAATCCAATTTTCTTCATTTGGCACAAAAATTAAGACATAAACTTTGAAGACTATTACCACCATAGGTAATTTTCATTAGGATAGGTAGGGAATTACCTACATACCTCTCATTAATTTGAAATGGAGTTGTACTGATGATTATCATCTATTTAGTACAGGTGTTTTGTGTAATTTCCTTTTGCTTAGCAGCTAAATTAGACGACTGCATAGAGGAGATGAAACAGGGAAACAAAACGGTAACAAGGATATAAAATGCAAACTTTTGCAAATTTATGATAAATTAAGAGAATTTTTGCTACCAAACACAATATGTAAAGGTCAATTTGCTCCAGTAGTAAAAGCTAAGAATAATCCTTAATTTCTGAGAGCTGTTTTCTCACATAGATAGCATTAAAGGAAATGTTCATATTCGGAAATTGGAGACATAAGGAGTTACTGCTGCTAATTCCTAACACTTTATGCCTTATGTCAGTGTTTCTCAATTTTGTCAACTTGAAGCGGTGTGGACTTCAGCTCAGGGGTGAAATGCTACCGGTTCGGGGTGGTTTGCCCGAACCGGTAGTGAAAATGCTACTGGTTCACTGGAAGCGGTAGTAAAAAAATGCTTTAAAAAGTAAAAAAAAAAGTTCCAAAGATCACAGGGCACAGCTGATCATCTGAACTTTTTTTTTTTACTTTTTTTAAAGCATTTTTTTACTACTGGTTTGGACAATAGGTAGTAAAAAAATACTTTAAAAAAGTTGTTTTTTTTTGCGGAACTTTTTTTTACTTTTTAAAGTGTTTTTTACTACCTATTTCCCAAACCAGTATTTTTGTGTAAAGTGTGATAGTTTGTTTTTGAGCTCTCTGTGAGTCTGTGAGGTTCCTGCTTGTTGCAGGGGCCATTTTGTGTGAAGTCCAGCTGCTTTTACATTGTGTGAGAGTCAGTTGTGTAGCTTTTGTGTTATTTTTGTGTAAAGTATGATAGTTGGTTTTCCTGGTCACATGATCACCAAGCCATGTCCACACAGTCACATGATCACCAAGCCACACCCACCAAGCCACACCCACCAAGCCATACCCACAGGGTAGGGAAAATTTTTGAATTTCACCACTGCTTCAACTCCCAGAATTCCCCAGACAGTATTGCCAAGGTTGAGAAACCCTGCCTTATATGATTATGTCTGGGCATAGACCAGGGCTGTCAAACTCCCAGCCTGCAGGTCGGATGTGTCACACACTGGCCATACCCATGCCCAGTTTAGCGAAGGGGGGGGAATCTCGATACGTCACGTGATGCCGCCATGACACCCCTGGCATAGAGTGTTTGACCCCCCTGGCATAGAGTGTGTGTACTTGTTCAATTGTTTCTCTGTAAATTTCTTTCAATGAGCCAGGAGTCTTAAAAACTTCATGACTTGATTCCATGAAGAAAAATATTGTGGTAGAATTTGTATCACCTTAGATCATTTTTATCGCCTTATATGAAGACCACAAAAATCAAAGAATAAATAAATGACTGAGTAATTCTCATAGCTGATTAAGGCAGAATAACTGGAAAGAGATAGAATATAAATAACTATGAATTTCCTTAGTGTCAGAGTTTGTTGCAGCAATCAAATCCAGAAAGCACACATAGATAACTGATTCAGCAGGATTCATTAACTTCTCTTTATAGATGCAGTGATTCACTTAACAAATGTGGCAAGAAAGGTCTAAAATGGAGCAAAACTCACTTAATAGAGCAATATAAATTTTGGGCTCAGTTGTGGTTGTAAGTGAAGGACTACCTGTATTTTGTGAATATTTTGCCTACTCTATACTGTACGTGGCAGTCTTTTTCTGTAGGTGTATTAAAATGGCATTCCCAGAATTTCCAGTTAGCCACTTACAACTCACCATTTATGAGATTAAATGAATGCTGTAACCAGATGCAGATAGGTCTTATTCAATAGATAAATCCAGTGCTGGGATTCAAATAATTTAACAACTGGTTCTCTGCCCTAATGACCATGGGTGGTCATGTGACTGGGTGAGTGTGGCCAACTCGATATCATTCATGTCGAGGGGCGCCTCACCTCACCTGACCTCTCCTCGCCATGTCCAGTCCAGCCCTGCCCCTCCCTGCCACTCCTTGTCATGCTTGGCCTCACCTCGCGGGGCAGCTTGTCCCACCTGGCCCTTCGTCTCAAAGGCCTCAATGAGATACAATTTCCCTCTCTATTTATTTACTATTAGCTGGTAACCCAGCATTGCCTGAGTATTTATAGACATCAAAGCCTTTGTCTGACAGGGGCCTTTCTTCCCCCTACTTCCATGCCCATCATTCCTGCCATCTCCCTTCTGGGAAGAACTGACATCACAAATAATTACAGCTCTAAGATGCCACACTCACTCTCCTTAACAGCCCAGATGTTCCACAGTTATGCTGGAACACACACACCAGGGGTGTCTTACCCCCACAGTATTTGTTTCCAGATAGTAAATCATCTGTGTACTAAGTCTGGTTGAAATTGCTCAAGGCGTTCCAGAGTTATGCTGGAACATACATACATACAGCCTTTTTTATATAGATAGAATATTGAACATCCAAAATACACTATTTAATTCTACATATATATGCCATATGTGCAGTGGATAAATCCCATGGTATCCCACTACAGTTCTAGGGCACATCAGCATTTCTGTTAGGGTTGAGTTATTTTCATTCACCTTGAACTATGTAGACTAGAAAAAGAGTGGAGGAGGAAGACAATGGAGTGATGGGAGAAAAGAGGGCTACTTCACATAAGCAGCCAACACATTCTCTAAGTAGTATGCCTTGGAGAGCAATTAAACTGATTCTCCATTGCAATGTTTTCTTTCTCTCAAATCTTCCCTTGATAAATAAATTGAAATCCTAATTACCAAATATCTGTGGCTCATCTGTTCATTTCTCTAGTATGTTTTCATAAATGCCCTAGCAGGGTATTTTTAATGCTAGTCTAGCTTTTCTGTGAGATTTTTTTTTAAATTGTGCTGCAAATTTTGCACTTCTCTGTTTTGAAATTTTGCACTTAGAAAATGCACCATTCTGTGTGATTTCTTTAAAAAGGAGGGGAGGGGAAAGAGAGAGACTGAACTAATTATCTGCTTATGAATATTCCTCTGACAACAAATCAGACTCTTAACTTTTTTTTGCACCAGATTTGCATTTTAGTGCCTCTGATTTCATTGCCATGAGTTGCAAAGAGGGAGAAAAATCAACAGTAGCAGCTGCATAGACTAAGAGAGTTGCTTTTATTTCCCAACATATTTTGAACACTGGATGGAAAAAGAAAAGAAATGTTTGAGGTATAAATGATGCAATTGATCTTCTCATTCTTCCTGCTTCATTGATTTATGGAAGCACTCAGAAGGACATATGCAAAACTCTCTTCCAGATGTTGAGACTGCCAGACAAAGTTTCAAAGTAACATTAACATTAAAGGTAAAGATAAAGGTTCCCCTTGCACATATGTGCTAGTTGTTCCCGACTCTAGGAGGTGGTGCTCATCTCCATTTCAAAGCCGAAGAGCCAGCGCTGTCTGAAGACATCTCCGTGGTCATTTGGCCGGCATGACTAAATGCTAAAGATGCACGGAATGCTGTTACCTTCCCACCAAAGGTGGTCCCTATTTTTCTACTTGCATTTTTTACGTGGTTTTGAACTACTAAGTTGGCAGAAGCTGGGACAAGTAACGGGAGCTCACCCCATTACATGGCACTAGGGATTCGAACTGCTGAACTGCCGACCTTTCAATTGACAAGCTCAGTTTCTTAGCCACTGAGCCACCGCGTCCCCAATATTAACATTAGGAATAGGCAAAATGTATCTTTTGGACTCATATCAGGTCTTAGCCGTGTCCAGAAGACAACCAGATATAGTATTCTGCACTGAAAGTTATATTTACGGAAAACTGCTTATCAACCCAGAATTGTCGGATTGGTACTGCTCGGAGGAAAAAGGAATGTCCCAATTTTATATCAAAATATTTTTGTCTCAGAAGGGTGCATTTTGTACTTCCTTAGCAACGAGCCTGATTGAAACAATTATGTCACCCCATCATCTCTGTGGTTAAGACGCAGTACTGCAGGCTATTTCTGCTGACTGCCAAGATGGCAGTTCAAATCCCATCAGGCTCAAGGTTGACTCAGACTTTCATCCTTACGATGACCATAAAATGAGGACCCAGATTGTTGGGCCAATATCCTGACTCTGTAAACAGCTTAGAGAGGGCTGTAAAGCACTATGAAGCGGGATATAAGTCCAAATGCTATTGCTATCTCAGCAACAATTGCACTGATTCTGCGGTGTGTAGTGGTTCATCCTAACCTTCTTTCCTAAGCCTGGTTTTCATCCCTTTTCATTATTAAACCAACTGTCAATCTTCCCGATGGCATGAACAGCAAAAGAAAGAAAAGAAACTCCTAGGACATTTTTATTACCAAGAGTAAAACTTTATTGTTTGATCCATACAGGCACAGAAGAATGCCAAGCCAGTTCTGAGATTTTGGCATGAAGCACAGTATAATAAAATCTGCTTTTCTTTTCCCCCAGGGCTGCTCAGTGTCCATTGTCCACCAATCCAGGTTAAGCAGTTTATTTTGGAAAAACATCCTGCACCTTTTCAAAGTCTTCAGTTCTTGACCTTGGGGTTGTAAGATTTTTCTCAAGCTGCAAACGGCTCAACATAGATTCCTTGTCTCTCCCTCCCAGCTTCCCACACATTTCAATCATACCCTCTCCCTCCCATGCTTCTTTGTCAAGCTGTGTTTTGCAAGTCAACCTTGACACAACTATCAACGTTACCTGTTGTTTCTGAACTCAGAGAAATTCTAGAAAATGTTAATGATTTGACTATGCCTTGGTCTGATCAGTAAGCATTATTTAAACTAACCACATACCCCTAAGGAAGTATCGCTATTAGTATAAAATAAGAAACTTCCTCTTAGTTTGTTTAATGTACATTACACCAAAAGTGTTAAAAAATATATCTCTTAAAAGTAATTTAAAAAAAAAAAAATAGAGAACGTTCCAAATGCTATTCACTTCAAGCTACCAGACAAATTCCCAACTCATTAAGAGTCATTTTTATTATTTTACTTAAACTGCAACAACCTTCACTTTACTGACTGGATACTCAAGGATGTAAGAAAGACAAATCTAAGTATTAACTATGTAATAAATACATTACCATTCTTGTCCATACTGTGCAAATCCATCTTGCTACCATGTCCATCGTTCCTTATACCGGTAAGTCCTCAACTTACAACAGTTCATTTAGTGACCATTCAAAGTTACAATGGTACTGGAAAAATTGACTTACGACTGTTTTGCGCACTTACAGTCGCAACCATTGCGATATCCCCATGGTTGCATGGTCAAAGTTCAGAGGCTTGGCAACTGACTCATATTTATGACCATCGTCATGTCCCCGGGAGGCATATGATCCCCTTTTGCAACCTTCTGAATCAATGGGGAAAGCCAGATTCAGTTAACAACTGTGTTATGAACTTAACAACTGTCTCACTTAGCAACATAAATTTTGGGCTCAGTTGTAGTCATAAATCAAGGACTACCTAGCAATGGTTCAAATGCCTTTACAGGCAGGAAAAGTCTAGATTTTTCTAGACTAGTCTAAAAATCTGAATGCTTATATCACCAACTAGCAATCTCTTAAAAAAAATGGGTTCAATAGAATTCTTGATTGGCCAAGTGTGATTGAACACACAAGGAATTTGTCTTGGCGCACATGCTCTCAGTGTACATAAAAGAAAAGATAAGTTCGTCAAGAATCGTAAGGTACAACACTTAATGATAGTCATAGGGTACAAATAAGCAATCAAATCATATTAGGAAACAGTCAATATAAATCGTAAGGATACCAGCAACAAGGTTACAGTCATACAGTGATAAGTGGGAGGAGAAGGGTGATAGGCATTGAAGAAGCCATTGAAATGGAACCAGGCCAGCTTCAGTGCTTTCTCATGAAAGCTAGGTTAAAATGCAAAGTCTTATGTAAAAAGTGAAAGATTGACATCGTCGGAAGAGAAACCAGCATCCTGTCAGATTGTCTCCTGTGCAAACTGAAGGGAAGAACACAATTATCTGGCTCATTGATCCATGAACTTCTACGTTGGTTTTGTTTTGTTTGTTTTTTAATCTCTTTTCAACTGAACATGCATTTCTTTATATCTCTTTGACTGTCTAGCCTAATCAGGGCAAATTCCCCCTCCGTGCAGTACACAGCAAACTGCAATAAAAGCTCCCACGTTTGGGAACTCCATAATCGATTGGGATATATTAGAAATAAAAAGTTGTTCATGTCCACCTATAAAGATTGTGTTTACAGAGATCTCCAGGAGGTGTTAAAAGCTGAAATGGGCAAATGGCAATTATGTACTTGCGGTGGGCAATGTTACTTGTTGCCTAAGGGAGTAAATTCCTGTCATGATATGCATAATTGCACTAGAAAATGTACAGATGTACATTTAACCACCCATCGTCCCTTTAGTTTTCTTCTTAAAAGGAAAAAAACCTGACGAAGCAGGACTGCCATGAAATTGCATCACTACCTACCTTGTGGCCTGGAGCACTAAATATGTCCAACAGAAGTAACGCTCACTTAAAAAAAATAATAATAACAACAAACCTTTACACTGCTTTGTTCCACACACACACACAGAATTTAGCATTTCTGGATAATAAAGTGCTGGAAAAGTAATGTAAACGCCCTAATAGCTGACAGCTGGGAACACCACCGGGATTAAGAGAAGAGATATAATTGCTTTTTGATTACCATGGAAAGGAAAGGAAAGGAAAGGAAAGGAAGAAAGGAAAGGAAAGGAAAGGAGGAAAGGAAAGGAAAGGAAAGGAAAGGAAAGGAAAGGAAAGGAAAGGAAAGGAAAGGAAAGGAGGAAAGGAAAGGAAAGGAAAGGAAAGGAGGAAAGGAGGAAAGGAAGGGAAAGGAAGAAAGGAAAGGAAAGGAAAGGAAAGGAGGAAAGGAAGAAAGGAGGAAAGGAAAGGAAAGGAAGAAAGGAAAGGAAAGGAAAGGAAAGGAAAGGAAAGGAAAGGAAAGGAAAGGAAGAAAGGAAAGGAAAGGAGGAAAGGAAGGGAAAGGAAGAAAGGAGGAAAGGAAAGGAAAGGAAAGGAGGAAAGGAAAGGAAAGGAAAGGAAAGGAAAGGAAAGGAAAGGAAAGGAAAGGAAAGCCTTATTGGAAAGTAATAGTGACATGCAGATAGAACGGTTTTCAGAGTAGATGAGCTGCTTCCCTATTGCTGTGCAGCTTCAATCTATTTGTTGGTGAGCTTGCATAGATACACACATACGGACGGATGCTGGAATGAGAGATCTTTTACAGAGGTATGAAGGCACACAATGTTCTAATGCTGTTGAGTTCTAATGGCATGTCACAGTTTGAGGCTATTAAATCAGAGGGAGAAGATAGCATTTTGAAAATAGGATTGAAAAGAAGGCTCAAGCCAGTATCCGCAGTTTGTGTGTGTGTGTGTGTGTGTGTGTGTGTCTCAAAATAGGCAAGATGGCAATTGGGGCATTGCAATTGGAGTCTCCCTTTTCTATCACTGACACACGTACAAAAGGACCACGGCTTCTATTGCAATATCATCTTGATTGTTATCACACACACAACCCACAGATATCACTAGATGGGACAGAGGTTGCCAAGTAAGAAAGAACTGATTAAAAGAGGAACAGAAGGAGTCCGGTTGTAAATGCACGTCAACTTGCATTCACAAAATGGCAGCTTGTCAGTCTCATGCCAGACAGTCAATCCAGATTCTTGCTGAGTGAGGCAAGTACCTGAGTTCTACTTTGGCTGAAGATAGAATAATTTGAGTCCTATTTCATAAAGGCAGCATCTGAGATCCTTGGCAGGAAACAAGACGGGACTCTATATCTATTTCTTCAGAATTAATTGATTGAATTCTCAGAAAGTGAGAGAGCCAGTACAGGTAGTCCTCAACTTGCGACCACATGTGTTAAGTGAATCACTGCAGTTGTTAAGTTAGTAACATGGTTGTTAAGTGAATCTGGCTTCCTTATTGACTTTGCTTGTCAGAAAGTCGCAAAATGGGATCACATGACTCTGGGACACTGCAACCGTCATAAATATGAGTCAGTTGCCGAGCATCTGAATTTTGATCACGTGATCATGGGGATGCTGCAATGGTCGTAAGTGTGCAAAACGGTCATAAGTCACTTTTTTCAGTACCATTGTAAATGTGATGAATTTGATGGTGAGTTGTCCTGTGTGCCTCAATGATACCAGAAGCTATCAAAAAGTTCAACCAGCTCTGGATTAATCCTTAAGCAAAATAAGCACATGCTTAAGGAACCAAGGCGATAACTCAGAACTGTTTTTTTTTTCCCCTAACTTATTATGCCCTTAAATCTTTCATTGCCACACTTGACTTTAGCCATTTTTTTTTCTAATTGTCATCGTCTGTTGTCCCAAATGACTGAGACTCTCCAGAGACCTTCATCTATTGTGTTTGACTTTAATGTGCATAGTTTTTTAAAAAACGTTTTCTTGGCATGATGAGTGATTATCTTTAAAAATTTGCTTTAAAGTTGTCATCATATTTCATGAATATTTCCATCTTGTGGGATATGAGTTTAACTTCTGTTGAAGAACACCATTGTTGGATCAATTAATGTGGTCCTGGGGTCAACCATATTAGGATAGGTGGAGAAGCCAGACACAGGCCAGAAGTCCAAATCCACTGTCAGTGATGAATACAGAAAACAAAAAATATCAGATCAGTTGTCAGGCAGATGAACAAGGACCAGGCCCGATGCTAAGATATCCATTGATAAATGAGCTATAGACCCCTTTTCTAAGCAATCATGGCAGCCAGCTGAAAGCAACTGGAAATCTCAGGAAAGTGAAAAAAAAATAGTTAGACTGAAGAAAATTGAGCAGTCATGAAAATGCTACTTCAAAGCAAGTGTGAAGTTTCTGAAAGATGCCCTAATTAATTCATGAGCCAAACTCTAAAACTAAATCTGTAAAATTAGAAATTTTTAAAACCGAATATATACCAAGCCTTAGCAAGACCATACTTGGAATACTGTGTCCAGTTCTGGTCACTGTCAGTGCTTCGACGCTGGCATAGAGAGCAGAGGAGACAGAGAGATAAGCTCTGAACTTTTGCCTGCTAAATCCCTTTGAAGTCGAGTTGTCGTGGAAATGAAGGGGGGAGACATTCCTGGGAAATGACGAGACAAGAAGTCTGAAGAATGACTTGGAAGATAGCCAATGAGAAGCAGAGATTTGGGGAAAGGAAAGGGAGGGATTGGGGGGCAAAAGGTCAGTCTTGTCCGCATCGAGTCATGATCCGGTGGCTGTGCTCAATTAAAGAAAAGATTTCCTTAAAGATTGGCAGTTTGGAAATTCATTTATTTTGAGATAGCATCGAAGTCTGACAGTCACCACAATATAAGGAAAGATACTGAGACTCTGGAATGAGTGCAGAGAAGAGCAACAAGAATTATTGGGGGCTGGAGACTAAAACATACAAAGAATGGTTACAGGAATTGGATATATCTAGTCTAATAAAAAGGACTAGGGAAGACATGATAGCAGTGTTCCAATATTTGAGGGGCTCCTACCAAGATGAGGGAGTAAAACTGTTTTCCAAAGCACCAAAAAGCAACACAAGAAACAATGGATGGAAACTAACCAAGGAGAGAAGCAACCTAGAACTAAGGAGAAATTTCCTAATGGTGAGAACAATCAACCATCTGTATAGCTTGCCTTCAGAAATTGTGGCTGCTCCATCACTTGAGGCTTTCAAAAAGAGACTGGACAACCATTTGTCTGAAATGATATACGGTCTCCCGCTCAAGGAAGGGGCTAGACTAGAAGACCTCCAAGGTCCCTTCCAGCTCTATTATTTTATGTTCTATGTTTTGTGTTCTATGTTCTATAATATTGGAAATATGAATACCCCAGATTAAGACATTGATATATTAATGGATCAATGAACATTATGCTTAGAACAAAAGCTTTGACAGAATCTGAATGGCAAGAATTAGAAAAAACTAATTTTTCATCAAGCAAATGAAATTATTGAAGACCATCATGAAATTATATTTATTTATTATTTTAGTTATTAATCAAGTTTATATAGCCACCTGTTTCACAAAAGTGACTCTGGATGGCATGCAATAATCAATAAAAAGAATGCATATATAAAAGCAGACTTTTAAACATATAAAAATCAATATTAAAAGTAAAGATTAATTAAAACCTATACAACCTCCATAGTAGAGCCATCTAAAAGTTCTTTGATGCTCTCATGATGACATAATTAGGTTTTCAGGGACTTCCAAAGCATTTAAAGACAGATAATAGCAATTATGAAAAACGTAAAAACACTGAGGAAATCAATGTTGCACACCCATTCTTTGGCAAATAATGGAACTAAAGTGGGGAGGAAGCATATGAAAAAATTAAAGTAAAGAATTCAGCCTCCACCACTGAAAAAAAGATGAGTAGACTTCTGAAAGATACAAATTTGGCAGTAGAAAATACTGAGACAAACACATGGGCTAAAACCAATCAGCAAATTTATAGCATAGGAGCGATTATAACAACCCAGTTGGGATACAGTGGTATAAAACAAAAGCAACAAAATCAATCACCAAAATGGAAAATTCAATTGGAAAGAAAGAACAATAAATTACAAACTGATATCAGCAATCTGAAGAATTTGAAGGGAAGAAAATGGAAAAATAATAAGATCAAGAAAAGTTTACAGAAAAGATATCATCTTGGCACTAAGACAATTAAAGAAGTCTCTAAAGAATTAGAAGAATGACTCATGGCTATTTCAAAGGAAGGCAGAATAGAAAGGTAGAATAAATCAATTTTAAGGAATTCAGCATTTGTTTGATAAAGGATTGGTTAGGACTGGAACAAATGTAGATGGTTATTCTGATAAAGATGAAACACTAACATTTGGGATTAATAACTGGGATAACCAGCAGACCAGAATAAAGATGCAAGATTGATAAAAGATTTGAGAAGAACATTGGCTCAGTCAAAATGGATGATATGTCTTAACAGTCAGGAATGAAAAAGTAAGCAAGCAATATATATATATATATTAAGAACTAGAATGTGCTGGGAAAAGATGAAATGCATGGACTTAGTCTTAAGAAACTGAGGACTGCCTATGAAAGATTATTTAACCTTTCAATTAATTTATTGAAATGTTACAAATGGGAAAAGTTGAAGAGCAGATAACCCGATAGAACTTTTTTAGTAATAAAAGAAAGAGAAGGATGTAGTTGCAAGCAACTGTAGACCAATTACTTGCTTGCCAACAATATCCAAGCTGCTGTCCGAGAATTTCCCAAGAGATAGTTTAGAACTGGAAACCAGCAAGCCTATTGAATCAGAAATTGTTTTATTACAGTACCCGAGGCAAAGTACAGTTGGAAAGTGTAGTGTGTATGTGTACAGAGTTATGCAAAGAACGATTGGATACAGCAAGAAAGCAGGACTATAAAAATTATGGCGTTGAGAAAAAAAGAGCAATATTTAATAAACACTGGTCTAGGCTATGTTTGTCGATCGAAAGTTTGGCAGTTCAGCAGTTCGAATCCCTAGTGCCACATAATGGGGTGAGCTCCCGTTACCTGTCCCAGCTTCTGCCAAAACTAGCAGTTTGAAAGCATGTAAAAACTGCAAAAAAATGCAAGTAGAAAAATAGGGACCCCATTTGGTGGGAAGGTAGCAGCTTTCCGTGTGCCTTTGGCGTTTAGTCAGGTCAGCCACATGACCACGAAGATGTCTTTGGACAGCGCTGGCTCTTCGGCTTTGAAACAGAGATGAGCACCGCCCCCTAGAGTCAGTAACAACTAGCACATATGTGCGAGGGGAACCTTTGCCTTTACCTTTAGGCTATGCTACATAACCTGGAGGTAGCATTATTGAAGCTACTTACAGTCTTAACTTTGATACAGAATATACTGGCTTTTGATAAATGCAAATAAATGAGGAAAAATCCAGAACCAAGAGCACAATATGTAAAATACATTTAATGGTGGCTATATGTTTGGGCTTGGCTCAAAAATTTGGCAATGTTTCTTAAACAATAAAATCAGTGACAAACAGCTGACAAAGTGAAGAGGACCTGTGGCTTAGAAGTTAATACATCTACCTAATATGCAAGCAGCCCAAGTTCGAATCCCAGAAGGGTATAGCTAGCTGATGAGAACTAAATACCTTGAAATAGCTCTATACTGATCTCCATGTCAGCGTTCCAGAAAACTCCAACTCCAATTAAAACCTCCAAGGCAAGCATTTTCTCAGAGTTCCATTTATTAGAGTAGGTATACTGGCACATCTGAGAAAACCCAAATCTGAGAGTTCCGGGTTTTCCCTCAGTAAATCAAAATCCCCAAATCCATCCCCTGCACTCATCAGTCCATCACATTGTCCAATCACCATCCATCACATCTTGAGATATCACTCCAACCACTCCTTCTCCAGATGCAGGACTGTCATGACCTTGACCGAAAAGAAGAATGCTATTTTGTCTAATTACATTCCCTCTACTAAATCCCCCCTCCTACTTTCCCACACACAAGAAGGTGGCAGCATGGAAGCTTCCGTTGCTAATATGGCTTCCAAAGCTGACACTCCCTTTATTTCTTTGTCAGTAAATATAAATTTAACAATAAAATCAGTGGAGACTAAGACCAGCCTTGGACAGAAAAGCTAGATTAAATAACTCTTGAAGTGAAGTTTCAGAATGAAATATGTAAGAGTTGAATGAACCTAACATGGAATTTATAAGTTTATCCCTAGTAATGAACACAATTTTTGCCAGGCTCATATTTACTTGATGTCTTGCAGATCTGCTTCTTTAACAATCCCATGATCAAAGAGATAAATAGTCATGATTGTATAAAACAAACACCATGAAGGATGTAGGGGTGATCGGATCTGTATTGGAGATGGAACTGCATTGGTACTATTTTCCTACCAAGATTCTGGACCAGCCAAATCGAATTGGTCCTTGTAGGTTAGCTGACTGGATGACAACTTGACAATTAACTCATGACAAATACCTGTAAATTGATCAGAGTCTTGTCAGGCCAGCAGTGTCAGCATTTCTCTGAGACAAACTTCCTTGTATCAATGAATGAAACACATATTTCCCCTTAAATTAATCAACCAAGAAGTCACATAAACATGTAGATTGTTGGACCACTGCACTCTTTGGAGCAATTGAGAAAAATATTCAGTTGCTTTGACGATAAGCTTTATTTTCAACTTTCTAATTCTAGTTTATATCAATTACACACACACACACACACACACACTCTCATTCATAAATCTATTCTGTTTACATATTACTCTGCAATCCAAAAACAAGTCGCATAAACATTTGTATCAGAAGACATTTTAAACAAAAACAATGTATATTTATAAGCACAGTGGGCATCAAAGCATGCATTTCTAAATATTTTGCCCTGAAAATGTACATTTGGGGTCTGTTTTGAGTCAAGCAGTCTGAAATTTAAATAACAGGAAGTGCTGAGGGATGAGTAATATGTTGGGATGGGAGCTGGAGACTTGATTTTGAGTCAACTTTGACTCACTGAAACTCACGGGGTGATTTTGAATCAGCTACAAACTTTCAGCTCAACCTATTCTGCAGAGTTGAGGGAGAGGAGAGGTGGAATATGACTCTAACAAACACTAATCATAAAATATAATTTAAGTAAATTCTGGAAGAACCGTACCTTGGCTATTCATCTCTTTTTAACCAATATTGATATTGATTCTATCATTAAAATCCTATCTAAAGGGAGTTTCATTTTCCAGTGGCAATGACTCCATTTCTATTTTGCTTTATAAGGGTGATATCGTAAGCTTCTCACAAACTCAAGGTTAGCTTTTGGTGAAACTAAGGAAGAATAACAGAACAGAACAGAACAGAACAGAACAGAACAGCACAGAACAGAACAGAACAGAACAGAACAGAACAGAACATTGACCATGTGTGATTGGACACACAAGGAATTTGTCTCCAGTGCATAAACTCTTGATGTACACAACATCAAGAGTTTGATGTTGTTTGATATAAACAACAACAGTGTTTACATATAAACATCATGAGATACCAATTGGAGAAGGTAGTAGAAAAGATGAGAAAAATAATAGTAATACAGCTGTACTACATGGGTAAATATCCTTAGACAATATCCTTAGACATAAGACAGTACTGTGGGAATTAGGTGTTCAGCAGAGTGCTGGCACGAGGGGAAAAACTGTGTTTGTGTCTAGTTGTTTTGGCATGCAATGACCTATAGTGGCATCCTGAGGAGAGAAATTGAAACAGTTAATGTCCAGGATGTGAAGAGACTGTAGATCTTTTCTCAGCCTCCATTGTAATTTTTTAAGGCCTTAAGTTTGTCTTTCTGTAAGAATAAATGTACAATTATGATGATAATACTGATAGATAGAATAAATCTGAAAAGAAATTGAAAGAAAGTATCTACTATTAGAATACAGGAGTTGCTCGGATATCAAACAAGGAGAATATTCCACAGCAAAGAAGATAGAAAGGAGAGAGGAGTAGAGGGTAGGAAGAGGAGAGGGAGGGAGAGGAATGGAAGAAAGGGAAAAGGAGAGGAAGGAAGGGTAGGGGACAGGAGTAGGAGAGAAGGTGAGAAGGGGGAAAAGAAGAGAAGAGTGGGAGAAAGGAAGGGGAAGTAGGATGAGGTAGGAGAGGAGGAAGGAGAAAGCAGGAGAGGAGAGGAGTGAGGGAAGGGAAAAAGGAGAAAAAGAAGAAGGTTTGTTGTGAAATGGGGGAATAAAGGGTAGAAGAGCAATTCTGAATATAATTAAAGTGCCTTATTTTAATGCTTTCTTTAAGGAAAACATGTATATGTATGATTAATTATGTATAAGAAAATGTACATTTTATATTATGTCTATAAGAAATAAAACTGAAAAACTTTTCAAAAAAATTTGTCTTTCTGCAGATCTAAAACAAAAAGTCTTTATAAAGACCTCTATAAAGACTTTCCCCAAAGAATTATCAGGGATTGAATTGCGAGATCAAGAGCTTGATTATTTATCACACTTTTTTTTTTTTTGAATGAGATCAATCTACCAACAAGGCTAAACTGTACCAGAAAAGACTAGTTTTAATCAGTATTTGAAATGGCGAATTCTCATTACCAAAAAGCTGCATTAGTAACTAACAGTCACACAAATTGCCATCGTTAGGACAGAATTAATGGCACTCTAATGGAACAGCCTAAACTTTTTAAATGTTTTGAGAATTTATTTCCAATCCTTCACTGCATGAAGACATCAATCCCGTGACATTTTAAACGGTGCTTAGAAGACCTCCGGTGTTGAAATGAGTTTTGTCAGTCAGTGGAAGTACCCTTGTACCTGGTGCTAGGAAGCTATTAAGAGGAACGCTGCTGAGTCTCTTGTTTTATGTGGCACTTCTTCACTTGAAATTTGGCTTGGCCCTCAGTTGAGAATTCACCATTTCCTGCAGCTAAATTTCTTTGGAATATCCTTTCTGTATGCCAAGGCTTCCTTTCTGCTATGAAAGAGGTGTCCAGAAGCTCTACACAACACAAATGCACCCAAAAAATTATTCACTGTTTTGGGGAATGGAGGTAGTTGGATACAGCACAACATTTTTTCCCCTTCACCCTGATGGCTTCACAGCCATTATACTATTTATCTCCAGCTAAGTACCATTATGCAGACTACAGGAAAGGAGAAGGAAATAGGGACAGAGGTTAAAGGCATGAGATTAAAATAATGGAAATATGGGCAATGCTCTACCTCTCCCTATCTCTGAGACTATCAGTCATTTGCAAGTATCTCCCACAGGACTGCACTGTGGCAATTGAAAGAGAGCTTTCTGGAAGTAGAAAGGTGAAGGTGGGATGTGTCAAATAGGGACCGTTAACAGCTAGCTGAAGGAAAGCTACTGGTGGCAGAAGGAACTGCTGAAATTGAAAGATTGGAGATTGTTGCAGTCAAAACAAAAGGAAACAAAGGCAAGAAGAAAAGGAGATGGAAACTAGAAGTGACAATGCTCATAAATTTTAGGATCTCAAGGCTCAGTTTAGTAGACAATTCAAGGAGAACGAGAACACAGTGGTGAGCTATAGAGAAAAGATTACCATTTGAAGACCCTCTCTGTATGTATGTTTATAGGAAAGACAGGGGTGGAAAACATATAATTAGCAATCTAGCAGACCAAAAGTCCCAGAAATTTATGCAAAGGTGACCTAGAAGCAAAGCAGATTGGAGGAATGAAGATGGTCTTGTTATTTGCTCCAGCTCTTACCCCGTTTCCCTGAAAATAAAACATCCCCTGATAATAAGCCCAATCAGGCTTTTGAGCACATGCGCTAAAATAAGCCTCCATCAAAAATAAGCCCTCCCCGAAAATATTTAAATGCAGATCTAGAAATCAGGTAAGATGGCAAGAAGAGCCCCATCTTGCTCCACACGCACCAAAATAATAAGTCCTCCTTGAAAATAAGGCCAAGTGCTTATTTTGGGGTTCAAAAAAAATATAAGACAGGGTCTTATTTTCAGGAAAACATAGTAGTTATGCAAAGTCCATTGTGATAGTTGGCTGGGGTGACTCTTTTAAGGGCTAGGAAAAGGAGAAGAAGAGTGCCAACAAAAGAGATTGTGACATTCACTCAGAGAATTCCCATAAAAGGATGAAGGCTGAGAGAAAGAAATGGTCTTGCAACAACAGAAGAGACAACCGAGAGACTTCTATTCTATTATGAGCAATTGCAGAACCAGATGCTGGAAAGAACAAATCAAGTATCTCTAGGGAATGAGGTTAAGAGGAGGAGGAAGACTAAGAGAGAAAGAGACTAGTGAAAGTAATAAAGTTTAAGAACTGAGTTGTAAAGCAATAAAAGAGTCAAGAAAGTGTTAAGAGATAAATATTCTGGGAGGAAAACTATCAGGAGAGATGAAGTGAAAAACTTAATGTCCTAGCCAAGAAAAGATGTTGCTTGACCCAGAGAAAGTCCCAAAGTAAAGACTCTAAGTTCTCTAAGTAAATTGAATTAAATTAAAATAAGATTGAAAAGGGGACATAAAGAGATAAAGGTGGTACGAAAACCAATGTTGATATTATGGGTGTATCCCAAGTATGTTGTATATACCATGTTTTCCAAAAAATAACCCCCCCCCCAAGAAAATAAGCCCTCCCCAAACATATTTAAATGCATGTGCAACCGGTCTCCACCATTTCCTCTGGTTAGGGTTAGGGAGACAGAGCTGGAAATCGGGTAAAATGGCAAGAGGATCCCCGTCTTGCTCCACGCGCCCCAAAATAATAAGACCTTCCATAATAAGGCCAAGCATTTATTTCAGGGTTTAAAAAAATATAAAACAGGGTCTTATTTTCAGGAAAACACTGTATTTGAAAAATAAAGATCTTTTTATAATAAAAGCCTAATCTCCTGGTGATTCAGGAAAATGCTCATCTCTGTCCTTTTTGAGCATTACATTAACTCTGTCTTTAGTCTTCCCTTCTTCTCAACCTATTCATTCTTGCTTAATGGATGTTCCTTGGTGATCTTTTTTTACTTTCTGAATGCGAATTCATTCCTGCTCTATTCAATGTTTACTTTTATCCCACCCTCCTTTCCACATAACAAAGTGATCAAAGCACTCTTTTCTACTATCTTCACTTCTGACATTCTTCATTTCTAGCTACGTAACACCTTTTCCCCCCACATTTTCATGTCTTAAAATGTATTCATCCACTTTTTCATTCTTAGTAAGCCATCTATCAAGGTTAATGAATCGATCTGATTTTTATACACAAATGGCAAAAATGAATGAAAATCAACAAGCAAGTAAATGAATTGATGAACATTTTCTTTGCAATTGTTCACTCTTTTTTCCTGGTAAACAAAAATATTTGGATACTTCTCAGTGACTAAGGACAAGGAAAAGGAGTTCTTGCGGGTTTTGCTCGGCTAGTCATAGCCAACCTTGGGGGGGGGAATGTACTCATCTCTATTTCAAGGCCATTAAACCAGT
The DNA here is from genome assembly GCF_059756535.1 of Pantherophis guttatus. Taxonomy (NCBI): domain Eukaryota; kingdom Metazoa; phylum Chordata; class Lepidosauria; order Squamata; family Colubridae; genus Pantherophis; species Pantherophis guttatus. The sequence continues at coordinate 74,618,028 of NC_142068.1, read as the reverse complement.
GATGTTTCCATAGTTTTGTGACCGGCATGACATCATACCAGGGGTGAAATTCAGCCGGTTCTATCCAGCTCGGGCGAACCGGTAGCGCCAGCTGCAGGAAGCTCCACCCACCCGCGGACGACATTACGTTGCTTTTTTCAATAATTTTAAGCCTCTGTGCATGTGCAGAAGGCTTTGCACATGCACAGATGATGGCACACACATATTTGCAAACTGGTAGGGAAGGTAAGTGAATTTCACCCAATATCATGCCATAGCATAGAGCATCTGGCAAAACATGGAGAGCTGTTACTTTCCCACTGAAATGGTTCCTATTTATCTATTTGCATTTGCATGCTTTTGAACTGCTAGGTTAACATGAGCGGGAGCAAGTAACAGGAGCTTATCTTCTCACACAGTGCTTGGGTCTCGAACCTCGCATCTCAACCACTGAGCCATTGTGCTGCCTTCTCAGTGACTGGAAAACAAAACAAAAAATTGTCTGCACACTTCTGGCCAGTCTGAAGCCACACCACTTCCTAAATTTTGTTCAATGATGCCTCGTGTCTCCTTGAATCAGAATTTTAGCAAGTCCCTTTCTCCTTTGTACAGAAAACAGAAGCAAAACACAATTCTTTCCATTGTCATGCCCTTAGGCATGACAGATATCAAACAAGTCATTCCATAAGCAAATTGCTTTAATATTTCTTCAATTACACCTACCTACATCTGCAGCCTTACAGTTTTCCAACATCCTTATATTATAACTTTTTTGCATCATTGTTTCAAACTTGTGCAATTTTATAGTTTTCAATTTCACTTCATTCCTTCCTGGGTCACTGTAATTCCTATAGAGATTCCATTTTATTCCCAATCCCTAGGTTTAAACATATTTTCGCTATTGATAAAACTGGTGTCAATTAACTATTTAATTTTGTCCTACAGCTAACTGATGCTAGTTTGATCAAAGATACATACCTGAAAATATTAAAACAAAGGCATATTTTGAAATTTTACATTATTTACCTATTAGATAGTTCTGTAATATGAAATGGATAGCAATGACAAATACTTTCTCATAAATATGTATGAGAAGCTGAAAGATTCCAAGTTGCTTTACACAGAAAGCATCCAAGAATCACTTGTATTTATCTATTTCTTGCTTTCAGTCTGCATATCCTTGTCTCTTTTGATCTTAGCAGACTCTGAATTGTATGATTTGCATAATGATGGTTTAGTCAGAGACCTCTACCAAAAGTATTGAAGGAGGTTCATGGAAACATCTGGCCCTAGAATTACAAGTGCAAAAAATGATGGAACCAACATCACTGCAGAAAAAATAATGACACATAGTTATGAGAAGGCACTCGTGGTGCCAGATGGCATTACTTGATAAGTGTTCTACCAAAACACTTGGTAGAAACCATCAAATGTGATTAAATGCATGTAGGTGTCAATAAGTAATGTACAGTGATACCCAGCATCGAGCTGATGGTTTTATAGAACAAAGTCTCTGCATTTGTGATTGATGAGACCAAGGCAAAGCAGAATGGAAGTGATGGATTAACAGTAATGTGACAATTAAGGTTTAGATATGTAGAGGGCAAAGGAGGGAGGGAGGGAGGGAGGGAGGGAAGGAGGGAGGGAGGGAGTGTGAAATAAACAAGGAAGGAAGGAAGGAAGGAAGGAAGGAAGGAAGGAAGGAAGGAAGATCATTTTTCATTCAACTCCAAATAAAATAACAAAAAGGAATTATTTTTATTAAGTGATTTAGAATTCAACTTTGCATGCCCTGGTTTTCTGCAGCTATAAATTCAATAACATTCGAATCAAAAGATCTCAAGAAAATTAATAAAATAGCTTTGCATTTTTGTCTGATTTTCTTGTACGAAAGCCTTTTTTTCCATGTCTCTATATATTACAGATGCTTACTAGATGCAATCATTACAGATGCTTACCAGAATCGCTTTCTCTGTAATGAAGAAGAGCATGCCACAGGCATAGCTGTAGATAGACAGAAGTAAACTCATTTATTTCCTTTAAAAAAGCTTATCTTTGTCTTTTTTCTTTCTTTCATACAAGTACCATCTCCAAAGACTTCTGTGTTCTTTTTTTTACAAAAAGCCATAGACTTATAACTTTTCCATTAGGCAGGTAGTCCTCAACCTGCAAAAATTCATTTAGTGACCTTTACAACATCACTGAAAAAAAAGTGAATTATGACATTTTTCACACTCACAACCGTTGTAGCATCCCCATTAGCTGCTTGAAAACTGACTCCCATTTTATGACAGTTGCAGTGTCCAGGAGTCATGTGATCGATCGCCTTTTGCGACCTTTTGACAAGCAAAGTCAATAGGGAAACCAGATTCACTTAACAACCATGTTATTCATTAAACAGCTACATTGATTCACTTAACAAATGTGGCAAGAAAAGTTGCAACATTTTTCACTTAACATAAATTTTGGGCTCAATTGTGGTCACAAGTTGAGGGTACCTGTATAAAGCTACCTGCTACCCAACCTCCCTCTGAAAGTGGAGTTATGTTAGAGGTTTAAAGCAGGGATGAAATCCATCAGGTTCTGACAGGTTCTGGAGAACTGGTAGCGGAAATTTTGAGTAGTTCAGAGAAAATGGGGATTTTGCAATATCCTTCCCCTAGGAGTGGGGACGGAATGGGGATTTTGCAATATTCTTCCCCTGCCATGTCCACCAAGCCACGCTCGCAGAACTGGTAGGGAAAAAGTTTTGAATTTCACCCCTGGTTTAAAGCATCTTTTTTATTCCGAAAAGATGCTTCTTAGATGCAAAGCAGGCAAATTAAGCAAGCAGAATGGCCCTATGTGATTCAGAAAAGATTAAAATGTTGAACAACAGGAATTAAAGAAAATGGTCTCTTTTTGCAGAAATGCTGCTGAATACTCTTAAAGTAACACCTATTATTTAACAACAAAGGCCTACAGAAATTGGGAAAAAGGAAGAAGAATGGGATTCTGGAAACTAACACTAAACAGCGCCTGGTGGCTCAGCAGACTGAAAACATTGTGATTAACACCAGCTGTCTGCAATTACTGTAAGTTCGAATCTCACCAGGCTCAAGGTTGACTCAGCCTTCCATCCTTTCTAAGGTAGGTAAATTGAGGACCCAGTTTGTGGGGGCAATAAGCTGACTTTGTATAAATATACAAAAGGTATGAAGGCTATTGCTTAACGCATTGTAAGCCGCCCTGAGTCTCCGGAGAAGGGCAGCATATAAATCAAATTTTAAAAAAAACAAAAACTCTAAATTCTACTCCACAGAGTCTCATAGCAAAAGAGGTATAGAATAAATGTGGGGCTATTTCACAAAGCCGACATTGCTTCTTAAGTATTTTTAATGTTGCCACAATATAAAAGAAACTCAAAGTTGTAAATGAATTATCAGGGTTTTTTTGAATGCCATCCTGGAACCTTTACAGTGATTGTATAACCAAAATGAAATGTTCTGAAAACTCGTTAAAATAAGGTCTACTTCTTAATGATTTTCCTGCAGAATAGAAGGGCAGTAATCACTAATTCCAATTGGTGGTTATGGAGCATGTCACGTTGAAACCTTCGTTACTCCAAGATGGGATCCTGCTGGGTTCGATCCTTTGCCCAATTTTGTTTCACCATTATATAAACTAAAGCTTCTAAAGCATCTACCCCTTTACAGGAAAAAGATAAAGTTTTGCCCTGTCCAATTATGTCCAACTCTAAGGGGTAGAATTCAGTGTTTTCTGAAGACACTTCCATGATCATATGACTAGCATGACTATATGCCGAGGCACATGGAATACTGTTATCTTCCCACCATAGTGGTACCTATTTATCTACTTGCGTTTGCATGCTTTCGAACTTTACAAGACAACCATCCTCCACTGTATGGCACTGAATGCTGGGCTGCAACAACAGGGACTGAAAGCTATCTCCATGCAATGGAAATGCGAATGCTCCAGTGGTGGGTTTCTACCGGTTCGCCCCAGTTCAGGCGAACCGGTAGTGGCGGCAGCAGGAGGCTCCACCCATCCACCTGGACATCACTAGGGTGCGCCACCCGTGAGCGAAGCATGCTCCTGATTCCGAACCGGTAGCGAAGATAAGTGGAGCCCACTACTGAAATGCTCCATTGGATATTGGGAATCTCCCTTCTTGACCACATCACAAATGACACCATTCGACAGCATTTTGGTGTGGCACCAATTACAGAGAAGATGAGAGAAGACTGGTTCCGCTGGTATGGACATGTCCTGAGAGCAGCACCTTCCACCATTGCCAAGCCAACCAACCAACTAGAAGTCAATGGCTGATAACCTCGTTGGCACCCAAAATAGAGATGGCAAGACACCATCAACAAAGACATGCAAGCTGTAGGCCTGTGCCCTGAAGATGCAGCTGACCACACAAAGTGGTGTTTAATGATCTGAAAAGTGGAGCCTGCATCTGTGGGAATATGCTAGGAAGAAGAAGAAGATTTGCATGCTTTCGAACTGCTAGGTTGGCAGGAGCTGGAGCAAGTAACAGGAGCTCACCCCATCATGTGGCACTCAGGTCTCAAAGCCAAGCTGTCATCTTTCCACCTGACAAGCTCAGTGTCTTTAACTGCTGAGCAATCATGCCCCCCCCCCATATAAAGCTTCTAAATATGATCACTTACCAGTTTGGACTGAGCCATCACTAGTGGTGGTTTTCCCCCGGTTCAGACCAGTTTGCAAGAATCGGTAGTAAAACTGGTGGGAGGCTCTGCCCACCGCCCCAATGTCATCAGGAAAGCATGTGTGTGCGTGTGGCCCCGTTGCAAACAGATAGTAAAGGTAAGTACAATCTATCCCTGACTATCATCAATATCCTGATGATTCCCACTGCTATATTTCTACCCTGAGCCATATGGTGAGTACAGCGGAGCAGTGGTGGATTCCTTTCGGTTCGGCCTGGTTCCGCCGAGCCGGTAGTGGTGACGATATGACATCACTGAACTGGTTCTGGCCCCCACCCTCCATCCCCTACTCCCCCGCGTTATTCTTACCTTTTATTTGGCCCCACCCCCAATCTATTGCTGCCTCCTGAGTCCCAGCTGATGGACTATACAGAAAAACTGTTTAAACTCTTCAGCTGGGCTTCAAAGGGCCGCCCTACAGCTGATCAGTGGTAAAAGGCAGTTTGGTGGTAGACCGGTGCCTCCAAAAACAAATGAGTGGACGTGAGTAGACCAGTACCTGCAAAAATAAATGGGTAGACTGGTACAGCTCTGCAAGTAGTTAAAAGCCTGGTAGACCAGTACCTCTGCTAAATCCTAAAGAATTGTCACATGACCCTCAAACCATGCCCACAAAATAAGAACCGGTAGTAAAAAAATTTAGAACCCACCCCTGCAGCGGAAGTCCAAAATCCAGGATCTTAAAGGGACTGGATGGGGAGAAAAAGACTAACTCATCGCAAGGCTTGATGACATGTTTATAACTTCAGAAATTTGATCATTCCATTTTCCCCCCTTACTTTGTTTTCTATCTAAGCCCATTCTAGCTTAATTCCTGTCTCTGGGATTTTTAATACATTTTTCTTCCCTACATCCTGGCTCAGCAAGACAACAGGGAAAAGTACAAGAACAGTGCAGTACATGCTGGGCCACTCTCTGTACTACTTCTTCTTTTTCTTTTGACCATCTACTCCCCCTGAAAGGGGGAAAAAATCTTTCTTCTGGCTGCTGCACGTCTGTTTGCTGGTGGCTGTAGGCCTCCAAAGACAAGCATCTCAAAGAAAAAAATTATATGATGTATCTGTCAGCACTCCAAACTACATTTGTTCCAGTGCTGACATAAGGAGGAGAAGAGGGGGCAGCTGGCAAGAGGACACTTAACTTTTCACCTACTTATTTTCCCTGAAGATAATATCCCTTAGGAGATGGGTTGGGAGGGGAGACATTCCTGGGAGCTGAAGTAGTAGATATGGGGAGAGTGATTTGGAAGATGGCCAATGAGACACAGAGAATTGGGGAACGGAAAGGGAAGGTTTGGGGTCAGGAAGTCAGTGTTGGCTACGATGTAGTCGGGAGCAGATTGTCGTGCTTAATAAATAAAGATTTCATCAAAGACTATTTGTTTGGAAATGCAATTTATTTGAGACGACACCGAAACCTGACAGAATCATTGATATTTAACACCAGATAAGTTATCTAAGATGTATAAAGGTATGTCAAATGAATGCTGGAAGTGTAAAAGTAAAGAGGGGGCCTTTTATCATCTATGGTGGACATGTGATAAAGCAAAAAAAAAAAATGGAGGATGATTCACATTTTAATACTTTTTTTTTTTTAAATGGAGATAAAAATGAAACCAGAACTTTTCCTTTTGGGTTTAATGGAAAAAGAACTAGAGAAAAAATGTGGAACTTTGTTATTATATATGTTGTCAGCAACAAGACTATTGTATGCACAAAAATGGAAGGACACTTCGATTCCTACTATTGCAGTAGTTGATGGAGTTGCTAAAATCGCAAAATTGACCACTTTGATTAAAGAAAAGAACATAAGTACTTTTGTTTTCACTTGGAAACCGCTTCTGAACTTCATGCTTGATGTGGAGAAGAATAAAACTCTGATTTTAGGTTTTACCGATTAGACTGATAGATCTTTATAGAAATGGCTTGTTTATATTATGAAAAAGCAAAAAGTTGTGATATGATGTCAATGCCTTATTTTGCTGTAACAGAGGGAGTTGAAATGCTTCTTTTTCTTTTCTCCCCCCCCCTATCTTTCCTCACTTCTCTTCTCCTTTCCCTCCCCACTGCTTTTCTATTTACTTTGTATTTTGTATTTTACATTACTTTATAACTCGATAAAAATGTTAATTGACAAAGACAAGCATCTCCACCTACCTCTGTGTCACAGTTGCTGTTTTAGAGGCAACTCTGCCATGCTGATGCTACGGAGAAAGCTCAAATGGAAGGAAAAAGAGGCCCAGGTGCCTGGAATTTTGTCAAGGAGCTTGCTTTTCCTCAGTATCTTCAAGACAATCTGAGCCTGCTTCCCACTGCATTCAACCAGAGGGAGTTGCTCAGTGGTGGGTTTCAAATTATTTTACTACCGGTTCTGTGGGCCTGGCTTGGTGGGAGTGGCATGGCTTGGTGGGAGTGGCTTGGTGGGAGTGGCAGGGGAAGGATAATGTAAAATCTCCATTCCCGCCACACTCCAGGGGAAGGTTACTGCAAAATCCCTATTTCCTCCCGATCAGCTGGGACTCAGGAGGCAGAGAATAGATGGGGGCGGGGCCAATCAGAGGTGGTATTTACCGGTTCTCCGAATTACTCAAAATTTCCACTACCGGTTCTCCAGAACTGGTCAGAACCTGCTGAAGCCCACCTCTGGAGTTGCTACAGTTCTCCTGCTCCCCAAATGTTTGACAGGTGGAATCATGGAACCAACTATTCTCTGTAAGGATTCCTCTCCTCTGGAGCACCTTGTCCCCAGAGATAATAATATTTTTATAGAAAATTATAAAAATATGTCTGTTCCAGAAAGTCATTGGAGAGTAGAAAGGAAAAGAAACACGTGTTGTCTGAACTCAGTGATGCTTAAAAGCTTGAGTCTTGAGTATTTTTGCATAAATAGGACTGCACACAAATATGTAGCTTTGGATAATTTGCCTCACTAAATACAGGTAGTCCTCGAATTATGACTACAATTGAGCCCAACATTTCTGTTGCAAAGTGAGATATTTGTTAAGTGAGTTTTGCCCCATTTTATGACCTTTCTTGCCACAGTTGTTAAGTGAATCCCTGCAGTTGCTAAGTCAATAACCCGGTTGTTAAGTGAATCTGGCTTCCCGATTGACTTTGCTTGTCAGAAGGTCACAGAAGGTGATCACATGACCCTGGGGCACGGCAAAGGTCATAAATATGAACTAGTTGCCAAGCATTTGGATTTTGATCACGTGATCACGAAGATTCTGCAAAGGTCATAACTGTGAAAAACAGTCATAAGTCGCATTTTTAGTGCCATTGCAATTTTGAATGGTCACTAAATGAACTGTTGGAAGTTGAGGACTTCCTGTAAATCAATCAAATATAATGGGGTTGACTTCTTTAATTGGATTCTCTAGTTTGAGGTTATGGAAAGGAGAACAGATCATGTTTTTAGATCATATTTATGCAGAAATATTAAAAGTTCAAAATGGTTCATAAACCTTTAAGCCAATGCTGGTATTCAGCAGGTTCTGACCAGTTCTGGAGAACTGGTAGTGGAAATTTTGAATAGTTCGGAGAACCGGTAAATGCCATCTCTGACTGGCCATGCCCCCATCTATTCTCTGCCTCCCGAGTCCCAGCTGTTCTGGAAGAAATGGGGATTTTGCAGTAACCTTCCCCAGGAGTGGGGAGGGAATGGATATTTTACAGTATCCTTCCCCTGCCATGCCCACCAAGCAACGCCCACCAAGCCATGCCACACCCACAGAACTGGTAGTAAAATATTTTGAATCCCAACACTGCTTTAAGCACTTCTGTAAGTATAATATCAGCTCTATTGTACTGAAGCGTATCAATTTATTAAGATTTATAATATAGTACATGTTTATATTTGATCATTTCTTAGAGTCTATTTATATGTAACTTTAGGAATGAATGAGTAATTGATTGTCCTACATTTTATTGTAAAATCATTTTTTCAAAATATTGATAGCCATCCCCATTTCCTACTTTTCTATTAAAACTTAAGAGAAAGAATTTATAAAGGACTATATTTTCAAATCAAAAGCATGGGCAGACAGGAACGTTGCAATGTGAAGATATGAGAACAATATCACTAGCACCACAAGCCCTTACCAGCCATAAAGGCAGCTAAAAAACACCCCCCAAGACATTCTAATGGATGTCTAAAGCATCCCAAAAATCAAAAGGTAAAAAAAAAAAAAACCCAGCTTCTTTGGCACAGGAAGAAATCTTTTTACAAAACTGGAACTGGAATTTCTGCACAGCAAATACACCTATATGTTTAACTCCTGGTGTATCTGCTCTGAGACATAGTTGCTGTCTTACCTATCTAGGTTGATCTTGCTATTGTTCCTCATCCTGCTGTTTTGCTGATCAACAAGCAGCTGGAGATTTAGCATAATTCCTGTGTGGTTTGTAAATGTTAGACAACTCTGGAAAAAAAAAAACAACTTTAAGGATGTTTTTGTTTACATTTCCTGTGTTCTAGTAGCTCTAATAAAAGATAGCAATAGCACTTAGACTTTAATAATAATAATAATAATAATAATAATAATAATAATAATAATAATAACAACAACAACAACAACAACAACAACAACAACAACAATAATAACAACTTTATTGTCATTGTACGTCTATTCACAGTATACCCAAACACTCAAAGACCAGGTTCAACACACAAAACAATCCCCAAACACCCCCCCCACCAGTGGTGGGTTGCCCCTGGCTTGGACCGGTTCACAAGAACCGGTAGTAAAACGGGCAGGAGGCCCCCGTTGCAAACCGGTAGTAAAGGTAAGTAGAACCCACCCACCCTGACCCCCACCCACCACAAATTCCCCACCCCTAAACCACCGAAACACCCATACAACAGACCAAGTAATGCTGTAAAGCAGCTCACTGACGGTGGCCCTTTAGTTCATTGTTGAGTGCAATTATAGCTCTGGGATAAAAACTATTCAGAAAACGGGTGGTCCGAGTTTTAATTGTTCTGTGTCCAAAAAGATTGTAAGCAGGATGGGAAGAGTCTGTGAGAATGTTATGCAACTTCCTCAAACAGCAAGATTCGAAGATGTAATCCAGGCTGGTAGCTGGAGTCCGATGATATTTTGGGCAGTTTTAATGATTCTCTGTAGAGCTTTTCTGTCCGCTACAGAGCTGCTCCCATACCATGCAAGAATGCCGTATGTCAGGACACTCTCAAAGGTGCTGCGATACTGGGACAGAAGTAGATGCTGAGATAGATTTATCTTCCTGAGCATTCTCAGGAAGTACAGCCTCTTCTGTGCCTTCTTCACAAGCATGTTAACATTCATAGTCCATGAGAGGTCCTTTGAAATATAAATGCCCAGAATTTTAAAACTACCAACCCTCTCCACCTCCTCACCATTTATGTATAATATATATACTAAATATGTAAATATATACATATACCGCTTCATAGTGATTTATAGCCCTCTCTAAGCAGTTTACAGAGTCAGCATATTGCCCCCAGCAATCTGGGTCTTCATTTTATTGACCTTGGAAGGATGGAAGGCTGAGTCAACCTTGAGCCAGTCAGGATTGAACTCCTGGAGTAAGCAGTGATTTAGCCTGCGGTACTGCATTCTAAACAATGCATGGCTAAATGAGCAGAGAAAATTAAAAATGTAAATGTACATATTATATATATATATATATATATATATATATATATATATATATATATATATATATATATATATATATGTGTGTGTGTGTGTGTGTGTGTGTGTGTGTGTGTGTGTGTGTGTGTAGGTCTTTGGTTATTCGGGTTTTCTCCCGCGTAAAATTGGAAGTGTCTTGGCGACGTTTCGACAAAGTCTCATTCATCATCTTCAGGCTGGTGTTTTCGGCTTCGTCCTTCTAGGAGCAAAACAGCTGCGATCACATTGCTCCTAGAAGCATGAAGCCGAAAACACCAGCCTGAAGATGACGAATGAGACTTTGTCGAAACGTTGCCAAGACACTTCCAATTTTACGCAGGAGAAAACCCGAATAACCAAAGACCTACATACAAACACCCGTGAAAACCTCAGAAAACATATACATACATACATACATACATACATACATACATACATACATATATATATATATATATATATGTAATATACATGTGTGTATATATGCAAATGATGTCGTGTTCAGCATGAGTTTGATTGCACAAATGAAGGGCATTATGCAATTTATGATAGCATCATGACTTGAAATCATTATTGTTTACCCCAGATATTTATGCTGCTTTATGCATGCTTTCATTCTTTTTTTTTCTTGAAGTTATTATAGTTATTATTATATAGACACTTTAAGATTCTTTTGAGCAGTTTTCAATATTATACCTATTGTATAGTGGGCTTCAGTAGGCAAGAACCAGACCAGCATAGAAACAACAGCATTTATTTGACTCAAAACTGGAATTGAGGAACAGCGGGCAAATGTCTGTAATTCAGTGGTGAAATTCAATTTTTTTTACTACCGGTTCTGTGGGCGTGACTTAGTGGGCATGGTGTGACTTGGTGGGTGTGGCAGGGGAAGGATACTGCAAAATCTCCATTCCCACTGCACTCCACGGGAAGAATGCTGCAAAATCCCCATTCCCTCCCCACTCCTGGGGAAGGATATTGCAAAATCTCCATTCCCACCCCACTCTGGGGCCAGCCAGAGGTGGTATTTGCCGGTTCTCCAAACTACTCAAAAATTCTGCTACTAGTTCTCCAGAACCTGTCAGAACCTATTGAATTTCACCCCTGCTGTAATTTATACTCTGGGCCCACAGGGTCTTAACCAATCATATTGTTTGAAAAACCCGCCTAAATTTGAATGTTCAAAGTTTCCCTCCAAAACAGTTGGAGCTAACAGTTAGGGTCATCTAAAGGTTAGTTTCACTTTAGCAGGGCTTAACACAACTATATACATTCAATGCATAACAGTACCTCACCTTTAGACAGAAATCTTGTCAAATTAAAATAGGTTACTTGCCTATTTTACCATAAAACATATACTCTGGGAACTATTATGTAAAAGAGGAGCCTGAGTGGCGTAGGAGGCTAATGCCTCCTACTAAGGCAGCATTTAACATCCAGCTGCCTGCAATTACTGTGAGTTCAATTCTCCCCAGGCTCAAGGTCGACTCAGCCTTCCATCCTTTGTAAGGTGGGTAAAATGAGGACCCGGTTTGTGGGGGCAATAAGCTGACTTTGTATAAAATATACAAAAGTATGAAGGCTATTGCTTAACGCATTGTAAGCCACCCTGAGTCTCCGGAGAAGGGCGGCATATAAAAATAAATAAATAAATAAATAAAAAGAACCGTCTTTACATAAGCTGTGCTGTTCCCTGCTCTCCCTCCCTCCCTCCCTCTTGGGAATCCCCACACAATATTCTATCACATCCTGGTTCTCAAAAGTCTCTTTTCCTATTCAGTCATTTTTAAATATTTCATTAAAAGTTAATGAAAACTTAATATACGACTAACCTCATGAGGTAGGTACAAGCAGTCTTTGGCTTACAACAGTTAATTTAGTGACTGTTCAAAGTGGCAACGTGACTTATGACCATTTTTCACCCTTACGATCGTTGCAACATCCCTGTGGTCAGGTGATCCCAAATTAGAACCCTTGGCAACTGACTCTGATTTGTGATAGCTGCAGCATCTAAGGGCCAGGTGCTCCCCATTTGTGACCTGCTGGCAAGCAAAGTCAATGGGGAAGCCAGATTCCCTTAAGAACCGTGTTCCTAACTTTAACGATTCACTTGACAACTGTGTCAAGAAAGGTTGTAAAATGGTGCAAAACTCACTCAACAAATAATTTGCTCATCAACAGCAATTCTGGGCTCAATTGCAGTCGTAAGCCGAGGACTAACTTGTACCGAGTGCAGCAACAGGGTTAAAATATGTATCAAGAGGATAAAGATAAAGCACATATTAACTGTTCTTGCTTATGAGGGACCAATCAACACATGTTCTGTCCCCGTATCCCACACGCACCCCCACAGACGGCCCGGAGTTAATAAGTCACACGACAAAACTCTTTGAAGATAAAGCTGGCAGCAACCCAGTGGCTAGCTGCCAAGTCAAACTTTACTCACACAAAACAAAGATTAGACTGCAAGCATTCCGATAAAACAGGCAGAGTGTCAACAATACAAGGATTAATCCAAATGCAGTCCGATAAAGCAGGCAAAGTCCAGTAATGCAGAGATCATGGAGTATTTCCAGTTTTTGCTCGTCACAAACTGAACCGGCCACCACACCCACATTTATACTCTGTGGGGTGTGGTCCAGTGACTCAGCTAATCTCTGACACGCCTTCCCCTCTGCTGTGCACACTCCTCCCTGCCAGCACTTATCTTCCTCGTCGCTGTCCACCTGTGGCTGCGGGGACGTGCTTGGCTCTGAGCCTATCTTTTGGCCTTCGGTGTCCTCCGGAGGCATTGCCAGAGAGGAGGGTCCTGGCGAGGGAGGCCTTGAAAACTCCTCTCCCTCACTCTCAGAGTCTGCATCTGTCAATAGCCCAGGCTCAGGCAACAGAGCCACAACAACACATCATTTATTTGCAACAATTGCTGACTCTTAGAATTTATTTTCTTGAGATGGACTATGCTGATTTATACTACGTATAAATCAGGGGTGAAATGCTCCCAGTTTGGACCGGATCACCCGATCCGGTAGCGATGGCGGTAGGTGGTTGGGAGAACCAGTAGCAAACATCTCTGCCTCTTCCCCACACCCAGCTGAGCTGCACAATCATCAGAGGCTTTTTTAAAATTATTTTTAAAAGCATTTTTTCTACAAGCTCTTTGGCCGAAAAAATGCTTTTAAAAGTAAAAAGAAAAAAAAAGTTGGCCACGCCCACCCAATCACATTACCCCCCCCCCCAAACCACACTCACAGAACCGGTAGTAACAAATTTTACATTTCACCACTGGTAGGACCAATGCAGCAACATGAGGAATAATGCTATTCAGTGTATAGTTGTGACTAATGAAGAGATTGATAAAATACTTATGCCTGTGTACATTCTTCTTCTTTTTTTTAATGGCCACTAGAATTCTCCCTGACATCAATGGTTCTCCCACATTTACAACAAGTGCATATACAACATATCTTTATCGATTAAGGTCAACCTGAAGCAGAAACACATTAGTAATTGGTAAGTCAAGAAAGAGGTGCTGAGTGATTTCTCATTCTTTTCACAAATTGCTGATAGCACAATGTCGGCTGATTCTAATAGTGATAGATATGGAGTGAGATTTCGGTTTTTGTTTTGCTTCTTCTGTTCCACATTGAGGAAATCTCCATGGGCAGAAAGCAGATTCTTCAAAGAACAGGAAAAAAAACTCCTAAGTCTCCTGTAGGAGAAATAATGGAAATAATGTCTTATGGCATTCCAAGATGATCAATTATTATTATTATTGGGTAAGAAATTATAAACCAAAACAAAATGCATGACCCACTGCATTCCCTTGGCAATGAATTGTAGGCAGTCCTTGTTTATTTTATTTTTATTTTTATTTTATTTCAAATTTATATACCGCCCTTCTCCCTGAGGACTCAGGGCGGTGTACAGCCAGATAAAAACATATAATACAAACATTAAAAACAATTAAAAGAAATATCTCTGTTTGGCCCCAAATTTAAAAAGACAAAACCAATTAAAATTATTAAAAGAATTTGTTAAGCCAGCCTGGCTTGCTGAAATAAGAAAGTTTTAAGGGTGCGGCGGAAGGCACCGAGGTCTTGGATTCTCCTTATCTCTGGGGGCAGCTGATTCCAGAGGGTAGGTGCCCCCACAGAGAAGGCCCTCCCCCTGGGGGTCACCAGCCTACATTGTTTGGCTGATGGCACCCCGAGGAGGCCCTCTCTGTGGGAGTGTACGGGTCGATGGGAGGTCGTCAGTGGCAGCAGGCAGTCTCGAAGGTAACTAGGTCCTAGCCATGGAGCGCTTTAAAGGTGGTAACCAAAACCTTGAAGCGCACCTGGAAGACCACTGGGAGCCAGTGCAGCTCACGCAGGAGTGGTGTTATGTGGGAGCGCCATGCAGCTCCCGTAACTACCCGCGCGGCCGCATTCTGGACGAGTTGGAGCCTCCGGGTGCTCTTCAAGGGGAGCCCGATGTAGAGAGCGTTACAGTAGTCCATCATTGTGCATTGATGGACATTGTTGTGCATCATCTGTTCGATGAAGCAGGATCTGATCTCTGATTTACTCTAGAATAAATCATTCAATTTGTTTTAAAGCTCTTTCTATGCCATGCATCTTTAACATCTTGATGATTATATTTTCTAGGATCCACAGTAAACAATTTTCTTTTATTTTTGCAAAAAGTTTTTTTATTTTTTAAACAAAAACAACATTAAAACATCAACCTTCCAAACACTTACAGACAGAATTTCGATCAGTGAAAATCATTTCGTGCTCTCAAAATTTTCAAACTCTCATTATATGACATTATATTCTTGCCTCTATCAGAAAAAAAACAAGTGCTTAAGCATTTTATCCAAATTTCATTTCATATATAATATTCCATCTCCATGCTTTATTATCTATCCATTGATAAAATAGCTCCCATATCAAATAATATTGTTTATCTTCCTGTTCTCTTATTTCAAATGTCAATCTACTCATTTCGGCACAGTAAGCAATTTTCTATACTACATCCTTGGTGGGGTTTTTTTCCCCTGAGAATTTGGAGGGAAAAGACGGAGATATGAGCAAACCTTAAGAGATCCAATTGATGGGAGTTGTACAACTCAGTCAGAAATGAGCTACTTCCTGGTTTGAGAGAAAATGGATTAGTTTGCAAGAACCGGTTCTGAACTGAATTAGGAGGAATATGGCTGTCTTTTTTTGAAGGAAAAGGGAAGAAATTTTTGAAGAGAGGTTTTCTTTTTAAGTGTTTTAATTTCTGTACTAGCTATAAGTACAGCCCTTCTAGGATTTTGTAGTTGACATTTTCTTGCAGTTGACACCAGTGGTGAAATTCACTTTTTTTTTACTACCAGTTCTGTGGGCGTGGCTTGGTGGGCATGGTGTGGCTTGGTGGGCATGGCTTGGTGGGCATGGCAGGGGAAGGGATGCAAGGGATGCAAAATCTCCATTTCCACCACACACCAGGGAGAGGATACTTCAAAATCCCCATTCCCACCCCGCTCTGGGACCAGCCAGAGGTGGTATTTGCCGGTTCTTTGAACTACTCAAAATTTCCACTACCGGTTCTCCAGAAACTCTCAGAACCTGCTGGTTTTCACCCCTGGTTGACACCAAACAAGCCAACAGTATACAGCCCAACCAAAGAACGTTTAAGATCACCTTCACCAACACTGATAGGGCAAGCCACTGGAATATAAACTGAGAGCATACCCAATGATGCTACCTAGTTTGGATAATGGAAGATCTGCAAGAAAACCACCAAGCTCAGAAAGCACCAAGGAACCCATATTTCAACTCTGAGCTACAAACATTCTCCTTTATTCATACATCTTTTTTTTTTAATTTGATTTATATGCCGCCCTTCTCCGGAGACTCAGGGTAGTTTACAATGCGCTAAGCAATAACCTTCATTCTTTTGTATATTTATACAAAGTCAGCTTATTGCCCCCACAACTGGGTCCTCAATTTACCTACCTTAGAAATGATGGAAGGCTGAGTCAACCTTGAGCCTTGGCGAGATTCAAACCTGCAGTAATTGCAGGCAGTTGGTCTTAATAACCAGCTTAATAACAGGGTGCCTTAGACCACTGTACTACCAAGGCTCTTGGTACCTTTCTTAGTACTAATCAGGTCCAAGCCACTCCTCTGCTCACAACAGAATACCTTGTGCCACCAGGCTTGAAATTTTGGGCTTTGACAACTTAGAACTATGCCGCCTTCAGTCTGACCTAAGCATAGTACGTAAAATTATCTGCTACAATGTCCTATCTGTCAATGACTACTTCAGCTTCAAATGTAATAATACACAAGCACACAATAGATACAAACTCAAGTTAAACTGCTCCAAACTCAATTGCAGAAAATACGACTTCAGTAACAGAGTGGTCAATGCCTGGAACCCACTACCTGACTCTGTGGTTTCTTCCCCAAACCCCCAAAACTTTAACCTTAGACTTTCTACTGTCGACCTCACCCCATTCCTAAGAGGTCTGTAAGGGGCGTGCATAAGCGCACCAACGTGCCTACTGGGGGGGGGGAGTTCTAAATTTTTAAACTACCGGTTCTGTGGGCATGGCTTATTTTGTGGGCGTGGTTTGATGGTCATGTGACAATTCTTTAGGATTTAGCAGAGGTACTGGTCTACCAGGCTTTTAACTGCTTGCAGAGCTGTACCGGTCTATCCATTTGTTCTTGGAGCGTTCTGGTCTACCCATTTGTTTTTGGAGGCACCGGTCTACCCATTTGTTTTTGGAGCGCACCGGTCTACCACCACACTGCCTTTTAACACTGATCAGCTGTCAGGTGGTCCTTTGAAGCCCCGCAGCAAGAGTTTAAACAGTTTTTTTTCCTTCTAGCCAATCAGCTGGGCCTCTGGAAGCAGCGGATATATTGAGGGCGGGGCCAAATAAAAGGTAAGAATAACGCGGGGGCAGGCAGCTCCTGAACAAAGAGAACCATTTCGGTGACGTCATATTGTCACCACTACCGGCTTGGCCGAACCGGGCCGAACTGGGAGGAACCCACCACTGGTGCCTACCATCCCTGTCCTAATGTTTTCTTTTATTTGTATCCTTTTTATGTATTTATAATTATGTTTACACCTGTATCCATAATGTTATACACATTTGACAAATAAATAAATACTAAATACTCCTTAACTTTTCAAGATCAGTTAAAGTTGACTAGAACTGTAGTCAGTACGATATACCAGTAACTTCGGTGGACTCTATTTTCATTAACTTCAATCACCAATTTCTTTCTTAAAGTAGGATTTAGCATTGGAGGCTTCTTTGATGTTATCAAACATGCAGATTATCAAATGAACAGTTGCACACTTTGTTGCCATTTGCTTCATCAGCAACTTTGAATGGGATTGAACCTTTTCCCCTCCTTTCTAATGCAAATGATGCGGTTAAAGTTTTGAGTCCATCAAAGTTTTTTAAACTCTGCAATTAAAATGAAAAGATTCAAATCCAATGTAAAATGTATAATCTTGGCTGCACATTGGGTCTTTTTTTTTCTCCTTCCATGTTAAAGTGGCAAAATCCATTATACTTACATGGAATTTTAGAGCTTAAAGTCTTAATATAGACTGCAGAAGAAGCAGCTTAGAGAAAATCCTTTCTAAGTTTATGAGCATAGCGAGAACATAATTAAAGTTAACCATGAGAATAAAAGCTACAGGAAAAAAAATGTATGAAATACTATATAATCTACCTGTGAATTATCCAGGGATCAATCCAAAGAAAGATTGGTTTTTAAAATACACTTTTATGTAAAAAAAAAAAACATAACCACAACAACATGATCAAAATGTCTAATAATCATATCTCTTCTTTGCTTTTAATGCTAACTGCATAAAATCTTTAAATACTTTAAGTCTTCAGTATACTGATCCAATTGGTGGAAATGAACATAAATTGTAGTAATTCAACCACTTTTATTGTATAGTATATTTGGTTAAAGGTATTCAGTATAACTAACATGTATACCCACCGAGCTCCGGATGGCTCCTGCTCTCCGCACTTTCCGCGCTGGCCTGAAGACATGGCTGTTCCAGCAAACTTCCTGATCAACTACGAGATTTTAATTTTGGGGATTTTAATTTTCATATTGGTTTTAGGTGTTATTGTTGTTGTTTTAATTGTGTGAGCCGCCCCGGAGCTCCTTCGGGAGAAGGGCGGCATATAAATTCAAATAAATAAATAATTAATAAATAAATAAATAAACAAACAAACAAACAAACAAACAAACAAATATGTTTGTAATGCTCAATGGAAAGCATCCATGAGGAGAATCTGTGGAAGTTTAATTCATTTTTTGTCATTTTATTAAATTTGTATTAGATTGTTATTCAAATGATAATAAACAATGGATTTGAGATCATTTTTTTTTAATATTATGTGTGCCATTCACATTAAGAATTTTAAGCCTGTAAAAATAATTTAAGAGCAGGTTTGATTTAGTGTTTAAGGCATCAGGCTAAAAACCAGGAGCCTGTGAGTTCTAGTTCTGCCCCAGGCACAAAGCCAGATGGTTAATCTTCAGTCACTTTCTCTCAACCCTAGGGGAGAGACAATGGCAAATCACTTCTGAAAAACCTCGCCAAGAAAACTGCAGGTAGACTCCCAGAATTGGGCATGATTGGACAGAAGAAAAAAACATGTCACTAGAGTGAGCCCATGTCACTAGAGTGAGCCCCACTGATTTCATTAACATATAATCTCTGATGAAACATATATTTTTCCCCATCATTAATAAATAGTTTTTCAAATGTATATTAAGCAAGAAGTGCAAAATGATATAAGACAATCCAAATGCACAAGGTTTGGGAATATTTGGAGATCATTAATTATGTATAATTATGTACGAGCTATGGTGGCGCAGTAGTTAGAGTGCAGTACTGCAGGCTACTTCTCCTGACTGCCAGCTGCCTGCAATTTGGCAGTTCAAATCTCACCAGGCTCAAGGTTGACTCAGCCTTCCATCCTTCCAAGGTGGGTAAAATGAGGACCCAAATTGTTGGGGGTAATATGCTGACTCTGTAAACTGCTTAGAAAGGGCTGTAAAGCATTATAAAATGGTAAGTCTAAGTGCGATTGCTATTGCTATAAGGGGCTCAAAGACCCTGCTACCAACAAACACAGCTGGTAATATTTCACAAAATGTTGGTGACCCATCCAAAGAACTCATGGGATCTTTTGAAAATCTTTGAAATCTTAGGAGATTTGATATCAAATTACTGAAAACTCGTTCATGGTTTAATATTATTTTCAGTAGAATTCTATTAGTTAATAGCTCAACAATGGGAAGATGGTACTCACAGTCTTAATTTGAGAAATAATCAATGCACTGGTATAAAATATTGGCTAAATGTGGGAGTCTTTTTTTTTTTTGTATGTATTTTAAACCACTTTGGAATTACCTTTGGGAGTTAACGAAGAAAAGTTGGAGACAAGAGTCACTTGTCACAAAGAAAGAAAGAAAAAGAGAGAGAAAGAAAGAGCGAGAGAGAGAGAGAGGGGGGGGAAAGAGAAAGAGAGAGAGAGAGAAAGAGAGAGAGAAAGAGAGAAAGAAAGAGAGAGAGAGAAAGAGAAAGAGGGAAAGAGAAAGAGAGAGAGAAAGAGAGAGAGAAAGAGAGAGAGAGAAAGAGAGAGAAAGAAAGAAAGAGAGAGAGAGAGAAAGAAAGAGAGAGAGAGAGAAAGAGAAAGAGAGAGAGAGAGAAAAAGAGAAAGAAAGAGAGAGAGAGAGAGAGAGAGAGAAAGAGAAAGAGAGAGAGAAAGAGAGAGAGAAAGAGAAAGAGGGAAAGAGAAAGAGAAAGAGAGAGAGAGAGAGAGAGAGAAAAAGAGAAAGAAAGAGAGAGAGAGAGAGAGAGAGAGAGAGAGAGAAAGAGAAAGAGAGAGAGAAAGAGAGAGAGAAAGAGAAAGAGGGAAAGAGAAAGAGAAAGAGAGAGAGAGAGAGAGAGAGAGAGAAAGAAAGAAAGAAAGAAAGAAAGAAAGAAAGAAAGAAAGAAAGAAAAAAGAGAAAAAATATGAATTCTTTCTCAATTGTCTTTATTCCTGCTTTATTTCTTAGCTGCATTCGGATCAATAGATACAGCTGCTACCTATACAGTATACATCTTTTGTTTGGGGAAGATGAAACGTATTTGGGTGGAATGATTTTGATGGAAAACAATCCCGTTCCCTCTCCCCTCCCTCAGAAAATGTTATCCATCTTTTTCCAAACTCACTTTTTAGCCCTTGTGGATCAAAAGGAAAAAAAAAAAAGGGGGGGGGAGGAGAGAAATCACGGATCTAGGTGGCCTGTTGGAACTGAATCAAAGAACCTCATCTTGTGTGAATTCATACAACAGTCTGCATTTCCATAAGAAAACCCAGCAATAGACAATAGTAATAGCCTCCTTGGGTGCAATTCCAAAACATCAGGAGTATATGAATACTTGAATACCATCGACACTGGCAAAATCACCATCTGTCAATTGCAAAAGTCAGCTTTATGCAGAACAGTTTACATCTGTTTATGCTACTTTTAACACCATCACAAAACAACACCTGCCTAACTTGGGAAGGTCCTTGGGAAGGACTCCATAAAAATGCCAGAGGTAGTCGAAACATCTGGCTGATTGTAAGACTAATAATAATAATAATAATAATAATAATAATAATAATAATAATAATAACAACAACAACAACAACAACAACAACAACAACAACAACAACAATGTAATGTTATTATAAATATTATAAATAATAATTTCCTGTATGCAAAAAATCATGGGAACATAAAGTGGAAAAAGTTATAGAAAATGAGAAGGTGAAGATCTTGTGGGACTTTCGACTACAGACAGATCGTCACTTGGAACACAACACACCAGATATCACAGTTGTCGAAAACCGAAACGTACAATTTATTGACATTGCGGTACCAGGAGACGCCAGAGTCGAAGAAAAAGAACTGGAAAAAATCATGAAATATCGCGACCTGGCCATTGAAACTACATGGCTATGGATGAAACATGTCACAGTGATACTCATTGTCATCGGGGCACTTGGTACCATGTCCAAGAATTTCACAAAACACTTCAAGAAATTGCAGCTTCCTGCAATAACACCAGCGGAACTGCAAAAACTGTGCTACTCGGAACATCATATATTTTAAGAAAGTACTTGGTTGATATCTAGGACGCTGGCAGCAACCTATATCAACCATTAGCACCAGTCAATGGTATTTGTGACACATTTTTAAATGTCCAGTTGACTGAGTTTCATTTTTAATGATTAAAAGAGAATAATAATAATAATAATATAATACTTGCTAGGAAGAACTTTTTCCGCTTGCACCTTATGATGGTACAAAGATGTCTTGACAACACATTACTTCCGATGTGTCACCATAGCAGTGGTGGTATTCAGCCGGTTCTATCTGGTTCTGGCGAACCGGTAGCGGCGGCTACTGGACGTCATCATGAACTGTTTTGGCGCTCTGCACATGCCGAGATGTCACGCACAAGTGAAGTGAGCGTGTACACTCACATTTGTGAATCGGTAGCGAAGGTAAATGAGTACCATCCCTGCTCCATAGTATTGCCTTCACTATATATTCAGTGTCTGAGACAGGTATGTTTAAATTACCCTTAATTTAAACTTAAAATTTAAAAGGATTGGTTTTTCCACTTAGTCTGATGTTATCCAAGGGTACCCCCAAGGTGAATAAAATCTGTTATGCTTTGTCACTTGGAGGGACATTTGATCACAGGATGGTGATTAGCAATTTGCACAACAAATTTCAAGCTGGTATAATTGATATAACTAAGTATAAACTGATATTTGTGATCGAGACCATTCAACTCCTATACAGAAAGGGATGGGTGAGGTCATAATATCAAAAATTGTTTGATTAAAATCAATTACTTTAAAAACATAAATGCTTTTCTTCTCTAAACCTGTCTGAAATTTATGCAGAAAAAATCCTCATAATTCTATCCAAACTTTGCTAATGCTTAAAATGAAAAGGAATTTGCTTTGCTTTTCTGCTTTACAAAACTAGATCCATCATTCTTGAGATGAATGACAAACCTTGAATCCCATGTAAGGCCACGTGTATCAGGGAAAAAAAAACCTATTTCAAAAAAGCTTTCAGACCCATTAGATTTCACACAATACATCTTCACTCAGTAATCTAGACTAGTGCATTTACAAGCCACACCTAATGTATCTTTTTCATGTGTCCAGGTGATCAATGATACCTCTCTGAACATGCCTGTTTACCGCAGAAAGATCTGTTAGCAGAGTGGCTGAAAACAAGGATACCGGAAAATTATTGTGGAAATGTCTGATCTGTGATGCAAAAAATATTGGATGTTCTGACAGAGAAATACAATATTTTAAGGACAAAATTAAGCAGTCCATCAGATATTTTTAAGTCTATGTAATTTTAAGCATTTTTATGATTATTGTCATTTATGAATAAAGTCAGTGGTGAAATCCATTTTTTTTTACTACCGGTTCTGTGGGGGTGGCTTGGTGGGCGTGGTGTGGCTTGGTGGGCATGGCAGGGGAAGAATACTGCAAAATCCCCATTCTCTCCCCACTCCTGGGGGAAGGATATTGCAAAATCTCTAATCGCACCCTACTCCTGGGGGAAGGATATTGCAAAATCTCCATTCCCACCCCACTCTGGGGCCATCCAGAGGTGGTATTTGCCAGTTCTCCGAACTGCTCAAAATTTCCGCTACCGGTTCTCCAGAACCTGTCAGAACCTGCTGGATTTCACCCCTAAATAAAGTCAATAGTTGATATACAGTAGCTTTTTTCAGTTCAGTGTTTCAGTAGTTCAATGTTCTCCAGCGACCTTGAAAATTCTTGTGATTCAGCCTGCTTAGCTGTGCTGGGTTGATGTCAACCCAGACATCATGAGAATGCTAGATTGAAAGAAATGTGAATGTTGTTTTTGTTTTTTTTTCAAATATATTAAAGCTGTTTGGTTTCAATGTCAAGAAGTTCAGGGCCACCCAAATTTCATGAGGCATGCACTATGATTGAGAAAGCATTTATCCTGGATCACATTAGATGACACTGCTACAAACCAGGAGTGGGTTCCTACCGGTTTAACAACCGGTTTGCTTAGCATGCACTTCGCTGCACGTGTGCGCAGTTTGCAGAACATTGAACTTCTGTGTTGCTGAGAGCAAGGAAAAATGCTGAGGAGCAGCAATCCACTCTGCCACCCTGATCAGCTGGGCTTCGGAAACAGAAATGGGTAGGCTGGGCCGAAGTGACATGGGCCCGATGTTTCCTCTTTGCATTGTGTAGACCGGGCCGAAGCAACATGGGTAGACTGGGCCAAAGCGATGTGGACTGGCCCTTTACATTTTCCAGGATGGCCCCAAGGGCCGGATCTGACCACATCTGGCCCAGATCCAGCTCACGGGCCTTGAGTTTGACACCCCTGCTCTAGCTGAACAACTACTGCTGAGAGTGAGATGATAAGCAGTATTCTAAAAGCTACCGTATTATTGATAATTGTCTATAGGAGCTTTGCAAACCATCACTCCAACTCCAAAGTTGATTCTAACGCTCCTTCTCATGCTCAACATATTCCAGCCACCCAACTGGGGGATTCTTCTCCCTCTTCCTCCAGCATCACCACTGCTACTAATTTTTACATGGACAAAAAGCCAAGAAGATACTCCGCTTTATACCACCATCACTTCTAAAGGTCCTCAAAAATCTTCCTCAACAATGCAAGTTAAAATCCTCTAACATCCAACAACAGCTGGAGCCCTGGAACTGATATCTGGTCTTCTTGACACCATGTTAAAAACAAATAAAGTTTCAGGTTCAGGGGTCAAATCTACTTACGTTCCCTACCAGTTCAGAAGTGCACTCACTCGCTCTGCTCGCACCATCATCATGTCCGATTTTTAACCCTCTGTGCATGCGCAAAGCCTTCTGCGCATGTGCAGAGGGTCAAAAACGGGTTACTTCCTGGTGTCTGGGTGGGTGGGCGGAGCCTTGCCCCACCAGCATACCGGTCTGTGTGAGCCAGACAGAACTGGCAGGATTTCACCACTGATCAGGTCCATGGTTGGTATGGTGGTTATGAACTCCTGAGATACTTTTGAATCTACACCTTGAAAGGGCTACGTCAATTCCACAAGTGGGGGAGAGCCACTGCTCACCTCACCACAGAATCCAGCAGCTCAGGTACAGAAGCTACTAGGAAACAGGGAGGCTGGTACGTCAGCAGGAATCCCATCTGATCTCATCAGATTCCTGTAGCCTAACAAACAAGGTCTCCTATTACTCTTATATCTGCCAAGAGGTTTCCACTGGAAGCCCCCAGACAAAAACTCTGGCCTTCTGTGCCAAGACACCATTAAACTTGATTTTATTATGGGAAAGAAAATCCATTATTCTTTTTCCTATAGTTGTATGGGGAATGAAGAAATGTATTTTCTGGTTAGCACTGCAAGAAATATACTAGCAAAACAATAGAAAAATAAATGAAACAGGTTCCTGAACAGAACTAAACTGCCTGGAGCTCAGACCTCAAAGACCCCTTTTCTAGCTCAGGGTCTTCCCTCTATGCACCAGTCAAATTTCAATTTCCTACCATTCACAAGCAAGCAAGCAAGCCATATTTCTCGCTCTGTCCGCCACAAATAGAAATAAATCAATTCTCATCCTTCTCATCTTCACCATATCCTCTGTTACTTTGCCTCTTGAGTGCATTCAGGTTTACTGAGTTGTCCCCCTTTTCTAGAGAAAACAAGATAATGGATTGGAAGAAAAAGGCACTGCTGAAGAAAGAAAAGAAAAAACACAACAAAAGGTACACCCTAGGTACACCCACATTACACCAATTCTCCGTGAGCTGCACTAGCTCCCTATTGATCTCCGGTCACAATTCAAGGTGTTGGTTATTACCTTTAAAGCCCTATATGGCTCAGGGCCAGGTTATCTTCGAGACCGCCTTTTGCCGCATAGCTCCCAGCGACTGGTAAGATCCCACAGAGTTGGTCTCCTCCAGGTCCCGTCAGCTAAACAATGCCGGCTGGCGGGCCCACAGGGGAGGGCCTTCTCTATGGCTGCCCCAGCTCTCTGGAACCAGTTACCTCCTGAGGTCTGGACCATCCCCACCCTATTGGCCTTCCGAAAAGCAGTGAAGACCTGGTTTTTCCAGCAGGCCTGGGGCCGTTGATCTCACTCTTGTGATCTGGCGAATTCCGGCCATGAATGGCGTGAATGAGTTTTTAATGTTTTTAATTTTTAAATGTTTTTTATAATGATTTTTAAAAATGTATTGTGAGCCGCCCTGAGTCTTTGGAGAGGGGCGGTATATAAATTGAATTAATTAAATTAAATTAATTAAAACAAAACCCGAGGACCAGAATAAGGCATAGTTGAAAGAATAAGGTTTCTTTCTACTAAGAAAGCACAAAGGCCACAAAGAATGCCTTTTTAAACATTCCTGCTTAGATAAGACAAAACGAACAAAGAATAGAGAACAAAGTGAGGCACAATATATAACCAGGGCCCCTCCATCAGAGAGACTTGTGCCAAGATGGCTTTTGGTAAACCATTCCTTATGATTAGAAGGAAGTCATTGAACATATGTATATATGTGTGTGTGTGTATATATTCTGTACCAGGATTGTAGTGATTAAGCAGAGAGTAAAGTGCAAGTTATTGCAATGTTCTCTAAACAAGAACGGGGTGCGGGGGGGGGGGGGTTCTTAAAAGAGAAAGAATAATTGTCAAGCTCTTACGCAGAAAGTCAAGATAAATTGGTAAAGAAAGCCAGCTTCTATTAACTGTCAACAGTATGTGCATTAGAACTTTTTTGCTCCTATTATCAAGAAGGGGTTTTGCATTACTGTAATTTTGATTGTTTATATTAATGGGAGCAACATCATCCCATCTTTGCCTTCACCATTTTAGCTTTGGTGTCACCATGGGGATGTCCTTTGCTATGGTCAAGAATAGAGATTGTCCATTCTTGCGATGATCTCCTACTTCACGCCATGATCTTCTCTATCTCCATGCTGTTCCTCAGCCAGGCAGTTTTTCAACTGGTCAAAAAGTAGTTAGATTGTTTACTGAAAATATGAACATATAACCCTCCCCTCCTCCCCTTTTGTCTTGTCATTTGTACACTGGAAGTAATAATTTTGTAGACTCAATGTAGTTTCATCAGGGAAGAAAACCATAAACAAACATCCACTCAAATGCTTTAATAGATGGAAACATAAGTTATAGCACAGGTTTCCAATTTATCACACTGCCATTTGTATTAGGATCAAGGGAGGATGTCTATGGAGATTCTTAGGTACCCAGGTCACGGTTGTCTCCAAAGGTGTTTTTCAAAAGGCACTTTTTATCCGAGAAGCTTCTTCTTCAGTTCTTCTTGGATGAGAAGCAAAACATATTCAAGGAGAAAAAAAGTCAAGAAAGTCCACCACCTTTGGGACATTCAAGGGAGGAATATTAACCTGGTATTGAATCAGGGGTGAAATCCAGCAGCTTCTAAAAGATTCTGGAGAACCGGTAGCGGAAATTTTGAGTAGTTCGGAGAACCGGCAAATACTACCTCTGGCTGGCCCCAGAGTGGGGTGGGAATGGAGATTTTGCAGTATCCTTCCCCTGCCATGCCTACCAAGCCACACCCACCAAGCCATGCCCACAGAACCAGTAGTAAAAAAAAATTGGATTTCACCACTGTATTTAATGTTTAATATTGGAGCTATCTATGCTTCCAAAATCCTGAGGATGAAACTCAGATATTTTGGCCACTTAATGAGAAGGAAGGACTCACTGGAGAAGAGCCTAATACTGGGAAAGATTGAGGGCAAAAGAAGAAGGGGACAACAGAGAATGAGGTGGCTGGATGGAGTCACTGAAACAGTAGGCGTGAGCTTAAATGGACTACAGAGGATGGTAGAGGACAGAAAGGCCTGGAGTAACATTGTCCATGGGGTCGCAATGGGTCAGACATGATTTCGCAACTAACAACAACAATTGAATGTTTAATATTGGAGCTGTCTATGCTTCCAAAATTATTTGAAAGTAGTGTTTTGGGCATTTTGTGAATGTGAGCACAATATCATTCTCTGTTTCATTACAACAGCCCCAAAACAGTTGCATTATCTTCAATTAACAGAGTGGTTAAGGTTTTTTATGTGAGAATGATAAAATAAGGTCAGGGAGAAATTAAATGTAAAAGACAAATTTCTGGTATATTTAGTATGAAGGCCTTTGAAATCTGAGACCCTTCAAAAGAATATAGCTGTGCCAATGATGTACTTTGCAAATGATGGAAATGGTGGCATAACACATAAACCTCTAGTTCGAAAAATGGCAATATTTGGCAAAGTTACAAAGACAAATTGTGTTCCTTGGAGGCAAGCTCAGAATTGCATGGCTGAGCTGTTAGAAGATGATAACATGAATTTTTATCATCTTCATCTGTAACCGGAATTGCAACTCAGCTGAAGATTCAATTGATTTTTTTTTTTAAAGAGAGGCAAAGGGGTTCTTCCACAAAACTGAGGCCATAAAAAATGTGCTGAAGATGAATACTTGAGGAACAGAATAACTGGGAAAGGCTGCAGATGCAGAACCATTTTAGAACTGGAGCGTGACGGGATTGATCTGAAAATCAGATCACTGTGGAAGAGCGAGCAGAATTGGTATCCCTATCAGAGTTCATAAATCCCTTTCTCATAGTGGTGCAGCCTCCTTTTATATAAAGTTTCACACTTCAGAAAACCGACTTCAGTCTCACTGTAGTATCTCATTGTAATGGTTCTCTTGTCTCTTCCCTTTACCGCCTGCGAAACCAGGGCAGGATTTTGTGTCTCTGTAGCTTCAGCACAGCTCTTCTGAGTGGCAGCAAGCTTTCAGGTTGTCAGGAAGAGAAATTTCACATCGCTTGCTACCTTATTATCCTTTTAATAGAAGGTGTCCAGCATATACTTGCAATGTTCTGCTTGTGCTTTAGTATTGATTCCTTTGCTCTAAGGGAGTAGAAATGAGAACCTGAATCAAAATCAGTAAACAGAGATAAATACATCACATTACTTAAAGCACTCATCCTAGCTACGGAATATTATTTTTGTAACAAAATACGCCCTCTTTTTGTGTCATCACATTTGATAGCTAAAATGCTATGGACGTTTGTATAAAAAAGCACTTCTGATCTTCACTGTACTAAGTCTTGGTTCTTTAAGATCCACCTCTGCCTTCCCATCTCTTTTTTTATTATTATTATATTTGACTGATAGTTAAAATCTCAAGAGAGTCTGCCGTACAAAGCTTTCCCCAGTTTAGGCTGCCTGCCAGGTTACCTTGCATTACAACTGTTTAATGCATTGGACGTGGTCCCAGTTTTTCAAAGCTTTGCCATTTAGAGACAAAGCGTAAAGCGTAAAGTGGAAGATCACAAAAACACCGAAACCTTGGAAGGCTTTTCATTCTCTGAGTACCACATGTGGCATTTCTGTCCTTCAAGGAAGAAAACAGCTTCCCTGGGTGTTGCAAATGAATAGCAGAGCAACTGCTCTGGTATGGGAAAGGGGGAGGGGGGAGTGAGAGCAAGCAAGGTGAGAGATGTTAGTTCTTTGGAAGAGTAGATGCAAAAGTCACAGGGGAAAAGTGAAAGCTGAGGTTGCTAGCCAGCATACAAATGCTCTCACTTCCAATACATATATTAACCTCCTACTGAGATAATACTTCTAAACTTAATCGTATGCAAGGATAAGACTAATTTCGTTAGCTGGTCTCCTCATGACTTCCTCATTGTTCCCACTCCCCAAATATGCCAAGTTCACCAGAGGTTTTAATATAATAATTGAGACCATGCAGAAATGCTTTTACAGAATAACAGTTATTTGTCTTCCAGTCCAACTCCCTGCTCCCTCCCGATACCATTTCAGACAAATAGTTGTCCAATCTCACCTTAAAAACCATCATTATTGAAGCACCACAACTTCTGGAGCCAAGTTGTTCCACTGATTAATTGTTCTAATGGTCAGGAAATTTCTCCTCAGTTCTAGCTTAGTTCTCTCCTTGTTTAGTTTCCACCTGTTGCTTCTTGTTCTGCCTTCATGTGCTTTGGAGAATAAGTTAACCCGCTCTTCTTTGTGGCAGTTCCTTAGATATTGGAATACTGCTATCATGTCATCCCTAGTCCTTCTTTTTATTGAACTAGATGTATCAAATTCCTGCAACCGTTCTTCATATGTTGTAACCCCCAGTCCCCCAATCATATTTGTTGCTCTTCTCTGCACTCTTCTCTTCTCTGAATGGTAGATTAACTCCGGCTAGTACCTTAGCCAGAGTATCTGCACTTTAAACAATGTTTTCATCCCATTAAAAACAATAAACTATTGATGAGATTTGTGGGAAATAGCATTGTTGTTCTGCTTGCTTCTCCCATGCGCTTTCTACAAGAGACAGAGAAAAGGAAGATTAGATTAACAATTTGGTGAAGTCGCTTCTGACTTTACCAAGCTACCAACCTACCTAAAGCATACAAAATACCTCATTTTTCTACTTTGGGCATTTATCCAAACCTTAACTGAAAAATAAAGGTGGAAAGTAATCTGCACAAGATTAATCTGGCAATAATTTTTATTCATGATAACTTGAGAAATCTCGACCTTCTTCTCCAAATATTATGCAACCCATCAGATGAACAGCATTGTGCTGCTGGACTGACATTGTGCAAGGTATTGTGCTACTCAGTTTACACCAGCAATATCTGTTTATTTCAAAATAAAATAAATATTAACTATTTTGCAGGGTTTTTAATTTTCAAGCAAAACTCTTCTTTCACAAAACTGCTGCACTGAAAAACCCAAAATCTGGATAAGGATGCTCCAAAATGGATTCTAGGATCCTTGGGGTAGCTCATATAATTTCAATAAGGCTCACTTTCTATCACCCTCTTCATTTGACATCTTATATAGTTTCTTTCCCCTAAATTGGTTCATCAAATTATTTAATGTAAATGTTACTATGAATTTTGCCTTTAATCCAGCCTTCTCCAACCTGGTGCATCCTGGATGTATTGAATTTAATTTGCATAATTCTTCAAGTAGCATGGAGTTGGAATTTAATATATCCAAACAGCACTAAATTATAAATGCTTCTATAAGCAATAAAAGTTTGTTGCCACTGTTGTTCAGAAATCTTTTATTTCTTTTCTCCCCAGGCATCACAAAGCAGATACTATGGGAAAGTATAGAAGATGGATAGAAGATGGAAAAATTGAAAATACCCTGTTATTAGACAGTGGCCTTGACACTGCAGACTGAGAGGCTATCCATTTTAGCTTCCTCTGAGAAGACCAAGGAACAATACTACAACAACTTGGCCTTTTCTTCAAGTAGACAAAAAGCAGCTTCAGAAAACTAGTTTTACTTTTTCTGCCGCTGTGATCATCCAACAATAACCTGGAAGTAAAAAAGATGAAGAGTAGTGCATGATGGCTTCCTTGGGGGACCATAGATCATCAACTGTTAGACACCAACAAGGAAAGATTACTTAATCAAAATGCCAGTTCATCACTTTATCTCAACTTTAAAAGAACCGAAATCAAATAGTAGTTAAAAGGCTGGATTGGGACATACTGAACTGTGGAGGCCACTGGCTGATTTTGGCCACGGGTAGGCTTCAAAAATTTTAGCAAGGGATTCTCTGCATGGTTGTTGGGTGGGTGTGGCCATGGTGGGCGTGGCCTAGTCAGCCTCCTGCACCATAATGGGGTGGGGGGGTCTTTTTGCCCTCCCTGGGCTCCAGAGGCTTTCCTCGAGCCTCCGGGAGGGCAAACAGCCTCTCCAGGCTCCGGAGGGTCTCTGGAGGCCAGAAACGGACCTGTTTCCGGCCTTCCCAAACTTCCAGTAGGCCCGTTTTTCACCCTCCCTGAGCCTCCATGTGCATCCTGCACTTACCTGCATCCAAAACAGACTGCGTGGGGACTCCTGGGAGGGTCGGGGTGATGTGGGCAGGGCCAGCCAGGAGTGAGGTTTGGGAATTCTCTGAACTGCACAGAATCTTAGCTAGAGGTTCTCCCAAACCCCTGAGAACCCCCAACAGCCCACCCCTGAAATAAAGAGCCTTTATCTCTCACCTCAGTCTGTTTCATCTTGTTATTGTGACCTTATCAGCTCCCATTCTTTCTTTTTTTTTCATCTGCCTTTTATTTCTCTTCCATTCAATAACATTGCATATAAATGGACAAAGACAAACAAACAAAGAGAGATTAGAGGCTCTTTCTCTCATTTTTTAAAATGTATGCAAGTCATTTTAGGAGATAATGGTTGCCTGAAATGGAGAACAGGAATATAAATAAAAATATATATGAGAAGTTATAAATGTGGCTCTCAGAACCATAATCATTTTCTAAGAATGTGACTCAATTATAGGCTTGAAAAGTGCAAGACTCAGGCTGTACTGTTGTGAAAACTCTGCTTTGTTACAGAAGCAATGCGATCGATTCCTTTTAGAGCAAGAACCTCATGGTGGTGATATTATCATCACTGAAAAATGTTTTTATTATTATTTTATATTACTTTACTGTTGGTGGTGCAGAACACCTGATCATCTTTGCTTGATACTGAATTGGATTATTAAGAGACTGAAAAGCTGCCTGTTAAAAGCAAAATACTGATCAGTGTTCATATAGTAAATAAGAGTTGGGCTCACTAGTCATGCATTAGTTTTTACTAGCAATTTATGGAGTCTCTCTGCCCCCCCCCCACCACCATCATCATCATCCTGTCAAACCTGTGCAGAAACCAAACAAACACTTGAAGATGCTGTTTTGCTAGGTAGATGAAGACTTAATGCCTCTACAAGCCAGATCTCAGGCAATGTCAAGTAATAACAGTGTAAAGTCAGCACTGAGAGCTTCTGCCTCTCAACGCCTTTTAACAATCTGCACCATGCCCCCCTCCTAATCATGCTTCCTTTGGCTTCCTGCACTTCTCAGCTGTTTGGTAATTCAAACAGGCTGCCCAGGTCCTGTGTGTTGCCCACCATGACATCATCCACTGGTGCCAGGACTTTCAGCCATGAGCAAGCCTTTCCCCGTCACCGTATGCCCAGCCGCCTACTATCCTGTGCCACCATCACGATCACTCCATGCTCTCCGTAGCCCCTGCGTATTCTGTCTTTCCAAGGTTCATGTGTGCTTCCCCAGGGTTCATATGCTCCCCTACTGTATCATGTGTCAAGCCGTGGGCAGGGCTCGACAGCTTAGCTCCTATTGTGTATAGGTTTTGTATAATTTTATCTTTTTAATACTGTAAACCGTATTTCCAGAGTTACCTGGGGTAAGATGGGCAGCCAAATAATTAAACAAACAAACAAAGAAACAAATAAAGCAAGATGCCCACATCCACACTACAAGTGATAGTTTTTTTTTTATGAGACCATCTTTGTCAGATGATCAGAACTGATATGGGTATTTCCAAATCAAGGATTTATTACTACTTTACCAAGTGTGCTCATCCTATTTGTTAATATGCCAAGTAGTCTGTGCTTTACTCTTTTTTTTTATTCAGGAGGATATAAGGGGAGGTTTCCAAATTGCTCTCAAACATAAGAGAAGCAAAAGTAAAAAGGTACTTTTTTATCAACATAAAAGAAGGGAACTAAATCGAATAGAATAAAATCATTTCTGCCAAAAAGATTTGAAGGTGAGATATTTTGGGGCTGTGTTCAAAGATAAAGTCTCTTGCGACTAACATATGATTTGGGTTTTAAAAATCCTGTTGGAATATAATTGGATTATCAACCAGGTAATTCAGACTCGGCTTTGCACATTTTTCAAAAAAGACATTTGGCAATATAAAGAATCTCTCTACATCACAGAAATGTTTATGAAATTTTTAAAACTTAATCCAAATGGTTAGCTACCTTAACAGTGTCACAGCCTCGGTTTTTGAATTATGGCTTTCCGCCCCCTCCTTCTTGAAATAGGAGTTGTTTTTCTGTTTCACACTCATGTGAATCTGATTTTTCTAATTTGTTTCTGCTACTACTGAGGTGGCATGAGCTATTCATCAGGGAAGGGAGGACTCTTTGCAGATGCTTCAAAGCAATGCATCAACCAAGCAATGGCATGTTGATAATATAGTACATGATTTCTCACATCAACCAAGTGCTATGGTGCTAAAGAGATGCCACTTTTAATTATTTATTACCCTCATTTATCTTCAGGCTTGGATGTCGCCTGAAACTCAGAAGGATGACCTCCTTGGACACAAGACAACACAGATTATATTCGATAAAAGAATGAATTGGAACAGAATAACTGCAACTACTCAAAGAATACCTGAAGGCAGTGGTGGGATCCTCCTGGTGTAACAACCAGTTTGGTGATCGTGCACTTCATGCTGATCATCGGAGCTACCAGTTCGTCTGAACCGGTCCGAACCAGTAGAATCCCACCCCTGCCTGAAGGCATAAAGGACCATGTTTTTAAGAGGAAGAGGGCACAAAACCAGATTATCTCCAGGTCTGTCTTCCCTAAGGACATCTACCCATCCTACCAGGACAAATAAGTGAGCATGTTCCTGTTTCCTTCCCCACCATCTAATGGGAGCTGCATAGCATGCCTTTTCCATTGCAGTCTCTGCCCTATGGAATACCTTGCCCTCTGACATTTAGAGACCTTCAACCTTTTAGTATGCAGTTGTCATAAGGCTTTAAAGACTTGGGTTTAATTGTCTAGTTTAATGAAAAGAAGGATTAGGGGTGACATGATGACAGTATTCCAATATCTAAGGAACTGCCACAAAGAAGGGGGGGGGTCAACCTATTCTCCAAAGCACCTGAAGGCAGAACAAGAAGCAATGAATGGAAACTAATCAAGGAGAGAACCAACCTAGAACTAAGGAGAAACATCCTTAGTTGATGGTTAGAACAATTAACCAATTAAACAGTGGAAACATTTGCCTCCAGAAGGTGTGGGTGCTCCAACACTGGAGGTTTTTGGACAACTATTTGTCTGAAATGGTATAGGGTTTCCTGCTTGAATAGGGAGTTGGATTAGAAGACGACCAACGTCTCTTCCAACTCTGTTCTTCTGTTTACCTCCAAGTGTTGGGAGAAGTTTAGATGATGGCACATTAACTTGAATTGGTGCTAGGGTTTTCTGGTTTTTAGGTTTCCACTGATTGTGCTTTATTCTTTTTAAAATTATCTTGTATGTCTTTAAATATTTGATTGGGGGTGCCTAGAATTGATTGAAAGATGGGTGGCCATAGAAATGTTTTCAAGAAAGAAAGAATGGCTGTATAGATGAATGGCCTTATCTTGTGGCAGGCAGGATATAGGAAATGAAGGATTATTAATTAGAATTAGGCAACATGTGCAGAAATGGACAGATTAACTTTAAAATTAAACAACAAGGAAGACTCACAGTATTACAAAATATGGGACAGATAGTATGAATGGATCAATCGAAAGAAAAAAAAATTAAAGTCAAATACAGTAAGAAATTAAGGATAACAAATTTACACCGTCATTAAGGAATCAAGGTTAATGTATATATGTACTTACATGTTTAAATATAGATAGATAATCCTGTTTGTTAGTTTTAGTATATATGTAATTTAGAATTGTACCTTCTTTTTTAGAGTTAAGAACATTTTGTACAATCTTTTATCTTTTTACATTAAATAAAGTTTGTTTTTAAAATTAAAAAAAAAAGAATTAGGCAACATTTTCAGGTATGTCAACCACATTAGCTCCCAATTGTGGTTATGAATATAAAAACTCATATGCATGCATACTTCAGTACTATCCGAGTATGTAAACATGCACTACATCAAACACTTTCCTTCACACACAAACACAAAGACAATTAGGGTATTGAAAACTCAAGAGATTTTGAGCAGTGAAGTTTTTTCGCATGTACCCATTCTCCTGTTCATGATTACGAGTTGTTCATGTTCCTTCCTCCAATGACCTTTCTACTATTATTTGCTGTCCTGCTGCTGTTATCCGGTGGAAATGGAAATCTTCGGTCGGTGCTCGGTAGTAGCCTGCTAATCAGATGATTAGCAATCTATCAAAAAGTGCAGAGCAATTATGCTGGAGAGCTTCTCTACAGTTATAGGAATCAGCTACTAGGAAACTTCAAAATGAGCCGTATGTAATCAGTGAGTCACCTTATTATACGGCAGACCTAAATCCTGATAATGCAACCTTTCATACTTTCCTCATATTGCTTACAAGGCCCTTGATTATCCTGAAAGATCATTTTTAAATAGTTCTGTATAAAAATATTTATATTTCATTTTTTCCCCAGGATAATTCTTTTAAGGGCCTTATTTATCTTATCCTCTAAATATTAACATAAATAAAGCCAGTCTGGTGTAATTGTTAAGGCACCATGAGTTTTAGTCCTGTTTAAGAATGAAGCCAGCCGGACGACATTGGGCCTGCCTCTGCCTCTGCCTCTGCCTCTCCTAGGAAAGAAGCAATGGCAAAGTACTGCCTACATTTTGCCAAGAAAACTGAAAAGTCTTGTCCAGGGAGTCACCAGGAGCAACATTGACACAAAAGCAGCGGTGAAATCTGGCCGGCTCGCACGAACTGGTAGTGCCAGCGGTGGGAGGATCCCCCCACCCACCGGGACGTCATTACATCCCGTTTTTTTGACCCTCTGCACATGCAGAGGTCCCATTCCCGAACCAGTAGTGAAGGTAAGTGGATTTCACCGCTGCACAAAAGCACATACAAAAAAGTATTAACATTGATTCTCCTTTGTTTTACCCTCAAAATAAAAGTGCTATGAAATAAAGTGGGCTAGAAAAAGGAGCACGACCCTGTGAACTCTGTAACTAAGAAGTGATTGACATCTGGATCCCTTCAATCTTTGGTCAAGATTTATGCCACTGTGCGCCTTTCAGTGTGCGTGTCACTAAACAGATAAAGTGAGTTTATACTATGAATATGTCAGGCTTTGCTCCATTCAGACCAGATATGTATATGTGGCTTTCAAAAGCTTTAAAACCATTTCAAAAGGTTTTACAAAATTGTAATTTGTCATACATGAACAACCAGTCCTACAGATGTAATTCAAATTAACTACTTTATTGTTCCATGTCTATATCACAGGAATCTTTGCCAGAGGGGAAGCTTTCATTTGGGGAAAAACCAGATAAGGCTCAAAGGAATTGGGAGTAGCCCTCTGATGTTTATGTATAGCAAGTCTAGGCTAATTCCCTGCTTCAGCCCTCCTCCCAGCCCAAGGGATGGTTGCTCTCCAACAAACTT
Organism: Pantherophis guttatus; assembly: GCF_059756535.1. Taxonomy (NCBI): domain Eukaryota; kingdom Metazoa; phylum Chordata; class Lepidosauria; order Squamata; family Colubridae; genus Pantherophis; species Pantherophis guttatus. Next base: position 74,581,355 of record NC_142068.1, on the reverse strand, counting down.
AACATAATGGAAGAGAACAATTACTGAATAATAGAATTTATCCTATTGATTGCATTGATTTAATATTACATCAAAATTTAAATTAAATCTGAGTTTGCTTTTTTCTTACACCATCTTTTTTTTTAATGCATCCCCTAGTATACTGTCTGCAAACCAAGGACAATCTCAGCCCAGAAAAAGTTGTCTAATCTAGATTAGAACAACCTAATCAGAATCCCCAAAGATCTTTTGAGTGGCATTAAGATAAAAATAAGTCAACTTCAGGTAACCCTTTAGATATTACTGTATTTTTTGGACTATAAGCTGCACTGGTGTATAAGACGCACCAAGATTTTGAAGAGGTAAGCAAGAAAAAACATTTTTGCCCTCCCCGGCCCCCAGGAGCATTATGTAGGCCTCCCAAACCCTCTGTGTGCCCTGTTTATGTGAAAAACAGGCCTGTTTTTTGCCTGTTTTTCACAAAAATGGGGTCATTTTTGCCCTCCCCAGTCCACCAGATCACTCTGCAGGGCTCCCAAACCCTCTGCGTGCCTCATTTATGTGAAAAACAGCTCCATTTTTCACCTGTTTTTCACAAAATTAGGGGCATTTTTGCCCTTCCCAGCCCACAGGAACACTCTGCAGGCCTTCCAAACCCTCTGCACGCTCCGTTTTTTGAAAAATGGGATGAGCGGGGCGGGGCTCCAGGAGGCCAAAAATGTCTGTATTCGGCGTATAAGATGCACCAATATTTTCACCCTCATTTGAGGGGGGGGGGGAAAGTGCATCTTATACTCCAAAAAATATGGTAAGCAGGTGCAATTCCTGGAAATTTTATGCGTCTAAACATTGATTGTGCTGTTGACTTATGGCTTTTTGTTCTTCAGAAGTTAAGTGCTTCCAATACTACACATTTCAGAGTGTTCACTTCTGGCAAATCCTATTTGGTATTTCTGAAAATTAAGGCTGTGCATTTAGATTCTGAAGCAGTACACACTTTTCTTCTCGTTATACAAAAAACAGTCACAGGGCACAGAAGTGTTGTTTTGGAGATTTGTGTTTGAACAGTGATCTACTCTACCACCTTTTGATAAGGTGACAAATTCTGATCTTTAATAAAGTGACAAATGGTGATCTATTTGCATTTGTATTGAATTTATTTCCCTTTCAGTCTTCATAAATTTGAACAATGCCTTCTAAAGTCTTGTCTCTCAGCGGGTGTGATTGACACTTATTTAGCGCAGGCTTCTAAAACAAGCACGACACACCACCCCTGGGCTCCCCACACAGCCAAAATAGAAAAAAGAAGAAGAAGAAAGACTATGGCGCAGAATAAACAAAGCTTTTGATCAGTTTGTGGGGATTACGTTGAACAGGCTGATGAAGGGCAAACTAAACAGAAAGGCATGGCATATACAAAAATGACTCCCTCAGAACACAGCAGAGATAAGCTACCACAAGCACATTTTGGTACAAGTGATGTCTGAGGGAAATGTGGGAACCCTCTTTAAGGGAAAAAAACACACAAAGTTTGGGTACAAACCAGGGGTGGTATTCACTTCCTTTCCCTACCAGTTCACAAATATGAGTATGCGTGCATCCATGCATGCGCCCAGCTTTCCGCGCATGTGTTTTGCTGGAGTATGCGTCCTCTGCGCATGTGCCCGGCTTCAAAAATGTGCCTAAATAGGATGGCATAGAGCCAGGGCAGCCCACCCTCGATTTCCCCTACCGGTTCGGGTGAACCGGCTGAATACCACCTCTGGTACAAACAATGAGAATTCTAATTAATGCTAAATTATGTATATATTCTATTTGGTCAAACTTTGGTCAAAGCAACCTAGACCTAAGGATGTCCCAAAAGTGCTTTTTCAAGAGGCAACTGGACTTTCTGGTTTTGTTTTGTTTTTTTGAAGACATTTCACTTCTCATCCAAAAAGCTTCTTCAGCTCTGAACTAAGGAATAATTCCTAACAGTGAGAACAATTAACCAGTGGAACAGCTTGCATTCAGAAGTTGTTGCATCACTGGAGGTTTTTAAGAAGAGGCTGGACAGCCACTTGTCTGAAATGGTATAGGGCCGTGATGGCGAACCTATGGCACGAGTCCCACAGGTGGCATCTCTGAGGGCACATGAGCCGTCGCCCCAGCTCAGGTCTACCACGCATGTGTGCGCATCTCTGCCAGCCAGCTGATTTTTGGGTCTCTGCTGCATATGCGCGGGGAGGTGGGGCGCATGCAGGAGACGCGTGTGCATGTGCTGGAGGGGTCATGCTTGCACACACTGGGGGACCGTGGGGGATGCTGTCGCACATGCATGCATTTTTGGCAGACAATGACAAAAAGGTTAACCATCACTGGTATAGGGTCTCCTGCTTGAGCAGAGGGCTGGACTAGAAGACCTCCAAGGTTCCCTTCAACTCTGTTATCCTGTTCTGTTATGCTCTGTTCTAATGCGATCTAAGCAAACTCAGGTCATAATCTAGGAATTGAAAGAGCAAATATAAAAAGAGTGTGTGAGTGGGAGGAAGGAAGGGAGGGAGAGAGAGAGGGATGGAGGGAGGGAAGAAAATGACTTTGTAAGAAATCACAATTGAATTTTAAAAGCTGATGGGAAGGTAGCAATCATAGCCTTCACGTTTTTATGTTGTAAAGAAAGCTAATAGATGTATTAATGACAAAAACACATAAAAGAAGGTGTGGAGATAAGTAGCCAAACTATAGATAATCATTATATCCAAAGAAAGTGATGACTAGTTGGAATAATGATGAATGTCCTATTTGAAAGAAATTATACTTTCCTGGTGCAAAATATTGCTGTTTGAGGGTTTGAAAGGTATCTCTATGCCAAAGTTGGGAAAACAGAATCTGTACAAGGTATCAAAAGTGTGATAAATCTAAACCCTGCCTTTCCTCAAAGGAATTTGCAATGTACATATTTCTCCCCACTTTTAGAACCACAATATTCACCAGCAAGAGAATGATGCTGATGAATAATGATTGAATCAAAGTTGACAATGAACTTTGTCATTGAATAAAAATGTGGATCCAGATTTTCCCTTTTTTAAAAAAATATTGAAGCTTAAAATTGCAAAAATAATTAAAAAAAACTAATACAAACAAAAAAAATACAAAAAAGAAAAAAGTAGAAAATGCGGAGAGAAATAGAAAAAAGGGGGAAAGGAAAAGGGAATATATATATACAGAGAAATAGGGGAAAAATGACTTATCCCTCTCTCAAGGCATGGACAAAATTTTCAATAATGTAATACTTTTGCTAATATTTCAACCAAAAATCTCATATCTCATATCCCATATCTCATTTTTTATCTATTGGCAAATAATAAAACCTCATCTTTCAAGCTTAATCAACAAACATTCATTAAGAGTTATAATATCTATCTATCATCTATCTATCTATCTATCTATCTATCTATCTATCTATCTATCTATCATCTATCTATCTATCTATCTATCTATCTATCTATCTATCTATCATCTATTTCATTTTCTTTCCTTTCCTTTATACATACTTTGCTATTTCCTTCAAAGGACAAAAAATATTATTCCCATAATATTTTGTAAACAAATCGTTAAAAGTTCATCATTCAAACTTAATCAAGAAAAATCCATTTTAGGAGCTACTAAAAACAACATATTAAAAATATTAATTTTTAATCCCTTCAAATGAACCTGACAAATTATTTTCTTATCATCTTCATTTCATCTCTCTCAATTTTAGTGGGGGAAAACCATAGCTTTCCCCCACTACAAATACAACAAAAACTTTCTTCCTGTCATATCTTATCTATATACAAATATTTAAAGTCTCATCATTCAGTCCTAATTAAAGAAAAAAACAGGAAAGGCTAGTAGAAAAAAAAATTAAACATATACAATTTAACATTGTTGAAGAAGTCAACTTTGTAAATGTTCATTTTATTTTTAAAGGTCTTGATATTTATTTCTTTTACATAATGTGCTGAAAGTTGATTCATTCATTTTTTATCTTTTCCTTTTCTCAGGAATTCCTTCGTAAGTGTAATACATCTCTTGTATAAATCCAAAGTAAGAAAATTGTCCAAACCACATTTTTGAATTAAAATCCACATATCCAAGTTACTCTTCTGGTTTATTATTTGTGCAATGTGCATCCCTTTCAACTATCATAACTTAAACTGGTTTCAAGTATAGGTACTGTATAACATTGTTGTCAGTATCATTCTTGATAACTTACCAATTTTAAATCCATACCCCAAACAGTCTGATTTTCAATTAGAGCCTCTTCTACCCCTTCTCTTAAGGACATTTCATTGTATCAGTTCTGAATATATTGTTACCAAATAGCCTTGACTTTTTCCAGAGTTAAAATACTTCCCATTCTATATTAGTGGATCTTCTCCTTTAATTATAACCTTTAATTTTTTCTGGTTGCCTTTTAGTAACCAGCTTTCAAGGTCTTTTTCTTATTATGTTTTTCTCTCATCCATCTGTGGTTTGGGCAAAGCCACCAGAGCCCACTCTTTATGGTCTCATCCAGGGAGTATCTGTAAAGAGCATGCTCGGTGATCCCAAGTCCTCTCCTTCATTCAGAGAGGACTTTGGGCAACCAGTTCTTTCACCAGTTCCAATCTCTGTGGCAATAATGGGAAGGCACCATTGCTTCCACAGATCTTTTTGAGCACTTTCTTCATTGACATAATTTCAAACTTATGTGTGGACTTCCTCCTGGCTCTCCTTTCTTTATTTGGCTACTTCCCTCAATTTGATGTATACATGCCTTCAAGTCAGTGTTAATGTTCTGACCCAGCCTCAGCAGAAGAAGAAACAGACTTCTCGTTCACGAAAAACCCCTCTTTATTTTCCTCTTGTGAATTAATTGCATTCACCCACCGAAAAGTCCAGGCATTACTCCTTCAAGGAGTTCACTGCAGTACAGACCTTATCAGTTCCTTGCCGTGAGCTCCCAGATGAAAGGCTACAAAGTAAGTTCTAGCAAGCAGTCTTTGTGGCATGAAACGCAATGAGCCAAAATCTTCAGAACTCTGAACTGTTGTCTCCTATGACAACCAAGAGCCTTGGTGGCGCAGCAGACTAAAGCACTGTTAAGTAACACCAGCTGCCTGCAATTACTGCAAGTTCAAAACTCACCAGGCTCAAGGTTGACTCAGCCTTCCATCCTTTCAAGGTAGGTAAAATGAGGACCCGGTTTGTGGGGCAATAAGCTGACTTTGTATAAAAAAGAACATTGCTTAGGGGGGTCGAAAGCCCTACTAAGCAGGTATATACAAAAGTATGAAGGCTATTGCTTAACACATTGTAAGCTGCCCTGAGTCTCCAGAAAAGGGCGGCATATAAATCGAACCAATAAATAAATAAATAAATAAACCACTCCCCTTTCCTTCTAGTTATTCCCCAGCCGTGGGAGGAGGGGGGGCATTCAGCATCCACGTGTGCCTTGCTTCCTGAGTTGACTCCTTGTCTTCAGTTGTTCTCCTCTCCTAACAGCTCTGCACATATGCAGAGCAGGCCCCAGCTGTTCTTCCTCCCCACTTATCTCAGCCTCCAAAGGCAGCTGCCTCTCCAGTGGCTGGGAAATGTTGGACGGCCCTGGCTCTAGCTCTGCATCTGACACAGAGCATCCATCAGAGCCTTCTCCAGACTTCAGAACTGGCCCAAATTCCTCCCCAACCTCCTCATTGTCTGAGTCTGCCGCCAGCTCCGCTTGTAGCTGGTGGGCCACAACACTTAACTCTTCATGTCTGACTGGACAAATCATTACAGTTTTGTTGACCATATATTTGGAAGTGGTTTACCATTCCCAGGCCTGAGAGAGAATGACTAGCCCAAGGTCACCCAGCTGGGTTCATGCCTAAAATGTGACTTAAGCTCATGGTCTCCCAGTTTTTAATCTTGTGTTTTAACCACTACACCAAACTGTCTCTCACTCCATCAATTTTACATATTTCAAATCCCTTGGTAGCTGTAAAGAAGAAAGTAACAGGAAAGCATGAGAAAGAAGAAGTCTCTATACATTTTAATTCATGCCATTTAAATTTTAAAATAAAGTTCTTCATCCCTGAATAGGGAAATGTCTCCTTTCAGTCAAGGTTGAATCCTGTTTCATATCACTCAATCCATGCATATGAACAAGGAAAGAGGGAGAAGTAGGAGGACAGGATAGATGGCTACAATTATAGCAGAATTCAACAACCATCTGTGAAGTCTAAAAATTGAGATAATGTAAAGTTCTGAGTATTCTGTCTCAAATCCCCTTACTTAGTTGGAAAAATAAATAAATAAAAACCAGAATGGTATAGAAGTGTATCATAAGAAAGGAAAACCAAGACAGGACATTTGGCTATGGCAAACATATTTGTTTACTAAATTCTACCACATTTTAGATGATCGTTGGTGTGTGATTATTGTTCAATGCAGATTCTAGTTCAAACACAGCTTTGGAAGTTCTCTGAGAATCTTGGACCAAATTGGTTTCTCTTAACTTAGCCTCATTGATGTGAGGAAAAACAGGAGGGAGAAAGTCTCAGATTTCTAGAAGAAAGACAGAATATACATTAAACAAAAATGAATTAATCAAATTCACCCATCCATCTATGAATGCATGCATATATGCATCCATAGCTTTCTTCCTTAGAATCCAGAAAAAGAGGCTGGAAACAGTGGAGCAATAATATTTGCCACATAATGCAAGAAAAGGAATGGATATTATCCTTGCCACTGTTTCCAGCCTCTTAATTGGCTTTAAAGGGGCAAACTATTTATTGTACTCAGTGCCTCCGAAGGAGGTGAACATTTCTTCTTTGTGGTCTATGTGAATCATACTCATGGATTATGTGCCTTGATGCTTTAGCTACTCAGTCTGCTACTTTGATTTGTAAACCAAATTATAATTACAGTTATAATTGTAAAGTGCCCGCAATTATCCCAAAGGGGATTTTTTAGGAGGCAACTGGACTTTCTTGTTTTTTTTTCTTTTGAAGATGTTTCGCTTCTCATCCAAGAAGCTTCTTCAGCTCTGCCACAATAATGGGGAATGGAAGCTTGTCAGAGCTGAAGAAGCTTCTTGGATGAGAAGCGAAACATCTTCAAAAAAAACCAAGAAGAAAGTCCAGTTGCCTCCTGAAAAAGCACCTTTGGGACAACCATCACCAGCGGTGGGTTTCACATTTTGTTACCACCGGTTCTCCCCGTGCATGCATGCTTGTTTTGTGCGTGCTCCTTCCGCGCATGCACTTTGCTCTCACACGGATCTTCTGCGCATGCGCCTGGCCTCAAAAAGGTGCCTAAATAGGACAGCATAGAGTCGGGATGGGTAGGTGGGCCCATCTGTGGTTTTCATTATCGGTTCACCCGAACCGATCCAAACCGGCTGAATACCACCTCTGACTATGATCTAGATCAGGGGTGGGTTCTACTTGCCTTTCCTACCAGTTCGCACTGGGATCGCGCACACGCACTAGCTTCGCTCATGCACATGCCTTGCTTCTGCACATGCACAGATCACTGATGATGACATCCGGGGCACTGGGTGGGGCCTCCCACCAGTTTTACTACCAGTTCTTGCGAACCGGTCCGAACCAGGGGCAACCCACCACTGATCTAGATGACTGAGAATCTCTACAGACTACTCACAATTATCTTAAGATGAGATGGGGCTTGGCAGGAGGTAACACCCTCCCCCATCCAGAAATCAAGCATGAGTGTCTGAAGCACTTCCTCAGTTAGCAGAAGCTGTGATGCAGACTCCTGTAGTTGGTGGCTTTGCAGTTTGCTTCATCGGTCCATGAAACAGGTACCAGGTTGTGTCAGCACTGATAATCAAAAGTGCAGACAAGAGACATAAAGAGTCAGCATCTAGGTCCAGATAAAGATATTGCATCTGATAGAGTGTATTTCAGAGAATGAAATAAGGGATAACTTTCTAGGCATCTTCTAAAAGCACACTAATCACATAGGACATTTCTAAATTGTTCCACAAGGACAAGCACTCCCCTTCTTGTGTTTTCATGGATTCATCAGAAACAGAGGATGTAAAAACAAACATGGGGAATTCTTAGCCTATTGTGGGAGAAATGTCTGGAATCCAGCCTATTAGCAAATGCTAATGAGTAGAATCCAGATCACAAACAATCACCTGGGTAGGGTTAAAAATGCCAAACTGAGGCCATCTTTGAGGCTTCAGGGTTGCCACAAGGAAGAAGAAGGGACAGGGAAGGGGGAAATAGATAGCTGGGGGTTTGTAGTTGAAGCAAAAAGTTGTAACCAAGCAACCAGCCAGCACCTCTACTGGACAATGTGACTGATGTCTTGGGGAAAGGGGAAACTTTCACTTTTTAATCTGGTAAAAAAACATGAGAACTTTCAGAGTTGGTTTTCATCAGTTGTGCCAATATGATGTATCGAATGAATTGTTCCTTGAGGAATCTATCTGCCTCGGAATTCTGCTTTCTATGGGTGCATTACTTGGAATGCTGACACTTTGATTGTATCTAAGTCTTAAAACAAGGTAGTAGATGATGGATTCAGAAGCTTTCAAAAAATCAGAAATGCTAGCCAATTTTCTCTACTCTTCAGAATGAGATGGGATCTGGTTCATCAATCATATCTTCATTTCAGCTGCATACTTATTTCTAAGCTCTTGAAGTTACTACAGCTTCTCAAAATTGTCTGTGTTTAGTGTTGACTATTGCAAGGACATGGTGGCTCAGTGGCTAAGACACTGAGCTTGTCAATTGAAAGGTTGGCCGTTCAGCGGTTCGAATCCCTAGTGCCACATAACGGGGTGAGCTCCTGTTACTTGTCCCAGGTACAGCCAACCTAGCAGTTTGAAAGCACATAAAAATGCAAGTAGAAAAATAGGGACCACCTTTGGTGGGAAAGTAACAGGGTTCCGTGTGCGTTTGGGGTTTAGTCATGCTGGCCACATGACCATGGAGACATCTTTGGACAGCTCTGACTCTTCGGCTTTGAAACGGAGATTAGCACCGCCCCCTAGAGTCGGGAACAACTAGCACATATGTGCTAGGGGAACCTTTACCTTTGGTGTTGACTATTGGGATGGTCTAATCCAGGAGTATCAAACTCATGTCATCACGGTGGCATCATGTGACGTATCAGGACTTTTTTCCCCCTTTGCTAAACCAGGCGGGGGCATGGTCAGCATGGGACACATCCGGGCCACAGGCCAGGAGTTTGACAGCCCTGGTCTAATCCATCGATCATGCAAGTGTTAAAGATTCTTCCTCAATGCAAGTCTTGGAAACTTCCCTCAGGATCCAGCTTGAGGCAGATACCATTGAACCTTAACCCACATTGGTCCAAAGTTACCTTTTTGCAAACTACATTGCACTAATCAAAGTGGTTTATGCAGCAAACTATCATCTGTAAATTTCATGAACAATGGACAAAAAAAAAAAAAAACCACCAATGATAGGATCAGGGATAACTAAGGATCTTCAATTGAATTCTATTATTCTATTATTATTGAATTCTATGACTTCACAGCAATTGTGAAATCCATTTTTTTTACTACTGGTTCTGTGGGCATGGTGTGGCTTGGCGGGCGTGGCAGGGGAAGGATACTGCAAAATCTTCATTCCCACCCCACTCCAGGGGAAGGATACTGCAAAATCCCCATTCCCTCCCCACTCTGGGACCAGCCAGAGGTGGTATTTGCTGGTTCTCTGAACTATTCAAAATTTCCGCTACCGGTTCTCCAGAACCTGTCAGAACCTGTTGGATTTCATCCTATCTCACAGTATCAGTCTTGTGGCAAGATCCAATTTGGTTTGGATAAACATTCAATACAATGCCACACATGTTCCATTCATCTGAGGTGCTGACATTTGGGACCTATAATTACCAAGCATGTCTTGCCAGATGCTATATTTCTTGGGGGGAGGGGGGGATAACAGAAGATAATCCCATTTTTCCTCACCATTGGCAGAACAACAGATTGAGACTATTTGAGACAAATAGAGGTATGATAATAAGAAAATGGCAGCTTCTATTGCTCTTTATGTGCAATGGCTAAGATAGCTGCTTTGGAAAGACTGTTGAATATTAAGACTGACAACATTCTGGACTGAGTTGGAAAGAAACAAACACCTTAACTTTGATTACAGCTAAGATTTCCCATTGTGTCACACAATGCTCTGTTGCAGGGCTGTCAAACTCGCGGTGGAAGGGGGGAAAGTCGTGATACGTCACATGATGCTGCCGTGACAACGTGAGTTTGACACCTCTGCTCTATTAGAATTAGCAAAACACTGATTTAGAACCCTAGAAATGCTTGCATCATTCTTCATCTTCTGGCGTTCATAAGTGACAAGAATCAGAAGTCTAGTTCCTGATCTGGCACCAGCTGTAACATTTTTCAAACCAATAACCTGCTTTACAAGTCTCATTTAACTGCTTCCATAGCAATCTTAATTATTATCTTCACAGATTCCTAGGTAAGCAACAAATATCATATCAAACCATGCCGGCACCCTTTTCTCAGACTACTTAGATACACAAACTCTAGTTCATCTCTTGTGCAAGTGATATTTTCTTTTGTTTCAAACATGCACTCACAGAAACACACACTATACTAAACTAGGGAGTCATAAGGGATAATTTATTCTTATTATTTTTATAGTACCCAAGAAGGACACAGATTTCTGCTCCATCTGATATCTCTGGGAATTTAACATTTATTTATACCATTTCAAGTTCATGCTCCAATACAATATGCCCCAATATATCTATATATATATCTTAAATATATCTATATTTATAAGCATTGTCGGAAATCCCACACACTTACTATATGGTCTGTTTCTGTTGCTCCCCTCTGGGAGGAGGTTTCAAAGTATTTCTAGCAGGACTATCAGATTCTGTAACAGCTTTGTTCCCTATGCCATCCATCTGGTAAACTCGCAAGATTCGTTTTTCTCGCCACATACACATATACTTCCGAACTAGACTGTGTTGTTTCTCTGTGTCACATAATATATGTGGGTATATGCATAATTTTGTATTTATTTATTTATTTGTTTATTTATGTTTGTCTAGTGTATGTTGGAGGTGGTGACCCTTTGAGAGCTGTATGCAACCAAATTTCGTTTTAATGTATGCCAATTAATGTACATTCAAACAGTGGTGAAATTCATCTTTTTTTTACTACCAGTTCTATGGGCATGACTTGGTGGGCATGGTGTAGCTTTGTGGGCATGGCTTGGTGGGCATGGCAGGAGAAAGATACTGCAAAATCTCCATTTCCACTCCATTCCAAGGGAAGATACTGCAAAATCCCCATTCTGACCCTACTCCAAGGGAAGGATACTGAAAAATCCCCATTCCCTCACCACTCCTGAGGAAAGGATATTGCAAAATCTCCATTCCCATAATACTCTGGAGCCAGCCAGAGGTGGTATATGCCAGTTCTCCGAACTACTCAAAATTTCCACTACCGGTTCTACAGAACCTACTGAATTTCACCCCTGATTCAAAGTGACACTAAAGTTATTCTAAGTCTAAGTCTATCTATATCTAAATTATATTTCTATCTATCTATCTATCTATCTATCTATCTATCTATCTATCTATCTATCTATCATCTATCTATCTATCATCTATCTATCTATCTCTTAAATATATCTCTATATCTATCTATCTATCTATCTATCTATCTATCTATCATCTATCAATCAATCTATCAATCTATCATCTACCTATCTATATAAAATGAAAAATAACTAAATAATGTGTAAATAATACATAATATATCATTGTAAGCTGCCCAGAGTTACCCTGTGCCGAAATGGCTGGAACTCCAAGTAGATGCATTTTTTAGTGTTTTCACAGGAAATGCATGCGATCATAAAAAAAAAAGGAGGTTCAGGATTTACTGATAATTCATTATCCCATGGAGTCCTGCAACCTTGATTCACTGCTTTAATGACAGTTGACATTAGATCATTAAAATTTCAAAATCATTAGGAGCGTGATGGACACGGAATTAAGGAGAAACTTCCTAACAGTGAGGACAATTAACCAATAGCCTTCAGAAGTTATAGGGGCTTCATCACTGGAGGTTTTTAAGAAAAGAGTGGACAGCCAGCTATCTGAAATGGAATAGAGTTTCCTGCTTGAGCAGGGGTTGGACTAGAAGACCTCCAAGGTCCCTTCCAGCTGTTTTCTGATTGATTGGTTGATTGATTGATTGATTTGTTGACCCTTTGATTACACATTCTATACTAGATTGTTGTCTCCTGCTACATGAGATAATTTCTATGGCTGCAATTCTTAATCTACTCTGATTAGGATATGCAGTCAAGTACAGGACTGAAAGATTATACAGCAGTTTAACCAGGGGTGAAATGCTCCCAGTTCGGACCGGATCACCCGATCCAGTAGCAATGGAGGCGGGTGGTTTGGAGAACCGGTAGCAAAAATCCCTGCCCCCCCCCATGCCCAGCTAAGCCGCACAATCATCAGAGACTTTTTTTTTTACTTTTAAAAGTGTTTTTTCTATAACCTCTTGTAGAAGGGTTTTTTTCTTTCAAATGCCTCTGATGATCCAAGCTGAGTTGCCTGATCATCAGAGGCATTTAAAAGAAAAAAGTTTCTGCCGATCAGGCAACTCAGCTGGGGTCATCAGAGCCTTTTGAAAGCATTTTTTTACAACCTCTTTGCCGAAGAGGTTGTAGAAAAAATGGTTTTAAAAGTAAAAAAAAAAATGGCCACGCCCACTCAGTCACATTACACCACCACCACCAAGCCACGCCCACAGAACCGGTAGTAACAAATTTTAGATTTCACCACTGAGTGTAACTATACTTTTATGCCTTCTGTTTCTTCGGAAAACATTGTGTTAGAAAAGGGACAAATAAGGACTTTTACTTTTCACTGACAGCTGGCCATTTATTTCAGGAAATTGTCCCCTATCCCTAGAGTTAAATAACTGTAGCTAAATGATTGGCTTTGCAGAATAACAAAGATTCTGAATGCAAGTATACTCCAGGTAAGATGCTAATGCTGATATAAAATAAAAGTTTCCCATGTGGTTTTTCTTCTCCCCAGGAATTATAGAACAAGAACAGCATTTATCAAACTTTCTACACACCAGTCATTCACTGTATGTTTTTTTTAAAAAAATTATTATTATGTTCTATAGGGATTGCAGTTTTTCCCCCCCTTAAATTCCTATTATCATCACTCCAAGGCTGTTGATGCCTTGGTTTTACATCTTCCTGCTTGGTTAATGGCAATGACTGGGGACCATTTGCAGCCCTTTATATTGCACTGCCTTGTTAATCGATTCTATTCAGATGGCTAACAGCTCCGTCACAGTGAAAATGATGCAATTCCTAAAATCTGATCTGGGACTAAACAGGATGGATTGCAGATGTGACAAACTCTAAAATGGTTCTTTGCATTTTATAATGAGAACGCTGCACCTGATCTAATTGTGTGGAGCTGATGTTTAATATATATATATATTTAAAAGCATGACTGTTTTGAGAAGAAATTGCCAAAATTTATCTCTGCCCAAAGTAAGTCTTCTAGATATCCAGAAGTCTTTCTGATAGAGACAACTTCAACAGATAAAAGCACTTGCGAAATTTGATTGATCCTTGAAGCTAAGTAGAGTCATCCCTGATTATTACTTGGATGGGAAACCAATAGATAATATGAGATGGAAACTATACAGGGAAAAAAATCCTAAAAGAAAGAAGGTGTGTAATTTCTTTGTTTTGCCCTGCCCCAAAAAGAATATATGGATATGTATCCAAATAATCACCAAAAGCTAAACTAGTTCAGAGTATTTTTGCCATATGATAGCCAACATTATTATTGGTTTGCATATTTTTAACTTTTTTTATACAGCTGTACAACGTTGATTAAACTTTCTTCATTGCTGTGTTAATGAGGGAACAAGCTTTTAAGAATTCTTAAAGACACTAAAATCTTCCAGAAAAATGGAAGCTAACCCCAGTTATGCCCCTGAATACCATAGCTGGTTAAGAAAATAAAATCACTTATGAAAATGCATTCCTGAAAGTAGGTTTACTAAACTTGTCTATAAAATAAAGTTTAAAGGTATTAAAAATAAAACAAGTTCAAGTCTTTCAGTCAACAGTTGTGATTTTTTTCTGCTATAAGAGTGTTTCAGAGCATCCTGGTACCCTACTAGTGACAGACTATCACACCAGAAATGAGGAAACCACAATTGGAAATGATATATTTAGATGCCTACATCAACTAGGTTCTCTCTCTCTCTTTCTGTCTCTCCCCTATATCTATATCTATATCTATATCTATATCTATATCTATATCTATATCTATATCTATATCTATATCTATATCTATATCTATATCTATATCTATATCATCTATATCTATATCTATATCTATATCTATATCTATCTATCTAAATAATCTTAAAGGTAATTGCTTACCCCAAAGCGAAGCGAACCGGTAGCGAAGTGAACCAGTAGCAGACTTCAGAGTATTTCACCCCTGAGATGCTACCACACAGCGCTGAAAAAGGAGGATTAGGAAGCCTTTTCTGAGTCTGCAAAGGTAAGTAGAACAGCAGGGGGGGGGGAACAGCTGTGCCACACGATTTAGATTTGCTAGAAAGCAGGATTTCCTAAATCGTGTGGCACAGCTGATTGTTGCACAGCTGATTGTCAGAAATACCTGTTCGCCCGAACTGGTAGCATTTTTTACTACCAGTTCGGGAGAACCGGTCCGAACCGGTAGCATTTCACTCCAATATATATACATCTTACATCTGCTATTTCCACATTTCCCATCAAGATTGTTCAACCCAGAAATTTCCCAAACTAGCTAAGTGCCATTTATGACAGCTGACTGGAGAAGGCAAAGATAAATCAGTGCTGGTTTTCAAAATCAGAGCCTTGTAGGAGAATGTATTCCAGGGGTTATAAGACTGAAGCTTCATATTACATCCAATTGATGTTTTCAGCATCCTTGAACAAATACATGCACACAGTGTTACACATGCATTCATAAATACCAATAAAAACTTTATATTATTTTTAGGCTAAGCTAATGTAACAGTACACAGTTTAAAATGAGGTGTTGTAATTGTGCTTGAAAGGGAAGATTTAAGTCTTTCCTTTCAATGAAAAGTTCTTCTCTTCTTGATTCCTACCACCACCGCCTATCCCCGCCAAGATGTTCTCACTACTGCATGACTTACCTCAGAATTTTTTACTATACATATTTCTCCATGTAATGGTTTCTATCTCAGATAATGCTGAAGTCCTACGAAGTTTGCATTATTGCTATTTAAGGCAGAGAAGCAATATTAATAAAAACAAAGTTTTTCAGCCTTCAATGCATCACAATCTTCTTTCAATTTTCACATTCATATAACATAATCGGTAATCCCACTGAAAGTTGATATCAAGCTATTTCAAATATACGTTGGCATGCAGTTGTAAAGAAGCAATTTTTATCATCTTTGGTGGACTTGTGATAAAGCAAAGAAATATTGGGGTCATATTTTAATGCAAAAGATTCTTAAAATGAATACAAAACTGAAACCAGAGACTCTTTTTTTTTTTTTGACTTTCAAGTAACTTGAAAAAACATTTGAAACTTTGTAATTGTGTATGCTGACTGCAGCTAAAATTCTTTCTGTACAAAATTCGAAAGATATTTTAATCCCTACAAAGGATGGAAAAAAACTGATTAAACTTGCAGAGGTGGCCAAATTAACTGCTTTAATTAAAGCAAGGAATAAATCTAGTTTCATTTCTACTTGAAAACTGCTTCTAGTCTTTGTGCTCAAGATTGAAAAAAAATGAAAGTTTGACTTTGGGATTGCATGATTAGATAAGTCTGTTCTAGAATAGAATAGAATAGAATAGAATAGAATAGAATAGAATAGAATAGAATAGAATAGAATAGAGTAGAGTAGAGTAGAGTAGAGTAGAGTAGAGTAGAGTAGAGTAGAGTAGAGTAGAGTAGAGTAGAATAGAATAGAATAGAATAGAATAGAATAGAATAGAATAGAATAGAATAGAATAGAATTCTTTAGTGGCCAAGTGTGATTGGACACACGAGGAATTTGTCTTGGTGCATACGCTCTCGGTGTACATAAAAAGACAAGATACATTTGTCAAGAATCATAAGGTACAACACTTAATGATAGTCATAGGGAAGAAATAAGCAATCAAATCATGTTAGGAAACAGTCAATATAAATCTTAAGGATACCAGCAACAAAGTTACAGTCATACAGTCATAAGTGGGAGGAGATGTGATGGGAACAATGAGAAGATTAATAATAATGCAGACTTAGTAACTAGTTTGACAGAGTTGAGAGAATTATTTGTTTAGCAGAGTGATGGCTATGTACAAAGTATGCAAAAGTAAAGATTCTGTACCTTACTATTTTTATTCCAGTGAACTGAAAAAAGTTGGAAGCCAACACTTTTTTCTTTTTTTCTTTCCCACTTTTCCCCTTCTTCCTCTCCTTCCTCTATTTTCATTGTATTTTATATTATGAAATGTAAGGAAAAATATAATAAAAATAAAACCTGGACTACAGATAGTTCTCGATTTATGACTAAAATAGAGCCCAGAATTTCTGTTGTACGTCATGACTGTTATCAATCAAGTCACCCACATTACTGAAAAAATAATCCCTCTGAAATTTTGTGTGAAATACTGTTGTTTTTAGAATGATTGTTCTAAAAAGGTGGAAAGCTGCTTATTTCAGCTTCAATCCTGAGACAAGGTATGTACACAAGGAAATCTTAATTTATATTTGTGGAAATGCCTTATTCCCAACACATGATTAAAAGTCTCCATCTTCGTGAGCCCACTTTAGGAAGTGGAATTGAATCTGACTTAGTTTGCTAATGTTCTGTTTCATAAGATGTCATGAGAAGTGACAGTCAATTGACTGAGAGCCAGAAATTTTGAGAGAGCTTATTATTTTGATAATTTTCCAATAATGCAAAATGGATATTAGGCATGACTTGGGGATCAGTGTTTCCAATGAGAGCTGTCAGTGGTAGAATGCTATAATTTCTCTTTTTATTGGGACGGCATGTGATGGATCTTTAACTAATGGAGCAAGTCATGTGGCCAAACATCATTCTAGGTGAAGCAACATGAAAATTGTGAAAACCTGGTTCTCTGCCTCTTAAATATGCTAATTGTTTTCATGAATGAAGGCGAATATACGTGTCTCAAGATAATGTTGTGGGATCTAATCTGGGTCAGTCACCAGGATCAGAAGTTTTGTCTTTTGAGCTTTTTGACTCATGCTGGAGCCCATCTTCAGGGAACTTTTCGCTGTGTACCATTCTCTGTGTGGTATTTACAGTGCCTGTTGTAATTGTTTTGCACTGATTGTTTTGCATTCATTCCAATCTCTCAAGCAAGGAAACATTTTTTATTTAAACAGTGCTTCTGGAAAATATGCTCCAGTTGGGGGCAGCTTCATGTGATTATTATGGAAAATATTTATACATAGTAGATATCCTCAGTTTGATACTGTCCAGCTTAAATTAACTCTCATAATTCCCTGCCACCAGGGGAATGGAAACCTGGCTAAAAGAATAAGATATGATCTCATAAATCACTCTTCCAAGTCATAAAATCATAAAGGACTATAACCACAGACAGACCAAGCTACCAAGTTTCATATACGCAGACAAGGTTTAGAGAGAGGGGCATAGCCTTCTATGAACATATGGGTACATGGAAGATTTTCATGTCTTTTATATAAGATTGATCATTGAGAAACAAATGATATTAACTCTTGAAGTTTAACTATATTCAATTTGCTTGGAATAGTCAAGTCAGGTATACTGGACAACAAGGTCTAGGCCAGTGACGACTAACCTTTTCTGGACCGAGTGCCCAAAGGGTGCACACGTGAATGCGCACGTGCCCGAACCCCCAAATGCAATATGTGTGCGGCCCCCACGCATGTGCCCTGCCCCCACAGATGCAACCCCCCTGTGCATGCACACACGAGCCCCCGCACACACACACACATACGCATGTGCATGCAACCTCCTGCATGTGCCCCACCCCTCTGCACATACACGGCAGAGACCCGATAACCAGCTGGCCAGTGGGAGGCATGTGCGCATGTGCGGCAGAGCTGAATTGGGGTGACGGCTCACGTGCCCACAGAGAGGGCGCTGCGTGCCACCTGTGGCACACATGCCATAGGTTCACAGACCCCTCGCATCCTGGACATAAACTGTTTCAACTCCTACCCTCAAAATGATGCTATAGAGCACTGCACACCAGAACAACTAGACACAAGAACAGTTTTTTCCCAAACACCATCACTCTGCTAAACAAATAATTCCCTCAACACTGTCAAAGTATTTACTAAGTTTGCACTACTATTAATCTTCTCATCATTCCCACCACCCATCTCCTTCCACTTATGACTGTATGGTTGTAACTTCGTTGCTTGTATCCTTACAATTTATATTGATAGTTTCCTGATTACTTATTTGTACCCTATGACTATTATTAAGTGTTGTACCTTGTGATTCTTGATGAATGTATCTTTTCTTTTATTACACTGAAAGCGTATGCACCAAGACAAATTCCTTGTGTGGCCAATCACACTTGGCCAATAAAAAATTCTATTCTATTCTATTTCCTAGAAATAGCTCTATATAATCACGAAGAACCATTTCCAGAGGTATTCTTCTTGGGCTCGTTCTGAAAATGTGTCTCAAGAGCCAATGTGACATTAATAGGAGAAGGAAGGGAGAAGAGAAAAACATCAACAGCAATAACAAATTAATATATATATAAAGGAGAATCATTCACTTGATTCACTTGAGCCGAGGTGGCGCAGTGGTTAGAGTGCAGTACTGCAGCTACTTCAGCTGACTGCTAGTTCAGCAGATCAGCAGATCAAATCTCACAGCTCAAGATTGACTCAGCCTTCCATCCTTCCGAGGTGGGTAAAATGAGGACCCAGATTGTTGGGGGCAATATGCTATTTAGTATACTGTCTTTGATGTAAGCCGCCCAGAGTCCTCAGAGAGTGGGCGGCATAGAAATATGAATAATAAATAAATAATAAATAAATAGACCTAAATCATCATAAACTTACACGGGGACTGGAGCTGCCTATGCTAGAACTCAACCACCATGTATCTTGACACTTTATAGAAGTCTCTGAGCTTATAATCTTATTGTTCCCCATAACCAAATCATGCTTTAAGGGATGAGATAATCTGCACAACTTTGGGAATGAGCCAGATATGCAGTCCTACTATAAATTTCTGTACATGGTTCCCTTCATTTTCTTATTACTTGAGTTCTTGGTTTCAGGTTTTTGGCCTCTGAGTTGGAATATCTAAGGTTAACCATCTGCCTCGATTCTCAGCTACAACAAACTTATTTAAGAAAAGTAACTGGACTAGAATGTTTCATAATTACAACAGGAGCAATTTGCACAAAGTCACATAGAAGTCAGCTCGTGCTATATAGAGGGATTTCAGTTTAGGTGCTGCTTATCTCTACTGCCTGCAGAGGGAAGCCAAACCCTATGGACAATTTGTCTGGAAAATACTTTGCTAATATGCTTTAAAATATTTAGACAGGTTAAACCCACACTAGGCATTACTATACAATGATCGATCCCAAGGGCTTGAGGAGATTAAAGGTTTGTTTCATGTAGAAGAGCTGGAATACAAATGCAAAACAATGAAAACACATCCAGCTCTCAGTAGGAATACAGAGACTTTTAAAAGATTCCCATCTGCAGAGGGTTCCTAATTATTATTACAATGGATTTCTAGAAATATTCCTTTCAAGTAAAGTGAAGGGGTGGGGGGTTACTTTATTTGGGAGAAGCAAGAGACTTTTGTTCATAAAAATCAGTTGAAGGGTCAAGGGTAGTATTTTAAGAGAATAATGTTAATTAACCTGCACCTGATCGCTTGGCTGGAAAGTCATTTGAGGCACAATAGGGGTGACTTTAGCAAAGTTAACAGTTATTACAATGCATTTTTTCCTGTCTGCTGGCAAGAGATGGAGAGGCAACATTTCTGTTAGTGAATGGAAAGATTTGTAGGTAATCACATGCTACAAGTTCACATTGGTTACTCCTTCGGCTAGTGTTTATGAGATTTACCACAAGTGATGTTAGAAGATGTTGGAAGGAAAATCCATCTGGTTCAGTTTCAATTCGTGAGAAAGGCACTGGAAACAAAATGGAGGCTGGAGGCTGATTGAAAAGAAGGTCCATTTATTGGTAAACAAACCACCAGGGTTTGTGGTTCTGGTGCAACTGACAAAATGGAGTTGAAAGTGAGGAGGTTTTATACTTTCTTTGGGCTTTGTATTTGAGCTTCCTGTTCCTGTGCAAAAACATGTCCTTTAATATTCTATTGTCTTTTGTCAGATTCCTCTGGGGGTCATGTAAGGGTCATAGCTCGCTCTATAGGCAAAAGAGGAAATGCAAATCCTAGGTGCTTGTCTGAGCTAAGTTTGGTTGAAGTTTGGACTGCTCTGGGGGGACGCTGCAATGAAGGGTGTTTTGAAAGGGTGTTGGGCAATTCCTATTGTGGCTGAATGGTTTTGCCCTGTGTTGGATCTTGAGTGAGAGCTAATCCCACCATTCTGCCTTTGTTCAGATTTTGCTGCAGGAAATTTCAAAATATCCTGTCCTGAATGGATTTCTGCTTGCAGTATTTGCTTTGCCTATGAATAGAGCTATCTAGATACTCATCTGCCTTTTTCAATACACTCTATATCTCTTAATGCTGACATCTGCTGTGGGCTATTAAGGAAAGTGGGGGTTGTGTTCTGCCTCTAAGAAAACATGTTTCTCCATTTCTCCCTTTGGGGAAATACAATATTCTGCTTTTTTTAAAAAAATATTTCCCAAAATATTTCATTCTTCTAGGAGAGGGGAAGGTGCTGACCTTCTACAAAGACACTTTTATTTTTGCTTAAAAAACCAATGTAAGCATTACTGTATCCAAAAGGGACAGACAGTTTTTGCTGTAAAGAAATAACAAATTGATGAAATATAGCAGGATAAATCTTTTGTTATATACTTTTAGTTTGACTACTACTATTGCTATTTACTATTACTTTTATCCTTCTCGTCTTTCCTATTACCCACTCCTATTGGTATCCTATGACTATCATTTTGTTGGTTGTATCATATGATTTATGATTGTATCTTATGACTTGTGATTTATGATTTGTCATTTCATTGCTTGTATGTACACTGAGAGCTTATGCACCAGAGACAAATTCCTTGTCTGTCCAATCACACTTGGGGAATAAATAATATTCTATATTCTATTCTATTTTCAAATCTCTGATGTAGAGAAGACAACATGAATAGTTGGATAGTTACATGTCCTGCATAAAATGTTAATATTAATTAAACATTTTCCCCTTTTTAAACAGTTCTTTCTAAAATAAAAGTACTGCTGGAGCAGGCCAAACAGACTTTACAAGTTTTAATCCTTCTCCAAAATGTACACACTTTAACTGGAAACTTCCAGTTTTCTTACCTTATGTAAGCAAACAGATAAATAATAGATTTATGATCAATGAAAGTGTTAATCCCATAGTAATGTTCTACAGTCCCCTGATAATATGTTTTTATCTCAGGATATATATTTATTTTTCGTATTGAGAAAAAATCATGGATCAAAATATACCTCCAACATCATTTTATAATCCCTTGTGGAATGGAATCTGGGCAACTGAATGGAGCTAGGAGAGCTAGGAGATGCGGAGTTTTGTTCAGCAGATATATTCTCATTGTGCCCAGAGAGAGAAATATCTGCCTCTACCTAGAATCGAACTTGGAGCTTCCTGACTGTGAGGCAAGAGCTCCGCCTCTAGGCCACCGCATCACTCAGGTCAAAATATACCTTGGTTGCAAATAAAGCCTATGCCAAGTAGAGATTTTTTTAAAAAAGTCTTAATTCAATTTTCCAGTGAACCAATCATTTCTAAACATATTTCTGCATCTTTTGATGTTTAAATATTGTTATTGTAACTGGACATATTTGGAATGTTAAAACTCTAACTATAGCAAAGTGGCTACAAGGAACATTTGTAATTTCATAGATGGAAAACAGAGCATTCAGTTGCAAAAATGCTTCCAGCATTTCAGTCCACCTCCTACCCTGATTGACTTTTTCTAGGCAAGTGCAAATAAATTTATTCAGCTGCAACTGTCCATCATTTTACGGGCTGATTTATAGCTCAGAGGTATTCTCACATCTAAAATACTGCAAAAAACTGGTCCATAAGTTTTCCACATATTTCCACAATATATGTTGAACTTTTTTTTTTTTTTTTTTGCACCACTAATTTTCTGACAATCTCACGATGGGATTTTTGGTACCGAATTGGAAAAGTTACTGAACTTCATCGGTAGAGTTATAAGTGATAAAGACAGAGAAAATGTACTTTTTCTAAATACAAAAACCACAATTCTGATTGTATGGCTGCTGAATCCGAAATAAATCCACTAAATTTAAGGGGATTAATTCTCCAGAAAAAACAAACAAACATGCAGGCAACTTTAGTTATTATTCTTGTTTTGTCATCACTCTTACACCTAAAATGTGCTGTATACGCTTTAAAAACTTCATCTTTGAATGACAATTTGAAATTAAGAAGACTTCTGCCAGCATCTTGAACAATATAAACTTCTGAGTTTAATCAAGCCATTTTACAGAATGTTAGTGACTGCCCATAAAATATAGTGTGTGTGTGTGTGTGTGTGTGTGTGTGTGTGTGTGTGTATATATATATATATATATATATATTTGCTACATCAAACAGTGCTTTATTATTTTATTTGTCTCATTTAAAGCCTTAAGCAGATTTTCACTGCAATGGAAGAAAAGCTGGGGAGGTTATATCATTTTTTTTCATTCACTTTCTTCACATTTATCAGAACTTGTGTTCCTTCATCTTAACTGCTGGAAGCATCTATGATAGGCTCATGAAACATGTTATGGGAAGCTGCGTTGCAACATTCTGTCCCCATCTTGCTAGTTGTATCCCCTCCCTCCAGAAGCTGCTAGGTGTAACCACATACCAAATCAAAACATTACTACTGGTTCTTTTGTAAGAGGTTTCATTATCAAAAGCAGTTTGTGGAACCCAGAAACCTGAGCATTTGGCATAGTTGTTAGCTCTTCAAGGTAGTCCAAACCAAAAGCACAAAAACAAATACTAATGGTTACATTAACAGAATCTTTCAAAGGTTAAAGTATTTTTCCCCGCCTCTCCTTTTACTCACTGGAAAACAAAGGAGGGTCTTTTCTGAAATATTTCCCACATCTCCTCTCCTTCTATGGACTTAGTCAACCTTTACATGCCAGTCGTCCAATCTGTGGCTCTCCCTTCTGTCTCCCAAGGTCATTCCCACATACCTGTCAGATGCAAGAAATCAGGAGCGAAGGCAGTTCAGATAAACACAGATTTATTGCATGCTAACACTCTCTACAAGAATCTGAACTAGTAATGGTCAAAGCACATTGGCAGTAGATAAGAGTCAACGGAATTCAAGATGGGCTGGATTTACAGTAGTTCTCTTGTGGGCATGAAGGGACTCAAGACTGATGATGCGCTTGACCCCTCCCTCGGGCTCAATCGGATCATCTCCTACATTACAATTACTATAGTTCAGTCTTAATATTTTTCCCCAGATATAGTACAATCGCTTACACCAAAGCATGGTACAATGTAGACAACAATAGAATCCCAACATGGTGCAAACAAGCACAACGAATAGAATAGAATAGAATAGAATAGAATAGAATAGAATAGAATAGAATAGAATAGAATAGAATAGAATAGAATAGAATAGAATAGAACAGAACAAACTGGAAGGGACCTTGGAGGTAACCCACTGCTCAATTAGGAGAACCTATACTAATTCAGATAAGTGACTGTCTAGTATCTTCTTAAAAACAAGAGATGGAGTGCCCACGATTTCTGAAGGCAAGCTGTTCCACTGGTTAATTGTCCTCACTGTTAGGAAGTTTCTCTTTAATTCTAGGTTGCTTCTCTCTTTATGACTCTACTGGAGTGACAATATATGATTATCTTCATTAATAACAGAATAAAAGAATAACTAACTAACTTATTATAATTGTGCTCCTAATTTTGGCAAGACCAAGAAAACAAGACTTTCTCAGTGATAGTTCCTTGTTTTGAAACACTATCATCAGAAAGATTCACCAGAATCCTATTTTATTATCCTTTCAATGCCAAGGAAATTGTTTCCAAACTTTTTATGAATACCTTTTATACTAAAGATTAAGGTAAAAGTAAAGGTTCACCTCACACATATGTGCTAGTCCTTCCCAACTCTAGGGGGCAGTGCTTATTTCTGTTTCAAAGCCGAAGAGCCAGCACTGTCCGAAGATGTCTCTGTGGTCATGTGGCCGGCATGACTAAATGCCAAAGGCACATGGAATGCTGTTACCTTCCCACCAAAGGTGATCCCTATTTTTCTACTTGCATTTTTTACATGCTTTCGAATGCTAAGTTGGCAGAAGCTGGGACAAGTAACGGGACCTCACCCCATTACGTGGTGCTAGGGATTCGAATCGCTGAACTGCCAACCTTTTGATTGACAAGCTCAGCATCTTAGCCACGGAGCCACCTCGTCCCTTTCATACTAAAGTTTATTTTATGCCAATTTGCATGATTATTTTGTGGCCTTTTAATTCCTACGTGTTTAGTTTTACGTATGAACTGTTATCATCTTTAGGGAAACTATAGTAGAATTAAACTTCAAAGACAGTATTAAACCTCACAGAATACATTCAGACCCTATGACATTCCTATATGTGCATGATTTTACTTGTAATACATCTTGATCAAACATACACTAGCAGCAGCAACATTGACACAATTGTGGCCTTCTCCTTTCCTCTACCCAAAATAATGTTTGCACTGCAATTCAGCATTTCCAAATCAGTAAGTTGGCTCAGAACTCATGTTATAAGAAGGGATAGCTTTCTTTCATTACTAAACACTGGAACCTTTGAAGATGCAAACCAGCTGGAGGTCTGGGGTTGTGAGGCTCAGAGGGATTTTAAATACAGTTCCCATCTGTCCATGCTTATGCTTCCTCTTTCCTTTTCTATTCCCTCTCCTTCTTTAGTAGCATCCAGGAAACATCAAAACTTTCCCAATTTTCTGTTCAAGTTTAGAAAGCAGCTGCAATTTGGCCCAACAAAATGCCTTTGGGCCTTGCATCACTGAGCCTCAGGAGGGCCCTTTGATTTTGACAATGCCCACAGCCTTAAAGTATACCCACACTGTCCCCCTGCATGAGAAGAAATCCAGCGAAATGAAACAGTATTCGATTTGATGCCAATAAAGTTTATCACTGTAAAGTAGATGCCATTAGTCAAGCAAATGAAGACTTCAAGGCTATAACATTTTTCTTTATTGAATATTTGCCTTAATAAGGCCACAATTCTTATCCAGCAATCTGCAGATAACATTTGTTCAATACCGTAATATCATTTAACAGTGTTACATGATGCCCAATAGGTATGGTTAATATTAGTGTTATGACCAGCTTGAGGGGCGTCTGTTGGTTAAGACAATCATCATGTTGCTCTTTGCCTCATGGCTAACATTAGGATGCAGATTCATCTATATTGAACATTATTCGCTTTTAATTATTTCAAAATCTTGAGCGTACATTTCAGTTCAGAGCTTTGCAGATATTTCTAGAGTCATGGAAAACTGACATTAGCTTTCTTTTAGAGCCTTGTGCCTTTAAAAGAAAAACAGTATTTCTGAGTTAGAAAACCACAGAAAAGGAAGCACAGGAGAGCGAATCAGGAACTGTGTGTAAAGCAGATAATCAAGGGAATTAATTTTGTAAGGGTAAAGTTCCGTGTTAGACATGCAGGAGATTTCTAGTTATGTCTAGAATAGATGCTATCTGAAATAATAAAAATTAACCGCAAGTTAGTGTGTTATAAGCTTCCCAGACTTAAATGGAAGAATGCCAGATATGGTACGGAGTATCGTCCTTCATGCTCTCTACATGGGGCTCCCCCTGAGGTGCACCCGGAGGCTCCAGCTGGTCCAGAACGCAGCCGCGCGGGGGATTATGGGGGCGATGAGGCGCTCCCATGTGACACCTCTCCTGTGCGAGCTGCACTGGCTCCCGGAGGTCTTCCGGGTGTGCTTCAAGGTGTTGGTGATCACCTTTAAAGCTCTCTCCATGGCTTAGGGCCGGGGTACCTACAAGACTGCCTTCTGCCACCAATAGCTTCCCACCGGCCAGTATGCTCGCACAGAGTGGGCCTCCTCAGGGTGCCGTCCGCCAGACAATGTCGACTGGCGACCCCAAGAGGGAGAGCCTTCTCTGTGGCAGCGCCCACCCTCTGGAAAAACCTCCCCCCAGAGATACGTACAATAACAGACCTCCGGATTTTTCGTCGGGCCCTAAAAACCTATTTATTTCAACTAGCTGGGCTGGCTTGAGTTAAATTTTAAATTGATTTTAAATTGGGTTGTTTTAATTTATGGCCAAAATATTTAATTATTTTAAACTGTTTTTAAATTTTGTATGTCCTGTTTTTTATTTTGGTTGTTCACTGCCCTGAGTCCTAATTGGAGAAGGGCGGTATAGAAATTGAAACAAATAATTTTTTTTCCCCATCTGAGAAGTATTTTCTACCATTGTTTCTTCTGTTCGCAATACAGGCCCATAACCTGATAGGAATATTACTGGTGTACAACCCTGCAGATAGAGACACATTAATTGAAAGCAGGAAAATGATCAGGGTTTGAAGAAAACTCCATATAAGACTCCCCAAACTGGGTACAGGTGAGGGCAAAGTTAACTTGAATATTGATAATATTGGTAATATTGGTAATACAAGTAGTCCTCGAGTTACGACCATAATTGAGCTCAAAATTTATGTTGCTAAGTGAAACATTTGTTAAGTGAGCTTTCCACATTTTACAATTTTTCTTGCCACAGTTGTTAAGTGAATCATTGTATTTGTTAAGTTAGTAACATGCTGTTGTGGTCCACCAGCAGCCTGCGGAGCTGGCAGCGGAGTCGGACAGCGATGAGGCTGAGGAAGGACATGGGCCAGTCCTGGAGGCTGGGGAAGGCCTGGATGAGGGTTCTGCGTCGGAGGCAGAGATGGGGCCAGGGCCATCAGGGAGTGATGCACTGACTTCGGAGCCTCCAGAGGCTGACAGTAGAGAGGCAGAGGAACAGGAGGAGTCTGTTCCTAGTGCACGTATGAGAAGAGCTGCCAGAAGGCAGGAGCAGCTAAAGCAGAGAGGAGTAGGAGGAGTAGGACCAAGAGATGATTGCCCCCCCCCATAAGGCTTAAAAGACCAGCAACACTCTTGGCCTCTTGTCAGGAAAACAACTGTTGAGAGATTTGCTTCCTGTTTGGATGTATTTCTTTCTTGTCAGCATCTTCTGTTCCTGAGCTGTTGCCAAGAAAAGCCTTTGGCAGTTTGCCTAATTATCCCAAGGTCAGAGATAAACTGAAGAATGGTGTTTTGAGGACTTTGCTTTCATTTAATTTGGAACACGCTGAGAATGAGTTAATTCTCAGCTGTTTTAATAAAATCTGGTGGGTTTTTGTTTTTTTTTGGAACTGTTTTGCATTTAATATTAATTATGTGGGCCTGGGTCACAAAACATGGTTGTTAAGTGAATCTGGATCCCCCATTGGCTTTGCTTGTCAGAAGGTTGTAAAAGTGGATCACAGGACCTCAGGACACTGCAACCGTCATAAATATGAACCAATAAGCCAAGCGTCTAAATTTTGATCATGTGACCATAGGGATGCTGCAATGGTCATAAGTGTGAAAAATCGTCATAATTTTCATTTTTTTTAGCATCAATGTAACTTTGAAAGGTCACTAAATAAACTGTTATAAGACTATTTGTAGACTGCGCAGTGCTGTGAGATGGATGGATCAACAAAGGAATGTCTGCCACTTTCCTAAAGGCAGGATATTGGGTTGGGGTATTCATTTCTTTTGGCAGAATATTCTCCATGGAATTCCTAAAAATATATAAGCGACTGCCTCTCTCAAAATACCACTATTGAGGAAAAGGAAAATTGAACTTGAGCAGCACTTACTTCCATTTGTATATCCTGCATATCCCTTGCATCAGATCTTCCCTACTTCCCTACTACAGATCTTCTGGGAATTGCTAGTCTAACACTTCTGGAGGACATCAGTTTGAGAAAGATGATTTGTACGGTAAGGATAAAAGAGAAATAGGCAGCAGATGACATACTTTCTTTGAGATGACATCTCTCCTTTATTAGCTAAGTGGTTTCAAGAATCTCAACTGATCTTTCAATTTTCTCTTTTCTAAGGAGTATCTATGTGTTCTGGTCAAATTCAGCTGCTCACTTCAGCTTGGATTGAAATCTGTCTCCATCAGATAGACAAGATTTCTCAGATATGTCTTCAAATAGATGGAAGCCCAACGTTATCTTTATTCATTTCTATAAAAAATCTTCCATCATAGTGGGGGGTCAACTTTTGAAGCAACATTTGCTTTTTTATACCTCCGTAATCATGCAATTGTTTTTATTTAACTCCTACATCAAACATACTCAGCTTAAGAGTGCATCAATGGAGAATAAAGAGAAGTTTGTTTTCCTCTGGACGAGGTATGCATAGGTGATCATACATCCTGCAGAGATTCACTCTTATTCTGTCTCTCAAGCCATTGATATAGAAATATTCCTTTTTTTGTTTTGTTTTGTTACGGTGGCATTTAAATAAGTAAACACTTTTCAGTTTGAAGCACCCATTTTTGTGTGAAGCTCTCTGGCAATTACCTGTTTATATTTCATCAGTACTCTTGCTTTCAGTCTGAACATTAGTATTGCTTTTTCAAAATGATAATATTTCATTAATGTTTTTCAGGTGCACACAGCAAGATTTTCCCAGAATTTCTAAATCAATCATCAGTAATAACCTTATAAGTGTAACTGCCTCAGATGCCAAAAAGAATGTGGAGACATGAATGGCATGTGTCAGAATCAAGATTAAAACTTATTTTGATGCAAATGTTCTCTGCATGTTTCATACCTTTGAAAAAGGGAAGTTCAGGACTTCATCTCCATTTGAAATTCAGGTTTCTCTTTGCAACCTGCTTAGGCAAAGCAGTGTGTGACCATGAAGTGTTTTGACTCTGATCACAGCACTTCATTTAATAGCAGTTAAGAAAGGAAAAGCCAAAATGTAAGAGAGCCAAACACTAAAAAAAAGTTGCTGATGACTTTTATCTATAAATTTCTTCATCCATAAATAGATGGATGAGAAGATCTTACACTAGGAGGATCTTACTGCTGTTTTCAATCTGGAGAAAAGATTAGTAACTCTATTGAATCAGGAGGGATATTTCTTTCTGGACGAGGTTTCAGGTTTGAAGGACCCAGCAAGTACGCTTCCAGAAGTAAAACTCATGTAGAAATGGAAACTCAGGACCTGTCACATTCCAGAAGATTCTTCCTGTTCATGAGGGAATGTTTGATCCTGAATGCTTAAAAAAAAAAAGAGTTGTGGGAGGGATGAAAGTCTATGGAGATTCTCAGTCATTCAAGTCTTGGTTGTCCCAAAGCTGCCTTTCAGTCCAAAACTGGACTTTTCTTGTTTTTTTTTTTTTCCTTTGAAGATGTTTCACTTCTCATCCAAGAAGCTTCTTCAGCTCTGGCTAGATGGTGGGAAATGGAAGTATTTATATTCCTTGCAGACAGCTGGTCTTTGCATCCTTTTTCGAGAGCCGTTGAAGCACTTGGAGGTTTATCTGTATCCTCAGGGTCACCTGAGTAGCGCAGGTGGGAGGGATCCAATGACAGAATAGTGGAACAAACATGGCAGTAATGCACTGACTCACAAGTTGAATAAATTAAATAGCTAGGCTTACTGTGACCTTCTAGTACATTGTTCCTCGTATGTTCTTCTGAATCCCTTGCTCTTTGATTTTATTTTTTTAACGTAGTTCTTGAGACCAGCTACTGAGACACACCATATGACAAGGTGCAGGAATGAGGAAGACAGTTCTGACGGATTACTGTAATTGCAACCACATGAACAAGGTGGCATCTAACTCAACGTAGCCATCGACATTGTTGCAGCTTCCTCTCTGGCGATTTTGTTAGCATGGTTTGCAGTCATTCTGATCATTGCATCTGTATCCATGGATACTCTAGTTCTCATATTACTGTTCTCCACAGGAATACGTTCCCAGGGACAGTATCATATGGAGAAGATATTAAAGTATCATTCAGCTCCACGATACTGACAATAGCTGTCAAAATATGTTGTTAAAGTTTGGATGAATGAATCCTTCCAACAAATGAAAAGGTTGGGGATACAGTCGGTAGATGCTTTTGTGTTTAGAGACTGGCTTCGGCATTCTCCTCAACTCTTTCAAGGCATCTAGAGTGTTTTCTCCAATAATTTGGCATGTGATTTTGTTTTAAACCTCATATGGCCTAACCATTTTATAACATAAAGATTTCCAATATATTTTTCGCCCTGAAGTTGTTGCTCTGCATTGATTCAGAGTTAGCGTGCCAATTAAGTCCACTTAATGTATGTATGGTTGTAGAAAAGTTTGTGTGACTTCTTTGTCTCCTATAGAGCTTCAGAATTGTATTGTGTGCCCAGCGGTTACGGATTCACATTCTAGTGCTTTGTCGTTTCACAATCACCACTTTATTCTCTTGCACATCATTTCTACTCTCCTGTATGTTCCTCAATAGGCTTGACTCGCTGCCAGTTGTCACTTACATGACATCTCGGCTTCCTCAACTGACATTGTTCAGTAACTTAATAAACTCCCCACCTCCATTTTCTGTCAAAGCCACAGTCTCACCTTGTAGTGAGAGAGTTCATTATTAAAAGAAAAAAAAAAGGGGGGGGGGGAAGATGGGGGAAGTTTATAGATTCGTGCATCAACTACAGTTCTCATTTGAACACCAGAAGGCAATTCTGATTCTGACTTTTGTTTCAGTAAATAATAGACTTTTTACCTGAATGAAAGACAACTCCAAACTGAATACAAATCCCTCCCAAAGGTAGACTGTACAAAAATGTATATGATAAACCCTCAGTTTAAAGGATCGTTCATGTTTAGAGAGTATCCAATAAATCATGTGCCAGTTAAATTATATGCATCGGGACAAAAGGAAGCAAATTATGGAGGGGGGGGAAATTATCTGGCTAACTTTGAATGCAACTTTTGTCTGTTAAAAATGTTGATCTCCAAATGGCAAATTTGTTATATTTATTTTTTATTTATTTATTTATTGGTTCAATTTATATGCCGCCCTTTTCCGGAGACTCAGGGCAGCTTACAATGCATTAAGCAATAGCCTTCATACTTTTGTATATACCTGCTTAGTAGGGCTTTCGGCCCCCCACCCAAGCGGTGTTCTTTTTTATACAAAGTCAGCTTATTACCCCCACAAACTGGGTCCTCATTTATAATTAAAATCCACTAAATAAGATCCAATAAATGGCTTAATGCAGTGGTGAAATTCAATTTTTTTTACTACCGGTTCTGTGGGTGTGGCTTGGTGGGCATGGTGTGGCTTGGTGGGTGTGGCTTGGTGGGCATGGCAGGGAAGTATACTGCAGAATCTCCATTCCCACCCCACTCCAGGAGAAAGATACTGCAAAATACCCATTCCCTCCCCACTCCTGGGGGAAGAATATTGCAAAATCTCCATTCCTACCCCACCCTGGGACCAGCCAGTGATGGCAGTTGCTGGTTATCTGAACTACTCAAAATTTCCGCTATCGGTTCTCCGAACTACTCAAAATGTCTGCTACCGGTTCTCCAGAACCTGTCAGAACCTGCTGGATTTCACCCCTGGCTTAATGTATATATAGACACAAACATTATTACAGTGGCAAAGCTTCCTTACCCCTGACAACTCACACTGTAATCATCCCTGGAGATTTCACCCACCTCCCAGACATATACATGAGTACATGTATATGTCTGGGAGTTTATATACAGTTATATGCATTGTGCAAAGGGGAGAGCAGGATGGGCAAAACAGATAAAATAATATCATTGGAATTAATTCCTTCTGATTAAAGTTCTTTGCTTATAAAGACAAAGAACATATGCAGCAAATTAATGGATCCTTCCATCTGCACTTACATGCAAATTGTTCTGTTGCACAAAAATGCACACACATTCACACACATTCATTTCCTGCTTTTTCTTTGTATGTGGGATGGGATAGGAAGGGATGGGATGGGATGGGATGGGATGGGATGGGATGGGATGGGATGGGATGGGAGGGAGGGAGGGAGGGAGGGAGGGAGGGAGGAAAGAAAGAAAGAAAGAAAGAAAGAAAGAAAGAAAGAAAGAAAGAAAGAAAGAAAGAAAGAAAGAAAGAAAGAAAAGGGAGTGGAAAGGGAACAAGGAGAAAGAAGTGAAGAATAAAACCAAACAGAGATGAAGTAAAATGAATATTGCATCCAGTTTTGGTCGCCGGATATAAAAAGTTGTTGAGACTCTAGAAAGAGTGCAGAAAAGAACAACAAAAATTATTAGGGGATTGGAGGATAAAACGTACGAAGAATGGTTGCAAGAAACTGGTAAGCGTAGTTTAATTAAAAGAAGGGCTAGGGGAGACATGATAGCAGTGTTCCAATATCTAAGGGGCTGCAACAAGGATGAGAAGGTCAATCTATTCTCCAAACCACTTGAAGGCAGAACAAGAAGCAATGGATGGAAACTAATCAAGGAGAGAACCAGCCTAGAACTAAGGAGAAATTTCCTGGCAATTAGAACAATTTACCAGTGGAACAACCTGCCTCCAGAAGTTGTGGGTGCTCCAACACTAGAACTTTTTAAGAAGAGATGGGACAACTGTTTGTCTGAAATGGTAGAGAGTTTCCTGTTTGAGCAAGGGATTGGACTAGAAGACCTCCAAGGTCCCTTCCAACTCTGTTATCCTGAATCATAGGGTAGGGTAGAGTATGGTAGGAAAAGTCTACACACTACAGAAACTCTTAAAATGTATCAGGCCAGCAGCAGTCCTCTCTCACTAGCTCATTCTCAATCATTTGCTTGGTGAACTTTAACCTTTTATGGATTAGAAAGGATGCTTTCTTTATGTAAGTGTGTGTCTGTATAAGCCAGGAGAGGAAGTGAAATAGCTATTAGTAAAGAAAGTGTTTCTTTTTTAATCACTGCCCTCTGCTGTCTGGAATAAGGTCTTCTATGTCAGGGGTCTCCAACCTCGGCAACTTTAAACCTGGAGGACTTCAACTCCAAGAATTCTGGCTGGGGAATTCTGGAAGTTGAAGTCCGCCAGGCTTGAAGTTGCCAAGGTTGGAGACCCCTACTCATTGAGATCCATGTGGCTCCCACCTGGATGATGTTTGGAAGGCTATGAAGATCTGGTTGTTCTCCCAGGCCATGTACCAGGGTGGCAGGAAACCCTTATGGCATCTGTTTTGTAATTTGTTAATATTATTTGTTTTGTTGAATGGCTGGATTTCCATCTTGCATATTACATTCTTATAATGTGTTGTTTGATGTTTTTTTTTAATTCTCATAACTAAAGAAAATTAGAATCATGAGCCACCCAGAATTATCAGGCAGCACCTAAATTGAATTAATAATTGCTTCAGATTCTCCAAGCAACCCGCTTCATGGACTCCTCACTTGCAGTGATGCAGCGATGTCATCTCTCTTTCAACAGTATCTGCTTCTTTAAATAGCATCTGCATCTACCTGCAAATAGAATTCAATCTTCTCCCACAAAGGTAATTATATGGAGAGATAAACCATCTTCCTTTGTGCTAATAATTATAGCTGCCATTATGCAGCTGGTCAACAGGCTGAGTCTAACTTTTTAAAATAAATGAAACAAAATGATGTGGCTCAAGAGAATTCAGCTATTTTTTAACTGAAAATGGCTAATCGAGCTTCTTTATACTTTTCTTTCTGGACTTATCATATCAATCACTTTTTGTTACCCTTTCTGCTGCGATCCACCAGCATGATGGTCTTTTCTAAGTAACCTTCTTTAAAAACCCAACTTGTGAGTTTGGGTAACAGAAGCATTTACAAGGTTAGGTGCATTAAACTGTCTAATGAAAATGGCATTGTGTCATTGTGGCCCAAGCCCTGAATCTTTTGTATCTGTTTTGTGACATCACATGGCACCCCCCAAAAAGCAAGATCTTGTGATGTGGCAACATAATTTTCTGATGAAAGCAGTCCAAACTGTAGACATTGATGAATGATAATCTAAGATGCCATTGCATCTTAATCTAATATTCTGTTCCAACAATGGACATCTGTTTTCACAGTTATGGAAAATTCACAAATAAGTGGTCGAATGTAATAATTTGTCTATGGAGATTCTCAGTCATCCAGATCATGTTTGTCCCAAAGATGCTTTTTCAAAAGGCAACTGGGCTTCCTTTGTTTTTCCTTGAAGATGTTTTGCTTCTCATACAAGAAGCTTCTTCAGTTCAGAAGCTTCATGAATATAAGAATTCCCTCCTAGCCATTTTCTCCAGCAAACAGTATTTACGGCATTCTGCCTCTAATATTAGAAATAATATATACCAAACAGAGTAAGTAGCCCTTATAAGTATTTTCCATGAATCTTCATAGAGTTTCAATTAGTTTGGGGGATGGAGGAAACAATATGGAACCAGTTTGACATTATCTTATTTTGGGATGTTTTATTTTATTTCATTTTTTTTTAATTTGATTTATATGCCGCCCTTCTCCGGAGACTCAGGGCGGCTTACAATGCGTTAAGCAATAGCCTTCATACTTTTGTATATTTATACAAAGTCAACTTATTGCCCCCACAAACTGGGTCCTCAATTTAACTACCTTAGAAAGGATGGAAGGCTGAGTCAACCTTGAGCCTGGTGAGATTCGAACTTACAGTAATTGCAGACAGCTGGTGTTAATCACAATGCTATCAGTCTGCTGAGCCACCAGGCCCTTCCCAATCTTGTTTACAACCTTAGGGTTCCAGGTGGTGTCCTATACAAGTAACAACCAAGTCTAATACTGCTTAACCTTTTGAGATCTTTATACTTCATATTGTACTGTAGCAAATTCTGCCTACCAATTTTTCTGGGATACTTATCCTTACAGAGACATGTTCATTTTCGTTGCTCTGCTTGTGAGTGGAAGAAAGGAAGAATGATTCCAACACTTTCATGGTTGAGCAGCAGCTTAATAATTGATGTTCTGAGTTGTCCAAAGGAGGTTGTATTCATCCTTTAGACATCTACTTTTCTTTTCTCTTCTCTTTATCTCAGTCCTCATAGAATATATTTCCCTTGTCAGACCCCACCACAAAACTGCACTGAGTAGAAAGATTGTTTCTAAGTATTGGAAAGAAACATAAAAATGTAATAACAATAAAAACAATTTCTTTTTAAAAAAACACAAAATTCTGTCATTCCCCATAATTATACACATATTCAACATGTCATAGCCCAGGAGCAGGTTATCTAAGGGGCTGCTTATCTCCAAGTTTGCTTGTCCCACTGCATCTGACAAAGTGGGGATTCCTCCATGATATTCTGATGGCCTTTTTCATAGTCCAACCCCCTGCTCAAACAGAAAGCCCTATACCATTTCAGGCAAATGGTTGTCCAATCTCTTCTTAAAAACCTCCAGTGTTGGGGACACCCACAACTTCTGGAGGCAAGTTGTTCCACTGGTTAATTGTTCTCACTGTCAGGAAATTTCTCCTTAGTTCTATGTTGCTTCTTTCCTTGATTAGTTTCCATCCTCTGCTTCTTGTCCTGCCTTCGGGTGCTTTTGAGAATAGCTTGACTCCCTCTTCTTTGTGGCAGCCCCTGAGATATTGGAACACTGCTATCCTATCATCCCTAGTCCTTCCTTTCATTAAAGTAGACATACCCAATTCCTGCAATCATTCTTCTTATGTTTTAGCCTCCAGTGTCCTAATCATCTTTGTTGCTCTTCTCTGCACTCTTTCTAGAGTCTCAAAATCTTTTTTATATCATGGCAAACAAAACTGGATGCAGTATTCCAAACGCAGCCTTACCAAGGCATTATAGATTGGTATTAATATTCACATGATCTTGATTCTATCCCCTCTGTTAATGCAGCTTAGAACTACTATATGTTGGCTTTTTTGGCAACTGCAGCACACTGCTGGCTCATATTAAGTGATTGTCTGTTAGGACACTTTACATCTAGTACTAATTTTCTGGGGAATAATCTGGGGAATAATGGATGGAAGCTGATCAAGGAGAAAGTCAATCTAGAGGTAAGGAGAACTTAAGGAGTAAGGAGATTCAACCTAGAAGTAAGGAGAATTCACTCTGACAGTGAGAACAATCAACCAATGGAACAGAAGTTGCCTTTGGAAGTTGTGGGAGCTTCATCACTGGAGGCTTTCAAGAAGAGATTGGACTGCCATTTGTCAGAAATGATGTAGGGTCTCCTGCTTGGACAGGGGGTTGGGCTAGATGACCTACAAGGTCCCTTCCAACTCTATTAATCTGTTTAATCTTGTATTCTGTAACTGCCCCTCCTCTCATTTTTATTCCAAAATGGGGAAAAAATTATAGCCATTACTTTTTATACAATAAAATGAAACAACACAGTTGAAGGCTAATATTAAAATCAAAAAGAAACAATGGTAGTTTTTGATGAGATTATATTCTGGACATATTCCTGCGTTGAACATCCGTTCCATATTTAACATTAACAACTTTTGCTTGCTATTTGAATGTTTGTTAACCCTTTCTGTTGTGAGGTATGAGCTTATAAGTGTCTTCCAACCATTTTAACCAATTATTTATTCTTTAAGAAAAATGATTTTCACAATTTTTAATTAACCACCACTCATTGAAGAAGTCAGTTTATTCACAATTTCCATTTTCAGGAATAGGCAATGTTTAGCTGAAAACATATAACTACCAATCAATAGTTTGTCATTCTTTCATTATATAATACATTAATTTTAGCTTCAAGACCTTGGGCTTCTATTGCTAAAGTTGCTGTCATTGCTTGTCCATAATAGCAAACTGTTTTTGATAATAAAAATAAAGCCTAGATCTGCAATAACAAACTTCAGATCATTATATACTTGAAATATTAATGATTTTAATATTTGTTTCTGCATCAAATAAAAAAAGCTTAATAAATTTTAATTGCTCAATAAACAATTCTGTTAGGCATATAAAACCCATAAACTAAACAATATGGTCTGACCTATTTGTCAGATTTCCAGATTTGGATGCCATCTCATGCATTAATTACACCTCACTATGAAATGTGTGATGGTTACTTGAATAATATTGTTCACTGTGAACTATGCTTGCATAATTCAGTTAGGCTAACTGAGTTCCATTCTTCATTATAATCAAGCTTGTTCTGTAGCACAGCTTGATTTTGATATTGCAATCTATATAGTTTCTTTTGACTATTTGAGTATTCCTTTTTGGTTGCTAGGCTACTTCTAAAGTCTCCAAATTAGTCATAGCTCACTA
Organism: Pantherophis guttatus; assembly: GCF_059756535.1. Classification (NCBI taxonomy): domain Eukaryota; kingdom Metazoa; phylum Chordata; class Lepidosauria; order Squamata; family Colubridae; genus Pantherophis; species Pantherophis guttatus. Next base: position 74,543,808 of record NC_142068.1, on the reverse strand, counting down.
GAGAAATACAAGAGATGCCAGTACATTAGGAGATGGCAGCAAATAATGTGGCTGGAGAGCAGCCATAGTGCCTCAGCTCCATAAAAATTTAATCAGGTGAAGACTTGACTTGAGGTCAGCTGATTCCAAGAATCAATAGATGAGTCTTTTAGCAAGGACAACTTTCTATTGATGTACTTTCTTGTGGCAAATCCACTATCATGGATTGTCACTGTCTTAGAAACAAGGCTTTCTCACTTCCAGTTCTCAAAGCCTATCTTCTTCCTGAAAGATGTTAATTAATGTTTAATTTCCATCACCTTGAACAATGCTCAGAAGTTCTTATAAAAATTGACCGGTTCCATCTATCCCATCATAATGTGAAGTACATCTGTATTCCTCATGAATATTAAAGGTTAACACAGAGGATTTTATCTCAGGATGTTCTTCACAGCTTCATTATTGTACATTCCTCCAGATTCAGAGTCAGAATAGAAATGTGATGTTATCATTTGGGTGATGCTGTTCTTACAACTTTATTGGGGGACAAATGAAGGACAGTAATTAGTGAATTTCCTTGGCTGCTTTTGTCTTTCCTTTCAACACCATCAGCTAATGGTGTTGGGAAACTACTGATCATTCTACTATGTGGGTTCACAAATTTGCTTGACTGAAGTGAAGCATGTGGAATGGAAAGTTCACTCACCTTATAAGTAGCTGTCACTTGGAAAATTTCTGATCTAGTCCCTTTCTAGAAGATTACTAAACCCATGTCAAAAATATAATCTAGCAGCTAGATAAAACATTGGTGTAAATTAGAAAATGTGTTGCCTGGAGCAGGAGCCTCCGGTGAGATCTTATAGTTTAATCCTTTAAGAGCCAAGGTAGAGCTAAGAACCAAGGTGGCACAGTGGTTAGGGTGCAGCACTGCAGGTTACTTCAGCTGACTACTAGCTGCAGTTCGGCAGTTCAAATCTCACCGGTTTAAGGTTGACTCAGCCTTCCATCCTTCTGAGGTGGGTAAAAATGAGGACCCAGATTGTTGGGGGCAATATGCTGACTCTATAAACTGCTTAGAGAGGGTTGTAAAAGCACTATGAAGCAGCATATAAGTCTAAGTGCTATTGCTATTTATCACTCATGTGGGACTTGTGAGTCAGGTGAATGGACATCAAAATACAAAATACAACATCAAAATACAAAATACGACTTCATCAATAGAGTGATCAATGCCTGGAATGTACCACCTGACTCTCTGGACTCTTCCCCAAACCCCCAAAATTTTAACCTTAGACTATCTACTGTTGACCTCACCCCATTCCTAAGAGGTCTGTAAGGGGCGTGCATAAGCTCACCAACGTACCTACCGTCCCTGTCCTACTGTCCCCTTTTATTCGTATCCATTTCCTGTATTCAAAACCATGTTATACATTTCATGTATCCACAATCATGTTTATCCTTTTATCTGTAATCTCATATATGCTTGACAAAATAAATAAATAAATAAAAAATCAAAAGTGGTATGGAGAAAAGTCAGCTGGAGTAATCACTAAGAACTGCCACTGGGTGCCTGAGGCTTGCAGCATGCAGAAATGTCTGATGGTACAGATGGAATGGCATAGAGTAGTCAACATTTTATTTCTACCCGCCCTCAATAATAAAAGCAAAAATTAGGGCCACATAAAGTCTGAAATGTCACAGACTTATTGGAAACTTGTTCTTTCAAAAGGCAGGACAAGCAGCAATGGATGGAAACTGATCAAGGAGAGAAGGAACCTAGAACTAAAGAGAAATTTCCTGATAGTGAGAACAATTAATCAGTGGAACAGTTTGCCTTCAGAAGTTGTAGGTTTTGAGGGATCCTCCACTTCTACTCTAGCTATATCCTACAGAAGACAGACAGAAGATAAATAGTCCTTTAGATAATCAGATCCCTATGTCATGTAAGGCCTAAAAGGTGAAATTGCATTCTGAAGCACACTGCTCAACAGAGCAGTTCACAGAGTAGAAGGTCCCTTCCATCCCTGTTATTCTTTTTTTATAATTCTCATGCTGATGCATTCAAATGAAATTCAAATTCAAACGTTTATTGTCAATGCACAACATGTGTACAATGAGATTGGATGAGCCTCCCTTAGTGCAGCCCCCCCCCAAACACAAAATGCATCTCAATAACTCATAAGTGAAAGAAAGAAAAAACCCTAACCCAATAGATCATACTAACAGACACACAATCCTATATACATGTACTGTATGTGCATAACATTACATTATATTATATTGCACCAGTATAGATGTGTTACACATTGTGCTGGCCCTGCAAGTCTATGATACTAAATAGTTATGGTCAGGGATGAAATCTAAAATTTGTTACTACTGGTTCTGTGGGTGTGGCTTGGTGGTGGTGGGGTAATGTGACTGGGTGGGCGTGGCCAACTTTTTTTTATTTACTTTTAAAAGCATTTTTTCTACAACCTTTTCAGCTGAAGAAAAAAGCTTTTAGAAGCCTCTGATGATCAGGCAACTCAGCTGGGATTGCCAGAGGCTTTTAAAGGCATTGTTTTTTTCTACAACCTCTTCGGCCGAAGAAGTTGCAGAAAAAAATGCTTTTAAAAGCCTCTGACGATCCTAGCTGAGCCGCACGATCATCAGAGGCATTTTTTTTACTTTTAAAAGCATTTTTTTTTTTTTTGGTGAAAGAGGTTGTAGGAAAAATGCTTTTAAAAGAAAAGAAAAAAAAAAGCCCAGCCTCTAATGATCATGCGGCTCAGTTGGACATGAGGGGAGGGAGCACAGAGATTTTTGCTACCGGTTCTCCCAACCACCCGCCACCATCGCTACTGGATTGGGCGATCCGGTCCGAACCGGGAGCATTTCACCCCTGGTTATAGTGTTATGTTGCATTCAGAAGTCTGACAGCCCACGGAGAGAAGCTCTTTTTCAGCCCGTTCGTTCACTGGCTATGCTTCTATATCTCCTGCCTGATGGTAGGAGAGTAAAGAAGTGCTGACCAGGGTGTGAATCAAGTTCATCTAGTGACATCAGGAGACAGCCCATGATATTTTGTGCTGTACTCATCACCCCTTGTAATGCCTTTCTATCCGCGGCACCAGATGCAGCTTTCAATTAGTTTCTATTCTATATTGCAGTGTGACACCTTACTTACGCTTGCCTGGTTATCTACATTCCAAAGTTTGAGAACAATTTGAAGACAGTGTCAGCATTCTAATGCTGCCATAAAAAGATGAGGCTTGACTTTTCACCTACTTATTTTCTCTGTAGATAATATCCCCTAGGAGATGGGATGGGAGGGGGGAACATTCCTGTGGGGTGAGGTCAGAAGCTGGGGAGACTGACTTGGAAGATGGCCAATGAGAAGATGAGAATTGGGGAACAGAAAGGGAAGGGTTTGGGAGTCAGAGGGTTAGTACTGGCTACAATGAAGTCGGGGCCAGATCTGTCTTACTCAATAAATGGAATATTTCAGCAAAGATTAATTGTTTGGGAGTGCAATTTATCTGAGATGACATCGAAACCTGACAGACAGTTCTAGCATTATCAAAACCACAATGAGCACAAACCTTCTATAGAGAAGTCCAGTAAATGAAATCTATCTAAAGCTTTTTTAAAGCTATAATGATTTAAAATGATCTCCAAATGCTAATGGGGCCCAACCTAGAATAGAATAGAATAGAATTTTTTATTGGCCAACTCTGATTGGATACACAAGGAATTTGTCTTGGTGAATACACTTTCAGTGTACATAAAAGAAAAGATACATTCATCAAGAATCATAAGATACAACACTTAATGATAGTCATAGCCTGGGTACAAATAAGCAATCAGGAAACAATACCAATATAAATCATAAGGATACAAGCAACAAAATCACAGTCATACAGTCATAAGTGGAAGGAGATGGGTGGTGGAAACGATGGGAAGATTAATAGTAGTGCAGACTTAGTAAATAGTTTGACAGAGTTGAGGGAATTATTTGTTTAGCAGAGTGATGGCGTTCGGGAAAAAACTGTTCTTGTGTCTAGTTGTTCTGGTGTGCAATGCTCTATAGTGTCATTTTGAGGGTAGGAGTTGAAATGGTTTATGTCCAGGATGCGAGGGGTCTGTAAATACTTTCACAGCCCTCTTTTTGACTTGTGCAGTATACAGGTCCTCAATGGAAGGCAAGTTGGTAGAATTTTTTTTTTTCTGCAGTTCTAATTATCCTCTGAAGTCTGTGTCTATCTTGTTGGAATTAAGATTAAATTTAACCAAAAATTAATAAGAAGAACCAATGTTTTAGCATCCAACCAAGCTGTGCACGTAAGATGGCATTTTGTATACTTTTTGGAAACCCGAGGATGGCTCAAATAAACTTATTTGGAAGAGTTTCCAGAATGTTAATCTTTGCAAAAGAGCAAATTTGGGAGCCATAAAGAAGCTGAGGCACTAATTCAGCTTGGAAAACTTTGCAAGCTGCAGGGATAAAATTCTGAGTGATAAAATGTTTGCTAGCTGTAGAGGTGCACTGTGTGATACATGCTTGGTTTTAAAAAAAATCATTTAAGGACAGAGAAGTATGGAACCGCACTCCAAGTTATTTATAGATGTGTACCTGCTCAATTTGAGTCCAATTTATTTGCCTTTTGTGAATTTTATGGTAATGTTAGGCAAACTCTAAAACTTTGGTTTTCTGATAGTTTATTGATAGCTTTTGTTCTGTACAGAATAAAGCTAGTGCTTAAGTGCTTTTTCATTCCCACCTGTGAAGTAGATATAATAACTACATCATTGCCATACCATAATGCTGGAGTTCTACAATCACGCTAAATAGATGGGAGATGGGCTGAAACAGCAAGCACATGGATTATTGCTTTTAAATACACATTAAAAAAATAGTGGAGCTAATATTTAACCTTGTATTGTTCCTCTGTTAGTTGGGACTGCTTTACATAAAATGTCCACAAGAGTACATCTGATCCTCAGACAGATATATGAAATATTTATTTATTTATTTGTTTGTTTGTTTGTTTGTTTGTTTGTTTGTTTATTTATTTATTTATTTATTTATTTATTTATTTATTTATTTATTTATTTATTTATTGGTTCGATTTATATGCCGCCCTTTTCCGGAGACTCGGGGCAGCTTACAATGCGTTAAGCAATAGCCTTCATACTTTTGTATATACCTGCTTAGTAGGGCTTTCGGGGCCCCCTAAGCAGTGTTCTTTTTTATACAAAGTCATTATTGCTTATTGCCCCCACAATCCGGGTCCTCATTTTACCTACCTCGAAAGGATGGAAGGCTGAGTCAACCTTGAGCCTGGTGAGATTTGAACTTGCAGGAATTGCAGGCAGCTGGTGCTATTTAACAGCACTTTAGTCTGCTGCGCCACCAAGGCTCTTACAAATATGTGGATAAATAAGTAGTAACAGCCATTTATCAGCATTAAACTGTTTCTTGGTGTTAGCAATAATATAAATCCATCAATATAAATGGATTTATATAAAGTTAAATAAAGACATTTTAATGTGTTACATGTTTTATCTTGCTGTTTTAAGTTGATTGTAAGCTGCCTAGACTCACCTTTAGGCAAGGTATTGATCAGAATTCAGATCATTATAATCATTGTTCAAAAGGTTCTTATGTTGAAAGGGCAGAAATAAAGTTCAGGCCTTAGCAGGCATTGTGGTTTTCGTAAGAAACCACAAATCTGTGAACCACAAGATGCATGCATGAGTATTTTTGTAACTTCTATACTTTATCTACTGTATGCTGGCTTTCTCTTATGTAACCAAATAAAAAGAAGAAATCTATCTACGCTTGTTCCAAACTGCATTCAGGGTTCTTCCAATCTTACGGGAGGACCCACCTTTGTTCAGCTGAATAAATGTTCTTTTTGATTGTAGGAAGTTAGCACCCACCCCTTTCCTAGAAGATTGAAATATTTTAGGAAATATTAAAAAGGCAGAATATTATGTTTCCCCGGATGAGAAATGGAGAAGCATGTTTTAAAGATGAAGCAGCTCCCACCTTCTTGCCCCCCCACCCTTTGTCAATGGGCCAGAGGCAAAAACTCATTTCCCTCCCATCTTCGTCAATGGAACATCATCTGCAACACAATAGGACCCATCTAGCAACAGAAACTCACCACATGGCACCTGGGAAGATTACATCAGCCAGCAAGGCTAGCTAAGACCTGGGAGTCTGACAACCAATCAGGATACTCTTTTGGGGCCCCAGGAAGTTCAAAGCCAGAGAGGGCATAAAACCCGGGGACTCGCAGCATCTCCCCCCTTTTTCTGTTCAGGAACTCAAACCCTGTGATCCTGTCCACCATTAAACCATCTTTCCAAGCAGTCTCCATGTTTCCAGTGTCTTTTTCCTCACTTGGTGCTGAACCAGAAGGATATTTCTTCCTACTTGATTTAAGAGAGATAACTTGGACTTCATCTCTTTGAAGCTTTCTTTCTCTTTTTCAAGCCCCATGTCAGGGTTCCAAGTAACAACCCAGATGAAATCAAAACTCCAAGGCCAAAGGTTTCCTCAAAGTATAGGTTTATTAGGCATATCATATCGGCACATCTGGTGAAAACCTGACTCTGAAGATACCGGGTTTTCCCCACCCAATTAAAGTTCAAAGTTCTCCTCCCCCCCATTATACACAACCATCACATGCCCCAATCAGGTCTGTCTTCCCATCCCAGAGTCTCCCATCCATGCCCCTCCAGGTGCTGGTGAGAGTGTCCTTGGTGGAAGGAAAGAATGTTATTTTGGCTACATACTCCCCCCCACACACACTATCTCTACTCTCCCCTCCCTTTCTCACAGCTCCATCCAGCCTCACTGTTGCTACCCTGAAGGCATTCAAAGATGGTGCGATCCTATTCCGAACCGGTAGTAAAGGTAAGTAGAACCCACCCCTGCTCCAGGGTTGACACCACACCTGATTCCTGCCTGACAGAGGTGGGTGGCATAGAAGTTTAATAAATAAATAATAAAGTAATTTTTGTTCCAAGGATTAGTATAATGTTTGTTTTCTCCTCCGTAGTTATTGCTAGTATTGAGTGGTTAAACCTAGATTTGTTTTCATCACTGTTAGAGAATATACCCGCTTTTCACTTAAGCTTTCTGAATATCACAGATATATTCACTTTTTTTTTTTGCCATGCTATTCAGCATTCTTACCTTCCTGTAACTATTTCTATGCCCCATTTTATGTTCTTGCTTTCTTCACAGTTAGTGTCCAGGGGTTCATTTTCTTTTCATTACTATTCCTTTTATTGCAGCGTTGTGGTGGCTCATGTAAATCTATAGAACATGTTCTGATAAAATATTAATACTTATTCTTCTACACTTTCTGATTCTATTTATTTAGAGTCTGATTTGATCTGATCCAGGTTTCTATGGCACCCTTAATCAAGAATCAATAGGACAGCGGTTAGCCTACTGCGCTAGGTTTTGCCTGAGAATATAACTTATTCCAGTCTCAAATCTCACTCAGAGAACGTCACCTGTAAAGACACTTGAGAATATTGCAATTATCATATGCATTTCCAACAACACTTCACCAAGAAGCTCCAACTCCAACTCATTATATTCATTTTGAACTTTTTGGAATTTGATTGCAGCCACTTGCTTTAAAGTTAAAAGGCTGGGTAAGAATTTGTCAAACTTCAATTTGTAAAATTTCAGTTTATAAAGCTCGTTCCCCAATTCTTTCTTCCTTCTGATTCACCCAGGCTCTATTTAATAACTAGGATTGCAACTGCAAGCACAATATTTGGGGAAGGACTTCTTGCTGCTGTACTCAGAGACACTGTGATGTGTGTGTGTGTGTGAATAAAAAGCTATTTCACAAAGGAGACTAACATTAGAATCAGTCTTACTTGGTGGCTTCTTGAGGGCACAGGTATTCTGATGTGGAATGATCCTTGTTTACAAAAGGCTTTGCATTCAATGATGTTGCTTAACAGGTAGCTTTGCATGGTGGAAGAAATGTCTATGTAGATGAATACTTAAGGTGTAATTAATATAAGTTTTTTTTCTTGAAGCCTTGGATGAGCCAAAAGCAAAATAAGCATACGATGAGAGCAACAAGGCAAAGGGAACACTGTAGGGGATTTTTTCCCCCCTAGCTACCATGCTCTGAACTCTTTCACTGCCACACTCAACTTTAGTTTTCAACATTTAGTGAATTTTTAAGTCTCGTCAATTAAGCAATGAAAGAGCTGAGGGATATCAATATGCTTAGGGCATCGTTTGGCTTTAATCTGGCCTCATGGGCCTGCATGAAAGGATCTGAAAATAAACTTAATTAGGAAGTAATATAAATTATAGAAATGCCTAAGTTAAGTCTATCTACTGTCAAAAGCTTGTACTGTGCTATCCAGTGGTGGAATTCAAATTTTTTACTATTGGTTCTGTGGGCGTGGCTTGGTGGGTGTGGTGTGGCTTGGTGGGTGTGGCAGGAGAAGGATACTGCAAAATCTCCATTCCCTCCCAACTCCAAGAGAAGGATATTGCAAAATCTCCATTCCCACCCCACTCTGGGGCCAGCCAGAAGTGGTATTTGCCGGTTCTCCAAACTACTCAAAATTTCCGTTACCGGTTCTCCAGAACCTGTCAGAACCTGCTGAATAGCACCCCTGGTGCTATCCTGCTTTATGGAGAGCAAACAAGACTATTGTAGTGAGATCCTGAACTGTTCAGGTCAAAGTAAAAAAAAAAAAGTGAATTGAGAAAGTAAGGAATTAATGGTAGTCTGGAGAATGTTTATATAGTGTATATTGGAAGTTGCAAATCTTTGAGAGTTGTAATGCAATGAAATTTCAATTTAATGTATACCGATTAGTGTACATTTAAAGTGACAATAAAGTCTAAGTCTATCAATTTAAATAGTAGGAAGCCTGTTATACGGAGACATGTAAGGCAATAAGTCTTTTAGTCAAGGAAAGGAGATAAAAGTACAAAATGCTTTGCTACAGTAACTATTTCTATATCAGTGTAAAAGTGCAGACAGCAGGTGCATGCAAAATTAAATTCCACTGTTTGGAAGATTGTCTTTTTTTTTTATTTATATGCTGCCCTTCTCCGGAGTCTCAGGGCGGCTTACAGTGCGTTAAACAATAGCCTTCATTCTTTTGTATATTTATACAAAGTCAGCTTATTGCCCCCACAAACTGGGTCCTCAATTTACCTACCTTAGAAGCGATGGAAGGTTGAGCCAACCTTGAGCCTGGCGAGATTCGATCTTACTTTAATTGCAGACAGCTGGTGTTAAATTATAGTGCTTCTGTCTGTTGAGCTAAACCAGGCTCCTGGTCCTTAAATATGCCTATGAAAATGCCTACTACAAAGTAACTTTCTGAACTGTGGAGTGTATTTTAGTGTGAATTGTATATGTATGCTAGTCAGCATCACTTTGCGGTGCTAAAATATGCATGTTATTGTTTTAAAGGGAATTCTGGGAAGCTATGCAAAATGCCCATATAGCTGTAATCAAACCACTGAGCTCTCATATGATCTCAGAAGTTTGTTAGGACACTGATTGTAACGGTATATGAATTTTGAGTCTGAAGTAGGAGAGGCAGATAAAGTGTCTCAGAAGGGCTTCTCCGTAGTTTTCAGGAGATTAATAGTAAATGATAGGGATAGGAGGATATTTTTAACAATTCAAGATTGATATCAGCTGTCAACTTGCAAAGCATCCCTAGTCGGCTCTCGAGTTGCCATAGGCAAGTGGTATGGGAAACCGACGAAGCAGCATGGCAGCCAAATACAAAAGCACATTCCGGACATATTTCTCTCAAGGCTGTCCCCCAGAGTTACCCACAGCAGCCGGAGGGGAGTAATCTCTACAACCTGTGAAATGTGATTGATGACACACCCTGGGAGGGAGGGGGGAAACAGGGTCATGATTGGGGTGTAAATTACATGGGGTCAGAGTTGGCTGCACTTGGAACCTGCTGACATGAAGCTCCTAATAAATAACTGGATTTCTTTTGAAGCTTGGCTCGAGGCTCAGGATTTAAGTAGGGCATCCGTCGGAACCCTGACATCAGCCTTATGTGGTAGTCAAGACAAAAGGCACACCCAGTAGTATTAGCTTTGTATTAATTGTAAGGTAACATTAGCAGAATCTTGCAAATCTGAAAATATTCCCTAAAACTGGAGGGGGGGTTCCTATTTGAAATGTTTTCATCATCTCTCCTCCTTTAGAGTCAACATTCCTTTATTATTTCATTGTCTAGACTTCAGCTCTTCCTTCTATTCCTCAAGACCATTCTTACATACCATTATCCTGATAAAGGTTTAAAGGTTCCCACTGTCCAGTCATGACTGACTCGAGAAGATGGTGCTCATCTCTGATTCTCAGCCAAGGGAACCTGCATTGTTTAATAATTTTTTCCATCATCATGAGGCCAGCATAAAAATATGAAATGCAGTAACCTTTCCTGATGAGGTGGTACCTATTTATCTACTTGCACTTGCATGCTTTCAAACTGCTAGGTTGGCAGGAGCTGGGGCGAATAACAGGGGCTCACCCCTTCACATAGTGCTCAGGTCTTGTACCCAGGCTGTTGGCTTTCCAGCTGACAACTTCAGCATGTTAACCATTGAGCCTTCGCATCACACCCATTACACTGATAGACCAACACGATAGTTGTAACTGTAATAATATATGACTAAATCTAAGTCATGAAAACATCAGAATTTTTCTCACTGTTGACTTTTCCTTTATTAATGTTGGCCTATTGGATTGACAGAAATGTTCCCATTTTCTTAATGCCTTTATGGCTGCATTTGATTCAAAAGTCTTGTAACAGACATAACATTAAAATCAATTCATTTATTTCATTTCATTTATTAGATTTGTATACCGCCCTACTCCCGAAGGACTCAGGGAGGTGAACAGCCAAAGATACATACAATATAAAATTTAAAAATAGTTTAAAACAAATTAAATCAATTTGGCCCATACTAATTAAAAACACACTCTATTTTTCAGAGCAAATTAAAATTAGAATTAAAATTAAAATTAAAGTTAAAACAATTAAAAGGAGTTAGGCCAGCCCAGCTTGTTGGAATAAAAAGGTCTTGAGGGCACAGCAGAAAGTGCGTAAATCTGGGATCCTCTGTATCTCTGGGGAGAGCTCGTTCCAAAGGGCAGGTGCCCCCGCAGAGAAGGCTCTTCCCCTGGGGGCCACCAGTCGACACTGTTTGACCGACGGCACCCTGAGGAGCCCCTCTCTGTGGGAGCGTACTGGCCGGTGAGAGGCTACCAGTGGCAAAAGGCAGTCTCGTAGGTACTCAGGTCCTAAGCCATGGAGCGCTGTAAAGGTGGTAACCAATACCTTGAAGCGTACCCGGAAGACCACTGGGAGCCAGCGCAGCTAGCGCAGGAGAGGTGTTACATGGGAGCGCCGACTCGCCCCCATAACCACCCATGCGGCCGCATTCTGGACCAGTTGGAGCCTCCGGGTGCTCCTCAAGGGGAGCCCCATGTAGAGAGCATTACAGTAGTCCAGACGAGAGGTGACAAGGGCATGAGTGACTGTTCATAATTCATAATCAGAAATGAATTACTTTTCAATTCCAAGATCACGTGTCTGATATTTTCAGTTATTTAGGCTGACATTTTACAAGTGAGTAGAAACAAGACTCTCATCTAAAACCAGCCTTAACTTTCATGCCAATCATGTGGCAAGACTTGCAGAGGTAGAAGCAAAAGAGAAATTGATGGAAGGAATAATAGGGGAAGCTGGCAGAAGTGGCATGAAAGGATAATATGGAGAATAAAGCAGAAAGGTACTATGAATCAGTTCCAAAAAGTGCTTTTTCAAAAGGCAACAGGATTTTGCTTTTTCCTTGAAGACATTTCACTTCTCATCCAAGAACCTTTTGAAAAACGCAGTTTTGGAACAACCATGACCTGTATGACTGGCAGTCTCCATAAACTCCATAAACAACCAGAGGTCAGGTTGCCTGGCTATAGAGATCTGGCCTGTCTAATACAAGGGTGGGCAAATGTGGCCCTTTTACAAGCTGTGGACTTCAACTCCCAGAATTCCTGAGATGACTGTCTCAGGAATTCTGGAAGTTGAAGTCCACAGGTTGTAAAAGGGCCACATTTGCCCATCCCTGATCTAATTGATTACTTTGATTTAAAGGTACCAGCCACAAGTATTGGTGAAATCTAATGACTAGAATATGGGCATTAAACCTTGAAGCCCAATATTGTCCATCAAACTTTGGAAAAGCCCATTAAGTTTTTTTGGAAACGTTTTCAAAAGTGGTTTGCCCTTACCTGCTTCCTAGGGCTGAGAGAGAGTGCCTTTAACTCAGGGGTGAAATGCTCCCGGTTCGGACTGGCTCGGGCGAGTAGGTAGCGATGGTGGCAGGCAGTTCCGAGAACCGTTAGCAAAATCCCTGCCCCCGCCCCCCATGCCTAGCTGAGCCCCGCGATCATCAGAGCCTTTTTTTCCTTTTAAATGGCTCTGACCAGCCAAGCTCTGACATCCCAGCTGAGTTGCCTACTAATCAGGCAACTCGGCTTGGATCGCCAGAGCCATGTAAAAGAAAAAAAGTTTCTTTTTTTCTCTCCCCCACCCCTTCCCGGCCTCCAGCTTGCTTACCTTAGCTGCTGATCGCATGACGATCGCAATCCATGCATCAGCAAGCAACTGAATCTCCCTGCCTGCAATCAAGCTCATTGGTGAGCAGCTCTTTCTGCCTGCCTGCCTTGCTGGCTAGACTTATGGACTTCAACTCCCAGCAAAGCTGGCTGAGGAATTCTGGGAGTTGAAGTCCACAAGTCTTAAAGTTGCCAAGGTTGGAGACCCCTGTTCTATTGGGTAAGTTTTTTTCCCCTTTGGGAGCTTTAAAAAAAATAGTTAATTGGGGTTTTTTTAGTTTTTTTTTTTTTTAGACCTATCCATTTAAAGTTTAGGAAGTTTTAAATTTAGCTTCTTTTATACAAAAATAAAAATAAATTAAAATAAAATAATATTTGTGCAGCTTTCTGAGATTTAGTGTGTTTCTGTAGTGTTTCACTCTAACTACACAAACACACAAAATCTCACAAAGCTGTATGTGGAATTTTGTGTGTGTAAAGTGTGAAAGTTGGTTTTTTTGGGCTTTTTGTGGCTGTGTGAGGTTCCTGCTTGTTGCGGGGCCATTTTGAGTCTAGCACAGCTGCTTTTACATTATGGGTGAGCCAGTTGTGTTGTGTTGTGTTTTGTAGGTTAAAAAAGGGCAAAGAAGCGACATTGACTTGGCCACGCCCACCCAGTCACCTTACCACCAAGCCCCGCCCACTAATTAAGCCCCGCCCACAGAACCGGTAGCAAAAAAAATTAGATTTCACCCCTGCTTTAACTATTACACAAAATTGGCTCTCTATTGTTTTGCTGGTTGTTATTCCATTACTACTAACAATCTACAATGAAATAAAAAATAAAAATTCAAAACAGAGATCATCATCTTTGTTATCGTCATCATTGTCATCATCATCCCATTTTGAAACGGTAATTTTTCCAGCCTTTTAAAAAGCTGGTAGAAGGGTTTAGGTTCCTCATGCCCACATGGAGAAAGAATAATTTCCAGATATCCAATTGGGAAAAAGTGTATTTTGCATCGAGTATTAATCTTTTATTTCTATGATCAACCTTAACATCAGAGCAGTGTTCTGCATCAGTTAATCTAATATCATACAGATTTTGGACAGATGCACAATGCTATTAAAATGTCCTCAAGTCAATGGTTTTTATTATTTTTTTTCTTAACAATATTCAGGTTTGTACATTTGTGGTTTGTGACCAAATAGTACAGTACATCAGGTAGCTTGTTCAATCGTAATATCTACAGAATTTAATGAGATTTCCATATTATTGGAGTAAGGACTCTCCATTAAAAGCACAACATCTAAGTATTAATATTTGGATTTTCTCTCACTTTTGTTAAAGCACCTCATATGCCACACAGTGGCTTCAAACTCAATAGAATTACTACATGATTAAATGACCTGAAGGCACAGAATTTTGTAAGATGATCTACATTCAAAGTGGATGTCCACAGGTAATTAAAGTTGCCTTGGAGAAAGACTAGTGTAATAGTTGTTGGCATGTTAATCAGTCTAATGTGCCCTGAATCACAGTTTTATAATTGTGAATTACTGGGTCATTTCGATCCCTAAATGCTTCCCTAAAGTTACATACATGGAATATGTGAGTGCATATCTAGGTAGAGGGGGAAAATAGAGAGTGTGAAAGAAAGGATGGGAAGAGAAATGAGAGACCGAGAGATGGAGATACAGATAATCACATATATATTACATGTAGACATAATATTAACTTTGTCAACCATCTAATGCTTGGTGAGCAAATAATATCTATACAAATAATATTTATACAAATACACATCTCTTTCTATACACATATATTATACACACATACACTTTCACACATACTTCTTTGCTTTCATATACAACACTTTTAAATAGATTATAGATAGATATGTTAAAATATTCATGACTGGGAACAGCCATTGGTAACATGGTAACAAGGTCAGCCAATGAATAGGCATAGCAACTAAATCAGCCAATTGGGAGCTGAGACAGACTGGAGCCAGGGCGTGTCTTAGTCTCCAGCTTCTGAGTCTGTGCTGAGAAAGAGAAATTGAAACTGGTGTGTGTGTGAACTTGTCTGCTGATCTGAACTGAAATGAAACTGTGAATCTGCTATTGGTATTGTAAATTTACTTCATGTATTATTGTGAATATAAAGAAGTTAATGAATCCTGCTGCATCAGTTTATCTGTGTGTGCTTCTAGATTTGATTTTTGCAAGAAACTCTGGATAGATAGATAGATAGATAGATAGATAGATAGATAGATAGATAGATAGATAAGACATAGAGATATAGAGATAGATATATAGATTTAGATGTCAACATTGTTGTAACAGGGCATCATCATTCAAGAAGAGTGCTGCTAATAATTTTCCAATTTTCTCTCCTTCCAGAATATAACAAATCTGACTCACAGAAATATTTTCTTTCTGTTGATCTCAATATCCACCCTAAACTCCTTTTTCAGAAGAACAGCTCTTTTAACTGTGTGACTGGCTATTCGAATAAATCAAATAATTAGGGGAAAACGTGTGTGGATATTGAAGTGAACGTCTTGTGTTTTCCCACACTGAAGTCAGTGACAAACCTTTCACTGAGTTAAATGATTCTGGATTACATCTTTGATTTTAATATTCATCAATAATAGCAGAGCTGATTGGATTAGAGCTATTCAATACAGAGTAATCAACAGTGGCAGGGCTGATAGGATTAGAACAGTTCAGTTATTAAACACACATGCACGTATCCAACTGTATACAACACAGGCCTCAATTAATTGGCAGGTTTGGTAGAGCCAGGAACTTGCCAAACAGCCATGTTTCAAATGAGCAGGTGTTTAGAACGGAAAAGCGATTAGCACTGACTGCATTAAGCTGTAGAATTTACCCCGAAGAGCTAATTTAAGCAATGGATTCACACTGTGAACTATTAACTGTCAGCCAATCTGATTTGCTCCAAGCAGTTAATGGAGGGCAGCAGGCATCTTCACTTGATTATCATCTTTTCAATTCATTTTCTCTACTAGAGTCCTAAAACGTACATTTTACTATAGTTTTTAACAAACTACTGGGCTGTTTCTTTTCTTCTCTCTCTCTCTCTCTCTCTCTCTCTCTCTCTCTCTCTCTCTCTCTCTCTCTCTCTCTCTCATCGTTATATTTCTATGTCACTTCAACCCTTAATGATGTAGTTGCAGAGAAATATGTTATATTAATAATGGGTCTTAATGAGCTATTCGGGGATGGGGGTGGGAAACAAAGGTAGGTTAAAAAAACTTTTTAAAAAGGACCATTACTTTCTCTTACTGTAAGTGATTAAGGTAATCTGTCTCCAGTTTTTAGCTTCCAGAAGAAAGACAAGTTGTTAAATTGAATGTAATGGGAGAAAAGAAGATGAGATTGTGTGATTGATCAACAAGAAGTATCTACTGATTGAATAGTTGTTAGGAGTGGACAGTGTTAAATAGATCTTGACAAGGGCCCTTCCAATATCACTAAGCTTCCGAATCTTAAATAGGATAATGGTTATGGCTTACCAAAGAGACAATGCAAGTACTTTTTCATTTCTTTTTCTTTCTTTTTTCTTT
This sequence comes from Pantherophis guttatus, assembly GCF_059756535.1. NCBI lineage: Eukaryota > Metazoa > Chordata > Lepidosauria > Squamata > Colubridae > Pantherophis > Pantherophis guttatus. Next base: position 74,527,619 of record NC_142068.1, on the reverse strand, counting down.
ATTTTGTACCATGGGTCAGATTTAATTCTTGGAGTCTACCTGGACAAGAGCCTGCAGTTTTCTTGACAACATTTTTGGTGGAAGTTGATCCTTGTCTTCTACATAGGGCTGAGACAAAGCTCCTGACCCAACATCACCCAACTGGCTTCATTCCTAAGGCAGGATTAGAACTCACAGTCTCCTGGTTTTTAATCATTATACCAAACTCTCTAGTATAGATTAGAAATATTCCAAAATGCCAGTGCTTTGACTTTCTTCATGTTCCTTTTGCCCATTTTATGGTAAAATAGTATGTGATATTTCCTGAAGGTACTTCTTCAACTCTACGATCTTGGGCGATAGAGGGGAGATTCTGCTAGTGACTTTACAACTGCAGTATCTATGAAAATGAAAATAAAGGCTTCCAATGTTATCATCAACTGATGGCAGTGTGGATATGCAAGAATCTCTGACATGTTCTTTATCATATGTTTATCATTTCACTTGGCAAGAAGTTGCTATGAGAAAAAGTCATGTTGCTATTATTTGTGAAAAAGAAGCCTTCAGTGAGTACCACTCAGTGTGCTTTAAGCAACCAATGCTGCTTAATTTTTTTTACTACCAAGGAAATCCCTCCAATCCAAACTCATTTCCAAATGCAGATTTTTTTTTATGACAATTTTTATTTATTTATTTAATTTATATACCGCCCTTCTCCCAAAGGGACTCAGGGCGGTGTACAACCAGCATAAAACCCACAAATATAAAATTTAAAAACAGTTTAAAAATATTAAATAGTTTGGCCCATATAATTAAAATAAACTACCCCATTTAAATGTTTAAAAAATTAAGAATTGACAATTAAAATTTAAAAAATTAGGCCAGCTCGGCTTGTTGAAATAAAAGACAATGTCTGGGTTGGCATGAGTATTGTGCATTGTTAGGCCAAAACAAAACAAACAAGATGAATTTAATTTAATTAATTCAATTTATATGCCGCCCCTCTCCGAAGACTCAGGGCGGCTAAGCAACAAAACAATGAACAAAGAAAGAGCTGATTTGTATGATCAAAAACAAAGTGGGAGACTTGTGATAACAATTGATGAGTTTCACATGAGAAACATTAATATTAATGATTAAGAACAATTAGTGAATCATTCTAAGGAAGATTGCTGTCAAGGTTTGCATTGTGTAGGATTGTGTGGATCACATTATTGATGTTCCCCAATATCAGAAGATTTGCGCAAGATAAATCCCACACATGTTGATGGCAAAGATAAAAGCATCAGGAGTTGAAAATGGCCAGCAATTGTTCTCACTCTGTAAGAATAAAGGTCTGGAATTTTTCACAGCATTGTGTCAGTGTATGAAATATACTGTTATCATTGTAACACATCAACGAATACTCCACAGAATATCATCAGAAAGCTTCACTTATAGGAGTGTGGGTTCAAACCTAGGAAAACTCATAATTAGGATTTTTTAAAAAAATGCAGATAGTGTTGTTTACATGGATTTCTTTGAACCTGAAATGATTATCAACACTGAGTATTTCATTAAAGGTAAAGGAGTCCCTGCAAATTTTACTCCAGTAGTCATTGCCAACTTTAGGGGGTGGTGCTCATCTCCATTGAGCCAGTGTTGTCCAAAGATATTTCCGCAGTCATGTGGCCAGCATGACATCATGGAGTGCTGTTACCTTCCCACAAAGTGGTACCTATTTATCTGCTCACATTTCATGCTTTCAAACTGCTAGGTTGTCAGCAGCTGGGGCAAGGACAGGAGTTCATCCCATCACGTGGCACTCAGGTCTTGAACCCAGGCTGCTGGCTTTCCAGCCGACAAGCCCAGCATCTTAACCACTGAGCCACCACAGTGCTCAAGTTTTATATTGCAAAACTCAAAATTTAAAACAATGATTAAGCAGAGTTTGGAAGTACAAGAATGAAATGTTGCTGCCACTTGATAATACTATGCCTTGCACCTCATGAGCCACCCATGATTGCAAAGTTGGATCTCATTGATATGCCCCATCAATCGGCGCAGAGTTGGCACTATACAACTTTCACCTTTTCCCAAAGTTGAAGGAATATTTCTGTGGGCCTCTGTTAGACTCAGATGAAGAGGTGGTAAGAATAGTCAAGAATTAATTGAAGAGACAAAATATGGAGTTATTTTGCAACAGCTTTAACAAACTTGTCCACCCTTGGTAGAAATATGTAGCAATTGATGGTTATTATGCGGAGAATAAATGCAGGACCTTACAATCTGACTCTAGATTGGACCTTTCTTGTAGATGCACAAATATATGACACTTTTTCCCTCAGCTCTCCTTGAAAACTAAGATCCCTTACATAGAGAAGGCAATGCTCCTGTGATTGTGGACATGTAGGAACAACACGACATGTTGTTTCTAGTACCTATACTATAGTTCTGGATGTACTGTCCTCATTTTACTATTGTTGTATAAATACCCAGGCTGCACAGAACTATTTTACATCTCCCTGCTGCTCTTAGATATCAACCCTGTTACAACATATAGTGCTGCTAGGTTTTGTGCAGCTGTACTTGAAATGCATCAGAAGATGACCCGATGTCACAAATTAATTTTAATGAGTATCTAGATTATGATAGATTTATCATGTTTTTTAATGTCCATTTACTCCTTTTATTTTTGGACCCTTTTTAGACTTTTGAAGACATTTTCAGCTCTTTATTTTTATTTTTATTTAAATAAATTAAATATAAAATATCTTTATATTTATAATTTTTATTTTTGTAGGGTTTTTTTTAATGATTTCAATTTTTTTGTATCTCACCATCCTTGTGCTGATCTTTGACTGTAATAAGCAATGATTGATAGTTAGGTAGCTAGATAACTAGAAAGTTAGACAAAAGGTAGACAGATACAGCTGCCCAACTCAAACAGTAAAACTCTGGTTGGTGTACAACAACAAAACAAGAAACCTTGAAACATAATAATAAAAAACAAGGGGACTTTACTCAACCAGATTCAAGTGCCCAGGGAAAAAGTCAATGAAGTCTTCAAGTTGAAGATTGTGGAAACCTGCCATATATTGGGGGAGAGAGATGCAAAACATAATGGAATATATAATAAAATTTTCCTCCCTCCCTCCCCCCTCTCTCATTTAGTATCCTATGACTATCACTAAGTGTTGTATTTCATGATTCATGATGAATGTGTTTATGATGACTATGATCATGATTTATGTACACTGAGAGTTTATGCACCGAAGACAAATTCCTTGTGTGTCCAATCACTGTTGGCCAATAAAGAATTTTATTCTGTTCTGTTCTGTTCTGTTCTGATTCAAGAAATATATTATGCTACATCACCTATTATCATTCCTATTAATGAGTTAGTTTGGTTTAATGGTTAAGGGTTTAGGCTACAAACCAAGAGACCGAGTTCCATCTTAGACATGGAAGCCACTGGATGGGGTTTTTTTGCCAGTTACTTCTCTCAGCCCCCAAAGCCTGTCAGTTAATTCCTGTTGCAATCAACAAACCAACATTCCTCAATAAAATAGACTCTGCGCCCACAGGAAGAATGCTATGAAGGAAGAAAAACCATTCATATTAATAGAGTTTAAAGGGTTAGTATTAAAGGGTAGTAATAGCCGTTTCCAGCCTTAAAAATGAAAGATAAATATGTCAAAATACATCCAGAAGGGAAATCTATAATAACACTGTATTCATTAGGTGACTGCTTTTTCTTTTCTTTTTTACTTCTGCGGGTTTTCATCTCATTTGGAGCAGGAAAGTAAAACCACAAGCATCTGCTAATTTTATTACAGAATAGAGAATAAGGCCATCAATACTGAATCTTCTCATGAAATTATTCAAATAAAGTACTTTCTCTTGTCTGGAAAAAAAATAGCTAAAATCTCGACTAAAAATTCAGGAATCATTTTAAAAGAATGAAGCTGGACGGCTTGTTCAGTTGGCTCACACTTATTGACTTCTATATGAAAGTTGTTTTTTTTTAGGCATAGACAGCAGGGGATACCTTCCAACTCGGAATATACCTTAAAATAATTTGGTAAACACTGGCTTTGCTGCATTACCCAGAGTCAAACATACCAGACTCCAAATGGTATGTGGCCAGAGATGAATTATACTGGAAATACAGAGAAAGATTTAAAAAATTATAATGTCAGGGTTCCAAGTAATAGATCCATAGCAAGCAAAACTCTGAGGCAATTGGATTCCTCAAAGGGTAGCTTTACTGGAAATATCAAATTGGCACATATCTGGTGAAAACCGACTCTGAGGGTTGCCGCAGTTTTCACCTAATTAAAAGCAACAGTTTTTCACTTTCTCAAAACAATCAGTCACATGGTTCAATCAATGCTCTGTCTGGTAACATCACTCTTCCTCCCAGGGACCAGGTGTGAGAATGTCCTTGGTTCTCAAGAGAAAGTATTTTGTTTTGGCTACAAAGTCCCAATTCCCCCTTCCCTATCCTTCAGCTCCAGTGTGGCAGCCCTGAAGCTGCAAGGTGACTTAGGTCAGATCAGCTTCAGGGTTGACATATAACTTACCCAGATACATGGAAATGCTTTCTGTAGTTAGGAAACATCCCCAGCTGCTTGTTTCTCCATCTCTTTCCAATCTTTAGCTCATATGGATGGATGTAGCTTTGGTGATCTGCAGGAAAGGGAGAAACCACAGCCTCCAGGTGCATCAAGCAAGACAAGAAAAACCAGACAAGTTCTTGTTTCTTTCTGTTACAATGCAAGCATTCATATATTTTAGCAAGACATTTTACCCAGTTGATATAGATTTTAATTGGATGACCAGCTTGGTCAAATATGTGACAACTGCAGAGATGGATACAGTAGTGTATAGTGTATAGCAGGGGTGGGTTCTACTTACCTTTACTACCGGTTCGCAATGGGGCCGCGCATGCGCAGAAGCTTCCTGATGATGTCGGGGTCAGTGGGTGGAGCCTCCTGCCGGTTTTACTACCGGTTCTTGCAAACCAGTCCGAACAGGGGGAAATCCACCATTGGTGTATAGATCTTGAGTCTATCAGTGATGGCTCTCCAAAAATGTAAGCATCCTTCAGTTGACTGTTTTATAACTTCATCCAGCTCCAATGGATCATTCCTGATAATTTAAGATGGTGAGTTGGGTAGTTGTTGCTTCCAATTAGTCAAGGTACACAAGGAAAACTGTGGGGTTGGGATTAGCTAGTTTGTCTAATCAGGGGTGTCAAACTGATAGCCCATGGGCCGGATACATCATGCACAGGCCACACTCAACCCAGCTCCGCAAAGGCAAAAACATTGCAACATGTCACAATACATCAAGTGACGCAATTGAGTTTGACACTGATGGTGTAATCCATCTGGACATTTTCTGTCCTGTCCCTCATGATAAGACCTTTAAGTCCTCTTTTCTGATATTCAAGGCCACCACAAAGTCTCTATCAGTTCATTCCTCATCCCATTACTAAGTTTCAGTTATTGTTTCTTTACTTCCCTCCTATATTTAAAATTGTTTTTCATTTTAATTTCCAAAGTTGTATAAACACAACTTACTCTTAACTAAATCACATAAACTATATATTTAAGGCTTATAGAATTTCATGCATTCACTGAAGCCTGATCCAATGTTCAAATTATCTACCTTTGTTCTGAATCTTTTAACCCAATTCCTTAATTCAAAACTATGCAAAACTATGCGCAGAGATGGATAGGCTGACAATGGAAATAAAAGATAAATGGAATACTATTTGATTTGGAATGTATGGTATAATTGGTTAGATAGTAGATGCAAAGATTAGGAAATGAAAAATATATAGCATTATAGTAGCATAAAAATATATAGCATTGTATATGTTATACAATGTAAAAAGTAAAAAATATTCAGAATAACAACTACAGATTGTATACATAATAGCATATATAAGGTAATGTATAATGGTACAGGAGTGTTGCAAAGATGGAAATTGCGACGTAAAATGAAGAAAATGGTTTAATAAAAACAATAATAATAAAAAACAAAACTATGAAAAACAACAATCAATGCAAAAACCAGAAGTTAATGTGATAATACTGTATCTTAGCAATGTAGTACAAATACAGAAATATTTTAGGCTATCAGGAAAGAGAGTTGTGATTTTTTTTAAAAAAATAAAAAGATGAGAATGGGAAATATCACCTGAAAACTTGGCATTCAAATAGCAGAACAAGCAGAAGGTAAAAGACGTGCAGGAATATCTGGAATTAACAGAAGGCAAGGAAGGTATACCAGTGGAGATTAATTTCCTAAAAGTAGCATGATAATTATGAGTATGTATCAGAATATAAGAAGTCCAGAAAGGCAATTGGAAAGCTTCTGTACGTAGCTGCCAAAACATCACAAGGCCAAACACTGTTGTAGCTGTGGAGATTTTAAGGAGTAAATCAAGGCCGCTGATTAAAAATAAATGGCGACACTTGTGAAAGCCAGACTGTCGGCAAGCAGTTATCGCAGACTAATGAAATAGATGGAAGCTAAACTCATCTGGTTATACAAACTGTTCCTGCATTTTGGAATTGATGAGCCAAAGCCAATCAATGACAACCAAGGGTGTTTCAAATCCCCAGAGGTAGGGGAAAAAAATTAAATCTTGGATTAAGCACATCAACCAAAAGCACCGTGATAGATGAGATAGTGGCAGATGGTTCACTAAGCCACCACCTAGGGGCTACTACCAGACTCTTTGAGTAATGATGATGGGAATCCTGTATTAGTTTATGTTTTTAGGATCGGTGTACAACTTTCAGAGAAGCAGATGGAGATGCAGTTCGAGAACGTTTGCAACTAGGAATATATCATGCTGAAACAACTAGAAAGATACTCTGTTTTAGCTCCATTCATCCAGCCTGCTTCCTTCCTTCTTTTTTCTCCTTCTACCTCAGCTTGAGGACAGAAAGCTCATAGCTGTAGTTTTTCTAGATGAGCAAGTAACTTCCTGTATAAATGTGACTCATCCTTTTGGACTGTTACGTCCAGAAATAGTGATGCCTGTTCTTGTAACAACACACATAATACATATTTATTAGTAGTAGTAATTATTAAAGATATATGCCGCCAAACTCACACTGATTCTGAGTGGTTAAACAAAAGGTAATGTTTTGGGATGACTTTCAATAGTTCTTAGCAAGGATGCTGCTCTGCAAACTTAAATTTTTAACCCAGAGGCATTAAAAGGTGAGAAAAGGTAACGGAGATTACAGCAATCTTTCTATCCATAGTGACATAATTAGTGACTAAAAACTACATAAAACCCTAAAAAAGTACAACATATAACTTCTGACAAGTATACATGCTTTCCTGTTTTTTAAAAAAATAAAAAGAAAAAAAAATTGCCCAATTGATAACTAACTAAAGTTGACTCAGCCTTCCATCCTTCCGAGATTGGTCAAATGAGGATCCAGATTGTTGGGGGCAATATGCTGACTCTGTTGTAAGGAATTCGCAGAATACCCTTGAGTAGCAAGGGTGTGCACATGAAAGCGATTGAGAGTAGTTACGAATAAACACAGCCAACACAGAGATACACTGAGTTGTGTTTACTTTCAGGAAATAGTAAGGCACAGTCCAATAAACAGTCCAGGTCATACACATATAAAGCAGGAGATAGCAAAACGGCAGTCCAGGGATAATCCAATAACAAAGTCTTCTTACCAGTCATCGTAGTCATTCACAATAAATAGTTCTTCTGAATTTGCAAACAGTAGCATACAGAGATATCAGAGAGCAAGAACAGCAAAAAGAACAAACCATGTTTCTAGCTTCCTCTTAAGGACATTGGCTACAGAGCTAACCAATCGGGACACAGTATGATGCAATACAGCAGTCTTAAAGCTATATTGAGGGTTTATATATTGCTAACCCAACAAGTTAGGTAATAATCATTTCCTAACACTCTGTAAACTGCCCCAGTATTCTCATTTTAACCTTTAATCTCTGCCACATAAAATGTTGCTTGAATACCAGTCCTTGAGTATTGCTATCTGTACAAGTGTTCCTTCTGGAATAGACAATTTTTAGACTAATGCCCAGTGAATGTTGAACAATTGTTACTTACCTATGTAAACTCTTGGAGAAAAACACTCTACTAGTTAAGGAAATAACTTTACCCTATTTGTCTGGCATTAATTGAACTGATCATCTATGGAATTAAGTGAATAAATCATATTTTATATGATCCTCTGATTTTATTGTAGTTAATCCTTATTTTCCCCCTCTTGTAAATGTTTCGGCACTCTTAATGGGATTGGACAGACATACTATGTTAATACAGACTTTAGGGGATGAACTCTTGTTCCATTTTCTAGTTCTAATCAGTGTTACTATGTTTTCCCACCCTGCTGACATGTTACTAGTTTCAGATCTCACTGATGGACACTACCTCCCTGAGGGTAGTACTTAGTGCTCAGGCTGATGAGGGTGATCATAGTTCAAGTTTCTGGAGGTATTAAAAATGTTAAGATATATTCAAATATGTTCTGTTCTGAGAACCCTAGATAATTACTGCCCAAATGTGTTAATTATTGCACTTCTCTAACATGAAGGTGCTATGGCTAAAAACTAATACCCTGTTTTCCCCAAAATAAGACATCCTCTGATAATAAGCCCAATCGGGCTTTTGAGTGCATGGCAATAAGGCCAAGCACTTATTTCAGGGTTCAAAAAAATATAAGACAGGGTCGTATTTTTGGGGAAACACAGTAACAATAGCATTTAGGCTTATGTATCACCCTGTAGTGCTTTACACCACTCTGTGCATGTATTACAATGCAGTAGCATTAGTTGCATATTGACCCAACAATCTGGGTTTTCATTTTTACCAACCTTGGAAGGATGGAAGACTGAGTCAACCTTGAGTCACGTCATGTTCAAACTCTAAGCTGTGGGCAGAGTTTGCCTGCAATACTGCACCTTAACCACTGCATCACCAGTTAGTCTGGTAACTAAGTCTGGTAAATTGTAGCCTCTTCTGCATCTGTTGTGATCACAGATCCCCTTTATGGCAGGGAAGAGAAAAATGTGGAATTTTTGATAGGACAGGTAGAAAACATGGTCTCTGGGAGTTTCTATGCAGAGGGCGGTCCATGTTCTCCAGTATACTTATTCCAAATCTCCTGTAGCAATAGCACTTAGATTTATATACTGCTTCATAGCACTTTATAGCATTATCTATACAGAGTCAGAGTCAGCATATTGCACCCAACAATCTGGGTCCTAATTATACTGACTTCGGAAGGATGGAAGGCTGAGTCAACCTTGAACAGGTCAGGATCTTTCAAGAATGCACTGCTCACAGAGACGGAGGAAATATGGGTGGTAGAAAGTTCTCTTCTACTCATCTGAAATTTTGTCAGTACTTCAAAATATAATATAAATAGTAAGAGGGCTCATGTAATTCAATTTCCGTTTCAAGAAACAGTTGCAACTTTGAAATTACACTGTTTGATGTGCTTAACCTCAACAAACTATAAAGGCATCACCTTGAAATGTTCCTGGATTGTTAACATAATCTAAAATGCAGAAAGGAGAATGTTACAATAGGCTTCCAGCTGGCACAAAAATGTTTGTGACAAGAGATGCTCTTGGTTTGAGGCAAAATGTTTAAATTCTAAACTGAAATGTGGTCATGCTTCGTCTCTCATAAAACTGGCTATACATCTAGTGGAATGCTGGTGAACATTTAATGATCTGCTCTTTGGGGGAAATGTATGCACACACACACAGACATAGACACAAACACATGCATACATTTATACACACACATATATATATATCAGGGGTGGGTTCTAAATTTTTTTACTACCGGTTCTGTGGGCGTGGTTTGATGATCATGTGACAGTTCTTTAGGATTTAGCAGAGGTACTGGTCTACCAGGCTTTTAACTGCTTGCAGAGCTGTATTGGTCTACCCATTTGTTTTTGGAGGTACTGGTCTACCCATTCATTTTTGCAGGCACCGGTCTACTCATAGCCGCCTTGAGTCTTTGGAGAAGGGCGGCATACAAGTTGAACAAATAAATAAATTTGTTTTCTTTTAACACTGATCAGCTGTCGGATGGCCCTTTGAAGCCCCGCAGCAAGAGTTTAAACAGTTTTTTTTTCTCTAGCCGATAGCTGGGACTCAGGAGGCAGCAATAGATTGGGGGTGAGGCCAAATAAAAGGTAAGGATAATGTGGGGGGTGGCGGGGGGTGGCGGGGGGGAAGAACCAGTTCGGTGATGTCATATCATCACTGCTACCGGCTCGGTGGAACTGGGCGGAACCAGGAGGAACCCACCACTGATATATATATATCTGAAGAACTGCCAGTACCTAGTCTTTTGCAGTTTCTTCCACCACAAAGGATATGTTCTTCTAGTACGGGGTGTCAAACTCAAGGCCCGTGGACCAAATCTGGCCTGGGTTAGGGTTAGGGTTAGGGTTAGGGTTAGGGTGGCTTCAGCCCGGTCTACACAATGTGAAGAGGAAACATGCCAGCAATTTGGGGAGTGGTGTCAAGTTGGCCATGCCTGCCCAGTTGGCCATGCCCACCCAGTTGGCCATGCCCACGCAGTCGGCCACGGCCGGCCGGCCCCCTGAAGTCATCCACAACCTTGATGTGGCCCTCAATGAAATTGAGTTTGACACCCCTGTTCTAGTGCCTTCAGACCTCACCAAAACTACCAGCTTCACAGCTGTCACCTCACCACTAAACAGCTGACATGCAAGCTATAGTGGCTCAATATTGCTTTCAACCAGCTTACCGAAGTCCAGAAAATATGACAATCAGTTCCTGTGACCTGGTACAAGCACACAATTGACAGCTGATAATCCAAATTAACCAATGGAAAATATAAAGCTAGGCTACTGGGAAAAGCTACACATTACCTATGGCCTACAGTAATAAAGTGGCATGTTGAGGCCACTTTGCAGATAAATTAATTAGTTAGTGAATTCTTATAACCTGTTACTTGTGAGCTGTTCTGCCTTCTCAGAAGAGCAATAGAAGGCATTGCTGAAGTGCTTTGGGTTCTGGAGGTGATTGTCCGGGGCAAACAACCAGGCACACTCACTGAGTTCAAAGCTCTGAAGAGTTTATTATTGTTACCTGTGCACAAAAATCTGGTTCACTAATGGTCAAAGCTAAATTGACACCAGATCAGTTGATAAGGAATTCTGAGAGTTAATGTCCACGTATCATCAAGCTACCAGGGTCCAGAAACAGTGGCTTAGACCCTGGAACAGCTTTACTGTTGTCATTTTGCAGTGTGTACGGAGAATTGCCCATCTAAGAGCCTTGGTAGCACAGCAGACTAAAACACTGTTAAGTAACACCAGCTGCCTGAAATTACTGCAAGTTCAAATCTCACCAGGCTCAAGGTTGACTCAGCCTTCCATCCTTTCGAGGTAGGTAAAATGAGGACCCGGATTGTGGGGGCAATAAGCTGACTTTGTATAAAAAAGAACACCGCTTGGGGGGGGGGGCAAAAGCCCTACTAAGCAGGTATATACAAAAGTATGAAGGCTATTGCTTAACGCATTGTAAGCCGCCCTGAGTCTCCGGAAAAGGGCGGCATATAAATCGAACCAATAAATAAATAAATAAAATCTTCTCTTTCTAACACCTTCTTGATCTGCCAATATTAGCAGCTAATAATGCCAATCTCCATGTTGTGAAAAACTAACCTGCTGATTTCAGTGAATAATACTTGTGGAGCAGAATAGAAAACACAGGAACAAAACAAGATCGGATTCCTTTTTCATTGCAACAATAACAATGCACTGTGTTTTCCCCAAAGAATGTGAAGGGCCAGCCTTGGATCGACCACATAATCAAAACTACATTTTTAAGAATTTATTTCATACTATCCAAGGTAAATTAAAATGTCACCCTTTAGAGAGCAAAGAAAATCTCTTGTTTAGCACAAAGATATCCTTAAGCTCCTGAACAGTTAAAAAGCAATTGAAAGATCATATCCTTTTTATTCCTTTTGCTCAGAAAACAATTGTATTTTTTCTGTCCTCCTTGCTATGACACTATATACAGTATCAAGATGTGCAAAGCAAACAAATTACTGAGTTTTCCCTCGTTGCCTATATATTAGCTGCATCCAAATGTATTGGGACTATAAACTTTCTGTAGAGGCAATTTTGTAGTGGAAAGAAATGAAAAAACAAGACTCTGGCCATTACATAATTTTTTAAAACTGAGTCAAGCATTTTGGTTTTTGTGTGTGTTTGTGTGTATGTGTGTAGGGGTGGTAGGAATATAAAATGGACTGAATTCCTGCTTACATTTGTCTTACAATAGATTTGCTGGAAGCAAAACATCTAAAACCACTCCTGACAAAATCTGTAGTATTATTCTTTGACATCTGTACAATCGATGAGCATGTGCTTACTTCATCCAATGCATTATTTACTCTTAGACAATGTTGGTTTGGTTTGAAATTTAACATTGACTTTAAGCAAATAAGTCACAGTGGAGATTCAACATCAGTGGTGAAATCCATTTTTTTTTACTACCGGTTCTGTGGACGTGGCTTGGTGGGCATGGTGTGGCTTGGTGGGCGTGGCTTGGTGGGCGTGGCAGGGGAAGGATACTGCAAAATCCCCATTCCCACTCCACTTCTGAGGGAAGGATATTGCAAAATCTCCATTCCCACCCCACTCCAGGGGAAGGATACTGCAAAATTCCCATTCCCACCCCACTTCTGAGGGAAGGATATTGCAAAATCTCCATTCCCACCCCACTCCAGGGGAAGGATACTAAAAATCCCCATTCCCTCCCCACTTCTGGGGGAGGACATTGCAAAATCTCCATTCCCACTCCACTCTGGAGCCAGCCGGAGGTGGCATTTGCTGGTTCTCCAAACTACTCAAAATTTCTGCTACCGGTTCTCCAGAACCTGTACGAACCTGCTGGATTTCACCCCTGGTCAACCTGACATATTGGTGAAAATGTTGGTTTAAGACTATTAGCAATTCATCTTCACTCTTGATGAATTTGGGCTACTTCTTCTCTTTTAGGCCCCTGTAAATCAGTCTCACAGATTTACATATACAGATTAATAGAGTTGGAAGGGACCCCACCCAAGAAGACCATGTTGTGGTAGAGTGAAACATGGGGCTCCCCTTGAGGAGCACCAGGAGGCTCCAACTGGCGCAGAGTGCGGCCGCGCGGGTGGTAATGGGAGCGACATGGCACTCCCATGTAACACCTCTCCTGCGTGAGCTGCACTGGCTCCCGGTGGTCTTCCGGGTGCGATTCAAGGTTTTGGTTACCACCTTTAAAGCGCTCCATGGCTTAGGACCTGGTTATCTACGGGACCGCCTCCCACCGGCCAGTACGCTCTCATAGAGAGGGACTCCTCCGGGTGCTGTCAGCCAAACAGTGTCGACTGGCGGCCCCTAGGGGGAGAACCTTCTCTGTGGGGGCACCCACCATCTGGAATGAGCTCCCCCCGGAGATACGGAGGATCCCGGATCTTCGCACCTTCCGCCGCGCTGTGAAGACCTTTTTATTCCATCAGGCGGGCTTGGCCTAATCTCTTCCCTTTTAAATTTTAATCTGTTTTTAAATTTATTGGGGTGTTTTAATCTGTCTGGGCCAAAATGATTTAATTTGATTTTATCTGATTTTTAAATTTTTTGTATCTATGTATTTTATTGTTTGGCTTCTCACCGCCCTGAGTCCTTCGGGAGTAGGGCGGTATACAAATAAAATAAAATAAAATAAAATAAAATAAACGTATAGGGAGATCCCCACTAAATCACCTTCCTCTCTGGAGGAAAAGTGGGATAATGAAATAAATTTTTTTAGTAAGCATTAATAAGAAGAGAAGCAATCTAGATCTAAGGAGAAGTTGCCTGACAGTTAGGACAATTAATCGGTGGAACAACTTGGCTCCAGAAGTTGTGGGTGCTGCAAAGTGGCGAGTTTCAAATTTTTTTACTACTGGTTCTGTGTGTGTGGCCTGGTGGGTGTGGCATGGCTTGGTGGGCGTGGTTTGGTTGGCGTGGCAGGGGAAGGATACTGTAAAATCTCCATTTCCTCCCGATCAGATGGGATTTGGGAGGCAGAGAATAGATGGAGGCGGAGCCAGTCAGAATTTTTACTACCAGTTCTCCGAACTACTCAAAATTTCTGCTACTGGTTCTCCAGAACTGGTCAGAACCTGCTGAAACCCACCTCTGTTGCTGCATCACTAGAGGTTTTTAAGAAGTGATTGGACCACCATTTCTCTGAAATGCTATAGGGTTTCCTATATGAGCAGAGGATTGGACTGAAAGACTGCCAAGATCCCTTCCAACTCTTTTATTCAGTTATTGACCAGATTAAATGCATTTTCGGTTGGTCTTTCCTGTGGAATTCCTTTTTCAGAGTTACACGTAAAATGAAATAAATTCAAGTTGTACGTAAAAGAAGGAGGAAATCCACTTTACAAAGTTCTAGTATTTTAATAACTGTGAACTGTTTTAATATACTATGGTTAAGAGTTCTTTGCTTTCCTCTCACTTATTGGGCCAATGGTGGCTATTATTGGTGCCTGGGGTACTAGAACATTTATGCAGTGAAACCATGTGTCATGATAATGTGACCATTTTACATGTCACAGTGTGTAAACTCATTATAAGGATAGGAAACATAATGTAAACATAATGTGTAGCTCCAAGACTTGAATGAATTGCTGTGAAGACAATGTAATTGTATCAGGCCACATTTCATTACTACATTTTCTGCATCTAAGTGATTGCAACTAATTAGCTCTTCCAAGCATCTCATAAGGAGGCAGAATTCTGTATTAAATTATAGAGAAAAGTATGGTTCCTAAGTCATGTTGGCTTCTTTATAGTGTAAACTCATTAATATTAAACTCCCAATGTTCCCACAATTTTGGAGTGAATAATCACTGTTTTAATGACGCTTTTGCTTGCTTCCTGGTAGCATATCCCCCTGCCACGAAGTGATGTTAAAATGAAGTCTTCGCTATGATCAAAAGAAGGATTTAGTGCAAACCGTATAATGATGGAACATTATGGCACTGTAAGACCCTCACATACATTTTAGTGGTAGACGTCATCCATCAAGTAGAATGAAGTCTTCCCAAATGTGGACAAAATGTAGATGTGTATATTTCAACTCCTAAAATTGTCTAGCTCTAATGACTATGATTGAGAATTCTTGGACTTAATGTTCACATAAATCTGGAGAGTAGGGAAACCAGGGGAAAGGGTCACTCATGCCCTCGTCACCTCCCGTCTGGACTACTGCAATGCTCTCTACATGGGGCTCCCCTTGAAGAGCACCCGGAGGCTCCAACTGGTCCAGAATGCAGCCGCGTGGGTGATTGTGGGAGCGACATGGCGCTCCCATGTAACACCTCTCCTGCACGAGCTGCACTGGCTTCCGGTGTTCTTCCGGGTGTGATTCAAGGTGCTGGTTACCACCTTTAGAGCGCTCCATGGCTTAGGACCCGGATATCTTCGAGACCGCCTTCTGCCACCAAGAGCCTCCCACCGGCCAGTACGCTCCCACGGAGAGAGGCTCCTCGGGGTGCCGTCGGTCAAACAGTGTTGGCTGGTGGCCCCCAGGGGGAGAGCCTTCTCTTGGGGGCACCTGCCCTATGGAACGAATTGCCCCCGGAGATAAGGAGGATTCCAGATCTACGCACCTTCCGCTGCGCCCTCAAGACGTTTCTATTCCAACAAGCCGGGCTGGCCTAACTCTTTTAATTGAGTAATTTAGTTCTTAATCTGATTTTAAATTGGGGGTGTTTTAATTGTCGAGGGCCAATACTATTTAATTTGTTTTAAACTATTTTTAAATTTTGTATTCTATGTATTTTTATCTTCGGCTGTTCACCATCCTGAGTCCTTCGGGAGAAGGGCGGTATATAAATTTGAACAATAAATAAATAAATAAATAAATAAATAAATAAATAAATAAATAAATAAATAAATAAATAAATAAATAAATAAATGACTTTTATGAGCCATGGTAGTGCAGTGGTTAGAATGCAACAATGCAGGCTACTTCTGCTGACTGCCAGCTGCCTGAAATTTGGCAGTTCAGCTCTCACCAGGCTCAAGGTTGACTCAGCCTTCCATCCTTCTGAGGTGGGTAAAATGAGGACCCAGATTGTTTGGGGGCAAGAGGCTGACTCTGTAAACTGCTTAGAGAGGGCTATAAAGCACTGTGAAGTGGTATATAAGTCTAAGTGCTATTGCTATTGGTATTTTTCCAACTGTATGACATATTTTTTCCCCCCACATAAATGCACAGCAGCAGAATGACTAACCCAGACTTTTGGAATAAATCACAAAACTGAGAGAAAGATGGGAAGACTGGGATTTTTGAAATTAAAAAAAAAACCCAGTCTTTTAAAAAACCAAATGTGATTTCTAGTCAGCTTTTACGGCTTTCAAAAGAGGGAGAGAATAGATAGCAGTGCTAGATAATCATGATCCTCTTCAATTTGTAGTAGATTGATGCATCTGTCTCAGTAATATTGCTTATGGGATGGGGGGAAGAGTTGCTTTTGAGCCCTGTAAATGAAATGGGACCAGGGGTGGGTTGCTACCTGTTCATCCCGGTTCGGGCAAACTGGTAGCAGCATTGGCGAGAGGCTCCACCCACCCACCCAGATGTCATCAAAAACACTCTGCGCATGCACAGAACTTTCTGCACATGTGCAGAAGCACCGCGCACCCACGCGCGCTCACCCGCTCCCAATAGCAAACCGGTAGCGCCGGGATTTGAATCCCACTACTGAATAGGACATTTATTATATAGCAACACTCATTCTGACAAATGGCTAGGCTAGAATAAAAGTTTTCTAAATCAGAAGGTGGCATATCCACTCACATGTAAGCCTGGGGGCTACCCTTTCTTTTCTGGTCATTTCAATTTTGGTCCTCCTTGAAACCCAAAGTCAGTAGTAGATTCGGTGCGTTCCCATTGATCAGCTGGTTGTAATGATCTCTCATTGAAGCTGAATGTATAATATTTATGAAAGTGACGGAGTTTAGAATGCAACTCATATTGCTTGGTGACCCTAGAGAATTACGGTTTTAATAGCCGTCCTCTCATTGTCTCTGTTTCTATAGAAGCAGTGCTCTATTTTGTTTTTCCTTCCGACCAGTGTAGCACAGATATCTAGGGGAAAGAAGAGATGAATTTTACATTTTTAGGACAGCCTCCTACAATATTAACTCATAGATTACGATGCGTAATGTTTGGTATTGCTCCATATTCCTGCCATCTGTATGAATGGCTCAGAAAAGAATTAGAACAATTTAAATTGTTTATTAATAAGAAGCACCCCACTGACCTTATTAATCGGAAACAATCCATTACAAGAACAAAAGTCAGTAAATAGATTAATTATGTCTGCATTTTTCCCATAAACTTTTTAGAAACAGGGTTCTAAACACCAGGCCACAAAGATTCCTTCTCGTTCAAATCCAATAACTTCTCTTGCTTGTCTTTTCAAGACGTGCAATGGGCTTCTGAAATGGTTTGGTTTCAACCTGGCAGGACATTAGAATTCAGTTCTCCTCCTTGAAGTAAGGAGGTGGTACATTGTCTCTTATGAACTCTTGCTTCCTTAAGGCATCTTCTGGCATTTCCAATAGGTTTTTTCTTTTTTTCTTTTTTTTGCACGCGCAATTTTTAATCACATGTAATCAGTAGTGGTATTCAGCCAGTTCATACCGATTCAGGCGAACTGGTAGCGGCAATTGCAGGTGAGCCCGCATACCCACCCTGGCACTATGCCATCCTATTTAGTCACATTTTCTAGGCCGGGTGTATGCGGGAAGGCGCACACCGAATTGGTGGTAAGAATCTGTGAACTCACCTCTGCATGTAATGCTATCTTTCAGTCAGGTTCAGAAGAATCCTTTTAAGTTTTAATGTTTTATCTTATCTTATCTGTCTTATCTGTCTTATCTTCTTCTCCTTATTGAATCTTATTAATCATCATAGGGCTTGTGAAGCAATGGTGGGTTTCAAAAATTTTTACTACCGGTTCTGTGGGTGTGGCTTGATGGGCGTGGCACGGCTTGGTGGGCATGGCAGGGGAAGGATACTGTAAAATCTCCATTCCCTCCCCAATCCAGGGGAAGGTTACTGTAAAATCCCCATTTTACGGGGGATTTTCTCAGGGGGAGCCTGAGTGTCGTAGGAGGCTAATGCCTCCTACTAAGGCAGCATTTAACATCCAGCTGCCTGCAATTACTGCGAGTTCAATTCTCACCAGGCTCAAGGTCGATTCAGCCTTCCATCCTTTCTAAGGTGGGTAAAATGAGGACCCGGTTTGTGGGGGCAATAAGCTGACTTTGTATAAAATATACAAAAATATGAAGGCTATTGCTTAACGCATTGTAAGCCACCCTGAGTCTCTGGAGAAGGGCAGCATATAAAAATAAATAAATAAATAAATAAAAATTTCCTCCCGATCAGCGGGGACTTGGGAGGCAGAGAATAGATGGGGGCGGGGCCAGTCAGAATGTTTACTACCAGTTCTCTAAACTACTCAAAATTTCCACTACCAGTTCTCCAGAACTGGTCAGAACCTGCTGAAACCCACCTCTGGTTCTGACCCATGATTATCCTGGAACTTATCATATGACATATGACCCAGAGGTCATAATAAATAACTTCCAGATCAATATCTTCTCTTCTCTCAGCAAGATCTATTGCAATTAGATTCATTAAGCTTCCTTTAAGTATACCAGGTTTTTTTTGTTCCTCTTGGCCGATTTATAAAAAAATAAGTTCATCTACATAATGCCATCACGTCATTTCCCATCAACCAAATTTGTTGGAGAAAAATCATATTATATTATAGTAGAACCTGTGGTCACAACCATAATTCATTCCATAACTTTGGTCGTAACCCAAGGGAGGTTGTGAAGGTATTAACATCATTCAGTTTCCAATAAGCATCTATAGATCTTATCTATATACTCTCAAGAGGATATCTGGTATTATATTGGGTTCCTTGGTTTCTACTTTATTCTGTCGACTTTTAGCATACAAGTTTCAAATGATGATTTCAGGAAATGTTGGATGCAAGGATAACACATTCACATTAGCCAGAGAAGATGGAAAAGGCTGATCTATAAAAACTTAATATTAAGTCCTTAAATTTAGGCATCCTTATGTTCTAGATTAGGTTAGTAATGATTTTCCAGGCATAAATTAGTTTACTTGACTTTTGTAGGCTTTTAGGGATTTGTACATTATTGACACATGTATTTTGTGAATATAAGAGTGATCTTATATTGGGATTGCACCAGATTATTGCCAATACAAGTAGTCCTTGACTCCAAACAGTTCATTTAGTGACGATTCAAAGTTACAACGGCACTGAAAAAAGTGATTTATGACTGTTTTTCACACTTATGACCTTTGTAGCAGCTCCATGATCATGTGATCAAAATTCAAATGTTTGGCAACTAGTTCATACTTCTGACCATTGCAGTGTCCTGGGGTCATATGAACCCCTTTTGTGATCTTCTGACAAGCAAAGTCAATGGGGAAGTCAGATTCACTTAACAACCATGTTGCTAACTTATCCAATGCAGTGATTCACTTAACAACTGTGGCAAGAAAGGTTGTAAAATGGGGCAAATTAACAAATGTTTCATTTAAGAACAAGAAGAATTTTGGGCTCAATTGTGGTCGTAAATTGAGGATTACCTTGTAATGGATATAGTCCTTGTTCAGTATATATATATATATATATATGTTTATGTAAGTTTTCACAGGTATGTATGTGTGTATAGTTAATATTTCGGGTTTCTTCCCGTGTAATTGTGGATATATCCCTAAAAGGGTAGAAGCGACATTTCGGCAGAATCCCATCTGCCATCAGTGCAATGACTACTGGCATAAGCCTGATGATGGCAGATGGGATTCTGCCGAAACGTCGCTTCTACCCTTTTAGGGATATATCCACAATTACACGGGAAGAAACCCGAAATATTAACTATACACACACACACACACACACACACACACACACACACACACACACACACACATATATATATATATATATAGTCTCTAAATATATATGCATACGTATATGTGTATAAGGTAAAGGTAAAGGTTTCCCTCGCACATATGTGCTAGTCGTTCCCAAATCTAGTGGTCCCTATTTTTCTACTTGCATTTTTACATGCTTTTGAACTGCTAGGTTGGCAGAAGCTGGGACAAGTACGGGAGCTCACTCCATTATGCAGCACTAGGGATTCGAGCCGCCAAAGTGCCGACCTTTCTGATTGACAAACTCAGCGTCTTAGCCACTGAGCTACCACATCCTTGTATATGTGTATGTGTGTGTATATATGTGTCTTTGGAAATTTCAGTCTTAGCTTCTCTTGTACTCTGGACAATTAGCAGAGTACAATAATACTTTCCTCTTTTAACTGTAGAATCTTTCTTAAATCCTGTTAACTTAAAATTGTCAAATAAAGAGGGTTCAGGCTCCTCAGCTGCCAAACACAAAAAAGCACATAATAGAACTTAATCAGATGCATTGAGTATTCACAAGAATGATACATTGCTATTACCATCTTGTACCTTCTCTTTGACTTTATCTGTAATAGTTGTGTAATTTGCACATCACAATGATTCTTTTCAGATGTTCATAAACCAAGGTGGAAATCAAGGTGGAAACGCATTGCTGCATTAAGAAGAAAAGCTTGTAGTGAAAGGGTAATCGTAGTTTTATCTCTCTACAGAATCCAGAACCAAAGGTTCCCAATCCTGTAGGAGATTATAAAATGGACAACCAAGTTCCAACACATCTCCAACCTTACCCATAAACAAAAGGAACTCAGAAATGGAGAATTGGGCAGCAGAGAAAATGTTCCCTTACTTTCTTTATATCAATGGCTCAAGAAGTCAAAAGGCAACTGTATAAGTGGATTCACACTTCATTTAACTTCAGCTTTAAAAAGGATAAATAGCAGGTGAGGAGAGTGATGGATGTAGGAATCATGTAGGGCTCCACATCCAAATCCATAGTAAGGGGGAGTCTTATCTCTAAAGTAAGTAGCAAGGAAGACATGCATTTCTCCTGAAAAATGAAGGTAACAATTAGAGCTCAAATGTGAGACTTGGGTTGCTTATTAATGTAAAAATGTCTCCCTATCACCAAAGTTCATGGACATTCCTCCAAAAGTTGAGTAAGAAGCACCAATGCCATCTGTGACCTTCTGTAATTATAATATGAAGATGAGGTCTCAAAAGACATGGATGTTTTCTTCTCCTAGACCACCTTGGAATGATTCTTATGGGAAGTTATCTGATATAAAGTTCTTCAAGTAATGAATCACTTTTTTCCTTCCAGACTACAAACATCCTTCTAACACTTTTCTTCCTAGAGAGAAGCAGTGTCACTTTTATTGCTAATAAACTGATTTTACATTTAGACTTTTTTGTTGTAGTGGTTTGGTAGTTCATGATGAACTTGTTTTTTTTTTTTTGGTTTTTTTTTGAAGCATCTGAAGAAGTACACATCTATAATGTATACCCATAATGTAATTTTCCTGTTTTCATTCTAGGGTTGTTTTATTGTTAAATAATAATAATTTAGAACTCAGGTATCTTTTGCTCCCCAATAGCATGATGTCAATGTACACGTTCTTATCATTTGAACCAGCGGTGAATTCCTCTGAAGTCTGCTACCGGTTCTGTGAATCTGGTACCGAGCGTGCGCGCATGTGTGTTTGAAGTGTGCCCGCGCACCGCTAAAAAAGGAACATTTTGAAGCCTTCCGAGTCTGCAAAGGTAAGTAGAACAGTGAGAGGAGGGGAATCTGCTGTGCCACGCAATTTAGATTAGCTAGAAAGCAGGAAATCCAACGATTCTAGCTAATATAAATCACACGTCATAGCTGATCATCGCCCAGCTGATTATCGGAAATACCGGTTCGCCCGAACTGGTAGCATTTTTTACTACCGGTTCAGGAGAACCGGTCCGAACCTGTAACATTTCACCCCTGACTTGAACTCCTAATGCTGAACCAACTGTGACAGAAAAATGGCATTTGTAACAAAATGTTACAGTATGTTTTCCTTCCAATAGATATGCTGCTATTAGATTCCAGGCAGCCTCATTCAACATATGGGTGTCTGCAGAACAGATCAGTGAATGTTCAGAAGATGCAGGTTTCTATTGCAACACCTACCATCTTATAGATTCTGATTCTCTTGACTGAAAGTTCTAACTGATACTTAACTTTGTGTAACTAAATGATTGTAGGACAATTGCAGGCAGAGTTGTAGGGGTGGGGTCAAGCATGTCATCAGCTTAGAGTCCCTAGAGCAATCCAAGACCAACCCCTTCTGAAGTCCAGTGACACTTATCTGCACCAATTCAGTGTTGAACTATAGTTGACTAGATTCTGGTGAATAGACTTAAATAAAGCTTCTATGCTGCTACCTAATGGATGATCCTTCATGCCTGACAGTGATCAGTTTTTTTAATTTCCCCAAACCATGAGATTCTCCCAACATACATTCCTCTTTTCTCCCACATGATTCTTTCAGAATTCCATTCTCTCAGTACTCCCTATCCTAATTCATCATTATGAGAAGTAATAGCAACTTACTGCCTGAATTAACTGGCAGAAAGAGTGATAATTACTGCCTTCGAGGAGTAATGCCTATTTTAAAACTTGTTTTCCTTCTGCTTTCTTCTTCAAACATCATTCATCCCATGTCCCTAGGGAACCTTTGTCCTGCCTACTCATCTTAAACTAGCCTTGGAAAAGAAAGCAATGTTTTATATGGCCTTTTCTTTTTCAGTGACCTTTAAGGATTGACTATCCTTTAATCTTATGAAAGTGTGAGGGTATTAAGCCCTTGAAATGTTTGTGCTACTCTTACTCATTCAAGGCTTATGTCTCTCTTTTTCCACCAACTACCCAGCACTTGAGAAACTACAAGGGGTTTAGACCAGTGTTTTTCAAATTTGGCAACTTCCCTGCGTGCCGGCTAGGAAATTGTGGGAGTTGAAGTCCACACCTCTTAAAGTTGCCAAGTTTGAAAAACACTGGCTTAAGTGTTTCAGGCATTTGATTTTAACAAAGATGCAGGATGCAAGAAGTGTAAAAGTAAGATGCAAGAAAAACGAGTAACAAAAGGTATAAATTGAGATGAAGCTAAGATTGCATATCATTTGATCATACGCCAACAAGGAACCAATGAGGGAGAGATGTGAGGACTCCACATCCATAAAATTGGTCTTGCCTTATAAAGTTCTCCATGCCATGGGTTCAGATTACTTGAGGATGGGACTCTGATGGGACTGGCCCACCCCACTCACACCAGCAGAGGTGACATACATACTGTAGATCCCATCAGTCAAGGAATTGCAATTGGTGGGGTCCCGGAAAAGACCTTTCTGTCAGTACTTCAACCTGCATTTATTCTAGTGCTGACATAAGAAGGAGAAGAGGGGGCAGCTGGCAAGAGGACGCTTGACTCCTCACCTACTTATTTTCCCTGAAAATAATATCCCCTAGGAGATGAGATGGGAGGGGGGACATTCCTGGGAGCTGAAATTGTAGATATGGGGAGAGTGATTTGGAAGATGGCCAATGAGATGCAGAGAATTGGGGAACAGAAAGGGAAGGTTTGGGGTCAGGAAGTCAGTGTTGGCTATGCCACAATTGGGGACAGATTGTCTTAATAAAATGAAAGATTTCATCAAAGACTATTTGTTTGGAAATGCAATTTATTTTATTTGAGATGACATTGAAACCTGACACTTTCTTTGTCATGGCTCCTGCCCTTCAGAATATCTTACTCTGTGACGTGAGATCAGTTTCCCCACTTCTGAACTTCTGCAAGACCTGACTTGCCGGAGAGCTTAGGGCCCCAATAGAGGAGCATAATACTGGAAGTGATTGATTAATTAAGAGCCAATCTCACTCCACAATCCGTCTCTTCCCCCTTTCCTTATGATTTTACTTTGATTCTACTTTCATTTTATCTCTGATGGTTTTAATGTGTGTTTTTTTTTTAATGCTGTAAGCCACCCTGAATTGCTTTGAAACAAAATGGGTGACAAATAAAGAAACCAAACAAACAAACAAATAAAGCTTGTGTAAGTCACAGTTGTACTTCTCTGCTTATACTAGAGAGTTTCAATTATCTCTGAGTACATCCCTATAGGCCCAAGGTACATTACATTTCAAACCTCCCAATGCCTCCAAATAAATACATTGCACCAGTGATGGAATAGGAACAGGACTAAGTGAGAACAAATAATTTGAAAGCTGAAGTACTCTTATTTAAAATAAATCAAGTTTAAGAGTCTCAATAAGTATGGCTCAATAAGTAACAATGGTTGTGAACAAATTGTACCCAAACAACTTACTAATAACTCCGATGGAAAAGTTCAGCTATTCAAAAAAAAAAAAATTGGAACACAAACTTTCAAGAAAGTAGTACTACCATTTAAAATATAATCAGACCCCCTCTTTGTTTTTTCTTCCATGTTTGAAGGACCAAATGAAAATCTAGTAGACAAAGAGCTACTTACTTTTATCGCCGTTGGAATAGCTTCTTCTCAGGAAGATGAAAATGGATAAATGATTAAAAGGTGCCATAAACTTTTGTGGCAACTGGCAAGGGCTGAACAGTTAACTAATAGAATAAAAGCTGGAAGTGGTTGCTCATACATAAATGATGTCACCATTAAATAATCAAAATGTATTTCTTACATTAATAGGAAATTGGACTGCGTTCATCCACCAGTTTTTATGGCAGGTTTTAGGTTCATTTATTGAAATGAAGTCGGAGGTTTTAGTGATTTTATGAGTATTTCGATGGTGTACGTTGCTCATTGTACTTTTTTTTTTCCTCTTAGATTTTATTCCCTCTCTTACTGTTTGAAATGAAATAATTATTTTAAAAAGGGGTTAAAGCTAGTTTGTGAAGCATTTAGCCTATTGTAATATTTATGTAGAAATAATGCATTTTTCTGAGCTGAAGGTATTGCCAACAGTTGGACAAAACACACACTGAGTTGTCCTACAATGTTCCTTATGAGCAGAGGGAGAGGTCCCCAAGGACAGAGCCTTTAATGCTTCATTACATATTATTGCATGTGAACAAGTGAAGTCTCCTTCAAAGTGATCTCAGCTCCTGGGATTTTTACTTTGTAAAAACATCCACAGAGTTTTCTTGGCAACAGTACAACAATGGTTTCCTGTCTTCTTTGATGTTTTCCAACTTCCTAGTCTGGTCTGCAAGCCTGGTATTCTCCAGAGGCTCCCTAAGCAGGTCTGACCTCTGCTTAGCTCCCCAAAGATCATCCAGCCTTGTCACCAGCTATATACACCTGAAACTAAATATATCTCAAGTAAATTATTTGTAAGGAGAAGAGTGACAAAGCTCCAAAGAAGAGTCAAGCAAGAAACTCAGTATACAAGTATCTGTGAAAAACTAAAGGAGCAAATGTGTGATGCAAAGGCAAAGAGGAAAAAAAGAGAGAGAAAATATTACCACTTAAAGAACTCAAGGCAGGAAGTTGTCTTCTTTCCTATTTACTTGCAAAAGTGTCAATTGTTACACAAGGACATAGGAGACAACTCAATCTGCCATTTCCAGTGATGGTCTATAATACCTGTGCATGTTCCTCTTTGCCAATATGATCTCCTATCAGCTGCCTGAACTAATCTATTAATGCCACATTGTCGCTATGTTGATCCATGACTATTTTTCCATAAACAAGTTGAATTGAACAAAAAAAAAAATGAAGAAACAATTTGAAAAGGACCAACATTCTTGAACTATTGTGGGTGGGTGGGGGAATCCCATAACATGTCTAGGAAAAATACTCTGAAAAAAGTATTGATGAAGGAACAACAAATGACCCAGGGCTGGGTTCTAAATTTTTTTACTACTGGTTTTGTGGGCGTGGCTTATTTTGTGGGCATGGTTTGATGGTCATGTGACAATTGTTTAGGATTTAGCAGAGGTACTGGTCTGCTTGCAGAGCTGTACCGGTCTACCCATTTGTTCTTGGAGGCACCGGTCTACTCATTTGTTTTTGGAGGCACCGGTCTACCCGTTTGTTTTTCGAGCGCACTGGTCTACCACCACACTGCCTTTTAACACTGATCACTGTAGGGCGGCCCTTTGAAGCCCCGCGGAAAGAATTTAAACAGTTTTTTTCCTTCTAGCTGATCAGCTGGGACTTAGAAGGCAGCGAATAGATTGGGGGCGGGGCCAAATAAAAAA
Organism: Pantherophis guttatus; assembly: GCF_059756535.1. Lineage (NCBI taxonomy): Eukaryota > Metazoa > Chordata > Lepidosauria > Squamata > Colubridae > Pantherophis > Pantherophis guttatus. The sequence continues at coordinate 74,501,346 of NC_142068.1, read as the reverse complement.
TAAGAATAACACGGGGGGGCGGGAGGGCCCAGCTCCTGAATAAAGAGAACCAGTTCAGTGACATCATATCATCACCGCTACCAGTTCAGCCGAACCGGGCCGAACCGGGAAGAACCCACCCCTGAAATGACCCCTCACAGGTTTTTTGTGCTAAGAAGTATGACAAGAATGAAAGGACTTGTTGTTCAAGTGTCCGCAAGGATTTTATCCAAATGTTGTTTTGTAGCAGATGTGCAAACAACACTTCTGATTATTTTAGGGTACTTCTGTGCTAGATTCATTCATTTCCTTCAGAACTATTCTAGATAGGATTTGCTCTATGCATTTATTACCAAGCTTAAAATAATATAAAACAGTTCCACATCTGGAAAATGTATAGGTCTTAGACATGAATTAATCAGAAAATGGCCCTGAAAGACCAAAAGGAGAGGCTGATTGTATGCATATTTGAGTTGAAGTCACTTGTTCAGACACTGCTTAGCAGTTTTATAATCAAATAACCAAAATCTAAGTTTTCTTCTTTTGATTCCAATAAGAAAGGGGGAAAAAATGAAAGAGCCTATAGGTTTCCTACAATGGCAGTGAACTTCCATCATTTCAATAGCAATGAAAATCAAATCCACCATTGGTTCTAGCAGGAATGAATTTGTAAATTTGGCTACATCTGATCCACAATGGATTTAGGAGGATAAAAACTAACTAGAAAAAAGTTGAGCTACTGTTTAGAGCAGGCAAAGGCTATACAACAAAAGTGGTTTCAATCCTTCAAAGAAAGATACTATAAACCCAGAATCCTTATACAAGTACTTAGACTCTTTCCCAGTGTTGTAAGTGGTCCTTTCCCCACCATTGAGCTAAAGAGGTTTCCATTCCTCTTTGAGTCGCCAGAAACTTTTATCAACATAACATTTGCTATTCCTGTTGTTGATCTCAATCCTGCCTCATTATCTCCTTCAAGTCACTGCAGTCACCTGACTTCTCCCAAAGCAATGTGTGACAAAACATGACAGATTTTACATGCTTTAAAGCTGTTTTTAACATTATAAGAATAAGCAGTATAGGAGAGCAAGAAACACTACTTTAACATTAACAGACATAGGGATGAATTAAATCTAGCTTGGTCAAGGGAGAAGAGGAAGGCAGTAACATAGGGCCACAGAAGACAAAATATATTGGTAGCCTCACATTGCAGTGAACAAGGACATACATTTAATTTCACAGCTATTAAGATTGTTGGCTGAGCAGGTACAAAAATAGCCATGGAAATGATTGAAGCCTGAGAAATGAGCCCCTTGTCAGTCAACAGGAGTGCTGATTTACCACCAGCTTACAAGTACTCAGGTGCCAAGACTTGGAAGCACAAGGAAACAACACCCAATGATTTAATAATCAGCCATCAACACTCCAACCAGCTAAAATGCGACACACACAATCAGGCATCACATAAGTACTTTTTTTGTTGTTGTTAGTTGCAAAGTCATGTCCAACCCATTGTGACCCCATGGACAACATTCCTCCAGGTTTTCCTGCCCTCTACCATCCTCTGGAGTCCATTTCAGCTCACGCCTATTGCTTCAATTACTCCATCCAGCCACCTTGTTCTCTGTCATCTTCTTCTTTTGCCCTCAGTCTTTCCCAGCATTAGGCTCTTCTCCAGTGAGTCCTTCCTTCTCATTAGGTGGCCAAAGTATTTGAGTTTCATCTTCAGGATCTGGCCTTCTAAAGAGCAGTCAGGGTTAATCTCCTCTAGGACTGACCGGTTTGATCGCCTTGCAGTCCAAGTACTACACATAGAATAGCCTAAACCACACATTGTGGTGAGAGAGAAGTTCCCTGAGGATGAACTCCAGCACCAATCCCAAAGCTCAAAAGACTAAACCTCTGGCCCCAGTGTAACATTATCCTAGGATGTTATATTTGCTTTCATTCATGACAAAATATATTCTTTGGCCATGTTTGTGTCATGGTTAAGTGCAAATGGCCATACTAAGAAGCATGGAGAAAGAAACTTCTACTCTTCAAATAGTCTGCTCCTGTTTAATTTTTTTGATTTAAAAAAAAAATAAAGATCAAACAGGTTTTGGGTCATTATGTAATGTCTCTAAAGTAAGAATATTTTTTATTGTATATACATTTATTGGCCAACCATAAGTTTTGGCAAAATTCATATAAAATTACAACAATCCATATCAATTCAGTACATATCCTGATATTATCAGCACTATTTCTCAACATATACTTTTTTATTTTCCTTGTGTCCATAGCAAACAATGCAACTTGAGCTACCTCAGTCAATAGAAAATAGATAGCTTTTTCCAAACTAAACCATTTCAGTTGGATTAACAAAGATGTGATGAATCTAGCTCTAGGTTCCTGATATAATTTGCAATGTAAGAAGTAACAGATTAAATCTTCCATCTGTGAATAATTACGAATGTATAATTCCTTGCATCTTCCATCTAAATGGGCTGTTGGCATTGTTTGAAAACAAAGTTCTGTGAAAGCTTGTCTCAGGGAAAGGGATTCAAGAGACCATAAATAATATGACATTCCTTGTCCATTTTTAAAAGATCGATACCATTAAACCAACTAAATTGAATAGTGTTTGATAATTTATGTCACTCAACAGTTTCTGGTCTAAAAATAATTGTGAGAATAGACACAAACTCACCCGTCTGTACAATTAAATTGTTCGTGGATGCATTGTTTTGCCAAATAAGTACTGTGAATGCAGGCTGGTTTTCTATAAGTTTATTGCTTTTTTTACCCTTTAATTGATGGAAGGCCCAGTTCTAATCTCAACATTGCTGGTGGTATACATGGAGGTAAAGCTAAGATTGATCTCACAAATTTATACTCCACCATTTCTAAGTATTCTAGAACAGTGGTCCCCAACCCCCGGTCCGCGGACCGGTGCTGGGCCGTGGAGTACCTGGCACCGGGCCGCGCAGCGGCCGGGGGACAGGAACGCTGCAGCGCAAAGGCTCCTGGGCCGTGCGCAATGGGCCTGCGCAAAAGCTCCTGGGCCGTGGCCCCACCCCTGCGCGCACTCAGCGGGCCGCGGCGATAAAAAGGTTGGGGACCACTGTTCTAGAACATAGAATATAGAATATCACAGTTGGAAGGGACCTGGAAGGTTTTCTAGTCCAACTCTCTGCTCAGGCAGGGGATCCTATACCATTTCAGACTGGTGGCTATCCAATCTCTTCTTAAAAGTCTCCAATGATGAAGCATCCACAATTTCTGAAGGCAAGCTGTTCCACTGGTTGATTGTACTCATTTTCAGGAAATTTCTCCTTCATTCTAAGTTCATTATCTCTGATTAGCTTCCATCTGTTTTTTCTTGTCTTGCCTTAGGATGCTTTGGAAAATATGTTAACCCCTTTTTTTTTTTTTTTTGTGGCAGCCCCTCAGATATTGGAACACTGCTATCATGTCACCCCTAGTCCTTCTTTTCATTAACCATACCCAATTCCTGCAACCGTTCATCATATGCTTTAGTCTCCAGTTCCCTAATCATTTTTGTTGCTCTTCTCTGCACTTTTTCCAAAGTCTCGACATCTGTTTATTGAAACCTAAATTGCAATTCCATATATCACCTGTGAGGTTGTTTTCCCCTGGAGGATATTAAGCTCAGACTATATTCATTGTCCCCCCTTTTTTTTTTTTTTGAGTAGAAGAAGGAACACATGGTTCTCATTGATCTCATAGCCATTATGCTTGTTGATGCCATATGAATTGTCCATGACAGTCTTTCAATAAACTAGATAACCAAATTTTTATATGACCTTGTGCTATCTCTTTAGTATTTCTAGTATTCATCTATATCTCTTTGGTCTTTAAAAAAATACTGTTGCCTGAGATTTGGAATAATTTATTTGTAGTATTTGTCTATGAGGTTCTCAGTCATCCAGGTCATGGTTGTCCCAAAGGTGCCTTTTCAAGAGGCAACTGGACTTTCTGTTTTTTCTTTGAGCTGAAGAAGCTTCTTGGATGGGAAGCAAAACATCTTCCAAGAAAAAACCAGAAAGTCCAGTTACCTCTTTAAAAAAGCACCTTTGAGACTATCTGTAGTATTTTTTATTTATTTATTTATTTATTTATTATTCGAATTTCTATACCGCCCTTCTCCTTTCGGACTCAGGGCGGTGAACAGCCAAAATAAAAACATTTATACATAAATACGATTAAAAATAGATTTAAAATAATTAAATTTGGCCCATAGTTTAAAATTTATCAATTTAAAATCCATATCAAAATTTAAAACCAACCATAAAATCATAAAATCAAGAGAGACCGGCTAACTGAAAGAGATGAGTTTTTAGGGCCCGACGAAAGGTCCGGAGGCCGGAGATCACTCGTATCTCTGGGGGTAGATTGTTCCAAAGGGTAGGTGCCACCACAGAGAAGGCTCTCCTCCTGGGGGTCGCCATCCGGCATTGTCTAGCCGACGGCACCCTGAGGAGGCCCTCTCTGTGGGAGCGAACTGGCCGGTGGGAGGCAATTGGTGGCAGAAGGCGGTCCCGTAAGTACCCCGGCCCTAAGCCATGGAGCGCTTTAAAGGTGGTCACCAACACCTTGAAGCGCACCCGGAAGTCCACCGGAAGCCAATGCAGCTCGCGCAGGAGAGGAGTCACATGGGAGCGCCCAGTCGCTCCCATAATCCCCCGCGCGGCCGCATTCTGCACCAGTTGGAGCCTCCGGGTGCACCCCAAGGGGAGCCCCATGTAGAGAGCGTTACAATAGTCCAGACGAGAAGTGACGAGTGCTTGAGTGACTGTGCGTAGGGAGTCCCGATCCAGAAAGGGGCGCAACTGGCGTATCAGGCGAACCTGATAAAAAGCCCCCCTGGCCACGGCCGTCAGATGCCCTTCTAAGGACAGCCGTGCATCCAGGAGGACGCCCAAGTTGCGGGCCCTTTCCGTGGGGGCCAATGATTCACCCCCAATAACCAGCGATGGCGTCAGCTGGCTATACCGGGACGCCGGCAGCCACAGCCACTCGGTCTTGGAAGAGTTGAGTCGGAGCCTGTTTCTCCCCATCCAGACCCGCACGGCCTCCAGGCACTGGGACATCACTTCCAAGGCATCGTTGGGATGGTCTGGGGTGGAGATGTACAGCTGAGTATCATCAGCGTACTGATGGAACTCCACCCCAAAACCACGGATGATCTCACCCAGCGGCTTCACATAAATGTTGAACAGGAGGGGCGAGAGGACCGACCCTTGTGGCACCCCACAAACAAGGCGCCTCGGGGTCGACCGCTGCCCCCCTGTCAACACGGATTGCGACCGGTCAGAGAGATAGGAGGAGAACCACCGCAAAACGGTGCCCCCCACTCCCAGTCCCTCCAGCCGGCGCAACATGATACCATGGTCGATGGTATCAAAAGCCGCTGAGAGGTCTAACAGGACCAGGATAGAGGAATAACCCCTATCCCGAGCCCTCCAGAGATCATCCACCAACGCGACCAATGCCGTTTCCGTGCTGTACCCAGGTCTGAAACCGGACTGGAGCGGATCCAAATAGACCATCCAGGTACTGTGGAAGCTGTCGCGCCACCACACTCTCAACAACCTTCGCAATAAAGCGAAGGTTGGAGACTGGACGATAGTTAGCCAAAACAGCCGGATCCAGGGATGGCTTCTTGAGGAGAGGCCTCACCACCGCCTCTTTCAAGGCGGCCGGCAGGACACCCTCACTCAAAGAAGCGTTGATAATTCCCTGGAGCCAGCCTCGTGTAACCTCCCGGGAAGCCAGCACCAACCAGGAGGGACACGGGTCCAATAAACATGTGGTGGCGTTCAGCCGTCCCAAGATCCTGTCCACGTCCTCGGGAGCCACAGGATCGAACTCCTCCCAGATAACATTCTCAAGGCCTGCCTCAGTCATCTCGTCTGAACTAACCCAGTCAGTGGCCAAGTTTTCCCGAATCTGAGTTATTTTATCATCCAGATACTGTACAAAATCCTCAGCTCGGCCCTGCAAGGGGTCCTCCCGCGCTCCCAGATGGAGAAGGGAGCGGGTCACCCTGAACAGGGCGGCTGGGCGGTTATCTGATGACGCGATAAGAGCGGCAAAATAGCTAGATTTCGCCGCTTTTATCGCCACTAGGTAGGTCTTAATATGAGACCTTACCAGTGTCAAGTCAGATTCGGAACGACTGGCCCTCCAACCGCTCTCTAGGCGTCTTTTCCGGCGCTTCATCTCTCTCAGCTCCTCGGAGAACCAAGGAGCTAAGTGAGTTCGGTGCCGGGTCAGAGGCCGCAAAGGCACGACCCGGTCCAAAGCCCCGGCAGCCGCACTATCCCAGGCGGCCACCAGGTCATCAGCCGAGTCGTGAGCTAGAGTTTCAGGAAATGGCCCAAGCTCCATCTGGAACCTATCAGGATCCATCAGGCGCCTGGGGCGGAACCACCTGGTCGGCTCCGCCTCCCTGCGACGGGGTGCGGCGGTCAGAAAGTCAAGTCGAAGGAGCGAGTGGTCAGACCATGACAAGGGTTCAGTATCTATATCCCCTATATCAAGGCCACTCAACCACTGACCAGAGACAAAAACTAAGTCCAGAGTGTGTCCCCCCATGTGAGTAGGGCCGTGAATTACTTGGGTCAGGTCCATGGCCGTCATGGAAGCCATGAACTCCCGAGCTACCTCAGAAGTTTCACCAATGGATGGCAAGTTGAAATCCCCCATGACCAGAAGTCTGGGGGTATCAGCCGCCACCTCGGCTATAACATTGAGGAGTTCGGGCAGGGTCGTCGCCACGTGGCAGGGAGCCAGGTACGTGATCAACAGACCCATCTGCACCCCACGACCCCACTTCACGAAAAGGGACTCACATCCGGCTATCTGAGGCACAGTGGTCTCCCTCGGATCAAGACCCTCTCTTATAATGACCGCCACCCCCCCGCCCCTGCCCTGAGCTCTCGGCTGATGAAATGCACGGAAGCCTGATGGGCACATCTCCACGAGGGGAACCCCCCCCCTCATGGCCCAACCAGGTCTCCGTAATACCTGCCAGGTCCGCTCCCCCCTCCTGAATAAGATCACAAATGAGGGGGGCTTTATTTACTACGGACCTGGCATTACACAACATCAGCCGGAAACTCGGGCCCTGAGACTCTAAGCAGCCTGAGGAACGGGAAGAGCTAAGGGGACCGGGGCACGCAATCGCTCGGAGATAACGAGCGTGTGCCCCCACCAGAGTTAATGTCAAATTCTGTCAGGATTCTTCTCATTCCAATTAATGTTATCAACATGAGGACCGTGTCACCTGCTGTAAACCCTAATTATTCTTTTAACTTCTGCATTAGTTACTGGAGGCCATTTTAATGATGTTTTTAATATATCTGTACCCATGAACTTTTGGTTTAATATTCCAATGTCATCACATTTATTTTTTTTAAAATAAGCTATCAAATCTTCAGATGAAATCTGTGCTTCTGCTATTACTTCATTGCTCTCTGACCTTGAGAAACTGGTATCCAGAATTTTGTATCATTATTTCGTTTACATGGCTGGATTAATTCTTGACATGGACTTTCATAGTAATCTTATTTATACCTCCTTAACAGTCCTTGATATGTTTATCATTCACTGCTTCTGTCAAATAGCATGCCCTTCTTAAATTGTCTGATTAATCTAGCCAGTTCCTTTCTTTCATGTCTACATATGTGGTTAAATCACAAAAGTCTGGTTTCAGTCATTTTCCCTTGTCTTGCTTTATATCCTAGAAGTTTAAAATTGACAACGTCATCCTCAAATATGATACCTGCATTTTCCAATTCTGGAATAAGTATATAACCTTTTGTTATAGCATTGTTTTTATAACAGTATACATATCATTTTTTATTCTTTATTGCGCTTTCTATATTGTACCTCTCTTGTGCTACATTATTTTCACATATTCTCATTAAGTCCAGGCCAAGTAGTAAATAATCATTCTGGTCTATGTATAATATCAAAACACTGTACTAATAGGTTCAGGGAAGGTAATATGACTATATAACCAATGACAGCTCCCCTCTGTGGCTGACAGATATATAAGAACACCTGAAATCCATGAAAATAGACCACTTGTAATTTATATATTAATGTAAGTAGTTCTGACCAGTGGTGGATTTCCAAATTTTTTACTACCGGTTCTGTGGGTGTGGTTTGGTGGGCGTGCCTTGGCTTGGGCGTGGCAGGGGAAGGATACTGTAAAATCTCCATTCCCTCCCCAATCCAGGGGAAGGTTACTGCAAAATCCCCATTTCGTCCCGATCAGCGGGGACTCGGGAGGCAGAGAATAGATGAGGGCGGGGCCAGTCAGAGGTGGTTCTTCGAACTACTCAAAATTTCCGCTACTGGTTCTCCAGAACTGGTCAGAACCTGCTGAAACCCACCTCTGGTTCTGACCCATGATTATCCTGGAACTTATCATATGACATATGACCCGGAGGTCATAATAAATAATTTCCAGATCAATATCTTCTCTTCTCTCAGCAAGATCTATTGCAATTAGATTCATTAAGCTTCCTTTAAGTATGCCAGAGTTTTTTGGTTCCTCTTTGCTGATTTATAAAAAATAAGTTCATCTACATAATGCCATCACGTCATTTCCCATCAACCAAATTTGTTGGAGAAAAATCATATTATAATATAGTAGAACCTCTGGTCACAACCATAATTCATTCCTTAACTTTGGTCGCAACCTGATTTGGTCGTGACCCGAACCTAATTTTGGAAATTTGGCACTTACTAAAAAAAAAAAAATGGTGTGAAAGGGGAAATTGTAGAGGTCTTTATGTTAGTTTTTTTGTCAACTCTGTTGATTAATCTCATTTTGGATTTGGATCTGTTGACTATTTTATCTACTTCTCCTTCAAACGTCACTGTGTTGGAGTATGACATATCAGATGTCCTCTGGTCTTTTCTTCCTTTGAAGTATTTGAATCATCCTGTGGCAGTGGTGAAATCCTATTTTTTTTTACTACTGGTTCTGTGGGCGTGGCTTGGTGAACATGGTGTGGCTTGGTGGGCGTGGCTTGGTGGGCGTGGCAGGGGAAGGATACTGCAAAATCTCCATTCCCACCCCACTCCAGGGGAAGAATACTGCAAAATCTCCATTCCCACCCCACTCTGGAGCCAGCCAGAGGTGGTATTTGCCGATTCTCCAAACTGCTCAAAATTTCCGCTACCAGTTCTCCAGAACCTGTCAGAACCTGCTGGATTTCACACCTGTCCTGTGGCCTTTTCACTTGTTCTATTACATTTAAAATTCCTTGAGTAGCTTCAATGTATTTTTAACTCCAGGAATATTTGAGGTAAACTTGTATGCTGCATCCTGGGCTTCCCTGAAGGACCTCAAGTTTGATTCAAGTTCTGGTTGTTTTGTTCCGTGGATTTCTGCAGTAGTCTTGTAAACTCCTGCACTATTTATCTTCATCGTTTTATAAACATCTCAGCTGGCAGTAGATTCATGGTGCTCTATGAATCACCGGCTGTTCCAGATTATGTCCATTTGTATAACTCCCTTCACGATCATTAACAATGTTTACTCTATATTGCTGGCCAGAACTCTTTCTTTCGATAACATGCATGTTACTGGGAGGTTTATTTCTGCATTAATTAGGCTTTTCCATTCTTTCACGCTCCTTAGCTGGGTTGTTATGTTCAAAACCTCCACCTGTAATATATATGCAACCTCAGTTCTTTGCATTTTCAGTGCTAATTGGCTCAGGTTATTTTTATATAAACTTCAGAAAGGATGTAGTTTTGAAGTTTCTTATTATCCCTATCATTTTTTTAAAAAGTACATGTTCTGTTTCTTCTTCATCAAACTAGCTGTTCCTGTAGATTCAAAAGTCATGATTACTGTGGCATTTATATAGTTATAAAATGGATAGTCACCTTTATTTATTTATTGGTTTTATTTATATCAAACCAATTATCTGGTTATCTACAGGACTGCCTGCTGCCACCAATAGCCTCCCACCGGCCGGTACGCTCTCATAGAGAGGGGCTCCTCCGGGTGCCATCGGCCAAACAATGTCGACTGGCGGGCCCCAGGGGGAGAGCCTTCTCTGTGGGGGCACCTACTATCTGGAATGAGCTCCCCCTGGAGATACGGAGGATCCTGGATCTACGCACCTTCCGCTGCGCTCTCAAGACCTTTTTATTCCATCAGGCTGGCCTGGCCTAATTTTTCCCTTTTTTCCCATTTTAAAATGCAAATTTTAATTCGTTCTTAATTTATTGGGGTGTTTTAAATCTGTCTTCAGCCAAATTGTTTATTCGGTTTTATCCAGTTTTAAATTTTGTATTTATATGTTTTTATCCTGTGGCTGTTCACCGCCCTGAGTCCTTCGGGAGTAGGGCAGTATATAAATCAAATAAACAAATAAATAAACAAGTCTCCTTTCTCCGGAGACTCAGGGCGGCTTACAATGCGTAAAGCAATAGCCTTCTTACTTTTGTATATACCTGCTTAGTAGGGCTTTCGGCCCCCCCAAGCGGTGTGTGTGTTGTTGTTTTTTTATACAAAGTCAGTTTATTGCCCCCACAATCTGGATCCTCATTTTACCTACCTCAAAAGGATGGAAGGCTGAGTCAACCTTGAGCCTGGTGAGATTCAAACTTGCAGTAATTGCAGGCAGCTGGTGCTACTTAACAGCACTTTAATCTACTTCACCACCAAGGCTCTTATTTATATCCTTTGTAGAAAAGTCAACTGTATCCAAAGATTGCATCAAATGAACAAAGTACATTTTTCAATCAAACTAGATTTGCAAACTATTAGGTTTGGGATAGTTAATAAATATCAATTTGGTAGGGATCAACTGTAAATGCCAAGGGTTTTTTTTTTCAATTTCAATATTTATTGGATAGTTCTTAAAAGAGGAAGTTTTGGTAGAATCAACTTGTGTATTTATTAAATTCAAGTCTGGTTTGAACTTCTTTTGCAAAAGTCGAGATTTTTAATGTTTTTACTTTTCTTGATTTGATTTTCCTTTTTATTAGTCTTATTTGTTGGTTTAATGTCTCCCTTAGCTGGTTTGTTTTCCTAGTTATTATTACTATATGTTCTTCAAGATTAAGAATATAGTCTTTTCTAGTTGGTAGATACCCCACTGGGATATCTATTTTGTTTCTTTGCCATTTATTGCTTTAAGTGTCCATCAATTCCATTGATGTTTATAGTAGGCCTTTATACGCTGCTGAAAAGGGTTTCATCATGGAAATGTCGTGCAGCCAAGTGTGGGGTAAATTATTTAAATATTTAAATGTTTGTTAAATATTCATTCATTCATTCATTCATTCATTTTGTCAAGCATGTATAAGATAACAGATATAAGAATAAACATGATTATGAATACAGGAAATGGATACAAATAAATGGGGACAGTAGGATAGGGACGGTAGGTACATTGGTGCACTTATGCACGCCCCTTACAGAGCTTTTAGGAACGGGATGAGGTCAACAGTAGACCATCTAAAGTTAAAGTTATGGGGGTTTGGGGATGAAACCACAGAGCCAGGTAGAGTATTCCAGGCATTGACCACTCTGCTGCTGAAGTCAGATTTTCTGCAATCGAGTTTGGAGCAGTTTACCTTAAGTTTGTATCTATTGTGTGCTCGTGTATTGTTGTGGTTGAAGCTGAAGTAGTCATTGACATGTAAAACGCTATAGCAGATAATTTTGTGTACTATGCTTAGGTTAGACTGAAGAAGAAGATTAAGATTAAGAATATACCATGTTTCCCTGAAAATAAGACCCTGTCTTATATTTTTTTGAACCCTGAAATAAGCGCTTGGCCTTATTGCCATGCGCTCAAAAGTCTATATGTAAATATTAGGTATATGTAAACATTAGCAAACTTAATGATAATGATTCATTAGTGAAGGCGTCCCCAACTAGGCTGCGGCCTGGTTCTGGGCCGTGCCTGTTGGGAACTGGACCACACAAGCAGTGGAGAACATGCGAAATCATCCCCTCCCTCTCCGGCCATCACTGCTGCCAGTCCACAAAACCAGAAAGGTTGGGGACCTCTGCATTAGCATTTCCAATTGTTAACCAAGAGTTGGAGGGACATTTATATCCTCTTCATCTTCCAGCCTAGTCCAGTTCCTCTCTATGGGAGAGCTATTTTTTGTCAATACATAAAATTGTTAATCCATGAAAGTAAATTCTTTGGCTAGGTTTACTTCCATTTCAACTGTTTCTATTGTAACTATACAATGAGTATACAAATGAATACAAATATTCAGAAATGAGATGACTTCCCTCTACAGTTTTCATTTTGGGTAACTGAGCCTGAGAGTTAAGTGATTCTCGTTGACAGGAAAAAAATGTGATCTTGGCCTGGCTTCCTCCATCTTTATAACCTTCTGCTACTCCAGTCTCTGCCTTTAAAGTTAGTTGACAATAGCCACCTCTTGCGAGGACCATTTTAAGTATTTAAATAATAACAGTACTGCTTCTCGTTATTTTCAAATATTCTTTCATCCTCTTGTAGCAAGTGCTCTCACCTTTCTAATTTGGCTGCCTGTGTTATATTTGGGAGAGCTAAAATAGGTATTGTCAGATAAGATGCTTGCAGTTGTATCTTTAGTTCACATTTCTTGTTATTGGCATACCATAATTCTGCAATAACTTAGCTTGTCACTATTAGACCACATTTAATTGATGCTGTGTGCTTCAATTAAAAAAAAATCTATTCAATGTGTATGGTATAAAATTTAAAATTATCAGGTAATGTTCACAAACATACAACCTGTTGTGTTGACATCTAACCAAAAGTCCAAGGATAATTTCTTTACTTTACTTTACTTTTATTTGATTTATATACCGCCCTACTCCCAAAGGACTCAGGGCGGTGAACAGCCAACAATAAAATACATACATATAAAATTTAAAAAGCAGAAATAAAATTGAATTAAATAGTTTGGCCCAGACAGATTAAAACCCCAATCAATTTAAAGCCAATTTAGACTTTAAGTATTAAAGATATTAAAAATGTTAAAATATTAAAATTGTTTAAAAAGAGGGAGAAAGTTAGGCCAGGCCCGCCTGATGAAATAAAAAGGTCTTTAGAGCGCAGCGGAAGATGCACAGATCCGGGATCCTCCGTATCTCTGGGGGGAGCTTGTTCCAGATAGAAGGTGCCCCCACAGAGAAGGCTCTCCCCCTGGGGGCCGCCAGTCGACACTGTTTGGCCGACGGCACCTGGAGGAGCCCCTCTCTATGAGAGCGTACCAGCCGGTGGGAGGCTATTGGTGGTAGTAGGCGGTCCCGCAATTACCCAGGTCCTGAGCCATTTCTATCTGTTACTGGTTCATATTTGGTGAAATTTCTTAAGAAAAGAAGAAATTACTTACTTTTAATTAAAAAACAAAAACAAATGAATGGCCAGGTTAGAAATTCTGCAATAAGTAGACTCTTTCTGAGTGTTTCTTTTGTTCTTTTAAACATTTCTTATGGTTGTTGATCCATAAGAGCAGCAATAAAACATTAATAATAATTATTAAATAATATATTATCTCTAATTAGTTGTACTAATTCATATTAACTCCTCTAAAAAGTACTCCTTTTCCCATTCATCCACCTCCTTTATCCTTAAAAATTGTGCCAGAAAGACCTTTAGATATTTGTGATTCAGCAGTGTCCCAAACTATGTCTACATCTGAAAAAAATACTCATAATTCTAAATACCACATGCAGAAAAAAAACAGAGCATACTTATCAAAGTAAATAATTAGTGTGAGTGATTTTAATGAATTCTTTTCGACATGAATGGCTTGAAATAGCTGAACACAAAATTGTGTTTAATTTCTATGGTTCAGTAATTATTCTCCCGTCTTCAATAACTCAATGTCATATTGGATTGTCCTTTCAAAACTCCATCATCAGAAATACTCAGCAAATCCAAGTGTGTGGGCAACACTGGGAAGTACAAAAGAAAATGGGAAAAAATATTCCCTAATAAAGGCAATGCAAACTACTTCCAAAATATTTGCCAAGAAAACATCATGTATATATCCACCTGGTCAGCAAGGAATTTTCTGGAGACGACACATGGACTTTCAGTTTCACTTTTAGGAGTAAGGGGACTTTGTGAAGGCACTTTATGGAAGTGCTTTACTCAAGCTTGCATTGAAACAACTTGCTTGATTGACTGCTTGGGAGGTTATGGAATATCCTGAGATGGCAGTGAAAGTAGCAGGAAACACACTCACCCCTCCAAGTTGTGATAAATGAGTGTTTTGAGACTGGCACATTTAACCTGTGACAACCATTTTATTTTAGGGCTTTTTTATCCATATAATTTAACTTTCAATATTAAACAAACCCAGAACCATAGTGAAGTAGGCCTCCCATGGCAGTCATTTTTGTCAAGTGTTCATAATATTCATTCAAAGCAAAGGTTTCCACTGACCAGGAAAGCTGGCGATTGTTCTAATAGCAGATATTTCCAGATTCCACAAATCTTTCTTCAATGTAATAGCTTTAGTACAAAGTACCATATATGGAAGAAAAACGACCTCTATTATTCCAGAAATGCTTAACACTGCAGTTCTACAATTACCTCAGAGTAAATTCCGTGATTCAAGAATCATGTCTAGATAAACATATCATCTGTTCTGTTGTAGCTTGCACAATGAAGTGAGTAACTGAATCAACAGCAATTTCTGGAAGCGTGGAAATTAAAATTAAATGTTGGATGAAAAATACTATAGTACAGTGTTGGCAAACTTTTTGGCACCAAGTGCTGAAACAGGAGCGTGTGTGCGTGCGCATGTATGCATGCGCTGGAAACCAGAGGAGCACCTGGCCGGTGCGCATGCACGCACTGGGAAGGTGATCTTCCGGTTTCTGGTGTGCACATGAACACTGGCCAGCTGGTCTTCATGCGTGTAAGCATGCCAGAAACTGGAAGAACGGGTGGCCAATGCTCATGAGCGCACCGGAAACTGGAATATCATGTCCCTGAAGTGTGCATGCGCACCGGGTGGATGCTCTTCCAGTTTCCGGCGTTCCCTCGTGTGTGAAGACCAGCTGGTCGGCGCGCCAGAACCCGAAAGAGCAACGGGCAATGGCTCGCGTGCCCAAAAAGATGGCTCTGTGTGCCACTTCTGGCACGCATGCCATAGATTCGCCATCACGGCTATAGTATCAGATATAACACAGCCAATGATTGGTTTTACTTATCATACTAAGTCATGCGATGATTTCTTTATTTTGGTTTAGCATAAGAATCATGGATTCTCAAGTTATGTAACCCCATCAGTGGTGACATGTTTGACAAATTATAATCAAAGACCTTAGTACACTGTATGTCAAAAACTTTCTCTTTGGTGTATGGAAAATAAAGTTTTAATATAATTTCAAGTGGTAATGTATTTAGGAATGGGGAAAGTGGCCAATATTTTTTTTTGGGGGGGGAAAGAATCTGATGAATAAATAAATACTTTTTTTTTTGGTACTGTTTTTCCTTTCTGCTTTTATGATCAATGGGTTGAATTTTACCATATATATATATTATGGTTTCTGGACCGGGGATTTTTTCCCTGATGTTTTCTGAGTGCTGCAACTTTAATTTTTCAAAAGTCACTAAGGTGCGTTGCTGTTGATATGAAACAAGATCAAGGGATTAGTAAGGATGACCTTTTTCAGTTTCTTATAACCCTGCAGTGTCATAATTCACTGCATGGAATGTTGCAACATAGCAAATGCAAATGCAAAATACCAGCCATCTGATCGATGTTCAGTTATCATTTTGTGTGTGTATGGAGGTGAGTAGGTGAGATTAATGTGCTTTTTTCCCCTCTCTCACTTCCTTTTTTTCTTCAAGCTTGCCATTCCTCTGGCATTTCATATCACATTGGTTTCCTTTGGCAACAATCCTGTCAGGATTTATTGTTTAAAAGACAGATAATCCAAATATTTAAACCAGAGTTTGGCAAACCTTTGGAAGCTAAGAACTCTCTCCTTCTCTCACTCTCACTCTCTCTTTCTTTTCTTTTCTTTTCTTTTCTTTTCTTTTCTTTTCTTTTCTTTTCTTTTCTTTTCTTCCCCAATGTTTGTTACAATAATATAAAGCAGGTGACAAGCTAAGAACTCTTTCTTTCTTTCTTTCTTTCTTTCTTTCTTTCTTTCTTTCTTTCTTTCTTTCTTTCTTTCTTTCTTTTCCAATGTTTTTACAATAATATAAAGCAGGTGGCGATATTTTCTTCCCCTTTCTTTTTCAATTAAAAGACGGGGGAGTTCTTTGTAAACTTATTTATTAGATTTATACTGTGTAGGTTTTTTTTTTTCATTCAATGTGGAATACATTATGGTCTTCCCACCTATTTTTGAATACAAAAGTAACTGTGAAAGTTTTTGGGCTGAAAGATCATGAGTGGTCCAGTCCCCCCCTCCCCCAGTGAGTTTATATCCAGAAGATGTAATAGATCCTGAATCTCCCCAATCTAGCATCTTAACCACTATACCATATTGGCCCTTCTAACCAGTGGTGGGATTCAAATAATTTAACAACCAGTTCTCTGCCCTAATGACTGGCTGGGTGAGCATGGCCATGGTGGGTGTGGCCAGGGGTTGTGAAAGCCAGCACGTGGCCTCCTGCAGCCCCCTGGGATCAAAAAAGGGCAATGGGGAGATGTGCCACCCCCCCGGGCCCTGTTTTGTGCCTAGAAGGCCTCCCTGAAGCTCCTGGGAGCGAAAACAGGCCACGGGGGCGCACCACCCATGCCCCATTTTGGGCCTAGGAGGCCTCCCTGCACTTACCTGGGAGCCAAAATGGGGCGTGTGGGGAATCATGGAAGGGGCAGAGAAGGGAGGGGCAGGGCGGGGCCAGCCAGCAATTTAACTACCGGTTTACCCGAACCTGCCTGAACCGGCTAAATTTCACCACTGCTTCTAACTGTATTAAGCTTATTCTGGTTTGAATCTGTTTCCTGCATAAAAATGGCAAGGAAGAGTGTCAGTCCTGTTCAGCAATAGTGGTCAAAAGTAACTTTGCCCATTTAAGTTCACGCCTATAGGAGATTCTCAATCATCCAGGTCTCTACATGGGGCTCCCCCTGGGGAGGGGACGCGGCCACGTGGGGGATTATGGGGGCGACGAGGCACTCCCATGTGACCTCTCCTGCGCGAGCTGCACTGGCTTCCGGTGGTCTTCCGGGTGCGCTTCAAGGTGTTGGTGACCACCTTTAAAGCGCTCCATGGCTTAGGGTCAGGGTACTTACGAGACCGCCTTCTGCCACCAATAGCCTCCCACCGGCCAGTACGCTCGCACAGAGTGGGCCTCCTCAGGGTGCCGTCCGCCAGACAATGCCGGCTGGTGACCCCCAGGGGGAGAGCCTTCTCTGTGACAGCGCCCACCCTCTGGAACAACCTCCCCCCAGAGTTACGTACAATAACAGACCTCCGGATTTTTCGTCAGGCCCTGAAAACCTATTTATTTCAACTAGCTGGGTTGGCTTGAGTTAAATTTTAAATTGATTTTAAATTGGGTTGTTTTAATTTACGGCCAAATATTTAATTATTTTAATACTGTTTTTAAATTTTGTATGCTCTGTTTTTACCTTGGCTGTGCACCGCCCTGAGTCCTATTGGAGAAGGGTGGTATAGAAATTTAATAAATAAATAAATAAATAATAAAATGATTGTCCCAAAGGTGCTTTTCCAAAAGGCAACTGGACTTTCTTGATTTTTCTTCCAGAACTGAAGAAGCTTCATATATGTAAAGCAAAACATTTTCAATGTTTTGCTTTACGAAGTCCAGTTGCCTTTCGGAAAAGGCACCTTTCGGACAGCTAAATTCATCCATACAAAAAGTAAGAAAGTTAATATCTGCTAATTATTGATCATATTTTGTTTTAAATAAAATAAATCAGGAAGAAAAAAAATACAGACTTGCCTCCTGTATGAGCAATTATCAAAACTGGATCAAAGTTTATTCCTTGATCTGGCCTGTCATGTTGAAAAGATTAAGAAATTACACCTCTACATTCCAAAATTGGGACTTTTGTATGGGGAAAAAAAGATTGAAGCTGGGAATTATTTATATCCACTGAGGGTTGAGTTAAATTTTCAGGCATTTGAAAACAGGCTGAATGGGGGAAATTAATTTTCTGTAGCCCCTCTTAATCATTTCAGTATTTCTGAATGAGCTGAGCTCAAAACTTTTGAAATAGCTGGAATATGTTTAGGGGCTAAGGTTTGCATTACTTGCCAAAACCTGAATGGATATTTTTATGGGTTTCCTTTGTATCTCTGTGTATTTCTTTTCCAGCTATGGGCAAATCATTTAATTTTTCATAATAGCAACTAGAAATGGGTGTATTTTTATATTAAGTGCACTGTCCTCAAGATTGTCTGAAGTCCTTGAATATTTAAGTAAAACACCGAAATTGATGGATGTTTATTTTCTGCCATTGCCAGTGTGAATAACAATAGATTTGATTCTTCAAGCACTTTAAAGTAGCACACTTCAGGGATTTTTATAAATTTCAGAATGATTAATCATCTTCGGGCTAGTGGAATATTATGGGATCCTCGTGAAGCCTGGATGAAAAGGGATTTATTGTCTCCAGTAAATATTCTGGTAATATTGTGAGCATTTGACTTGGTTTATTTATGGTTAAGGAAGTAAATATACCTGCTCCATTTTTCCTTGAAATGGGATGCTACTCAATGGTGGGAACATCAAAATTCACTGGTACACCTCCAGTTATGTTATTGTTATGTTTAAATCCATCTCACATTATTTTGTAGCATCTCTCTCCAGTCAAACCAGTGGTGGAATGCTGCCAGTTTAAAACCAGTTCGGTGAGTGCGTGCTTCACCTAAGGCACTTGTGCACAGTGCTGAAAATGGAGCATTTAGAAGCTCAGCTGCTTACCTTCCAAGTCAGCAACAGTAAGTAGAACAGCGAGGGGGGGGGGAATCAGCTGTGTCGCACGATTGAGATGAGGTACAAAGCAGGAAATAAAGGACAGGATAGAGTGGGGGGTGGGTGGACGGGCTCAACTGATCATCGGTGCTACCAGTTGGCCCAAACTGGTCCGAACCGGCTGAATTCCATCTCTGAGTCAAACTGAATTAACTCCACAAAATCCCTTGTTTCTGTGGACTTTTTCCTTCCATATAACAAAGTGTGCAATGCATATAGAAGCTGAAGGGTTAATTTTTAGTTTTGTCTTATCTGAATACACTCCAAACTAATTAATCTTTTGTTCTATCTTCCTGTGATATTGGCAAGTGTTAATGAACAAATTCCTACAGGTGCTCCTGATGACTGCAGGCATTTCAAATAAAGATGGCTTTTCCTCATAGTTTTCCATCCTGGAAAACCCTCTTCCTGAATCTCTAGGGATCAAAGAAAAGAGATTACTAAGAATCTCATAGGATGATGCCCAATTTTCCTTTTCTAAAAAATGATGTATGCTAGATTCAACATCCTCAGAAATCCAATATAAAAGGTGAATGTAAAAAATACTGTCCTATTTTGTATATCTTGTTTAGGTATTGATATGGTATGGATTTTAAAGATTTTGGCAAATAAGATTGACAAGGTGGATATTTTACTTGAGACTCTCTCTGATCAGAATCCAGTAACTTTAATACTTAAGGAGAAATCTACAATTCTTAGATAGGGATTAAATGAATGAACATTACAAAAACAATTCATTGTGGAGAATTATAAAAAAAGATAATTTTTTTGATAATAATTTAAATAAATAAATAAGGATTGTTTGGGATACTAGTAAGGCAGTAATGAGAAGTTATTTTATTCATCATAACTTTGAGTTGGAAAAGGAAATCAAAAGGAAACAAGATGATTATAAAAATGCACCAACAGATTCTGTTAGTTCATATCAAATTAAACTCCTACGTCAATAAATACCTACAGTACATTGACTGTGTGAAAAAAATAGAGATTAAATTAAAATATGCAAAGCAGAAAAATCTTGCAGAGTAATATTGCTTTATTGCCAGAAGGGCAAAATTTAATTACTGAATAATGATTATAAAATATTTACATCAATATTGGCTGATAGATTAAAGAAAATTTTACAGGATTTTATTCATTATGATCAACGTGGGATCTTACCTCAAACAGGGGTCCCCAACCCTCAGGCCGCGGCCCACTACCAGGCCGTGGCCTATTCAGAATTTGCAATCGAGCTGCATGGCATGTGCCCCAATCCCCCCCCCTCTCATATGAGTTGATCTGTGTGCGGACACGTACACATGGGCTCACCACTCATGCGGTCCAGTTCCCTTCTCCCCTCCCTCCAGCCAGGCTGCCAAACTACAAATGTTGGGGATTGCTGTCCTAAAAGGCAATTAGGAGATTATCTTTAAAAAGAGACTTTTTAAAATTGTGGAGGATGATCTAGGTTTGATTTTACAAGAGCCTCAGAATGGTATGAATACTTAATGTCAGGCCCAAAGCCAAGAATGCGATGTAGGGATTCTTTGAAGCTGACTTCTTTATTGTTTCATACCTATAGACAAAAACTTGCCAGACGGAGCATTCTACTATCTGCACGTAATAGAGCCTGTGAAGTATTAGGAAGGGACTGTCTTCACCCTCTTTCTCTCACACATAGTATATGGACTGAATTGCCTCTTAGTCCTCTTACTATTCTTTACTGCACCACTCTCGCCTGGGAATAAACCAGGGACGGGTTGCAAAACCTGTTTCTATCAGTTCGCTCATGGGCGCTCGCGTGCTCATGTGTGCATGCGTGTGATGCTTCTGTGCATGCACTGCCGCTACCGGTTTGCCCGATCTAGGGCGAACTGGGGCGAACTGGTAGCAACCCACCACTGGAATATACCGCTTTACTACATTCCATCACATTTAATGAAGAAATGGAAGGACTTTGGTGCATTGGCTGGCTTTAAAGTAAATAAACAAACAAAACAAAACAAAACAAAACAAAACAAAACAAAAGAAGATGTAGAATGTGAATATACAGGACCAAGAGACTTTGATAAAAATGACCAGTTTAAAATTGAGACCGAAGTTAATTACTTAGGAGTTATATTAATCAATATGACTTGTATGATATTTCAGAATAATTAAGTCAAACTATGGAATGACCTTTTATTAAAAGACTTATTGAGATGGGACAAATTACAACTCTTGTTGTTGGGTGGAATTTCAGTGATTAAGATAAAAGTTTTACCTGAGGTGCTATTTTTATTTCAAATAATACCAATTTTGACAGCTGATATACCATTCAAATAATAGTGAAAATATATTTTCAATTTTGCAAGGCAAGGTAAAAAACCCAAGGTGAAATTAAATTTAAATTATTATAAAATGCTAAAAAAAAAAAGAAATGGGCTAGGATTACCAGATCTGAAACTGTCCTTGGTTACTTGCTGCTTGGTATGGATGAAAGAGTGGGCAACTTTGAGAAATAGGAGTTTATTTGAATTGGAAGAACATACTTTGAGATTCAGATGACATGGCTATGACAAAATTAAAACTAATATATATTTAAAATAATTTTATTATGCATTGAAGGATTGGAATGGGTAAAAAAAACAAGATTGACTTCCAAAATTCCACTATAGCTATGACCCCAAGAAGTGTATTTTAGAAGAAAAATGATAGTTACACAATCTTGGATGATCTATGATTTATTTATTTTTTAAAAGGAGAATCTAACTTCAAATCAAGAGAAGAACTGGGTATGGAAAGTCATACTTGTCAATGGCTTACTTATGTACAGTTGAAAAGAAAGATTTAAATTGGACCAGAAAAGTTTTGATTTTACAAATGAGATAACTGACTTTGAGTTGGATTTGAGCACTAATGATGAGCTTGTTATTGCTAAGATGTATAAGCTTTTACTAAAATGAATATGGAAGATGAATATGTCAAAGATGGTATGATTAAATGAGCAAAAATGGAGATATATAATGCTGGATCAATGGGAGAATATAAGGAGAATATAAGGAATAAGGACTGAAATTTACATTGGCTTACAGTTCAAAAGAGAATTTTTTATAAAATGATGTACAATTGGTATTTAATATCTGATAAATTGTCAAAGATGGAAATCTCAAATAATAATCTCAAAAGAGCCTTGATAGTACAGTGATCTACGCACCCTGTTATTAACACAGCTGCCTGCAATTTCTGCTGGTTCGAATCTCTCCAAGGTAAGAAAGCTGAGAAACATTAGGACTGGATATGTATTTTAATTCAGAGAATTCTTAAATAATTGCACAATTGAAACCAGAGATTTATCTTTTAGGTTTGATGCAGTGGTGGTATTCAGCCAGTTCTTGTTGTGACCCAGGTCCAAGTAAGTAGTAGGAAAATTAGTCAGTGAAAAAACAAACTTTATTCAAACAGCTGAGAATTACTTCATTCCCAGTGTCTTTCACCTAAATTAAAGCAAATTCCTCCCAACACAAATTCCTCAGTCCTATCGCAAACCTTGATCCAATTAGGCAAACTGCCAAAGACCTTTCTTGGCAAATGTTCAGAAGTCACAGATACAAGAATAAATGCAAGACATAGACAAAGAAGAAGATGAAGCTACCCACATTGTTTTCTGGCAAAGCCCAAACGCCATTGCTGGTCTGTTTTAAGCTTTATGGGAGGGGCCAATCATCTCTTGGCCCTACTCCTGAGTTATCCTCTTAGCTTGAACTGCTCTTGCCTTCTGGCAGCTCTTCTCATGCGTGCATTAGGAACAGGCTCTCTTTTCCTCTGCCTCACTCCTATCAGTCTCTGAAGGCTCTGGAGTCCGTACCTCACTCCCCAATTGCCCTAGCCCCATCTCTGCCTCTGATGCAGAGCCCTCATCTAGGCCTTCCCCAGCCTCCAGGACTGGCCCATGTTCTTCCTCAGCCTCATCACTGTCCGACTCTGCTGCCAGCTCCACAGGCTGCTGGCGGACCACAACAGTTCTATCTGGTTCAGTTGAACCGGTAGTGGCGGCTGCCTGTTGCTCCGCCCACCCACCTGGACATAATCATGTCCTATTTATCCATGTTTTTGACATTCTGCGCATGTGCAGAAGCACGGAAGGCCCTGCAGAGGCACCCACGTTCACAATTGTGAACCGGTAGCGAAGGTAAGTGAATACCACCCCTGATTTGTTGGATACATAGATTGAAAGGAAACATGGGACTTTGTTTCTTTATATGACAACAGCACCAAGATTTTGTATGCACAAAGATGGGAAAATTTAC
Organism: Pantherophis guttatus; assembly: GCF_059756535.1. Lineage (NCBI taxonomy): Eukaryota > Metazoa > Chordata > Lepidosauria > Squamata > Colubridae > Pantherophis > Pantherophis guttatus. Next base: position 74,478,134 of record NC_142068.1, on the reverse strand, counting down.
AAATGCCTGCAAAGGAAGCATGCATGGTAAAGCTAATAAAATTGGCTAAGATAGCAGAACTGACTCTTCTGATTTTTTTAAAAAAAGACTTTAACTTTATTTCTTGGAAATCACTTATTGTTATTAACTGAAAAAAGTGAACATTTAAGTTTGAGATTTGATGAATACAACCATTTCTGATTATAGATATAATGTGTATTATTGTCAATTGAAAGAGCCGTGGTGGCGCAGTGGTTAGAATGCAGTATTGCAGGCTAACTCTGCCGACTGCCAGCAGTTTGATTCTCACTGGCTCAAGGTTGACTCAGCCTTCCATCCTTCCATGGTCAGTAAAATGAGGACCCAGATTGTTGGGGACAATATGCTGATTCTGTAAACAGCTTAGAGAGGGCTGTAGTGCACTATGAAGCAGTATATAAGTCTAAGTGCTATTGCTATTACAGAGGAAAAGTTATTTTATATCTGTACTGAGGAAAGTTGTGAGTTTTTCTTTTTCTTCCCTTTCCCTCTTTTTCTTCTTTTTCCTTCTTTTTGCACTCCTGGTTTTGCCTTTTCTTTAAGTTCTCTCTTACCTATCCCCCTTTTTGTATTTTTGTATTTTATCCTTGTCTGAAACTTAATAAAAATTTTGAAACTAGTAAAAGATGGCTATAGATTAATAGGTGTTAAGCGAGTACAGTAAATTATAGTCCTTTTGGAGATAGGGCGGCATACAAGTTTAAATAATAAATAATAAATAAATAAATATGCCCAATTTAGAATGCTGAATGTGTAATAGCTGCTACGTAAGGGGAAATAGAAAATACTGTTTTAAATGCCACTTCCTACTTCTCTTTATGATCATTAAATCTTTGGAATCAGAACTGTTGATTTGATTATGCTAAAACATATAGAGAACAGTTGCTGGAACTGGGTATATCTAGTTTAATGAAAAGAAGAACTAGGGGTGACATGATAGCAGTGTTCCAATATCTCAGGGGCTGCCACAAAGAAGAGGGAGTCAAGCTATTCTCTAAAGCACCTGAGGGTAGAACAAGAAGCAATGGGTGGAAACTAATCAAGGAGAAAAGCATCCTAGAACTAAGGACAAATTTCCTGACAGTTAGAACAATTAATCAGTGGAACAACTTGCCTGCAGAAGTTGTACATGCTGCAATACTGAAAGTTTAAGAAGAGATTGGATAACCATTTGTCTGAAATGATGTAGGGTTTCCTGCCTAAGCAGGGTGTTGGACTAGAAGACTCCAAAGTCCTTTTCAACTCTTTCTATTCTATTCTATTCTATTCTATTCTATTCTATTCTATTCTATTCTATTCTATTCTATTCTATTCTATTCTATTCTATTCTATTCTATTCTATTCTATTCTATTCTATCCTATCCTATTCTATCCTATCCTATCCTATCCTATCCAGCAGGCATTTGGGCTATCTCCCTCTCATTTAAGCATTTGAAGGAGAGTAGGCCACAATCTTCGATATTCTAATGATGCAACTCTTTTCTCAGAAATCAAAGAAGGCCTGGAACATCTGATCAAGAAAATCAAAGAAGACTATGAGAATTTTGGTCCATTTCTGATCATCAAAAAGACCAAGCTCATGACCACTACAAGGAATGGAAACATCAAAATAGAAATTGACAGCAAAGAGATAGAATGCATTCACTTTCCCAGGATCACAGATAGCTGAAAGCAGTGAATGCAACCCAGAAACAAAACAACCGGAATGCACTAGGTTGCCCAGCAATCATGAACATGAGTCGAATAGGGAAAAGTAAGGACATCAGTCTGGCAAGGCAAATGTAAATTGGTCCACTCTGTTGTGTTCCCCTAGGGCTACAATGGTTGTGAATGTTGGACAACATAAGCAAGATAGGAAGAAAATCAACTCATTTGACCTGTGGGGAATGCTGTGGTTATAAAGGGAATGCTACAGTTCTACAGGCTGGTTCATGGCAAAAAATGTAAATCATGTGACTGTGTGAAAATCACGTGACTCCAAATCATGTGACTACGGAATGTTGCAACCATCCGTAAAAGCAAGCTGGTTGCCAAGCACCTGAAATGCAGTCATGTGACCACAGGAGAGGATGTGCTGCTATTGAAACTCTGGAACTGATTGGTGAACACCTTTGGAGGAGTCTGTCATAACTTTAAACAGTCACTAAAGAACCAGTCATTAACAAGGAGGACTACTTGTAGAAAAATTAACCCACCTTAAGAAGATGACATTTATGTTTTATTAGTTTTCTAGTTCCTCATTTCAGAAGGGCATAATGGGTAGAATTGTTGGCATCATCAGTGACTGGGAGAGACATCAATATCTCTCAGGAATTCCAAAGCTCAAAGCTTAACGCATTGTAAGCCGCCCTGAGTCTCCGGAGAAGGGCGGCATATAAATCAAATAATAAAAAAAAAAGCTCATCTTATTTATATGCAATTGATTGAAATGAATGAGCCAACATTATAATGTGTGTGGGCGCGCGTGGGCGCCAATGCCTAGAATTTGTCTCACACTGTCAAAGACTCAAAGATTAATGCAAGGCAAAGTTTGGCCAGTTTAAAATAAAATGAAATCTCCCATTGGTGGTTAACTGAAAACGCAAAATGAATGAATGAATGAATGAATGAACAAATGCTCCATTCTAACAAGATAATTAGGAATTAAATGAACAATTCAAATAGCAATAATAATAATAACTTTATTGTCATTGAATGTGTATACACAGTATACCCATACAACGAAATTCACTTAGCACCCAAAGACCAGGTCCAACATACATAACAATCCCCAAACACATTCCCACTCACCACAATTCCCCACCCCTAAACCACCCAAACATCCACACAACAATCAAGTAATGCTGTCCAACAGCTCACTGATGGTGGCCCTTTAGTTCATTGTTGAGTGCAATTATAGCTCTGGGATAAAAACTGTTCAGAAAATGTGTGGTCCAAGTTTTAATTGTTCTGTATCTTCAAATTGAAGAAGCCAAAAAAAAAAAAAAGAGAGAGAGAGAGAGAGAGAGAGAGAGAGAAAGAAAGACAGAAAAGATAAATTCCACACACATATTCAGATCCATATTCCAGACATTGTTGGAGACCATATTGGAAATGTATTTTCCTTCATTTACATTCCCTAAAAGACCTGCTTAAATCACATTTTCTTCTTCCTTGTACATTAGATTAAGTGACATTTTAGCATCTAAACTATGGTGAAAAATAAAGCTTCAGTTCAAAAGTAGCAAGCCGTTGTAAGTAAAGGTTTGAATTTCAGTTCTGAAAATATAATTACAGGGTATCTCTTTTGGACATGTTGTTGTTTGTCAAATCAATTAGCCTCCTTTGGGGACTAAAAAAATCCTATTAGTTCAGAATCCAGGATTTTTTTCTTTAGTTAACACATCCGCAGTACATCTGTTGCTTTGTTGAATGCGTCAGTCATATGAAAAAGAAATGTTGATGTTACAGCCACAGTACCAGAAGCATAAAACTGTCTTGCTACATCTAATGAAGCATCTGGTCATTGGCAAACAGAGCACAGCCCGTTCACTTAGGGTGAACAAATCTGTCATTTTCTACTTTCTGACAGTTTCTCCTTTTTGCTGACCACAAATCTGATTCAGTCTCATTTGCTTATTACTTTGTGAATTGAAATAAAAATCTGCATGCACGTATTCATACATTTCGATAGATGATAGATAGATAGATAGATAGATAGATAGATAGATAGATAGATAGATAGATAGACAGACAGACAGCTAGAGAGACAGACAGACAGCTCAGACATGTGTGTATCTATATATGTTTTACATTTGAATATAGATATATAAAAAAGACAAGCAATTTCATAGGTAGGTAGGTAGGGACAGAGAGACAGAGAAAGAGAGACAGAAAATTGCTTGTCGCTTTTATATATATTTAGCTATACACATACATATATGTTTATGTGTATATATACAAACAACAAACATGTGTGTGTGTGTGTGTGTGTGTGTGTGTGTGTGTGTATATATATATATATATATATATATATATAAATATATAAATATATAAATATATAAATATATAATTTATATTTCACTGATAAAGAAATAAAGGGTGATCTATATCAAGTATAGATCTATTTCAAGCTATTTAGCTCTGATCAGCTAGCCATACCCTTACTTGGATTCAGACTTGGGCTGCCTGCATGTTAGGCAGTTGTATTAACCTCTGAGCCACAAGTTCTCTTCCTTCATCAGCTTGAGCCAGGGGAGAGATTAAGTATTTTTCTATCGAGACACCTGGTCTACCCCAGCATGTGATATATATATGTATATTTACTTTGCCACAATATATGCAGAAGCCAAAGGGAGGGTGGGATGCAGTAGTGGGATTCAAGTAATTTAACAACTGGTTCTCTGCCCTAATAATTTCTTCCAAAAACCAGTTTGCCAAACTGCTCAGAAAGTTAACAACCAGTTCTCCTGAAATGGTGTGAACTGGCTGAATCCCACCACTGGTGGGATGTTATGCTAAGAACTAGTTCTGGATTCTCTTTGGGGGTTTATGGTACCCAGAGCAGAAAATACCTGATGCTGATGGTAGGGACATAGTCTGGAAGCTCAGGAGAAATTCAGTCTGAATGCAAAAGCCAGGATGAGGTTCAAGATGGAATTATGCTTAGAACCAGGTCTGCTTTGCTTCAGGCATTTTCATCTCTCTGCAGACAAAACCCCCCAGCTCTTCTCCCAAAGAAAATCCACACTCAGTTCTAAGCAACAAAGATGAATGGGGGGCTGGAGGCTAAAATATATGAAGAATGGTTGCAGGAATTGGGTATATCTGGTCTAGTGAAATGAAGAATTAGGGGTAAAATGATAGTAGTGTTCAGGGGTGAAATGCTCCCGTTTCGGACCGGATCGCCCTATCCGATAGCGATGGAGGCAGGTAGTTCCGAGAACCGGTAGCAAAAATCCCTGCCCCCCCCCCGCATTGCCCAGCTGAGCCGTGCAATCATCAGAGGCTTTTTTTATTATTTTTAAAAGCATTTTTTCTACAACCTCTTTGGCCGAAAAAATGCTTTTAAAAGTTAAAAAAAAAAAAAAGCCTCTGATGATCGCGCAGCTCAGCTGGGATCGTCAGAGGCTTTAAAAGCATTTTTTCTACAACCTCTTTGGCCGAAAAAATGCTTTTAAAAGTAAAAAAAAAAAAAAAGCCTCTGATGATCGCGCAGCTCAGCTGGGATCATCAGAGGCTTTTAAAAGCATTTTTTCTACAACCTCCTCGGCCGAAGAGGTTATAGAAAAAAATGTTTTTAAAAGGAAAAAAAGCCTCTGCCAATCAGGCAAGTCAGCTGGGATCGTCAGAGGCTTAAAAAAAGAAAAGAAAGCCTCTGCCAATCAGGCAAGTCAGCTGGGATCGTCAGAGGCTTTAAAAGCATTTTTTTTTACAACCTCTTCAACCGAAGAGGTTTTAAAAGGAAAAAAAAAATTGGCCACGCCCACTCAATCATATTACCCTCCCACCACCACCACCACCAAGCCATGCCCACAGAACTGGTAGTAACAAATTTTACATTTCACCACTGATAGTGTTCCATTATTTAAGGGGCTGCCACAAAGAAGTGGGGGGGTCAACCTATTTTCCAAAGCACCTGAAGGCAAGACAAGAAGCAATGGATGGAAACTGAACAAAGAGAGAAGCAACCTAGAACTACTGTATTTTCCGGCATATAAGATGACTTTTTAACACATGAAAATCTTCTCAAAAGTCGGGGGTCGTTTTATACGCTGGGTGTCGTTCTCCTGTAACCAGGCAGACCAGCCCGAAAGGCTCTGATGAGCCTTAAATGGCTCTGACGATCCAAGCCCTGACGATCTGCTAATCAGGCAACTCAGCTGGGATCGCCAGAGCCATGGAGAAGGGAAAAACTTTTCTCCTTTCACATGGCTCTGGCGATCCAAGCTCTGACGATCTGCTAATCAGGCAACTCAGCTGGGATCGCCAGAGCCATGGAGAAGGAAAAAAGTTTCCCCCTCCAGCTTGTTTACCTTAGCTGCTTGCCTTGCTTCGCTTGCCTTGCTTCGCTTGCCTGAATCCATTCAATCAGCAAGCAACTCCCTGCCTGCAATCAAGCAGGCAGGGAGTTGTGGACTTCAACTCCCAGAATTACTCAGCCAGCAAAACAAAGCTGGCTGAGGAATTATGGGAGTTGAAGTCTACAAGTCTTAAAGTTGCCAAGGTTGGAGACCCCTGTTCTATTGGGTAAGTTTTTTTCCCCTTTGGGATCTTTAAAAAAAATAGTTAATTGGGTTTTTTTTTAGTTGTTCTTTTTTAGACCTAGCCATTTAAAGTTTAGGAAGTTTTAAATTTAGCTTTCATATAAAAATAAAAATAAAATAAAATAATATTTGTGCAGCTTTCTGAGATTTAGTGTGTTTTTGTAGTGTTTCACTCTAACTACACAAACACACAAAATCTCACAAAGATGTATGTGGAATTTTGTGTGTGTAAAGTGTGAAAGTTGGGTTTTGGGCTTTTTGTGGCTGTGTGAGGTTCCTGCTTGTTTCAGGGGCCATTTTGGGTCTAGCACAGCTGCTTTTACATTGTGGGTGAGCCAGTTGTGTTGTGTTGTGTTGTGTTGTGTGTGTGTAAAGTGTGAAAGTTGTTTTTTGGGCTTTTTGTGGCTTTGTGAGGTTCCTGCTTGTTGCAGGGGCCATTTTGGGTCTAGCACAGCTGCTTTTACATTGTGGGTGAGCCAGTTGATATTTTTTAATTTTTATTTGGTGTGCGTTGGAAGAGGGGTAGTCTTATACGGCGAGTATAGCCCAAACCCTATATTTTAACAGGAAAAGTCGGGGGTCGTCTTATACGCCCAATCGTCTTATATGCCGGAAAATACGGTAAGAAGAAATTTCTTGACGGTAAGAACACTCAACCAGTGGAACAACTTCCCTTCAAAAGTTGTGGATGCTTCAATACTGGAGGCTTTTAAGAAGGGACTAGACAACAATTTGTCTAAAATGGTATAGGTTCTCCTGCTTAAACAAGGGGTTGGACTAAAAGACCTCCAAGATGCCTTCCAATGCTGTTATTCTATATTCTCTAAGCAGAAAATTTCACCCTGACCTCCACTTTTGGATTTTGATTGAAGTTTTCCTGATACTCTGAAACTGCACACCTACTGTTAATGACTGAAGTTTTCTTCCTGGGAATCTAAAATCAACTGTGAAAAAGAGAATCTACAAGTAGTTGAAAGCATAAAATTACTCCCAATTTCTTCTCAGCCTCCCTTTAAAATTCAAAGCTAACTTTTCTCGAACCTCCCCCCGAACCTCATGCTTAGTGATGGGATCAGGAACTTCCCTCTCTTGAGAAGCAAAATTGGTCTTTCCCCAAATGAGAATCTAGAATCATGAGTCTAAAATCGTATTTTGTTCATTTTTTCCCAATGCAACTGTAAAGAAAACATAAGTAATTATCCATTCTTACCATTAATCTACAGGGACACAGTGGCTCAATGGCTAAGATGCTGAGCTTGTTGATCGAAAGGTCGGCAGTTTAGCAGTTCAAATCCCTACTGCCGCATAACAGGGTGAGCTCCCATTACTTGTCTCAGCTTCTGTCAACCTAGCAGTTCGAAAGCACGTAAAAATGCAAGTAGAAAAATAGGGACCACCTTTGGTGGGAAGGTAACAGTGTTCCGTGCACCTTTGGCGTTTAGTCATGCTGGCCACATGACTACAGAGATGTTTTTGGACAGCGCTGGCTCTTCAGCTTTGAAACGGAGATGAGCATCACTCCCTAGAGTCAGGAACAACTAGCACATATGTGCGAGGGGAACCTTTACCTTTACCATTAATCTATATTGGGGCAGGTTAGACAATTAAAACAAAAGCAATAGGAAAAATTAAAGTGTGTATATAACTTTCTGAACCTAATAAAAAAATGTATCATGAGATGGGTTAATGCTTCTAAAAGATAATGGCAGCATAGTATAGAAAAAATGGCATACAACATTAATATATATTTTTTAAACTGGGACAGGACAAAAGCATTTCACAACAGATGAAGTACTGTATACTATAATAGATATTTGTTGTTTTGCATGTTATTTCTTCCATTGTGATAGAAATGTTGTTTTCAGCCAGAATGTTTATTCTTTAAACTGCCTTCCAATTTGCATTTGATTTACAGGAGACTATTAAACTCCCCTGCAGATAAGTGAACAAAACATTTCTCTGTTGGAAAAAGCATCCTTCTCCAATCAGAGACTATCTTTTTGATGAATGTGTAAATCAGTAATAAACAAATACATTTATTCTGATTTGAACCATGGCACTGAAACTTTCAGAATTAGCTGAACTACATGTTCTCATTCTTGGACTTCGATCTGAAAGAGTTCCCACAATAGGTTTTGGCAATGAATTCCTGTTGCTACCTCTTACGTTCCAGAAGCAAGCATACAAAGAACGGCTGTAGGACTTGGATTTGGCTAGTCTAAAGAAATGAAGAATTAGGGGTGTCATGATAGCAGTATTTCAGTATTTGCCACAAAGAAGAAGGGGTCAAATTATTCTCCAAAGCACCAGAGGGCAGGACAAGAAACAATGGTTGGAAACTAATCAAGGAGAGAAGCAACCTGGAATTAAGGAGAAATTTCCTGACAGTTAGAACAATTAACATGGAACAGGTTGCCTTCTGAAATCATGGGCGCTCTTTTACTGGATGTTTTTAAAAAGAGACTAGGCAGTCACTTACCTTAAATGGTATAAGTTCTCCTACTTGAGCTGGGGGCTAGACTAGAAGACCTCCAAGATCTATTCCATTCCATTCCATTCCATTCCATTCCATTCCCTTCCCTTCCATTCCATTCCATTCCATTCCATTCCATTCCATTCCATTCCATTCCATTCCATTCCATTCTATTCTATTCTATTCTATTCTATTCTATTCTATTCTATTCCATTCCATTCCACTCCACTCCACTCCACTCCACTCCACTCCACTCCACTCCACTCCACTGTACTCTATTCTATAACTCTTTCCATGTTCTGATGTAGTACGTGTTCTCCTACCAAAAGAAATCAAACAAGATTGCACTATTCCCCCATTATTATTCAGCCTCTACATTAATTTCATGGTTGATTAAATGGGAAAAAAAATCATCTACTGAATATTCTAAGCAGGTTGATCATGGTTTCTCTGTGTGATAATACAATGATTTCATCACAGTTGTGAAATAGGACTGAAGAGAATGCTTCAGTTTTATTTTCACCTCTTTTGTGAACACTGTTCAACTCCAGTTAAATGAAGATGATGGGTTTTTTTAAAAGGTCCAAAAGACCAAAGACGGTTATGAATGGGAAGTTGTTTGAGCAGAGGACATTGGAACTATCTCAGGATAATTTTTTTTTAATTCACTAGGAATTGGGAAACTCACTCTTCACCTAATACCCAGAAGATATTTCTGTTATCATGAGAATCATAATGTATTCCAGCTTCCATCAATCTCCTTATGACCAAATCCAAAGTTCAGCTCATTATTGAGTAGAAGTAGGGCTAAGAAGCAAGATTTATTTTTACTTGAGAGTTAGTTGAAACTCTTAAGGAACATCTTGCAGATGACATATTGCATACTAATAGCAGCACTCCACTTGCTGATAGACTTACCGTGTTTTCCCGAAAATAAAACCCTGTCTTATATTTTTTTGAACCCTGAAATAAGCACTTGGCCTTATTGCCATGCTCTCCAAAGCCCGATTGGGCTTATTATCAGGAGATGTCTTATTTTCAGGGAAACAGGGTATGCAAGATTGAAACTAGGTCCCAGCTTAGTTCAATTTTTAATTAAAGCTTTTTTTTTTCATTGGCACTAGTGCAATCTTTTTCCACCAGAGGCAAACAAAAGGTTCTGCCGTGTGAAAAGACTTTCTCCCAAGATATTATAGGGAACAACACATAACCATGCAAGAAACATGCCAATATGGTACAACCTATGACCGCAGTTGAGCTCAACATTTCTGTTGCTAAACAAAAAAGTTGTTAAGTGAGGTTTTTTTCCCCATTTAATGACCTTTCTTGCCACAATTGTTTAGTAAAATACCTCAATTGCTAAATTAGGAACAAGGTTCCCAATTGACTTTGCTTGTCAGAGGGTTGCAAAAAGTGATCGCATGACCCTGGGACATTGCAACCATCATAAATACGAGTTGGTGGTCAAGCACCCGAAGTTTAAACCTGCGGTCCTGGGGATGCTGCCACAGTCATGAATGTGCAAAATGCTCATGTCACTTTTTTCTATACCATTTAATTTTGAATGGTCACTAAATTAATAGCTGTAAGTCAAGGACTACTAATATACCGAAACAGAGATTTTACAGATGGAAGCCACTGAGAAGATCAAGACAGGATTCTATAAGTGCGGTAGGTAGAAATTGGTAGGAGAACCCTTCAAGCAGCCCATTGACTAACTTATTTTTCCAAAATTCTGCAGAATGCTAATCCTAGTCTACTTTCCTACAATCCCTTCAGCAATTCTTGAAAAAAAAAATATCCTGATAATGAAAGACTTTGCCCATGAGGATTGAGTGTATTACAGACAATGGCCCATAGCTTTCTTTACACTTCACTCTGTAAAAAAAAAATGCTCATAGAATTCTGATTGCCCCAGGGCAAAAACATTTCAGAAATGCCAGATAAAATTAATATAAAGGGTTATTGGCAGGTAAAGAGCTGAAAATCCTGTGGCAAGTAGTAAAAATTGTTTGGTGGTGTGCTGAAGATGCTGCTGTTATAAAGGAGGGCTTTAACATTTAGTGATGTAATCTTACAGGACGAAATGCATTATATGTGTATACATTACAATGTGAAAGCACATTATTCACTTAGCATTTTAACCATTTAGTATTTCATTCACAAATATTGTATTACAATGATCAAAAATACTATAAATGTTTATATATATATATATATATATATATATATATATATATATATATATATATATATATATATATATATATATATAATTTAGCAATTTAGTTTTAGATATTTAAACTTTTCAGTATTCCAGTATTTCTTGATCAAAGGCCTGAAAACTAAGCCATATGAAAAATGGCTGTAGATTTTGGGTCTGGCTAGTCTAAAGAAAAGAAGAATTAGGGGTGACATGATAAGAGTATTTGAGGGGCTGCCACAAAGAAGAGGGGGTCGAATTATTTTCCAAAGAGGGCAGGACAAGAAATAATGGTTGGAACTGATCAGGAAGAGAAGCAACCTGGAATTAAGGAGAAGCTTCCTAACAGTGAGGACAATTAACCAGTGGAACGGCTTGCCACCAGAAATCATGGGTGCTCCATCACTGGAGGTTTTTAAGAAGAGACTGGACAGCCACTTGTCTGAGATTTTATAGGTTCTCCTGCTGGGGGCTGGACTGGAAGACCTCCAAGATCCCTTCCAGCTCTATTCTAATTCTAATTCTAGTTCTATTTACAACACGTTTTAATGTATTTTAGTTTGCGCTATCTTATTTCCAATTTATTTAGAATTTTATTTGATGCAATATACTATAATCCTGTTACAAAAACTTTATTTAATTCTAGCTAACAATAAAGATGCTTGTTTTTCACATGTTCCCCTGGGGATTAATCCTTGATGGTAAATTTATCCAGTAACCATGCATACAACAAATACTTTCCAACAATGTGCAATCTATTAACACATACACAAAAATCAAATTGTCCAGCTGAATGCTTTTAAGCAAATCATCATGGACTTAATTTGCTCGTACAGAATAAATATTAAAATGTATTTGAAAGAATAAGAAACATGACAAAATGCCATCAGCAGAAATTACAATAGCAAACGGAAAGCTACGTACATGCATGAAGAGGGTTGGAGTAAACCAAGCTTGACTGGGGCTATTATTCAATCAAACAAGCATCACCAAAGGAAGCTAATTAGGTCAAGCTAAGGTAAGGGACACGGTGGCTCAGTGGCTAAGACACGGAGTTTGTCGTTCGAAAGGTCGGCAGTTCAGCGGGTCGAATCCCTAGTGCTGCATAACGGGGTGAGCTCCCGTTACTTGTCCCAGCTTCTGCCAACCTAGCAGTTCGAAAGCACGTAAAAAATGCAAATAGAAAAATAGGGACCATCTTTGGTGTGAAGGTAACAGTGTTCCATGTGCCTTTGGCGTTTAGTCATGCTGGCCACATGACCACGGAGATGTCTTCGGACAGCACTGGCTCTTCAGCTTTGAAACAGAGATGAGCACTGCCCCCTAGAGTTGGGAACTAGGGGACTAGCACATATGTGCGAGGGAACCTTTACTGTTACCTTTAAGGTAACAGAACATTTAAGAATTTAGTGAAAATAACAAATGGATCTGATAAAGGGAGAACTAGGATTAGAGAAGTTACAGAGGTTGTGAAGCTTTAAGATTAAGATTAAGATTAAGATTAAGATTAAGACCCAGGCTGAAATAAACCAAAGTAATGCTTACAAAGAATTTGTTCGCCATCACTGTACTATAGGTTCACCATATGGCTACTGCTGTTCTTTTCTTTCCTTCCACCTTTCCCAGCACTAGAGCTTTCCTCAGAGAGCTAGGCCTTTGCGTCATGTGCCTGAAGTGGGATAATTTGAGCCTGATCATTTGTGCCTCGAGTGAGAAATGTCGGTTGATTTATCCAATGACCTATTTGTTTGTTTTCTTGGCTATCCCTGGTATTCTCAAGAGTCTTTTCAGGAGGAGGATAGTTGAGGAGGCACTGAAATTGGGAGAAATAACATTTGATTCAAATAGGGCAGTTTGAATGTTTATTTTTCCAGGAGTCATTTAGATCCTCCTGTAATGAGCTTTAATAAGACAAAATGTCGGGAGTGCTAAAGAATTAAGCCAAAAATGAAGATCGGTTAGTGCTTCCTTTGCATAGAACAACAATATAGACTTCCTTTTATAGTCATAATTTGATTGCATAGGGTAGGAAGACTCTTAATAAACACCCTGAGAAACTGATAATGAAACTGTTCTAATACTGAGAATTATTCTAATCTACTCTGAGAAAATAGTAATCTAATACTGAGAAAATATTTACATCACCAGCTTGCCGGAGTTTTCCATATATTTGAATTAAGGTCTGAATATTATTACACAAGCAAGGTAACCCTGTGTATCAGGGGTAGGTTCTACTTATCTTTACTACCGGTTCGCAACGGGATCGCGCGTGCATGAGCAGATTGCTTCTGATAACGTCAGAGTCAGTGGGCAGAGTTTTACTACCGGTTCTATAGAACCGGTCCAAATCAGGGGCAACCCACCACTGCTGTGTATCCATAGACAGCCAATTGAAAAGGACTGTCGGCCATTACTGAAACAACATTGGGAAAGGCATAGGAAGGAGGTGCGAGAGTGGTGAGGACGGCAGAAAAGATTATTGGTAGTTCCCTTCCTTCTGTTCGGGACATAGCACATAAGTGATGCTTGAGCAGGGTTCGCAGGATTGTCTGGGATGCTACACATCCTCTTCATGGTGTGCTTTCCTTGTTCCTTTCTGGGAGGAGACTTTGTGATGCCCAAAGCAGAACATCCAGATGTTCAGCTACAGTTTTGTTCCATATAGTATCAACCTTGTGAACTTTCAAGCTTCCTCTTTCCGTTTTGTATTCAAGATGGACAGTGATTAATATTTATATGTATTGCTATGTTAGGGTGTAGATATATACACATGTGTGTATATAGCATATCTATATGTGTGCTATGTATGTGTACGCTTTTGGGAGCAGGCAACAGAATTTATTTTTAATGTGTGTCAGAGTGCCCACAGAGGGAAAAAATGACAACAAAGCTTATCTTATCTTATCTTATCTTATCTTATCTTATCTTATCTTATCTTATCTTATCTTATCTTATCTTATCTTATCATGATGGCCTGACAGTAGCAAGTTATGGTAATATCGGAAGAGGCTTGTAGCCTGCTGTTTTTAAGTGAAAGATAATTATCATACTGGTTACTTCCCTAAGCCCAGAAAACTAAAAATACTTGAGAGAAAGCGATGTTTTGTATGAAGAAGCTAGCTGAGACAAATTTGCATTATGATATATTCTGCATTAGATGTCTTGTTTGTTTGCCATGCTCGCAAAAATGGATATCGCAAAAACAACAGAGGGAGTGTGTGCCAAACTGCCTGTAAATAATTCAAGCAGCTGGCAGAGTGCAGTTACATAGGGACACTAAGCACTTAACATTTTGTTCCATTCTCTGTCATCTGTTTTAACGTGGTTGTTAGAGTCTCTCTGCCTTTTAGATTCTGAATTTCACAAGGATGCTGTTTCATATTCTTCTCTGCTACATTTTTTGTTGTTGTTGTTGTTTTTGTTTTTAAAAAAGAAAATTCGCAGAGGACAAAACGCCTGAGGGTCATTTCAAAAGAGGTTATCATTTAGGACAACTGATTGTGATTATACCACAAACTGATCCATGTTTTTAGCTGCATGTCCTTCCATATGTCTGCTACTGGATGGCAGCCAGAGTGGCCTATAGGCCTAAATGCACATCTGGGACAGGAAAAAGATGGCACCCCAGGTCATTATGCCAATAATACACCAGAGACCATTATGGCCAGTATTGCATCTAATTGCTCTAGGCTTTTCCCATCAAATGGATCTAGGGAAAATACAACTTCAGTGACACATTGTTTTAAGATGCAATGACCAAAAGATTGAAAGATAGTTTAACTTGGCTTCTTCTTAGGATGCTAATCAAATTATCCAGATGGCTCTGATACCTGAGAACCATCTTCTAAGGCAAGTTATGCTTCAAACAACATTTCCATTAATGAAAGCAACTAATCTGAAATGATGCACATAAATTAGTGCATGAATCTTTAGTATGTCCTGGCAGTGATATTGTTTAATCTGTACTCTATTATACTGATAAACAAAATGAATAGGGGTTTTGTATTTAGTCACTGTTTAAAAGTTTTATTCTTCTTCTATAAATTCAATTTATAAGCTTAGCAACTGAAGAAAAAACCAGGAATCCACCCAAATCTACAAATCTACAAATAGACATCTCATACTAAGAGTCTGTGTGTGTCTATATATATATATGAGAGACAGAGAAAGGTATAAGCAATAACACTTAGGCTTATATACCGCTTCATAGTGCTTTTACAGCCCTCTCTAAGCAGTTTACAGAGTCAACATATTGCCCCCAACAATCTGGGTCCTCATTTTATCGACCACAGAAAGATGGAAGGCTGAGTCAACCTTGAGCCGGTGAGAATCGAACTGCTGAACTGCAAGCAGATAGCAAAATATACTTTGATATATTATACCGTAGCAATCTGGCATTGGTGTCATCATACGTGCTTAATTACAATTTCAATAATTTTCACCCAAACTAGCACTGTAGGTTTCAGATGTTAATAGTACTAGCAATACATTATTTTTGACAGCATGGGTAAAGCTTAAGACTTATTATTACCTAAAATATACACTGATAATGCAAAGAGTACCCAAAAGAATATATTGTATCATGCATTTATTGCACACACTATCTGTGCATTATGGTAATTTCCCAATTTAGGGACCATATTACTCCTTGACTCTGGATAGTTTATAAATAAAAAAAGGAAAACACTTTAAAATGGAAACAGGATGCAGAGATGCAAGTAAAAAGAATCATGGCCAACTGGAAAAATAATATAGCAGGCCATTTTCAGCATTCATAACAAAGATAATGAACATTGAGGCAATATCCATAATCACCGCTAGAAAAAGTATATTACATCCTAGAATAATTAGCTTTCTTAAGGGGAACAATGAGTCATATTCTTCATCCATGTAATAATAATCAGATGTGAGTTTAAGATGAGGTCTCATATAAGAGTGAAAGAAAGAGAGTGTCAGCGTTCCAGAAAAACCCCAACTCCAAGTAAAGACGCGGAAGCAAGCATTTTCCAAAGTTCTCTTTACTAGAATAGGCAAACTGGCACATCTGGGAAAACCCGAATCTGAAAAGCCCAGGTTTTCCCTCAGTAAGTCAAAACCCCCAAAACCATCCCCTTTCTCCCCAGTCGATCACATGCTCCAATCAACATCCGTTCCATCTCGACCCAGCCCCCTGACCACTCCTCCAGATGCTGGATCGCCCTGACCTTGACCGACAGGAAGAATGCTATTATGTCTACTAACAACCCCTCTCCTTAATCCCCCCTCCTACTTTCCCACACATGAGAAGGTGGCAGCATTGAAGCTTCCGGCCTAATATGGCTTCCAAAGCTGACAGAGGGAAGAGTTCTACTACTATGATCTGCTCTTCACAGCACATGCTTCTTGAAGTAAATTGTGTGCCAATCAAGATAATTATTTGAACCCCTCCAGGAAAGGGTTGTTGGGAAAGGACATTGTCAAAGATTTTGGCTTCTACCAGTCCAGGATCATGGAAATGACGTACAATTGCTTTCTGTTTATATGTAATTGCTTGCCCTGTTGATGTTGGTGGGACTTGTTTTCTTCTTGGTAGTTCCTTGATTAAGCTGTTGCTTACTGCTTGATTGTTGCTCTAGTATTAATCCTGGTGTTAATCCCTGTTTATCTGGGTGCTGATTGCTAACAACCTAATTTCATAACACATGAGTAAACTTAATCATAGCTTTAATTGGGAAAGTGAGCGTTCTAGACCAAGCTAAGTCCTAGAGAGTCCATATAGTAGCATGGCTGTCTTAAATAATATGATCGACTGGTAAAATGATTTCCAGATAATGTGAGAAAATGAATATGTATTGATATTTTGTTAGTCATTATTCAGAAGTCATTTCACAATAAATAGAAGCTCTGAAAAGCTACATTATGTGAATGAAATCTACTGTTTCTGCCAGTCCACAAATATAAAAAAATCCTGTTAAATCTTTTGCAGTTCTGAAGAGAATCCTTTTTATTGTATTATGACCCAACAAGACTCAGGAAAGGATAACCTATAGACACACCTTAAACAGGTAAAACCTCAAAAAAGCAGCCAACCAACTCAGGAGAGATAGAATAAGCTCTCTTCTCAGATCATCTCAATTGCCACATCTCTGCCTTTGAGCTCTGATTTCCCATTTATGCCTTCATTTTATCTCCAATGGAGATAAAAGCAAAGAAATATCTGCATGGGCATGATACAAACTCTTCTTCATCTGCTTCCAAACACCCACATATGTTAGTATCCAACAAAAGTGAATAAAAACACCCAATGTCTGCAATTTAAATCAAATCAAAGCTAACTGACTAAATCATCCTTACCTCCCACTCCTCCGTTATGGATTACCATCACTTGTGACAAATATATTGAAACTTAGATATCCATAGTATAGTCCATTCCTAAACTCACAATCTTAACAATAACTTAGCTGACATAATTAAAAGCCAATATGAGTAACCAATACTCTTACAAATGATAAAGACAAGAACGTTAAACATTGACCTCAAATATTGCTTCCTTTGACCTCTTCCTATAAATTAAACAGCATTGATTCCAGTGATTGGATAGGTACTCAAGAGCCTCAGTTTCAAATTTTAAAGGTCATAGGCTTGTTTTTCTGTTCCTCCATGTAATTCACATCCATTACAGAAAAGATCTACATCCAGTGGTGGCTGCAACTGGTTTAACAACTCTATGAGTGCATGCTTTGGGTGTGCACGTGCCTAACATGCTTGCGTGCAGTGTTCAAAATACAACAATTTGAAGCTCAGCTGCTTACCTTCTAAGGCAGTCACAGTAAGTAGAATGGCACGGAAATCAGCTGTGCCACGCAAATCAGCTGAGCCAGTCAGGATAGAGCAGGAGTGGGTGGGCGAGACCAGTTGATCGTTGGAACTACCAATTCCAAACTGGTCTGAACTAGTAGCAGCCCACCACTGTCTACATCCACTCAGGAAAAGAAGTTGTCTTGCTATAATGAATAGCTGTAATACTTCTAACCTACTTTCAATCAATACATATACCCCAAAACCTAAAGCTAGATAACAATTTAATATGCTTACTTTTTTTAAAATAAATATTTTTTTTATTTTCCTCCGGCACTTCCTTTTTGTAAATACCATGTTCGTCTTAATCACAGAAAGCTGGATATCCCATGCATCTTGCCGTTCTTCCAATTTAATTAAAGCTTAATTCTGTTTTCTCTATTTTTCTAATTCTTATTATATATCACAACCATCTACATATAAATTTAGTTTCACATCTGGTGAGAAAATGTAATGCAAATAATTTATCATTATATTAAAGAGGGTGGGACTAACTACACTTCCCTGAGGGATTCTATTCAGCATAGTTTTCAATTCAGGGTAATGTTTTATTCACTGAAGCTTGAAACATTCTGTCAATTAAGGAATCCTAAAACCATCATAATATTCTACACTATAAAATGGATGGATTAATTTATAAACTAAACCGATCTTCCATGCAATATGCTTTTTCAGGATCCAGAAACACAGCTGCCAAAAAATCTTCACCTGGAATTAATAGAACTTTACTATGATTGCCTATCATGTGATCCCATTTAGTGTACAATAGTGGCCAAAATTGTGGAAACCTTTTGGGAAAAGTGTATTTTCTAAAACTAGCTAATAATACCACTTTTTTGGGGAGTAGTACCATAAAATTATATATCAATGGAAAGATAATTTAATCAAGAATGTAATGCAATAACCTTTATGAAGTATTTGCTATTAGAATAGCAGTGACATACATATATACAAAAATTATTACCGTAGAAAAAATGAAATATACAAAAATTAATGTCAGTTAATACTTAGTTGGGTAAACTTTAGCATGAATTACGGCCTTACAATGTCTTCCCATGGAGTGAACCAAGTCTTTTAGTTCTGTAGCTGTTATGAGATGAAACCAAGATTGAATGATTGCTTCTATTAACTTAGTTTTATTGCTGGGTCGCTTCTGACTAACAAGTTTCTTTAGTTGGCTCCATAGATTTTCTATTGGGTTAAGGTCTGGGCTATTCCCAGGCCATTCCAGCAGTGGAATATGATTATCTTAAAACTCAAAAAAAAAAAAAAGTGGGGATATTAGCCATCAAACCTCAAAACTACACTTTTCCCAAAAGATTACCACAATTTTGGCTACTACTGTATAGTAAGTTAGTTATTTGCCCCATCATATCTTATAGTTTAATGCGTGTAAATCCTCTATTGCCCTCAAGGTTGTTTGGCAAATGGTAGGCTATGAAATTAAAGGAAGGCAGGTTCAAATTTGAGTTCATTTCCATAACATATCCATCAGTGGTGGAATGCAAATATTTTTACTACGGGTTCTGTGGGCGTAGCTTGGTGGGCATGGCTTGGTGGACATGGCAGAAGAAGGATACTGCAAAATCCCCATTCCCTCCCCACTCCTGGGGGAAGGATATTGCAAAATCTCCATTCCCACCCCACTCTGGGGCCAGCCAGAGGTGGTATTTGCCGGTTCTCTGAACTACTCAAAATTTCTGCTACCGGTTCTCCAGAACCTGTCAGAACGTGCTGAATAGCACCCATGATATCCATGTACTATATATATTTGGAGAGATATTTTTGCAGTGATTTTCAAATTTCTACATAAAGAAATCCACTTTCAACCCACTTTTTCTTTTTCTGATAAACTTCATATGTAAGGTTACTATGTAAATCTGAAAAAAGAACTACTATTACATAACATGTAATGCCATTACATTACATTTCTATGTGTTCATATCTATATTCATTTTTCAAAATATAAAATACAGAAATAGAAAGAAAAATGAAAATAATGAGAAAATAGGGAAAGAGAAGGGAAAGAGGAAAAAGTGTAGGGTAAAGGAGAAAAGAAGAAAAAAAGCAAAGACTCCTTTGGCGCAGCAAAATAACATACAACCTCAAATTTTTAATTTTACATAATAATATATACTAGCCACTTCTATAACAACAAACCTATGCTATCAGCAAAACCTAAAATCAAAGTTTCATTTCTTTTCTGCTTCAAGCATAAAATCCAAAAGTGGTTTCCAAGTAGAAACGAAATAAGTTTAAAATAAATGTTGACTTCAACAACCACTTTGTTAGAGGTGCCATCATAAGAGTTTGGAATACATATAATATAGATAGGATTCGCTATGAAGATGTCCCTTTGTGTGTCACCAAGGAAGCTTTTTTTCAGAAAAGAAATGATGGCAAGGCCAGACTGGTAGACTTATGGTCAAATACTATTGGGTTCCTGAATCATATTAGAACATCAAGAGGTCCTCTATGGAACTGACATGATAATAATCTATATATATATGTAAATGTGAAAACCACTTATGCTGTAATAATGAAATTTCCAGAACCATAAAGCCTACAAACTTGAAATTTGCCACTCTTGGCTTCTAGGTGCTCAATAAGAAAGGATTTTTTTTTTTTTTTAAATGACCATCAGAGCATTAGTATTTCCTATATTGTGATTAACACGCTCTGATAATAAGGAGTTCTATTCCCTCTCCCCACCTGAAAAGAAATCTGTTCCATATGCAAAACACAAGCAGAGGAGAGGACTTTCACTTTCAGTTTTACTTTCACAGCAGGAAGCAGCTTTGATACACAACACTTGAGCTAAGCCACGGCCAGGCTCCTTCCTGTCTCCTTGCTCACACAGCAAATACTGTTTCACTTTCCAAACAGCCCTCTGATGCTAAGGAGTTCTACTCCCCCTTCCCACCTGAAAAGAAATCTGTTCCAAATGCAAAACACAAGCAGAGGACAGGAGTTTCACTTTCAGTTTTACTTTCACAGCAGCAACCAGGGGATAGGATAGGGGAGGCTTCTGTCGGGCAAGGCGGAGGGAGAGAAGGAGATAGGAATTTTGGGACAAGGCTGAGGGAGAGAAGGAGATAGGAATTCTGGGACAAGGCTGAGGGAGAGAAGGGGAGAGGAGAGGCTGATCGTAACTACTCATTAATTTTCAAGCTGTAAGTGTCGATTTATCAAGCCCAATCATGTAGTTTTGTAGCGAAGCATGGGTATCCAGCTAGTATTCTAATATTTGAGGGGATGTCACAAAGAAAAATCTATTCTCCAAGGCACCTGAGGGCAGGACATGAAATAATAGATGGAAAGTTATCAGGGAGAAATTCAACTTAGAATTAAGGAGAAATTTCCTGACAGTGAGAACAATTAACCAGTAGAACAATATGCATCCATATTGTTGTAGTTGCTCCATCACTTCAGGTTTTTATGGAGAGATTGGACAGCCATTTGTTCAGAATGGTACAGGGTTTCCTGCTTGGGCAGGAGCTTGGAATAGAAGACTTCCAAGATCCATTCCAACTCTGTTATTCTGTATTCTGTAGAGATACAAAGACACAGAGATAGAGAAATAGAGATAGAGAGGCTTCTATACAGGTCTAGTCTAAGTAGTTGGAAGAAAATCACATGTCAGATATTTAAAAGTTTCCCCAGGAACAGGAATCTAACAAAAATTTAAACTAAAATCTAATAATCAACATGTTATTTGACTAAAGAGATTCTAGATTGTGTTTCTGAAGTTCTATAAAGAAACTTGTTCTGCTTCATCAGTAAATGCTACATCTCTTCATGAACTATATAAAGGCAAATGATCAAACTGAATAAAAATTATGGATGCCTTTAAGAAGACATGATTTTTCACAGATGCAGCTTGCCATAAGGAAAACCACCAGTTATGACTATTCTTTCGTCAAAATTAAAGTTATGGAGGCATCATTTCCTTGATCTGGATCATCTTATATGTTCCTGCAATTTATTCTATCAGTAAAGGTCATTTCAGTTACAAATTATTTTGTATGACAATGACTATGCTCTACTGTTTAATCATTACTTTGCTGGACATATTTTTACTGCTCCCATCAAAATGACAACTTTACAAAATGGTAGCAGTAAAGAGTATATTAAATTATTGTTTTCTTATTTTTTCAAAGACAAAAACTCACATTAAGTTAATCAAAACAAACTTGATTAAAATCCGCTTACTTCTTTGCGTAGTCATGATTTTTTTACTCCACTAACCAAAACCTCTCTGAGGAGAAAGTGGCTGATCTGAAGTAGTGAAGATGCATTTTGTCTTTTAAACAAGTCCAGGAACAACTATAAATAATAGATTGCTGTCAGCGTTGTAATGATTCTGCTACATATGTGTGTACATGCAGAGACATGTGTATGTGTGCTCATGTTTAGAAAGCAACCTAGATCTGATTTAAAATTGAGATATATATTTTTTTTTTTGAAGATGGCAGGAATCAAAAGCAAACAGATTCAATGTTCAGATTATTAAAAGATTTGCCATAGGCTATAGTGGAAAAGTATCAAAATCCCCACAGCTGTATAATTTTTTTGGCACAAAAGGGACAGGAATAGCAAGGACATTAACCCTGACAAATTTCAGAAAGACAACTTCAAAGATTGTATTGCAATAAAGCTTAAAAAATATTCTCCAGCACCTCTTTTAAACAAAAATGAAGAAAAGATATAAGCAGCCTGCAATCTATCCAACAAACAGCTTTAAAAGACCTTTCTTGAACCTATGCAGAAAATGTCCTATTTCAATTTAAAATTAGAAATGTTCAAAGATTAAGAAAAGTTTGCTCTTATTTAAAACTCAAAGGATATAATCTGCTTTCTGTGCTATATGGCTTGTAGTCTGAAATCAGAAGGAGGTACTATTCTCAAACTGATACACACTACAGGACACCTATGGACAGATAGTAACCAACTCAAAAAAGGTAAAAGAAAGATGGAAGGAATATATTGAAGTACTGTACAATAGAGATGTCAACATGTAAAATAGAAGATATTCCCTACCTACAAGAACCTCTAGTGGAAGAAAATGAATTTAGATTGGCAAACCCGTCATTACCAAGTGGAAGAATCAGTCTAACCAAACTATGGAAGCAAATCTAGAGAGTGTCAGTAGTGAGGAGGAGGAGGAGGAGGAGGAGGAGGAGGAGGAGGAGGAGGAGGAGGAGGAGAAGAAGAAGAAGAAGAAGAAGAAGAAGAAGAAGAAGAAGAAGAAGAAGAAGAAGAAGAAGAAGAAGAAGAAGAAGAAGAAGATTTAACAGAGTGTGACGTATCTTTAACTTCACATGCTAGCAAAATAATGCTACCAAAATAGAGAGATCTGGCGGCTCAATGGCTAAGATGCTGAGCTTGTTGATCCAAAGGTCAGCAGTTCAGCAGTTCGAATCCCTAGTGCCGTGTAATGGGGTGAGCTCCCATTACTTGTCCCAGCTTCTGCCAACCTAGCAGTTTGAAAGCACGTAAAAAATGCAAGTAGAAAAATAGGGACCATCTTTGGTGGGAAGGTAACAGCGTTCCATGCACCTTTGGCATTTAGTCATGCTGGCCACATGACCACGGAGACGTCTTCGAACAGCGCTGGCTCTTCAGCTTTGAAACGGAGATGAGCACCACCCACTAGAGTCAGGAACAACTAACACATATGTGCGAAGGGAACCTTTACCTTTTACCTAATGCAGATTAAAGTCCTACATGGAAAAGACATGTTCAGTCTGGAAAGGATGAGAAATATCAACATATTGTTGATGCACACTGGGTAATTGAGAAATCCAAAAAACATAAACAATTCAGCGTGTACTTTATAGATTATGGAAAGGCCTTTGATTGTGTTATTCATGACAAGTTGTGAAATGTGTCCTGAAAAATAATATTCCTTAAATGTCTCATTTTTGTCATGTATACAGATCAGGAAGCCTCAGTAGAGACAGAACAGGAGGAAACAGGACTGGCTCCATATTAGGTCTTTGAGAGATTATTTATTATTTATTATTTATTGAATTTCTATACCGCCCTATACCGACCATATACTTTATTAGTTCAATTTACAGTATATGCTAAAAATAATATATTTTCAGGCAGCTGGGTTGAAACAAAATTGACTGAGATGGGCAGTTTTAGAGAATGAATGAATGAATGAATGAATGAATGAATGAATGAATGAATGAATGAATGAGAACATGGCTTTAAATTTGGAGGAAGAAATGTCAGTGATGCATATTATGCTAATGACACTACTCTGATAGCCGAAAATGTAAAATATCTGCAAATAATAAAAGTCAATGAACAGTGAAAAATAGGACTAAACTTAAATATAAGGAAGTCTAAATGCAACAGGTACAAACATCAGCCTTATAACTGACAATGAAGATATCAAACTGGTACTGTAGACAGCTTCTGCCTTGTAAGATCAATCATCAACAGTAAAAGAGCAAGAACTCAAGGAATACTTGGCAGATTGGCATTTAGCAGCCTTAGCTTAACTCAGATGCTATGATGTGTTTATTTGTATACAAGATCAGAATATTGCAAGCAATGGTATTTCATATGACACTCTATGGATACAAAAACTGGACTTTGAAGGAGCAGAATAGGAAAAGTATACCTTTGAATTCTGTTATTGGAGAAGACTCTGTGGATAGCCAAACAAACAAACAAACAAACAAACAAACAAACAAACAAATGGATCACTGAACAAATTAAGCCAGAGTTGTTACTCAAAGTTCAAATGATCAGGATCAAATTACTCTACTTTGGACACAATGGGAAGACTGAGCTGGAGAAGACTCTAATGCTGGGAAAGGTGAAAAGAAAGAAGAAGAGGATAACCAGAAGCATGGTGGATAGATTGGGTAATAGTAGTGGTGGCTATACTATTGGTGTACTTAAGCAACCAGGTTAGGGGCAGGTTGTCATGGGGAAAATCTAAGAATTGACACCAACTTGGTGGCACAAATCAATCAATCAATCAATGGCTTGCTAGGTTACTTTCTTTGGGGAATGATGCATAATGATCTGGATGTGCAACATCTTTTCTTTTTTTAACAAAAGAAAGCCTAATTAGTATATACAGTATGTTATCCCTGCTACATATCATCATGATATAAAGAAATAGTGTGAATGCTATAATATAGGCAACTATGTAACTGCAAATAAAATAGGAAATATAAAAAATGCTCACTACACAAGAAAAGATTTAAGATCAATAGTTTGTGTGTGTGTGTATGTGTGTTCAAGAGAGTGGATGAAAATGAAAATAGAGGGAGGGGTTGAAAAGCCTTTAGAGTTTCAAACAGGCTGGATGCAGAGAATAACAAGGACCATGTTAAAGGTTTGACAAATAGAATGAGGAAGGATAATGATAAAAGGATGTGGTGTTGTAGAATGATGAAGATTCACAGAGAAAACACTTTGTAGATAGATAGATAGATAGATAGATAGATAGATAGATAGATAGATAGATAGATAGATAGATAGATATGTACACACACACATGTATTTTAAGGCAATAGAACAAGTACTGGGTATCCACTGCTAGAAATATTTTCCCCAAGAATAAATAGTCTAATTATTAATATTTAATACTTCTTTATTTTTGAAGATATGCATTGGAAAATATCTTATCCAAGACCTTTGATCTGAAATCCAATATTATGGTGATATATTTTAAAGCAAATGTAAACAATTTTGAGTTGTTAGATTTCAAGAACCTGGGTTTAACAAAAACTATGGCATTACGATATTACATATTATTAAATGTGTTCAATCACTAATCCTGCATTTTTATTACACAGGAATGTTTTAATACCTGAAGATTTGTTCTAAGTTATCCTGTACTGTTTAGACCAGGGGTGGGCAACTGCGGTCCTTTTACAACCTGTGGACTTCAACTCCCAGAATTCCTGAGACAGCTTGTCTCAGGAATCCTGGGAGTTGAAGTCCACAGGTTGTAAAAGGGCCACAGTTGCCCACCCCTGGTTTAGACAATAGGCAGAATGAAGAATGATGTTTGTACACTCAACTCCTGATGACATGGATGTATTCATACAGTTTTCCTGGTAACAAAATAGAATTTGTTTACCAATAGTTTCTGGGATGCTTTCT
Source organism: Pantherophis guttatus (assembly GCF_059756535.1). Lineage (NCBI taxonomy): Eukaryota > Metazoa > Chordata > Lepidosauria > Squamata > Colubridae > Pantherophis > Pantherophis guttatus. The sequence continues at coordinate 74,452,222 of NC_142068.1, read as the reverse complement.
CATGGTTTTCCATCCAAGTGTAAATAGCAATAACATTTAGACTTATATACAGCTTCATAGTGTTTTACAGCACCATCTAAGTGGTTTACAGAACCAGCATATTGCCCCCAAAATTTGGGTCCACATTTTACCGACCTCGGAAAGATGGAAGGCTGAGTGAACCTGTCAGAATTGAACTACTGACTGTGGGAACTACTGACTGTGGGCAGAGTTAGCCTGCAACACTCCATTCCAACCACTGTGCCTCCCCGGCTCCTAACTTCACTTTAAAAAGTGAAATAAAATCAGCTTTTGTTTCACTTTTCTGAAATCAGCTAGTCTGCAATCTTTCTGTTCCTTTCTGTTCTGTCAGCACCAGCAATTCTATTGTTCAGTCATCCGTGAAAACAGAAGGAATAGAATGTTATGCATTTTTTTTAAAGTCTTCAAAACATAAAATAGATTACTATTTACACTTTAAATAGCAGCTGGCATTGCTTTAAATTCATAGGAGGTCTTAAATCCACCAATGTGAAAGAAAAAAATATTCCATTTGGCACCAAAACACAAATTCATATATTGGCTTAAGTCCATTTCCCCCCCATATACCTAGACATCCCCCCCCTCCAAAACTTAATCCCTATATATGGAATTATTTTTATTATTAACAGAATTTTCTGCAATAAGCAATTGAGTGTATAATAAATGTAAAGAAATGGCTTGATGCAAACAGATTAAAATAACTCACACATGCTGATATCAAATGCTAAGAATGCCAGCATATTTCAATATCAAATATAAAAACAGTGCTAACCGATACAATTTTTTTTTTGTAGTCCATGCTTTCTCATCCATACTTCGTGCTGAGTTTTTCCAGATTCTCATTAACTTTCATATTTATGGGTGTATCTACTCCTATGATGATTTGGACAGCTGGTTTAAAGTCTTGCTCAGTTTGATCTTATTTGCAACATTACACCTGTTTTTAGACTAGATAATGTTGTGCATCGTGCTGAATAATTTCATTTTTCATTAATTCAGAATTTCTTTTGGTCTTTAGGAAAGACCAAATCTTTGAGGATTTCGCTGTGTGACTGGACCTTTGATTCTGGACTTTGACAACCCAACATAAAGAGAATTAGAAGGCAATGTAAGGAAAGGTGAATCTAATGGTTATCCAAATACTGCTGAACTCTAGATCCCAGTGTCCTTTATCATTGTCATTCTGGTTGGGACTGCTACGAGTTGTAATTCAAATGGAGTAAGAATTTGCAGAACAGCATAACTGCAGCTGGAATAACAGGCCGGATTCCCCAAACTATCATTGTATTTATCATTCCATCTAAATAGCCAGCTTCAGAGCTTAATAGCAATAAAGGGAGGCTTGGTGCTTTATGGTAGATCTTGTCCTGGAGAGTGATAAAATTGCAAGAATATCACACTGTATTGTTTTATTCAAAGGTTATTTGTCTGGAAGGCAAATCCGGCTCAGGCTTGTATCATTAATTACAGCTGCCATTTGAAACCAGCACCCATCACTTTAATGAGTTTCTGCTTCAGAAAACTTTATACAGAACTTATTTCAACTCTTCCACCTCTTCTTTAAGAGTTGTCCCCTTTTTTTAATAACTTCAGTTAACATATAGCATAATAAGGAAATGGATCTCCATTAGTATCTGCATGGCTGATTTGATCTAGCAGGGTTGGTGTAGATCAATACCCTTGATTAGGTCCCTGAACATGCACTTTCTCTGTCGTAGTGCCTGCCTCATGAAATTAGGTCCCTCCTGAAATCTGGGTGGTTCTCATCCTGCTGTGGTTTTGGAGGGCCTTGAAGATTTGGCCCTTTGCAAAGGCCTTTTGTAGCCCCTTCTAAGGAATGGATGGGTATTTGTTACTACCTGGCTTGGTTGGTTGGTTGGTTGGTTGGTTGGTCAGTTAGTTGGTTGGTTGGCCAGCCAGATGGATGTATGGATGCATAGATAGATGCATGGATAGATGGATAGATAGATGGATAGATAGATGGATAGATAGATGGATAGATAGATAGATGGATAGATGGATGGATGGATAGATAGATAGATAGATAGATAGATAGATAGATAGATAGATAGATAGATAGATGGATGGATGGATGGATGGATGGATGGATGGATGGATGGATGGATGGATGGATAGATGATAGATAGATAGATAGATAGATAGATAGATAGATAGATAGATCGATGGATGGTTGATTTTTGCCATGTTTCTTCCTTGTCTTGTAATATTTATTCTTATTTTCTGTGTTTTTGTGAACTACCAAGAATTGTTGGGGGTCAGACAGATTTTCCAGCATGAGGAAAAACTCAGACTAAAGAGCAAAACAGTCTAAGTCTGAAAAACTCTGAGCTATTCTTTTTTTAGAGCCAGCAACTTTCTCCCATTACAATATCTAACGTAGATTTGTTGACAGCGGTATGTGTATAAATATGTTTTGCTAAATAGCTGTTGTTCCTACCATAATTAGTTTTAGATGCTCTCGTCATGGATCTTAAATTTGTTTTCTGCTGAGTTTTATGATTATGTTTTATTATTAGGAGTCCCATCGGAGGAAGTGTCTTAATAACAAAATAGCTCTATATGTTGTGCTACAAACTAAGATATTTTCCATCAGGCCTGAGTGAACTAATCACAATATGGCTTATCATCAACAGAGTTTATGCAGTGCAAGGGAATTCTATGCACTCTGCGGAGGAACAATGAGTTGCTCAAATTTATCCACTAGTCAGAGATCTAGTAAACAGACAATGTCATAAAAAGCAGTGAAAGTAACATGAGCAATGTGACTGCTTTGCTTCCTTCTTTAGAAAAATAAGGAGAATACACTGTTTTACAAATAAAAAAAGGGCTACTTTCCTCAAAGCATCATTGAAGTCCATCTTCAGAACTTCACGCAGCAAAGACCAGAATGATAGATGAAGGCATAGGAAAAGAGAAAATTGTACAGAACTAATCAACATTCTGCTATTCCTTTGGCATACCTTATACTTGAGTTCAGGGGTGAAATGCTCCCGGTTTGGACTGGATCGCCCGATCCGGTAGCGACGGAGGCAGGTGGTTCAGAGAACTGGTAGCAAAAATCCCTGCCCACCCCCCATGCCCAACTGAGCCGCTCAATCATCAGAGGCTTTTTTTTTTTACTTTTAAAAGCATTTTTTCTACAACCTCTTCAGCCGAAAAAATGCTTTTAAAAGTTAAAAAAAAAAAAAAAGCCTCTGATGATCGCACAGCTCAGCTGGGATCATCAAAGGCTTTTAAAAGCAAACCCCCCCCTTTTTTTTTCTTTTAAATGCCTCTGACGATCCAAGCTGAGTTTCCTGATCGGCAGAGACTTTTTTTCTTTTAAATGCCTCTGAAGATCAGGCAACTCAGCTTGGATCGTCACAGGCATTTAAAAGAAAAAAGTCTCTGCCAATCAGGCAACTCAGCTGGGATCGTAAGAGCCTTTTGAAAGCATTTTTTTACAACCTCTTCACTGAAGAGGTTGTTGAAAAAATGGTTTTAAAAGTTTAAAAAAAAATGTGACCCACCCAGTCACATTACCCCCCCCCACCAAGCCACGCCCACAGAACCAGTAGTAACAAATTTTAGATTTCACCACTGCTTGAGTTCCTGAGTGAGAGAGTGGGGGTATGTATACACATAGCAGAAAACATGATTTTGTTCAAGCTTGGAACAAAATAGCCCCCTAAAAATACCACATCAAGACATTTGGAGATCCTTGACAAAAATGTGCTTAAACATTCAACTCATAGGAAACAATGGCATTGGGACATACCTCAAAGGCACAAGAATACATGGAATAGTGATTTATGGCTATGGTTACTTAATAACAAATAGCCATAGATATTTTTTTCTGAAAATATGGGAAGCCACCACCCCCCGCCCCAGAAGAATAAAAGATTTTGAGGATCAAAAAAGGGCAAAGGGAGAAATGCAGAAACATGATTTTTTAGAGTCAGAAAGCAATCCCCACTTTCCTTAATAGCCCACAGCAGATATCAGCACTTAAGAAATAAAGAACTTATTGAAAGAAGACAAGAATCTAGGTAGCTCTATTCATAAGCAAATACCCTCACCCAAAAGCCAAAACAGGACGAAAGCCATTAAGCCACAATAGGAATTACCCAACACCCTTTCAGAACACAAGCCCCTTCATTGCATCACCCTCAGAAACTTCAACCAAACTTAGCTCAGACAAACACCTAGGATATGTACTTTGCCTATAGAGCCAGCTATGACCCCTATATAACCCCTACATGGCCCATGGGAATTTGACAACAACCAATAGAATGCATGTTCTTGCACAGGAACAGGAAACTCAAGTGCAAAGCCCAAATAAGGTATATATCCTTCTTTCTGTGCAGTATATATATTGCGCAGGAACAGGAAACTCAAGTGCAAAGCCCAAAGAAGGTATATACCCCCCCCACAACTCCATTTGGTCAGCTGCACCAGAACCACAATCCCTGGTGGTTCTGTTCATCAATAAATGGACCCCCTTTTCAATCAGCCTCCATTTTATCTCCAGTGCCTTTCTCCAGGTTTGGAACGGAACCATGTGGATATTTCTTCCCACAAAAAGATTATTGAAGATATTGAAGAAAACATAATCCTAATAGAAAATGCTGGAAACAGCAATGAAAAATAAATAAATAAAAATCTGTTTTCAGAAGCACTTTCTTCCTTTCTTTTTTTAATGTTTTAATGTAAACTGGAAAATCCAATCAGCACACTAACTGATTAAAAGGGCTAATCCGATCCATTTTCTTTTCAATTAGTATCTCTTTTGTACTATTGCTAAATAAACCAGAGAGGAAAGTACAAATCGTACTGTGTTTTTTTCACGTTGTTCTTGTGTGTGTGTGTTTAAATCCCTTTTGTCAATTATTTGTAGATTGTTAGCAGACAGCATTAGGTACCATATCATCTACTTTGCAAGTTCAACTAATGAATTTTCCTTTTCCTTTTTTTTTCTTTTGCAGTCAAATGCTGTTGCCTAATTAAAAATTAGTCTTCTGTAAGCTGCACTGAGCTCCTGATGATTATATGTCTAGCTAGTCCTCTTTTGCAAGGATATGGAAGTAATTTGCCAATACTTGCTTTTTCAGATATGCTTTCTCCACCAACCCCAATTCTTTTTTTAGCTTACAATTTTCATATTTCTTGTTATGAATTAAATCCTAATTAAATACAGACTAGGTCTATTCATACTTACCTTTGCAAGATCAGCCACATCTGACCGAATGCCACTATGTAGCTGGGCTCGCAATTAGTTCATGAATGAACTGAATATTACAGCAGAGTAGCAAGATAAAACAACAAAAAGCAATGTGGATACTTAATGTTTCAGCCTGTACCGACAGCAAATAAGCTTTGTGTACACATGTTCAAGTGTTTGTTTGTTTTTTACAGTTAGAACTTAGCAGCATCAACAGAACAAAAGATTCAGGTATTATCCCTCGATTCTAACTATGTGGCAGCTAAGAGTCAACAAGGACTTGATGGCACATAATCAATAAACAATGCCCCAAAATAAACATAGAGTTGTAGTATTTTTAATTTTTTTTCTGGACTCACACGTTCAACAGAGTGCAAAGTTTCCCCTTACTAACATTTCCCTTCCCAGCCCAGCATAAACCAGCATAGAGTTAAGTGCACTCTGAAGATTCAACATGCAGTAGCACTCTTTACATTGATCATTTCAACAGCACCAGCAGCACTTGTATGTTAAGCATCCTATTTCATGCACATTGTTTTTGTCTTGACTTGCTTACTTTTGCTCAACCTGCAATCATCAGCTTTTCAGCTGAGGCTAGCTGCCTGCCTTGAAATAACAGAAAACAGTATACAGAATTGGCCAAAATTGTGGAAAACTTTTGGGAAAAGTATATTGTTTGATGGCTAATAAAGCACTTTTTTTTTTTGAGTTTTAAGATAATCATATTCCACTGCTGGAATGGCCTGGTAATAGTCCAGACCTTAACCCAATTGAAAATCTATGGAGCCGACTAAAGAAACTTGTTAGGCAGAAGCGATCCAGCAATAAAACCCAGTTAATAAAAGCCATTATTCAATCTTGGTTTCATCTCATAACAGCTGCAGAACTAAAAGACTTGGTTCACTCCATGGGGAGACATTGTAAGGCCGTAATTCATGCTAAAGGTTACCCAACTATTAAGTGACACGTTGATAATTTTTGTATATCTTGTTCTTTCTATGGTGATATTTTTTGTATAACTTGTTTTTTCTATGGTGATATTTTTTGTATAGCTCATTTTTTCTACGTGTTTCACTTTTCTTCTTTATATTGTAACTGCTATTCTGGGTGAGATCATCCATGGTTTCGGGGTGAAGTACCATCAGTACGCTGACGACACTCAGCTGTACATCTCCACCCCGGACCACCCTAACGATGCCCTTGAAGTGATGTCCCGATGCCTGGAGTCCGTGCACATCTGGATGGGGAGGACAGACTCAGGCTCAACCCATCCAAGACCGAGTGGCTGTGGTTTCCGACATCCCGATATAGTCAGTTGGTGCCATCACTGACTATTGGGGGCGAGTCATTGGCCCCCATGGAGAGGGTTCGCAGCTTGGGTGTCCTCCTGGACTCACGGCTGTCTTTGGAAGAGCACATGACGGCCATGGCCAGGGGGACTTTTTATCAGGTCCGCCTGATTCGCCAGTTGCGTCCCTTTCTGGATCGGGACTCATTAAATACAGTCACTCATGCTCTCGTTACTTCCCGCCTGGACTACTGCAATGCTCTCTACATGGGGCTCCCCTTGAGGAGCACCCGGAGGCTCCAGCTGGTCCAGAACGCGGCCACGCGGGTCGTTATGGGAGCGACGTGGCGCTCCCATGTGATCCCCCTCCTGCTCGAGCTGCACTGGCTCCCGGTGGTCTTCCGGGTGCGCTTCAAGGTTTTGGTTACCACCTTTAGAGCGCTCCATGGCATCGGACCGGGGTATTTACGAGACCGCCTTCTGCTACCAATAGCCTCTCACCGACCAGTACGCTCCCATAGAGGGGCTTCTCAAGGTGCCGTCAGCCAAACAGTGTCAACTGGCAGCCCCCAGGGGGAGAGCCTTCTCTGTGGGGGCACCTACCATTTGGAATGAGCTCCCCCCGGAGATATGGAGGATCCCGGACCTGCGCACGTTTCGTCGTGCTCTCAAAACTTTTTTATTTCAGCAGGCTGGCCTGGCCTAACTTTCCTCTTTTAAATTTTTAATTCGTTTGATTTTATAAATTGGGTGTTTTAATCTGTGTTTCGACCAAAATATTTAATAATTTTAAGGGACTTTTAATATTTGTATTATCTGTATTTTATCTTGGCTGTTCACCGCCCTGAGTCCTCCGGGAGTAGGGCAGTATAAAAATTTGATTAATAAATAAATAATAATAAAATAAATATTCTAACAGCAAATCCTTCATAAAAGTTACTGCATTACATTCTTGATTAAACTATCTTTCCATTGATATATAATTTTATGGTACTACTATTTTAAAAAAAAAGTGGTGTAATTAACTAGGTCTAGAAAATACACTTTTCCCAAAAGGTTTCCACAATTTTGGACACTGCTGTACTGTACTTGCAACTGACTTCCCCATCCACTGCAAAATTTTAACTTGAGACCAGAAAGATGTTTGAAAAATCCAGCCATAAATCACAAAGCAACAATCCAATCCCAATACTCAGAACAGCTGGAACACTCAAAATAATTGGGGGGGGGAATCATGGCTGTTCCAAGAACAAGAGAGGACCTCAGAACAAGTATATTTTGTTTCGAGCGCTGAACATTCAAAAAGGCTCTGCCTATGTCAAATCGTTTTGCACTCTATTATATGTGGATAATAAAACTCCTGACTGCTTACACTTGCTTACTATTATAGCCAAATAATGCAAGAAGGTTATGACCCCAATTGTTGAAGAATAAACCTGTTCATGCCATAGCATTTTTGTTCTTTCTTAATCCTTCTAATCCTGCACAAACAACTTTCATCTTTGTAGTCAGGAAAAGGCCGTACAGTAATACTGTACAGTTTTGCAAATAAAGTGCTGATTTTAGTTCCCTTATTTAACTCTTCCCAAGAATTGCTTTGATTTTGCTATAGTTTGTATAGTCTCCATATGACACACATACACACACTTAAATCATCATCTTCATTTAACGACCCCATAATCCTTTACAGGGTGGAGTCTGGGTGACTGAATGGAGCTAGGAGAGAATTTTAATGGCCGGATACCCTTCCTGTCGCCAATGAGGAGTTTTGTTCAGCAGATATATTCTCAGTGTGCCCAGAGAGAGAAATATCTGTCTCTACCTAGGATCGAACTCACAGCCTCCTGATTGTGAGCTGAGAGCTCCACCTCTAGGCCACAGCACTCACTCTCTCTCTCTCTCTCTCTCTCTCTCTCTCTCTCTCTCTCTCTCTCTCTCTCTCTCTCTCTCTCTCTCTCACACACACACACACACACACACACACACACACTCTCTCTCTCTCTCTCTCACACACACACACTTATATATACTATACATATTAGATATGCCTTAGATCAGTACATATTCTTATTTGCCATTGTCTTAGTATTTTAGTATTTTTATTTACCAATGACCCCAATTCACACTGTTGTATGTGGGTTGCATTTGATGTCTCTAGATGGAACATAATTGTAACTTCAGTAACTACTTGTCCATCTGTAGAAAAGAGAAACTTCAGTAATTACCGGTACCTGTCCATTTATAGATAAATGACTTTTTTAAAAAATGCATTTTTTAAAGTCTTGTTCAAAGTCAATTGACATACAAGGTGACGATAATGATGATGATTATAAATAATTGCTTTTAAAAAAGAAAACAAAGGCATATTTCTTTCAAATTTCTAGTCAAAGTCGTTGCCCCTGTTTCCCATAACAGGCTGTTTTCACAGAAAATGAATGCAGCATAAAAAGTGAAGATGTGGATTTTGTCATTAAGTAGCAAAATACACTCTATACTAAATTGGTGTCCCACCAGATATATCCAACTACTGTATGCTACCACTCCCAGCCAGAGTGCCATTTATCATCCAAGGAAAACAAAACTTCCAAATTTTGAAATCTTGACATCAGGCATTGTAATTTAATTACTGAAGCTGTACTTTCTCATTTTAATTTATTTATTTAGTTTATATGCCACCTTTCTCACTATCCAAAGTGACTCTGAACTTTATGCTGCTGATACGCCTGATATGCTAACCCAGTCAGGGTTCTATTCAATTGCTTTTAAATGTGAGATGTAAATGCAGTGATTGTGAGACCCAAAAGAAATATTATAAATCATTAAGCCAGTAAGCCTGGAAATTTTGATGGTAATATTTTTAGGGAAAGTTCTTACTATCAGACCAATAACCAAGAAATATTTTTACAGAAGGAAAAAATACCATATTGCCTAATGTATATTGGTGACGTGGTGGCTCAGTGATTAAGATACTGGGCTTGTCAGCTTTCCAGCTGGCAACACAGGTTCAAGAGCCTTGATAGTACAGTGGTCTAAGCACCCTGTTATTAACACAGCTGCCTGCAATTACTGCTGGTTCGAATCTCTCCAAGGCTCAAGGTTGACTCAGCCTTCCATCCTTTCTAAGGTAGGTGAAATGAGGACCCAGTTTGTGGGGGTAATAAGCTGACTTTGTATAAATATACAAAAGTATGAAGGCTATTGCTTAATGCATTGTAAGCTGCCCTGAGTCTCCGGAGAAGGGCGACATATAAATCAAATATTTTTTTTTAAAAAAAAATTAAAAAAAAATTAAAAAAAATAAAAGACCTGAGCACCTTTCAACAGGATTAGTTCCTGTTCTTGCTCCAGCTGCCTCCAATCTACCAGTTCGAAAGCATGCAAATGCAAGCAGATAAAGAGGTACCACTTTGGCGAGAAGATAACAGTGCTCTGTGACATCAAGCTGGCCACATGACTATGGAAACATATTTGGATAGCACTGGCTCAATGATCTTGAAATGGAGATGAGCACCGCCCCCTTACTTCGCAAGACTAGCAGAGTAAAATCCACAGGGACTCCTTTACCTAATGTAAAAAGTGCAGAGAAGACCAACCAAGATGATTAGGGGACTGGAGGCTAAAACATACGACGAACGGCTGCAGGAACTGGCCATGGCTAGTCTAGTGAAAAGAAGGACCAGGGCAGACATGATAGCAGAGTTCCAATATTTGAGGGGCTGCCACAGTTATTTTCCAAAGGACCCGAAGACCAGACAAGGAATAATGAATGGAACCTGATCAAGGAAAGATTCATCCTAGAAATAAGGAGTAATTTTCTGACAGTGAGAACAATCAACCAATGGAACAGCTTGTTTTCAGAAGTTGTGGGAGCTTGATCACTGGAAGAGATTGGAGTGTCATTTGTCAGAAATTGTGTAGGGTCTCCTGCTTGGGTGGAGGTTGGACTAGAAGACCTACAAGGTTTCTTCCAACTCTGTAATGTATATATGTCAGTAGTTTGTTATTTAACTATTCTATAAGAGATGATCAAGATTATGACAAGCTGTAAAGGGTCTCACTTGCCTTAGCAGATTGCCTCATCAGAACAAATCCTGGTGACACAGTACATCTGGAACTGCTTTACACTTTTACACATATGCTGTACACAAAAATCTCAGGAGCTCCTCTGTCTTCTCCCACCCACACTCTCAATGTTTTAGAAGTCTTAAAAACTTGTTCTCTCACATCTTTGGGTGCTTGTAGAACCCTTGCCAATTGTGTTTTGTAGTATGTGGAGTATGATTGTTCTGAATGCCTAAGATTTACTTTTTATTGTTTCCTTTGTCTTGGAATTGTTTAGAAGTTGGGTGGCCTCTAAATCTAAACAACAATAGTGATATTGGCACTACCGCCTTCTATACTAAATAGCAGTTTTCCAATATAGTTCCAACATTTGTTCCAATATTTGAGGGGCTGCCAGAAAGATGACGGTGTCAACCTATTTTCCAAAGCCCCAGAACACATGACAAGAAGCAATGGATGGAAACTGAACAAAGAGAGAAGCATTGAAATAATAGAAAATACTTGTAGCTTGGGTTTTAAATTTTGACAGTGGTTTGCTTTCCAAGCTTGTTTCAAATTAGTTTCTGAACATTTTGTTACCAGACTAGGTAACATCATCAGCATGATTGTCTTGCCTTATTCTCCTTAGCTTATAAATGTCTTGTGTGCCAGTTTGGTCAGTTGGTCGTGTTATTGGTTGTTCGTTTGGGGCTATATTTAAATTCTGAGCAGCTGATTGGTTCTCTTGTTGATTGGTTGTTCAAATGGTCTGGTATCTTAAATATTCATATGCTGGATTTATATCAATATGCTTGTTAATTGTTTCTTTGGTAGAATACCAGGCTTCAATAAATTCACATGGGTGGTGGGTGCTGGCATGGCCAATGATTTTTCTTCCTTCCCAGTTAACCTGGTATTATTTATTATTTATTAATTTATTTATTTTAGGGAATTTAAATTGTTGCCTATTTGCACATGGCAACTCAAGGCGGCTTACAAAATATAAAAACAATAAAACTAATAAAAGTAGAGTCATATAATAAAATTAATATACTAAAACCACCCCCATCCCCCACTCTGGTGACAGCACTTCACAGTAGCCATTTAATGGGCTCCATTCCTCTCTGAGTTCCCTAGACCCGCTGGCAGAACCATGTCTTCAGCATCTTCTCGAAGAGTGGCTAGAATGGGAGCCATTCTATTCTCAATCTAGAACTAAGGAGAAATTTTCTGACAGTTAGAACCATCAACCAGTGAAACAGCTTGCCTTCAGAAGCTGTGGATGCTACAACACTGGAGGCCCTTAAGAAAGGCCTGGACAACCATTATATAAAATAGTATAGGGTCTCCTTCTTGAGCAGGTAGGAAACCTGCTATAAAACCACCAAAGTCCCTTCTAATTCTATTATTCTGTTTTTCCTTTCCTTTCTCAGGAATATCAGGACAAAGCTAAAAGAGAATGTCTTTATTTCATACTGACTAAAAAATAATAATCACAAAGACAATTTAAGCAAGGAAATTATAGTCAGCCTGCAGAGGCCTAGGTCATCTGTGCTGTGTTACCACATTACAATCCTTCAGGAACAACCTGACAAAATTAATGTCTATTTAGAATGACATTTAGTTTATTAAGACATACTGATGTCCACAGGCCCTCGGTGCTTTTATCAAACTGACAAAAGGAGCGTTCAAACATTGCATGCAAGCCTTGCTTCTCTGGAGCATCCCAAAAAAAGAAAATGGAGGGGAGAGTTCACAACACAAGGGTTGCTGTTTGTGTCACTCTGGGCCCACTTGATTCCCTCCTCTGGATATTAATGTTAAGAAGCACAACAGGAACAAGGAAAAGATTGGATTTAAAAAAAGGGAAGTAAAAAGGAACAGATGAAGGGTACACTAACCTAAAGTGAAGAGTGGAAAAAAGAACCTGGAATGTATCTGGGCAATGCTTTGACCATCTCCTCTTTCCCTTTCTTGACCTACCCAATTTTTTTTCATAGTATTTAGTAAATTTAATTTGGATTAATCCTTTCCCCTACAACAGGGGTGTCAAACTCAAGGCTGGATCCAGACTGGATCCAGCCTGCGGGGTGCTTAGATCTGGCCTGCGGAGCCACACTGGAAACAGCAAAGGACCGGCCCATGGTGCCTCTGCCAGTGAAAACATAGCTTAGGAGGGCTGCATGGGTCCCCCCAAGCTCCATTTGTGGCTGCGGTCACTTCCTGCAACTCTCTGCTAGCAAAAACGGAGCTCAGGGATGCTCCTGAGCTCTGTTTTCGTTGGCAGTGCTCTTGGGCCACCACAGGCACTCCCAACATGAGTGACATTGAGCTGGCCATGGCCACCCTGGCCACGCCCACCCGGCCCCCTGAGGTAAAACATAACCCTGATGCAGCCCTCAATGAAATCGAGTTTGACACCTCTGCTCTACAACATCTCTTGCAGTAGGTCTACTGTCAGCTGCTGAGTCTGTGTATTTTTTATATCCTGATCAAAGGAACTCTGTTTTCTCAGCTTTATTCTTTTCACTGAACTAACCTATAATGTTTCTTCTTGTGCATAACATCATGTTTCTGTTCTGGACTCCCAATACTGTCAACTTTATTTATTACAGCATGCATGCTTAGATGTGCACAGACTTAATCTAAGGTACTTCCTTCCTGAGGAAAGGTGACATTTCTCAAATCAAGGTGCACTCAGACCAAAGTCATCCAAATTATTTTCATGTTGGCAAAAACTTTTCTATGCATGTCTATTAATTAAATAACAATTTATTGGCATCCTTTTCATGATACTGAAAATCTACTGCTTGTAGTGATTTCCTTCTGGCCAATGGTAGGGGAGGATTTAAATGGCCCCATTTTTAATGCTTTGGAAACTTTTCCCTATTTTCTGTTTTGTTATTGTTGGTCTTTACTACCTTCCCAAACTGTAAACTATAAAGTAATATTTGATGTCAATTCACATTGCTGGAGTTATCCTCTCTCCAATTTTTATTTTTGTTTCTGCTTGACATGCATTGAGCAAAATAACTATTTTGATACGATCTTTTCCCTTAGAGTCTTTTTTTTAAGAACTTCCTCTTTTTTTAAGTTTCTGTTCTTGATAATACAGGTTATCATCAAGACTTCCAGTGTAGCAAAGGACTTTCTGTTATCATTCTGTTGTGAGGAAAATACAATGGCTTTAATGATACGATTCGGTTGTTGTGATACCCTCTTGGTTGTATGCTGATGCAGATAAAGCAAGAAGCTATACCTAACAGCCTGGGGAATACACCCAAATCTTATTAGTTGGAAACAAACTTTTCACTCTGTTAAAAATCAGATTTTGAGAACTGAGTGAGATATCTTCTGGCTGCCAACAACTCAAAAAAGGGCCTGGTGGCTCAGCAGACTAAAAGCATTGTGATTAACACCAGCTGTCTGCAATTACTGTATGTTCGAATCTCACCAGGCTCAAGGTTGACTCAGCCTTCCATCCTTTCTAAGGTAGGTAAAATGAGGACCCAGTTTGGGGGGGCAATAAGCTGACTTTGTATAAATATACAAAAGTATGAAGGCTATTGCTTAACGCATTGTAAGATGCCCTGAGTCTCCAGAGAAGGGCGGCATATAAATTAATTTTTTTTTTAAAAAGTGTTTGTAATATTTCATCCCAATCATATGTGTTTATGGGGGAAGGTGAATCCAAGAACCAGGATTTCCTGACTCTAAAATGATATTCTAGTGTTCCAATATTTGAGGGGCTCCTACAATGACGAGGGGATAAACTATTTTTCAAAGCACTAAAAGGCAAGACAAGAAACAATGGATGGAAAGTAACCAAGGAGAGAAGGAACCTAGAACTAAGGAGAAAATTCCTAACAGTGAGAACAATCAACCAATGGAACAACTTGCCTTCAGAAGTTGTGGCCTCCAACAACTTCTTGCCTCCAACACTGGAGGCTTTCAAAGAGACTGGACAACCATTTGTCTAAAATTGTATAGTGTCTCCTGCTTGAGCAGAGGGTTGGACTAGAAGACCTCCAAGGTCTCTTCCAACTCTATCACTCTATGTTCTATATAATTTACTGAACAATTGAAAACTTTTTCTCAGTTCTATTGGAAATCTGATGGTTTGAATGTGATGCTGGTTGCTGATCTGATCTAGAGCAGATTCTAGATAAAAAGCAACTGATTTTCAGCCTCATTGCTTCCCTACTCATACTTTATAGAATACTTAGACAAATCCAATTAATTCAAGTTTCCACAGCTGGATAAAGTGTGTTGTAGGAACTGAATGAACTATCTGAGATGATCACAGAACTATTAAGTGTATTCATTCAGCGTTTCGGGAGATATGTGTGGTCCTAGAAACTGGGTAAGATGAAATGTTATCCCTATCTCAAAAAGAAAGAAAGAAAGAAAGAAAGAAAGAAAGAAAGAAAGAAAGAAAGAAGGAAGGAAGGAAGGAAGGAAGGAAGGAAGGAAGGAAGGAAGGAAGGAAGGAAGGAAGGAAAGAGAGAGAGAGGAGGACTTGGCAAGTTATAGATTTGTCATTTTGACATCTATACTGGGAAAAGTCTGTGATTTGATTATAAAACAGCATGTTTGTTAGCATTTGGATAAAAATGCATTAGTTAATAAATGCTACTAAATTAATAGATTGGGCAATGACAATGGACCTAATGTAGCTTGACCTCATCAAAACATTCAGCATAGTATCTCATGATAACATCATTAATAAAATGGTAAAAAGAGGCTAGATGATACAACAATGATACAGATTGCTATTTGGCTTGATGATCTCACTCAGAGAATACTCATAAATGGTTCCACATCATCTTGAATGGTGATAATAAGTGGTGTGTCACAGGACACTGTCCTAGGCTCTGTATTCTTCAACATTTTTATTAATGATCTGGATAAAGATGATTATCAGAATTGCAGATAACGGGGGGGAGGGGAAACTAGAAGGAAAGACTGCCACTTTATAAAAGAAATAAAAGATTAAGAAATATATCCACAAGTTCGAACAGTGTATAAGATTTGTGAGAAAAAAGGACAGACATAAATATAAGAGGGCGGAGACTAAACCTAGCAACAGTACATATAGCAATGTTCAAGATGTTCTAACAGATCACATCTTGAAGATGAGTCTAAAACCAGTGGTGAAATCCAAATTTTTTTAATACCGGTTCTGTGGGTGTGGCTTGGTGGGTGTGGCTTGATGGGCGTGGCAGGGGAAGGATACTGCAAGTTCTCGATTCCCACCCCACTCCAAGGGAAGGATACTGCAAAATCCTCATTCCCTCCCCACTCCTGGGGGGACGGATATTGCAAAATCTCCATTCCCACCCCACTCTGGGGCCAGCCAGATGTGGTATTTTCCGGTTCTCTGAACTACTCAAAATTTCCGCTGCCAGTTCTATGAACTGCTCAAAATTTCTGCTACTGGTTCTCCAGAACCTGTCAGAACCTGCTGGATTTCACCCCTGCCTAAAACCGATTTGAGCGACACAAGCAGTGACACACTGAACTGAGTTCAGAAGAAAGCTACCCAAATGCTGAGGGGACTGGAAATCAAATCCTATGCAGAAAGGTTTAAACAATAGGGTAAGTTTATTCTGCTGAAGATACCACAAAAACAGTTGATCAAAGTTTTCTGATATCTAAAGAATTATTAGACACAGGAGGGAGTTGACTTCTTCTCTCTTACTCTGGAGGGCAAAACCAAAACCAATAGATTGGAATTATATGAAAGTAGTTTAAAATTAAATACTAGGTGATTTTGTCCTGACAACACAGACTCTCAACCAATGGAATAAGAATCAGCTGTTTCATAACATGATAATGAAGCCTAATGAAGATGGAGAGGTTTCACTAGAGGTCGTAAAACTAGAGCCATGATGGCGAACCTATAGCATGTGTGGGCATACACGCTGGCCAGCTGGTCTTCGGGTTTCCAGCGTGTGTGCCAGTGGTGGGATTCAAATTTTTTTACTACTGGTTCTGTGGGTGTGGCTTGGTGGGCGTGGCTTGATAGGCATGGCAGGGGAAGGATACTGTAAAATCTCCATTCCCTCCCCACTCCAGGGGAAGGTTACTGCAAAATCCCCATTTCCTCCCGATCAGCTGGGACTCAGGAGGCAGAGAATAGATGGGGGCAGGGCCAGTCAGAGGTGGTATTTACTGGTGTTTACTCAAAATTTCCGCTACCGGTTCTCCAGAACCGGTCAGAACCTGCTGAAACCCATCTCTGGTGTGTGCGCGTTCAAGTTTCAGCACTCGGTGCCAAAAAGGTTCTCCATCACTGAATTAGAGGCTGGATACCCATCTATCTGAAATGTTTTAGCAGATTTTGGCCCTGCACATGAAGTTGAACTAGGTAACTTGACAGATCTCTTCCAGCTCTGTCGTCTTTTTAGAGGCAACAGAAAGGTTTTAAACTTTTTCTCAAAATAAAATAACAGAATGGAAACACTAGGAAAAGTTTTCCTCACAATTCCCCAGTTTCTTGAAACAGAATGTAAAGAGAAAAGAAAATGGGTAAGAAAATGGCAATGCAAAGAAACAACATTAGAGAAAAGTTAAGTGACCTACTAAAAATGTGGAAGAACCAGAGGAAGAAATAACTGCTTGCTTGCCTGATCAAACAATATGGCTGCTAAAGCCATCAACAAGCACAAAGTTAAGAATGAATCATTCTGATTAGTGTAGTCTGGCAATATTGTTTCTGCTTTCTATTCCCTCATTTTCTCCCCTGCCACCCATTCCTTTGATGCTTTCTATAGTACGATAATAAGAAAAATCTACCAATCCTATTTGTGGGCAGTTTTGTTTGGTGAAGATTCTTATATAATTTGGTAAGAAAAAAAAACTGAGGCAAAAACCAACAGAGAAAACCATTTCACTGAAAGATTGTGGGAGAAATGTGAATTCTTGCGTTCATATTTGTTACAAGGGACCAATAAGAGTTCATCGGACTATTCTAAAACTCAGGGCAAAATAATCAATCAAGTAGATACATTTCCTCTATCAAATTAATGATGAAGGAAAGAATTTAGGAGACAACATATCCCATGAGGCATTTTCAGACTGGGAAGTGCAGGCAGATCATGTGGCAATTAGGCAATGGAGAGAGGTGTAATAAAAAGAAATAAAACACACAATAGCCTCACAATAATAAATTTCTTTCTTTGCAACAGCTAACTCTTCTGTGGATCCTGAACTTATGGTTGGAGGGATAATTGAGTCAACAAAGTATTAATAGTTCCTATTCTTTATTTTGGTTATATATATTTAATTTCTATAGCCATCCATCTCAGACAAGTGACTCTAGGCACCAAACAATCACAAAATCAGTTAAAATTGAGTATAAGCATAGTACAACAGAGAGAGAGAGAGAAAGAGAGAGGGAGGGAGGGAGGGAGAAATTATAACCTTTGATATAAATTTTATTAGCAATAGCACTAGCTTTCAAAATTAAATTCCTGACATGGGTTGAAGGTTTTTATCTGAATCTTTTGTTTCTCACCCATCTAACATCTTTGCCATCTAACAAAACTCACCCTTCTCTACCAAGCAATTACATTAGACATTTACTCTATCAGTGTGTCTAATGTTAGCTGATGCCTTTGTATGTCACTGCAAAAATAATCTAAAGAACTGAAATTGAGCATACTCTGACTTGCTCTGATTATATAATAAATTACAACAGGACACAATGAGTAAATCTTCTAGTGCCCCCCTTTAAAAATGTGTATTATTTGTAAGCATAGTAATGTTCACAAGATATTATCTAAATATCAAAAAAGTTCTTAAACTTCTTCTCAAAATATTTCAAATTTAGTGTTTCTAAAACCAGAACTTCAATAAAGTGTTTAGTCTTTTTTTGTTGTTGTTGCTTTTGGAAATAAGAAAAATTGGGATTCATGAGTTTCCTTGAAAAGGATTCTTTTCTTCAAAAGTAATTTCTTATACCTTTGAACTATCCATTAAAGAGAAGGACTATCTTAAATACTGCAGTATATTAAGAATCTTTTTTTAAAAAAATATTTAAAAATGCAGTAAAGTTTCATTCAGATTAGGGTTTGTACAATAATTGAAAATATAGAGGAAGATATTTAGAAATAGAGGAGAAAACTGTTATCAAAGAGATGAAAAGGAAAGCATAGATTAAATCATGGACATGGACATGTAGAACAGGGGTGGGTTCTACTTACCTTTACTACTGGTTCGCAGTGGGAGTGTGCACATGCGCAGAACACCCATGATGACATCGTGGCAGGTGGGCAGAGCCTCCTGCTGTTGTGGTCCATCGGCAGCCTGCGGCCCACTGATGTAGAATGTGTGCAAACATTTCTAACAGACAGCTCCTTAATTCACACATTCATAAAAGAAGAAGGAAGGAGCACAAACAGAGTTGAAAGATTATGCCAGCCAATCTAAATCAAATGGAGTTCATTTCTTGGTCCAATCTACCTCTTAGTGCTGACACTAACAACACAGAGGCAAAATGGGTATTTGTCAATGTAAATACATAAGAAACAGCCAGATGAAAAATGCCCTTCCTCTGATATAATTCATTGCAATTTCAGATTATTATCCTCCAAGTATTGTTCAGAAGAAGATAACACATGTATACAGCCTACTTGTAGTAGAGAGATGGAGTTTCTTAAGAAGATTGAAATAGTTTATATGAGGACGGTTCTCTGCTGGTCAATGCCTCTAGGAATCAAGGCAGACTGAGGAAAATGTGGAAGCATCAATTAATTGGTATGTTTTGGCATTGTAATGAAACATTTTAACTGGAATCAAATCAAGGAAATTTTTGGAGCTACCCAAATCAAACAGGCTCCTCTGAAGAAGACTAAATCTAAGTTGGAACCCTATAAAGCTTCAAGAGTGAATTGGAAATTAAGAGTCACTGAGGTAATATCTACTAATCTGTAAATATAGTTGATTTCTCCCAGGATGCTCCATGTAAGGCACCCCAAAGGTAGGGGATTTATGGTAACAATTGTAGTACTGTGACTGAATGTTCTAGAGAATGTCTATGGAGATTTTCAATCATCCAGATCATGGTTGTGCTTTTCAAAAGAAACTAGGCTTTCTTTCTTGTTTGTTTTTCTTGATAATGTTTCATTTCTCATCCAAGAAGCTTCTTCACTTCTGACCTTCTTCAGTCAGAACTGAAGAAGATTCTTGGATGAGAAATGAATGTTTTGAAGGGGGGAAAAAAACCAATAAAGTCCAGTTGCCTTTTGAAAAGCACCTTAGGGGTTCTAGATAATGCTTTCATCGGGGTGTGCAAATATAGTTCTAGAAGACAGAAATCCAAATTATATTAAATTTTCCCCCCAAAGGGTTGGAGGATTGAATAAATTCCTCTCAATGAATACATACTAAAATGTGTAGATTCTCTTTCAAAAGCTTCTGAAATTCTACAGATATTTTAAGAGGGTCGGTGTCATATTTCATGACAAAGGGCCACAAAACCATAAGGACAAGGAAGGGATACATTTTTGGAAACTTCCAAAAGAAGTTCTTGCACTTCTTCTGAACATATTCATCCAAATCTTGGCAGGTACCAGATGTGTCAACTTTTCATGAAAATGGATTTCAGTTCTGCTTAGAAATAAAAACTTAATCAGCAATGTTTTTTTTTAAAAAAATAAACTAAAACACTAACAGTTAAAAGACATATAGAATGAAACTGTTTATATCTATATCTCTGCAATTTGGTACACTTCATCCTGCCCTAAAAGTTTACAGTTTCAAAAAATTACATTCCCCCTACCAAACAGGAAATAGAAAGATCTATTGGTTTCCAATCATAATCATTAAGAGACACAGAGATTTGGATTTATAAACTGAGATTAAGATTTGGGCCTCAAATCTTGCCCACCCTACAAGTCGGGTGGGTAAATCTTTGAACTTAATTCAGAAACTCAGCCTCTACTGACTCCTAATTTGTTTCTACTGTTACGTAGGGCTGATGTTGTGAGAAATAACTTAGATGATATTATGAAATGATGATGATATAAATATTTATGATGTAAATTATTATGATGGTCACAAAGACTGTATGTAGTATCACCAATGTGTTGGAAAAGCAAGTCGCAAAAGGGGTCATACTACCATCTCTGGTGGTCTTGTAGAAAGGCACAACACTACCGGCAAGAAATTAAGAGAATGATTGAAAAAATAACTAAGCAAAAAGTCAAAATGAAACCAGAATTTTTTCTATTTGGAATGACTACACCACAATATACTAAAGAGATAAAATACCTTATCATCCACATCTTGACAGCGGCACGCATATTGTATGCCCAAAATTGCAAATCTGAACTACTACCAACAGAAGCAAAAATAATTGCAAAAATAACCAAATGTGCAGAAATGGATAGACTCACTAAAGAGCTCCAAGAGAAGGAAGATACCGATTACTATATAGTTTGGCAAAGATGGTACTCATGGCTGGAGGGAAGGATAGGGCCAGTAAAATAAGATGTTAGGAAAACTTAAATAAGAGTACAGAAATTGGCACATGAGGAAAATAGTAGGATGGTATTTACGAATGGTTAGTACGATTTGCAGAAAGCTATGCTTAGAAATGCATAATTACGTTAAGGCACAAACAAGCAGAAATGCAAACTTCTAAATAAAGAAATAACAGGTAAATTAGAAAACAACCACCGATGCGATAGCTTCTTAGGAATTAGTCTATAGACTTCCTTTTTGTGTGTGTGTATTGTATTAATGTATATGTACATGCTTTTACATGTATTTACATTGTATGTTTGTTCGTGTTTAAAAATTAAAAATTAAAAAAAAAAGACTGCATGTAGTACAGTTAAGTTAAAGTTTTCCGTGTGTCGCAAATGTGCTTTTTCAAAAGGCAATTGGACTTTGTTTTTCCTTGAAGACATTTCACTTCTCATTCAAGAAGCTTCTTCAGTTCTGACTAAAGAAGGTCAGAACTGAAGAAGCTTCTTGGATGAGAAGTGAAATGTCTTCAAGAAAAAAACAAAGTCCAGTTGCCTTTTGAAAAGGTATCTTTGGGACAACCATGACCCGAATGACTGAGAATCTCCATAGACACGTTCCTTGTGTCAAACTTAAACCAGATGACTTTTTGGGCAAGTCCAGTGGTGGGATTCAGCCAGTTCGCACCACTTCGGGAGAACCAGTTGTTAACTTTCTGAGCAGTTTTGCAAATTGGTTGTTGGAAGAAATCATTAGGGCAGAGAACTGGTTGTTAAATTACTTGAGTCCCACCACTGGGCAAGTCCATGCAATTAATCAGTATTTTTAAAAAAATATATTTCTCAATCTTTATGTTATTCTTTCACCAAGAACAATCAATAAGCATCTATGCAATTCACCTTTCTTTTAATGTTTCTTGGACCAATATACAATTATATGCATTTGTTTTTTTTAAAAAATGTAGTTCTTAATTTGTAAAGTATATACAGGAAAGGCTAAAGATGCCCACAAGTCAAGTTTGACTCCTGGTGACAACCTATTTCTTAGAGATATTATGGACTGTGTTTACTATTGCCTTTTTCCTGGGATCTTTTTCAATATCTCAGACTTCCTGCAGTCTCCCATCAAACCAAGTCCATCCCAGCTTAGTTACTGAAGATCAGATAAACATTTAGACTGAAGCTTGATCCAACATAAAGGAATCTATTCTGTGTTCCTCTTCTTCAGTGTGACAGGTTGTTGGTACATCAAGGTAGAAATTCTATCATGGAATATCAAACAAACCTGACATTCTTCTTGACACTGATCTCTACAGGGGTGTGTCTTGTTTCACAGAACAAACAAAATCAGCTGGGGATTAAATGTTACGGTTGCAAAACTGGGAAGAGTTTATGTGGGTTTTGTAGAAATCGTAATGTCATATTTATTATCCATGATTGATCTGACTGAAAAGCTGCCTTGCAAATTCAAACAGGGTTTTATACCTTTATTATATTTTTTTCCCTTGATTTTAAACAGTGGTGAGGTTGTTAATTCTTCTACATTCACAATGGTTCTCACATTATAGGAAAGTTGGTGCTGTTCTGATAACCAATTTTTCTCCACTTGAGTTCTGAAAGGCATTGCTTAAGAAGTCACATAGTTCTAAGCAATTCAATTGGGATGACTTCAAATCAGTACAATTGACTATTTACTCTAATTAGGATGTTGCTCACCTTCCTCCCCTACAAAATTCAATTTACCAATCCTTTGTTTAGTGTAATGAAGTTGTCATCAAAATGTGCATACAAAGAGTTCTCCACTGCAAGAATGTAGCTCCAGGGAAAAATTCTGGTCTATTGTTCCAAGGAGACTGGTTCCCTTTTTTTGTTTACGACAGAGTTCAGCTGTTTTCTTTTTCTATGGTCTTGTTGTGCCCCGCCAGCAGAGCTGGTGGCAGACTCAGACAGTAAGGAGATTGGGGAGGAACATGGGCCAGTCCTGGAGTCTGGGGAAGGCTCTGATGAGTGCTCTGTGTCGGAGGCAGAGATGGGGCCAGGACCGTCTGACAGTTGTCAGCTGCCTTCGGAGTCGGACATCAGTGGGGCCTGTTCGCAGTGTGCGCATGCGCAGAGCTGCCAGGAGAAGGGAAAAGCTAATGAACAAGGGTCAACTCAGGAGTAAAGCCACAGGTGGACAGTGAATGGCCTCTTCCATAGGGAATGAAGAGGAACAAAAGGGGAGGAGACTTTGCAGGAGACAATTAGTTCAATTCATTAGAGTGAAGATTTGTTCCTGACTTCTTGCCAAGTATTGTCTGCTACAGAGTGGCCTTTGGAAGAAATCGGCTTTGCAGCTCTCCAAGCCTGATAAAGGTCTGTAGTTGTGAAATCTCTTGAAAGTCTGTTGGCCGGGACTTTGCCGGAGAGGAATTTCCCTTTAACCTAAATAAAAGGGGTTTTATCGGGACGAGAAGTTGGCTTTATGCTTCTGGGAAGCCTAGGTCAAAACAGGTCTTCATACACAAGAGATGCCCTGTTTTGCTTTCATCACACATTCTGAAAGCAGCCAAACTTGCATTTGGTCAGTAGATAAATGTTTCCAATCTCCTGCTGTTGCGACAAATGGAGCGCTCCCTCTATTTGACATCTGAAGAGGTTTTGCAGAAACACTCTGGATACACAAACCAGGAGTTTATTTCAAGTATTGTGTGCCACTATAACTAGGAGAACATAACTTCACAATGAGGTAAATGCTATTGCTTTAAAATAAACACCAAGGCCCTAAAACTTTCATTATATTTTTGGCATGTGTGCCAAAGATAGATTTCAAATCAAATCAACCTCCATTATGGTTAAAGACCAGCCATAAGGAGGATTTTTTTTAAAAAAAAAAAACATTAAAAAAATACAAAAATAACATTACACATCTTTTTAAAAAGCCCTTAAAAACATAAATAGAAAAATCTAAAAGAAAGGTCAAAAACAAATGAACATGAAAAGAAAATGGAAAACTAAATATATTTTAATACAAATAATAAAGCTAATATAAAACACTCTGAAATAATGTCTAGGTTTTTTATTAAAACTGATTCATGGAACTGGTTATCTTCTGACAAATTTGGCCTAAAATCAATAGTGCTAATTCTAATAAAGAAAATGCTGAGCAATCCAAAACGTAACCTTACCAGCACAATCATATTGGTGGGGGAAATCAATTTTGTGCGCCATTTAATAACACAACGTATCCTAGACTAATCACAATTATATTGTTATGATATTATATAATTGTATATTGAATATTGTATATTCCAAGATTCATAGTATTGACATCTGCCAAGTTAGCCCCCAAAGACCTTCCAAGTTAACAAGATCTCAAAACACTTTTGAAAAAGGGTGGGAGAAGGAAGATCAGCCGTTCTATAAGAAGGGAGTTCACATAAAGTCTTACAACTGGGTGAAGTAACAACAGCAACGAAGGGACAGATAATCGGTCCACAAACTGTCTCACCATTCATGTGATCTCATTATAATGACCTGCACATTTGGAAACTGACTCACATTTACAACAGTTGCAACATCCAAGGGTCATGTGGTTGCCACTTGCAACCTTCCTCATAGACTTCTTACAAGTCACGGTCATGTAATTTCTCATTTAAAGACTGCAGTGATTCACATCAAAATGTGATGAAATCGGGAGATATCATGTGATGCCTTACTTGATGACTGCACCACTTAAAGATGAATTTTTCAGTCTCATTTCTGGCCAGAAGTCAAGAACTATGATAAAGAGATACAACTCTACTGGGAAGCTGAGAGAAGTAGAAAGAAAGAGGGAAGCATAATATACCTAATATTACACATCTTGCCAGCAGCAAGAATTGTGTATGTGCAGCAGTGGAAGAGTGAAAATATCTCCTTAGAGGAGGAGACAATAAGGAAGATACTAGTCTGTGCAGAAATGCTAAAAATAAAAGATAAAAGAGATAATATGCCACATGGAATAGATTCTATAAATGGTTAGAAACACGAGGTAGAAATTGGAATGCGAAAGAATCAGGTTAGGTGGACATAGAGATATTATGTAGGTATTAGAATATAGATATTAGAATGATAGATAAATTGACATTCTAGAATATGATGGTGAAAAATAAATGTACAACAATAGCACTGTTTAAAATAGTATATATGTTATTTGTTTTTACCTTTGTTTCATGGCAAGTGGAATGCCAGGACAGTTACACTCTATTCAATATATTTATATGTAAACAATAAAAATATATTAAAAGAAAGAAAGAAAGAAAGAAAGAAAGAAAGAAAGAAAGAAAGAAAGAAAGAAAGAAAGAAAGAAAGAAAGAAAGAGGGAAGCAAAGTTGGTGGATTTGATTGTAACCACAATGGATGCACTATTGGAACCTGAAGGCCAAGTAGGGGGATAGATCATCTTGGGATCGTACCGGTGGTAGGTTTCAATTTTTTTTACTGTGGCTGTGGGTGTGGCTTGGTGGGCGTGGCATGGCTTAGTGGGCGTGACAGGCGAAGGATACTGCAAAATCCCCATTTCCTCCGGATCAGCAGGGTCTTGGGAGGCAGAGAATAGATGGGGGCGGGGCCAGTCATAATATTTACTACCAATTCTCCAAACTACTCAAAATTTTTGCTACTGGTTCTCCAGATCTGGTCAGAACCTGCTGAAACCCACCTCTGGATCGTACATATATACCTAGATACATAACCCTTAAGAATCACCACCGGTCACCACTCTCTCTCCCCTCTCTTTATATTTTGGTTCAACAATTATTCCACTCTTGGAAAAATATGAATAAAATAGTATTTGTTCCAAGGTTCTTTCATTTGTTTTCAAGTTAAGGGCACCTTTTCATAATTAATTTTAATGAGCCATAAGATCCAGAGCAAATGGACATGAAGCTGGTTTTCTGAGAAAATATCATGCCTTTTGAAGGCCAAGAAAATTCTTTATGCTGAAGCAATCTAACAAACTAAATTGGGTTCACCGTGCCCAATAGTAAACTAGAGTGTTTTCTAGTCCTGGTGTTTGTTTTTATCTTTAATTCAATGACAGCATGAGTGAAGACAACTTGTGTAATGCAGGAAATAAAATATCAATTCAGTTTCCTGGTGTTTTGATAGGGTCCCTCTCTCTTACCTAATTAACTTATCTCACTGCATTGTTGTGAAGCTAAGATGGAATGTCATAAGCAAATAAATAAGATATGTAAGTAACAAATCTATAGATGAAATAAAGGAATTAGAATTGTTGGCCATTTAATAGACAAAGTGCTATTTCTCACATTCTTTGTGCACATATGCACAGATGCGTATGAGTAACACTGTTTAAGTTAAACTGGTAGGGCTTGTTAATCATTGTCTAACTTAAGCCTTTAGTGGCATGCCATCTACAGTAGAACCTCTGGTCATGAACGCTTCTGACCATGACCAAATTGGGTTCCATCCAAGAAATTCGCAATTTTTTTTCATGGCTGATTTCCCCTTCCAAGCCAATTTTTTTATAAGCGCCAAATTTCCAAAATTAGGTTTGGGTCATGACCAAATTGGTTTGTGACCAAAGTTATGGAACGAATTATGGTCATGACCAGAGGTTCTATTGTATTGCATTATTTTTCTGATTTCTCCTAGGTTTGAAACCAATTCGTTTACAAAAATGCTATCTTTTTTTCCAATGCAGAAGACCATAATAAACTTAATATTAGTTGATTTTATTAAATAAACTTAACAAGAATTGTATAAACTTGGGTTCTGAATTATCTTATTTTCAAACTAGTTAGAAATGTTAATTCTGCATGGATAAATTCTGAACTTTTAACTCTAAATCATGGAAATATTTTTGTTTGTTTTGATAGGTACCAGTAATTGTTTGCAAGCCCTTTTACCAAACAATATCATCAGCAAAGCACTTCTGATTATATCATAGTTGGAATAACTACTTTACTTTTTATTGTATGATTTTTTTTTAATGAGCATGGAATTCTAGCAGCATATTAATTGAATGGTTTTTCAATGCATAAATTGAACAATTTAGGATTTTTTTTTAGATGAGATGGTTGTATGGAGGTTATTTAAAATGCTCTCCACTGGCAGATGCTATCATGGTGGACAATTTGTACATCTGTCATTCCAGAAGTTATCTATTGAAATAACATTGCCAAAGAAGAAATAAATCTTGGTGAGAATCACAGAGGTAGAAAGAAGGAAAAGAAGACAATTGGAAGACATTTCCATTAACAATTCTGCCATATTTTCTGCAAGTTTAGAAAACTGGCTATTTAGAGATCTCAATTTAGAAACATCTGGATTACAATGAACAGAAGACTCAGCCAATAATATCATTTTTTAGCTTCAAGTATATATCCATATGATTTACTCTTTTAAAAGTGGTTTTAGATGCTTTATTGCAGATTTCCTTTTAATTAGTGAGATTTAGTTTTAGCACAAAAATAAAAGTAATGATAGTCATAGAACATCTGTTGAAAAAAATGCAAAAGGTTTTAACCTCCCACTGTTTCAAAATACTACTGTGTTTTATTCCAAGAATGGTTTTAGCATAAAGATTCTATAATGCACCAAATGTAATGATGCTTCAGTGAATGCATTACAATGCAGTTCTGCAAACAGGGAAAAAAAAAAAGAAAAACTATATTTGGTCTTATAATTCCATTCTTATTTTCACCTCCTGGTTTGCTTCCAATTGTAAGCCAAAAGAACATTTTTGTTGCAGTTTTGTGAAAATCAGTTATCAAATATATAAAATTGAAATGCTGCATTTATTTATTTATTTATTTATTGTAAATCATAATGATCAGATTTGGTGATGGTCAACCGATTTTTGCTGTTTAAACGAAGCTGTTTAGATGAAGCTAGCTGCATATTTCAAGACTACAAAGAAGGTTGGCTTGAAATTTGATTTGAACAGTAAGACCACACTTAGAATAATACATCCAGTTTTGGTCGCTACGATATAAAAGAGATGTTGAGTCTCTAGAAAGACTGCAGAGAAGAGCAACAAAAATAATTAGGAGACTGGAGGCTAAACATACAGTATGAACAATGGTTGCAGGAATTGGGTATGTCTAATTTAATGAAAAGAAGAACTAGGGGTGATGTAATAGCAGTTTTCCAGGATTTAAGGCTGCCACAAAGAAGTGGGGGTCAAGCTATTCTCCAAAGCACCTGAAAGCAGAACAAGAAACAATGGATGGAAACTAATCAAGGAGAGAAGCAACTTTGAAATAAGGAGAAATTTTCTGACTGTGAGAATAATTAATTGCTAAAATGACTTGCCTTCAGAACTTGTGAATGCTCCATCACTGGAGGTTTTTAAGAAGAGATTAGACAATCATTTGTCTGAAATTCTACTGGGTCGTTTGAGCAGGGGATTGGACTAGAAGATCTCCAAGGTCCCTTCCAATTCTATTATTCTGTTATTTGGTATAGATGAATTCTCCAGTGACTTCTTCCCCTTTGGTTACACTTAAGCACGAATGGTTATTTTCTTCCTTGTCTAGTTATCATTTACTTTCCTCTCATCTCCAGTCCATTTTGTCCCCTCTTTACCTTTTCTTTGTCTTTGTAGCATAGTTGCTCTTTTATCTTACTCCAGGAGTGTCAAACCACATTGTCATGGCAGTATCACATGACTTATTGGGACTTTCCCCCCCTTCATTAAACCAGGCGTGGGCATGGCCAGCGCATGACGCATCAGGCACACAGCCCTGGAGTTTGACAGCCCTGCCTTACTCCATTTCTGTGACATTTTTCTCTTACTCTTTTTCCCTGCTCCTTCTGAAAGGAGAGGGAAGTTATCTGTCCATCTGACTGTGTATGAAAGAGAGATGGCTGTACTTGTATGTTTTCCTATCAAATAATTAGTCCTATTTGATTGTTGTGCAGATAAAATTGGAGGAGACCTCCATGAGAAATGATGGGATATAAATGCAAAGACCTAATTAATCAAACTCTTTTCAGATGCTCAATGCATAAGAATAAGTTGCTAATATGTTCCCATTACTGCAGGGCCTTTCTTGGACATGACTACTTAAGTCCTACATTTTCTGTGAGTAATTCAGATTGAATAACATATTTGAACTTGTGTTTTTTTAAAAAAAATTACAACACTTCTAATATGCTTGAAAATTGGGAAAGAATTTACTTTTCAGTTATTTATTTATTTATTTATTTGCTTGCTTGCTTGCTTTTTTAATTGTTTAGTAACTTTACATAGCCATCCATTTTAAGCAAATCATTCTAGTTGTTAACGTAGGATTAAAAACAAAACATGCAGATAAAAACAGTAAAAGAAGCAATAAAAAAATCAAAACAATGATAGAAGGTACAAAGTTAAAAGCCATCCATTCCCATAGAGTAAAACACAGAAAACAATTTCATAACCCTAAAGTCTGTGGTAAGGGGTTGGTCGTTTAGTCTTTCTAAAAATCAAACAGGATCAGATTCATTCAAACTTCAGACAGGTAGCTGTTCTGTAGGACAATGTGATGTGACAGAGAAGAATGTCCTCCTAAATCTTAAAACACTGTGTTGTTCTTAGAAGGGACCTGGAGCATGTCTTCCCTGCCAAACCTGATAGTGTGGGCAGAAGTTACTGGAAACTAGTGGTCCTTCAAGTAACCCTAGCACCATGCTATGTAAAGCATTAAGGGTGATCCCCAGCATTGTGATCACATACACACACACGCGCACACACACACACACACACACACACACACACACACACAGAGAGAGAGAGAGAGAGAGAGAGAGAGAGAGAGAGAGAGAGAGAGAGAGAGAGAGAGAGAGAGAGACTCATACCTGCCAAATCTGACCACCTAGAAGCCCAAGTAGCAAAACACTGTCTAGTTCAATCTGGTTCCCACACTGGATAATCAGAGGCTCCTAGACCACTACAGGACATGTCTTTGCTATTATTACTGCCTGGCAACTGAGCAGAAAAACATCTCCATTCAGCCCAGAACTCTCTCTCCTATAAATAACGAAATCCTGTTTCGCCTGCAGGATTCTTGTCAGAGTATAGCCACGTATAATCCAAACAAAAATCTCAAAACTATGGCAAGGTTTGCAACGGTACTCAGCTCACCAACCAGTTTTGATGGATTTTTCCCAAGTCGAATGAAGTTGGAATGCCAAGTAAAATATTGCTGCTATGACAGAACTGCTTCCCATGCACTCTTGGTAAAGAAAAGTTAAAGAGTCAGATAGTTGAGATTAATCCAATACATAGTTGAGACTGTATCACCAAGAATTGGATCATCAGCAAAGAAATCATAGAATACATTTTGTTATTTTCACTGGTCTCATGCAAGAATCTGTTTTATATAAAATGCCAGATTTTGTCTGTGGTCAGACAAAAAAAAAGATGTATTTAAGTAGACAGATGATAAATAGTTCATAATAGTTAGTTAGTTAGTTAGTTAGATAGATAGATAGATAGATAGATAGATAGATAGATAGATAGATAGATAGATAGATAGATAGATATAGATTCTGCTTTTAAAATTATGATACAATATTTTGCAAACAATGATAGTCATTGCTGGGCATCTATTAAACAAAAGACTAGGTGAGAGAGAATTTGTCAAGTGTGTATATGTGTGTGTTCATCCACACACATACAACCTTACAAGCCAACCTTGTTCTCTCTCAAAATGTTTACAACTTGGTGATTGAGGCAACCGGCTTTTCTTTATTGCTAGTATTTGACATATGCTCCATAGACTTTTATAATAAGAAGCGTGATGGCAAGAAATGTAGAGCATCTTAGAAATTATCAACAGCACTAACATCAACCCAACTGCTCCTCTGGGTGTTGACTTCAGAGCCTTCAATAATAAAACAGCGGAAACCTTCTCACTTGGCAAATGTACAAACTCTGTACAAAAGCATAGCATAGTTGGACAAGACACAAGATAAGGGTGTCTTGTGTCTTGTCCAACTCAATAGGGATGCAGCAACTACCAGTTAAGGTAAGTGGGACTTTTACAAAAAGTTCAAGGTTGGCAATAGAAGAGATGGTGCATTGACTCCCAATCTTTTTTTCAGCTATGTGTGCTCTTGTGCATATGTGAAAAGGACAACGGCAAAAGTGAATGTCACTGTAGGAAATGCATTCCCTTTGACTGTAATTTTATCCAGTTTTAAAACCATTGTACTTAAAAAACCAACAATGATACAAAACAGCTGGGGCACTCCACACATTCCCCACAAGCTATCATCCTATGCTTCAGATACATTATTTTACAGTAAAATGTAGCCTTGGCCATCAACTTTAAAGAGAAGAAATGGAGATTAAGTCTACACCATAATTGTAATTGTCTTTTGTGGTCATTAAGTCAGCTAAAATAAACAGAAAGAAATGATTAAGTTTTGCTGAAGTAACTTAAGTCTTTAGCTTTTTCTATTTTCTCCCTAATGAATGTTATGAAGGTATGATTTTTATGAGGTAACATAATCTCCTTTATGAAAAGTACATATAAAAGAAACTTGGAACAGCTTATCAAAATATAAATTGGATGTTTATACATGAATTAGATGCTTTAAAAATAATATTCATTAGATAAATATAAGGCAGAAGGTTTGCACAGATCTGTAGAAAAAAATAGCTTTAGACCTATATTCCTATTGTGAGGCAGACTTGGAAAACAGCCACTCAAGGTAATAAATATAGGATTTTATTGCACTCAAAGGCAATGAGGTAGGAGATTGCAGACAAATAAAAAAAGAAGTCAGCCAGATTTAAACTTAAGACATCTGTCCTTTAAAGTGGTGTTGTTAGAGCATTTAACTATAGTCCATTTTATATGCTAGGTAAGCATAACAGTTTAAGAGACAAAAGGAAAGTTTTTCAATATGAGAGTTATCTTAACAGTTTCTACTACAGCCAAATATAGTTATATACGGTAGTTACAGGTAGACCTTGATTTATGACCAGAATTGAGCCCCAAATTTCTTTCGCTAAGCATAATGCTAAGTGAGCTTTGTCCTCATTTTATGATCTTTCTTGCCTCAGCTGTTAAGTGAATTAACTTGTTAAATGACTAACATAGTTGTTAAGTGAATCTGACTTGTTGAGTGAGAAACATAGTTGTTAAATGAATCTATGCTCTATAATGTTGCAAATTGTGATCACATGACCTCAGGACACTGCAACTGTCATAAAAATGAGTCAGTTGCCAAGCATCTGAATTTTGATCACATGACCATGAGGATGCTGCAATGGCCATAAGTGTGAAAACCAGTCATAAGTCATTTTTGCCGTTGTAACTTCGAACGGTCACTAAATAAATGGTTGTAAATCAAGGATTACTTGCATTTATATATTTAAATATAAGGAAAGATTTAAAAGTCCTGAGTGTATTTTTTCCACTTTTCAAAATCGCACATTTTTTCTTACAGCATTGTCCTTGCAATGAGGATGTCTAATCACAACATGGCTGCCATTCTTAAAACACCCATTTCACTGAAGCGCAAACTGATGAAATGGAAAATGGACAAAGATGAGATCCTAAGACAAAACGGGGACCAGATTTGTGTCACAAAACAAATTCACTGAATGGTCTTGTTTTGTCAATATATAATGTTGAAAAATGGCTTCTCCTCATGGCAAAAAGGTTACCAAAATCCAGCAGCAGAGGAAAAACTAATTAAGATAGAATTTAAGATGGGGGGAGGGGATCTAAATGTATTTTGAATAGTGAGGAAAGAATCAAAGTTATTCTCCAGAGGAAAACCCATTTTTAATCCAAGGGAAAACCCCTTTTTAGAGAATCCATACATAAAAAACTTCTATGTCTTCTTTTTCTTGTACTTTTTAAAAAATAGTCCTACCTTTGTACCACTTTCCACTTCTCTGAAGGATGCTGCAAATAAAATGGAAACGTAAAAAAAAAAAAGACACTTGCCTGTAATAATTACCAATCTACTACTGACATGATTCTTTGAGTTGGGAACCCATGAAAGCCATTTTCCCCTTGTTATTCTTTTCACACTTGCTAAAGAAATCTACAATACCCCCCCATTCACTACTTAAATACACTTTATTGTTGTCGCAAATTAGCCACATTAGAGGAAAAGTGGATTGAGAGGACAAAAAGGGACCTCCGGAGGGGGTGTGCCATGACTGCTGTAGACAATAATGGATGACTGCACTTAAGAGACAAGAGGTAAAATTGGTTTCCTTACAGCTTCTTAAACTACTGGATGCTACTAAATCAGTATATTATCAGAATATTCATGTCATTGTATTATGTTATGGCTGCATTCAGCCAATCAGGCAGCACCACAGTTTTTTCCTGAACCGTTCTTCGTTTTGTTTTGTTTTTTACCCTACAGGATTTTTTTTCCAACCTGCCCCCAGATTAGGAGGCACAATGCCACAGAATGTCACATTTGAGGCATTCTTTGTCCCAAAGAAGAAGAAAAAATTGCCCTGCGTTTTACTTCTTTACTTTCTTGATTGTTTAGCAGGCTTTCAGCTCTTCAAGCTGACTTGTGTTTTTGCAAGATTAGTCAGGTGTTATCTCTAGAATATAAGGAGTCCTTACAAAGAGCTGTTTGTCTATCTAACTCTTTCTCTATCTCACTTTGATCATTGAAGGAAGCAGGATAAGAACTGCCCTAAAGCCTACTCCTTTCAGAAAGAAAATTGGTACGGGGCATTTTCGCTTTCTCCTATAGCTGTGATGGCAAATTTTTTCCGGATCGAGTGCTCAAAGCGCAAGTGCTGCACATGAATGGATGTGGCCAACCCCCCCAAATGTAATGCACACACAGCCCCCCCACATGTACCCACCCCCTGCATATGGGCACATGCCTCCCCCTGCACACACCCCGCCCCATGCATGCACACCCAGCCCCCACATGTCCCGCCCCCCGTGCATGTGTGCATGCCCCCATGCCCCACATTCCCCACGCATCTGTAGCAGAGACCCGATGACCAGCTGGCCAGCAGGAGGTGCGCTCGCATGCGTGGCAGAGCTCAACTTGGGAGACGCCTCACATGCCCACAGAGAGGGTGCTGTGTGCCACCTGGCATGCGTGCCATAGGTTCGCCATCACAGTCCTATAGTCTCTTGTATTCTCTCAATCATCTCAGTACTTCTCCAGACCAGCGTTTCAACCTGGGTATCGTGTGGAAGAAGAGGAATGGGAAAAAAATTAAAGGATATCCTAGTGACTCATCTGTTTCCAGGTAGTCCTCCACTTACAACCACAATTGAGCCCAAAATTTATGGCATGCATGGAGCGCGCCACAGTTGTGATCGTCAGAGCCTTTTTTTAACCTTTCAAAAGCATTTTCATATAACCTATTCACCCGAATAGGTTGTAAAAAAAAGGGTTTAAAAAAGTAAAAAAAAAATTGGCCATGCCCACCCAGTCACATTACACCCCCCCCAGCAAGCCACGCCCACAGAACCGGTAGTAACAAATTTTACATTTCACCACTGGGTTCACTTGCTTATGTGGCATGCCAGTTTCTGGCATGCCACAGGCCAGTGCCAGTACACAGAACAGGGGTTTGGGACCCCTGTTCGAGAGGCATCTCATTCCCTTGTGAGGACAATACATCCTGTCATTTGCTGCAATGCATCAACAACTGAGAAGCATCTGTAACAAAGCCTGGTACTTTTACACAGCAGGACAGAAGGAGATCTGAAGATTGTGCTTCTTCTCCTTCGAATCTTTGTTCTTGAAACATGAAAGGAACAATTAAGAAAACAGAATTGTAGATGAAGCAATTATGCTGTTTTTGTTTTGTTTTGCATTGCAAAATCTAAGTATGAATAGAGAAGCACAATAGATCCTCCAGGATTACCATACGAAGTACAGCAAAATAAGTTTAAAAAGTACAATGAATGCATGTACTAACTACAATGCTCATCAAATAAATGTTTGATCCATTTTGGGATTCACGCTTATTAAGACAAATATTGTCCTATTTTAAAAAAGAGAAATGATTGGCGCTTTAAGAAATCAACTTTTTTGTTTCACATATTTTATCAATACCTCCCAGATTAAATAAAGTAGTGTTTTCCTTTGATGCCATTGAGGGCTTATTTGGTGCATATAAACTGTTTTTGGGAAATGATACATTAATGAATAAATACTCATACATGCATATGAATCACATTCTGTAGCTAGATATATTTGCCTGGAAGAATATTCTATTTTATTCTCATCATTCTAAGTGATTGGTTTTAGAATGTAGATGAGACAGAAAACTCTTGATATTCCGATGTCTATGAATATTCTCAGTCATCCAGGTCATAGTTGTCTCAAAGGTGGTGGGTTTTTTTTTTTTTTTGAAAAGGTAACTGGACTGATTGTAAGGGAACCAAGTAACACCCCCAACGAAAGAAGACTCTGAGGCTAGAAGTTCCTCAAAGTTCCATTTTATTAGAGATGTCATATTGGCACATCTGGGAAAACCCGAATCTGAAAGCTTCCAGGTTTTCCCCACCCAAAAGAAAGTCCAAGTCCATTCTCCTGCACCCACTTGTCCAACACAGTTGGGACGGCACAATCAATGCACCGTCCCAACTGGAGATGCCTCTCAGTCATACCCCTCCAGGTGCAGGGCAGGATATTCTTGACTCCCAGAGAAAGGAATGTTATTATGACTATATATTTCCCCAGCTCCATACAATTCCCCCTCACAGCACTAAATGTGGCAGGCCTGAAGATCCAATGCAAAAGATGGCTTCCAGGCCTGACACTGATTTTTTGAGGAAGAGGAAGAAAAATAAGTTTTGCTTCAAGTACAGCTGATCCTACAACTGAACTAAACTTATAACTATAACTGTTCCTATAACTGAAGTTGATAACTGATCAGATATCCAATATAAATGATGAAGCTTCCTGGATTTTTCTTTTTTTTTTTTTCTTAAAAAATCAGTACAGGTGCTTTAAAAAAAAAAAACACCCACCTTTGAGATTCCTAATATCTGACAGAAACTTTATTCTTATCCTTGCCATATGGTTTCTCTGCTTTGAATTTAATGATGGCTATCACTTTCCCAAACACAGAGACAATATTCAGGAATTTCCTCTTCCTTGAACATTTTGACTGCAAAGCAGATCAAATGGCATTTTCATTCATACAAATATCTGTAAAGAATTTTTTTTTTTACTCTCTCTAGTTCTAGTTCACTATTTCCCAACATAAGATATTCTTGTTAAAAACAAATGTTGGTTCCTTTACTATTCAAATTATACAAACACTTGCTCATATCATATACAGTACATTGATATCTCTAGTTCTACCTGTTTTTATTTATTATCTCTCAACATAAGAGATTCTTGTTAGAAAGAAATGTTGGTTCCTTCATTGTTCAAATAACACTCACATTTGCTCATATCATATTCCCGTGATGGCAAACCTATGGCACGCGTGCCCGAGGTGGCACGAAGAGCCATCTTTCTAGGCACGTGAGCTGTTGCCCAACTCACCTGCAGCTGCGCATGCGTGCGCACCCCATCTGGTGTTCGGGCCTCTGGTGCGCATGCATGCAATTCAGGGGACCCAGCGGGTCTTTGGAGCTCTCCTGTGCATGCACACGCATTTGCGCATGCGCATGAGAGTACTTTTGTGCAGCGCAAGCATGCATAGACAGTGTTCATGCACATGCATTGTGCACATGAAAACCACATGCATGCGCAGGTGGTGCAATTGTGCGCAGAGCACACGGGGAAGCCACACAAAACCTGTGTGCATGTGCAGATGGTGCTATTGCATGTGCTGCACATGGGGGGAATTGTGTGCATGCGCAGATGATGTATTATTTATTTATTTATTTATTTATTTATTTATTTATTTATTTATTTATTTATTAGTTTTATTTATATGTCGCCCTTTTCCGGAGACTCAGGGCGGCTTACAATGCATTAAGCAATAGCCTTCATACTTTTGTATATACCTGCTTAGTAGGGCTTTCAGCCCCCCCTAAACGGTGTTCTGTTTTATACAAAGTCAGCTTATTGCCCCCACAATCTGGGTCCTCATTTTACCTACCTCGAAAGGATGGAAGGCTGAGTCAACCTTGAGCCTGGTGAGATTTGAACTTGCAGTAATTGCAGTGCACGTCATCCACTGCGCCACCCAGGCTCCATGTATTTGCTTGCGCAGTGATGGGAGCACGTGTGAAAGCCATGCGCATGCGCAGATGGTGCAGTTGCATGCAGAGTGCACAGGGGAGAAGCCGTGCATTAGCGTGGATAGCATGCGCAAAGCATTCAAAGCGTGTACCTGTTCAGCACTCACGGATTATAAGGTTCACCTCCACCATATACAGTACATTGACTTAATTTAACAATAGAGTTGATTTTAACTCCAGAAAAACTCAGGCAGGAAACCCACAAATTCTATGAGATGGCTTCCAGGTACTACCATTCCTACAAGACTTGGCCACTTCCATCCTTCTCATCCCTTCTTTTCCATGAATACTATCAATTCATCCAGTTTCTATGGTACACATTGTATTCTGAGATCTATCTCGGGTGAGCATTCTTAGAATTCTTTGGTCTGGATTTTTTTTTTTTTTTCATCATATGCTGCATATGCTGAGATCTTCCAGAGCAAAAAGCCTTTTGGCTTTTTTCAATGACCAGGCCAAGAGCTCGCTGCAACTGCTGGCACTTTTTCATTACAAAGAACTTTCTTGCTTTGAGAGAGATCTGACTTCTGTAAGCAGCTTTGAATTGGGATGAAACTGTAATGTCTTTTCCATTCTTTGCAGATTTTGCCTGCAAAGAACAAACTTGCAAAAGTTGGCTTCTCTCTTCCGCTGCCCTTCCTGCTGAGGCCAAAAACAAAAAAGTTGATTTAAGCCCTTAATGATGATGCTCTGTTGCCTTCTATAACTGCCTAGAGCCACAGCATAATGGCTTTATAAGTCATTATGCAGGAAGTGAAAGGAAGATGACATTTGTACCCTTCTACTCTCTAATCACAGAATAACATTTTTAAAAAGCCTAAAAAGGTAAAGGTAAAGGTTCCCCTTGCACATATGTGCTAATCGTTCCTGACTCTAGGGGGTGGTGCTCATCTCTGTTTCAAAGCCAAAGATGTCTCCATGGTCATGTGGCCAGCCTGACTAAACACCAAAGGCACACGTAACGCTGTTACCTTCCTACCAAAGGTGGTCCCTATTTTTCTACTTGTATTTTTTATATGCTTTCAAACTGCTAGGTTGGCAGAAGCTGGGACTTGTAATGGGAGCTCACTCCATTACGTGGCACTAGGGATTCGAACCACTGAACTGCTGACCTTTCGATCGACAAGCTCAGCGTCTTAGCCACTGAGCCATCGTGTCCCTTTTTAAAGCCTAGATCACTCCAAATAAACAGCATTCGCGCACAAGAAAAATCCACACTCCTCAGACACAACTTTATGCAGCAGAATACAAATATACAATGATGTTGCTAAACTCTACATAAATACATACATTAAAGAATTAAACTAAACATTGAATGCAATTATAAGGCAAAGCGATAAATTCATTTTTTTGCAGCCATTTTTTAAAGTTTCTGGATAGTTCAAGACTGCAGAGAGCATGGAGATCAAATTGGCATCTCTGGAAAGATGGAGATGGAGATGGAATTTTCAGTCCTCCCCTTTAAAAAAAAATCAAATATGTTAACCCTTTTGGAAACCCAACCTCCTAGTTTAGTTTGACCACTCCTAAGGAGGAGGAACCCTAACCCTAACCCTTGGTATAGACAAACTAAATTAGGTGGTTGAGTTTCCAAAGGGTTAACATATTTGTGTGTGTGTGTGTGTGTGTGTGTTTTAAAGGGGACTAAAACTCCACTTCCCTCTTTCCAGAGATGTCAACCTAGCAGTCTTTACATTCTTTCATACTTTGGTGAAGTAAACTAGGAGCCAATTAAATTTGTTTAAATTAGCATGCAATATGTGTAGGGAAAAATAAAAGTAGGGATTCCAGACATTTGAATAAAATAGCTTGTGTGTCATGGCCGATGTATTGGATCTATCTATCTATCTATGTATCAAATGGATATATGTGCCCATTAATTTGACTTACGTATGGGGAGAGAGAGAGAGAGAGAGAGGGAAGGGAGGGAGGGAGGGAGGGAGGGGGAGAGAGAGAGAGAGAGAGAGAGAGAGAGAGAGAGAGAGAGAGAGAGAGAGAGAGAGCTCTAAGGAGAACATGGACTGCAATGAATCCAGTCTGAATGGCCATTTATAAGACAGAAACATTTGAGAGGGATACCTCCCCAAGGAAGACAAGTGGGGTAAAAGAAATTATTGTGGGATTTAATCAAAATGTGGGAAATCAGGAAAACTACCAAGAACTAGATTGACAAATGTACACAGAAAGGCTACACATTCATACTTTCCTCAGCCATCTTGCCATTACTTTATCTTTGTACCCTACTTATTTATTTTTTCTCATTTTTGAACCACTCATCTCCCTCAGAGCTAACACATGAACCACTCATCTCCCTCAGAGCTAACGCGTGAACCACTGCTCTATACTAATAAGAATTTCACGTTTTAATTTTCTTTGATGATCATTTTAAAAGATTTTTCCTTCCATCAGATTGAGAACAAAAATATACAGTACTTTACATAGAAAAATGTTTCCCCAAAGCAGTTAAACATATATAGAACTAATTACAAATTAATGCATCTAATCATATTTAATTATTCTATTTATCTCTCAGAAATGCCCCTCAAAGCATATTATTTTTATATTCATAAACATTAAAAAAATGTATACATTTTTCAGATAAGCAGTGGGACTCTGGAGAACTTCTAGAAAGTTTGGTTACCTTTACATTTTTTTCCCATACCTTGGTTAAAGTAAATTAGGAATCAGTTAAATTTAACTTCTGAATTCAGCCATAGTTTGAAATCTTTTGGTCAAATAAAAATAAAATTTAAAAAAAACTGTGAGAGTATAGTAGTTGGAAAACAGTGGCAGTTTTTACATAATTGGTATATATACAAATTTTTAACTACTGGTTCAGAGCCTTTTAACCAATGTCACATCTCATTTTCACTCCATCCCTGCAACAGTGAACAATGTGGGATAAAAAAAACCTTTATAAAGATGCTGAATATTCGAAATGTGAGCTGCATTCAGTTATCCAAATCGGCATGTGTTTAAAATGCTGTATTCTCAGGGGGAAATGTTTCACGTTAGATTGAGGAGTCAGAGTTCAGGTAGAAAGAAAATGTCAGCAAGACAGAGTCAGCTTGATGAGGTTAAAGGACACCTCCGTAAATAGCAGTACATCTTCTCTGTACATCTTGAACTTACATTTTGCAAGTTACAAAGCTACATAGGTGAATTTCTTGAAATTCAAATATCACTCCTCCTCCTCTTTTCCCTGAATTAATTTACTCTGGAATAAAAGCATCTTCATTCAAGGTTTGGGATCATAAATTACCATTTTGGTCCAGGGCTCGTTGCTAGATAGATGTTCTTCAAATACCAGTTTAAGGGCTGAGAGTGATTGGACCAAAGTCATCAAGCTGGCTTCCAGTTTACATGAAATCAAGAGCGTATTCAGTTTCTCTCACTGAGTATCCATAATCCACTGATTTTGATTACTGTTTTCCTACTGAGAACTCAACAATTCCATGGTGCCGTACTTGTTGAAATCCATGGAACACAAATGATGCCTTGATATAGATGTAGAGCAGTGGTGGGATTCAAGCAATTTAACAACTGGTTCTCTGCCCTAATGATTTCTTCCAACAACCAGTTTGCTAAACTGCTCAAAAAGTTAACAACCAGTTCTCCCGAAGTGGTGCGAACTGGCTGAATCCCACCACTGATCTAGAGCCTTTTTGTAATGAGACAGAGACAAAGTCAACAACACAGTTTTGAATTATAAACAGACCTTATACTATTTATAGAGCATACTTGTGATTGTTGTTGTCATTCGTACAAGGCATTGACAAGGAGTTTCTTTCCTCTGTTGCTAGGGAGATTTTAATATACCAAAATGTCAATTCTTGTATGATGCCTACCTTTCAATATTGTTTTCACTACAAACTATTTGCTCTGTACCTATTTCTAAAAATA
Organism: Pantherophis guttatus; assembly: GCF_059756535.1. Taxonomy (NCBI): domain Eukaryota; kingdom Metazoa; phylum Chordata; class Lepidosauria; order Squamata; family Colubridae; genus Pantherophis; species Pantherophis guttatus. The sequence goes on along the minus strand of NC_142068.1, from coordinate 74,411,095 downwards.
CTTATCTACAGTTTCTATTGAGTTTTCATAAACTCCCTTTTCTGTTTTCCTCTCTTTCTCCTTTACAAGCAGGCTTGATTTGCTGACATCTGCCTAAGCACCAGATTTAGTTAACCTGTCGTTGGCTCCCATCTCAGCTGTGGATCGTGTGGGAAACTTCTCGGCCCATATGTTTTCCTGAAAATAAGACCTGTCCAGAAAATAAGCCCTAGCATGTTTTTTTATGTGTGCACATAATATCATTACTATAAGCTCTATCCCCAAAATAAGCCATACTTAAGAGCCTGCTCAGCTGGCCACCCACCCATTCCATCTGGTTGCTCATGGTACTGTGGCCACAAGGCAAGGTGGGAGAATGGAGCTGCCCCACGTGCCCTGTACTGGCTTACCTCGGCCCCTGCAACGTAGCCTTCCAAGCCCTGACACCTGCCTCATAGTGGCAGCATAGGCAAACATGTACAGCAACAGCCCATATGGCCACTGGACCATTTCTACTGCTTGCTTGTGGCCGCAATGGAGTAGAAGGCCAAGTGGTTTGCTGGTGCCTCAGCTGCAAGGCGAGGCAGGTGTTGGGGCATAAATGGCCTGGCTGCAGGGGCCCTGGGGTAAGCCAGTACGGGGCATGTGAGACAGCTCAACCCACCTCACCTCACCTCATAGCACTGGCACTGGTGCATTACTTACCCTCCGGCTCCATTGCGGGCCCGAGCAAGCAGAAGTGGGCTGGTGGCTAGGCAGTGTTGCGGCCTGTCAGTGGCCTGTGCAGTTAGTAGCTGATTCCGACAGTGAGGAGACTGGTGTGGTGCTGCGCCAGCAGCGTGTGCAGCTGGCACTCGAGTCGGACAATGAGGACGCTAGAGAAGATGTGGTGCCAGAGGCGGGGATTCAGCCAGGACCTTCAGAACCTCCAGAAACTTCCATAAGTGAAGAGGAAGAAGAGGAGGAGCCTCTTCTCGATGCACGGGTGCACAGAACTGCCAAAAGGCAGGAGTGGCTCCTCAGGAGGAGGTCTCCTCAAGAGTAAGGCTTGGGGCTAACTGGCCACTCCCTTAGCGTATTTAAGGAAGACTGAGGCAATTTGCAGGGAACAACTTCGTTCACTCTCCTTCGTGTCAGGATTTTAGTTCTTTTATCAGTGTCCTGCAAATTGCTTCTGGGCTTTCTGCCAATCCTAGTAAGATTATGATTATTTATTCTTTGGATTCTTGTAGGCTGTTAAGAAAGTTAATTAACAGCCTTTGTTTGAAAAAGACTGATTTAATTTAGTAAACTAAGATTTATACAGACTTTGTGTGTGGTGCGTTCTATGGGGTCCGTAGCTGTGGCAGAACAGGCAGGGTTCTGTTGGACAGAACTGTTGGACAGAACTGATGCAGCTGCCGCCATGAGGTGAGGCAGTCATCAGAGCACGGGTGGCCTTGCTGCAGGGGCCCTGAGGTAAACCAGTGTGGGGCACATGGGGCAGCTCCACAGTGGTGGCACTGGAGGTCCACATGGCCTCCTGCACCACCATAAGCAAGCAGAAGAAGTGGGCCTCCTGTACATGGGGGGAGTGAGCGAATAAGACATCCCCAAAAATAAGCCCTAATGCTTATTTTTGGGCCCAAAATAAAATAGGACCTGGTCTTATTTTTGGGGAAACATGGGTAGTTATAGCCATTTCTGAACTAAATTTTAGCCACCCTTTAGCTACCACAGGTTTCACTAGTTTGATTGCTGGCTAGTATTTTAATATATCCAGCACAGTTTGGTTGCTGCCATCCTGAACTACTGCAGAGACTTTAGTATCCCACAGTCCTTCAGTCTTTGGGAAGCAAGAGAGAAGCCTTCGTTTGCCAGTCACATTTTGATTGTTGATATTTCAGGAGAAGTTGCTATGGCTGCTGGACTGGGGCATTCTATTTAAGCATCTGAAGTCCCCACCTGCTTTTCTCATGCCAGCAGTTACAATTTACAGCCACAACTGACCTAAAATTTATGTTGCTAAGTGAGATATTTGTTAAGTGAGCTTTGCCCCATTTTACGACTTTTCTTGCCATGCTTGTTAAGTGAATGGCTGCAGTTGTTAAGTTAGTAACATGGTTGTTAAGTGAATCTGGCTTCCCCCATTGATTTTGCTTGTCAGAAGGTTGCAAAAGGGGATCACATGACCCCTGGACACTGCAACCATCATAAATATGAGTCAGTGGTCAAGCATCCAAATACAAATCATGCAACCATGGAGATGCTGCAATGGTCATAAGTGTGAAAAATAAGTCGCTTTTTTTCAGTGCTATTGTAACTTCTAACTGTCACTAAGCAAACTGTTGTAAGTCAAGAACTATCTATACTCATTGCATGTTGCAATAAGCCAACTGGTGTTCTCTTGCGGTTCTTCATCTTTCCCCTCTTCCATTTCTCAATATCTACATTACTGCAATCTACAAGACTGCAATGTCCCCTCTTGATATACATATACATACCCATGCCCAGATGCAAAGGTGGACAGGTGTAGTCCAGCTCCTCATGTTACTTAAAATCATGGCAGTGCTGATCAGTGGTGGGTTTCAAATTTTTTTACTACTGGTTCTGTGGGTGTGGCTTTGTGTGCATGGCATGGCTTGGTGGGCGTGGCTTGGTGGGCATGGCAAGGGAAGGATACTGTAAAATCTCCATTCCCACCCCACTCCAGGGAAAGGATACTGTAAAATCTCCATTCCCACACCACTCCAGGGGAAGGTTACTGCAAAATCCCCATTTCCTCCCGATCAGCTGGGACTCGGGAGGCAGAGCATAGATGGGGGCGGGGCCAGTCAGAGGTGGTATTTACCAGTTCTCCGGACTACTCAAAATTTCCGCTACCGGTTCTCCAGAACTGGTCAGAACCTGCTGAAACCCACCTCTGGTACTAATGGAGCTGGGGACAAGGGAGATTTTTTAAAAAAATAAACAAGGTGTGTAAGGCTTTCCCTCCACACCCTACCAATTCCCCACCCCCTGTAAATGAGTGAGGTTACAAAGGGAAGAGTAAAAAAATGACCATTTTGAGAAGTTACAGGACGTAGAAAAGATCAAAAGCAGGCATTATATTGTTATCTTTCAAAGAACATAGGAGGCTATAAAATTCTAATACATCATTCTAGTGACAAAAATTGTTACAAGGGCAGAAAAATAGCACAGCATAAATCCAATCTTGCAGGTGTGGTTGTAACAAGAGCGAGCTATGAATGGTACAAATTTAATCCACTTTTGTTGCAGCTTCAAAAGTATAACCCTTGCAGTTAACATCTGGAAATTTTTTCTAAGAGAATAAGGTGTTTTTTTTTTAAAAAAATAATGTTTGAAGGAGAACTGTCAAGTATTTGCAAGCCATTGGCACATGTGTCATTTAGATACCAGTGAAGGCAGAGAGTGTCTCCACCCCTGTGTGGAAAGGAGGGGCTTACCCTGAGTATAAAACCCCCTCCAACCTTTTCCACCTTGCTCTCTCCATCTCTCTCTTTTCATGTTTGTTCCTCATGAGACTTGATCTCTGTTGTACATAGTTAATATGATTTATCATATGAATAAATACGTTTAAGACATTTATTTATGCATCTGCCTCTGAACTCTTCTATGCTCCTGGGTGTTTTCTACGATCCCAATTCCACAGAATGGTAGCAGAGGATGGTAGCAGAACTCCACTCCAGGAGCTGTTGAAAAGGCAAGATGCCCTCCAAAATAACCTGTGAGAGAAGCTCCCCTGTTGTGACCAGAGGCCTTCAACAGACGAGAACTTCACATCAGCCCCAGTCTGAATCCATGAACATGGAAAATTACCAAAACTCAAAATGAAGGTCTTCTGATGATAATGGATATGGGAGCTTTTGAACTTCCTGAACTGGAATGAAAAGTTAAGTATTATATAGCACTTGAAAGAGTTCAACAGTTCCCCAAACTTTATCAGAAGTTGGTCTCCTATCATTTGTGTAGAGCAAATTTAACATTTTTTCAGCCTAAGAATAGTTTGTTACTATAATTTGTAATTTGTTGTTACCCCCCCACCCATACTTATATTAAATTGTATAATAAAATGGACTTTGCCATATGCTAAGCTGTATGTAATTATATTAACGACTTCAGTACATATCCTTGATTCAACAATTTTCAAGAGCTTGTTAACCTTTCTGATAAGATTTCTGCTATCAATTATATCTAACAAGAAATTTTTGTTCCTTTTTTTCCATTAACTATAATTTATTTTAGGTGCACTTGTAATTGTATAACCTCGGGCACTGACATAATACTCTGAAGGAGTTTAAATTGCGCTTTATTTTTGTTCTTTTAAGGAAATCATTTGGGTTCTTTTGTCACACTAATCAGTGTAATTGTTGCTGTACCCTTTTTTAAAAAAAAAAATTGTTTATGTCTGAATTGTGCCTTTTCCTTTTAAAAACCTATTGTAATTCTTAGGATCATCCTTAGGAAACTACAATCATGAAAAGCAAAAAGTATGGATGCCCAGCAAAAGAGGGTTTGGAAACCATGTAAAAAACATCCTGGCCAGAGACACTTCACGTCCTTTAACTGAAGGCCTGGCTTTGTGGGACACTGATCATTTTTAAACAGGACTGTTCCAGATGTCCTTTGGGAGTTGAGTCCTATAGAGCTATTTTATTAAAGATTCATGTGATGCCTCAAAACAATTCTTGTCATGGATCTGGCTGTGACGTTTTGGACTACTTGCAAACTTTTCAGAGAGATTTTATTGGCAGGCTGTCATGCAGATTGGGCCACATAAACGATCACTTAGACTGAAATTTTTCTTCACATGCTTTTCACCATTCTAATTCATCTGGACAAATCTGTGCAGATGTAATGGGGACAGAGAAGAACTATTTTTAGCCCATGTCACTCATCTCCTCATCTTCTTTTGGGGAGTGCCCTTGAATAACCAGGGAACCCATTTGCCTCTACGTCCTTGGAAAGAGCACTCAAAAGGAGCTTGTCGTTTATCCAAACCCTTTCCCCATTCCAAAGATCAATCTGGGCTTCGGTGTTGTCCATCAATTGCACCAGCATGAAAAGCCACCAAGAAACCTTCCAGATCCATCTGCTTTCTCAGAAAGATCATTTTAACCACTCCTTTGCAGATGTACCAACTCCCAAGAAGCAGGATTCTAACAGATGGGAATCTTTCATAACAAATCAGCAATGGGAACTTCTTCCCCATTTTGGTTACCATCATGCCATCCATCACGCAAACCCAAATTCAGAACCAATAAGTGCCATGATTGGGAGAGATACCATTTGTGACAGACCAACAATCTATGAGCTTCCTTAAAAAGCAAGCCTATATTGCGTGAACTGAACTCAATTCACATTGTGTTTATTTTAGTCCTCAGTAGCTGTCATAAGCTTCCATTTTGTGCATACACCTTTTTTTGTGCAATCTTAAACATGCCTGTCTGAGTAAGTCCCACTGAATTTGATGGGATTTCTTTACAGGTAATTTGAGGACTGTGATTAGAGTAAAACTCTTGCTAAATTTCTGAAACCATGTCTTATTAGAGAGCTGGTTATGTTTTAATCACTAACCACTGAACTTTTGGTTGGAACACTATTTGCATGATGATATCTCAATAAGCAGTAATACAGCCGTGTAATTTTAATTCCAGATGCATGTGTGAGTTTTACATTTCACCCATCTTAACTAACCCTCCTGTAGCTTGCAGCTAATGATCTGGAACAAATATCAGTTTCATATATTCTTAATATAAAAATCCCAGGAAAATTGCATATTCCACCATATACTTACAAAATCCAGTTTTCAGTCAAAGCAGACATTTCTCCACAGAAAGTAAGTTGAGGTAAAGAAAAGACTGAAATATATTGCGGGCATATACAGTATTTTTTTCACAGCAGCTCTTGCTTAGATATTCTTTTGAAAAATTGCCCCAAAGTTCCCCTGAATCTGTTGTGACCTACATTTAAAAAGGAATCAGGTTGGACTGCATGGTTGTGGCTATCTTGATTTTTTTACCCCCTCCCTATGGATCCCCATTCATGAAGGAACTCTTCAATTTCTTCTCTAATTCCTATCCAAATCTCTTCAACCAAGCCTGCTATTAATTCTCCAACCGACAGGGAGCACTAAGCAGCATTTCTCTGAACCCAGTTCCCAAGGCACTTCTAGTAGTGAACAAACAATGCAATTTTATTTTCGGGAACAGCATTAGTTTGTTCCTTACTTTGAATCAAGAAGAATCAAGAATCAAGAATTTGCAAGAATCACCTGATGCAACAATAACCATTGAATTCAATGCAGGGGTGAAATGCTCCCAGTTTGGACCGGATGGCCCATCCGGTAGTGATGGCAGCGGGTGATTCGGAGAACTGGTAGCAAAAATCCCTCCACCCCCGCCGATGCCCACCCAATCACCCGGTCGCCCGCATGCCACTTCTTTTAAAAAATGCTGAGCTGCGTGATCATCAGAGCCTTTTTTTTAACTTTTAAAAGCATTTTTTACAACCTATTCAGCCGAATAGGTTGTAAATAAAAATGCTTTTAAAAGTAAAAAAAAAGATTGCATGCCACAGCTAATACACACCCCACCCACACCCCTGTGCACTGTTCTACTTACCCCATGCCTCCTTTTGGCATGCACTGCATATGCGCGCACCTCGCATTTGGTGTGTGGTGTGCAGCCAGCGAACTGATAGTAAACTGATTCAAATTTCACCACTGATTCAATGACTTGGACTCTGAGTATCTGGAGAATTATTCAGCATTTCACTTACCCATTCCAGCAATTTCCTTAAAGGGCCAAGTACTTTCAACCCAACTCTTTCCTTGGCAAATATTTCTACCTTGCAGAAAGTCTTACTGTTGCAGCTTCATAGACATCCTTTTCTGATCCTCCAGTTTCAGTCAACTTCTTGTCTCTGCCAAACCTGATCTACTCCCAGTACTCCTTGTTGGCATCATTGACACCCACTTGGTAAAACAATTTACAAGCTTGTGCAAAACACAATGAGTGCTATTCATGCAGTTATCATCTTCTAGAACTCAGACCTCGCTTCTATTTTTTGCTACGGTGCATCGTGGGAATTCTCAATCCTGTTTCAATTATTGCTCATTTTGAACTTATCCAAGCATAGTTGCTATACCAGCAGTCCTGAATCATGAGGTCATGCAGAATGTGTTCTTTCTTTACCTCTTACTCACAGATGACTTCTCTTATTTTTCTTCCTATTGGAAAACTTTCTCCTCATTTTAACTCCTCACTAAGCTAATCACTTCTGTTTGCTCCCAAACCTCAGCCATTTCTTCCAAGTTTGGTTGCATTGAACAATGCCCGTTTCCATTGACTGAAGTCTCTAAATTTGTGCTCTCTGTGTGTCTCAATCTGCCATCACACCTCATAGTTCTATTCTGACCTAGGCTTCCTGAAACAGTAAAAAGCACACAATTAGTCCCAAATCCCTCTTTTTATTTCAACGGCTGTGAATTATGTTCATTCACAGCCCGTAATGAGTCACAAATAGTTTGTAAAGAGTCCGGCAGAAGTCTGCTACAGTTCTTCGGGATAAGGCTGATAAGCACCACCTTTATCTCCCTTGACACGCTGCCAAATTGCCAATTAGCTTTGCAAGGCCACATGGAGCACAGAGTCAAAGCAGAGCTTCAGAAATTAAACCGACCAAAACGAACAAAGTTGCTTCCTGCAAAGGCTCATGTCCCTTTGCTCCACCTTTATGTCTTATGGGAGGGGCCAATCATCTCCAAGCCTTACTCCCAAGTTGCCCCTTTTGTCTTAACTGTTCTCGCCTTCTGAAAGCTCTGTGCATGCGTGCACCGGGAACAGGCTCCCCCTGTTCCTCTGCCTCACTGACATCAGACTCTGGAGGCTCTTGAGTCAGCACATAACTCCCAGATTGCCCTGCCCCATCTCTGCCTCTGACTCAAAGCCCTCATCCAGGACTGGCCCATGTTCCTCCCCAGCCACCTCACTGTCTTCTGCCAGCTCTGCAGGCTGCCGGCAGACCACAACAAGTTCCACACTTTTTATATTATTTGCCTAAATTGTCTTTCTTCTTCTCAGGTATTCATGGTAGTTTCTCGCTCCCTTATTCCAACCACTTTCTAGATTGTCCTTTATCTACTAAGAAACTGCTTATTGTATCCACAGCTCCAGGTACCTATATTTCCTCCCCGTTTAAATTTGCAGCATATGTCTCTTTTCTATCTCTTGTGAATGTTCAAAGCTCTATGTCAGTGATGGCTAACCTTTTCCAGACCGAGTGCCCAAAGCACGCGCCCAAACCCCCTGCTCATGGCATCAGAGACCCAATGACCAGCTGGCTGGAGGGAGCCATGCACGCATGCATGGCAGAGCTTTAAATGGGGCAACAGCTCGCGTGCCCACAGAGATGGCGCTGCATGCCACCTGTGGCACACGTGCCATAGATTCGTCATCACAGCTCTATATCTAGCACTCAGGTTAGTTTCTTGATCCTAGGGGCAAATCTTTACCAGTTTTACAGCAACTTTACTCACTTCCCCAACTTTTGGGTTTCACATTAATTTTCTTCAACCAGAAGACCAAGGAAGTTTTGCTTTTATTTGTTTTCCCCTATCCCTTCTTTTAGTACAGATTATTTACTTGGAAGAGGCAGTAACCCAGTGTTGTATTTCCAGAATTTAATAAAAGCTGGATTCATATGGAGTGCTATTTCTCATTGTATTCTACAAAAACATATTCCTTTTTTTAAAAAAAAAAATATTCCCGTTATTAATTTGTCGTAGATTCTCTTTTCTGTACTCAGTCTGCTCTTTCAAAGGTATTAGATTACAAAACATGCAAATAAAATTGAAAAGTGTGAATGCTAATGAATTCTATTAGCCTGGTTGTTAATACATATCATCTGGATATATTCTAGCCACTGCTTTATTTCTGAATCAATCCAATATCAGGAACATCAATACTGATTGATAAATGACCACCTTAGTGAGCCTGCAGAAAATTGACAGGTTTTTAGCAATTAATATAGTTCATTTCCCTTCTGTTAACTTCCTCTTCCTTTTGTATATTCCGGTCTGGTTTACAAGAAGTCTTTAGGTAATCTCTCAGCTGCCCCTTCAATCAATTTCAGTCCTATTATTTTTAATAGTCAGTGGCTCTACATAATAATGGACCATTTATTGCTTTGTTTTTAAGCTAGTTCACATTATTTTAAAAGGATATCTGTACAGATTTTCAAAAATAAAACTGGCATGGTGTTTGATATCCCATAAATGGGACAGCTGGAATTGGTTCAGGACTGCTGGCATAGCAACTATACTTGGATAAGTTCAAAATGAGCAATAATTGAAACAGGACTGAGAATTCCTACGATGCACAGTAGCAAAAAATAGAAGTGAGGTCTGAGTTCCAGAAGATGATAGCTGTATGAATAGCACTCAATGTCTTTTGTCCCATATGAAGTCACTCATCTTCAGAATTCTATTCTCCAGCAATAGAATTGTTACGCCCATTTACACTGCTACACATCCACATCCATTTGCACTACTCAGGTGACCTGGAGGACACAGATAAACCTCCAAGTGGCCTCAATGACCCTCTAAAAGAATGCAAATGACCAACTGTTTGCAAGGAATATAAATCCTCCCAATTCCCACCATCCAGTCAGAGTTGAAGAAGTTTCTTGGATAAGAAGCAAAACGTCTTCAAAGAAAAACAAGGAAGTCCTGTTGCCTCTTGAAAAAGCACCTTTGGGACAACCATGATGTGGATGAGTGAGAATCTCCATCGATATAGTCTCTAGCACAGGAGTCAACAACCTTTCGGACCTTAGGGACCACTAAATTCATAATTTGAAATCCCATGGACCACTAATATGATCTGCCTAATGACCGGCTGGGTGGGCGTGGCAAGGTGGGCATGTGACTGGGTGGGCATGGCCAACTCGATATCACTCACATCGAGCGGTGCCTTCCTAGCCTCTACTCGCTACTCCTCGCCTGTCGAACCGGGCTCCTTAGGGACCCAACAGGAAGCAGTTCTTGGAGCTAAGCATGAGAAAGATTTGGCAAAACAGCTGGCTCAGTTCAAATTGGATCTGACCGAGAACGAGTCTCAGCAGAAGCATCTCACTGAGGACTATGATCATAGGGTTTCCAAGCAGAGGGAAGACCTGCAGGAGTGCAAGGCCAGGTACCAGCGTCTGGAAGCTCAGCAGGCTGAGATGGTCAGCCAGTTCGAGGCTATGATGCTGTCCCATAAGAACAAGGCCCTCCGGCTCTTGGCCACCAGTGGCACTTTCTTCCAGCCTTCGGCCAAAGCCCCGCACCAGGAGGCTGAAGCAGACCCCAAGTCGGAATTTCTGCTCCCCTCCAATCCACACAAAAAGACCCAGAAGGGGGAGACTCTCTGCAGCAACACAAATGTTCATTGCACGATCCGGCCCAGGGGCCGTAGTTTGAGGACCCCTGATTTAGTGCAATATAAAAAATGCAAATAATTTTTCTGAGGACCACCAAAATTTTCTTGCGGACCACCAGCAGTCCATGGACCACCAGTTGGTGACCGTTGCTCTAGCAAATATCCTGGGGACCTGAAATGTACAAGCATGAATTGTACCTGGTTTAGAATCACCGATTCTTTGCTCTTATGATCCCTTTGTTTTCATATTTTTCTTTAAAAACTTTGTGATTCTTTGCAACATTTTTAAACTCTGCAAGAGTGTGACATGAGCGTATTTCTTTTCTATTTTTGGCAGTTTTGTTAAACATACGAGTCTGTTCATTGGGAGTCGTTCCTGAATCCATATGCAAGCTGAAGTCTTCTCCCTCAGGCTGTGACCCAGATGGTAAGGTCTGAATATAAATATCATGCATTTACAGAATCAGACATGGAAAATGAATACTATAAAATTGTCCACCTGTCAGATCTCCATCCTAGCCTGCTAAGCTCTTGATTGAAAATTATTACAGTTTTAGATCCCCGTGGATCCTTCATCTGTAGTCCAAGCTTTCCTCCTGAATATTTTCCTGCTACATACTTATGCTGTGTCATTTGTAATGAAACTCGCAGGTGCTTTTTAAAATTAAGGTGGACTCATAATTTCCATAAAAGTATAAATGTTGTTATTTCATTATTTCTACAGGTTAATTCCTTTGAAAATTACCAAACTCTGTATCTTCTCCTCCAAAGGGTATGAAATGTCTTTTTATTTCAATGTATATTTATTTTCAGTATTTGCTTTTGGAATCTCACCATTCAAAATTGGGTTTTCATAATTTTAGGCTTCCTTCAAAAGGAAGCAGAGACATTTGGTGGAAAACTTTTTCAGGAGGCAATTGGACTTTCTTGTTTTTCTTTGAAGACATTTCCCTTTTCATCCAAGAAGCTTCTTCAGCTCTGTGGATAGTGGGGAATGGGAGGATTTATATTCCTTGCAGACAGCTGGTAATTTGCATCCTTTTAGAGGGTGGTTGAAGCACTTGGAGGTTTATCTGCGTCCTCAGGGTCGCCTGAGTAGTGCTCCTGGTTCCTGTAGTCTTAATTTTTCCTCTGGAAATCCATTCCTACTCCCACACGATTCAAAGGGTGTTTATCCCAAATTATATAGGTAAAATTCTGTAGAGATTTTCAATCATCCAGGTCATGGTTGTCCCAAGAGGCAACTAGGCTCTGAAGTAGAGCTGAAGAAGCTTCTTGGATGAGAAGCAAAACGTCTTCAAAGAAAAAACAAAGAAAGTCCAGTTGCCTCCAAAAAAAGCACCTTTGGGACAACCATGACCTGGATGACTGAAAATCTCTATAGACATTTGGTAGGAAAAAATATTATTTTTTGAGTTTTCTTATTAGGAATCTGCTTCTTAATTATTATATTATGATGTGCTCCATCCATTTGGTTCCAGCTATGAGTTTGAACATCTCAGTTAGAGAAAGTCAACCACATATTTAGATGGAGTTGGCATTTTATTCACCTATCAAGTCGTTTTCAGGTCTCTAGGATAGGAAAATGTTTGATGGTGTTTTTGATGATAAAATATTTACAATTATATTGGCAGACCCATTAAAAAAATATCTTATTGGGCTTTGTTCAATGCCAGACAGCAGTTTGAAAGTTGTTGGTAATCATGTAATTGACCTGTAACTACCTGATGGTACCTTGACCTGTTGTGTTGGATGCTTCATTGTCAAAAAGGTTCTCCTAGATGGTAACCAATTACACTTCTGGTCAGTATGTCATAAATTGCTTGGCAATGAGTGGGTGTTTCAGCTAAAAAACATGTATTTCATCTTCACCTATTGTTGATCAATAGGTGACCTATTGTTCTCAGTCTTTCTTCCCATTTCTGCTGTTACTACAAGTTCTTTCATTTCAACTTTCAACATTTCAAAGAGCCAATGTCAGGTATGCTTCCTTCAGTATCCAGGAAAGAAAACCCCAAACTCAAGCATTTTGAAGAATCTGGTACTTTTACTGAATATGAAAAGATTAACATCCCAGTGAAAAGCTGGAAGTGATCAAAACGCGCGAAATGCATCTACTAAGCTTCTTCCCCCCCTCGTGTTTATAGTTTCTCAGCCAATCTAAAGGTCTTCCAAAGGTCAGGTGGCAACACGTCTGGCAGCGTCATCCATCAGGAATGTCAGGACAGTTGGTCGGCCATCCCCTTCTGAAATGTAGTTTCGATTTCCCCGAAGTACCCTCCTACAAAGACAAACCCCCTCCTGCTCTCTTCCCCCCCTCTGCTCCATACCTAATCCCTCCCCGTTTCTTATGGCAGCTAAAGCAGGAAAGCTGATGCTGACATTCGGCCCCTCTTGCAGAAGAGACGTTAGTCCTAATTAAAAGGAAAAAGAGAAAGAGAAACAGAATATATACAATGATCAAGGTTTATCAGGGTATTTGGCATAGAACTGTTGAACTTTCTTGGGAGCTCGGACATCCCGTTTATTTACCCATTCAGCCTGAGATAGTGGAAAATGTTTCCAGGCAATCAGATATTGGATTTTACCATGGTGTTTTCTAGAGTCCAAGATTTCCTTAACCTCAAAATGTTGCTCCCCTTCTACTAGGATGGGAATTGGAGGGTTGCTATGATCAACCCTTAGGGGAGATGAGTGTTCAGGTTTCAATAAACTAACATGAAATACAGGATGTATTCGTCTCAAAGTTTTTGGTAATTCTAATTCAACTGTCACTGGATTTATCAGTCTGATCACACGGAATGGTCCTACATACTTAGGCCCCAGCTTTTTAGACCTCTGGGTGGTTTGTAAGTATTTGGTAGACAAATAAACTTTATCCCCCACTTTGTAAATGTGAGTTGGGGACCGTTTCTTATCGGCTTGTGCCTTATGAGCTCGGTGTGCCTCATCTAATGCCTTCCGAGTCACTGTCCAGGTGCTCCTTAATTGTTCTATCCAGTCTATCAAAGAGGGATTTTGGGGATCCTCTTGAGGTAACTCGGGAATGGGTACAAAATCCTGGCCTGATGCAACCTTAAAAGGGGTGAATCCGGTGCTACTATGCACAGAATTGTTATACGCCACTTCTGCAAATGGCAACAAGTCTACCCAATTGTCCTGTTGGTAATTCACGTAACATCTAAGGTATTGTTCGAGTACCCCATTGGTTCTTTCACAAGCGCCATTTGTCTGAGGGTGGTGACTGGAACTCAACCCCTGTGCGGAGCCTATCAATCTTAAAAATTCTCTCCAGAAACTGGAAGTAAATTGCACACCCCTATCAGAAATTATTCTTTTCGGAGACCCATGTAGTCGGTAAATCTGCCGAATAAACAACTTTGCGAGGGTTTTTGCTGAAGGGATCTTTGAGCAAGGTATGAAATGTACTTGTTTAGAAAACAAATCAGTTACTACCCAAATGACAGTGCAGCCCTCACTGTCGGGTAAGTCCACCACAAAATCCATAGATATTTCCTTCCATGGGGCGTTCGGTCTAGCCACACTTTGCAGTAATCCAGGGGATTTTCCTGGAGGTCTTTTAGCCGAGGCACATACTGGACAGCTAGCCACATATGTCTGTATGTCCTTTTTTAGTGCAGGCCACCAAAACTGTCTCTTAACAAGATGTAAAGTTTTGACAAACGCAAAGTGTCCTGCGGCTTTGGCATCATGCGCATATTTCAATACGGTTGGTCTTAATGTGGTCGGAACATACAATTTCGATCCAACCCAAGCTAGTCCATCGCGAAGTGTGCATTCATTCGAGTGGAGTTTAAACCACTCGTCAACTTTTAGTGCTTCTCGTAACTTTTCGAGTAAATCCCCTGAGAGTTCTGGATCGGTTTTACTCTGCGCTCTGGTAGTGACGGGTGTTGCCAATTGCGTTAAGGGATCATTGGTTGAACCAGTTCCTTCTTTATGCTGTTGTACTGTGGCAATCTGGAAAGTGCGTCTGCCATGAAATTTTTTCCCCCAGGAAGGTAACGTAAAGTGAAATTGAAACGCTTGAAATGTTGGGCCCAGCGTGCCTGTTTGGGTGACAATTTGCGTGGTGTTTTTAATGCTTCTAGATTCTTATGGTCAGTCCACACCTCGAAAGGATGTTTTGCCCCCTCCAAAAATTGTCTCCATGTTAACAGCGCCCATCTAACTGCAAACACTTCCTTCTCCCATATGGCCCATCTCCTTTCTGTTTCAGATAGTTTACGGGATGTGTAAGCACAGGGTTGTAATATTCCATTCTCATTCTTTTGCAAGAGTATCGCTCCTACGGCAACGTCGCTAGCATCCGCTTGTATTACAAAAGGTTGTTCTATGTCGGGGTGTTTGAGCACAGGTTCAGCTGCAAACAGCCGTTTCAGTTTTTCGAAAGCGGCCTGACAGTCCATAGTCCATTCTAGTGGTTTCGAGGGTTTGGGTTTTATTTCCCCTTTTGTTTTGAGCAAGTTTGTAATTGGCAGTGCGATTTTTGCGAAAGAGGGGATAAATTGTCTATAAAAGTTAGCAAACCCTAAGAAACTCTGTAACTGTTTACGGGTGCGCGGTGCGGCCCATTCCATTACTGCCCGGACCTTTTCCGGGTCCATCTCTATTCCCTCATGCGATATACGATATCCAAGATAGTCGATTTTGTCTTGATGGAATTCACATTTAGAAAGTTTGGCATAGAGTTCAGCTGCTCTGAGTTTATTCAAGACCGCTCGAACCAATCTTATATGGTCGGCCATGTTGTCAGAATAAATTAGGATATCGTCCAAATAGACCAACACCCCCTTATATAGATGCTCATGCAACACTTCGTTGATCAACTGCATGAATACGGCCGGGGCCCCCTGTAGTCCAAAAGGGAGTACTTTAAATTGGAAACACCCCAGTGGGCAATTAAATGCTGTCTTCCATTCATCTCCCTCTTTTATTCTCACTCGGTAGTATGCCTCTCTTAAATCAAGTTTGGTAAAAATTTTTCCCTTTCCTAAATGGGCCAACATGTCCTTCATAAGTGGGAGGGGATAGACATTTTCCACGCAAATGGCGTTCATGTTTCTATAATCAACAACTAATCTGAAGGATCCATCTTTCTTTTCGCGGAACATTACTGGCGCTGCTACCTTGGGTTTGGCTCGTTCGATAAATCCCCGTTCTAAGTTTTTGTCAATAAAATTTCGCAATTCCTCCAATTCTCGAGGTGTCATGGGGTATATTTTTGGTTTGGGAAGCTTCACCCCTGGGAGTATTTCAATGGTGCAGTCAGTGGCCCTGTGGGGAGGCAGATTATCAGAAGCTTTTTCACTAAACACTTCCTTGAGGTCCCAATATTCCTTCGGAATTTTCTCTTCTCCCTCAATATAGTTAATGGCTACTGCGGCCCCCTTCTGGTCTTATGTCGTCCCTTAGGGAGGGGCCTTCCTTTTCCGGAGGTGGTTCTGCCGTACGGATGCGCAGGACCCCCGTTTTCCAATTTACTCGTGGGTTCCATTTTCGAAGCCAGGGCAGTCCTAGAATTAGGGGCCTTTCCATGCCAGGGGCTACAATAAAGCTGAGCTTTTCTATGTGATTCCCCAAGTGTAGTTCGAGGGGTTCGGTCATAAAACTAGCTGGGCCCCCCCCTGCAATCGACCCATCTAATTGACAAAATGCAATGGGTCTTTTTAACGTTTTCAGTCTCAGTCCCATTTCCTCCACTACTTTGGGGCTAATTATGCACCTAGTGCACCCCGAGTCCAACAGGGCTAACAATTGCGCGTGAGTTCCTGTGGAGGGCACCCTTACTTCTACGGGGATGAGTAAGGGTTCTTCCGTGTGACTCACCCGTTCATCGGTGTCCGAGTCGGAGTCTGTCTCGCTGTCGTCATCGTTGGTCGGAGTTCCCAACTCACGCTGGTTCCGGGGAGTGAACTCAACGACTTCTCCTTTCAGGGCGGTGCCGCGGGTTTTGGCGGGTATTTTATCACTTTTCTTTTGGCTGGCCCCGGTGGCTTTTGGCGGTGGTTTGGAGAAACATTCGGCCGCCCGGTGACCCTCCTTCCCACATTTGAAACAGGTGAAGGGCTTTGACTTGGGTTTGAATTCGGTCTTCCCGCCAGTCATCTTGGCCGCCCCCTTACGGTAGAGAGAGGATGACTGGTCCCCCATCCACCTTCCTCGGAGTTCGCTCCGTTTCAGCTCGATCTCCACATCCTCAGCTACTATGTACCATCTATCCAAATCATCGGGGACCCCCATGCTCCTGCAATCTCGATATATCTCATCATTCAATCCATCCTTGAAACTCTCCAAAAGCGCCATTTCTGACCAGCCTGTCATATAAGGTGCCAGTTCACGAAACTCTTGGATATACTCTGCCACCGGCCTCCGGCCCTGCTGAATGCTCTTCATTCTGAGTCTCGCCTTTCGTTCAGCTAAATGGTCTTCAAAACGTCTCCTAAGGGCCCTCATGAACTGGTTGTAATTTCTCAGCAGGAGGGAGTTGTTATTGTGGAGAACTACCATCCACTCAGCCGCCACTCCCTCTAGGGCATTCGCAACGCTTCTGACTTTAGCCGCATCTGTTTCGTAGTCCTCCCCCCAATCCTGCATGTGGTTCCACACTTGGGTCAGGAAAAATCCCAAGGTTTTAGGATTTCCATCAAACTTTCCAGGAAGGGGGGGGGATTTTTGGCTTTTTACGTCTGCGGGGGGGGGCCTGCAGGGCTGGGGTTCTCTGGCCGGCTGCATCTCTTCCTCGAGCTGCCGAAGCCTGGGATGTTCCCTCCTCAAACTCTTCCTCTCCCCCGCAGGCTGTCTCTTCTGCCTCCCCCCTGGGGTCTGCTTCCCCCTTTTCCACAGGAGTTTCAAAAGACTCACGGTTTTTTCTGCTTTCTTCCACATCACGGATAAGCTGCAAGGCTTGATCTATCATGAGACGTTCCTTCTGCTGTTGCATCCACACTGCCTCCCTTTTCCGGGGTCTGGAAGTCGTCACTCCCCGGGGATTCTCTCCCCAGTCCGGCAGTCTGCCCACACCTTTGGACCATCTAGCTTCCTCCGGTTCCAAACGGAGTTTTTCCAGCCATTCTGCAGTTTCTCTTTCCGACTGGAGGGCGGTTGAACTCGCTGCCCCCATCTTCCCTTCGTCATCACTCCCACGATCTGACATACTTTGGATTTTCAGTCCCCTCGGTTTTTGTCCGGGATGACTGAGATGACTTCCAGCTTAATGTCAGGTATGCTTCCTTCAGTATCCAGGAAAGAAAACCCCAAACTCAAGCATTTTGAAGAATCTGGTACTTTTACTGAATATGAAAAGATTAACATCCCAGTGAAAAGCTGGAAGTGATCAAAACGCGCGAAATGCATCTACTAAGCTTCTTCCCCCCCTCGTGTTTATAGTTTCTCAGCCAATCTAAAGGTCTTCCAAAGGTCAGGTGGCAACACGTCTGGCAGCGTCATCCATCAGGAATGTCAGGACAGTTGGTCAGCCATCCCCTTCTGAAATGTAGTTTCGATTTCCCCGAAGTACCCTCCTACAAAGACAAACCCCCTCCTGCTCTCTTCCCCCCCTCTGCTCCATACCTAATCCCTCCCCGTTTCTTATGGCAGCTAAAGCAGGAAAGCTGATGCTGACAGCCTGGTTTAGCTCTGCAGACTAAAGCACCGTAATTAACATCCAGCTGTCTGCAATTACACCAGTTCGAATCTCCCCAGGCTCAAGGTTGACTCAGCCTTCCATCCTTTCTAAGGTAGGTAAATTGAGGACCCAGTTTGTGGGGGCAATAAGCTGACTTTTTATAAATATACAAAAGTATGAAGGCTATTGCTTAACACATTGTAAGCCGCCCTGAGTCTTCGGAGAAGGGCGGCATATAAATCAAATTAAAAAAAAAAAAACTTCTTTTTTATTCTTAGCCACCTCCTTTCTCTGAGCTGCATTTTTTAGAATAAACCAGTTTGCAATGCCAAAACATTAGTTATTATTTTCAAAATACTGTCATTTGCCATTTATCTTGTGTCTCCATTCAGGAAATCATTCAAATAAATTCTTCGTGTAAATTAGCTAAAGTGTCTGAATGAAAATAATGAACTCAGTTCCTTCTAAGTGGCTTGATTTGGTGTGCGAGTATCAAGTGATAATAACATTTTGGGTGGTTAAACCATTTTGTTTCACTGTTCTGTAATTGGGTTTCAAGCTGAAACAAAACTATTTGATATTTCAAACTCAAGGGAGTTTGAATATTCAATATTCATTTTCACAGCAATGATTGCAGATATTATAGGTGTTTTCTAAAAAAGAGAAACAAGAAAACATTGAATTTCTTTTTAAAACAGAATTTTAAAATAACCTACTTCTAGAGCTGTGGATAAGAAAAGTTTTGGGAATGGGTACAATGCATATGACAGTTGTTAACAGCTTTTTTTTAAGTTGACACAGAATCATGAAAAAAACACACTGGATTTAAAGCTCCAATTTAAAGATTTAAAAGATGTGATGTGTAAATTCACCTGTCTCTCTGAATTGTATTTTCTTTACTGAATCCAGATTGATGTTATAAACTTACTAGCTCAACACCCCTCCATGTGCTTATTTCTCTGAAGTTGGAAAGATTTCAGTCTTTCCTGAATAAATTGTCTGTTTCAACAGTAGTAGGGTTGTTTTTTTTTCCAATTTTCCAAAGTTTCACAAAAGGAAGAATTACTTTTTGGATTTGCAAATCTCTCTTAGACATGGACCTCAGATCAAATCAATTAGCCTCTGATTTGTTAAAGTTGAATTGTTTGTTTACTGAATTACTATTTTTCCCCCCTCCAGGGCATCCATGTGAACATGTGAGAGCTTGAAATTGTTGCTATATTCTTGAAGAATTTTAAAACACTGGAATTGAAGTGTGTGTGTGTGTGGAGGGGTGTGAGAGAGAGAATGGATCCTATAGAACATTCTTCAAATGGCAACATATTAACGCCACCCAAAGACATGACTCTATACATATCTTTAAGTAATATATTATTAATAAAGCCCCTGTGATGAAACAATGTATATTTGCATTTAGGAGAAATCGAGTACATCTTCACTTTAAAATGAGCCGATCAGGGGTGAAATCCAGCAGGTTTGGACAGGTTCTGGAGAACCAGTAGAGGAAATTTTGAGTAGTTCGGAGAACCAATAAATGCCACCTCTGGCTGGCCCCAGAATGGGGTGGGAATGGAGACTTTGCAATATCCTTCCCCCAGGAACACCCACAAACCCACGCCCACCAAGCCACACCACACCCACAAAGCCATGGACACAGAACCGGTAGTAAAAGATTTTGGATTTCACCACTGGAGCGTATGTAGCCCAGAACAGTCCCATCATCCCAAGGTCAAATGCTGGGAAAACTCCGAGCTGCTCAGAATGTTCCCAAAACAAAATGAATACTATTGATTGGTGGACAATAAACCATGGAGAGGGCCACGGGGAAAAGGGGATTTTGCCTATGCTGGTTTTCACTTGAAAACTTGTACTTTTTCATGAAGCTTTGCTACATGAAATTATCAGTAAAGGTATACTGATAATGTCCCAGGGGTTTCTTTTGCTGCATTTACCAATGGGACGGTTGACATTAAGCCTGTTCTCATAATAGTATCGTATTCATTTTGTTTTGGGAACATTCTGATCAGCTCGGAGTTTTTCCAGCGTTTGACCTTGGGATGTTGGGACTGTCCTGGGCTGCATTGGCTCACTTGAATTCCTCAATACCCTCCCAAGCTCCCTTGCATTCCAATATTTTCCTTTCCCCCTCTCTGTTTCTGTTGTCTGGTTGCGAGCAGAGGTGTGTGGCGAGTCAGCCATGACAGATATTTTCATACCATCATGTTTTCAGACAAATACCGTATTTTTTGGAGTATAAGACGCTCTGGACTATAAGACGCACCTACCTTTTTTGGTGAGGAAAACAAGAAAAAGAAATCTGCCTCTGCCTCCCAGCAATTTTGCCTCATTGCAGCAAACAGCAAATAGCCTGCTTTACTTTCATTTTCGTTTTCAGCATAGCTTGATTAGCACAAGAAAAAAAATCTGCTCCCAGCAGCAAGCAGCAGAGGTGGCACAAAACAGCTGAGAGTCAGGAGGCCGATCCAATCAACTTGTGCTAATTAGGCTGTGCTGAAGCTGAAATGAGCTGTTTCTTCTTGCTGCTTGCTGCAAGGAGGTAAACTGCTATGAGGGAGAGGCCAAAGAGTGGGGGCCAGTGGGTGGGCAGGGCTACCTTCAGTGTATAAGACGTAATTAAATGCTTACCCCCTTTTAGGGGGGGGAAAGGTGCGCCTTATACTCTGAAAAATACGGTACTTGAAAAGAGATCAAATCAGGATCTAAATCACTTTCCTCTAATCATAATTTACAGTCAAAATGCTTACAGCAGAGCATGTTTTATATAGGATAATATACTAATATAATATACTACTAATAACCTAATTAGCAACTCTAAAGGATTTTCAAAAAACAAGCCTGACCTAAATAAGATTGGAATAGAGAATAAATCTTTTGGCATATCAATGTCGACAATGTCGTGTCAGCTCCGACAGGGCCTTCTTGAACCTGATCAGAATCAAGTGTTTGGCAGACAGCCCGCAAAATTCTAGGTCTATCCTTCTAGGACTGCCATTGACAATAATTTCCTCTTCTGAGCTTCCACAAATGTTGATTAATACTACCATTATTAAATCCTCATGCCAGCTTTTATAGAAAGGACAATGAAAAACCACCTTGATTTTACTTCACCATCAAACAGGCTCAAAGGCACCTTTGCAATAGAATGCTACTGAAGCTTCCTTCTAGCAGCAATGGCTTTCTTTATAAGGCAGGCATAAAATATTGGCAAAGCAATTAGCAACTCAAAAGGGTTTTTCAAACAAGCCTGACCTAAACAAGATTGGGCAAGAGAATAAATCTTTCTATAGATCAATGTCAAAAACTTGCTTCAGTTCAGACAAGGCTGTCTTGAAGCTGATCAGAATCAAGGATTCAGCAGATACTCTGCAAAATTTTAGGTCCAAATAAATTCCTGTCACCCTGGAGGATGTGGAATTATCTTATAAAGGTGAGGAGAACAGAAAGTTCTCAAGGAGATTAACTTTGAGCTAAAATATCAAGTGGTAATTCGGATGTGAGCCTCTATGAAAATTAAGCCAGATTCAAACCTTATATCTGGAAACTCACAATAGAGCTGTTAAAAATATACTAGACCAAAATGGCTTCCAGGGAGTGGAGCCTAAAATGCATTTTGTGGTAAATATTGCCTAATCTTTCAACCTGAATCAAATTCAAAATTAGGCTTCAAAGAAAATATTTCTTGATCATAATTGGGAAGGTGAACCTACATAATTGGCTTTTAATATGGCTTTGCAAATAAAAACATTTTTTTTTGTCTACGTGTTGTAATAGCAGTA
Organism: Pantherophis guttatus; assembly: GCF_059756535.1. NCBI lineage: Eukaryota > Metazoa > Chordata > Lepidosauria > Squamata > Colubridae > Pantherophis > Pantherophis guttatus. The sequence continues at coordinate 74,389,247 of NC_142068.1, read as the reverse complement.
GCAATAGCACTTAGACTTACCATATTTTTCAGAGTATAAGACGCACAGGAGTATAAGACACAGCTTAGTTTTTGGGGAGGAAAATAGGAAAAAAAAATCTGCCTACCAGGTATTCATCTGGCTAGGGGTGAAATGCTCCCGGTTTGGACCGGATCGCCTGATCCGGTAGTGATGGCAGTGGGTGGTTTGGAGACCCTCCCCATGCCCAGCTGAGCCACGCGATCATCAGAGGCTGTTTTTTTTTTTACTTTTAAAAGCCTTTTTTCTACAACCTCTTTGGCCACAAAATGCTTTTAAAAATAAAAAAAAAAGCCTCAGATGATCACACGACTCAGCTGGGATCGTCAGAGGCTTTTAAAAGCATTTTTTCTACAACCTCTTTGGCCAAAGAGGTTGTAGGAAAAAAAATGCTTTTAAAAGCCTCTGACGATCCCAGCTCAGTTGCCTGATCATCAGAGGCTTCTAAAAGCATTTTTTTCTGCAACCTCTTCGGCTGAAGAGGTTGTAGAAAAAATGCTTTTAAAAGTAAAAAAAAAAAAAAAAGTTGGCCACGCCTACCCAGTCACATTATCCCCACCACCAAAAAGCCACACCCACAGAACCGGTAGTAACAAATTTTAGATTTCATCCCTGGCTAGCGTCCTCAGTCTGGTCAGCTTCAGCACATTAGTTTGCTGGGTTTTATCCCCTGCTTGGGGATAAAAAACAGCTTCTAAAGCACAACTGATCTTTGGAGAGAGAAGCAATGAGAAAAGCAGGCAAACCACAGAGATCGCTTCACTCGCTAGTGCCTCGTTAGGGCTGAAAAAAAGTTTCACAGCTGAGAGTCGGACTAAAAAAAAAGCTTCACAGCTGAGAGTTTGAGGGAGCAGGCATAGTATGGAAAATTGCTTCACTGAAAAAAAGCTTAGCACGAAGATCTTTTCACTTGCTAGCATTAGGGCTGAAAAAAAGCTTTGAAAAAGCTACATTTAGAGTAGAAGACGCACCCAAATTTTCAGCCTCTTTTAGGAGGGAAAAAAGTGTGTTTTATATTCCAAAAAATGTGGTATGTACCACTCCATAGTGCTTTACATCAGTCTCTGGGCAGTTTATAAAATGTCAGCATTTTGCCACAACAATTTGGGTCCTCATTTTATCAACTTTGGAAGGATAGAAGGTGGAGTCAATCTTGAGTCCGTCAGGATCAAACTCCAGGCTGTGGGCAGAGTTAGCCTGCAATACTACTACTACATATATATATATAGTCCATAAATGTACACATGTAGAAAGAATTGGTATTGTAAAGACATTCCCCATGCTAAGAGAAACTGCATAAGCACTTTTAGTCAAATGAAGAAACTGAATGGAATAGATTACATGCTACGCTAATATGCAAATGCTATTAATGCATGCAAATGTAATAGCTTACAATTTCAATTGGATTACACAATTAGCTAATCAGGATTAGAAAGTGGCTTGATTTACTGCTGCTTAATTTACTTAATTTGCTTCATTTATTAGAATCCAAATCTAATGGCATTGATTCTTCAATACCGTGAAACCTACTGACCCCAAGGAGAGAAGTAAGGGGTGCCTAAAGAGCTAAGAATTAACTCTGTATCCCCTCTTTTTCTACTGCTCTAACCTGATGTGTCACCAGGAAATTGATAATCTGAGATAATTGCCTTCTTCTGTGCCTCTTCCCAGAGATCTAGGCACACAGTACATGCTTGTTTATCCATCCCTTGGTAGAATGTAATTAGTTTTTGCTACCCTTATAATACAGTATCTGTAAATAAATCTCATTTTTTTTCTCTTATAAAAACACTTCACCAATGCTTGCTCAGCTCAAATTCCTTTCCTCAAGAAGGCCCGTGTAGAATAATTCAACCTCCAACTCAAATGACTTTATCGTTATACATTTAATTATGATTTATGCTGGATTTGGCACGATGCATTTGTCTATTCTGGAGCTACAAGGTGCTTAATGTATTTTGCTATTTTAGTAGATATTGTTACTGTTGTCATCGCCTTCATGCTTGTGGCATCGTTTCAGGTAGTTTGTGAAAAAAAGGTTCAGAAATGAATAAAAAGCTGAGTAAATCAATCCAAACAGAGAATCTCAAGTTTCAGTGAAACGAATGCCTTTTGGCAGACTTAAATTCAGATCACATTTTTTAAAACAAATATTATGATGGTACTTTTCTCAACCTCTAACATTAGCTTTTAAAAAATATTAAATATTTTAAATATTGACTTTTAAAAAATAGTGATTCATTTCTATCTCATTCTTTTCTTTCTGCTTAAAAATCTTTGGCTGAGTAATATGGGGAGAGGGTGTCATGAAAATGAATAGTGAGATCCAAGTTGAAGGTTTGCATTTAGTTTAATGTAAAAAAATAATAATAATAGATGAAATCTTTTAAAATGTGTTTTAACCATTGGATTGTCAGGCCAGTCTACATTATTTTCAAGATAATCTGCCATTTGTGATTAAGAAGCTCTAATGCAGGGGTGAAATCTACTTACCTTCCCAACTGGTTCGGAAGTGCACGTGCCGACCCTCTGCGCATGAGCAAACCCTTCTGTGCATGTGCAGAGAGTAAAAATCAGGTTACTTCCTGGTTAAAACCAGGAAGTAACGATGACCGGGTGGGTGGGTGGAGCCTCGCACCACCATCGCTACCAGTTCGGCTGAACCGGTCCGAACCGGGAGCATTTCACCCCTGCTCTAATGTGAAAACCAACTGCTTAGCAATTGATTGTCTTCTTTTCTGAACTGAAAGATGCTTCTCAGTTTATTTTTGCAGAGAAATCATGGATCTTCCTTTTTGCCATTCAGCAAAATTGAAATTCCAGTAAACATCTACAGATTTATCTCCTGCATAATTTATTTTCTTCGGCATGTGCCAACTTCTTTTAGGAACCATGCCACTTTTAGAATCCATGTGCTTTTAGTAAACTTTGATTTATATACAAAGGCATTAGAAGGACACACATAATATAATAAAATGCATAGGCATGGGCACGTGTGCTTGTGTGCATGGAGAAATATTCCAACTGCCACAGTTCCTAATATCTTCCTGAAAACTGTATTGATGGGCATTTGTTCGTGGGGAAGAGACATCACACATGTTACTAAATCAGTATGCAAAATATGTGAATTATGTAATTCATGACATTTGAATAAGGACATAATTATAGATTCTTATGGATTCTTCCTATTTTATGTATCCACAATAAGATGACACAAATTCATACGTTTAGCCCTTTCCTTCATTATTAAACCTTACTTCCCTCTAGTCATTAACTCAGATCGATGACGTTCTCCCTCTTTCTTTTAGTTTAGCAGATACACAGCATATATTTTTTCCTTTAGTTCATGTGTTAATTCACACTCTTTACCATTTAATTGTCTTATATTCCAAGTTGCAATCTTGCATATGCCAGAGTCATGACTTCTCAGAAGTATGACTTCAGTGGCTTCAGGGATTCACAACCAACTGATCACAAGAGTCTATGAGATTTATTCTGTGTCTATTTTGCCTGCCCTATGTCTACGGGATCCTAATCTCATATTATCTTTCTCCACCTTTATTCCCAGCTCAAACACAAACAACATGCTTCTTGACAATTATTTTGGTAGGATGTAGTTCGCAAGTTCTAGGTTTTGCCTTACACTGTTAGGAACTAAACCTTCTGTTTCTTGAAGTTGTAAGACCGATCTCATGAATTTTTGCTCAGTATGCTTAGTCTGAACACATTCTCGGGGATACTCGCCTTCCACAGTCACCAGTTGTGCCCATGGATATCACCATCTTCCATCGTGGTTTTGGTGAATGGAATGGAATGGAATGGAATGGAATGGAATGGAATGGAATGGAATGGAATAGAATAGAATACAATACAATAGAATACAATACAATACAATACAATACAATACAATACAATACAATACAATACAATACAATACAATAGAATTATTTATTGGCCAAGTGTGATTGGACACACAAGGAATTTGTCTTTGGTGTATATACTCTCAGTGTACATAAGGAGAATAAAATACATTCATCAAGAATAAAAAGATACAACACTTAGTGATAGTCAAGGTTACTAATAAGCTATCAAATTGTACCAAGAAACAAATAGAAATATAATTGAAAGATACAAGCAACCTGGTTATAGTAATAAGTGGAAAGAGATAGATACTAGTAAGGAAGAGAATAATAGTAATACAGTCTTAGTAAATTATTTGACAGTGTTGTGGGAATTAGTTGTTTAGCAGAGTAATGGCATCACAGCTTTCACTTCATGCTTATTCTGAGAGACAAAATTACCAATTTTTGTCATACTCTTTCCATCTGCAATATTCTAGACTTATAGTAGTAACCAGTTTTGACACATTTTAACCAGAATGGTACAGGTGTAACCAATCCCCAACTTTACCCTTAAGCATCTTTGTTATCCAGAATAGGATATTGAACTTAGAGGTGGCTTCTCAAGTTAATAGTGTTGCTGCCAAATCAGGAGTTATATGCAGTGTGGTGATGGGATGTTGGAACTGGAGGTAGAAATTAATCATCTGAACTGCAGAAGTGCTTCTTAAGATCAGTATGGAACACAAAACATTGAAGCCAGCTCAGATACTGTCTGATTATGTTCCATAGCGTGGCCATTTTTTTGTATTCATATAGAGATTCTGCCCTCCCTCAAAAACCTAATATATTAAAAGACATCATTATGCCTTTAAAATATACTTTCTCAGGAATCTCCTTGTTTTCTCTATTGTGCCCCTCAAAACAAATGTTGATGGAAAGGGGAGGGAGACATCACTCTATGAATATTTCCCTTTATTATTAATGGTTATGAGCCTTAGATTTATCAAAGATAATTGACCTTGTCAGTATTAAGCCATTTCTGTTTTGCTCCAGAAGGCTCTGACTTTTTAGACAATCAATTATTTTCCAGCTAAGGCAAAAAGACAAGCTTTTGGCTCAATTGTAGAATACTAAATGCAAATAAAGGGGAAAAAAAACTGTGGGCATCTCAGGAGAAAAATCATTTGAACAAGTTGACCCTAACAATGCAGCTTTTGAGAATTTGACAGAACCTCATAGGTCATGGTAACTGTAACTGCAGCCCCAAAATATATATGCTATTATCCAACAAATAAGCCTTGTATGCTTTATTGCTATGAAGTATAGGGAGTCAAATCATTAAATGATTTTAGGTTCAGTTCTAATTCATATCCAGTTACAACTGTTTATTCAAACCAATCATTTTTTTTAAACAAAATCAATAATTCATAACCAACTAGTTCAGTTGCAGCTCTACAAGGAAAAAATATGATCATTTGCCTAGCAATAGTGTCATTCATTTCCTAATATTATTGCACACTATAATGCAATGTAATATAATGCATATGACACATTTGATAACTGGGTTTTAAGGCAATTGCACTGTATTGTTGCATTATTTACATATTCTGTATTCATTTTTTCCATTAGTAGTGCAATTAGTACTTATGTCATATATTAACTCTTACCTATTCATACATTGCCTATTCATACATTTGTGAACCCTTAACAGTCAAATCTCCATATCAACTGGATCAAAGCTCACAATTTTAAGAATACATTGGTTCAATCTATTTGCTTTAAGACAGGGGTCTCAAATTTATTTATTTGTTCAACTTGTATGCCGCCTTTCTCCGAAGACTCAAGGCGGCTTACAAAGCATTTAAAAACCATATATAAAACATTAAAAGTTAAACCATTAAAAACAATTAAAACCCATTCACACCATTCATGGCCGAATCTCGCCAGATCACAACAGCGAGATCAATGGCCCCAGGCCTGTCGGAAGAGCCAGGTCTTCACCTCTTTTCGGACAGCCAATAGGGTGGGGATGGTCCGGATCTCAGGAGGTAAGTGGTTCCAGAGAGCTGGGGCAGTCACAGAGAAGGCCCTCCCCTGCGGGCCTGCCAGCCGGCATTGTTTAGCTGACGGGACCCGGGGGAGACCAACTCTGTGGGATCTTACCGGTCGCTGGGAGCTATGCGGTAGAAGGTGGTCTCGAAGGGTTTTAAAGGTAATAACCAACACCTTGAATTGTGACCAGAGAGCAATAGGGAGCCAGTGCAGCTCGCAGAGAATTGGTGTAATGTGGGTGTACCTAGGTGCTGCATTCTAGACCAACTGTAGTCTCCGAACACTTTTCAAGGATAGTCTCATGTAGAGCGCATTGCAATAATCTAACCCTGAGGTGACAAGGGCATGAGTGACTGTGAGGAGAGCCTCCTGATCCAAATAGGGTCACAATTGGTGTACCAGGTGAACCTGTGCAAAGGTCCCCCTAGCCACAGCTGACAGATGTTGCTCTAATCTTAGCTGTGAGTCTAGGAGGACACCCAAATTGCAAGCCCACTCTGAGGGGGACAATTTCTCCCTCCCCAGAACCAAGGATGGACCATCAGCATGGTCTTTAGGAGGCAATACCCACAGCCACTCAGTCTTGTCTGGGTTAAGTCTGAGCCTGTTGACTCCCATCCAGACCCTCATGGCCTTCAGGCACCGGCACATCACATCCACCGCCTCACTGAATTGACGCAGGGTAGAGATATACAGCTGGGTATCATCAGTGTATTGCTGATATCTCACCCGTATCGTCGGATGATCTCACCCAGCGGCTTCATGTAGATGTTAAATAGGAGGGGAGAGAGGACCGAGCCCTGAGGCACCCCACAAACGAGGGGCCTAGGGGTCCACCTCTGTCCTCCTACCAACACTGACTGTGACCGACCAGAGAGATAGGAGGAGAACCACCATAACACAGTGCCTCCCACTCCTAACTCCCTTAGTCGTCCCAGAAGGATACCATGGTCAATGGTATTGAAAGATGCTGAGAGGTCAAGTAGCACCAAGATGGAGGAATGACCCCCATCTCGGGCTCGCCAGAGATCATCCATCAGCGTGACCAAGGCAGTTTCTGTGCTGTAGCCAGGCCTGAAGCCAGACTGAAAAGGGTCTAGATAATCCGTTTCCTCCAATGACCGCAGGAGCTGAAGTGCCACCACTTTCTCTACAACCTTTCCCACAAAGGATAGGTTGGAGACTGGACAAAAGTTCTTTAATTCTGCTGGATCCAGGGAAGGCTTCTTGAGGAGGGGCCTTACAACCGCTTCCTTTAATGGTTGCAGGAAGGCCCCTTCCCTCAAGGACGCGTTAACTAAAGCCTGGAGCCAGCCAGAGTGCATGGGTGCATGGATGTATGGGTGCATGGGTGCGCTCTATTTGTATGAGCGGCAGGCGTGCTTGTCCGTCGGTTGTGCAAATGTAGTTGTTGCTTGTGTGCTTGCCTGCCACTTACATGGAAACATCCCCTCTCCCCTCTGCCAATCCACAAAGCCGGAAAGGTTAGGGAATTCTACTTTAGAACATGCTGAATATGACAAAGATTCATTACATCATCAACCCCATCTCTACTGGCATGATAACAATAACTTTTGCCATTGCAATGACTCAGTGGAGAAGATATGTTCTGGACTATCAGGTCTTAACAGGTTGTGATTTTTTCACTTGTTCTTTCTTCCAAATCTTTTCTTGGAGTCTGTGTCCTTGAAACAACACAGCAGGATGGAATTTGTTTAATGTTTTGCATGACTAGATGTGTTTGGAGGTTAAATTGAATATCTTAGGGGTTTACTTAAATGGCTCAATCAACCCTGACAAATATTCAGCCTTTTTGTTGACCTATATATGTTGGGAACAGGATCAATGAGTGTCTTAGCCATTCCTAAATCTGGCTTTGAAAACAAAACAACAAATAGCATCGTTTGACTAATCAGAATACAAATACATCAACAGCCATAATTTTTTCATATATTTTTTTTTGATTAATTGAGCCATGGCAGATACACAGAAGCTTGAGCTGTGAGTTGGGAAAATTATATAAAGTGACAAATGCTACTGTCACAAAAGAAAAAAAATCTAACAAACTGTTCCATGAAGTAGACATCTCTGAGTGAATCGTTTTAGCCTAGCCTTGCCTTGCCTTGCCTTGCCTCTCCTCTCCTCTCCTCTCCTCTCCTCTCCTCTCCTCTCCTCTCCTCTCCTCTCCTCTCCTCTCCTCTCCTCTCCTTTCTTTTCTTTTCCTTTCCTTTCTTTTCCTCTCCTTTCCTTTCCTTTCTTTTTCTTTCCTTTCCTCTCTTTTCCTCTCCTTTCTTTTCCTCTCCTTTCCTCTCTTTTCCTCTCCTCTCCTCTCCACTCCTTTTCACAACATCTAGACCTTTTTGGGACCGAGTGCCCAAACCAAAACGTGTGTGCATGTACGTCAGTGGTGGATTGCCCCCCGTTCGCACCAGTTCTATAAAACTGGTAGTAAAACCGGTGGGAGGGTCCGCCCACTGACCCCAACATCATCAGAATGCGCAGAAGAGCCCACACATGCGCGAACGAAGCAAGCACATGCACGCAGCCCCGTTGCGAACCAGTAGTAAAGTTAAGTAGAACTCACTCCTGATGTGCATGCATGTATGCATGCCAGAGCACCGGAAACCCGAAGACCAGCTGGCTGGCGCGTGCATGCCTGCTTTTTGGTCATTTTTCAGGCTGTTTTCTGGCCATTTTCTGGCTGTTTTCAGGCCATTTTCCGGTGCTCCGGTGCCCGTGAAGACCAGGTTGCCAGCACACCAGAAACCAGAAGAGCAGCTGGCAATGGCACACATGCCCACAGAGAGGGCTCTGCGTGCCACTTCTGGCATGCATGACATAGGTTCACCATCACGGATCTAGATTAAGACTAGGATTTCAACTCTTTCATGGATTAAACCAGTTTGGACTACACATTTTGAGGTAGCTAGCATCCTGAATGCAAAACTGGAACTCATAGGATTGTTTTTTTTTAATTCCAAGAACATAATTGCTTTGAAACATGAATGAGTTTTACAAAAGAACCATAACAAAGCTATTGTTTTCTTGATTGGAATCATGAAAGCTAATGATAGAATCAGAAAGTTGTAAAGCAGAGAAAAATATTTCTGAGCTTTTTCTTTTAAATTAAAATCCATTTGAAAGACCTTTTTAAAATAAGCAGTATACATCTGACACCGCATTTGACATTTTGACAGTGTTCAAGGCTGTTTATACACAAACACGCAACCCACAGCTAACTGATTTCACTAATGACTAGAACTAATACAGCCAATGTTTAATTTCATAAACTCCCTTTGTGATGAGGAGTTTGAAGTATTTTTATTAAATGACCAATAAGCAAAGGTTTCAAATGGTTTTTTTTTACAAGCTAAGACTATAAATGTAACAGTGGTGAAGTTAAGTATCCCTGGACAGTTTACACACAACATCATAAAGTAATATAAAAACATGACTAAAAAGCACAGTTAAAACTAGAATTTAAAAAAAATACATTTTTTTCAATAGACAGACAAAAATGCCAAATCCAGTTTGAACATCTGGCTGAGTGTGTAACAGGTCACAATAATAAAGTTTTCCCTGTCCAGTCATGGCCAACACTAAGGTGTTGTGCTCATCTCCATTTCTTGACGAAGGGAGACAGCATTGCCCAAAGACATTTTCTGCGATCATGTGGCCAGCATGGCTATATGCCAAAGGCCCATGGAACACTGTTACCTTCCCACAAAATGGTACCTATTTATCTACTCACGTTTGCATGCTTTCAAACTGCTAGATGGGCAGGACCTGGGGCAAAAATGGAAGCACAGCCCGTTGCGTGGTGCTCAGGTCCCGAACCTGGGCTGCCAATTTTCCAGCTGACATCTTTAACCACATTGCATCCCCTTGGACTACAATAATACTCCATCCGATTTTCCCCACAATAAACCCACAAGATGGTTGGACAATGGCAGCTGTTATTCCAACCATTTGGAAAGCACAGCTTGGAGAGAACAATTTGCTTCATTAAAGATCTGAGATTCAGTCAAGGGCCTTTGTTATGATTCATAGTTTGGCTTTTTGGCTGTTACACCATATACTGTGGTCTACTGATCCACAGTACACATACTGAATATCTATAATGAATTAACCTGGGTTCCTGCATTTCTTAATCAGTATGGTGTTTTGTCAGAAGAGTAAAATACTAATTAGTGTTCTTTAGAATGGCTCTGCTGAAGGAAGATTCCCTCTTAACTAAAACATGCAAGATATTGGAATTGTTTCACATTCTAGATCTTTTCAGGAAAGTACAAATCAACTCATATTCAGGGTAAAGTAATAATCAAAACTAGGTAGTTGTAATAGGTGTTAGAAATTAGAAAATTTGAGAAAAGTATCAGTATTTCTGGGAAGCAAATGGAGTTTACTGTATGTTAAATGGCTCAGGCAATAAGCAGAGAGTAGATGGCAGTTCTTCAAAGCAATGGACTTGGATTGATTTTGATTCTTTAGATCACTCTTGTTAGGAAATGGCAATAGGGAATAGGGAATTTTGTTTCCAGCTGAATGATATTTTATTTCATCTATACTACATCTTTGATTATTATAATAAAGTAATAGAGAAATTATGGTTAACAGCAGGGACCAGAATAAAGGGCAGAACTTGTGTCAACTGGGCAACTCAATTATTGAGTAGAATGAACATTCAGCCGAAAGATGAAATATGTTTTTAATTGAGCAAACTCCTAAGTCAGGCCATTTTGGTGGATTCTGTAGCTCTCTACCCTGATGGCAGGAATCTCTCTAGAGTGAGAAAATTAAAGGTGGATAATTGCAAAAATTGTCAGCGTTTCAGCACCTGAAAGGGCTGCACAAAGGGCACAAGGTCGGACTATGTGTCAAATCTCTGTCCCCAATTAAATCTGCCCATCACACTGGATTTGACAGTGGGTATGCTGCAGGTCGCTTCTATTAAACAGTGCCATCTGATGGGAACTAGGACCATTAATTTCCTGAAAATGAGAACAATTAACCAGTGGAATGGCTTAAGTTCATCAGTTGTGGATGCTCCATCACTGGAGATTTTTAAGAAGACAGTAATTTGTCTGAAATGGTATAAGGTCTCCTGCTTGAGCATGGGGGTTGGACTAGAAGATTCCAAGATCCCTTCAAGTCTACTATTCTGTTATTCTATGTTATCTGACATGGCACTTGCTGCATGGAATAGCATAGTCCCTGAAATCTAGATTTTATTTTTTAATTTTATTTTTATTTTTAATTTGATTTATATGCCGCCCTTCTCCAGAGACTCAGGGCGGCTTACAATGCGTTAAGCAATAGCCTTCATACTTTTGTATATTTATACAAAGTCAGCTTATTGCCCCCACAAACTGGGTCCTCAATTTACCTACCCTAGAAAGGATGGAAGGCTGAGTCAACCTTGAGCCTGGTGAGATTCGAACTTACAGTAATTGCAGACAGCTGGTGTTAATCACAATGCTATTAGTCTGCTGAACCACCAGGTCCTGATCTTGCCAGCCTTTTGTAAGGTGCTGAAGGCTTGGTTCTTCCTTTGGCTGGATGTCCCAGGAAGATGGTTGAACGTGTATGGATTATGAATCAGCCCAAGGGTGATATATGGATTTGATTATTTTGTGGCATTTTTCCAATTGTTAGCTATCCAGAGTTGCATGGTAAGTGGGTCCCATATAATTTGAATTATCATTTTCCAATCTCAGCATGGGCCAAAAAAAAAACAAACCCTCCCATTTCTGAGAGCCACTAGTTGCTTGTCCTTGAGCCTATGATTCAAAAACTAATTGACATAATCCCATTTTCTGTTCAAATACAGATCCAGAAACAGATTAAACCAGGTATTTGGTCCTAGTGACTCATGTTGGGCATCCATCTTGACTCATGATGAAGATTTAGCTTAGTTTTTATGAGTATTTTGGAGAGACTGCTATTGCTCTGATGTATTTATTTACATTATTGCTTTGTTTTTGTAGATGCTGTGCACTGCTCAGTGTCCATAGAGACAGAAAGAATATAAGTCAAGCTTGGAAGGGCAAATTGACTGAGTAACTATCCGGAGATTAGCAAATGTAAGAGAGCACAAAAGAAGGAATAATATCAGGTTATGTACCAAGAAGTAGGTTCACAGGACTGATAGAGGTAGGTGCAAAAACAATTTAGGGGAAGACATCAGGCACCAGAAATCTCTAGTAAAATTACTTGACCAAAACTCCAGCACAAATATGATCTCATCTCTAAATTGAAGCCCAAGGTTCAAACATTTCCATCAAGATTTTCCTATTATTCACCAAGAAATAATCAGTCAAAAGGACTACTCAGAAATAGGACTATCTGCTCAGTAGAGTTTTCATCACAAGGATGATGATCTCAGTGCCTTATCTCTAAAACTCAAGATTTTAAGATTCTTATGAGGAAGAGATCAAAAATCAGCTGCTGAGATCTCTACTTACTAATCTTAGGTTTCTCTTCTCGTTCTTCTTTATTCTCTGAGATGATAGTACCAGTGGGTAACATGGCTAGTCTTCAATAGTCCACCAAAATAATATTGAAAAAGTTTTGACTAAAATCTGAAAGTGGATTTTTAGCGCAGAAGGACTTTATTGCATTTTGGAATTTCCCTTCCCTATTCCCCAAAAGTTAATTTTGATGGTATGTAATATAAAATCTCCTGCATTTATTTTATGTAGTTTGGTAGATTTCTTACCAAAAAAAAAAAATGTTATTTAAAGTTTTCCCAGGAATTATATACACTGCTCAAAAAGATAAAGGGAACACAAGCAGAAGACATCCGAGATCTGAATGCATGAAATAGCCTTATTAAATACTTTGTTCGTTACATACAGTAGTTTTGTGTTCCCTTTAGTTGTTTGAGCAGTGTATAAACTGCAATATATATATATGAAAAATAAGCAGGTTGAAAAAAGAAACTCAACCACTATACAAACATTTCTCCACTTGTAATTTTTTTTTAAAAAAAAAATGTTTAGCAGACTTATAGAAAGAATAGGTCTGTCTGCAGATTTCATGTAAGCTTTTCAAAAATCAAATTTACTGAATTGTGCAAATCTAGCCTTGTTAAACCATTAGCTACAGAAAAAGTTAACAGCATAAAAAGGTTTTTAATAACTTAGTAGAGGTGTCAAACTGGTGGCCTGCAGGCCAGATGCATCACATCCAGGCCATACCCACCCCAGCTCTGTGAAGGGAAAAAATGTCACAAAACGTCACGTGACGGCAACGTGACGTGGTGAGTTTGACACCCATGATTTAGTACATGTATATGTGTGAGATATACCTGCCAACCACCAACCTTTCTTGGAATTCCTTTGCTGCACTTTTTCATTCCATTCTATAGCTGTCAAACTCGCGGCTTGTGGGCCAGATGTGTCATGCGCTGGCCACGCTCATTTTCAGTTTAGTGAAGGGGAACATCATGTGACGCTGCCATGATGATGCAAGTTTGACACCCCTGCTATAGGTGTTTAAAATTGCTAAATTAGAATAACAGAGTTGGAAGGGACCTTGGCGATCTCCGAGTCCAACCCCCTGCTTAGGCAGGAAAATCATAACCAAATGGTTAACCAATCTTTTCTTAAAAACTTCCAGTGTTGGAGCATTTACAACATCTGGAGGCAAGTTGTTCCACTGATTAATTGTTCTAACTGTCAGGAAATGTCTTCTTAGTTCCCAGTTGCTTCTCTCCTTGATTAGTTTCCACCCATTGCTTCTTGTCCTACCCTCCGGGGCTTTGGAGAAGCTTGACTCCCTCTTCATTGTGGCAGCCCCTTACTATCCCCAAACTTTGCAGCCTTATAAAATCCTAATGAAGTAAGATACACACCTCCTTGAATTTGGATGTTTAAAATTTTAAAACCTTTGGGACATTCAAAGTAATCATAAACCTAACAAATTTCTACAGAATTTATAAATGCTTTACCTGTCAACTAAATATATATAAATATGTCCATACTGCTGCAGTTTGATGAACTATAATGTTAATGTACAGTGCTTAATTTATTTATTATTTATTAATCAAATTTCTATACCGCCCTACTCCCGAAGGACTCAGGGCAGTGAACAGCCAAGATAAAATACAGATAATACAAATATTAAAAAAATCCCTTAAAATTATTAAATATTTTGGCCGAAACACAGATTAAAACACCCAATTTATAAAATCACACAAATTAAAAATTTAAAAGAGGAGAGTTAGGCCAGGCCAGCCTGCTGAAATAAAAAAGTTTTGAGAGCACGACGAAACGTGCGCAGGTCCGGGATCCTCCGTATCTCTGGGGGGAGCTCATTCCAGATGGTAGGTGCCCCCCACAGAGAAGGCTCTCCCCCTGGGGGCCGCCCGTCGACACTGTTTGGCCAACGGCACCCTGAGAAGCGCCTCTCTATGGGAGCGTACTGGTCGGTGAGAGGCTATTAATGACTCAATTTGTAAAGTCTGTTCGTACAAGGATGAACATTCCAAAAAATAGCATAAGGTCATGATCACGGAAGCCCCTGCATGCCAATTAAAGTAAGCAAACTTTTTCCGAAGAGCATCATAGTGCTTACTTGCTGATGAGTTGAGCAATTGGTCCCTTTGGATCTGTGATCTTTCTGGCCTTCACATTTTACCACCAGATGACATAATTGTCCCTGTATCCATCCTGTGATGCTTCCAATTAATGGAAGACTGATTTTCTTTGTGGTTGATAGCTGAGACGCGAACATGTTAGGCAGAATTATTCCTTGGTTTCTAAGTGGGAACTAAAAGCTACTAAAATGCTGCAAATTGGTAGAGACCCAAAAAAGGAAAACCAAATCGCTTTTTTAAAAGTTTTTTTTGTTGTTGTTTATTATGTTTCTGTTTCTTTTTAAAAATTTATTTCCTTTATTTAAAAAAAATTGATTTCTTTTTAAAAATATGCACAAACAATAAATAACAATAGAGTGGAGACTCTGGAATTAAGTTTAAGGCAAAAAGCTTTTTGATATAAAAATAACAATGCGGTTTGCACTTGTTTGTCCAGCTTTAGATGCAAAATTTAAATAAATTTATGCTTATTAATATTAATATATTAGCAATAATAGTTATTAATGTAAATGTCCTCTTTTCTTTATCTTTAATGGTTTATGTTCTCTAAATAGTAGAATGCTAATAATCTGCAGTCAACACTGTTTAAATACCATTGTACCCAACTAATACAAACAGTACCTGTGCTTTAAGTTACAGAATAACAGATTTGGAAGGGACCTTGGAGGTCTTCTAGTCCAACCCTCTGTTCAAGCAGGAAACCCTATACCATTCTAGATGAGTAACTGTCCAGTCTCTTTTTAAAAGCCTCCAGTGATGAAGCAACCACAGATTCTGGAGGCAAGTTGTTCCACTGGTTGGGAAATAATTGTTCTCACTGTTCATTTCCTAACAGTGAGAAAAATTTCTCCTTATTTCTAGCAGATCTGGGGAGTAATTTTTGACAGGACTGGTTGGCTTTGACCAAAGTAAATCTCTTTTCCTACAATTATAGGCATGATGGATTGTGCCCCCTGCAGCTTCTATTTTGAGGAAAAAAATCTGTATTAAAACCACAAAAGAGATTTGTTACACTCAGGAGCACATTTCTCCTAAATTCTAAGTTGCTTCTCTTCTTGATTAGTTTTCATCCATTGTAATTGTAATCCATTATTCCTTGTCTGGCCTTCAGGTCAGGGGTGAAATCCAGCAGGCTTTGGAGAACTGGTAGTGGACATTTTGAGTAATTCGGAGAACCGGTAGCAGAAATTTCGAGTAGTTCGGAGAACCAGCAAATACCACCTCTGGCTGGTCCAAGAGTGGGGCAGGAATGGGGATTTTGCAGTATCCTTCCCCTGGAGTGGGATGGGAATGTAGATTTTGTAGTATCCTTCCTCTGCCATGCCCACCAAGCCACGCCCATCAAGCCACACCATGCCCACCAAGCCACGCCCACAGAACCAGTA
The DNA here is from genome assembly GCF_059756535.1 of Pantherophis guttatus. Classification (NCBI taxonomy): domain Eukaryota; kingdom Metazoa; phylum Chordata; class Lepidosauria; order Squamata; family Colubridae; genus Pantherophis; species Pantherophis guttatus. The sequence continues at coordinate 74,373,351 of NC_142068.1, read as the reverse complement.
GTAAAAAAAAAATTGAATTTCACCACTGCTTCAAGTGCTTTGGAAAATAGCTTGATCCCCTCTTCTTTGTGGCAGTCCCTCAAATATGACACTGCTATCATGTCACCTCTAGTCCTTTTCACTAGACTAGACATACCCAACTCCTGCAACCATTCTTCATGTTTTACCTAAGTGGCTCAGTGACTAAGACACTGAGCTTGTCGATCAGAAAGGTCGGCAGGTCGGTGGTTCGAATCCCTAGTACAGTTCTCCTGCGTGAGCAGGGGGTTGGACTAAATGACCTCCAAGGTCCCTTCCAACTCTGTTACTGTTAAATGCACCTCCAGCCTCTGATCATCTTTGTTGCTCTTTTCTGCACTCTTTCCCGAGTCTCAACAACTTTTTTTATAACATGATAACCAAAACTGGATGAAGTATTCTAAGTGTGGTTTTGCAATAACAGAACAAAACAAGTACTCCTACGACAACTGATCATGAACACATTTTATCAAGCAAGAACCATAAATACAAGTTGCATCGGCACATCCATCAGTGTGTATACAAAAGTGTGTTTTGAATAATGAACGAATTTTGCTGAACGCATGCATTTGACACATCAGAATCAGGAACCACACTGAATGGGAGCATTCATGCAAATAGCAATTCATGCAAAAAAATCATCTCCTCAAGCTGGGATTCATTTTGAAAGGAAAACACTTTGGCACATTTTTCTTCATTGAAGAAATAGCAGACCTGGGAAGTCATTTTTGACAGGACTGGTTGCGCGTACAGAAGTAAATCTCTTTTCTCACAATTATATCCATGATGGATTGTGCCCCCTGCAGCTTCTGTTTGGGGAAAAAAAATCTGTATTAAAACAACAAAAAGGATTTGTTACACCCTGGAGCACACTGAAGACTGCATTTTGGTCTGGCCTTGAACATAAATGCAAAATCAAGAGCCTTCTATCAAACTAGAATCTGCCTGGGTGGTTGCTGGGTCCATACATCTTGCATTATGATTGCTGCTGCTTATAAGATGGAACCACTATTTCAGATTCCAATCTTTTGCTCTCTTCTACAGATTTAGAACTTAGAATAGAATAGAGCTGGAAGGGACCTTGGAGGTCTTCTAGTCCAACCCCCTGCTCTAGCAAGAGACCCTATATCATTCCAGACAAGTGGCTGTTCCATCTTTTCATAAAAACCTCCAGTTATGAAGCACCCACAACTTCTGAAGGCAAGCTGCTCCACTGCTTAATTGTTCTCACTGTTAGGAAGTTTCTCCTTAATTCCAAATTGTTTCTCTCCTTGATTGGTTTCCATCTATTATTTCTTGTCCTGCCCAGACTTTTTTGTCAAAAGACACAAAAAGCCAAAATATCTGGGAGATACATAAATCTCCCAGATATCTTGGTTGTTTGTCTTCTTTTGACAGCTTGCAACCAAGAGGCTGAGCAGACCAGATATTTTTTCTAATGTTCTGCTCTACTCACAGCCTCTCTTCCACCCACCTACCTGACCATCCAAGAAAATGATCTGAAAAAACAGTAAGGGCCTGAAATCCAAAGGCCCATACATGATTACATCTGTAGTCATGTCTGGTAGATGATGTGCTACCGACCATTTAGCAGCATATTTGCCTGTGATTTTAGTTGCATGTGCCATAAACCATTTCAGCTTCAGAGATTCTGTCATCTCTTGTAAACAGCGGCATTTCCTAGGGGAGTGCATAGGGACTGTTTACCTCAAAATAGCAAAATTAACAGTGACATCATTCCCCTCAAAGCATAATTTAATATTTATTCCAGTGTGATTCTCATTGATATTAGCCAGACTTTATTAAGACTTATTAAGACATTTCAGGAGAAGACTCCTGCGAGTCCCTTGGACTGCAAGGCAATCACACCGGTCAGTCCTAGAGGAGATCAACCCTGACTGCTCCTTAGAAGACCAGATCCTGAAGATGAAACTCAAATACTTTGTCCACCTAATGAGAAGGAAGGACTCACTGAAGAAGAGCCTAATGTTGGGAAAGATTGAGGGCAAAAGAAGAAAGGGATGGCAGAAAATGAGGTGGCTGGATGGAGTCACTGAAGCAGTAGGTGTGAGCATAAATTGACTCCAGAGGATGGTAGAGGACAGGAAGGCCTAGAGGAACGTTGTCCATGGGGTCACGATGGGTCAGACAAGACTTTGTAACTAACAGCAACAAAATGAGAAAGTTTCTAAACTTTGTGGTTTCATCTCCATGAAAAAGTAATGCCATTGGGGAAAAGAAAAGTCTTCCCATAATATATAGACATTTTCCTGGATATTATGAATAAATATAACATCCTGTATCGGAGGTTGCCATGGAAATTATAACTAATATAAAATGAAGATCAGTTTACGAGATGAAGATAGTCATGGACAACAATATTGAAACATCCATACTGGCTTTTCATTTGAGCCATAGTATTGTTCATTAGATCATTAATGGTGCATCTTCCTATTTGTGACCTTCCTCTCACCTACCCCACCTTGGCCAAATTTGTTTAGAAATACAGTGGCATAGGGCCTTTCACCTAATAATTTAATATTTTTGGAATTCTTTCCTCCGTATCAATAAGATCAAATTAAAACTGTTGTAATTCAAAAACATATGACACTGTTTTGAACGTTGAACTTTTGTGGTGTGGCCCAGAGTTTTCTTAGTCTAGGTTGATTTAATTTGGTTTTCTGCTTTCTTTTCAAAGTACATTTTACTGAGCTGATGTTTTTAACTACCTGTATATAGACATTGTGAAGCAGTTTCATATAATACAAAAGCAAGCAAACAAGTGAAAGAACATAGAATGAGCAATGTAAGAATATTTGTGTTTGTTATACAATACAGAAATTTAGATTAGCCAAATGTAGGAAAGGGGCTTGAATGTCTCTATTCTGCTTTGTATCTACAAGTACCTATAACGTTAACTGTAAGAATCCCACTCCAAATTGAAATGTACTTCAAAGGTCATTTTGGATGACTTTCCATGGTGATGCAAAAAAACATTGGTTAGCATTATTACACAAATAATCTGTACTATACTCTTCTGTATTGTTGTTCTGCTGATAAACCCAGCAGGGATCCTAGCACTTCAGATCCAATGAAGTGTACAGACTTTTTTAGTTCCACTTTCTGCTTATTGTAAGGTATATTTTGGAAACAGGAAGAAGATAACCCATATTGGCCATGGATAGCTGAAAAGTAGTGGGAGTTTTGCACAGATTATTAGAACATCAGTATTTCCAGTGCAAGGGGTGTGTGTGTGTGCGCACACGTTAAGTGCAAAGGTACACTTTGCATCAACTCCATCCATTATGTATTTATATACATCATTGTGACACAAATATTTCATTGTGGTATCACCAGCCATGTTATCAGGGCTGAAATCCAGCAGGTTCTGACAGGTTCTGGAGAACTGGTAGCGGAAAATTTGAGCAGTTTGGAGAACAGATAGCGGAAATTTTGAGTAGTTCAGAGAACTGGCAAATACCACCTCTGGCTGGCCCCAGAGTGGGGTGGGAATGGAGATTTTGCAGTATCCTTCCCCTGGAGTGGGGTGGGAATGGAGATTTTGCAGTATCCTTCCCCTGGAGTGGGATGGGAATAGAGATTTTGCAATATCCTTCCCCCAGGAGCAGGGAGGGAATGGGGATTTTGCAGTATCCTGGAATGGGGTGGGAATGGAAATTTTGCAATATCCTTCCCCTGGTGTGGGGTGGGAATGGAGATTTTGCAATATCCTTCCCCTGCCATGCCCATCAAGCCACGCCCACCTAGCCAAGCCAAGCCAAGCCAAGCCACGCCCACCAAGCCACGCCCACAGAACCCGTTGGAAAAAAAATTAGATTTCACCACTGCATATTATGGCATCTTCAGTTATATTGCATAATTTTGGCATTATTGTGACTAGTTGCAAACACCCAGGTATGTATTTTTTAATTATTCCGGATGCTACATTCTGAGCAACCAATGAGTGTAGGTTTATTTCATATCAACTTCTGTATCCCACTGGATTTCCTGTTCAGAAGCCTGGCCTCTGGATTATCATTTAGGGTGTTTGATTCTGTTCCCCATAACTAAGACCTATGCTCGCTGGAGGTAATAGAAGTTGCAAATCAATGCATTTTGAGGGCATCAGGTTGGAGAAGAACATCGTAGGCAGCCTGTTATTGCAGACAAGCAATTCTCTTGATTATAACTTACAGTTGCCCCTACATCTTTCCGTTTGTCTAAACCTCCTTCTCAAACCATACGGTACACTTCTTATTTTGGTTTCTATTTCCCATAAAATAGTCCTAGTCTTAGTAACACCATCAAGAAGAATTAGACAGAGACGTCATTTCATCGCCAACCCATTCTGAAACAAGATGAAACAACAAAGATCTTTATAATAGATAGGGGAAACATGTGTCCTCCAGCACACATCTTCAGCATGCAGAGATCAGGATTATGTATTGAAAAAAGAGAGATACTAAAGAATAGTTAATTGAGTGGGAACACGGGAGGTCATGTGATTGCCTCTTTACAAGTAGTGATTATGCTTTCTTCATACAGTGCAAGCTCAGTTCTCGTAAGCGAAAGAAACTGTAATTGCTGCCTTCTTTTATGAACACATAGGAACGGATGCAATTTCTTTTCTTAAGATGAAATAATGATGGTTACATTGTGTGAAAGAATATGCAGGTACAGTCCAGGATTCACAAGTCTCCCTCCTGAGCAGACTTATTTCTTTGCTTGTTGAATAGGCTTTTTTGTTTTTCATTTTGTCTGTTTCTGATTTTTTTTTTAGCTTACTGTAAACTTGGATTCATTGTACTGATCAACCATAACTTCAAACGGAAAGTCTTCTGATTTTGAACATATGAAGCTGACCTCCTTAGTCCAATACTGAGGTCAGATTGTGCAATTGTTTGAACAGTCAAAATTCTCTGGACATATTTTCTCTGGAAATCTGCCTGCTGCCAAATAGGCGCCACAGACTCTTTATGAAGGTAATCAAGGAATTAATATAAATGTGATTATTTTCTGGCAAGTTCTTATCTAGACCGAGTTTTAATTTTATCCAGAAGGTTTTGCTGTAATGATCTTGTTCAACTTATCATTGGTATGATGGAAAACTTCAAGATGTGTCAGATCTCCCATTTGAAAGTGTATAGCAGGGGTGTCAAACTCAAGGCCCCAGGGCCGGATGTGGTTCGCGGGGTGCTTAGATCTGGCCCATGGGGCCACCCTAGAAACAGCAAAGAACTGGCCCATAGTGCCTCTGCCGGTGAAAACAGAGCTCAGGAGGGCTGCGTGTGGCCCTCCCGAGCTCCATTTTCATTGGCAGAGAGTTACAGGAGGCCGTCGCAGCCAAAAACAGAGCTCGGGAGCCTGTTTTCACTGGCAGAGCGCTCGGGCCTCCACAGGCACCCCTGATACGAGTGATGTCAAGCTGGCCACAGCCACCATGGCCATGGCCACCCCAGCTCCCTAAGGTCAAACACAACCCTGATGCAGCCCTCAATGAAATTGAGTTTGACACCCCTGGTGTATGGCTAATGAGGCCAACTTGGACAAAACATCATTCAAAACTTGTCAAATTATTTGATTTTCTAGGCTCTTCATCTTTGGGTGAAACTAGATCCTTATCTTTATCTTTTTTTTTTATTGAAAAAGTTTTACAAATACAAATTTTCCCATTTCCCCCCCCCCTTTCCCTCCCTAACCCTCCCTAGCCTTCCCCTCCTCCCATGACTTCCCCAAGGTGAAATCCAAATCCAAATCATATTATATCATACTTTACCACCCTTCTATTCTCCCCCCTGTGTACTATACATTTCTACATGACATTGAACTATTCTACCCCCTATATACTATACATTTCTACACAACATTCAACTAATCTGGTACTTCCTAGTTTGGTATTTATTCTGCACATAATCTATCCATTTCTTCCACTCCCATACATAAGTCTCTTGAGTCCGGTCTTTTAAGTATGCTGATATCTTCGCCATTTCTGCAAAACTGGCCACCTTCAAAGTCCATTCTTCAATAGCTGGTTATTAAGACCAGCTGCCTGCAATTTACTGCTGGTTCGAATCTCTCCAAGGCTCAAGGTTGACTCAGCCTTCCATCCTTTCTAAGGTAGGTGAAATGAGGACCCAGTTTGTGGGGGCAATAAGCTGACTTTGTATAAATATACAAAAAGGATGAAGGCTATTGCTTAACACATTGTAAGCCGCCCTGAGTCTTCGGAGAAGGGCGGCATATAAATCAAATTAAAAAAAAAAATAGTAGGCAAAACATCCCTTTTCCAATGTTGACCAATCAGTAACCTAGCTGCTGTCACCATATACAATATCAATTTTGTTTCACCCATTGAAAAACCCTTAACTATGCCCAATAAAACAATTGAGGAGAAAATTGGAGTTTTTTCTTCAGAACATTTTGCATAACCCACCAAATTTTTATCCAGAAATCCTTCACTTTCTTGCAAGTCCACCATATATGATAATATGTAGCATCCAAACAATCACATCTCCAACATTTTGGTTGAACATTAGAGTACATGCATGACAATTTCTTAGGATCTAAATGCCACCTATAAAACATTTTATAAAAGTTTTCCCTCAAATTCTGTGACTGCGTAAATTTAACATTCTGAACCCATATTTTTTCCCACGTTTCCATCATAACTGGTTCTGCAAAATTTTGCGCCCATTTTATCATACAATCTTTAATCAATTCATTTTCTGAGTCTCTTTCTAACAAAACATTATAAACCCTCTTGATATGCATTGGGCCTTTCTCTTTTATCTGTCTAACCAATTCTTCTTCATGCAACATTAAACCAGTTTTTTGATCTTCTCTCTATCTCCATCCTTATCTTTATCTTGTTCAAAGTATTGCAAGAGAGGATTCCAGATATATAGAATTGTGCAAAGTGACATACAACAGTCATATTTGTGGTCGTAAATTGAGGCATCATGTGACCAGACCCAAATTTTTGATATTTTTTAATTAGCGTGGTTGAAGAGACAATTTCAAAAATAATATAGCCTTGCAAATGTTGATTTTTTTCTAAATATTGTTCTATAGTCTGTAAAATGTGCCATTATAAGCTTAAAGTAGAGCATCAAATATCAATTGACGTATTATCATCAGAGCTATTCCATTAGTGACACCATGATAGTTTATAGTATATTATATAGTATATAGTACAATATAGTTTTGAAAAATTCAACCGGCCTGTACTTTTTCATTGTGCTCTTTAATATTCCTAGGTGAAAATACTACAGTATTAATTTTAATAGGCAAAAAAATAAATAAGAACTAAGGTTTTCTTCTGGCTTTGAATACTTACTTTAAGATTAATTTAGTTCCTCTCTTTTGGATTTTTAATCAGCATCCAAACATTCATTTTTGTAAAAAAAAGGGGTTTCTAGTTCCAAATCTTTATACCTCATTATCTGACTTTCTTGACAGATGATGTTTTTAAAAAATAAGATTTCCATATGCAGCATCTTCCCATATCTTCCCATAGGAATTCTCCAAGAGATAAGGGCGAATATAGGGAAAGAGTCCCATGATCCTCATCATTCCCAAATATTTCACAAAACTCAATATTTATCACACTGTTGGATTTCAGCAAAGATTAGATTAGATTAGATTAGATTAGATTAGATTAGATTAGATTAGAATTCTTTATTGGCCAAATGTGATTGGACACACAAGGAATTTGTCTTTGGTGCATATGCTCTCAGTGTACATAAAAAGAGAAGATACATTAGTCAAGAATCAAAAGGTACTTAATGATAATCATAGGGTACAAATAAGCAATCGAATCATACTAGGAAACAATCAATATAAATTGTAAGGATACAGCTATTTATATAGATGCTTTGGATTCAGTGACTTTGCTTTTCTCTTGTGTTTTGGATAGTAACATTTGGGGAATAGCTTTTTTATCTATTTAAAGGAATAAATTTACTAAACTAATGATATGGATTGAAAAAAAAAAGGCTATCCAGTTGTTTTCCAATGAATGAATATGCCTGCCTTGCTTGCTTTCAATCTCAAAACCAGCACCAAAAGCCAGTTTCCTGTTCTCAGTTCCCAGTTACATCCAGGAATCACCACGATTGCTGGTAAGAAGGATGAAAGCCAATGGGAAGATAGGCTTCATGTAGAAGCACTGGAAGGCAGTTTTAGCAAAAAGAAAGGAGGCCATCATTACGTCCAGGAGGAGTTTATATGCTATGAAGATGAGCTTTGTACCTTCATAACTTGGTAGGTGACAATTGAACATTTTCTAACATCAGTGTTTCTCAACATTGGTAGTTTGAAGATGTGGGGACTTCAATTTCCAGAATTCCCCAGCCAGCATGCTCTTCTGAATTCATGCTATGAAATCTGGGAGTTAAGAGTTCCCACATCTTTAAATTGCAAAATTATCCTAAATGATGTTTTTATACTTTCTTACTTGAATTTGCCATCCAGAATCCTTGGATATGAGATGGACGGCAAATAAATTTCATAATAAATAAATAGTCAAAATTATTTAATTTTTTGGCAACATTTTATTTTTCTAAACAGTCTTTTGCAGAATAGAATAGAATAGAACAGAACAGAACAGAACAGAACAGAACAGAACAGAATAGAATAGAATAAAATAGAATTCTTTATTGGCCAAGTGTGATTGGACACACAAGGAATTTGTCTTTGGTGCATATGCTTTCATTGTACATAAAAGAAAAGATACATTTGTCAAGAATCATAAAGTACAACACTTAATGGTAGTCCTAGGTGCAAATAAGCAATCAAATCATATTAGGAAACAGTCAACAAGGTTACAGTCATACAGTCATAAGTGGGAGGAGATGGGTGAAAAGAATGATGAGAAGATTAATAGTAGTGCAGACTTAGTAAATAGTTTGACAGTGTTGAGGGAATTATTCGTTTAGCAGAGTGATGGCATTCGGGGAAAAAACTGTTCTTGTGTCTAGTTGTTCTGGTGTGCAGTGCTCTATAGTGTCGTTTTGAGTGTAGGAGTTGAAATAGTTTATGTCCAGGAAGTGAGGGGTCTGTAAATATTTTCACTCTTTTTGACTCTTTTTGACTCGTGCAGTATACAGGTCCTCAGTATAATAGCTTCAAACCCAAAGTGTCATGCATACAGCTTAGAATTGTAGTCTGAAAACACCTTCTGCATCTCAATTTTATAAAACAAAATGCCTTAAAACAGATTGCTCCCTCAACGTACTTTAACTAGACAGACCTTTTCCTTTGATTGGAAAGTCCACCTTTTCAGTCCTATCACTATAGCTGCTGATTTTGCAATCTGATTGTCTCTTTCTGGAGCATTGGATTGTCCGTAGCTTTTCACAAAATCCTCTGTGGCTACAGTTTTCAGCGAGAATATGGTTTGGGTTTGTTAGAGCTATGATCTTGATCTGAAGCATCCCTTGTTGGTATTATTTTGGGAAAAACCTAATAAATCCCCTAATTTCCTAACTGTATAACAAAATAATTTATATTTTAAAAAAGCCTTCCATATCTGCCTCCTCTCCACATTTCCCACGAAGTACCCTCTAACTGTCTTCCTTACTGGAACCTTTTAGGATAATGCCTTAAGTAGCGTCAGTCTTCCCAGGTAAACCAGGCAGAAAACACAACCAAATGAGCTAATTTTACTTTATTGTAAGGCTACTATAATAGAACGTTACAATTACAAATCTCCCACGCGCTCCCGTTGCAAACCGGTAGTAAAGGTAAGTAGAACCCACCCTGGTCTGTACCTTTCCTTGGCGAGAACCTTCTTAAGATTTGAGATTTGTAACTTAAAGGCTGGGAAGGAAAGATTACAAAGACTTTAATGGTCTTTTAAAAAAGTTGAGTAAACAACATATGCAATTACTCTGTAGGGAAATGCTGTTTAATTAAAATTGAAAGTAATTCTATTAGCATACACACCTGCTGCTCATATGGTCCATTTCTTCCAGAAGTAACTGAATTACCAAATAGAGAGTATTCACCTACTTAGGAAAGGCTGTTTCAGCATTTTGTCTCTGTCCTCCCATCATTGATTCATTGTTCACTTTAAAAATAGTTATACAACATGCAGACAGAGATCTGTTGGGAGTTGGCCATCAACCGAAAGGGCACTGTTTCCCATTACTCTTTAAGAGTGAACCAAAAGCCCACAACTCATACATTTTATCGGCAGGAAAGCAACACCTATAAACTACGCTTTATATTCAGCTAAGTTACAGCTTGTGGATCCTTCTGTTATTCGGAGAGTATGGCAGTTCATGAGGGTATGGGAACTAACTAAGTTTCCTCTGTGTAGTTCTTACATAAAGCAAGGCTAATTAAAGTCTTTAAGAGTGTGAGCCAAATTAATTACTGGAGGCTCTTAAGGATATGTTGTTGCTATAAATCAGGTCTGGGTACAGCACGGAAACGGCATTCGTCGCATTGGTTGATGATCTCTGGAGGGCTCGGGACAGGGGTTGCTCCTCTGTCGTGGTCCTATTAGATCTCTCAGCGGCTTTTGATTCCATCAACCATGGTATCATGCTGCGTCGGTTGGAGGGGTTAGGGGTGGGGGGTACCGTGTTACAGTGGTTCTCCTCCTTCCTTTCTGACCGTACGCAGTCTGTGTTGACAGGGGGGCAGAGATCGACCGTGAGGCACCTAGTTTGTGGGGTGCTGCAGGGGTCGGTCCTCTCGCCCCTCCTGTTCAACATTTATGTGAAGCCGCTGGGTGAGATCATCCGTGGCTTCGGGGTGGATTTCCATCAGTACGCTGATCACACTCAGCTGTACATTTCCACCCCGGGCCACCCCAATGATGCCCTTGAAGTGATGACCCAGTGCCTGGAGGCCGTACGGATCTGGATGGGGAGAAACAAGCTCAGGCTCAACCCCTCCAAGACTGAGTGGCTGTGGTTCCCGGCGTCCCATCATAGTCAGTTGGTTCCATCACTGACTATAGGGGGTGAGATCTTGGCCCCCTCAGAGAGGGCTCGCAACTTGGGTGTCCTCCTGGACTCACGGCTGTCTTTAGAAGACCATTTGATGACTGTGGCCAGGGGGGCTTTTTATCAGGTTCGCCTGATTCACCAGTTGTGTCCCTTTCTGGACCGGGGCGCCTTGCGCATGGTCACTCACTCCCTCATAACTTCCCATCTGGACTACTGTAACGCTCTCTACATGGGGCTCCCCTTGAAGAGCACCCGGAGGCTCCAACTGGTCCAGAATGCGGCCGCATGGGTGATTATGGGAGCAACTCAGTGCTCCCATATAACACCGTTCCTGTGTGAGCTGCACTGGCTCCCAGTGGTCTTCCGGGTGCGATTCAAGGTGTTGGTTAGCACCTTTAAAGTGCTCCATGGCATAGGACCTGAATATCTACGAGACCACCTTCTGCCTCCGATAGCCTCCCACCGACCAGTACGCTCCCACAGAGAGGTGGGTGCGTACTGGTCGGGTGCTTCAGGGTGCCATCGGTTAGACAGTGTCAACTGGCAACCCCCAGGGGGAGAGCCTTCTCTGTGGGGGGACCCGCCCTTTGGAACGAACTGCCCCCAGAGATTCATCAGATTTCCGACCTCCGTACCTTTCGCCACACCCTTAAAATGCTATTATTCCATCAATTGGCCTAAATATTTTTTAATGGGTTATTGGATTTTAGATGATCGGCCAAAACTATTTAATAATTTTAAATTGTTTTTAACTTTTATATTGTGGGTTTTATCTTGGCTGTACACCGCCCTGAGTCTGATGGGAGAAGGGCGGTATAAAAATTTAATAAAACTGAAACTGAAACTGAAATACACCCTACCCACTAGATCAGTGTTGGCGAACCTTTTCAGCACCGAGTGCCCAAACTGGAACATGTGTGTGCGTGGACGCACCAGAAACCCTAAGACCAACATGCACACTGGCCACCTGGTTTTAGGGTTTCCGGCACGCACATGCATGCCGGCCAGCTGGTCTTCGCGCACACCGGAGTGTTGGAAACCCAAAGACCAGCTGGTAGCTGCGCATGTGCCCACAGAGAGGGCTCTGTGTGCCACTTCTGGCATGCGTGCTATAGGTTCGCCATCACAGCACTAGATGAATGGAAATCTTCCTCTGTGATAACAATCCCCAACTGAATGCTTCCTAGTTGTGTCGAACTACAATTCCCAGATTATGCTAGCGCTAAAGTCTAACACAGGGCTCTGCAACCTTAAACACTCAAAGAGCCATTTGGACCTGTTTCCCACAGAAAAGAAAAAACTGGGAGCCACAAAACCCTTCCTGTGCCTGACTATTCCTTGAGCAGCCACAAAACTAGCATATGTAGTTGAAGTAAATGTTCTCTTTTCTTCTGAAACTTTTCTTTTCTTGGATTTATCCATGGTTGGCCTACTGGGGGTTGAAAAGTTCAATAAGTCACATGCCGGCAAGTGTCACACATTGGCAGCTGTGAGTGATATTTTGAGTGACAGGGAGCCACAGCAGAGGGATGAAAGAGCCACATGAGGCTCCAGAGCCACAGGTTGCTGACCCCTGGTTTAACGTATCTGGCACGTGGGGAACAGTTGGCCTATGATTTTTCCATACAGTTGTATCAAAATTTCTCAGATATCTAGTTTACTTGTTCCCATATGTGTTGTGGCTCCACTACTTGAGCCTGTGTCATCGGCAGGAGAGGACTCTGAGAGTGAAGGAGAGGAGTTGGCAAGGCCTCCCTCTCCAGGACCCTCCTCTCTGGCAATGCCTTTGGTGTCCGCCGAAGGGCAAGAGATAGGGCCGGGGCCAAGCATGTCCATGCAGCTACTGGTGGACAGTGATGAGGGTAATGAGTCTTGGCTGGATCCACGCCAGCGTCGCAGAGATAAGCGCGCGCAACAGAAGAAAAGGCATGCCCAAGATTAGGCTGAGTCACTGGACCACACCCCACAAGGTATAAAAGGGAGCGTGGTGGCCACTCAAACCTTGTGATGAACAAAGCTGAAAGCTTCCACGCCATTCTGCATTGCCGGACTTTTTGCTATAGACTTTGCTGGATTATCTTTGGACTTGATTAACTCTGTAATTGTTGAGCTGTTTCTTTTGATGTACCAGAAGCGGGAAGAAGTTATCTCTCCTCTTCGTAAGTAATAAACTCTTGGCAGGCAGCCACTAGGTTGTTGCCAAGTTCCGTTATCATAAGGAAAAGGATTTTGCTGGCTGGTTTAGTCTTTAACTCTTGAACGTCTGTTGGTGTGTGTGCGTGTGGGACAGAGACAGAACAATATACTTATGGAAATATACCTGCAGATGGTGACTGTTCATGCCTCATTGTTTGCCATGTAGACTTGCTTAATTACATGAGAAATTTCCACACTGGTGACATTCTGAAGGCATCTAACATTTAAACTTTCCATCTGATTGAGATTTCCATTCTTAAAGTGCAGTTGATCACAGTCAGGCACAATAGGAGAGAATTCAGATTATGGATATACTGAACACAGACCAGTTTTAAATAATATCCAGAAGGCTAGGATCCAGTGGTGAAATCCTCCGAGGTTTGCCACTAGTTTAGTTAGTTAGTTTAGTTTATTTGATTTGTATACCGCCCTACTCCCGAAGGACTCAGGGCGGTGAACAGCCAACAATAAGATACATAAATACACAAAATTTAAAAACCCGATAAAATCAAATTAAATTATTTGGCCCAGACAAATTAAAATACCCCAATAATTTAAAAACAGATTAAAATTTACATATTTAAAAAGGGAAGAGATTAGGCCAAGCCCACTTGATGGAATAAAAAGCTAAAACTAGTTCGCTGCACACGCATGTACAATGCGCACCAAACGCACCACACACACAGGTGCACCACAGGCGCTCCTGTGCAGTGTGGAAAAAGGAGGCTTAAGAAGGTAAGTAGAACAGTGAGAAGGGGAAAACAGTTGTGCCACGTGATTTAGATTCGCTAGCGGATCTAAATCACACGGCACAACTGATCATTGGAAATACCAGTTCAGATGAACCGGTAGCATTTTTTTACTACCTGTTCACTTGAACCGGTGCAAACTGGTAGCATTTCACCCCTGCTAGGGTCCCTGCAAGCATTACAGCACGCTATTTGATTTTTTTTTTTCCAGTGTGGATACATTAGTACTGCAGGCTCTGTGGAAACTTTCAAAAGTATGGGGGGGAAAAAACCTTTTTCAACCCAATGGATGTCATAAAGAAATTATGTAAAAGGGCTCTGTTCTGTCCATTAGCTAAGTAGCTCTCCAAAAACAGAATGGAATGGGAACAGATTGGGTGGCTGGAGAAATCAATAAAAGAAAAATGAAGTACAAAAAGGTCTGGATCTGGTTAGAAGCTACGGAAGAACAGCACAAACAAAATAGAAAAAAAAATCATCCACTGTATTTCAGGGACACAGTGAGTTAGCAGCTCAGAGTGCTCATGAGTTCTTATTTCTTAAACCAATCCTTCTCCTTACTGGTCACATAAGCTAGAGTAGAGCTGCCATTAAATGAGTTTTTCAAGGAAGCCCCCTGGTTGTCTTTTCATTAGGAAGTTGCTGTGTAAGTTTATTATTTTTTCAGATGTAGGCCCCTGACTGACTTTGTGTAGGACAGGAAGCTAAATATCAATAGCATAGACTTATATGCCACTTCATAGTGTTTTACAGCACTCTCAAAATGCTTTAGGGCAAAGGGTGAAATCCAGCAGGTTCTGACAGGTTCTGGAGAACCGGTAGCAGAAATTTTGAGTAGTTTGGAGAACCAGTAGTGGAAATTTTGAGTAGTTTGGAGAACTGGCAAATACCATCTCTGGCTGGCCCCAGAGTGGGGTGGGAATGGAGATTTTGCAATATCCTTCCACCAGGAATGGGGAGGGAAGGAGGATTTTGCAGTATTCTTCCTCTGCCATGCCCACCAAGCCATGCCCACCAAGCCACACCCACCAAGCAATGCCCACCAAGCGATGCCCATAGAACCGGTATTAAAAATTTTAGATTTCACCACTGCTTTAGGGTCAGGTCTGGTTAGACTATGCAAGGGAGATCTCCAGAAAAGCATAACTATAGCCCAGAGTCACCTTGTAGGGGTGATTCTGGGCTATATTTAATAAACGTTTAATAAGTTTGATAAATAAAGTATGATCGGGAAGTTGAAAAGTATCCTGAAGATAATAGCAAAAAAGATCCATACTACGACCAAAGTAACTACATGGACAAGTCCATAATGTCACCAGAATTAAAAGGAGATCTTTCTTTGTAAAATAATAATAATAATAATAATAATAATAATAATAATAATAATAATAATAACAACAACAACAACAACAACAACAACAACAACAACAACAACAAGCGTCCATAAATATGAAACAGGACCTTTTAGAGATGTCTTTCTCTTAGTGAACCTCCACAGAATATAGGAAGACGCACCATGAAGCATGTCTTCTTCAGCTCTTGGATGAGAAGCAACTCTTATCCAGAGCTGAAGAAGCTTCTTGGATGAGAAGCAAAACATCTTCAAAGAAAATCAGAAATTCCAGTTGCCTCTTGAAAAAGCACCTTTGGGACAACCATGACCTGGATGACTGAGAATCTCCATAGATAAAAAAATTTATCTGACTTTTCTCCAAAAACGTGTGATTTATTAGCATGAAAAAAAAAATCCAATTGAATCTTTCCTCTCTCTTCCAATGGAGGGTAATTTTGCCCACATCTAGTGCTGTTCTTACTCGCACGGTGCCCAAAACATCCAAGGTAGATCTGCATTTTGCGTGTTCATTATTGATGAATTTCACCACAAATGCAGAGGCCTCCTGTTGTTCAGGAAAAGAAAAGAACAGATGTCCTTAAGTATCTCTTCCCTTACCTAACATCCCATTGTCAAACTGTCACCTGTAGAGAATGGCAGTATTAAATGTACTGGCATGCTGCCTATTGCTGTAAACAAATCTTAGAATGTTTGGGTAGCAGTCATTGTGGCATCTGTATAATTGCTAAGTAGCCGAGTTTTATACTGAACCGTTTGAAAAAAGTACTGATTTTTTTAAAAAGAAAAAAAAATATTGAATATAAATAAATCTCCTTTGCGTGTTGACAGGGTAATTAGATGATTCTTTTTACAGGCAGTTTGTGCATGTTTACATTTATAATTCTATAAATTTAGCCCTTTACAGTCTCACAAAATGAGATTCTGTCATTAATGTGTTACTTAAGGGCATGATCTTTCATGAAAGGCTCTGAGAGTGAAAAGCAAAATGTAATGATATCTTTTCCTGTTGGATAATAAATGATATGGTCATAGACATTCACTGGGGACAAATCTCAATGTGTAACCTGCCATTGTGTAAATGAACCAAGTTATCTAATCATGGCTTGTATCAGAAGCCAGTGGGTCATCTATATTTTAAAGAGTCATGTTTTAAATACCAGAAATTTGACTTTCAATTGTATTATGTTCTTTCAGAAATAGTGCCTTTTTAGGTTTACCTGAGGATTGACCTCTACACAAAATATAACAAAACAAGGGGTATTTCTGTGTTTTATTTACATTCCAGAATCTGGAGATGGTTCCATAATGTTAAATATCTCAGAATCATATTTGCAAAGGAGCTGTGTCATTTTCTTTCAAACTAGTAGATTTTTAAACCGCACTGCATTTTGAAACCAAGCACACAACATAATAATTCTGGTCTTCTACTCCACATACTTTTTCCCCCCACTAGAAAACTATTATCTGGGTAGGGGAAGAAAGAAATGGGAGAAAAGTCATCATTCTGAAATGAGAAATCCCCAGTTGTATACCTGGCAAACATGTTCACTGACAAGTCCCACCATCCCAAATCGCCATAGCTATCATTGTGGATAATGGGAATTAGTAGAGAATATCCTACCGTGGGGATACCAGATTAAGGAAAATCAATCTCTTTCAATCAATCTGATTTAAGTTTTTGCCAGAGTTTGAATCCTCAGAGGCATCCATAACAAATGTTTTTAAGCGATCTTCATTATTATCTTTTATTTTTCCAGGGGTTCATCCTAATATTTTGCCAAAAATCTCCTCTACTCTTAAATTGCAAATAAATATATTGCTCAATGGTGAGGAAATGAACTGAATATGCGGTTCCAGGACTACATTATTCTAATAATTTTATTTTTTTATGGAAATCAAACATGATTCAGAATGTGGTACCCAAACAAAGGAAAGATAAAATTTATAACTAGTACTTATAATGACAACAATTGTTGTTTGGTGTTTATTGACTGTTTTTTAGCTTCGTTATACCCAGTGGTGGGTTGCTACCGGTTTTCCCCGGTTCTTGCAAACCGGTAGTGGAAATTTTGAGTAGTTCGGAGAACTGGTAAATACCACCTCTGCCTGGCCCCACCCCCATCTATTCTCTGCCTCCTGAGTCCCAGCTGATCGTCTAGAAGGAAAAAAATCAGGGCTCACTTGACAAAGAAGAGGGGGAAAAAAAAACAAGACACCTTAGCTTTAAATTGAGAAGGCAAGAAGCCTCCCAACTGATCGTCTAGAACCGATCCTCTCCTTGTAAACCGCTCGGTGGTGGTAGATTGGCAATTGAGGCCAATCTGTCTGAAAGCAGCTTCCGATGCTTTCGGTGGTGGCAGAGCAGCAAAAAACTATTTAAACTCTTGCCGCAGCATTTCAAAGGGCCGCCCTATAGCTGTCACATGACCATCAAACCATGCCCACAAAATAAGCCATGCCCACAGAACCAGTAGTAAAAAAATTTAGAACCAACCCCTGGTTATACCCCACCCAAGAGTTGTTTTGTGAGATGGGTGGCTATATGAATTTGACAAACAAATAAGTATAATGATATTATCTAGATTAGTGTTTCTCACTGTTAGCAATTTTAAAATGTATGGACTTCAACTCCCAGAATTCCCTGGCCAGCATTACCTCTAGCTCACTTCCAGGCAATCAAAATCTCACTTAATAAGACAAGAGTACCTTCTGAAACTCTGGAGAGTTTATCTAAGAGCCTTGGTGGCGCAGCAGACTAAAGCACTGTTAAGTAACACTAGCTGCCTGCAATTACTGCAAGTTCAAATCTCACCAGGCTCAAGGTTGACTCAGCCTTCCATCCTTTCGAGGTAGGTAAAATGAGGACCCGGTTTGTGGGGGCAATAAGCTGACTTTGTATAAAAAAGAATACCGCTTGGGGGGGATGAAAGCCCTACTAAGCAGGTATATACAAAAGTATGAAGGCCAAACCAAACCAAAAAAACCCCAAAAACAGCAGAGTGGGGTAGTTAGCAGTTTTGTAAACAATTTTGCTATATATTCTTCCCTATGAATAGGAGCTGCTTGCTTTGGGGAGAAATCACCTGTTAAGCATACATAACATGATGTTAATTCACAGATGGACAGCTTTGCATGCCAGGTTTTGTTTTCTAAAAGTATTAGTTGAGCAAGGGTACTGATTTAATGAGTTCTTAATCTGTCACAGTCTGCTAAAAGAGCTATCAGTTGGCCTCCTGTTGCTTTTTAGGGTTCTAGATCAAAGTTACAGCAAGGATGGACATTCTGAGACCTCCTGGGTGCAATGCAGTTTTTGAATCCCCTGTCACCAGAGTCTGCCTGTGATCACTTCAATCAATCATCCAAGGTGCTGCTGTCACTAACTATAACCCTTTAAAATGGGGAAACTGCCACCATTAACTTTAAGATTATGTTAATCCCTGTACAATATGTTACAAAGATAGATAAATTAATGAAAAATATACGGCCTTTCAAATGTCTTTGGTTAAATTGAGGTTGTCTTAAAATGAAGGTGGTTTAAACCTACCAGATTTTTAAGGATATCATTCAGCCTGTATTTAAAAATCTGAATTCTTTTGGAATGAGATCTTTATGAAAGTTATCCTAGCTTACTTGTTGTTAGTTGCAAAGTCATTTCTGACCCATCGCAATCCCATGGACAATGTTCCTCCAGGCCTTCCTGTCCTCTACCATCCTCTGGAGTCCATTTAAACTCATGCCTACTGCTTCGGTGACTCCATCCAGCCACCTCGTTCTCTGTCGTCCCCTTCTTCTTTTGCCCTCAATCTTTCCCAGCATTAGGCTCTTCTACAGTGAGTCCTTCCTTCTCATTAGGAGGCCAAAGTATTTCAGTTTCATCTTCAGGATCTGGCCTTCTAAAGAGCAGTCAGGGTTGATCTCCTCTAGGACTGAACGGTTTGATCGCCTTGCAGTCCAAGGGACTCGCAGGAGTCTTCTCCAGCACCATAGTCCAAAGGCCTCAATTCTTTGGCGCTCAGCCTTCCTTATGGTCCAACTTTCACAGCCATACATTGCAACTGGGAAAACCATAGCCTTGACTATACACATTTTTGTTGGCAGGGTGATGTGTCTGCTTTTTAGTAAGCTATCTAGATTTGCTCCTCCTCAGGAGCAAGCGTCTTTTAATTTTTTGGCTGCAGTCCCCATCTGCGGTGATCTTGGAGCCCAGGAAAATAAAATCTGTCACTACCTCCATTTCTTCCCCATCTATTTGCCTACTATCCAACATTAAACCCCTTTGGCTTAATTATGTTGGCCTTACTGAAAATGGGAAACCCCTGAGAAGAGGACCAGAATCTACAGAAAAGGTTACAGGTGATTAACCCATGGTTCTGTATTCAGCACATTCTCTCCTTATGCGGCTTTCTTGTGTGCACAGGTTGCATCACTCATAAGCAAGTTACTAATTTTTAAGACTAAAAGTTCCAACTTGTAAGGAACATTGAAGTTTATAGGAACATTTTGTGGCTGTAACCAAGCCTGTAAATTAACAGAGGTGATCTTTTACCTTCTCTGCCAATGTTTGTTTTGGAACTATCAGACCAAGGAAGACTCTATTGTTTTGCTTTAGTGGAAGGTATGGGATCTACAAGAACAAGCAAGTAGATAAAGAAGTTTTTTCTGTCTCTTTATCAGCCTGTAGTTCTTCCCAAACTTGCAATAGTTTCATAAAACTAATAAGAATTAGGATTGAATTAAGGGCTGAAAAAAAGCTATAACATATAAAGGAGAATATCTGTAGCTCAGGGTTGAAATGAGGGGTCCTTGATGCTCCATGGGCTTGCTTGTTTTCTTGTAGATGTTTCATTACCCAAACTAGATAATATCAGTGATGTTACCTAGTTTGAGTAATAAAACATCTGCAAGAAAACAAGCCAACTCAGAGAGCACCAAGGACCCCTCAAGCTGCAAAATCTTTGCAACTATGTTATGCTTAGATTTATGTCCGTTCCCAAACCCATCTTCCGAATCATTTTTGAAGCATCACAATCCTAACTAGAATCACAGATATACAGAGAAGTGAACAAGGCTTAGTTAGGCTTGGTGTGTCAAAGAGGAAGGAGATGGCCAGAGTGTCAACTTGCAAAGCATCTCTGGCCTGCTCTCGAGTTGCCATAGGTCAGGGAGGATGAGAAACCAGTGAAATGGCACAGCAGCCAAAAACAGATGCACATTCCACACTTATCTCTCTCAAGGCTGTATCCCAGGGTTACCTACAGCAGCCGGAGGGGAGTGACCTCTACAATGAAATTGCTCCGTTGTTGAATGTGATTGATGACACACCCTGGGAGGAGGGGGGGAAACAGCATCATAATTGTAGTGCAAATTATGTAGGGTCAGAGCTGGCTTCACTTGGGAACATGCCAACATGAAGCTCCAAATAATTAACTGGATTTCTTTTGAAGCTTGGCTTTTAGGCTCAAGATTTAATTAGAGCATCCGTCGGAACCCTGACACAGAGAACTAAAGAGATCTGGCTGTAGTTACTAAAGCCACACAGATTCCATGGAGAGAACTTCACCAAAGGCTCCACTGTGAAACATCACTGAAAAAAAAATATGGACAACAAGATCTTCCCTGTACAAATGGACCCCACGGTAAAAATCCAAGAAGCTATTGTACTACTAACTTACTGGCCAAGTTTAACTGACGCTCTAAGGAGAAGAAGGGATTTAGAACTAAATACACAAATCTATTTAAGTATTGATTTCTTCGTAAATGTCTAGGCTACCTAACTGCAAAACAACTCTGGGCAACTTCACAAAAGTAAATAAGCAACTTTGCATAAAACGACAACTACAGATAACACAACAAGCATCCCAGAGGACAAAAACATCTTTGAGAGGTCCTTGGTGCTCTCTGAGCTTGGTTGTTTTCTTGCAAGCATTTCATTAACCAAACTAGGTAATATCATCTTTCCACATTCCTCTTCCAGTTCAAGGCCCATCCAACTATCATAACCCAAAGCCTCAGAGAAAAGATCAGTTGAAGGCAGGCAACGTGGTAGGCATGCTGAGTTTACAGAAAGCTTTATTTTGCAGGCAGGGAAACAGTTAACCTAAGCATGCTTGACTAAATAGGCAATAAATCAGGTTCTTGCTTCTTACTGCATTTTTTATAGCTGAAGCTATAAAAAGGGAGAAGCTGTTTATATTGTCTGAAAAGCTGTATTATTGTAGTCTTGCGTAGCTGAGAATAAAACTTGGTTTTTCTGATGTCTGTTGATGTTACAGACTTCCAGTGGCTTGGAGGCTTTATTGTTTTGTCATTTTCTCTTTCCTGGTTCACCTAAGCTCCCTTTCCCCATTTCTATCATTCTAGTTGTCTGATTAGAGACAGATTTAGACATTAGTCTTTCCAATCAAACAATCCGAATACTGGGTGAGTTGAACAAGCCTAAATTTGTTAAGCCTATTTAGCATATTTTTCCCCTCAGAAAACAAATTGAAAAACAGAAGAAAAGGAAGCTTCACTTGGGTGGATGAAATAAGCCCACCTACCTTCTGTAGGAGAACAAACCAAGGGGGTTAAATCTGTCAATGAAGTTTTTTGATGTTGAGCTGGAAAAGAGTTTATTCTTGCTTCTGATACTACTGAAATGGGGGCTTCTATGGAATAATTTGTTCTCCAGGTGACAATGAAACTGCAGTCCATATGTAATGTTAGGGAGTTCAGTCATGGCACAATGTGTGCTGAAATTATTTAATACTCGAAAGTAACAGAGATGTAACAGAGAAAGGTATGTTGGGGATGGAGAGCAGAGAAATGTGTCCTGAGGTCAGGTTGAAGGTGAGTAGAAGTTAAATGAAGAGTGACTGTGATACCATCAATTTCTGTCCTCTAAAAATAGTTGCCTACACATTTTGACAATTGGACAATGTGGATAAACCCAGGGTTTGATCCTGAAAATAGTAACCTAAAGTATCTTTGAGAGAGTGGGTCTAATTTAAAATAACAGAATTTATTGTATTAGAACATTATGTGTTATATTACATTATGCGGTATACTGTAGCTATTAGCATATCTTAGCCAGATCATATTGCTTATATACTGCAACATGTTGTTTTTTAGAAGATTATGTTCATTAAAAGATTACCCTGGAAGCTTCATTATATTTTGTAAAGTTAAGTCTGTGATAACAAAGAGTTGAGTATACCGCAATAATACAAATGCAATGGCTATAATCAAACATTCGAGATTTATTTCTCAGTCACCCATGATTAAACTATTATCTTTTGTGCTTTCTAACAGACTGGTATATTTATCAGTGTAAACCTTGAAAGCAGCTGTTATCCTACAAGCTGCGATTTTCTCACAGTGCACCAAGTAAAGTTTGACAGAATGTAAATATTATTGCTTTATGAAACTGCGAAGAAGTAATATTTCTAAGGAAAGATGCTTGCACACAGACCCAAGATAGCAATACATAGTAATGTAATGACCATAGTTTTTTTTCCCCAATGAAATATACTATAGGACTCACAGTGGAATCCTTTCAGAGATGCAAATTAAATGCAGGACAGTCTAAATTATTGAAATCACATTTTAAATATTAGATGCAACCAGGCTCATGATATTTCCTCTGGAGAGCTAACACTTTTCAGAGTCTGACAGAGACAAATCGTACCAGACAATTGCTAAGCCATCTTCTCCTCCCTTTCTTTCTTCAGAAGAGGAATTTAGGAAGACAATTGGTGAGCCAGGAGAGGGGAGGTTGCTTCACCAACTTTTCCTCAAAATACAATGATGGAGGCACAGGGTTAGAGTTTCAGGATGCCTCCAGTGTGAAGCCTAGTAGAATTCACAAAAAAGAAGGGGGGTATCTTGAAAAGTCATTAGTAGTTGGGTTTCTCCTGAACTTTAATATCCTTCACATTTGATTTCTGAAACAGCCAACAGAATCTCTGCCTGGTTTTGGTGTGAGGCAGGGTGGATTTGATTTAAATCAAGTTGATTTAAATCACAATTTAAATCATGATTTAAATCACTAGTAAAAAGGCTTGATTTAAATCAACTCGATTTAAATCATAATTTTTAAAGAGCAACTGTCATCTCTGCTACTCCTTTGACCCACTGTTGACTCACCCATAGTCCCAGTGTTGCAGAATATACAGCCTCATGCTACATATTCATGCTGAATAAACTAAATTATTTATGTATCTTAAATAGAAAACTATCTTATGATAGATTTTTACCCCAAAGTTTTTTATTAAAATAAATTCGATAAAAATAAAAAAAATCCGATTTAAATAAAAAAAATCCAATTTAAATAAAAAAAAATCTGATTTTTTTTTTGATTTTTTAAAAAAAATCATTGATTTTTATCCACCCTGGTGTGAGGTCAACTTGGATGATGCGATATTTGGCAACATTTAACCCTTTTTAATCCTTAAAAAACTGGTTAGTATAGAGATTGCAGTTTACTCTGGTTTTTGTTTTGTTTTTTGTCTTTGTCTAATACTATCCTTGCCCTAGTGTTTGAACTCCCTTCCAAGATTCAGGAGACCACTTAAGAGCTGTTTTTGTAATAACTTGCTGTGCTAGTGAAATGATGGGAGAAGGAAAAAGTATTTCAAATGCTGGAAAGCAAGCAAGGGTAAAACAGCAAAAAATATAAAAGCATCACTTAGTACATGGTATCTTTGGGTTATTCTGTGTTATTTCAATAAAAGTACAATTAGTATGATATGAAGCTTTGCCACTTTTGTTAATATTAGACTCAAAAAGCATTAAGAGAAGGGAAGGAAACTTTTTCAACATTTCAGAGAGCTAGGCTACAATAATGATTCTCCATAGTTCTAAAAGGTGAGTTTTATCTCTATCTCAGAAAGTAGAAGTACAATTGAAAGCATAAATTTGACCAAATTTTGGTCAAAGTGTATGTTTCAATAAATCTTGGATATGTTGATATTTGGTTGGATCTGTATTTCTTTTAACTCACATACAGTGTTTCCTGTGCCATTGACTAACATACTATCCCAAAGCATAATAAAGAGGTCGCCATGTTTAAAGCTTGCCCAGATGTTTGTTTCTTCAAATATTTCTCCTTTTTCCTCCAAATATACCTTATACGATTGTGTTCTGCTTGTTTTTCATCAGCACAGAATACTTTGTTCCAAAATGTTTCAGCCTAACTTGGTTTTCTTTTGCCTTCTTTAGAGAATGACTTTTGTGAAATATTTTCCACAAGATTTCCTGGCGATCTATCACCCATGTAGATAATTGTGTTATAAGCAATTACTACAGACCTGTGGACATCTACTACTAATTTCTTAACAATGTTTCTCACATTGGAAATTGCTAATTATGTGTGTTTAGAAAATTTTTATAGCCTTTCCTATTTTGTAAGAGTGAATTATCTTTGTTTTCAGGTGCTTAGACAGATAGAGGAGTCTATGCTTGTTAAATCATGACCTGACAGAAAGTTTGTTCACCTGGGAAATTGTTTTTACATGGATAATTATAAGCAAAATGAGTCTGTTATATTTTGGAGCTTTATTTAATAAGAAGGAAGGAAGGAAGGAAGGAAGGAAGGAAGGAAGGAAGGAAGGAAGGAAGGAAGGAAGGAAGGAAGTTTCCATTTTAACTTTTTTTCTTATTTTGAATCAATAAGCAACAATATATAAATAGGAAGTATGTATTCAAATGTGCAGAATACACATGTAGAATACATGTGCAGAATATATATTTCACATGGCATACAAATATTATGTCACTTGTTTGATTAGGGATTCATAGACACACATACACATCAAATTTTAGTCACCACATTATAAAAAAGATGTTGAGACTCTGGGAAGAGTGCAGAGAAGAGCAACAAAAATGATTGGGGGCTGGAGGCTAAAACATGAAGAACAGTTGCAGGAATTATGTACTGTGTTTCCCCGAAAATAAGACCCTGTCTTATATTTTTTTGAACCCCAAAATAAGTGCTTGGCCTTATTTTTGGGGAGTTCTTATTATTATGGGGCATGTGGAGCAAGATGGCTGTCTTACCTGATTTCCAGCTCTGTGTTTAAATATTTTCAGGGAGGACTTATTTTCGGGGGAGGCTTATTTTAGCTCATGCACTCAAAAGCCCGATGGGGCTTATTATCAGGGGATGTCTTATTTTCAGGGAAACAGGGTATGTCTAGTCTAGTGAAAAGAAGGACTAGGAGTGACATGATAGCAGTGTTCAATATTTGAAGGGCTGCCACAAAGAAGGGTGGTCAACTTATTCTCCAAAGCATCAGAAGGCAATACAAGAAACAATGGATGGAAACTAATCAGAGAAGCAGGCTAGAACTAAGAAGAAATTTCCTAACAGTGAGAACAATTAACCAGGGAACAGTTTGCCTTCAGATGTTCTGGATGCTTCATCACTGGAAGCTTTTAAGAAGAGACTGGACCTTTTTATCATGCCTAGTAAGAAAACTTCTGGTTCTAATTCAATTTCTTGATCCGTTATTTCTGCTATCCATGTTTTTATTTTTTCCCAATATTTCTTTATTTCTGGGCAAAGCAAAAGGAATATTAGAAAAGACATAAAATACTTGACACTACACATAATTACGGCGGCCAGATTGGCTATAGCACAACTGTGGAAAACAGATCGTATGCCAACAGATCAGGAAGTAATACAAAAAATTTATACATGTGCAGAAATGGATAAGTTAACTCTAGAATTAAAAGATAAGGAAGACTCAAAGTATTTTATAGTATGGAATAGATGGTATAAGTGGATAAACCAAAGGAAAAAAAGGGTAAAGATAAGAATTAGAGGAAATGCAAAAAAAAAAAAAAAGGCACCCTCAGATAGATAGAAAAGGTAAATAAGTCGCTGTTTGTAGATTTGTATATATGTGTTTATACAATCATATGTACTTAGTTTGTTAGTGTAATTATGGATTGAAAATGTAAATTTTAAGAGAGAGAAAATTTGTATATTCTCTCTTTTCGTTTTGTTTGTTAATATTTTTAAATTCAATAAAGTTTGTTTTTAAACGTAAAAAAAAAAAAAGGAGAGACTGGACAGCCACTTATCTGAAATGGTACAGGATCTCCTGCTAGTGCAAGGGGTTAGACTACAAGGTCCCTTCCAGTTCTGTTATTCTATTATTTTGACTACACACACCTGGATTCATTTTTAACTTAGAGAGTGCAAAGCAGGGGTGAAATGCTCCCGGTTCAGACCGGGAGCTGCTTTCCTTGAATGTGCCACCATTGCCACCCTGGTCCACGCGCCGGCTGCACAAGCGCACACCCAACCTGCCACTGATGAATGAATGAAATAAACAGTGTGGGCTTGTGCAGCTGGCGCGTGGAACAGGGTGGCGATGGCGGCACATTCAAGGAGAGCAGCTCCAGTAACTTTCGGGTGCTTGCCTTCCCTGGCAGCCAGCCATGGGAGAAAGGTAAGGAGTAGGACACACCGCATGGCGAAGGGCGAGCAGGCGGCGGCTCTGCGGCAAAGCTGGAGTCGGGGAATGGTGCATTCCCTGACCCGGTTGAGGCAGGTGGTGAGCAGGCGGCAGCTCCGGGGCTTCAGTGAATGGCATGTCTCTGGGCCCCAGCCCCCAACCCAAAGCGAAGGGAGAGCAGGTGGTGAGCAGGCGGCAGAATAGAAATTTAAAATGTTTTCCTACCGTGTTCTGTGGGCGTGGCTTGGTGGGGGGGTGTCTTGTGACTGAGTGGGCATGGCTGTGAGTGACATTGAATTGGCCATGCCCACTTAGTCACAGGACACCCCCTCACCAAGCCACGCCCACAGAACCGGTAGGGAAAAATTTTAGATTTCACCCCTGATGCAAAGAGAGCTCTTTGAGATCTGTAATTCTCTACCAGATCCATAAAAAGCCTCTGGTCAGTTTGAGTTCTTTAATCAAAGCAAATCTAATTTAAAATCCTAAAATTTGTATGTGATACCTTGCATGTAGTAAACTATCATAGATTGAGTGCCAAAGAAAAAGTTGCAGGTAATGTTTTGAAAGAGAGCAACCTCAAACTCCCTTTTTACAACCCTGTAATCCCTGTTCTTTATAATTATGCTATTAATTATATTCATCCTATTAGTTATAATAATAATTGACGGCCAAACTGGCCTTAACAAGGAAGGTCACCTTAGGTCAGGATCAGCAATTATAAATATATTTATATTTGCTCACAAGAGAGAAATAGCTTATTGTTATATAGTAAAAGAGCTTATATGTTTCCTCCTGTGTGGTTGCTTTTAGCCAAGTCTTGGATATCAATTTTTCAAAGTATTTTTGTTTGTTTTTAATGATTTATGTATTTTTCAAATTTATAGAGGCACCCTCTTCACAAAACAAGTCAACCCTGTTTTGAAACAGGTCCTCTTTATCTGCCATCTAAGTTCCTTTTTTTGAAGTCAACTCTCCGCACCTAGGTCTTGACTCAGAGTTAGCTCATAATATCAGGGGTGGGCTGCTGGGGTTCAGGAGAACCTCTAGCTAAAATTCTGTGCAGTTCGGAGAACCCCCAAATCCCACTGCTGGCTGGCCCCATCCACCCTGCCCTCCCCTCCCAGGAGTCTCCACATGGCCCATTTTGGATGCAGTTAAGTGCAGGGCACATGTGGAGGCTCAGGGAGGGTGAAAAACGGGCCTGCCAGAGTTTTGGAAAGGCCGGAAATGGGCCCATTTCTGGCTCCAGAGGGCCTCCGGAGCCTGGGGAGGCTGTTTTTGCCCTCCCGGAGGCTCGAGGGGAGGGCCTCCAGAGGGCCTCCAGAGCCTGGGGAGGGAAAAATGCCCCCCCACTGTGGTGCAGGAGGCAGCCTAGGCCACGCCCACTATGGCCACACCCACCCAGCAACCAGGCAGAGAACCCCTTGTTAAAATTTTTGAAGCCCACCCCTGCATAATATTACTATGGATCTAGAAGACTGTGTGTGTAGGAGAGGATGGCTAACCCACTATTATTACCAACAGCATGTATGTATCCATAACATTTTTATACTTTATTCATAACCAAATCTCAGTCCTTGTAGGATGAAATTCATGACTCTTGTTCCGAAAACTTGCCTTCTTCTTTCATATCAATTTTTTTCACACACAGACAGAGTTATCTGAACTGGGTCACAAAAATTCAGACCACAAACAGACAGAAACAAAACAATACTGAAAATTATAACTCTTTTTCTCATCTGGTTATTGTCTGCTATTAATTTATTGATTGATTATTTATGTATTTATTGCAACTCAGGCTTGACAGCTGTATTGCTGTTGCACCCTTGTAAATTGATACTGTCTGGCAATGCTCTGCTTCTGTTAATGAATCAATTTTATTTCACATATATTTTTGTTCCTTGAAGTCAATTATCTCCATCCAGTATCTTGGATCTTCGTTTATTTTATTGATTGATTTTATGCAGCTGCCCATCTCATTTGCATGACTCTTATAACTCAAAGCCCTTTTATACTAAGATAATGCATCTCTTATAGGCCCAAACCAGGAAAGGGGTTTAATCTCTCTCTCTCTCTCTCTCTCTCTCTCTCTCTCTCTCTCTCTCTCTCTCTCTCTCTCTCTCTCTCTCTCTTTTTCTTTTCTTTTCTTTTCTTTTTTTTTTTGGTAAAGTGGTTCTCTGGCCAACAAGAACATCTGAAAAAGCAACATTATGACTTTTAGCAAAATAATTAGACTCTAGATTGTTTTCATGTGGATCTGATCCACTTTTTAAAATATGAAATTGGGAATCCATTTAAATAAATAGTCATCTGGGAAATGGCACATTTAAAAAAAAATTGTTGTTTTTCCATCAGTATAAGCTTATTGATTTTCTCAAAGTACAGAAAGAAAAGAACACCACTAAACTTTGCTGGTTTAAACCATGGTGGCAAGAGTCTTTCTTGGTGATCGTATGGTATAAAACATTGGTGAAATCCAAATTTTTTTTACTACCGGTTCTGTGGGCATGGCTTGGTGGCCGTAGTGTGGCTTGATGGGCATGGCAGGGGAAGGATACTGCAAAATCTCCATTCCCACCCCACTCCAGGGGAAGGATACTGCAAAATTCCCATTCCCTCACCGCTCCTGGGGGACGGATATTGCAAAATCTCCATTCCCACCCCACTCTGGGGCCAACCAGAGGTGGTATTTGTCGGTTCTCTGAACTGCTCAAAACTTCCGCTACCTGTTCTCCAGAACCTGTCAGAACCTGCTGGTATAAAAACAATGGAATTTGATTACAACAAGCTTAACAATTGCATTCAGACCTCTTCTTCCAGGACTTCCTAATGGTATGCTAGCTGGATTGTTACTGTTATAAAGTAGAAACTGTTCCTATTCCTAACAAGACAACAGAGTATTATACTGACCTTTCCCTTCTATAGGTCACAAAAGAAAATGACAAACCAATAACCTAAGAGGTTCCCCCACAAAATCTCAGAGTCAGAGACATAGCAAAGAGTTAGTCTGAGGATGAGAGACAGAAAGTAAGCTCCATACATGACACAATATGAATATGTATCTAATTGCACCATGGTCGATCACATGGTACAGCATGGTTAAGCAGGAGCAGTCAACCTTTGGATTCCCAGGGAACACATTCAAAATGTTTGAATGTTGAGGACAGTGGTGAAATCCATTTTTTTTTACTACTAATTCTGTGAGCATGGCTTGGTAGGAGTGGTGTGGCTTGGTGGGCATGGCTTGGTGGGCATGGCAAGGGAAGGATACTGCAAAATCTCCATTCTCTCCCCACTCCAGGGGAAGGATACTGAAAAATTTCCATTCCCTCCCCACTCCTGGGGCCAGCCAGAGGTGGTATTTGCCGGTTCTCCGAACTTCTCAAAATTTCAGCTACCGGTTCTCCAGAACCTGTCAGAACATGCTGGATTTCACCCCTGGTTGAGGACCAGATTAGGAACAAAGGGGATGCAAAATCAACAAGACATGAATATGGAATGATGTATGGAATACAAACAAGATCATGAATATGTGGCGGCGCAGTGGTTGGAATGCAGTATTGCAGGCTAATTCTGCTGACTGCCATCAGTTCAATTTTCACCAGCTCAAGGTTGACTCAGACTTCCGTTCTTCTGAGGTGGGTAAAATGAGGATCCAGATTGTTTGGGGCAATACACTGACTCTGTAACTCATAAATATGAGTCAGTTGCCAAGCATCCAAAGTTTGATCATGTGACTATGGGGATACTGCAATGATCATAAGTGTGAAAAATGGTCATAAGTCGCTTTTTTCAGTGCCATTGTAACTTTGAGCAGTCACTAAATGAACTGTTGTAAATTGAGGATTCCCCATATTACCTTTTTTAGTATTCCTTATTTCAATATGGACGCTTCGTTTTGAGAACCACACAGGGCCTTAGGGTTTCAAGTTGTTCCTCTCTGATACACAACAATGCTATATTCAAGAATTTATACACTGCCTATTAAAGAAAACTTCATGTATTACACGAAGTATTCATGACTTTGTAGCAACTATCCTCTGGAAAGAAGTGGACATAGTACAACATTTAATGGACCCAGATAAAGTTTGAAGTGGAATGCCTAACAGACCTTCATCAAACCTCTTTTTCACCCAAATTGCATTAACTATATGTCAGGGTTCGAAGTAACACCCCCAATGAAATCAAACTCCGAGGCTTGAAGTTCCTCAAAGCTAACTTTTATTAGGGATGTCATATTGGCACATCTGGGAAAACCCGAATCTGAAAGCTTCCGGGTTTTCCTCACCCACAAGAAAGTTCAAGACTTTGCCCACATCTCCCACATGTCCACACAGCTCCAATCAGTTCTTTCCCGATCAGAAGACATCCTCCAATTTCTTCTTTGCACAGCTGCCAGACACCATGGCCTTGAACTTCTCTTAGAGAAGTTTGTTATGGCTAACTCTACTTCACTCATGCAATCTCCCCTCCCAACTTCCCATGGTATGATTGTGACAGGCCTGGATCCTCAAGGCACACAGGTAATATGGCTTCCAGGCATGACACTGTTCACATAATTATTGCCCCTTGATTAATGACCAATAGGCACCTGTGATATTGTCTAACTCCATTTATTAGGATTCAGTGCATTTCAATTTACCAGAAAAGATATGAAACATTTAGCTCAGAGAATGGTGTTTTTGACTCAGATGATTTAGTGTATCCAACAATTATATTAAAAGGAAAGGTATACAGCCGTATATTTTATCTGAAAAATGACAAGTTGATCAGCATTCACCCTGTATTTCTCATGCTT
This sequence comes from Pantherophis guttatus, assembly GCF_059756535.1. Lineage (NCBI taxonomy): Eukaryota > Metazoa > Chordata > Lepidosauria > Squamata > Colubridae > Pantherophis > Pantherophis guttatus. The sequence goes on along the minus strand of NC_142068.1, from coordinate 74,341,834 downwards.
TCTTTTCAGCACCAAGCACAGTAATTATGAAAGAAACAGTCTCTTAAAGCTAGCCCGATATCACAACATAGTTAAACTGTTTGGCCTTTAGTTGCATTGGTCATGAATTTGTTTTTTATTGAAGTGACACAAATCTAAAACAATCAGATACAATTAATACTAAAAGCCATGAAATGCAGTTATCAACTCAGAAGGAGGACCAAGGAAACTCCTGCCCCCCCCGGAAAAAAAAATCCTCAATGTTGGCTCCAACTGAGCCACTAGAACAGTGTTTCTCAACCTTAAACATTTTAGTGTTGTGGCTCTGTTACCTGAGCCTGTGTCATCGGCAGGAGAGGACTCCGAGAGTGAAGGAGAGGAGTTGGCAAGGCCTCCCTCTTCAGGACCCTCCTCTCTGGCAATGCCTTCGGTGTCTGCCGAAGTTCAAGAGATAGGCCCGGGGCCAAGCACGTCCACACAGCCACAGGTGGACAGTAATGAAGGAGATGAGTCTTGGCTGAATCCTTGGCAGCGTCGCAGAGATAAGCGCGCGCAACAGAAGAAGAGGCGTGCCAGAGATTAAGCTGAGTCACTGGACCACACCCCACAGGGTATAAAAGGGGGTGAGGTGGCCATTCAGACTCTGTGATGGATAAAACTAACTACTATTGAGTTACATTGCATCTTTGGAAACAACATTATCTGCCTTGGATTTAATTACGGACTGGATTTGACAATTCTTGAACTGTGTGTATTTTGTTTATGAGTAAAGTCTTGACAAGCAGCTACTGGGTTGCTGCCAATCCTCTTATCGAAAGAATTGGTTGTCTGCCAGTTTATTTAACCCCCAGCTGTCTGTTTGTGTATGTGTGTGAGACGGGGACAGAACATTTAGGATGTCAAAAGTCCCAGAAGTAAATTAACCAAAGTCTTAACCAAAATGGTTAAGATTGAGATACACTATTCTGGGATTGGGAAAAGAACCTTTCATTTCTGGAGTGTTACCAACTCTCATTTCCAAATTGTTTGTGTATGTGTGTGTGTGAGAGAGAGAGAGGGAGGGAGGGAGGGAGAGAAAGATTTGGAAACTGGCATTCCAACACAGATTCAGGATTTGCTTGAATGAGGAAGGTTCTGAAATATAGATAAATACACTCAAAGTGTGCTTTAAATAATATCCCTGGAGGTTACCCGCTAGCTCTGAGAATTTTCAGGATTCAAGTTTGCAAGCTGTTCATGTGAATGATTTGTTTATTTTATACTACTGCATGGTTGGTGATTTACCTCCAGAGGCATAAAATGAAACAAACACTGAAACAAAATATAATGGGCCTTCAGATCTGTGAAGTTCTCCACTGTCTTTTGATCTAAACTGGCTCATAGCTTTAATCGATGGTACACACAAGAATCAGAAATCGTTGGGTTTTTTGGTTTTTTGCCTTAACCAAAGGGTCAGTTTATGAAATTAATCAGTTAAGGGGGAAAATGGGGAGGGGAGGGAATGAAGTTGTATTATCCTGGAGAGCTTTTAAAAATTCATAAGGACTAGACAGAAAAAGGTCCATATAAGTGGACTGTTTTAAAGGCTGAATAGCTAGATGACCTGACAAGAGTTTTTCCCCACTCTTTCAACAAAATATTTAATTATCTTAAAAGATCTATGGTGTCAGATACTTTTCCTGTTTCACCTCCAACCTTGCTCAACATACCTCAGCATCTGATATTGAGATACATATCGCCATACACATGAAAGCTACATTTAGCTATCATGAATAGTTATTGACGTACTTTGCATTATTCTGATTGCAAATTTGTAAGAAGAATAAGATAGATAACAATAGATAATTAACCGGCAGACAGATGGATAGTAGCTAGGGATGCTAGAGAATTTTACTGGGCCTGTATTTTTAAGCAAAATAGACTAACTCACACACACGTGGTCCATTTAATTCTTTTCTCCTGATTTGGTTGCCTACAAAATTGGGTGCATTAGGGACATTGCATTTATTAATGTGGAATGTCAAATACAAACCTGAGCATATTAGGGAAATAGGCATCCAAAATTATAAATGTAAATTCTCTTGCTTGTAAGAAGGTCAATGCAAAACAATGCATACATTTGGAGGAATTTATAATTCAACATAGGCAAAAGTGAAATGGACTGAATATGCATGGCTTGCTACATTGCGAATTGCTATATCATACAGTTGTAAATTCCATAGGGATTTTTTTTTTATTAAGTGGGATTAAATTATGTTGATGGCGTAAGGTTTGAGCCATTATTTCTGTCATCTGGCATCCTATTCTCCTCCACTATTTTCTGTATTTTATGCAAAAACATGTAAGTCAGGAAGGAGGAGGAGGAGGAGGAGGAGGAGAAATAACTAAATGAACTAATGTTCTCTTTTGATTTCCTTTTTAAGCAGAAGGATCTGCTTTTGATTTTTTTTCCAGACTAAACAACAAATAAACAAACAAACAAACAAATAAATAAACTGGCAGGATCTTAGTATTATAATAGCCTACTAACCAGGATTTATTTCATACCGCATATGGTCATTTTCATATAAAGCAATTCTCATAGCCATGAATACCTATGATTGAATGTTAGGAAAAAGTATTGGTCATTTTCACGCATTATCTTTTTTAATAAAATAGGCGCTCACCTGTAAAATAATGTGAGAGAATCTGTCCAAGTCATTCACATCTTACTTCACAGAACTTTGCTAATTTTAAGACTGCTAGTCTAAAGTAGCATCTCCATTTGATGCTCTCGATGCCCTCTAAACTGAACTTGATGGACTTCTGCCTCCCAAAGCTTCTGGATTCAAATTCAAATTACTCAACACAAATATCTGATCCATAAAGCCCTCTCTGAACAGGTCTAAAATGCATTCACCATTTGCAAATTGAAAGTCTTGAAGTCAATCTCTTCATCAAATGCAGGCAATGAAGGAGTCAGTGAAACAATGCCAATTGAAAGTGTGTGCAGCCCTTTGAAGGTTTAAAACTGATAATATTTACATAAATAGCTATGCAAATACAACCCTGCAGAGATTGCAGCTCTTACATTATTCAGATTATCAGCTCTCAGAAGGCATTATCTTGGTAAATCTCTGCATTCAAGAAGAATATAAATTATGTCTTAAGCACAGTGCATGAAAGTGACATCTATGGTCTAGGGAGCAGGAAAGAAAATGGAGACATTTACAAAGTCTCTTTTCCTATAAATATGAAGATATAGCTAGATAGTCTGTCAGATTTGTATGTGTGGGAAGTGCTATTAAAAATAATGGTCCCATGTTTTATACCACTGTCCTCTTCCATAACATATGGCATTGATCTGTATGATACTTAACTACCTACTGTACTTTTTGGAGTATAAGATGCACTCCCCCGCCCCCCAAAAAGAGGGTGGAAATATTGGTGCATCTTATAGACAGAATACGGCCATTTTTGAGGGGGGGGCACATCCTTTTTTTGCCAAAAATGGGCCCATTTTTTTGCAAAAATGGGACTGCAGAGGGTTTGGGAGGCCTGCAGAGTGCTCCTGCGGCCAGGGAGGGCAAAAATGGGACATGTGGGGGGTTTGGGAGGCCAAAAATGGGCCCATTTTTCACAAAATTGGGATGCACAGAGAGTTTGGGAGGCCTGCAGAGTGCTCCTGGGAGCCAGGGAGGTCAAAACTGGACGCACAGAGGCTAAAACTATTTTTTTTTTCTTGTTTTCCTCTTTGAAATCTTGGTGCATCTTATACTCTGGTGCGTCTTATAGTCTGAAAAATACGGTATGTATTTCTGGACTCCTTCTGCGGAACCCAACAATGTGAATTTAGAATTTAGAATTCATATTTTATTTATTTATTTATTTATTTATTGGTTCGATTTTTATGCCACCCTTCTCCGGAGACTCAGGGCGTCTTACAATGTGTTAAGCAATAGCCTTCATACTTTTGTATATACCTGCTTAGTAGGGCTTTTGGGCCCCCCCTAAGCGGTGTTCTTTTTTATACAAAGTCAGCTTATTGCCCCCACAAACCAGGTCCTCATTTTACCCACCTCGAAAGGATGGAAGGCTGAGTCAACCTTGAGCCTGGAGAGATTTGAACTTGCAGTAATTGCAGGCAGCTGGTGCTATTTAACAGCACTTTAGTCTGCTGCGCCACAAAGGCTCTTGTTGGTTCCCCAGAAGGAGTCCAGAAATACATATCATGACATACCATAATAACTGCTGTGATGCTTAGAACATACTTTTTGATGCATATTTTTTTTAAAAAAAACTATTTTTTTTATCTTTGAGGAATACAGGTCATCTTCAACTTGCAAACACAACTGAGCCCAAATTTTTTTGTTTCTAAGTGAGACATTTGTTAAGTAAGCTTAGTCCCATTTTATGACCTTTATTGCCACAGTGGTGTTTTTTTTTTTTTTATTTGATTTATATGCCGCCCTTCTCCGGAGACTCAGGGCGGCTTACAATGCGTTAAGCAATAGCCTTCATACTTTTGTATATTCATACAAAGTCAGCTTATTGCCCCCACAAACTGGGTCCTCATTTAACCTACCTTAGAAGGGATGGAAGGCTGAGTCAACCTTGAGCCTGGTAAGATTCGAACCTGCAGTAATTGCAGGCAGCTGTGTTAATAACAGGGTGCTTTAAATCACCGTACTACCAAAGTTAAGTGAATCACTGCAGTTCTTCAGCCGGTAACACGGTTATTAAGTGAATCAGGCTTCCTCGTTGACTCTGCTTGTCAGAAGGTTGCAAAAGTGATCACATGACCATCATAAATATGAACCAGTTAGCAATTATCTGAATTTTGATTACATGACCATGGGGATGCTACCATGGTCATGAGTGTGAAAAACAGTCATAAGTCGTTTTTTTCAATGCAGTTCAGTGGTGGGATTCAAAAATTTTTACTACCAGTTCTGTGGTTGTGGCTTGGTGGGCGTGGGATGGCTTGGTGGGCATGGCTTGGTGGACGTGGCAGGGGAAGGATACTGTAAAATCTCCATGCCCACCCCACTCCAGGGAAAGGTTATGCAAAATCCCCATTTCCTCCTAATCAGCTGAGACTCAGGAGGCAGAGAATAGATGAGGGAGGGGCCAGTCAGAGGTTCTCCAAACTACTCAAAATTTCCGCTACCGGTTCTCCAGAACTGGTCAGAACCTGCTGAAACCCACCTCTGATGCGGTTGTAACTTTGAACTGTCAGTAAATGAAAGGTTGTAAGTCAAGGACTACCTGAATGTCCTACATGACAGAAACAAAAGAATAGAAGAGTTTAATTCAAGTTTTCTAGGAGGATTCTTTCCAGTTGTAACCCCAGCTGTTCTGTAAGAAGATGTTCTGCCCCAGCTACGGACCCCAAAGAACACAGCACACACAAAGTCTGTACAAACCTTAGTTTACTAAATTAAATAAGGGTTTTTTTTTCAAACAAAGGCTGTTAATTAACTTTCTTAACAGCCTACAAAAATCCAAAGAATAAATAATCTTAATCTTACTATGATTGGCAGAAAGCCGAGAAGCAATTTGCAAAGAGCGGAGATCAAGGCACGAAGGAGAGTGAACAAGTTGTTCCTTGCAAATTGCTTCAAGCCTTACTCTCGAGGAGACCTCCTCCTGAGGAGCCACTCCTGCCTTTTGGCAGCTCTGCGCGCCCGTGCATCGAGAAAAGGCTCCTCCTCTTCGTCCTCTTCACTTAAAGGAGCTTCTGGAGGTTCTGAAGGCCCTGGCTGAATCCCCGTCTCTGGCACCCCATCTTCTCCAGTCTCATTGTCCGACTCGAGTGCCAGCTGCACAGGCTGCTGGTGCAGCACCATACCAGCCTCCTCGTTGTCCGAATCAGCCACCAGCCGCACAGGCCACGTACGGGCGACAACAGAAGAATGGGGTTCTCTGTGTTCTGTTCCTTGTACAGTTAATCAAAAAAGTAGAACGTTTATCATATCAGGAATAACTTCAGAATTTGTTTGTTTGCTTTTGTCAAGAATTGCTTGTCTGGAAAAAAAACCTCCACAAGTAACAAACATAGAGTAGACTTACAAGATTTGTTTTTCCCACCATGTACATGTATACATCTGAACTAGACTGTGGTGTATCTCTGTGTCATATAATATACAGTATGTGGGCATATGCATAATTTTGTATTTATTTATTTATTTATTTATTTATTTATTTATTTATTTATTTATTTATTTATTTATTTATTTAGCCATGTTTACATAGTGTATATTGGAGATGGTGACCCTTTGAGAGCTGTACGCAACAAAATTTCATTTTAATGTATGCTGATTAGTGTACATTTAAAACAACAATAAAGCTATTCTAAATATATTATAAATCTAAAAAATAAGCCTGAATCAATTCTGGAAATCTAGTCTAGTAAGAAGAGATTGGAGAGGAGGAAAAAAACTGCTAAGGTTATGCATTGACAGTATTAATTTCTGGATAACAAAGAGTAAAATTATAAAGTGACTTGAAAATCAGAGAGAGAGGGGGGGTGGGAGGGAGGGAGGGAGGGGGAGAGAGAGAGAGAGAGAGAGAGAGAGAGAGAGAGAGAGAGAGAGAGAGTCCTTTGCTTCAAGATGGTTTATTTAAAAAACAACATGAACCTAAGGATCCTTAGTATTATAATAAATCCAAATAGAAGTAGAAAAATACCTCTGCTAATTCTAGAAAAGTTCTACCCTATGGAGTCAACTAAATGAAGGAATGCAGTAAAAAGAAACTCTAAATCCAACGTGCCAACTAACCATACTATATCTATTAGAGCCGCACTCCACCTTGACATGAAACTCAAATGAAGAGTTAAGGATCATGGCAATCTGTTATCACTTTTGAAGCACTTGACATGGAATGAACATTTCTAATTTTCTGCCTCCCTGACTTAAAGTATGTCTCTTAGGTCTACTTCTGATATGTAATTCAGAGTTTTTGCTGCATACCTAAGGGGGTGTTTTTTTTTTAAATGCCTTGTTAAAAAAGAATTAAGAATATTGGATTTAGTGATTGATATGACCAACATCAAACCTCTGTCTTTGAGAGTACCTTGAAGAGGGGAATGGGAGAAAGTCTCAAAGTATTTGCCTTCCTACTAGAATACTCTAAATCTGGAAATTACCAGGAAAGAAAAAATTATATTAAACGTTTATTTTTTATTTTGTTCAATCATGTCCAGTTCTCAGAAACTGTCAGGACAAGTCTGTACAATGAAGTAGTGTCAACGTCCTGACGGATGAACCCAAGCAAAGCAAGCACAGCTGAGACAATTCAATCTCTTAACACAAAACTTTATTGAGTACATTGTATAGGCAAAAATGAGGGCAAAACCAGATCTAACGATTTCCCATGCAAACTCACATAGTTAAAGTACAGGTCTTCCCTCTCACCTATTGTCAGACCTGGAAGCCATCTTTTACATTTGGGCCTTCAGGCCTGCCACATTTTCTACAGTGGGAAAATGGGAGGGGGGATTGTATAGACTATGAGTAATATATAGTCAAAATAACATTCTTTTCTCAGAGAGTCAAGGCCACCTTGCCTGCAGCTGTGATGAGGTGACTGGGAGGCATCTCCAGTTTTGGATAGTGCCCGATTGGATATGTGATGGACATGTGGATGCTGGGCAGGAACGTGAACTCTCTTTTGGGTGGGGAAAACGTGGAAGCTTTCAGATTTGGGTTTTCCCAGATTTGCCAATATGACATCTCTAATAAAATGGAACTTTGAAGAACCTCAAGCCTCGGAGTCTTCTTTCGTTGGGGGTGTTACTTGGAACCCTGACACCTATTAGACAAGGTCACATTGTCCAATGGAGGCTTCTGGTATTGTTGTGAGAAAGGGTTTTGACTCTGGTAAACACCTGCTGAAACCTCCTTGGTTCTCACTGCTGGCATCTTAATTTTTGGAGTTCTATCTCCCACTTCCCTTCCCCCCCATAGTTTGTTGGCAAGCTGAGAAGCTATAATAGTTGCAACAGCAAAAGCCTTTTGAAGTTTGACAAGTGGTTTGTCATAGCCTCCTTCCTAGGACTGAGATAAAATAATTGGCCCCAAGTTTACCCAGCTGACTTTGTGCCTAAAGTGGGACTAGAATTGTACTGGGACTAGTTTCTAGCTTGATGCCTTAATCCACTACACCAAAGTGGATCTCTTAAAAAAAAATAAACCAAATATACCAAGAGTAATAATAAAGATGGTTGTGATGAGCAGACAACTGAAACTTAAATCAGTTTCAGCTTTTTCAGCCTTCTACTGTTGTTTATTCTATTCTAAATAAAGTACTGCAATCTAATTGATTAAGGCAGTAACATCTTTTGTTGTGAACATTGAATTGTTACTACCCCCATCACTCCACTAAACTCAAGGGGGATCACTATATTGAGCTTTGGGTCCACAGCAATTTAATCTACTGGAAATGCATGTTCAATCTCTTGCAGCGGTCTGTTCCCTTGACATTTTAAACCTTCTGCCTATTTTATTTGTAATCCCTGAGACTGTTTGCAAAGAAGAGGTTTTTTTTGATAGTGTGGCCTTAAATTGTTCAGTTAGCAAAACTCACACAGGAACAAACAAAGAAGGCAGTAGTTGAATTTTAAATTGTTTGCAGCTGGTCTCCAACTGCCTTCCGTTTATTGGTCATGGAAATTGGGAAAAACAGTCTAAATCTCTTGTGTGCTGCAGATATTTGAACCTGAATGGTGGTTTAAGGGAGAAAAATGTCCAACAAGCTCAGGAATAATTCAAGGGGCAAAAGCTTTAGGGGTGTTTGTGGGGAAAAAAAGAAAAAGAAAAACAAGGAATAAATCTTTTCAGAGAAGGATGTATATGGCAACTTAAGGTGAAACAATGTTTTTAAGGGCCTCACCCCTGAAAGTGGCATGGAGCAAAACTTTTAAGTGAGTAATGATTTTTTTTTATCTACATATGTGTATGTATACACACACACACACACATATTTTTGTACATAAATATTTGCACTGCACCTCTGATATATCTATATAGAAATACTATTATATATAAAAATATATGTTTCCTCCATGTGCACAGCTAGACTTCCCTCCATGTATATATCTCTACATCAAAATGACAACCAATCTGAAGCTGCATTTTATTTACCCAACAGTTAAAGAAAGACCTTCTGTTTTTCAACTGCTTTTCCTTCTGCTCCAATGGAGGGGGGGAAGGGGGAAGTGCACAGTTGGGTGAAGTGAGCGGGTTTTTAAAAGCTTTTTTTAGAAATCATTCAGCAAGTTTACTACCTGGGTCTTAGCTCCTGTTATCACTGAAAAGAAACTTCGGTATCTTCTTTTATGTCAGGTGAAATGTCTAACTTAAGTGTATCTCTGTTTCCTGCTTCCCAGCAAGGGTTAATTTAATCGCACCATCCATAGTCCCAACTTACCTCTAAGCTCCTCCCTCTGAGTATAAAAGGACACTCCCACATGATTGTCAGGTAATTCTTGTCAAACATCTGTAAAAGAAGGACATAGGTCATAAAAGGTGTATTTATAGATATAAATCTTATAATTATTATTAAATAAAATTATCTGATAAAATAAACATTTCATATATTCCGTTATTGGGGTAGAACCATCAATCTTAACATTTTATTCCTCTTTCAAATGAAGGAAAACCTGTGAAAGAACAAGGAACGTTAAAAGAAAATCCTCAAGGTAAAATTGGAAGAAGGCAGAAATTGGAAAATGCTAGTGAGAGAGAATCATCAGAAAAGTAGAGAAAGGAAGTAGAGAAAGGAAGAGGATCAGCAGAAGGACACATGGTAATATAGGCATCAGTGGCGGTATTCAGCTGCTTTGGACCAGTTTGGGGAAACCGGTAGCGGAGATCACGGGTGGGCCTGCCCACCTGCCCCGGCACTATGCCGTTCTATTTAGCCAGGTTTTTGAGGCCAGGCGTATGTGTGGAAAGCACACACGTGAGCAAAGCACAAGTGTGGAAGGCCGGGCACATGCGCGGAAGATGTGCGCATGCATGAAGTGAGCGTGTGCACACCAGGGGTGGGTTCTAATTTTTTTTACTATCAGTTCTTTGGGTATGGCTTATTTTGTGGGCATGGCTTGGTGGGGAGTAATGTGACTGGGTGGGCATGGCCAACTTTTTTTTTTTTACTTTTAAAAGCATTTTTTCTACAACCTTAAGAGGTTGCAAAAAAAAAAAAACTTTTAAAAGCCTCTGATGATCCCAGCTGAGCTGTGTGATCATCAGAGGCTTTTTTTTTTTTTTTTACTTTTGAAAGCATTTTTTCGGCAAAGAGGTTGTAGAAAAAATGCTTTTAAAAGTTAAAAAAAAAAAGCCTCTGATGAGGTGGGCGGGGTAAGCAAACGGTGACCAGGCCGGGGACCGGTTCGAGGCCATGGCCAGCCAATGTTATTACCAGTTCTCCGAACTATTACAATTTTTACTACCAGTTCTTGCGAACTGGTGTGAACTGGGAACAACGCACCATTGGCGCACGTGGGGCGAACTGATGGTAAAAATATGTGAAACCCATCTCTGGTTGGCCTGCAGATGACAAAAGATGGCTACAGGGAGTGAAGACTATATTTAATCCCTGCAATGGTTTGGGGACACTTTTTTTTACAGTCTGGGGTGAGGAAGGAGGATGACAAAGAAAATGAAATATTGCAATCTAATATACAACAGAGAAACTGGCAGACAAAGTTCATAATAGTAGATTGTTGTCATTGCTATGGACAGGGTCTTTGATAAGAGAATGTAAAAGAAAGTGATCTGGATTATGAGAAATCCATTTTTCTTTCTGATCTTTAGGTTATCTTAACCTTCGTTATTCAAGTCTTTCAGAATGGCATTCAGATATCCTTAATTCTACTAGATTGCTTTAAAAGCTCTTTTCATTGATTCACAGACTTTCATTAAAAGATCAAGAAGAGTCGATTGACAATATAACTTAGAATAGTTCAAATCAAACCATACAGAGTCTACAATATGAAGACTTATCATAATTCCTTATTTTATTAACACGCTTTGATTAGTTTACATCTCAAGTTGGTGAAGAGCAGACATAAGACAATTGCAATAAAACACTCTTCATGGTTTTTTCAGGAAGAAACGCTTCTGTGTTTAGTGGAGCTTACTCTAAAGTAAAATATTAACATGGCAGTCTTAGGTTCCAGAAAAGTAGATACAAATCTGATTTCCATGATCACCCAGAAACTATTCTCTCTTCTTTTGGAAATGGAAATCTGTTCTACTGCTCTAAAGTTCAAATCAAGGATAAAGCAATCTGTGGTATTCTAACTATTTTAACTGCAAGTAACACAATAGTTTGCCACTGACTCTTTCTGCTAGGGTTGATGTGAGTTGTTCTCCTACTCACATCTCTAAAGTATATTTTTCCATTACATTACATATGACCAAAAAATAAAACCAATCTTAGAGACAAAAATAAAATTTAATTAAATCTCTCTGGTTGGGTTGTTCACTGAATATTATTTCTCACTAAAGGCTTTACGTTCTAAAATATAATACAATGAATTAGTATATTTCATTGTGTTTCATTAAGGAACTGAATTGTACTGAGCCATAACTATTACAGAAAACCAGATTCTTAAACTTGATTTGCTTTTTGATGATTTTCCTTATGAGCTATCTTTATAGTAGCCATAAATTTAGAGAACTGGCACTTTCTGCAATACTATGAGGAAATATGTCTTTCTGGAGAAATCTTTTAAAGAGGAGACTGATCAATGGGGAGAGGGATGGTAACAAGGGAAAGAAATGATTAGATTGCTAATGTTGGCACAGAAATAAACCAAGGACCCTGTTTTCAGTTTATAAAAAATGTGTATTGTCTATTTAGCCTAGATAGAACATGCATAGGTTAATAATCTGCTCATAACTTGCTCAGATGAAAATCTGTCAAAGTATGGTATATAAATATAATTCTAATGTAATAGTTTTAACACAATAAATATAGTGTTAGCACTAGTAATAGCACTTACACTTATATACTGCTTCACAGTGCTTTTACAGCCCGCTCTAAGCAGTTTACAGAGTCAGCCTATTGCCCTCAACAATCTGGGTCCTCATTTTACCCACCTCAGAAGGATGGAAGGCCGAGTTAACCTTGAGCCTGGTGAGATTTGATCTGCGAAACTGCTGGCAGCTGGTGATCAGCAGAAGTAGCCTGCAGTATGGCACTCGAACCACTGCGCCACCACGGCTCTTCCCGCAATAGTTTGTGTTCTTCCTACAGAATTGGAAATAATGTAGAACAGCTTGAAGCCTCTGTGTCATAGGTGTTTTATAAAGACCACTGCTGACTGGGAAATAGGTGGATTATGGTTTAAACCTTTTTATTTCTAAAACCATAAATCTGGTTTTCAAGCTAAAGGTTATAATCCTACAGCCACATGGAAGGGCTTACTTCTAAGAACATAAGTATAGGATTGCAAAATAAGTATACTATAAGTATATTTGTCAATGATTTTATTGGGTTTGCTCTTTATAGGAATTAACATATTGAATATTAGGCCTCAGCCTATTTTCATTCATGCAATAGCTTCTCTATAGCTATTAACAAATTCCATTCATTTTTAGCCATGTTTGACTGACAAGATTAGACAGGGATTTATTATGGGAAACCTCAGTTATGATTATTTGGCTTTTACAAACACCTCATAATGTTAAGTCTAAATTCAGCTGTATAAATAACGAGAATCAATCAAGTTCCCACTATATTATTTTGAATACATTCCACATTGTTCATTTACCAAGTATTTTTAACTGACTTTTCACATTATGGATTTGCTGTATTAGCTGTTGGGTTTTGTTTGTTCGTTTGAAATCCTGGATCAAAATAAGAATCTTACCTTTAAAATCTAAGTTACTCACTTATTAAACATAGTCAGCCTGAGACCTGCACTCTTTGAAATGGTTTGTCCTATAATGACTATGGATAAATAGATTGGGATTAATCTTCTCCATTTTCCTTTTCCTTTTTTAGATGTTGATTTCCAATCTGTCCCATTTGGGAGGCCAATTTTGAAATCCCGCATAGAAACAAGCATATCTATTTGGAAAAAACTGGATTATCATGAACATGACTTCTTTTTTTTAAACACTCCATAGCAGCATCCGCATGATCTTTCATTCTTTCTACAATCTTGGCCAATGCATGTGCATACATGATGTCAAAAGAGCTGCTGGCTAAAATATCTTGTGCAGGTAGTCCTCAAAATTTGAGTTGAGTTGAGCCCAACATTTTTGTTGTTAAGCGAGACAGTTGTTAAGTGAATTTTGCCCCGTTTTATGACCTTTCCTGCTATAGTTGTTAATTCAATCACCGCAGCAATAAAGTTAGTAACAGTGTTGTTAAGTGAATCTGGTTCCTCATTGACTTTGCTTGTCAGAAGGTGGCAAAAGGTGATCACATGACTCCTGGATGCAGCAACCATCAGAAATGTGAGTCAGCTGTCAAGCATCTGAATTTTGATCATGTGACCATGGGGACATGATCACACCCCCATGGTGTGAAAAATGGCCATAACTCACTTTTTTCAGTGCTGTTGTAACTCCAAATAGTCACTAAATGAACTGTTGTAATTTGAGGATTATCTGTAGCTCAATTCTTCTATGATTTTACAAAGCAGGTCTATTTCTGTCTACCAACAACCCTTCCAAAACTAACTCCATATTCTTGAAACTGACTGCCAATCAGAGATGGGTTTCAACAGGTTCGGACCAGTTTTGGAGAACCGGTAGCGGAAATTTTGAGTAGTTCGGAGGACCAGTAAATGCAACCTCTGACTGGCCCTGCCCCCATCTATTCTCTGCCTCCCGAGTCCCAGATGATTGGGAGGAAATGGGGATTATGCAGTAACCTTCCCCTGGAGTGGGGTGGGAATGGAGATTTTACAGTATCCTTCCCCTGCCACACCCACCAAGCCACGCCTATCAAGCCATGCCACGCCCACCAAGCCACACCCACAGAACCGGTAGTAAAAAATTTTGAAACCCACCACTGCTGCCAATGCATTATGCAAAAGGACAGCACTAACAGATGGATCCTGAAACAAAAACTTCTGCTTTTCTGTGTGTCTTATTACAGTAGTATCACATCAAGTTCAAAATGGACTTGCAGGTTCACCCCTAAAATTGCCTCACCAAATGATCAGGTTATGGTCAATGTTATAATTACAAGTGCTCACCAGGGTTCTGAACTCCATAAATATCAATAAGAAAGCAACCGCATATTTCATTTGCCAGGATAAGGGGGAACTGAAATTTCACCGTATGAATTAGTACAGAATATTTTTCTGTACTAATGGCAACCATGCTGGTCTAAAGTAAGTAATGGCTAAATGATTGTCTGCCAAAGCACTACCCATGTGGTCTGTGAATGGAAAAAAAAGAATAGGCTGAACAGAAGAGATGCCAGCTCTGCCTAATCTGTGGCATTTGCTGTCTTCTGAATGGCCACCTCGCTATCTAGCATGTTCACTTCAGGAAGATTATAAATGGAATAGACTTCCTACCTGATTAGCATCATTATACCCGTGGAGTATAATTAACGTCCCCTGACTGTGCTATTCAGTGCACTCTTGCTAAAAAAAATACATGGGACACCATAAAAGGATGAGATGAGCAAAAATGCCTGCAATTTTGATGATCGATTCATCTCAAATGAGCTTTGTAGGCTTGCCAATCCTCAAACATAACCTGGATTAGAGAAGTCCTAGAAGTAAAATAAATAAGTAAATAAAGCTTTAGTCTTTAGTAATAAGTGGGATTGAAAGAGTGTGTTGGTTTCATTCACACATGATTGCTAAATTAAGCATTTTCCGATTTTAGCACAATAAATTAAAACCTAACCTAAACAAACCACTGTCACAAAGTTTAACACTAGCCATCAGTGGTGGAATTTAATTTTTTTTACTACCGGTTCTGTGGGCGTGGCTTGGTGGCATGATCTGGCTTGGTGGGCATGGCAGGGGAAGGATACTGCAAAATCTCCATTCCCATCCCACTCCAGGGGAAGGATACTGCAAAATAACCATTCCCTCCCCGCTCCTGTGGGAAGGATATTGCAAAATCTCCATTCCCACCCCACTCTAGGGACAGCCAAAGGTGGTATTTGCCAGTTCTCTGAACTACTCAAAATTTCCCCTACCGGTTCTCCAGAACCTGTTAGAACCTGCTGAATAGCACCCCTGTAGCCATCTGAAGTCACTGAATGACTGCAACTACCAGGTCTTTTATTTTACCTGGTTTTAATATATTGTGCAAATGCAATTGTGGAATATGGCATTTGCTAGCCCATTCCTGCATCCAGATTCTTATTTTTAAAATTCCGCAAGCTTCCGATTTTTACCCATTTTTGTTGCAAAAAAAGGAGGCATTTTTTTACACTACCTACTGTACTTGTGAACCAAATATATTTGAGAAAGCTGCATTAAGATGATGAAGCAGACTTCAGGAAGGGTAGAGCCAATATAGATATTATTCTAAGATTTAATTGTAGCATAATTCTTGAAAGACCTGGAATATGTATATCCATGACAACTAATGCTGCATAATAGCGGGGCAGAATAAGTTCCCCATAATTTAGAACCTAAAGCGAATAGAGAATAGAGTACCATTAAAAATGATACTTCACTTCTACATTGTCCAATGAGGAGTTCTGCATTATTTTTACTAACTCATATAAAGGTTGGCAGAAGAACCATTGGATGGGGAATTTCTTGGCAACTTTTATGTACAGCTATAAGCTTTATTTGGTAATGTGGTGGTTGCAGTATAATTATGCTCTTAAAACACAAAAGGGCATTTGGGGATGGAAAGGGAAGTCACAGTTAAGTTTAGGATCTGTACCTCTATAATTTTCTATAGATCAAGAAAGCAAGTTTATACTAGGACCCCAGATGTTTCAAGTGGACAACTTTTTATTTATTTAGTTAGTTAGTTTGTCAAACATGTACGAAATAACAGATATAAGTATACTCCTGCATATAAGCACAGGAAATGGGTACGAATAAATGGGGACAGTAGGACAGGGATGATAGTCATGTTGGTGCGCTTATGCCACTTGTTTGAGATGAGTATTCCAAGGTCCTTGACGGAGTGAGGGCCATCTATTTTATTTTATTTTATTTATTTTTCATATTTGTATACCGCCCTACTCCCGAAGGACTCAGGGCGGTGAACAGCCATAATAAATACAAATACATATAGAAGTTAAAAACTATTTAGAAACAGATTAAGTAATTTAGGCTCAAAGATTAATCTACGAGGTTGTATCCACCCAGTTTGTATTTGGTGTTCTAATTTTTGTTGCCAATATGTAAGACAGAGCATTTGTTGGTTGAGATTTGGAGTTACCAATTGTTTGATCATTTTGACACATAGTCAAGGTCGCTTTGTAGGGCAGCAGCATTGTCGGTGGTGTTGAATAGTTTTACGTCATCAGCGAAGAGGATGCAGCTGCTTATAATATGATCACAGATGTCATTTATGTAAAGTAGAAAGAGAGTGGGTCCTAAAATACTGCCTTGGGGGACATCGCTGTTAACTGGTGTAGGGTTTTTTGTTTTTTTTTATTGAAAAAGTTTTCAAATACAAATTTTCCCCCTTCTTTTCCCCCTCTCCCTCCCCCTCCCTAACCCCCCCTCCCCACCCATCCCCCCCTGTGACTTCTTCATAACAATAAAAAAAACCTAATTCATAACAGATTACTTACTCCCTCCTCTAGATATTGACCTTTACTTACTAAAAATATTATTAATATTATAACATCCCCCTTTATCCATACATTTCAGAAAAGAGAAAAGAAAGGGGAAAAAAAAAGACATTATACTATGACATTATAAAATAACTTCTCCACTTTAAAACTATACGATAAGTCCTACTTTAACATTTAATCTTCTATATATGTTACTATAACATTTCAAAGCGGCCTTCCCCATAAAATCTAGTTTAACATTTATTCCACTCTATTCATTTCCTCAACTCCCTTAAATATATCACTTAAAAATCCCTTTTCTTAGACTAATCAATCTACTAACTAGCTTATTCACCCACTATCATACAAAATTACCATACACAACATTTCTTAATATCTTTGATTCACTGCCCACACTACTTAAAAATATATGTCTATATTTTCCATTATATCTAAATAAAAAAAAAAGAAAAGACAATGACTTTAAATTTATAATCCATATAGTATCTTCTTTGAGGTCTTTCCACTGGATTGGTAGAACCAACATCCATAATCGGGTAACATAGCTTGCTGGTGCAACAGTTTATTCAGGATCTTCGATCATATCTGCCCCCATCAGTAGTAAATATCTTCTTATAGGTATAAAAGTAAAAACAACCACCCGAGTGACATTATAATTATATTCCATATAGTAATAATTGTGGGTTTCATCAGGATTATTAATTCCCATCATCGTAGTGGGTAACAACCCGATCTTCTGCATGCCCCAGCATCATTCTCTTGCCTTGTGATTCAAGATAATATAATATGTTTATCAACACAAAAAGAAATTCCAAAATGGATAATTCAAATCCATCAGTTTAAGGCTCGTTTCACGTCCCCAGATTACGGCCATGCAGAGATCTGCCACAATCCTCAGGATGATATTAACCAATACGTCGCCTCTTCTGTGTTTACACATAATCATTCATATTTTAAAGTCACTGGCTTCACTGTTGCCTAATTTAAAAATTTCTATTTTTATGCCACCTATTTCTCTTTTTCTTTTCTTTTTGTGGGTTTGGTTTCCATCCTGGTTTCCTTTCTACAATTTGTGTATCATCTGGTCGGTTTTTATTCTGCTTTGTAGATTGGTCTTGTTGGTTTTGTTTTTGTATCTCATGTTTCTTTTTTATCCCTTGTATATCCCCTAATTGGTTTCCGTGCTTATCCTTGCCTTGATAAGTCATCACATTAAAATTAGATGCCACTTCTCTCAAATTTGTAGATAGTCCAGCTGGGGTATCCAATAAATCCAAAGGCAATTCATCTGGTACAGTCTCTATAATTCAATATTTTACCTTTATTTCCAGCTCCTTCTGCTTATCCTGTATTATACCTGAAGATGTTAAGTTCATTTTCAACCTATTTTGATAAAATTCTTCCGCTCTTTCAACAGTATTTAGCTGATATCTTTCTCCTTGGTATCTAAATATAATACCAACTGGGGCGTCCCACCTGAATGAGATATTTCTCTTTTTTAACTCATTCACCAGAAAACCAAATTTCTTCCTTTCCATCAATATCTTAGGTGGGAGTTCCTTGTAAATCCAAATCTTTCTTCCATACAATTGCAAATTAGAATTGAAGGAATTTTGCACGATATTATTCCTAATTTCCTTATCTGTAAAATAAATCACCACGTCTCTAGGCAATTACCTTTGCTTGGCAATCCAGGAGTTGATTCGATAAACTCTGTCAATCCTACAAAACACTTCATCAGGTTGAACCTTTAGAATCCCAGCTAGAAATTCAGAAGATATTTTCCTTAAATCATCTCTATTATTTTCCTGCAAACCTCTTAATCTTATCGCATATTCTGTGAAATTATATTGTACCATTAAAATCTCTTTTTCAATCTTCTGTTGCAGATTTTCTGCATTACCATACTTTTGATCAGCATCCATTTTAGGTTTTTCTTCTAAGCTATTATCCTGAGTGTTTGTCAAATCATTTTCAATTTTTTGAATTCTATTGTCCAATTTATCTTGAATTTCTTCCATTTTAGACTCTAGTACATTAGTATTTGTGTCCAACTGTATCATAAATTCTGTAAAACCATTAGCCACTTTTGAGAATTTTTTCTCCAAAGAATCAAACTTAAATTTCACCAATTCTTTAATTTCTTTAATTTCCTGCTTAAATTTTTCAAGTTGCTGATTCACAATCTCCTCCCTTCTTTCAATCTCCTCTATAAAAAATTCTATTATATTAAAATCAGGTTTCTGAGACTGAAGAGTTAAGACTTGTTCCTTTAAGTTATTGGTGGGGGAATCCCCCCCCCTTCTTGTTTATCTGACTTTATGAGTCTCTGTGCCATGTTTCCGCCCAGGCAGGCTTTGTTAAAAAAAAGCAAGAAAGACTTCTTTCCAATCAACAACAATATCAGATCTCCAAGGGAAAAAAAAGAGAAAAAGACACAGGAGAGAAGTTTTGTCTACAAATGTAACCAGTGGCATTTATTCCGCTACATTGTAGTAATAGAAAACGGAAGGACTTTCCCTTTCAGCCTCTCCTCCAGCCGACGCCATTTTAAAAGGCTTTTTTTCCTCTTTCTTTTCCTCCTCTCTCTTAAGTAATTTTTTTAAAAAATCAGTAAAATACTTGCGGTTCAGTATTACAGGTCCAGCTCACATTTTCTTTGAGTAGTCTGTTAAATTTGCAGGCTTGCTTTTGACGCCTGGCTCTGCATCAGCAGAGGTCTCCCAAAGCCCGGAGCAGCGGCTGGGGATACGGGGCATCTCATCTGCTCCGTCCCAAAAGTAAAGAAAAAACTTTTGGGACTCCGCAGAGAGTTCTACCCACCCCTGCCGGCTCTATCTCCGTTTCCTCATGGAAACGGAGTTTTTTCGAGCCACCATTCCGTTGTGAAGGCGGCTCTGACAGGCGATGGAAGCTGACGATCCCAAAGGAACGTCTGGCAGCGACAAACAGCAAACTGGAAGTCCAACTGGACTGGAAGTCCAGTGTAGCAAACAGCAAACTGGAAGTCCAGTGTAGGGTTTGATAGGGCACTCCCTATTTTGATTACTTGTTGCCTGTTTGACAGGAGCTTGTGTAGGGATCCGGAAATACCATAAGAGTTTAGTTTTAACAGTAGTTTGTCATGTATCACTGAAGCAAAGGCTTTGCAGAAGTCTATGTAAATTGTGTCTATTGCTTTATCCTGGTCAAGTTGTGTAGTCCATATGTTTTTGCAGTGTAAGAGTTGCAGATTACAGGACAAATTTTTCCTGAAAACAAACTGCTTGTTAGAGAGTAGGTTGTTTGTCACTAAGTGGAGGGTAATGGTTTGGTTTATGATTGATTCCATGACTTTGCAGGTGACACAACACAGTGAGATTGGTCTGTAATTTTCAACTAGGCTGGGGTCACCCTTTTTGAAGATAGGGATGACCGTGGCTAGTGACCATAGGTTGGGCAAGGAACTTCAGCATCCTTCAGAACCAGGTCTACTAGGACTGGTTTTGCAAGATCTGAAGGACCACTGACTGTCTTAAGACCATTTTTTTCCACATTCTTGGTTCACTTTTGGCAATTCTTGCTAAACAAATGCTCCCCTGCCACATAGGCTGTTTAAAGCCTGGGATGCAATTGCCAATAGAGCCAGTCAGCAGGTCATCACAGGGCCGTATAACTGAATCTGCATGCATGGTTGGGTGAGGAAAGCAGCCTTAAATTGGTTAAGAATATTTAGCACATTTTCCCCTCTCAGAAAACAGGTTGATCCCTGCTACTTACAGATACCAGCAGGACTGGTATCTGTAAGTATACAGATACAGATCTCTTCTGCAAAAGATCTATGCAGAATCTTTTGCATAGATTCTGTGCAAAATCTATCTATCAGATGCTGGCCTATGCTAAAAAGTAATCCTAAAGAGCATCTAATCTGTCATGCAAGAGGGCTCTGCAATTTAATAGATATTTCTTCTTCTTCTTCTTCTTCTTCTTCTTCTTCTTCTTCTTCTTCTTCTTCTTCTTCTTCTTCTTCTTCTTCTTCTTCTTCTTCTTCTTCTTCTTCTTCTTCTTCTTTTTTTAATTTGATTTATATGCCGCCCTTCTCCGGAGACTCAGGGCGGCTTACAGTGCATTCAGCAATAGCCTTCATACTTTTGTATATTTATACAAAGTCAGCTTATTGCCCCCACAAACTGGGTCCTCATTTAACCTACCTTAGAAAGGATGGAAGGCTGAGTCAACCTTGAGCCTTGGAGAGATTCGAACCAGCAGTAAATTGCAGGCAGCTGTGTTAATAACAGGGTGCTTTAAACCACTGTAGTACCAAGGCTCTTTCTTCTTCTTCTTCTTCTTCTTCTTCTTCTTCTTCTTCTTCTTCTTCTTCTTCTTCTTCTTCTTCTTCTTCTTCTTCTTCTTCTTCTTCTTCTTCTCCTTCTCCTTCTCCTTCTCCTTCTCCTTCTCCTTCTCCTTCTCCTTCTCCTTCTCCTCCTCCTCCTCCTCCTCCTCCTCTTCCTTTTCCTCCTCTTCCCCTTCCCCTTCCCCTTCCCCTTCCCTCTCCCTCTCCTTCTATGACAAGGGAAACCATGATGTTCACAACTTATGAAGACATTTAATGATCATCATATCCATGCATTGGTTTTGCTTTCTTTGACAGAAATATGTGAATGTCCCTGGCTGAGAGAATATGAAAAATATTGGCAACCTGCCTTAGTCACCCTCGCTACCTACAGTGCAGGATCGTACATGTAGTTAATGTTGAATCTGTGCCCACATGTTGAGCACAAATAAATGGCTATGCTAACTCTGTAAGATCAGCTTGGCTT
The DNA here is from genome assembly GCF_059756535.1 of Pantherophis guttatus. NCBI lineage: Eukaryota > Metazoa > Chordata > Lepidosauria > Squamata > Colubridae > Pantherophis > Pantherophis guttatus. The sequence goes on along the minus strand of NC_142068.1, from coordinate 74,320,325 downwards.
TAAATGCTCATGTAATATGCTGGAGTAAAGCCCTCGAGTCTCTGCAGTTCATTGAACATCCTTTATTGAAGTTGTTACACGAGTCATGTTTAGCATTTTCATTCATAAAGGATAATTACATGTTCTAAGCTTTTTTTTTTTTCTTAACAAGAATATTCTTGCTGCTCACCAAGTGAGATCACCTTAATTTCAGTCTTGTAATGTGTAGTGTGAGAATCCATTTCATTTTGCTAGAATGCTGTTACCTCCGTTTCTATCTACTTTAGGACAGCATAAATCTTTGTACACCTTTCATCTATGTCATCCTAAATATAATCTGATCAAAAGCCAGATCTGATGTCATCTTAAAAATTAAGGTCATCGCATTCCTTCTGAAAGCAAATTATGATTGATTGTACTGAACTGTTTCTTCCGTTTTAAGACAATAAATGACCTTTCTTCTTTTTGCCTGAACTTCAGAGTCTGTGGTCTTTGGTTCCCATACGGGTTAGAAAACAGATGTGCTGCTAGGAAAGTATTTTTGTTTCTCAGTTCATTATGAACATGGTTTAAGTGATAGCCTTATTTCTGAGATTTTAATCTACCGTATTTTTCAGAGTATAAGACTCACCTTAGTTTTTGGGGAGGAAAATAAGAAAAAAGCTGATTGGCAGGTGGATCGGCCTTCCGGAATACCCCCAACCAGCTGTTCCCAGAGGTAAATTTTAGCAACAGGTTCCTTGGTTGTGAACTCTGTGCCTTGCTTTTTTTTTTTTTTTTTTTTTGCTTTTTTTTTCTGCCTCTGAAACTTCTGAAACTCCATTTCAGAAAAAACTTTTTTCCCTGCCTCTGAAAGCCTCCAAAACAGAGCTTCAGAAAAAAAAGCCTCTGAGGCTTCCTTTCTGAAGCTCTGTTTGGGGCCTTCTGTTCTGAAGCTTTATTTCTGATGCTTTTTTCAGCCTCTGAAACCTCTGTTTGAGAAGCTGGATGGGGCTACAGTCAGAGTATAAGACGCACCCAGATTTTCATTCTTTTTTTGGGGGGAAAAAGATGCGTTTTATACTCTGAAAAATACGGTATTTTTCCCCTCAAAATTTCATATAGTAGAACTCTTGTTATTCTGTTAAAAGGCTTGTGAGTTTGCATTTTTAATCATAAACTATTGAAGTTCTTCATTTTCAATTTATGCAGTTCTTCCTTTTAAAGAAAGCTGAGTTTGTGGAAACTACATATCTGTCATCATAGTGCTATGAAGAGTCCTATAACAACTTCAATCAGAAGTCCTAAAAAAGATCAAAAGAAGTCCCAAGCTAATACTATAAGTGTTTTGAGGCCCAATTTCTACAACCGCTTAAAAGCATTTTAAATTCTATTTTGTAGAGATACGCTGTGTCAGAACCTTGGAAACTGGCTAATATTGCTTTGTTACCAAAAGAAGGACAGGTTTTAACTTCAACTAAGAATTATAGACTGATTTTATTGTTGAATAATGACTATAAAACATTTACATCAATACTGACTGAGGGGTTAAAGAAGATTTTACAGGACTTTATTAATGATGATCACTGTAGGTGTTCCCCAGAAACAAAGTAAAATATAATATGAGAATTCTATTGGATATAATAGAGTATTTATCAAAACATAATGAGAAGTAGCACTGATTTTTCTGGGTGCAGAGAAAACTTTTGATAACTTGAATGGGTCCTTTATGTTTAAAGTTCTGGAAGATTTAGACTTTGGGGAGAATTTTATTCAAGAGATCTATACATTTGCCTTTTATTTTAATTTTGCAAGTGTTGAAATATTAGGATGAGAAACAATGGGTTTGAAATTTTTTAAAGAAGGAGCTTAGAAGTTTAGATCTTATAACAGTCTTATAATGGTATTCAACACTTAATGAAGAAATTGAGGGACTTTGGTACATTAGCTGGTTTTAAAATAAATAAACAAAAAGCAAATATGTTGGCTAAAAAAACATGAGCAAATAAGACCAAGAAAATTTGATGAAAAAGATTGGCTTTAAAATGAAGAAGAAAATTAAATATCTAGGGATCACAATGGCTAAAAGAACAATTACATTAAAGTATGCAATGATATTTAAAAGACCTATTGACGTGGGAAAAATTACAACTGTTGTTGGATAGAATTTCAGTGATTAAAGTTTTATTGATGATGCTATTTTTATTTCAAACAACACCAATATTATATATATATATATATATATATATATATATATATATATATATATATATATATATATATATATATATATATATATGTTTTCTGAGGTTTTCGCGGATGTTTGTATGTAGGTCTTTGGTTATTCGGGTTTTCTCCCGCGTAAAATTGGAGGTTTCTTGGCGACGTTTCGACGAAGTCTCATTCGTCATCTTCAGGCTGGTGTTCTCGGCTTCGTGCTTCCAGGAGCATTTGCTCCTGGAAGCACGAAGCCGAGAACACCAGCCTGAAGATGACGAATGAGACTTCATCGAAACGTCGCCAAGAAATCTCCAATTTTACGCGGGAGAAAACCCGAATAACCAAAGACCTACATATATATATATGTATCTTTTTCTTTTTTCGTAGGCTTTTATGTGCATATTCTTTCTAGCCAGGTTCCACCTACGTAAGTGAAATCTCATTCACAAGTTTCTGGGCTTTTTGTATCCTGCTGAAGAGCAACAATTCTGTGCTGCAATTTGGGAGACTCAAATAGCTATTTCTGCCTTATAAGGCGTCATCAGTGAGCCACACCCTTTTCTCAAGTATCCTCCCTGTAAAGGTACAATGTATCTTTTTCCCAAAATTCTACTATGGTTGTCACCCCAAGAAATGTTTTTTTAGAAGCCAAATGAACTGACTGATTAATAGTGAATTATTGCTTTTTTTGAAGAAGAACCTAAATTAAAAACAAGAGAATTGGAAAAAGAGGGTCAAAATTGTCAATGGTTTGCTGATGCCGAATTGTCAAAAGATTTAAATTCATTTAAATTTAAATCTTTACATTCTGGAGAAGAACAATTATGATTTTTAAATGAGAAAACTGATATGGTGACCAAAACTGGATGTAGTAGTCTAATTGTTGTTTTTCTTAGGCCTTATAATCATGTGAACTTGATTCTATCCCTCTGTTAATGAAATCTAGGATTGCAATGGCTTTTTTTGGCTGCTGCCACACTCTTTTGGCTCCTATTTAATTGTCCATTAGAATTCAAAGATCCTTCTCACAATTCCTGCTATTGAGCTAGGTTTCACCTAATCTGTACCCGTACATTTGGTTTTTCTGCTTAAGTGTAAAACCTTAGTTTTCTCTACATTTAATTTCATTTATTAGATAGGATCAGTGGTGTGTTGCTACCGGTTCTCCCCGGTTCTTGCAAATACCACCTCTGCCTAGCCCCGCCACCAATCTATTCGCTGCTTCCCGAGTCCCAGCTGATCGACTAGAAGGAAAAAATCAGGGCTCACTTGACAAAGAAGAGAAGAAAAAAACAAGACACCTTAGCCTAAAATTGAGAAGCCAAGAAGCCTCCCAACTGATCGGCTAGAACCGATCCGCTCCTTGTAAACTGCTTTGTGGTGGTAGATTGGCAATTGAGACCAAGCTGCCTGAAAGCGGTTTCCGATGCTCTCGTGGTGGCAGAGCAGCAAAAATCTGTTTAAAGGCTCTTCAAAGGGCCGCCCTACAGCTGATCAGCGGTAAAAGGCAGTGTGGTGGTAGACTGGAATGCTCCAAAAACAAATGCGTAGACCGGAATGCTCCAAAAACAAATGGGTAGACCGGGATGGCTCTGCAAGGAGTTAAAAGCCTGGTAGACCAGTACCTCTGCTAAATCCTAAAGAATTGTTTGTCACATGACCATCAAACCATGCCCACAAAATAAGCCACGCCCACAGAACCAGTAGTAAAAAAAATTTAGAACCCACCCTTGGATAGGATCCAGTGTTCAAGTCTGTCGAGATCCATCTGGATCTTTTTTTTTTTTAATTGAAAAAGTTTTACAATTACATTTTCTCCCCAATTTCCCCCCCTAACCCTCCCTAACCCCCCTAACCCTCCCTAACCCCCCCTAGCCCTCCCCTCCCCCCTGGACTTCCTCAAAATATAATCCAAATCAAAATCCCCTTTTTATAAAACTTGAACCCCTCCACCCCCTGTATATTTTTCACATCTTCACAAAATTCAATTATTCTCTCCCTGTATAATACTTTCAGTTAAAAGCTATCTGATATTTCCTAGTTTGATATTTATTCTGCACATAATCTATCCACTTTTTCCACTCCCATACATAAGTCTCTTGTGATCGATCTTTTAAATATGCTGAAATCTTCGCCATCTCTGCAAAACTGGCCATCTTCAAAGTCCATTCTTCAATAGTAGGCATAGCATCATTTTTCCAATATTGACCTATCAGTAATCTCGCTGCTGTTATCATGTACAATATCAACTTTGTTTCACCCAATGTAAAACCCTTAACTATACCCAATAAAAACAATTGTGGAGAAAACTGAATTTTTTTCTTCAAAACATTCTGCATAACCCACCATATTTTTATCCAAAAAGCCTTCACTTTCTTACAAGTCCACCACATATGATAATATGTGGCATCGAGGCAATCACATCTCCAGTATTTTGGTTGAACATTAGGGTACATACACGATAACTTCTTAGAATCTAAATGCCACCTATAAAACATTTTATAAAAATTTTCCCTCAAATTCTGCGATTGTGTAAATTTAACATTCTGAACCCATATTTTTTCCCATGTTTCCAACATCACTGGTTCTGCAAAATTTTGTGCCCACTTTATCATACAATCTTTAACCAGTTCAGTTTCTGAGTCCCTTTCTAGCAAAACATTATAAACCCTTTTAATATGCATTGGACCTTTCTCTTTTATATGTCTAACCAATTCTTCTTCATGCATCATTATACCAGTTTTTTGGTCCTCTTTCCATCTCAGTTGAAGTTGGTTATACTGTAACCAAGTTAAATTAATCCCTTCTTCCAACAGCATTTCTAATGTCTTCAGTTGCCATCTGCCCACATCTGTAAAAAGAACTTCTTTATATAAACCCCCCCCCCCGAGTGACATTATATTTGTATTCCACAAGATATGACCAAGATCCAGCAATAGCGGTATTTTATAATCCCATTTGAATTGGTGCTTCTTCCAAACTCTCATCAAGGAATTTCTAAGTATGTGGCTTTTAAATACTTTATCCACTTTATTCTCATAAAATAAGTATGCATGCCAACCAAATTCAAGATCATAACTTTCTATATTCAATATTCCAGTCTTTTTCCTTCCAAACCAGTCACTTGCTTGCATCAAGATCCATCTGGATCTTAAGCTTTTCTTCTGGGGTGTTGGCTATTCCTGCCAGTTTAGTATCATCTGCAAATGTGATGAGTTCCCCTTCTATTCCCTCATCTAAATTGTTTATGAAGATGTTGAAGAGTACTGTGCCTAAGATGGAAGCTTGTGGTACCCCACAGCTTACTTCCCTCCATGTAGATGTAGTTCCATTAAAGACTATATGTTGAGTGTGGTTTGTTAACCAGTTACAAATCCATCTGGTGATGATGCTGTCTCTCCCACATTTTTCTAGCTTGTCAAGAAGTAGGTTGTGGCCTACTTTGTCAAATGCCCTACTAAAATCCACGTATACCAAGTATATGTTCACAGCATTTCACTGGTCCACTAATTTAGTCACTTTATCAAATGATTTGCAGCACAGTTTGGGTTTCAGATGCAATAGATACACAACAGTTTCGCTTGTTTCTCTCATTCTGTTGATTTCAGCATAACTTCACCATCATGAATCTTTACACTGTTCATCTCTGCCATTCAACATCCTTTTCCATTTTAAGTTTCCTAATTATGGCAGTTGGTAATATAATACAGTTTTTATAAGTGCAAGTTCACCTCCAGATTAAAATATCCCAGACTTTAGAGAAAGAAAAAAAAAACTAAAAAAAAATAAATCTTGAATTTTTGAAGGCAAATATAGGCCTATTTTCAGAACATTTATGCTCCAGTTAACATCTTTCCCTTTCCTTCAAACATTCAAATATAACTACCTCAGAGAAGTTGAATTAATTAATACATTTCCTAGAATTAATTAGTATTTAGCTACATTTAAAACATGTAAAACTGAATAACCCTTTGTTCATTAAAGCATCTCCTACAACAGTGCCTATTTTCCATCTTACCAATGTGTCTCATTATGCATTTTGTCTTCCCCAGAGGGTATAAAGAGTTTTTGAAAGTCTATTGTTTATATGGGGATATAAAATTTCATAACACATCTTTAATCACATACAGTGTCAGCGGAAAGAAAATATCACACAAAGACTATTTTTTAAAAAAAAAATCTATAGTATCCTTATCTATTTTAATAGGACTTCTGTTGTAATTCTTGGAATTTATCTATACTTCAGAGCTCATTTTGTCTATAGGGAGATGCCATTTTCTCAGACAACAAATGCAGCATACTTTGGATGAGAAATTATAAGAAATTATAAGACTATGTATACACACACACACACACACACACACTCACACACACACGTGTGTGTGTATGTATGTGTGTATATATATATATATATATATATATATATATATATATATATATATACATACATACATACATACATACATACATACATACATACATGTATTTTTTTAGTTATCTGCTCCAAAATTCATCTGAGAGCTAACATACTTGGCTGTTTCCCTGCTCATGATGTGAAAAAAACCAACACGTCAAGAAAATTATACCTGAACTTTGACCCAGACTCTACAAATATTCTTGCAGGGAGGGTTTGTTTTTTTTAAGGAGACTATCCGACACTTGTGGCGCACTCCAGGAAAATGAAAACCATGAAACCTTGGCCTTTTGTACCTTGTAGCAAATCATCCTGCATTTGGCTGGCAGAGAACATACCTGTAATATGTGTTAGGGTTCCAAGTTACAGCCCAGATGAAAACAAAACTCCAAGGCCAGAGGCTTCCTCAAAGTATAAATTTATTAGGCTGTGTCATATAGGCACAGATTCTGAAGCTCCCTGGGTTTTCTCCACCCAATTAAAAATCCAACGTTCTTCCCCCCACTACACGCAACCATCACATGCCCCAATCAGGTCACAGTCCCAATCAGGTCACCCAAATGACTCCCATCCACACCCCGCCAGGTGCTGGAGAGGGTGTCCTTGGTTCCTAGAAGAAAGAATTCTATTTTGGCTACATAGTTTCCCAGCTATCTCTACTTTCTCCTCCTTTTCCCACAGCTCTATCCAGCCTCGCTGTGGCAACCCTGAAGACATTCCAAGATGGCTGCAGGATTGACAATATGATTACTAGGAGAAGCAGTTTGTAAACTTGCAAAGCATCCCTGGCCTGCTCCCCAGGAGGATGGGAAACTGGCAAAACTGCACAGCAGCAAAAAACAGATGCACATTCCATGCTTATCTCCCTCAAGGCTATATCCCAGGGATACCTGCAGCAGTTGAAGGGGAGTGACGTCTACAACCCGCAAAATTGCTCAATTGGTGAATGTGATTGATGACACACCCTGTGGGGGAGGGGGAAAACAGGGTCATAATTGGAGCGTAAATTACATAGGGTCAGAGCTGGCTTCACTTGGGAATGTGCCAACATGAAGCTCCTAATAAATACCTGGGTTTCTTTTGAAGCTTGGCTCAAGACTCATCATTTAATTAGGGCATACATTGGAACCCTGACACAGTTCTTTTCAAGATCACTTTATCTTCCAGAAAAGCAGCAATCTGCAAGACGTTTTTTTTTCCAGAGCTCTGTTAGTGATGCTGATTCCTGATAGTGATGTTGATACCATGTGCAGCATGAGGTGGCAAATGAAGTAATCTATGAACTTTTATCAAATATCTTGAAACAATTTCATCTTGGTATGTGCATAACGACATCATGAAATGTATCTCATAATTTTGATATCACTCTAACTTGCTACTGTAGTAAAAACATGGCTGGTTGGTTCCCCATTGTCATTAACAGTGGTGAACCTGTAATCTGCAACAGGTAATGTAATGCTTACATCAGGAAAAAATCAGAAGAAGGCAGCTATTAGGTCTTTCAAGAACTCTTTGATAAATGAGGGGAGGAGAGAGAGCTTGACCTTATTCTTGCCACCTCATAATTATACAAGATCCTTATTTTAGTTGTTGCATGATGATATTTTGCAATTATCCAACTGAAGTGATTTATTGTATGGAAAATAGACCAAATTAATCTCTCATACCTACAACTGTTTGTTCAACTTTTCTGCATAATTATTCCCTAGAAACCTCCTTCCTTTGCATAAATCCTCAGTGACTTCTGTGTTTGAAATTTGGTATGCATTACACCTAATATTGTTGTGATTATCTTGTGATTAACGTCAGTAAGAAAACTGTTTTAATCAGTTGAAGTTGGTTCAAATCATTCCCTTCCTTGTGGATGGGAGTTAGATATGCTCTTTCCTGTATCTTTAGGATTACTTTTGCTACTTGGGTTTCATTCATTTTGTTACTTGGGTTTCATTCATGCAGTGTGTGGCAAAAGACAAAAAAGCTAATGCAATCCTTGCGAAGGTGGGTTTCAGCAGGTTCTGACCAGTTCTGGAGAACCAGTAGCAGAAGTTTTGAGTAGTTCGGAAAACCGGTAAATACCACCTCTGACTGATCTCTCCCCTATCTATTCTCAGCCTCCTGAATCCCAGCTGATTGGGAGGAAATGGGGATTTTGCAGTAACCTTCCCCTGGATTGGGGAAGGAATGGAGATTTTACAATATCCTTCTCCTGGAGTGGAGTGGGAATGGAGATTTTACAGTATCCTTCCCTTGCCATGTCCACCAAGCAATGTCCACCAAGCCACAACCACAGAACCGGTAGTAAAAACTTTTGAAACCCACCACTGAATCCTTGGTTGTATAAACAGAGGCATAGAATCAAAATCATGTGATGTATTAGTACCGCTTTATAAAACCTTAGTAAGACTACACCTGGAATACTGGATCCAGTTTTGGTCACCACATCACAAAAAAGGTGTTGAGACTTTGGAAAAAGTGCAGGGAAGACCAACTAAGATGATCAAGGGCCTGAAGACAAAAACATATGAAGAACAATTGCAGGAATTGGGTATGGCCAGAAAAGAAGGACTAGAAGCGTCATGATAGCAGTATTCTGGTATTTAAGAAGCTGCCACAAAGAAGAGGGGGTCAACTTATTTTCCAAAGCACCAGAAAGCAAGACGAGAAAAAATGGTTGGAAACTAATCAAAGACAGAAGCAATCTGGAATTAAGGAGAAACTTCCTAACAGTGAGGACAATTAACCAGTGGGATGGCTTGCCTTCAGAAGTTGTAGGTCCTTCATCACTGCATATTTTTAAGAAAAGAATGGACAGTCACCTATCTGAAATGGCATAGGATTTCCTGCTTGAGCAGGGAGTTTGACTAGAAGACCTCCAAGGTCCCTTCCATCTCTATTCTGATTCCACATAATGCTCAAGAATTGCTCCGCCAATTCTTCATGTACCTTTTTGTGGTATTGTGCCATCAGCACATCTGGACCTAGTTCATGCCTTTGAATATATGAATGCTTTAATGCTTTCCTGCTAAGCATTTATTTTTCTAGCGTATTTGTTTATTTACAATTCCTTGTGATTATCTTTACATGTTTTTGTAAGTCACTCAGAATGGTTAAGAAACCGGGCGGCATGTAAACTTTCTTGGAACACGTTCCTTCCTTATTATATTCCATCATATGATCTCCCCCTTTGTAGAAACATTCCATCACAATTTCTTAGCTTCATAGTGGTTGGCTATGAAGTCTTCAGGGCTCCATTTTAGCTCCTAGATTTTTTAACATCTACATAACATTTTGGGAGAAAAGTCATCTGGGGATGTGCTTATTGAGCACTTATTGAGGTGCTGTCAATAAGCAGATGACACCCACCTTTACCTCTTCTTTTCATCTAATACAGGTGAGGTGGTTGGCATTACGAACCAGTGCTAAGGCAGAGTAATGGACAATAAACAGGCTCTAGTAGAGTTGGTAGGTAATGCATCTGTTCATATGAGTGATGCTGGAGGAATCCACACTTGCTCTAAAGGAGCAGCTTCACAGCTTGGTGGTTCTCCTAGGACCATCACTGTCACTGGCGGCCCAGGTGGCTTCAGTGGCCCATAGTCCATGTTCTCAGCATCATTGAGAACTATGACCTTGCCTGGACAGAAACAGCCTCACAACAGTTATTCACACTCTGGTACCTTTCCTGTTGGATTATTGCAACGCATTGTACCATGGGCCTGGTTGTAAAATAGTGTAGATGGCCTGCAAAGTATAGTTGAAATCAGAGCAGCTAGATGGGTCATTATGACTGCTTATGTGTTTACCCAGCCCTTAAGATCTACACTGAAGCTCTCTTTCAGATTCCCCCACTAGAGGAGATAAGGTGAACCTTCACAAGAATAAGTATTTTTCCCTCTATGGTGGCATCTTTCAATTCTCTTTCTCCTTGATAGTGGGAGGGGGGGGAGAGATTGATTTACCTTTCATTCAAATTTCATCCGATTCTGATTACAGAACAAACAAACAAAAAGTTTTCAATTTCTGTTTTTTTTCCTGTCAACTTACGGAAGGACCTTTTTTTCTTTCTTTCAAGGTTTGCTGAAGATTTGGGCAGGGTCAGATTAAATTGCTTTCAGAATAATCTGGATTTAATCTGGTCACTTCTGAAACTGGTAGTTTCTTAATGGCCACAATTGGCGTGTAGTTCTAAGGCTAAACCGAGCTGGGGTGGCGCAGTGGTTAGAGTGCAGCTACTTCAGCTGACTGCTAGTTCAGCAAATCAGCAGATCAAATCTCACCAGCTCAAGGTTGACTCAGCCTTCCATCCTTCCGAGGTGGGTAAAGAGGACCCAGATTGTTGGGGGCAATAATGTATTTAGTATACTGTCTTTGGTGTAAGCCGCCCAGAGTCCTCGGAGAGTGGGCGACATAGAAATATGACAAATAAATAAACAAACAAACAAACAAACAAGATATAATTTGGGAATGGTGTCAGTTTGAATTGGGCAAGGAATATTTTCTTGTGAGATATTTTCCCCACTCCCAATTCTGTTTGCTTGTCCAAATACACTATGTCCTTCCATTAAATTAAGGGCTTTGCTGAACACAACAGAAGTAACCTTTCGCTCCTGCAGTGGGACTCACTATATTGTTCTCTTTTCCAAATCTACTCTGTTGTCCAGATATACTACATTCAGAATAGATGTAAGAATATCTGGGATGGAGATTAAGTATCCATTGTTGCGATGAAATGGCACATATCCATAGGATAATGCAACTATATTCATCTCTTTGCCTTTTTTTCAATGTTCCATTATAGCCAGAACGTAACAGAACTTGAATGAGCATAATAATGCACAAAGTTTGCAATAGTTCTCTCTCTCTCTCTCTCTCTCTCCCTCTCTCTCCCTCCCTCTCTCTCTCTCTCTCTCTCTCTCTCTCTCTCTCTCCCTCCCTCCCTCCCTCCCTCCCTCCCCCCTCTCTCTGACAACTCTAGCAATAGTATTACATCTAACAATGCATTGTTCTGAGGACTAAATGCAAACATCCAAACTACTTTTTCAGTGACCTTCCCAAATTTGCAACAGATAATTTTTATTAGGGAAAGGTCACTGGATTCACCACTTCCATTTATCTATTCAGTCATTCCGTATATTTATTTACAACAGAGAATAAAAATGGAAATGCATTGTGAAACTTTCAGAGAAGAAGACATTTGTATTCAGCGTGCTTAATGTGATTTCATGTAATGACCTTCACAAAGAAAAGGAGGCTGACAGAAGCAGGTAGACACAGAAAGTCAGTGTTACAGAAACACTTTGATCAGTAGGATAAATTGCTTCCAATATTTTTCTCTTACACTAACCAGAACAGTAATCAGAGTATATTAAGAACAGCTTCTTCCATTTTCAAATGATCCTGCCTCTCTGGTGGATCTCCTTGATGGATCTAAAAAAAATAATAATACCGTGATAACTGTCTGCCTAGCAGTCAAGAAGATCAGCTCTCCTGATTTCAGTAGAAAGCTGGGTAAGTAGCCTCTGAGTGGATAAAGTTTGCAACTAAATATTTGATATTCTAAAGGACTGAGAAGACTATTCAGCCAAATTCATTCACTGGATGAAGGGTGCCCAAAATGTATAATCCTATTTTAAAGAGATATAAATTTAGGAATGAGAGCAAGAGGCATCTGGAAGGCAAACTATTCCTATTTTTATACTTCACACACACACACACACACACACACACACACACACACACACACACACACACACCCTGCAAACCCAAGAAAGCCAGATTTCAATCTAGGTTTTGGTTTGGGAGAACTTTTAAGATCAAAAAACTTGTAGGAGACAGATCATTTCTATTCCCACCCTTATAAACTCTCCAAACTGAAGAATTACCCACTTTTCCTCCCTATGACAAACCAACAATCAAATCCTCTTCTGCAATTGGTTTTTTATTGAAATTTAGCATTGCCGTTTTGGAAGCTGGAAGCCACAAGCAGAGTTCTGGTGGCCAGATGTGGTAGAAGGCTTCCTCATCTTCACACTAAACAAAGGACAGAAACTGTTACTGTTGGGCAGTGAGATGATGGGCCATGCAGTTCAACCAGTGGTGGGATTCAAATAATTTAACAACCAGTTCTCTGCCCTAATGATTTCTTCCAACAACCAATTCACCAAACTGCTCAGAAAGTTAACAACCGGTTCTCCCGAAGTGGTGCGAACTGGCTGAATCCCACCACTGAGTTCAACCGATTGTATGTCTCTTTAGGCAGCTTCCTATCTTCAGGTGTAGAAGAAGATGCTGTGGATACCATCAATGTTGGAAATGAGATTTGTCTGTCAGTAGGTTGACTTAAGTGTAAACAGAAGAGGAACTCCATTTATTCTTTAATTGAAGCAGCAGTGAATAAATCTATGATGAGAATGGCCCTCACCATAGTATAGACTCCTACATTGCTAAACCCCAATCATTGATCCCTTTCATATTGGCAAAGGAAGAAACATTTTTTTCTTTCTGACAATGGCCCTGATGTAGTATAATTCCAAAATATTGCAGAAAATTAAAATGCCAGCCTCCTTTTTTGCTATGCATGGTGACCCAAAATGGGTATAAGAAGACCAGGTGCTAGAACTGATACAATGGTATCTATAGGAGGTAATTATCTGTAAATGTCTGTAGAAACTATTGTTTTACAATGCCTCTCTTGCCTAGGAGTTCATGTGCTGTAGTAGATACAAAGCCTTGGTTCAGTTCTAGTTTCCATGTGAGATAATTAGGTGGGGGAAAATATATGCTTTCCTATAAGTCAACTAGGGATGTGGTGGCTCAGTGGCTAAGACACTGAGCTTGTCAATCGAAAGGTCGGAAGTTCAGCGGTTCGAATCCCTAGCGCCATGTAACGGGGTGAGCTCCCGTTACTTGTCCCAGCTTCTGCCAACCTAGCAATTTGAAAGCATGTAAAAAATGCAAGTAGAAAAAATAGGGACCACCTTTGGTGGGAAGGTAACTGCGTTCTGTGTTCCTTTGGCATTTAGTCATACCGGCCACATGACCATGGAGATATCTTCGGACAGCACTGGCTCTTCGGCTTTTAAATGGACATGAGCACCACCCCCTGTCAGCGTTCCAATTTATGATCTCCTCCAACGCTGACATGAATGAGAGAGAGAGAAGCCTTGCTTTAATGCTGAGATGAACTTTCACCTAGTTTCCTGCTCCTTAGTAGATAACGTTGCTTAGGAGATAGAGAGAGGGGGGAATTCCTGTGAATAGAAAGTGCTTGGGACGGAGAGATGGATCTGCACAATGGCCAATGAGACATTGGGGTTGAAGAACGGAAAGGGAGGGGTTTGGAAGGAGGTGCCAGTTTTGGCTGCACAAAGAGTTCAGGGATGACGTTGTTTCTATTCTTAAATAAAGAAAAGATTCATCAGAGACTTTGCGTTTGAGAATGAAGTTTATTTAAGATAACACCAAAACCTGACACCCCGTAGAGTCAGGCATGACTAGCACATACAGAAAACTAAGATGAAGTTTATGGAATGTGTCCAATCTCTTACAAAATTGAGAAACACAGAACATTCTTCTGAATGCCAGCGGAGACAGCGTATCAGCTCAAAATAGCAACAGCTTGTTTCGCAGTTGATGGCAAACTGCTTCTGAAGTTATTTCTCTTCAGACGCTTACAGGTCTTTTAGGAATTCTTCTCCACTTGCCTTCAATAAAACATGCCAATGTGTGTGCCATTCTGCTAACTAGTAAACTGTCATCCCATCCCATCCCAAAAAGGGATTCATAACCCATAACTTTTGGTGCTAGTTACAAAAGAACTATTAGCATATTTAAGTGTTGCCAAGTCACGGTGTTCAAGTTTGCTATTATTTCTCTTCTGTAAATTGTTTTTGTGCTAAGAACCACAAAAATGTTCTCAGGCACAACTTGGGATTGTATCTATTCCATATTCTTAGTGTAGCGCAATTAACAATGCTTTTTAAAATCCACATTAACCTTAATTTTATTGTACCACAGATAGATATTAGCGCTTCCCAAACCTCAGGTTGTATCATTCTACCTCCAAGAGTCTTCTATTTCTCAGCAGCAGCCACTCTAAAACAGAAAGCTACAAAATACAATTTCAAATCAGGTAAACCCAATTCTTCTCTTTTATTTAACTTACGGTTTTTTCCCCGCCACCCAAATTTAGATATAGCCTTCTGTCATTGTTTAAGTGGTTCATCAGTTGTCAAAACAGGTATTGCCTAAAACAAAAACAATTCTAAGCAAAATATTCCCTTTTCCTCATAGAAATTCTCCCCAGCAATGACAGTTGTAATTTCTCTCATTTTAGCATATCTTTTTAAATTGCATTCTAGGTCTTACCATAATTCTTTTGGAATAACATACAATTCATATTTGTCATAGTGATACCAGACATTTTACTTTCTTATCAATCATAAAACCCAATTTATTCATCAGTTCCCTTTGAGCTTCTATTTTCATATTTTTGATAACATTTTCTTCTTCTGTTTATTAGTCTTAAAACCTCCTACTGCACCAAATTCTTTTAAATTCCCCATGAATGTTTCACTTCTCTTTAAGAGATCTGCCAAAATCCACATCAAGTCATCTGTAAAAAAAACCCTTATTTTGTAAACCTCTTTTTTAAATCTTTGCTCCCACAATTCTCTGATCTTCTTTCTCTGTTCAATATTTTAAAAACAAATATAAAAAAGAGAGGACACAGTGGGCAACCCTATCTTGTTCTGCTAGTTTTGCTAGATATTCCATTGACAATTATTTGTGAAGTATACATTGAACTTTCCCATTTTATAAAGTTCTCTCCAAAATTCCAAAACCTCTCTTCCAAAACCTTGAAGATGAAATCCTATTTCAAATTGTCCAAGATCTTCTCTGAATCTAAATAAATGCTTGGTTTAAGTACATATAGTCCATTTAATGCACATGTGCATGAAAATACCACAGCATGAATGGTACTGAAACAATGTCAGGCAAAAAATCAGGAGAAGTTCAAAATATGACTGTTGGATAGAAGAGCCATCCAGGACATAAACTTCCATGGCTATCAAAGAAGAGTTAGAGCCCACCCTGATTCATCTACTAAACTGTAAAGATATTCCATGACAAGATGAATTAGTCAGAGTTCAACACTTGTAAATTATGAAATAGGAAATGAAAAGGAATCAATGAATTGTAACCTGCCCAGGGACACCTGATGGTGAGATCCCAAAGGTGTTCCATATTCCCATAAGGAATATAAATCCTTCCATTCGTAACCATTCAGTTAAAACTGAAGAAGTTTCTTGGATGAGAAGTAAAACATCTTCAAGAGAAAAAACCCAGAAAGTCCAGTTGCCTTTTGAAAAATCACCTGACTGAGAATCTCCATAGACATTTATGGTGCGAAGGGTGATATATAAATTTAATAAATAAATAAATAAATATCTCTTTCTTTCTATATATGTAGGTAGAATTTAAAAGTTTCTCTACAGTTCACTGTTTTATTTGTTCCTGTTTGCCTGCTACTTCTCACACTTTCTACTTCGTGAATTATTGCTGGAATCATGAAGCTGCCAAATAACTTTGGTTAACTATCTGATCACTAATTTAAATAACTTCCCTGCTTACATTAGTTGGGAAAATGTTGATCAGCATCATGTATCTGTAATTACTTACTGTATATTGATAAATGCACTAAATGGATAATTATATTCAGCTTGGGATTCAATAAACCTTTCCCATCATATTGGACACTGTTTCTTTCTGCAATGCTAGTGTCCACCAAGGGCAAAGATTCTCACAAATGAGATGCAAAGTTCCTCTTCCAAGAACAACCTTCCACATTTATTCCTTAAAGCAGTGATGACTAACCTTTTCCGGATCTAGTGGCCAAAGTGTGTGTGCGAATGCACACGCATGCCCGAACCCCCAAAATGCAATGCATGTGCACGCACCCAGCCCCTGTGCATGAGTGCACCCCTCATGCATGTGCCCTGCCCCCGCGCATCTGCATGTGCCCCCTGCGCATGCCTGCACACTCCCTGCGTGTGCCCCCTGCACATGTGCACATGCCCCCCGCACATGCACGCACGGGTCCCTCTGCACACACCCTGCTCTCTGCACATGCACAGCAGAGACCCGAAGACCACCTGGCCAGTGGGAGGCATACACGCATGCACAGCAGAGCTGAACTGGCTCACATGCCATCAGAGAGGGCTCTGTGTACCACCTCTGGCACGCATGCCATAGGTTCCCCATCATGGCCCTAAACTCAGAGTTCACACTCTTTCTACAGTCCGTAACACAGCCAACTCACATTACACAAGAAAGGAGAAGAGTGATGGGAAATCAGGAAGGAACAAAGTAGAGGACGCAGATGTGATGATTTGTCTCTCTGCATACCCATAGCTGAAGTCAGTCATCTTCAATACAATCCTATTTTGGAAACAACATTAATTTTATGAAGTTACAAAGATTCATACATAGGTAGAATAAATACACTAAATAGAGACAAAGGAGGTAAAACTTCAACACAATCATTAAAAATAAGCAGTTTTCCTTTCAAGACGAGCATGGGTTTTGAACACGAGAATCAGACACCTTATAGAAAACAAAAGATAATACCAAAAATTGTGTTTTGCTTAGAAGAATGTCAATTTCCCATTTTTTTTCAAAAACCCAAAAACTAAAACATATATATATATATATGTAATGTTCCCCTGAAAACAAGCATTTTGAACTGACAGACAGGCAGACAGACAGACAGCACAGAGTGAGAGAGAGACACAAATGAACACCTGGACAAAGTGATTCATTTTTGGCAATTATCCACCTGAGTTTTTCAGAACAGCTTGGGAGATGTTGACAAGTGGCATCAAAAAGAATTATGAAAAAAAAATCATTTTATTCTGCTCAAAGGATCAAAATGCTTTGATTTCATAAAGGGATACCAACTGGCCAAAACACAAAGATTCACAAAATGTCTATATACATGTAAATCCAATATACCTAGTGTTTTTTCCCTACTAAGTAAATAAATATAATTTATTTTACATTACAATAATTTTAGTATTTCACATTCTCTGTTTCTGATTCTCTGGTTGATAGTCTCATTTTTCTATAGATGTTCTTTAATGTCTATGTATCAATTGATGGCTAATTTGTCAGAGTGCCAGGCTTCTAGAAATTCCCTGGTGTTTTTGGATTGGGCCTGGCCTGGCCCAGTCCAAAAATGCCAGGGAGTTTCTAGAAGTCTGGCATTCTGACAAATTAGCCATCAGTCAACACATAGACATTAACAACATCTATAGACTATACAAACAAGACAATCAACCAGCCCAAAAGGAAGCACAAAGAGCCAAGCACCTCTCCACCACCAATCAGCACCCAGATCAGCATAGATTTAACTCCAAGGTTAATGTCAGACCAACAATCAAGTAAACAATGGCCCAATCAAGAAACTGCCAAAGAAGCCAACAACGAAAAGCCCAACCAAAGAATCTCTAAGACCTCCCTAACCAACACTGACAGGGCAAGCCACCACAATATAAACTGACAGCAAACAGCACCCCTTACTAGCACTGATGATGTTATCTAGTTTGGGTAATGAAATTTCTGCAAGAACACAAGCAACCTTAGAGAGTACCAAGGACCCCTCAGATTAAAAAAAAAATGTCATTATTTGGAAACTAGAAAAATCGGATTCATTCTGCATTGCTATGGTGTCCGCTCAGAAGGAGCTATATCTACATAGTTATTGTCAGAGTGTGCACAGTGTGACTACTATTTTGAGACAACCCAGGAGTGAAATACAGTACACAGAGGTCTTTCAAACAGTGGTTTATCTACAAGTCATATATATATACAGATATACAAATGGTAGGCACATACCAGACAAGCAATCAGTCTTCTTCAACTCTACACAGAGAACTACAATGCAGATACACGAGGAGCTAATACATGGAGGAGAGAGAGAGAGAAAAATGCCCTCGAATGGCCTCCTTTATATAGACAGCTTCTTAAAGGTGCAATAACCCTGCTGACTCATCCTCATTTATCATCTCGGTTTACAGCCTTACATCAGCTGGTCAACTATTAAATCATCATTACCTTAACAGTTATACTGCATTTCATTGGTCATGGCATACATTCAGATTTCTTGATCTTATAGCTCAAGATATATAGGTTTCTTATAGCTCAGAAACAGGTCTCTGAAATACCCTGTTTAGCTGTACAAACACAAATCTATATATCTATGTATGTAGATATAATTCTTCTCAAGAATCTCCTTGTAATGGTTCCTGGATATAAACTCATTGAGGACTCTGGAAACTTTCCAAGACTTCAGTATGGACAGATGGTTTAAAATTTGCCTTTTCCCACTATCACTCTAAACTCAGACCAAATTACACTGTCTCTTTGTCACTACTATAGTCTCTTTCCTTCCTTTCCTTTCTTTCTTTTTTTTCCTTTAGGGTTTCTGTCAAAACATATGTGCTTTAAAAAGATAATGTTTGGGCTCTTTTTCCCATGACGGATCTGCATTCTGTTTAATTATCTTTCAACAAATGGCCAAGTAGTGCCCCATTACTCTTCTGAAAAATGGATTAAAGGATGTTCAGTATTGCAATCTCAGTAGGCTTGCTTATTACGGTTGTCATATAGTCTTCAAAGTCAGCCATATCCAGGGAAGTGCAGAAGAAAATGGCTAGAAATCCACATCGCTTAATATCAGCTCAAGTCTAAAACAAGAGACAACAGACAAGATATATTTGCTCTCACAGCGATAAAACTTGTGCAGAATCAGACTTGGAATGATTCAGAGGAGGAACCTTTGTACTGCATGCAGTGTATCTCAATTTTAATTCATAGCCATTCTAGATGGGTTAAATGTGACACCCACGTGACACCACGTGACACCAAGTGACATCAGACTAGTGTCAGGGTTCCAAGTGAATCTCTGTCAGATCAACAGTGGTAAGATTTTGGCTGCATCTACAAAGGGTGAGCATCAAGATCAGGGGAAATGATAGTGCTGCTCTATACTCTACTAGTGAGGCCACACTTGGGATACCGTATCTAGTTCTGGTCACCACAATACAAAAAGGAAGCTGAGGCTTAGAAAAAGTGCAAAGAAGAGCAACATAGATTATATAGGATGTGGAGGCTAAATTGTTTGATAAATGGCTAAGGGAATTGTTTAGCCTAATGAAGAGAGAGGTGGCATCAGTAGTGGGCTGCTGCCGGTTCGGGCGAACCGATAATTCCAATGATCTGGCCTCACCCATCCATCCCCATTCTATCCTGTCCTATATTTCCTTCTTTCTGGCTCAGCTGATTCGCACAGCACAGTTGATTTCTGCCCCTCCTCTGTTCTACTTACCAGGGCTGCCTTAGAAGGTAAGCAGCTGAGCTTCAAATTGCTGTATTTTGAATGCTGCGCGCAAGTGCGTTAGGCGCGTGGACGAAGCACACATGCGCCCGCAAAGCACGCACTCACAAAACCAGTTGTTAAACCAGTTGCAGCCCATCACTAGGTGGCATGATAGTCATCTTTCAATACTTAAAGGGCTACCACAGTGAAGATGAGGTCCATTCATTATTCATAGCAAGGCAAGAAACAATGGGTGGTAGTTCATCAGAGAGAAATTCAATCTGGAACCAAGGAGGAAGTTCCTGATAGTAAGAACAATTAATCAATGGAACAGCTTGCCTCCTGGAATTGTGGGTGCTCCATTATTGGAGGTTTTTAGGAAAAGATTGGGCAACCATTTGTCATTTGATTCAACATCCCTCATCATTATCAACTTCCTTATTGATTTCCTGACTTCTCCTTTTCACCAAAAAAAATCCATTAGGTGCTGTTTCCACCCCACTGGAGACAATATAACATTTAAAAAAAACTAATAGCCTGGTTGAGTATAAGGAAGATGGATCTTTTCTGTTCTGATGAGTCAAGGTTTCCTTGTCTTTTCTCTCTGTCCTCTGCATAAAAGAGATGACCTGGTCAGAAAAAAAAAGACTTACTAATTAACAAGCTTTGGCTTGTATTTGTGTCACCTTAAAACAGAGAGAGAGAATTTCTAGATATTGTTGAACTCCAATGTCTATGAGGTTTAGTTAGCATACTCAGTGGTAAGTTGTAAGGAATGAAATTAGTTGCATTTTAGCTGCAGCAGGTGTCAACCACCTCACTATTCCTTTAAAACCTCATGACATCAACAGACCTTCAAGAAGTCCAAAAGCTGGCTGATTCATCCTATTCATTCCTATCACCCATCTCCTTCCACTAATGACTGTATGCCTGTAACTTTGTTGCTTGTATCCTTACAATTTATATTGACTGTTTCCTGATATGATTTGATTGCTTATTTGTACCCTATGACTAACATTAAGTGTTGTACCTTATGATTCTTGATGAACATATCTTTTCTTTTATGTATCCCGAGAGCATATGCACCAAGACAAATTCCTTGTGTGTCCAATCACACTTGGCCAATAAAATATTCTATTCTATTCTATTCTATTCTATTCTATTCTATTCTATTCTATTCTATTCTATTCTATTCTATTTTATTCTATTCTATTCTATTCTATTCGTTATATTTTCAACAATTATTTTGACCAAGCAGAAGCCCACAATCCCTCCCAATGAGAGGTAGAAGAATGGATTTGAGGTCAGGATTTCACACTATGCTATTGCAATGATCTCTCTGCCATTCTCATCCATTAGTTCTTGATTACCCTGATCCCACAAACAGTCACTGTACCTAATTACTGAAAACATTGTAAAAGATGAACAGAGGATGTTTACAATACCTGGCTTATAGATATTAAGCCTGTGGGAAGTAAGTGCACTCTAGTTCCATGTGACAGCTGAAATTAATTTAGCCTTCTCTGGTGTTTTGCTTTGTATGGAGAAAAGTGCACTCTGCCTTGTAAAGAGGTAAGGTGAAGCCGTGGCATCACAATTGGTGGCTGGACCTTGAAGTGAGGGGAGTTGGTGCATGCACTATATATGCCCAGAAACCACTTTCCTTAAATAAGACAGATGGCAGCATTCTGATGCTGCCATAAAAAGACGAGGCTTGACTTTTCACCTACTTATTTTCTCTGTAGATAATATCCCCTAGGAGATGGGATGGGAGGGGGGAACATTCCTGTGGGGTGAGGTCAAAAGCTGGGGAGACTGACTTGGAAGATGGCCAATGAGAAGATGAGAATTGGGGAACGGAAAGGGAAGGGTTTGGGGGTCAGAGGGTTAGTATCGGCTACGACGAAGTCGGTGCCAGATCTGTCGTACTCAATAAATGGAATATTTCAGCAAAGATTAATTGTTTGGGAGTGCAATTTATTTGAGATGACATCGAAACCTGACAACAGCATGCTGCCCTGCTCTGCTGCTGTTTATAAATGCAAGAACATCATCTTGCAATTTTGCTTGGAGAGAGTACATCACTCAAACCTTTAAGTCATTCAGACCTCTGCATATGACTAATGGATATGCTTCCTACCAATTTCCCTGACTTCTATTCAAAATAGCTGGCATTTTGTTTGTCTTTTATAATTGGAAAGAAGAACCCCTTTGTTTTGCATTCTAAAGTTTATGGCTGAATATAAGCGTAAGGATCTCTCAGGCACTTTTTTATGCTTAGCTACATGGAAGAAAAGGGATGCAGTGGCTCAGTGACTAAGACGCTGAGCTTGTCAATCGAAAGGTCAGCAGTTTAGCGGTTCAAATCCCTAATGCTGCATAACGGGGTGAGCTCCCGTTACTTGTCCCAGCTTCTGACAACCTAGCAGTTCGAACACATGTAAAAAATGCAAGTAGAAAAATAGGGACCACCTTTGGTGGGAAGGTAACAGCGTTCCATGTGCCTTTGGCATTGAGTCATGCCGGCCACATGACCATGGAGACATCTTCGGATAGCGCTGGCTCTTCGGCTTTGAAACGGAGATGAGCACCGCCCCCTACAGTCGGGAATGACTAGCACACATGTGCGAGGGGAACCTTTACTTTTACCTTACATGGAAGAAATTGCATAGAGAAAAATGGGGGAAAGGAGGCATGTAAGTGAAATTGTGATTGGAAAGATAGGTAAATAATAAGATTCCTAATCCTGACTATGAGAAAGAACTCCCAAACGTTATGAGGCTGCTGAATGAAATACACATAGTCCTTGACTGACAACAGTTCATTTAGTGACCGTTTGCAACAGCAGTGACAAAAGTGACTTATGACCATTTTTTGCATTTATGACTGCTGCAGCATCCCCATGGTCACATGATCAAAATTCAGATGTTTGGCAAATGACTCATATTTAGGACAATTGCAGTGTCCCGGAATAATTTGATCCCCTGTTTTGATCTTCTAACAATCAAAGTCAATGGTGAAGCCAGATTCACTTGGCAGCCATGATATTAACTTAACAACTGCAGTAATTTACATAATGGTTCTGGCAAGAGAGGTCATAAAATGGAGCAAGATTTACTTAACTGTCTCACTTAGCAACAGAAATATTGGGCTCAATGGTGGTCATATGTTGAGGACTCCCTCTAAAGAATTATCTTTAATTCCTGCATATAAGTGTATGAAGATCACATCTGCTATTCTAAAATGGCATCAACGCCAGCTAGGGATGACAAGGATTTGTCACAATTAGCGTGAAAGTTGATCGTAATGTTTGAAGCCTCTGGCACTGCAGTTGACTGCCCATATGAAGTGGCAAGTAAGATCTCAAGGTTCCGACTAATGAAGCCAAGCAAAACTCAGAACTCTGAGACTAGGATCCTCCTCAAAGCTCTTCTTTATTGAAGAGCCGAGGTGGCGCAATGGTTAGAGTGCAGTACTGCAGCTACTTCAGCTGACTGCTAGTTCAGCAGATCAGCGGATCAAATCTCACCGGCTCAAGGTTGACTCACCCTTCCATCCTTCCGAGGTGGGTAAAATGAGGACCCAGATTGTTGGGGGCAATATGCTATTTAGTATACTGTCTTTGGTGTAAGCCGCCCAGGGTCCTTGGAGAGTGGGCGGCATAGAAATATGAATAATAAAAATAAAATAAATAAAATATTGAGTACATCATATCGACAGAGATGGTATTCAGCTGGTTTGGACCAGTTTGGGTAGCTCTGATGATCAGTTGGCCCCGCCCACCTGCCCCCGCTCTATCCTGTCGTTTATTTCCTGCTTTGTAGCTCATCTCAATCACACGGCACAACTGATTCCCACTCCCTCACTGTTCTACTTACTGTTGCTGACTTGGAAGGTAAGCAGCTGAGCTTCTAAATGCTCCATTTTCAGCACAGTGCGCAAGCACCTTAAATTCACATGCGCACAAAGCACGCATGTCTGTACGAAGCGTGCGCTCACCAAACCGCCTGTTAAACTGGCAGCATTCCACCATTGATACTGACACAGCTTCAAAGGAAAACCAACTCTAAATATTTTCCTCGGTTTCAGTACAATTAAAATAGGAAATAGTGTCACAGGTCACGTTGGCCAATTGGGTTAATTGGCGGGCTCTCCAGGCACTCCTTCCCCAATCTTATCTGTTGCCAGGAGAGGTGACCTTGATTCTCATGAGAAAGCTCTCTGTTGTGTCTAGTAAGGCATTGCAACCTCCTTTCTCCCTTCCCCCTCTGTGTGGCAACTGAGGACAGAAAAATGGCTGCTGCCAGGTTCAGTTCGAAGTTGACATGAGATCAGATTGATGCCAGTTATATCATTTGAATTATGACACCATGCCATCACTGTTGCATTTCAGGAAGATATGAAAAGCATCAATCTTAAATGAAAGGATGCGGAGATTGTTGCTGTGGACCAAGAACTGGGGAACATGCTTATAGCCCAATGTGCTGAGCGCAGAATGTGATGATGTTGTCACTGTGGTTTACACCAGGTGTCCTTTACAAGCCAGAATGATGGCAATGTCATCACGAAATCATTTTGCAAATGATATGATTATACAAACTTTTGTCATAGTCTGACACAACATAAATCATGTCATTTGCACAATGAAGCTTTATACTAGTGTCATGGTTTGCTACTTCTATGGAAACCGGTGTATTTATCAGATTGGGAAAGCTCTTCTCAAGTCGAGAAGGGAAGGGAGGGGAGAGGAGGAGGGGAGAGGGGAGGGAAGGGGAGAGGAGAGGAAAGGGGAGGAGAGGGGAGGGGAGAGGAGAGGGGAGGAGAGGAGAGGGGAGGAAAGGAGAGGGGAGGAGAGGAGAGGGGAGGAAAGGAGAGGGGAGGAGAGGAGAGGGGAGGGGAGGGGAGAGGAGAGGAGAGGAGAGGAGAGGAGGAGAGGAGAGGAGAGGAGAGGAGAGGGGAGGAGAGGAGAGGGGAGGGGAGAGGAGAGGAGAGGAGAGGAGAGGAGAGGAGAGGAGAGGAGAGGAGAGGAGAGGAGAGGAGAGGAGAGAGGAGAGAGGAGAGGAGAAGAGAGGAGAGGAAAAGAGAGGGGAGGAGAGGGGAGGGGAGAGGAGAGGAGGGGAGGGAACATAAGGAAGCATAAGGAGTTATTAACAATATCTACTGGGAGAAAAGTCTTAAAATGAAATACTTACCACAACATTAATCTGAAATACGCAAGTTTGCAGTTCTCCATCAATCAGATCATCTGCTTCACCTGATAAAAATCCTATTGGAAGAAAGATATGAACTAAGTCTTGAAAAAAAAAAAGAAATTCATTACAATTGAGACACATCGGTAGGCTTTGTCAACAGATCACAGAAATATACCCAGTGGTCTGGTTAAAGTGCGAGCACTAAAAATAAATAGACATGTTAAAAGACATCTGAGTCTGCATTTATCATTTCCGTGGATTTGATTTATCACCATTTCAGATATCCCTCCATATTTGGATTTCTTTTTAACGACAAATACATATAGCTATTGGGCAGCAACCTGTCCATGACTGGTTGAAATAATGCAGAAATTATGTTCATGGAAGTAGAACATTAAGCTGGCAGACGGCAGATTGATTATTGATAGCCTTTCAAAAACGAAAGCACAGCGTTGCATTTTAGGGTTCTTTTTCTCACTAAATACTATTTATAGTGCTCTTTGTGAACTGGAGCAAGGCATAGCATGTGTATTGCTGGGGATATATTAAAATAACTGCAGCACGAAAGTAATGGTGCCAAAGGTCAGGTCAGATGAGGAGTATGATTCCTGGAAGACGGGTGTTTGGGAATGAAAAGCTTTCCAACAAGAATATTCGAAGCATGAATGGATCCGTTGGTCTGTATATGCAATGAATTAAATGAGAGAGGTATTCTTTTGGAATTGCATTAACAATAACTTGCAGAGGAGCAGGGGTGCATCTCTTCTAAGGATCATTAATTCAATCTCTTCTTAAAAGCCTCCAGTGATGGAGCATCCACAATTTCTGGAGCTAAGTCATTCCACTGATTAATTGTTTTAACTGTCAGGAAATTTTTCCTTAGTTCTAAATTGCTTCTCTCCTTGATTATTTTCCATCCATTGTTTCTTGTCCCACTCCCTCTCCCTTGTGGCAAACTTTTAGATACTGGAACAATATTACATATTAAAATAATTTTATTTATTTTTTTAAATTTGATTTATATGCCGCCCTTCTCCGGAGACTCAGGGCGGCTTACAATGCGTTAAGCAATAGCCTTCATACTTTTGTATATTTATACAAAGTCAGCTTATTGCCCCCACAAACTGGGTCCTCATTTCACCTACCTTAGAAAGGATGGAAGGCTGAGTCAATCTTGAGCCTTGGAGAGATTCGAACCAGCAGTAAATTGCAGGCAGCTGTGTTAATAACAGGGTGCTTAGACCACTGTATTATCAAGGCTCTTTATTTAAATTTAAATATTATTTAACCTTTTTATCATTCTGATAATTTCATTGAAACAAGCTATATCAGATGGAGCCTCGTCTCTTTGACTCTTCCTTTCTCAGCATTTAATTGGCCAGTGAGAATTATTTTACTTTCAGTATTGAGGAAAGCAGAATTTCAGATCTTTGGGTAATAATCCTTTCTACATCCCACAGTTTCAAAAGAAAAGGACTTGGCACTGTTTTCTGTCAACATTTGCTTTTCTCTCAATCCATAATGCATTCTACCAACCTGACTCTTGGCACAGGGCCCTTGAAGCTGTTATTTTAAGAATCCCTCTCTGTGGGCTTGATATTAAATAATTGAGACATGAGGGACTTGAGACTGACTTCGTCAATTGTCTCAATGCTCAAACAGAATAAAATCCAAGCTTGCAAAAAATCATCTTCTTTAACCCAAGCGGAGGTTGCAAAATGTGCTGGTTTGATTGAGCATTTCTGCCTAGGCTTCATATTGCATCATAGCAAAGAAAAAATATATGTAACAATCAACTGCCTGGGGGAGAGAAAGGGTGGGGAGGGGGAGGGGAGAGGGATAGCAGAAGGGGAGGGGAGGGAGAGGTAGAAGGGCAGAGGGAAGGGAGGGAGGGAGAGAGAGGGAGAGGGAGAGCTTCTGAAAACTCTTTAAATATAATTCCTCTTATCAAGAGACATGACTGTATTTCAGTTTCGATTTTGCCTTAATTCCCAAGCCGCCTTGACTATCTTGAATCTACAATCCATTTAAAGCAGAGCAAGATAAGTTAAGGTCAAGCTCCATATTATATTATTCAGTTTCTTTAAAAGCAGGCATAAGATGAGCTGTTTTAGTCTGAAAAAGAAAGCTAGCTCTTCAGGCCACTAATATAAAACGTGATCTGGTTATCTGAATCTCTCTTCCTCCCTTGCCAGGCTACTACCTGTTCCACCTTAAAAAAGAGTCTAATCTCAACTTCTTTATTTATTCAGTTATCTATTAAACAAATATGTATGGCTGCCCACCTGGTAACTCCTACAAGTATTAAATATATACCCCTTTTAGATATAGGCACTTAAAAATCCTCCATTTACCGTTAATATATTTTAAAAGCAAGAAGGGAGGAGAGTTGAAAAAAAAATGGAAATAAAAAATATAGGGTTGCCAGGTGTCCACTATTTGAATGGACAGTCCGCTTTTTTCACATTATGTTCATATTTTTTTTCACAAAATAGTGGACATTTTTTTTTATTCAAAAGCTTTATGATGAAATGGTACGTAAGTTTTGCGAGTCAGAATTCCATGAAGTTTTGCGCCATGTTCCAACACGTTGGTTAAGTTTGTTTAAAGCGGTTGAAAGACTTTCTTTTTTGTAAGAAAATATATAATTTAATTGTAATTTTTTTTTATTTTTTTACTACTTAACCCCCCCCCCACCCCGCTTGTCCACTATTTTTTGGAAGCAGACCTGGCAAATCTAAATATTATATTAATATTATATTATGTGAGGTAGGGGGAGGCCCAGAGCCCTGAAGCTTTGGCTGAGTGAGCAAGAAGCAGGAAAAAGAGAGAAGTGGGGGGGGAGTTTCTTTCAGGGTTTTGGTGAGAAACTTTTGGGGGGAAAGTTAACTGGAATCCTAAAAGGCAAAGGGGAGGCATTTATCTCAAGCAAGGTTAGAAATGGAAGAAATAGAATTTTTAGTTAAAATAGCCCTAGAGTTTCCCTGAGGAAGGAAGAGACAAGGAAAGGAGAGAAGGGGGTTCTGTCAGTTTTTGGCAGGAAAACTTTGGAGGGGAGAGTTGGCTGGAGTCAGTGGTGGAATTCAATTTTTTTTACTACCAGTTCTGTGGGCGTGGCTTGGTGGGCATGGCAGAGGAAGGATACTGAAAAATCTCCATTCCTTCCCCACTTCTGGGGGAAGGATATTGCAAAATCTCCATTCCCACCCCATTCTGGGGCCAGCCAGAGGTGGTATTTGCTGGTTCTCCAAACCAATCAAAATTTCCGCTACCGGTTCTCCAGAACCTGTCAGAATTTTCTGAATAGCACCCCTGGCTGGAGTCCTGAAAGGGGAGAGAAGATGGTGAAGGCAAGCTGTCCAAGACAAGTGGGTAAGTGAGTGACCAGAGGGGGCGCCAGATGCAATGGAGGAGAACTGAGGCGCATGTCAAGCCTGAATTTGATTGAGATGTGGGATTGTTTGTATTCTTGGGTATTCTGACATGAATTCAGTTTGACACAATTTGGAGCTGAAGGGGGGAGACCGAGGAGGATAGAGTCTTCAGCCAAAACATCATAGCTAGCCAATGAGTCAAGCACATTCCAATGGCTGGCTGACAGGAGGAGGAGGAGGAGGAGGAGGAGGAGGAGGAGGAGGAGGAGGAGGAGGAGGAGGAGGAGGAGGAGAGAAGTCGCCAAGCAACTGGCTCCCATCTTGGTTGGACAATGTGACAGTTCGTTTTGGGAACTTGAAATACTGATACTTATATTGGGATGAAAAGCCCGGGAACTTCAGTACTGGCTTTTCACCAGTTAGTGCCAAGATGGTGTATTTAAATAAATTTGTTCTTTGAAAAAACGAAATGCTTCGGGATGTTCAATTTGTGATGGATGCATTACTTGCAACCTGACAGCAAGTGGACAAGCCAGTGACCAGAGAGGGGGCACTGGACATACCAGCAGATGATGGAGCTGAACTGAGCAAAGTGAGTGGATGAGCCACTAACCACAGGGATGCCAGACATACCAGGAGATGATGGAGGTGAGCTGACCCAGATGTGTGGACAAGCCAGTCACCAGAAGGGAGCACCAGACACACCAACTGAGGAGAGATGACCCAGACAAGTGGACAAGCCAGCTACCAAAGGGATACCAGACATTCCAATGGACAGTGGCGGTAATCTGAGCTGGGCGAGTGAAGGTGCTTGGGCAAGAGATCAATAACAACAGACATTGAGACATCCAGCAAGTGACTGTGTAGCGGAGAAGAGCCTGGGTATCCGTAGAAAGGGGGTGGGGGTAGAGAAATCTGGACTCTAACAGCCACTTTAGGGGTAACGCTACTTTTTTTAAAAAAAAAAAGATTTATATGCTGCCCTCCGGAGACTCAGGGCGGCTTACAATGTGTTAAGCAATAGCCTTCATACTTTTGTATATTTATACAAAGTCAGCTTATTGCCCCCACAAACTGGGTCCTCAATTTACCTACCTTAGAAAGGATGGAAGGCTGAGTCAACCTTGAGCCTGGTGAGATTCGAACTTACAGTAATTGCAGACAGCTGGTGTTAATCACAATGCTATCAGTCTGCTGAGCCACCAGGCTCATAAATATGTATTAAATATATTAAATAATTTTATTGCTTTTGCACCCCAGGCATCCTGTTATACTGACAAATTGCAGGAACAATATTGTGATCTGTGCCTCTTTTCCTTTGCCTGCAGCAATGAAAGCTTATCACATTGCATAGATCAAAAGTTACTGCTTTCACCTTTGGATAATTTGCAGGTCTTTAGAAGATCAGAACTTGGGAAGTCGTATTTCTCTTCCCACTAAGTAACTGACTACAACAGAGAGAAATGACACCCAATGTTTGTTTATTACTGTTGTGGTTCCACAGCAGCCTGCGGAGCTGGCAACCAAGTCGGACAGTGAGGAGGCTGAGGAAGAACATGGGCCAGTCCTGGAGGCTGGGGAAGGCCTGGATAAGGGCTCTGCGTCGGAGGCAGAGATGGGGCCAGGGCCATCTGGGAGTGATGTGCGGACTCCGGAGCCTCCAGAGGCTGACTATAGAGAGAAGAGGAGCCTGTTCCTAGTGCATGCATGAGAAGAGCTGCTAGAAGGCAAGAGCAGCTAAAGCTAAAAGGACGACATGGGAGTAGGGCCAAGAGATGATTGGCACCTCCCATAAGGCTTAAAAGACCAGCAACGGCTCTTGGGCTCTTTGTCGGAAAACAACGTTGATAGATTTGCTTCTTGTCTTGCTGCATTTATTTCTTGTCGGCGTCTTCTGCTCCTGAACTTTTGCCAAGAAAAGCCTTTGGCAGGTTGCCTAATTAGACCAAGGTTGGTAATAAGGCTGAAGAATTGTGTTATGGAGAATTTGTTTTGATTTAGTTTGGATTACGTTGAGAATGAGTTAATTCTCAGCTGTTCTAATAAAGTCTGTTTGTTTTTGAACTGATTGTGTCTGATAATACTTGGGCCTGGGTCACAACAATTACTCCCCTTGCCATGTTGGAAAACTGAACTGAACCAAATTCAGCTTACAAAATAAAATGAAGAATAATTAATAAAATCACAAAAATGGGGTTTTGCAGAAGGAGGATGCCTTGAATCCTGGGTGTCAAAAGTCCCGTTTCTCTCAACTTCTATTTATTTATCACATTTATATTGCTGTCCATCTCATACAAAGCAACTCTGGGCAGTGTATCATCATCAGGATGTATGAGAGGCTAGAGATAGCATTGCAACATCTTTATTCATTTTGGCTTCATTAAAGTTAGGAATAGACACTTGATGTGCAATTCTTCAGTTCTTCTGTTTCAGAAACCAGCCAATTGCTGGCAGTTAGAGAAGAAGTTTCTAGTCTCTCTCTCAGTTTAACAAGGTCCTTACAACTAACTCTTTCACTAGTATACAAGAACAACACTGATTTATTCTTCCTAATAGGTTTTTTATGTTGCTTCTCCCGGATTATCTAAAAGAAATTTGGGTTGTTCATTTATTCCTTAAATACCAGGGTTATCTTCTTTGTACTCCAAAGACATAAAACGCAAATAATACAATATCAGTAAAAGTTCTGTAAATGCATACTTAGTATGAGAATGGTCATTTATCTGAAGCCAAATTAGATTATTCTGAGGAGTGTTCTCAATAAAGACAAAAGATAAAGCAACTTTACTGGTTAAACTAAGAGTGCTGTTTTAAGAAATCCAATGAATTCAGGAAAAATGAAAATATACTAACTGAGTCGAAAAAACTCACTTTCTCCAGGGAGTGTCTAATATTCAATGAATTCTTGCACCAGGAGACTATTAGCAAGATTTCATGTCATCACCATTTCCTGGACAAAAAGCCAGGCTTTGTGGTAAATTCTGTAAGAAAGAAATTGTTTCCTTAAGTGCTTTTTTTTAAACCAACTTGTTTCTTGGAGGAGTACATATGAAAAACAGGACAACTGACTTAAGTTTTAACATTCCCCAACACAATTGGCTGTGCAGAACTAGCTTAATTCTATGCCTGATTGTTCTGGGGTTCAGTAAACTGGATCATTTGTACTCTTTCTAATTTACTGCAACACATTATTATGCTCATTGACTCTTACTTGAACAAGTTGTGAGGATATGACTTCAATTTATCTGCTGAGAAATCAGACTTGGGAAAAAGCGAAAGGATAAATTTATCATGCTGTCCAGGGTTCTTGCTTACAACTCATTAATGTGACCATGGGAACAAAACTGAGTGATGAAAATGATCAAAATGTTGTGGTGAACTCTGAAAAAAAGACACTTCTAACAGCTTTATTTCAACTTCTGAAGAGCAGTGAATTTTCAGAAAAACCACAGTGACATTTATGGTATTAATAAATATAATATCAAACAATAGTAGTCATTCCAATTTATTCGACTAAGGAAAGAAATGGAATCAGATAACCCCAATGATCTTTTAAAAAGAAGATAAAAATGGCAGAAGAGAAAGGTCAGGTCATGGTTGCACAATACTGTATGCTTATCCCAGTCAATGCGGACTAACTCAGTAATGCTATCAGAAATGGGCTGCAAAAACCATAGATAACCACAAGATGGCAGCAAAGAGACGGAGAAAAATCTAACTCACTGTTACCATCTAGGGGTTGTATGGATTTTTAAGTCTTCATCTACAATTCAATTTATACCCACTTGTGATTCTGTTGATCCACAATCATGCTAACTGAATCAAAAGAAATTATTTAGGGAATGTAGGGTCCTGTCCACTGTTTCCAGATGGCCCATGCACTGTCTCCCATGAGCCCATGCACAAGAAGCATACTGGCAAGGTATATTATATCCCTAATTCTCATCACATCTGGTTTGGTAGAGTTTGTTTAAACTTGTACAAGATAAATTCTTTGAGCCTAAATCTTCCTTCCTAGGGATCAGTTAATGAAAGCCAATGTTTCCTTTTTCAGTTTTCAGCAACAGACGTATCCATTCTCCCACTGAACCAATGAGAAATTCTGAACAAAGTCAAAGAATGATAGTCATTGGAGAAAAAAAAAAAATCAAAAGGAAGTACACTTTTACAAAAGGGCTTGGTACTATTTGTGGAATCCTAGGCTATCCATGCAAACATTTCCACTGAATAAAGGTAAAGGTAAAGGTTCCCCTCGAACATGCGTGCTAGTCATTCCCAACTCTAGGGGGCGGTGCTCATCTCCATTTCAAAGCCGAAGAGCCAGCGCTGTCCGAAAACGTCTCCATGGTCATGTGGCCGGCATGATTAAATGCTTTGAAACAGAGATGAGCACCGCCCCCTAGAGTTGGGAATGACTACCACATATGTGCAAGGGGAACCTTTACCTTTACCTTTAATGAAAGAAGCTTCCTTTTCATTCTCTTGTTCCCTGATAACAAGACAATCTATCCTTGAATTATTTTAGCAAAATCTTCCATTCAGGCTTTCCATAGGTAGGTTTATGATGGCAGAGATTTTATGAAATCCTAGGAAACTATTATTTCTCCACCTTATAGGAAAGATCCCACAGAATATGATTCAGATGATGCCCAATGGGGGGGCCAAGGTGTGATTTTTAAGACCAAGGAAGCTGCAGAAGTACGTTTCGCTATCAACCTATTGCATCATTTGTAAGGTTTTCTGCTGGGACTAATCAAAATACTGGTAGGAAGTCTCACTTGATTTGAAAGGGGATATGCTGATACAGACTTTTTTTGTAGCAATGTGAAAGTAGCACAGAGGGAAGAATGACAAGTCATTTTTTCATGGGTGATTACTCTCAGAAGAGAAAACAACTGATAAGAATTGCTGAGTGGTAGATGCACTGATTTGCATTTACTCGTGATGTGTGCCTGGCTGAACTTGATAGACACTATTTCCAGGAGAATATGCAGAGGGATTATGCCCAACAAATGCAAGTACACATATAATCCATCCAGTGAATGGACACATGTTAACTATCATCTAGTGTACAGGTGTGAAACATATTTTATATAATGCAGGAGCTGAGTCAATTTTTTCCTCGAATACATTCACTATCAGAGAATATTTTTTTTTCTTAAGATAGGCAAGGTTATTTTACAGAATTTTTCCAGAATTATCTTCTGTCAATGTTATTGTTTCCCCCAAAGACCTCAAAAGGATATTAAAATATAGCTAGAATTACATACGCACAAAATTGAAAAAACGGAAATACACCTACAGATGAAATGGTAATAAAGAAAATATTAGAATGTGCTGAAATGGACAGGTTAACGATGGAACTTAAAGATAAAGGAGAAACAGAATATTACTCAATATGGGACTCATTGTATAAATGGCTAGGTAATAGGTGCAGAGATTAGAAAATTAATAATGAAAGAAGATTAACAAAGTAGAAATAAATACAGGTACAAAGATATACTTAAGAATATACATTGGGTATATACATTGGAAGTGATAGTATTATTGGACTGTACGCAACTATAAATCAAAACACATAGAGTGATAAATGTATAGACTGCAATGGTATAACCATGGAAATAATGGATATAAGTATGACATACAATATTATGTATGTAAAAAGAGACTTTATTATATGCTTAAGAGAAAAGGGGTTGTGTTTAGGGTGTATAACATTATAAATATTTAAAAGGATCTGATACAACCAGTATACTGCTGTTGCAAAATTGAAATTGTGATGTAGAATAAAGGAAAATGCACAATAAAAAAAAGGATATTAAAATGTAAAGAGGTACCGGTAGCTAGGTTGTTGCAGATGCTGTAATTTGCAATAAAATTAACAATAAATTGCATAAAAATAACAATAAACTTAGGCAGAGAAGTAGCTATGCCACTGACAGTGTCCCTTTCCTTAGAAAGAAATCTGTATTTGCTCACACTCTCTCCCTCCCCCGCTGTGTGTGTGTGTGTGTGTAGAGAGAGAGAGAGACAGAGAGTTACATGATAGTATATCACAAACACACAAAGTAGCACAAAACAATGTTGCATGATAAAGGACCACAAAAAGAGTTATTCTATGTGATGAGCCCTTTTGTCAGGAATTGTGTTCTCTTTTTCCTCCCACTGAAAAAATTCCCAATAGAAAAATTGTGCACTCATAATTAAGATGATGGATTCATAATTAAGAAGATATTTGCTCAAATCTAAAAAGCAACAACATACAATGAGGAACTTTGTCTAAAGGACATCTTTTAGGCAAGTATAATTTGGAGAGAGGATACAT
Source organism: Pantherophis guttatus (assembly GCF_059756535.1). NCBI lineage: Eukaryota > Metazoa > Chordata > Lepidosauria > Squamata > Colubridae > Pantherophis > Pantherophis guttatus. Next base: position 74,285,464 of record NC_142068.1, on the reverse strand, counting down.
CAGACAAAATAACAATCCACCATTATCCCACAGGGTGTATTTTCAGATGTATTCATTTTAAATTGTGAAATGGAGATGGTGAGAAATATTCTGGTTGCTTGGAACAATTCTATGTGTGTATATTAACCAGCCATGCAATGTGTTCTACCATGGTTATCAAAAGTTATTCCACTCTGCAACACATGTGAGCTACATTTACTACTAAATCTATGAGATGGCCCTACCATCACATCCACAAATGTGGAACTGCTTAAAGTGATCTCATAAGAACACAATCACAGCAAGCTGAATTGACCTTGGGGAAGAACCAGTCAGGAACCTGTTGCCCTGCAAATCAAATTGTTTCTATTCACTGATCATATTTCAGAGAGAGTACAGCTGTCGTATGGAACCTAGTAGAAAGGGATAAATAATAATGTGAGCCAGATGGGTATATCAAAAACATTCCAGTGCTGTGTTGTAATTAACACCTTGTTTTGGCCACAACACGCGGTAGTTAAGTAATCTAATAAACTAATCATCATAGGGCGTAATGAGTCTGGACTTTCCCCAAGGGCACCTAACCGTAGCATGAAGATGCCCAGAAAACATCTTTTTCTGTCATATCCTCATAGCATTGCCTTCATCTTATCTCCAGCACATGTGTGAGACAGGCTTAAGTTATCCTTAGTCATAAGATATTAAATTTTGTTTCCTACACACTGCCATGGTGCATCAAATCTGTTAGGCTCTGACAATCACAATTTTGGAAAGAAGTCAGAGGACTCCAATGGTTAGGAAAAGAGGCACTGAGATGGGTCGTAATTGGCAATGAGAGAGCAAATTTTATGCTAGTGTAGTTTTCTGTTGAGTCAGGGTTGGATGGAGAATGATACAATGCAATTGTCCCCTGTGATATATTTGCATTTATACAGCTGGAGAGATGGACATACCAGAGTGGTGTTATGTTTGCAGGAATCCTAGCACTTCATGAATAAACAAACACATCTTCTGGTTCAACCATCAGCTGAATGATGATTTCTGCCAAAAATGTCATTATGTAAATTACAGAACTGGCTTAAACATTTACAGTATTTGTTTTAATTTTGTCAATAGCCATGGAATCAGTTGAAGGAGAAGTGGGATCTTTTTTTTTTTTCCAGGGTTTACTTTACAATTCAGTTCTAATTATAAAGTAAACCCTGACAAAAGTAGATTCAAATTCTAAATGATCACAGTTGTGATCTTTCTCCTAATATTTCTAGCTCTGTTTAAAATATGACTGAATGAACAGAAGGGAGTGGGGGATTGCTTTAGAACTTAAATGTACAATGATCACTTGAATGAGCTCCATGGATGAAGAGAAATGAGGATGAGTTATATTAAACTTCAAAAAGAAATTATCACACAATTATTATTTTTTTGAATATTGTTTGGAACAAATAATCATGGTAAGGAAGGAATATTGATATTTATTCTAAGGTCACGTGTGATTTCTGAAACTTTCCACTCAACTTTGTAGGATCTGTTATGTCTATATACAAGTTACTTTACTTCCTGTAGCTAGATTAGACTGGAGGTTTAATCTTCCATTTCAATAATGGAAGTTGTGAAAGTTGGACCATAAGAAAGGCTGAGCGCCAAAGAATTGAGGCCTTTGAATTATGGTGCTAGAGAACACTCCTGCGAGTCCCTTGGACTGCAAGGCGATCAGTCCTAGAGAAGATCAACCCTGACTGCTCTTTAGAAGGCCAGATCCTGAAGATGAAACTCAAATACTTTGGCCACTTAATGAGAAGGAAGGACTTACTGGAGAAGAACTAACAACAACACAAAATATTATGCTCTCAACAGGGCTGGGTTCTAAAAGTTTTACTACCAGTTCTGTGGGTGTGGCTTATTTTGTGGGCGTGGCTTGATGGTCATGTGACAATTCTTTAGGATTTAGCAGAGGTACTGGTCTACCAGGCTTTTAACTGCTTGCAGAGCTGTACCGGTCTAACCATTCCTTTTTGGAGGCACCGGTCTACTCATTTGTTTTTGGAGGCACTGGTCTACCCATTTATTTTTGCAGGCACCGGTCTACTCATTTGTTTTTGGAGGCACCGGTCTACCACCACACTGCCTTTTAACACTGATCAGCTGTAGGGCGGCCCTTTGAAGCCCCGTGGCAAGAGTTTTTTTCCTTCTAGACGATCAGCTGGGACTCAGGAGGCAGCAATAGATTCGGGGTGGGGCCAAATAAAAGGTAAGAATAACATGGGGGGGAGGGGGGCTGAGGGGCAGAACCTGTTCGGTGATGTCATATCGTCACCGCTACTGGCTCGGCGGAACCAGGAGGAACCCACCACTGGTGAGCATGCACGGATGCACATCCCACTTGCACGAGCAGCGGGCAAGTGAGCAAACGGAGCTGCATGCATACACTTGCTGACTGCTTGCACCGAACCATCCTCTCTCCTTCCTCCAGCCGGTCCACAAAGTCAGAAAGGTTTGGGAACTCTGCTTTAGAGGGTTGGGTGTTATATTTTGTACATCTGCTCAATGACAGCGTTTAACAAAGACTCTTATGATTCTTTTCGTAATGGTTTTTGCCTCTTTGCAGAAGGATGACTCTATTTACTTTGCGTGTAATGAACACACAAATGCAAACATTTGACTTTTTATTTGGTGTTGATAAGCAGCACACTTTTTCATGAAATGATTGATTTAAACATCTGTACTTATAGAGGTTATACTATTAATTCTAATTAGTAGTACTGATTAAAAAAAACACATTAACCATTCCTATTTTAGGATTTCTTTTCTCCTTTTCTGTCTTTAAAAAAAGTTTTGCAAGGTGGGGCAAAACTTCAGATGATGGCACAGTGAAGTTCTAAGAACAGAAACTTTTGACCATCTGCAAAATAAGAATGTTCATTTTGAATCAACTATAGGTAGGTTGCAGTTGAACAGTTTAATACTGTTTACAGAACACAAGATAGTGGGGAAAGAATAAAACAATCCAGTCAGAGCTGAAGAAGCTGCTTGGATAAGAAGTGAAACGTCTTTGTCATGCCCCAGGATATAACTTTTATATACTGTTGTTGCTCTCTAGCCTCATCTAGTGACCGGAAGGACAAATATGTCCCAACATACAATCTTTATATACTGTTGCTGCTCTCTGGCCCCATCTAGTGGCTAGGAAGACAAATACCAAGATTATGTATGTATGTATGTATGTATGTATGTATGTATGTATGTATGTATTTATTTATTTATTTATTTATTTATTTATTTATTTATTTATTTATTTATTTATTTATTTATTTAATTATTCATATTTCTATGCCGCCCACTCTCCAAGGACTCTGGCCGGCTTACATCAAAGACAATATACTAAACAGCATATTGCCCCCAACAATCTGGGTCCTCATTTTACCCACCTCAGAAGGATGGAAGGCTGAGTCAGTGAGATATTGAGTCGGTGAGATATTGTTTGAAGCCGATCCAACCTCTTTACCCATCAGCCCGCACTCTCAAAACAAATGCACGCTGGGAAGCCAGACTCCATTTTCTTTAGCATTTGGAGAAGGCAGAAGCACAAAGAAGAATCTGTCTTAATCAGTGGCAAATGGTCATCCAAGGACAAACTCACTTCCCATATATAGAGCATTACTGGTGAGATTTAAATTACTTGTATTTATTAATTGTTATGTTCAGCAGTAACTTAATACTGTCTATCTTGTATTTGGTTCTCATTGTATATATCCCTATTTTCCCCAGTTTCACCATATCCTGTTCTTTCAATAAAGCATCCAGATCTACACACATGGTCTGTTTTATTGGGGGATAGGTGGGTTGAGCTGCAGGTTGAACTGCACACAGCCTAACGTGTAGTGAGGACAGAACAGTCTCCAAAGAAAAACAAGAAAGTCTAGTTGCCTCTTATAAAAAGCATCTTTAGAACAACCATGACCTGGATGACTGAGAATCTCCATTGACAATAAAATAATCAGTGGCCAAGACACCCCGTGCTTAGGCAACCCAAAAGTTGTATGGCAGAGAAGATTCCCAAACGTTAGGAATATGCAACACCAAAAAGTTTTGTTCTGAGCGTAGAAAAAAACAGCTATACTGCAAACTCAAAATGTTCTGGACAAGCTACGTTCCTTGGAACAAAAGTTGAAGCATCTTCAGCGCCTCATTCTGACCTTAGAACATAGCTCTCAAAACAGGCAGTTTTGTTTCAGGCTTGAGGTACTCAAAGCAGCTGAGCTCTCAAGGCCCAAATGGTCTGCTTTGAGGGTGAAATTGCATTTTATATCCAGAACACTCTGTGCACTCTGTTGAAATGACCAAGTTTTGTTTGAGTTCTGACCTGGAAACAAAACCATTGGAGCACACCTGACTTTCTTTCTTTCCTTGTTTTCCACTTCAAGCATAAATGCTTGAAAGGCCTGTTTCCTTGTTAAAAACGTTTCAAAGTCAAAATGTTTTCACCTTTTTCTCAAACGCTGGACGTGCTTTGCTGTTCTTTCTTGAAAACGGGAGGGCTCTTAAACACAGCGACTTCAGGCTGCGTATTTGATTCTTGGGTAAGTTTATTTTACACATTGATTTAGCAGGCTGCAGTAGATTATTGTAAAGTGGGAGAGATGTGAAGAAACATATTTTTATCTCAGAATTTATGTATTTCAAAGCTTTTGGTATTATTTGTAATGAACCTCTCGATGAAGTTATAATGGAACGAAGTAGACCTTACTTTGTCTTAGCATCTGGCACCTACATCACTTGTGGCTGCGGTTTTCTAGTTACTATGGAAGGAACTATTCAAGTTGCGTCCTTTTTGCCAATGACATAAAATTATTCAATACTACAGATAATTCTGTTGTTTTGCAAAGTGATCTCGACTATGTCAGATGAATGGTTATCTATTTGGCAACTTCAAATTGCGATCAATAAATGCTCTGCCTTACATATTGGTAAACGTAATCAGAATGTCAAGTACAAGCTAGGTGGCATTGAACTAGCTGATGACCCTCACTTTGTCAAGGTCCTAGGTGTACTTATCTCTGACAATCCATGCTCTAAAGTTCACTGTAACAGCGTTGCTAAAAAAGCATTAAGAGTTGTAAATTTAATTTGCACAGGTTTTTTTTTTCCTGGAAACATTGTATTGCTAATTAGAGCTTATAAAACTTATGCTAGACCAATCTTAGAGTATTGTTCAAATGTTTGGAATCCCCACCATCAGTGGTGGGTTTCAAAAAATTTTACTACTGGTTCTGTGGGTGTGGCTTGATGGGTGTGGCATGGCTTGTGGGTGTGGCTTGGTGGGCATGGCAGGGGAAGGATACTGTAAAATCTCCATTCCCGCTCCACTCCAGGGGAAGAATACTGCAAAATCCCCATTTCCTCCCAATCAGCTGGGACTCGGGAGGCTGAGAATAGATGGGGGTGGGGCCAGTCAGAGGTGGTATTTATCGGTTCTCTGAACTACTCAGAATTTCCGCTACTGGTTCTCTGAACTACTCAGAATTTCCACTACCAGTTCTCTGAACTACTCAGAATTTCCGCTACCGGTTCTCTGAACTACTCAGAATTTCCGCTACTGGTTCTCTGAACTACTCAGAATTTCCACTACCGGTTCTCTGAACTACTCAGAATTTCCGCTACCGGTTCTCTGAACTACTCAGAATTTCCACTACCGGTTCTCTGAACTACTTAGAATTTCCGCTACCGGTTCTCTGAACTACTCAGAATTTCCACTACCGGTTCTCTGAACTACTTAGAATTTCCACTACCGGTTCTCTGAACTACTCAGAATTTCCGCTACCAGTTCTCTGAACTACTCAGAATTTCCACTACTGGTTCTCTGAACTACTCAGAATTTCCGCTACCGGTTCTCCAGAACTGGTTAGAACCTGCTGAAACCTACCTCTGCCCACCATATATTTGACATCAGTACAATTGAGTGGGTTCAGAAGTATTTCACGAGAAAAGTCATGCACTCTTCTGTACACAATAGAATTCCCTATGCTACTAGACTCGAAATTCTCAGTTTGGATAACTTAGAACTGTGTCACTTGCTGTCAGGCCTAGGTATTGCATACAAAATTATACATAGTAATGTTTGACCTGTAAATGACTTACTTTTTTTGTTTTAATCGCAATAATACGCGCGCTAACAACCGTTTTAAACTCAATGTAAATCATTCTAAACTTGACTTTAAAAAATATGATTTCTGTAATAGAGTTGTCAAAGTCTGGAATGCTCTCCCTGATTCAGGTGTTTCAGCTACAAATTTTCACAGTTTCAGTCACAAATTGAAAATTCCGTGAACCTTACATCATACTTAAGTGGTCAGTAGAAGGGGCGTGCATAAGTGCACTAACGTGCTTATCGTCTCTGTCATTGTATTTTTATTGTTTTATTCTTGTTCTTGTTTTTGTTTGACAAATTCTAATAAATATATAAAAATAAATAAAATAAAAATAAATAAGTTGACAGTGTAAATAAGAGAAGGACGGAATTAGTAGCTGAAGAATGAAGAGAATGAAGAGAAGAGGAGACTTCCTGGTCTGAAAGACCTTTGCTGGGAAGACCAAACAAGTAACCGCAAACAAGTAGAATGTTTAAAGGAAGGTCACAACTATTAAATTTGGGCTGCATAAATTTGGGGAAACTGATACTCAGCACTCAGTGTCTTTTGGCACAAACAACATATTTCCCACTTTCTCTTGATTTGTCCTTTTACAGGACAGAGTATTTACATTTATTTGACTGGTCCTATTCTGTGTTTTGCCTCCTTTTTGCTTAATTCATTTCTTTTCAGTTAGCCATAATAGAGAGCTACCTCAAAGTAATCCCCTACAATAAGTTATTTTGCCTGGGTGAGAAGCAGGGGTGAAATCCAGTAGGTTCTGACAGGTTCTGGAGAACCGGTAGCAGAAATTTTGAGTAGTTCGGAGAACCAGCAAATACCACCTCTGGCTGGCCCCAGGGTGGGGTGGGAATGGAGATTTTGCAATATCCTTCCCCCAGGAATGGGGAGGGAATGGAGATTTTGCAGTGTCCTTCCCCTGCCACACCCAGCAAGCCATACCCAGCAAGCCACACCATGCCCACCAAGCCAGTAGTAAAAATATTTGAATTTCACCACTGGTGAGAAGGATGCCTTATGATGTGAGTCTTCTCTTTGTGTTTCTTTTGTGCATGTGAGAGAGATATTTCTGATTTAATATGAGTCAAGTTGCCTAAAACAACATTTGATTGTGTTTAACTTTTAAAACTTAATAACTGGATCAAAGTGTATTAAACTCAATCACTGAAGTTTTGGTAGCAGCTATATAACCCTGGCTTACTGAGTAAATCCTTTTATTATCCTACTTTGTGTATATTTTGGCAGCATCGATGTAACACTGAACTTTTTGGCAGCAGCTATGCAACACTGAATAACTGGGTAACTGGTGTTAAAGTCAATCATTTAGTTTGGTAGCAGCTATGTAACACTGGCTAAATAAATAAGTCCTTTACTGTCCTACTTTATGTGTTTTTGTCAGCAGCTATGTAACTGTCTAACTGGACAAATCCTTTTATTGTCCTACTTTGTGTGTATATATGTTTGTATGTGTGTATATAGCTTTTTAACCTGAAATATAGCAATAGCATTTAAACTTTATACCGTTTCACAGTGCTTTACAGCCAGCCCTTTCCAAGCGGTTTACAGGGTCAGCATATTTCCCTCAACAATTTGAGTCCTCATTTTATCGACCTCGGAAGGATGGAAGGCTGAGTCAACCTTGAGCGTGGTGAGATTCGAACTGCCAAATTGCAAGCAGCTGGCAGTCAGCAGAAGTAGCCGGCATGACTGCACTCTAACCACTGCACCACTGTGGCTCAAACAAAATATAGTTTTGTTCTTCATGTTTTAGCTTTTTTAATGTTTACTTTTTGCATTGATGTGTGTGTGTGTGTGTGTGTGTGTGTGTGTGTGTGTGTGTGTGAGAGAGAGAGAGAGAGAGAGAGAGAGAGAGAGAATGAGAGAGAGAGAGAGAGAGAGAGAGAGAGACCTATCATTTAACTTGATCCATTGGTTTATTTCTATTAATTTAATTTGCAATAAAACAACTACCATAAAACAGTAGATTTCAGGATCTCTCTCTGTTATATAATTGGTCTTAGAAGTTATCTCTAAAGGAAATTTTTAGCTTTTTTTATCAAATTGTGCTAACAGAGCCCAGTTTTAGGGCTAACAGAGCCCAGTTTTAGACATACAGAGATGGTAGGTAACTAGGCAGGCAGGCAATGGGGAGGGGATAGGCAGGCAGGCAGATCCTAGATCCTCTAGATCCTCCACCACTCCTCTCTCTCTCTCTCTTGTAGGAGTTTAGAGGACTTGGAACAATTCCTTGATCCCAATAGATTACTCAACGACCCTCAGAATTGTCTCAGAACAATTTAATGTTCCAGATCAAAGTGAAGGAACTCAAAAGAGTTCTGAAAAGCATTTCTCTTTTCTTAATATTAGTTACTTACTATTAGTTTATCTTGGGGATGATATCATCTGGCATCATAAATCTATCTTGGTGGAACAGAACAATCATTGTATCTATATTGACTATAAATTAACTGATGTTTTCCCTTCCAACATTGTTGATCAAGGCAAGATAGAAAAGATTTTCTAATCAGAAGTCAAACATCTACTTTACAAAAGTACGCAAAATAGCTATAACCATTTCCGCTCCTTTAAGAACTATAACTTTTTTAAAATATTTTTTTTGATTTACATAAAAATATTTTGAGAACAATATATTGCTCACGCATTTCACTTTAAACCCCCCCCCCAAAAAAAACAACATATGGTAATAATGATAATAATAATATAGATAGTAATTGTAACAATATTAATAGTTATATTAGCTTATTTGTAATCATATTCATTATACTAGCATACTTATAATAATAAGTAACATTAATCTTTTACATGCACATGACAGTAATATTTCTTCATCTAACCTCTACCTCTTATGTCCAACCATTGATAACATCTGTCCCATCTCTGTATCTCCTTTACCTTTTATTTTCAATGTCAGTCTATCCATCTCTGCACAATCCAATATTTTCCGAATTATGCTTTCATCTGACGGGGTGTTCTCATTTTTTCAATATTGTGTATATACAATTCTCGCTGCTGTCAATACATGTAGCATTGAATATATAGACCCTTTGTCATAGTTTTCTGGTATTATACCTAACAAAAATATTTCTGGCTTTAAATCTATATGCTGCTTAATCATCTTTTCCAATCATGTATGTATTTTTGTCCAGTACTTTCTTGCCTTCATACATGTCCACCACATATGATAATAAGTATTTGATGTCTGACTCCATTTCCAACGTTTAGCTGACATATTTTTTCCATATTTTTGCTAGTCTTTCCGATGGCAACTACCACCTATAAAACATTTTATAAAGGTTTTCCGTACAAGCAGTAGCCATGGTCAGTTTGTGATTTCTATCCCAAAATTTTTGCCATTGACCTAGTTCTACAATATAGCCAAAGTTTTTTGCCCATACTATCATTGTTTCTTTTACTTGTACATCTTCCATTTTGGAACTTAGTAGATAACTATATAATTTTCTTATCAGTTTTTCATCTGTCCCTATTAGTATCTGATCAAGTGTTGTTGGGTCTTTATAAAAACCCTAGAACTAGAATTTAAGGAGAAAGAATAAGTCTAGCAAGTTTGGGCTGCATATTTTCAAGCTAGTAGAAGAGAGGAATACTGACAATTTGGGAATTAGCAAAGATCAGAAAGAATGGACAAGTTGATATGAGAGTAAAACAGTCAAGTTTAATGAAGAAGTTGACAGAAAATCTGAAAAGCAGAAAGATCACTAGCAAAGATCAGAATATAATCAATTCTGCTAGAGCGATAATCTAAAATAAAATTGACTTCACCAGGTAACAAAAATAAGGACTTGCATTAAGAATCAAGGGGAGCTACCATCCGAATTAAGCAGAAACTAGAAAAGTAAAATAGAAGTTATTTGGACAATCTTTATACTTCAGAAGAAAATTGAGCATCAAAATCTTCTTAAAATCAGCTTATAGAGCTAAATGGCTGAATAAAACTTGGATTTTAGGTTGAGAGCCAGTGGTGGGTTCCTCCCAGTTCGGCCCGGTTCCACCGAGCCGGTAGCAGTGACAATATGATGTCACCAAACCAGTTTGGCCCTCCCGCCCCCCCCCGCATTATTCTTACCTTTTATTTGCCCCCCCCCAAGCTATTGCTGCCTCCTGAGTCCCAGCTGATCGGCTAGAGGGAAAAAACCTGTTTAAACTCTTGCCGCGGGGCTTCAAAGGGCCCCCCTACAGCTGATCAGTGTTAAAAGAAAACAAATGAGTAGACTGGTGCCTGCAAAAATAAATGGGTAGACCGGTACAGCTCTGCAAGCAGTTAAAAGCCTGGTAGACCAGTACCTCTGCTAAATCCTAAAGAATTGTCACATGACCATCAAGCCATGCCCACAAAATAAGCCACGCCCACAGAACCGGTAGTAAAAAAGTTTAGAACCCACCCCTGTTGAGAGCATAATATTTTGTGTTTTTGTTGTTAGTTGCGAAGTCGTGACCAACCCATCGTGACCCCATGGACAACTTTCCTCCAGGCCTTGACCTGGCTAGCTGATTAGCAATAGTGTGATTCCTACTCCTTTAGATACTTCATGAATATGAATAAGAATAATCATAGCCATAGATCATAGCCATCCCTATCATTAGGCAGTGTGGGGAAGCATCCTTAGATGGCAGTGTGAGAGGAAGGAAAAAATGAGAAAGTGATGGATACTGTGTGTATTGTCACTATCTGAGATAGCTTGGTGCCTTCAGATGTGTTGGAAACCATTGTCCTATTTTCATTATTGTTGTTGTTGTTAGTTACGAAGTCGTGTCCGACCATTGCGATCCCATGGACAATGTTCCTCCAGGCCTTCCTGTCCTCTACCATCCTCTGAAGTCCATTTAAGCTCATGCCGACTGCTTCAGTGACTCCATCCAGCACCTCATTCTCTGCTGTCCCCTTCTTCTTTTGCCCTCAATCGTTCCCAGCATTAGGCTCTTCTCCAGTGAGTCCTTCCTTCTCATTAGGTGGCCAAAGTATTATTTTGTAATGCCCCAAAATGTCTACTCAAATCTCTGCTGGATCTACATTATTCTGGATCCTTATTCAGGGTATATTCAGAACACTGGCAATGGTGAGGTGGGTGGATGAGAGGTTAAAAAAAAAAGATGGTGGTCATTGCAGTGTGTTGAAGCCAGCGCCCCATTTTTTTATTATAGTGCATAGATATAACACACAAGCAAATGGGTGGGGTTTCAGTCACACTGTTGCAACTGCCATCTTGTCTTATTTTATTGCAGGGACCCTACTGATTGCAAATATTGTAATAATTAAATATCACAGCTCATCAAGTGAAATAATAATTTTATGTAACCCTTTATTATAGTTCTTCCTTCCCACATCTCTGAAATCCTCCAATACGATTTCAACACACACACACACACACACACACACACACACACACACACACACACACACACAGAGGTATAGGTATAGGTGCATATATATTACTGTATATACATTATACCTGCACATGGATTACAGAACAAACAAAAATATATTTGATATCATCAAGAGAGTAAATTGAAATGGAAATGGACTGGTCACATAGAACTGCAAGAAGAACTGAGCCAGGTGGACCAAGGTAGTCATAGAATGGATTCCACTTGATAAAAAGTGTCCACAAAAGAGACCTAAAACAAGATGGATTGATGACATCAGCAAGTACCGTGTTTCCCCGAAAAGAAGACCCTTTTATTTTTATTTTTATAAGAAGGCTGTTATATTTTTTTGAACCCTGAAATAAGAGCTTAGTATTATTTTTGGAGAGGTATTATTATTATTATTATTATTATTATTATTATTATTATTATTATTATTATTATTATTATTATTTTAATTTGATTTATATGCCGCCCTTCTCCGGAGACTCAGGGTGGCTTACAATGCACTAAGCAATAGCCTTCATTCTTTTGTATATTTATACAAAGTCAGCTTATTGCCCCCACAATCTGGGCCCTCATTTCACCTACCTTTGAAAGGATGGAAGGCTGAGTCAACCTTGAGCCTTGGCGAGATTCGAACCTGCAGTAATTGCAGGCAGCTGGTCTTAATAACAGGGTGCTTTAGACCACTGTACTACCAAGGCTCTTGGGGCACATGGAGCAAGATGGGGCTCCTCTTGCCGTCTTACCTAATTTCCAGCTCTGTGTTTAAATATTTTCAGGGAGGGCTTATTTTCGCATAAGCGCTCAAAAGCCTGATTGGGCTTATTATCAGGGGATGTCTTATTTTCGGGGAAACAGGGTATTGTGGGCCCAATTGGCAAAAGATAGCTCAGGACCGTATTGGTTGAAAACATGCAGAAGAGGCCTTTATCCTGCAGTGGATAAACAATGGCTAAAATGATGGTGATATACATTATATATTTTATATACAGTATTTTTATATATTTTATATTTTATTTTATACATACATACATACATACATACATACATACATACATACATACATATAATGGCCGAAGTGGTGCTATCCCAGTCTCCCATAGGTCACGGAAGAAACGGCATAAGATGTCTGACAGGTCTGAAGGTGATGAATGGAGATTTCATCCCACCATGGCCATTTTAACATCTTTCAACATAGGAAGGAACCCTGATTGCAAAAATATCGCACATTTATACCTATGAATCAAAAGATATATATATATATATATATATATATATATATATATATATATATATATATATATATATATATATATATATATATATATATGTGTGTGTGTGTGTGTGTGTGTGTGTGTGTGTGTGTGTGTGTGTGTGTGTGTGTCTTTTTCTTTTTCGTAGGCTTTTATGTGCATATTCTTTCTAGCCAGGTTTTACCTACGTAAACTAAGTTGTTCTGCAGGGGTGGGTTCTAAAAGTTTTTACTACCAGTTCTGTGAATGAGATTTCACAGAACCAGGGCTGCAGAACAACTTAGTTTACGTAAATAACATGTATCTGACTCAGCTCCCTATTTGGATTAGAAAATATTGCTTCAGCTTCTCTTGGCTTCACATCACAGCACAGAAGCCAAATTATTCTATTATCAGCTTGGCACTGCTGGAAGCAATAAGGCATTCTGAAATGTTTATACTCAGGTATACCACACCATATTGTGAACTGGTCAGAGAACATTGAAAGAACATCTGCTTGACCAGGATTTCCTTTATTGCCCCAGTTATGAAGAGAGGACAAAGGACCATGGCAGCTGGGCAACAATTCTGCTGATTTTGTAGTGATATGAAAGCATCTTATATTCTGGTAGTAGGTTGTTGGAGGGATGCAATGGCTCAGTGGTTAAAGATACTGGGTTCAAGCCCCGGTGCTGCACTCTTGATGAACTCTTGCCCTTCCCCCACCTCCTACCCTCCAATTTGAAAGCATGCAAATGTGAGTAGATAAATAGGTACCATTTTGGTGGAAAAGTAACAGCGTTCTGTGCGTGTCGGCATATAGCCATGCTGGCCACATGGCTGCAGAAATGTATTCAGACAATGCTGGCTCCCTTGGCTAAGAAAAGGAAATGAACACCTCCCCTAGAGTCAGGCACAAGTGGAAAGGAGAAACCTTTACCTTTTTTCAAAACTTCTATGCGACCAGAAGATTAACAATATTCAGTAGATATGTTGTCTACTCTCCGGATACACTTTATGAGATTCATCAATGCGAAATCAATATCATATACTTATACAACTGAATGTATTGCTATGAATCACTTTCATAACCAGTGCACTTGAAAAAAAAAAGATCTAAAATGTCATAAACAAATGCATAAATTTTAAAATCTTAAAACCGTATTGCAAACACAAGAGAGAATCTTCAGATGTGGGGTGGGGGATGTTTCTTATAACCTGAAAATGGCAGGGAGGAAAGATCCATAGAAGCCACATCTGATCCATAAGATGCCAAATAGTTGTCGAATTAATTTACCACCCTGATAAATGCTGCTCAGTAATAGTGGGCAGTTTATAATAGAAAACAGTACAATGTTGCATAATAGTAACTGCAGCAGAAAATATGTATTAGCAGAGGAAAATTCCTTAAAATCTTGGATTTCTAAAGGAATGGAAAATTTATTTTAAAAATAATAAAAATAAAAAATCCCTTTGTGTTGTGCTGAAAAGACAATAAAGAGCCTTTCTTTATAGGAACATCAGACTATCTTCTTGATAGTTTCTGGTAGTACATTGTCCCTATCAGAGTTTGTTGCAGAAATCATATCCAGAAAGCACACACAGGTAACTGATTCAGTAGGATTTATTAACTTCTCTTTATATATAATATAACAGATACAATACCAAAAGCAGGTTCTTCCAACATGGTAGTAGTTACAAATAAACACAGGCAGAGGAAAGAACAGTTTCAGTTTCAATTCAGCAGACTAGTTCAGAAGTGAAGCTAAGCCACACCCAGACTCCTTGCTGTCTCCAGCAAATACTGTTTCAGTTTCCAAACAGTCCCCATTGGCTGACCTGTTACCAAGCCCTATTCATTGGCTGACCTTGTTACTATGTCTCTGCCAGTCATAAATACATTGTCAGTCCCTACCCTTGTTTTTTTTTTTAAGGTGCTAAAGATTATTCCTTTTCAGCAGGTTTTTGCCAGCTATGTTTTTAATATAATATTGCTTTTTTTTCCCCTATGTGTGCATTAATCTTACTTATATGTTTCCACGATTAGGGCAGCCTATGATTATTCAATAGATAGGCTTTCCAGGATAATGCTTTATATAACAGTAAGATTAAATTTTAACCCTTTCTTTCTTTCTTTTTTTTAACTTTGTCATATTCTTGCTGAATTATACAACCTCTTCTGATTCTTGGTGCTCCAATGAACACCATTCCTCCCAGGATTGCCTTGCTTGTTTGCTTCATTAGGGATGGTGTAGAAAGTAAGAAAGCCTTGACTGAATTATCTAAGCACCATCACCTTGACAAAAGGAGACTGAAACATTTTTTTAAAAAGTCCAGAGATATACAATGCAATAACATTCGGAAGCAGCTCATTAAAACACCATCCTGATTCTGTGTAATATAAGAAGGCAGAAGAGGTGTAACACAATCAACCTTGCAAGATTCTGTTATTGCAGCCTATCTCAATGAAAGTAGCTTTAAACTTCTGTGAAGTTGATCTCCTGATCTGGTCTAGCTAGTGGGGTTGCTTAATGGCATTGAATAAAGGTGTCTTCTGTTGCCTTTTTCAATTGATTTTGATTTTTCCAAGGATGAAGATCATCTCTAGTTCATCTTGCCTTTATTTTATGTAAATTTATAATTTGTAATGTTAATTATGTAAAATTATGTACATGACCTTGTAGATGACCCTCACTCTGTCAAGGACCTTGGAGTACTCATTTCTAAAGATCTAAGTGCCACAGCCCACTGTAACAACATTGCCAAAAAGGCATTAAGAGTTGTAAACCTAATCTTGCATAGCTTCTTCTCTGATAATATCTGATAATATTGTACTATTAACTAGAGCATACAAAACATTTGCTAGACCAATTCTCAAATACAGCTCATCTGTCTGGAAGCCACACTGCATATCGGACATTAATACAATTGAGAGAATCCAGAAATATTTCAGGAGAAGAGTCCCTCATTTCTCTACCCACAATAAAATACCTTATGCCACCAGACTTGAAATTTTGGGCTTAGCAAACTTAGAACTACACCAACTTCGGCCTGACATAAGTGTAGTACATAAAATTATCTGCCACAATGTCCTACCTGTTAATGACTACTTCAGCTTCAACTACAACAATACATGAGCAAATAACAGATACAAACTCAAGGTAAACCGCTCCAAACTCGACTGCAGAAAATATGACTTCAGTAACAGAATGGTCAATGCCTGGAATGACTCTCTGGTTTCTTCCCCCAAAACTTTAACCTTAAACTGTCTACTGTTGACCTCACCCCATTCCTAAGAGGTCTGTAAGGGGCATGCATAAGTGCACCAACATACCTACCGTCCCTGTCCTAATATTCCTTTTTATTCTTATTCTTTTCATGTATTCAAAATATGTTTATACTTTTATCTGTTATCTTATATATGCTTAACAAATAAATAAATAAAATAAATAAATATTCCAAACGTTCAAACTTTAGTTATATTATTGGCATTTCCGGTGAAGTGTCTGGTTTTACTTTATGTGCCAATTCAAGTGGCGGGATCTTTGGCAAGTACTTCAGATCCAAAGTGACTCTTTTCAAGGTGGGCTCTCTCTGAGCTCTACCAGTTACAAGAAGCAAGAGCTATTGAAATTAAAAAGTTAGGGTTACATGAAATTCAGTAGGTGAATTATTTTCCATTTAGAACAAATTTATTCCCTAACACATCATGTTGGAGACATTCAGAATTTATTTTTAGCAGCTTCCTACTATCCCATGAGGAGGGATGGTCTTTTCAATGATAATGAAAAAACTTGCATCTGACTGTTTGCATAATAGTTTCCTGAATGTTAATTAGTCTGGGAACCAGCTGTTACACAAAGGCGTCCATTTTTCTTTGTTCTGCCTCTCACAATCTTA
Organism: Pantherophis guttatus; assembly: GCF_059756535.1. Lineage (NCBI taxonomy): Eukaryota > Metazoa > Chordata > Lepidosauria > Squamata > Colubridae > Pantherophis > Pantherophis guttatus. The sequence goes on along the minus strand of NC_142068.1, from coordinate 74,268,798 downwards.
TGTTACAACTGGGAAAAACCGCAGCCTTGACAATCTTTGTTGTCTGTGTGATGTCTGCGCTTTAAGATTTTGTCTAGATTCATCAGTCTTTCTCCCAAAAAGGAGACATCTCTTTATTGCATGGCTAAAGTCACCATCCATGGGAACTTCTAAAGCTAGGAAGACAACTTCTATTACTGTTTCTGTGTTTCTCTATCTATTTGCATTGGGTTGGCCCTGCATACTAGCATGATTGTTAGTAGGCAAGGAGATTCCTTAAGTCTTTCTTGCTTCAAGCCCTCAGAGTGGCATCATCAGCATATCAGTAGTGCTGATGATAACCCAGCAATTAAAATTCCAATTTCTCTTTCTTTCTGTAAACATTTTTCATGATCTGCAGGTAGTCCTCAAGTTACAATGGCAATTGGGACTGGGATTGCAGCCACTAAGCAATAAAGTCTTCAAGTGCAACATCGCATGACTGTTTCATGATGGCAATCCAGGCAGTTCTGGTTGTTGATGTAACCCCATGATGCATAAGACATTAAGTCTGGATAGCTCTGCAGACAAAGGCACTGTAATTTAACACCAGCTGTCTGCAATTAAAGTAAGTTCGAATCTTGCCAGGCTCAAGGTTGACTCAGCCTTCCATCCTTTCTAAGGTAGGTAAATTGAGGACCCAGTTTGTGGGGGCAATAAGCTGACTTTGTATAAAATATACAAAAGTATGAAGGCTATTGCTTAACGTACTGTAAGCCGCCCTGAGTCTTCGGAGAAGGGCGGCATATAAATCAAATTTTAAAAAAAAAAGTGGGAAGCAGCAAGAGTCCCAAATAAGGAGTGCACAAGGAGGTGGTGCTGGCCCTGGGATGCCTGAGGCCCACAGCACTTGAGTTAGGGGAGAGGGGGCTGTGGAGTGATATGATCTCAGGAACGGGAGGGGGAAAGGGGCATGGTACATGTAAGGGAAGAAAGTTGGTCAATGGGGAGATTTACCTGGTTGCCAAGCACCTGGATTTTGTTTACATGACTGTGAGGGGTTGCAATACCTGGAACTTTGATAATCAATTGTAAGTCCCTTTGTTTAGCACTATTACAACTCTGAACAGTCATGTTCAGCGAAAACTACTTGTACTCCTCATTTAAGTTCTATGCATATGCCTTTCCTAATTTTAAACCCTTTAGATGCTCCATATTCTATTTGCTTTCTGGTCATCGTATAAATTCTTCGATAGACAAATGATGTGGCTCAGCACACCCGTGTTTTTAAGGGCTATCCAGTTTGTTATGGTCTACACAACCAGATCTTGTATAATTAATAACATATTTCAGGAACACTGTTCTCTTTTACATTATCCATCCAGATGTAAACAACTGGATTTCAGATGCCTTTGCTCCTTCTGAATCCATTTTCGCAGTTCTCATCCTGTATATGGTTGAAGTCTAGACTGCAAAATCTTGAGCATTATTTTACTAACATGAAAGATTTAAAAAGTTGTTTAACAGTAAGAACTTTCTTTAGGACTTCCCATTTACATAGTGAGTTATAAACTGATCTTTTCTAGTCCTTTGGCTACAGCTATTTTTTTCATATATGCTTAAAAACTGTGAGTAGCAATTTCGCTGTATGATCTTGTAAGATTTTAAACAGTTTTGCCCCTCTAATATATTCTAGGTTCTACTTAATTTCACATTTGGAATGTCTTCATACATTTTATTGATGCTGGCACCTTTTCTGTACAGTTCATCTATATATTCATCTCATATTTTTGTTAGATCTTTGGCTTCTTTGTCATTTATCATGCTCAATTTTGCATGAAAAGTTTCCTTGCTCTGTGTAATTTTCTTAAATGGATTTCAGCTTTTTTTACTGAATGTTATTCTCAATCCTCTGCAAGGCATATTTAAATATTACTTCATTTCTTTTCTTGCTCTTCTCTAGAATTCAACATTTAGATTGGCAAATATATTTCATTGCCTTTTACTTTCTGCTGTGCCTCAGTTTTCTTAAGCAGACCATCATTTCATCTTATTTTAATTTTTTTCCCATTTTGGAATATTTTTTGTTTGCCTCATCTTTCGATATGGCACTGACTGAAGTTCAGAGTTGTTCAGGCACTCTATCGTATTATCTATCAAATTTTCCATTTATGTTCACCACATGACCTTATGAAATATTGCTGAGCTTGTATCTTTTTGGCCCAATTATTTTCTTTTATAAGTTTTCTTTAATTTAAGCTGTCATTTTGCAAGGAATTCACAATCGAAACCGAAGTCAGTATGAGGTCATGTGTTGGATGAGTCAGGACAATTGCCCCAACTTTTCTTTTGCAGAATACATAGTTCAGCCTGAATTTTCAGGCAGAACTGTATTTCTCAATCTTCTGCTTCATTTCATATAGCATGGCCAAGTTTTCCTCTCATTTCAAATGATGTTCTCCTTTAAGTAGTTTGCCATCATTTTTAGGGTAGTGATGGTAATAATATGAGATGTTACTGTGGAATGGATCAATTTACACTTCCTCTGAATATGTGGTTGCAGCATAGACTTAGATGAGGATCACTGAATATTGATTAACTTGACTTGAAATAATTCTTTATTTGGGAAGGTTGAACCTGAGCACTGATTTTATCACCCCTTCATTAATTGAGATGGTTACTCCATATATTTGATTTTGTTTCTCCCTCTTCGCTTCCATAGAATAGCTGATCCTCCTTTGATGTAAAGTGACTTCTTCTAATTTATTTCAGTTTATTATTTTCCAGAATATCAGGGTTCGGTCTTGGCATTTCTGCTCTGACAAGTGCTTTGCTTCATGATTTTGACATCCTGCACATCAACAGTTTACATATTTTTATAGCATTCAGTTTTCCTTTTGCCCCTAAGCAAATCGCCAGCCGGATGTCCTTTTGCTTCAATTCAAGGCATCATAAGCTCCAGTGCTATACTTATACTTACAATCTGTCCTTAATTCATGGATTTTAAATAGCTTCAGACTTGAGCTTCTGTGGTCATATTCCAGTATCTTGTTGATGCTTTCATGGTTGTGGAACTCTGTAAGCTTTTTGGGCAGAATCCAGGAGTAGGGTTGCCATTTCCCTCTCCCAAGTGATTTATTTTTAATGGAATCTGTCCAGAGGTGGGTTCTAATTTTTTTTTACTACTGGTTCTGTGGGCGTGGCTTATTTTGTGGGCGTGGTTTGGTGGGGTAATGTGACTGGGTGGGCGTGGCCAACTTTTTTTAAAAAAACTTTTTAAAGTATTTTTTCTACAACCTTAAGAGGTTGCAGGAAAAAATGCTTGAAGAAGCCTCTGACGATCAGGCAATTCAGCTGGGCATTTTTTTTTCCCCTACAACCTTTTCAGCTGAAGTGGTTGCAGGAAAAAATGCTTTTAAAAGCCTCTGACAATCAGGCAACTCAGCTGGGATTGCCAGAGGCTTTTAAAGGCATTTTTTTTTCTACAACCTCTTCAGCCAAAGAGGTTGCAGGAAAAAATGCTTCTAAAAGCCTCTGATGATCCCAGCTGAGCCGTGCGATCATCAGAGGCTTTTTTTTTTTTACTTTTAAAAGCATTTTTTCAGCCGAAGAGGTAGAAAAAATGCATTTAAAAGTAAAAAAAAAAAAAAGCATCTGATGAGGTGGGTGGGATAAGTGAGCGGTGACTGGGCCGGGGACAGTCAATGTTATTACCGGTTCTCCAAACTACTACAATTTTTTACTACCGGTTCTTGCGAACCGGTGCAAACTGGGAGCAACCCATCACTGGATCTGTCCTCTATGCCCTTTATTTGTATATCTTGGAAATGCTGGACATTTCAAAACATTGTTCATGACGTCATTGATATGTGAAATCTCAGAATTTGAAAACGACATTAAATACAGCACAATTTCTGACTAAAATGGTCTGATTGCAATCAGCATATGTGGGCCTGATTGGGGTAGATTGCAGGGGTAATGCACAAATATAATTTGATGTCATTTTATTCTATTTTACATATTTCTCTAATTAAATTCTTGTATTTTATCCTATAACTATTGTATTTTACCCTACTCTTATTTTAAATTGTTTGCATAGGATTTTATTGGTAACACATGTTCGAACCTTGTATGTTGATATAGTATGTAGGCTAATCAAATAATAATAATAATAATAATAATAATAATAATAATAATAATAATAATAATAATAATGATGATGATGATGATGATGATGATGATGATGATGATGTGAAATCCCTTAACCACTACAAATTAATAATCTATACAGGAATTGTCATCAATTGTAGAAAGCATCAGTTTACAAAATAATAGGGTGTTCCAGCATTGACTATATTAGAACCATTTTCCTAATAGGATTTCAGGTTTTAGATATTTTAGATTTTTAGATCTTCCAACTGCTTTGCATTCTTTTTTGCTAAAAACTATGGAATTTACATGACTAGATTTGCTCTGCAAAGAGTTAATATTGTAGGAAAAAAACATTAGGAGGAACAATTGCTGAGAACTCTATTTTCTCATTTTTCAATTCAAAAACTATTGAGTCACCACCATGTTTGGAAAAGGAAGCTAAAGGCAAACCATGCCAGATTTTGTTTCTTATTTTTTGCACAGGAAGTTAATTACTTTTACATAGGCATCCTCCAGCAGTTTATATTTTTCTTGCAACTTCTTAAATATAAATTATGCTTTAAATCAAGCTAATTCCTAGCAATTTTATAGGCAGCTGGTTTGCCTTCTTACAGAAAGGTCATCTGATTGTCCATATTTTGCTTACAAGTCTTTAAACTATAATTTCCCTGCCAGTTGACTCTTTGTAATGTCATAGACATAATAAGTGACTTTCTTGGCAACATTATGAAAATGATATATGAATGTTTTCTTCCAGACGGTTTTCTTGGCCTTGCAGTCTAGCCATCAAGCCTAGGAGCTCATGATAGATCTCCATGGAAGTACTAGCCAATTCTAACCCTGTTTAGTTTTTAAGAGCAGCCCAGATCAGCAAGCTGTCATCACCCAGCTGGGCATTTTGACTATAATTTTTAGAAATGCTCAGCATCAGAGCTTTTCTCCAGAGGTGGGTCAAGGAGAGGCAAATGACAAAAAACAGTGTCTAGCTGTCATAATGTAAGATGTTCCCCTTTCATATATGCTTTGTGACTCCGCATATACATACCGTATAAATTGTAATGTCGAGATGCTGCAGCAGCTTCTTGCAGTTATCTTTGCTAAATACAGTGTGTATGTTCTTCACTGTGTACTTGCCAAAGCAAAATATGGAAGGTCACACATTAACATTTCTTTAACTCACATTGCTATTCATAGAGGATACTGGTTTTCTGTTTACTAACTTTTGAATGCATGCTTTGACTTTGAAGCGGATGTTTGCTTTATCTCTTGGGAGATGTGGATAGATGAACTTACAGTAGTTATTAGTAGCTGAAAAGGTTTAGCCTAGGAAGTCTGTTGTAGGAGCAAGTCAATCGAGTCAATATTAAACATGCCTCTGAATACCTTTTGGCGAGTCTTAAATAATCATATTTTAAGCCCAAAATGGGACATCCAATACTTATCAGTTCTCCCAGTGGTCAAATCCAAATTTTTTTACTACTGGTTCTGTGGGCATGGCTTGGTGGGCATGGTGTGGCTTGGTGGGCGTGGCAGGGGAAGGATACTGCAAAATCTCCATTCCCACCCCATTCCAGGGAAAGGATACTGCAAAATCCCCATTCCCTCCCCACTCCAAGGGAAGGATACTGCAAAATCCCCATTCCCTCCCCACTCCAGGGGAAGGATATTGCAAAATCTCCATTTCCACTCCACTCCTGGGGGAAGGATACTGCAAAATCTCCATTCCCACTCCACTCCAGGGGAAGGATACTGCAAAATCCCCATTCCCACCCCATCCAGGGGAAGGATACTGCAAAATCCCCATTCCTTCCCCACTCCTGGCGGAAGGATACTGCAAAATCCCCATTCTCTCCCAACTCCTGGGGGAAGGATATTGCAAAATATCTTTTGCCACCCCATTCTGGGGCCAGCCAGAAATGGCATTTGTCGGTTCTTCAAACTACTCAAAATTTCTGCTACCAGTTCTCCAGAACCTGTCAGAACCTGCTGGATTTCACCCCTGAGTTATCCCATCCACACTAGGGTGAAGCTGACACAGCTGATTTCATCCTCATTGCTTTCAATGTGAGAGGATTTAAAAGAGAGAAAGGTTAACCAGGATGAAAAGCCTATAGAGAAAATCCCTACCTCTCTTTCTATCAATACTAACCCGGAAAACATTAAAAATCGTGTAGAATTGATAGCTTCACTCAAGGGTTAAAGAATAAAACTCTACTTGATAAAAGACTTAATGAAATATTTTGGCAAATAAAGACCTCACCCAATACAATAGCTGCTTTTGAGTCTATGTAGTTCTTTAAATTCAACCTATCCACTTTGCTCTACCTTAATTGTCCTGGTAGTCCTTGAGCACAATCAAGTGTCTGAACATTTTAAAATGGAAAGAGAAGAGGGAAATTATTTTTCATAATCTGGAAAAAAAAAAAAGCTTGAATATGAAACTGTTGACAAGATGGATTGTGTTTCTTTCCATTCCCCCACTTAACCTTAAAGGATCTTAGAGCAACTCATTAAGTATTCATTAAGGAATAATAAGATAAAGCGTTTAAAACTATCAAAAGTTTTTCTTTATGTGTGTATGTGCACACATAAGTACAGTGAACTGTTTCATTCCATATTAAAAGAGTTCTGTATTCAACATCTATATTCCTGTATTCTGTATTGAACATCTATATTCAACATCTGTGTATGCATAAATTTTCTCAACCTTACCATTAAATGTTCACTTAATTCAAATCTCCTATGTTTTATTTAAGATCCAGATTACTGATATATACAGTTATTAAACCATAGACATCGATTGGATTTATACTTTCACTTCTGCCTAGAAACTAAGTCCAACTTTTTAGTCATTCAGGCTTGATTCCTGCTAATTAAATGGATGTGAAGTTTTATAAAGGGCAATCAATCAATCGATCAATTTTTATTACGGCCATGGACCAGCACCACAAACAAAAGCATTAAAAGTAATAATAGTAAAAAAAACAAAAATAAAAAGCAGACAGAATAATATATTGCGGTTGGTGGTAGATTATCAGTGGGTAGTTAAAATTTGCCTAATTTTACATACAGCATAGCAAAATTTGATCACATTCAAAGAAACTACTTTGTACCGATCCGATAACAGTAGTTGCACATAAAATGATTGGTATTTGCCAGATATTTTATTAGGCAAAGTGTTATAAATTGTGAGTTTTATAAAGGACAAACTTTCTCCATCTCTCTCTCTCTCTCTCTCTCACACACACACACACACACACACACACACACACACACACCAGTTTCCATGCAGAGCTTCGATAATCAGCTTTCATTCATCATCATTCATTCATTCATTCCATAAATATCAGTACATCTATTTCTTATCTGGGTACCTGTTAGAAGTCAACTTCCAGAATATTTCAACTTGGATACTGCTGACAATTCTAGGAGCTGAAGTCCATATTTCTAGAAGGTACCAGGCTAAAAACAGCAAATGTTCACTTGATAAATGGTCCTACATCAACCTTATTCAATCTGATGTTCTCAGGATGTTGGAACTGCAACTTGTACAAATCCTGAAAATCCTGAAACATCTGGAATACTATCATTTGTTTCCTGATAAAGGCTCTAAATCCCCATGCTGATTTGGGAATTCTGGGAGTTGAAGTTTACAAGTCTTAAAGTTGCCAAGGTTGGACAACCCTGCTCTAAATTATGCATAAAATGTAGATTCAACATTTCTAGAAAAACTATCTTTATATTTTTGCCAGTCGTGTGTGTCTTTAGGAGCTTTTATGATCCTTGCCAGAAAAACCCATAAAAAGAAAAATATAAGCTCTAGCACCTATCTCTTAAATGCATTTAGTAGAAAACCATAGGAAGTTTTTCACAGCATGGGGTTATAGGTCCTCAAATCAGGGAATACAGATTTCATAAAACACCGATTTTGGAGCTTTGCTGAGCTTGCCAATTCTTTCTGTGTATCCCACTTTTCTAACTCTTAAGGCACACCAGGTATCCAAAAGACAACACAATCAGAAAAATAAAAGATAAAAGAGTTAAAAACAAGTCACCATCATCATTTGACTTGAAGGATCAAACGAAAAACAAAGGCTTGACACCTTCCCTAAAGTGCAAAATAGATGGCTCCCAGTGCAAAGTGTGTAGTAATTCCTTTTCATATCTTGGGAGTATTTTTTTTTCCTTTAATTTCTTTATATGTTGAAGAGTTCTTGCTGCTTTAGGAAACATTATGCTTTTTAAAGACCTGAGATCTAGAGAGATATTTTTAAAAGTTTGAGAGACTCTACTACAGGGGTGGGTTTTACTTACCTTTACTACCGGTTCGCATGCACAGGTCGCTGATGATGACATCCAGGGCAGTGGGAGGGGCCTCCCCTTGGTTTTACTACCGGTTCTTGCGAACCGGTCTGAACCGGGCGCAACCCACCCCTGAACTACTAATGAAGGGTTTTTAAAACACACGTATCCTACATTGTGTAGAAAAAGTTGAACAGTTTACATACGAGGTGTTTCATTTACTTTGCTGGTGGTGCCTTAACCAGGAAATGGTAATGCTTAATGCTGCCTCTACTATCTTTTTGTGACGGAATGTGGGCTTATAGAAACCACTCAAATATTTCTTTAAAATCAAATTGAGTAAATGAATCTTATTAGGGACCAATCTACATTTAGATGACTATTACTATTTGTTAACATGAATAAACTGTTAGCCACACCTGCTGAATCCAAATCAGACTCCATAAATTGATTCAAATTTTCTTTTATGCTTGAATTAAGTACGCTGCCGTTGCTTGAGCTTTTAAAAATGAACATGTTCCCAAATATTATCCTGTGGCAAATACTAGATTTATATGCATTATTTAGGAGAGGATCTGGATAATGAACCTTAGCTGATTTCCGTGGTATTTATCTAGAGAATTCTAATAAAGTGTTTACACAATAGGAAGAGAAAAGGCCTATCACTGCAATATTTGTATCAAATAATATGAACTTTCTCAAACATTATTGCATTTCAGCTAAATCCCAAGACTCTAGCAAGATAAAGGTTGGTTCCTGGTCTGAATCATTATTCCTTCTAATAGTGTAACTAGTCCTAACAACTCGACAGCTATGTTATTAATTTTTATCTATTTACAATGCTTATGAGGCAGTATTGACTGCCTCATAACACAGTGTTTTGGATAACTTGTAACGGTGGGCAACCCGGTGGCTGCAGTCTACATGGGACCCCCTAAGACAGTGTTTCTCAACCTTGGTAGCTTGAAGATGGGTGGACTTCAACACCCAGAATTCCCCATCCAGCAGCGCTGGCTGGGGGATTCTGGGAGTTGAAGTCCACCCATCTTCAAGCTTCCAAGGTTGAGAAACACTGCCCTAAGATGTCATTTGCAGCCCCACCTACTCATTCACTCACACATTGCAACATTTCAAAAATAAATGACTCATTTTTAGCATTTTTTTTTCAATTCAAAATAAGCATGGAAATAGGAACAAAAGATTTCTGAAATTTATTTCTGTCCAAGAACTGTCTAAAGAACTAGATATTGTACTGCCTCGTGTCTGATTCCTAAAAACCCTTAACTAGCCCCACACACACAAAAAGGGGGAGGGAAATTTGCCCCCATTGTCTATGGAGATTCCTCAGGCATCCAGGTCATGGTTGTCCTGAAGGTAGTTTTTTTTTCCCCGAAAGGGCAATTGGACTTTCTTTGTTTTTCCTTGAAGACGTTTCACTTCTCATCCAAGAGATTTTCTTCAGTTCTGTTCAGTTCTTCAAGCAGAACTGAAGAAGCTTCTTAGATGAGAAGCAAAACTTCTTCAAGGAAGAACAATGATAATCCAGCTACCTTTTTTTGGGGGGAAAAAGCATCTTCATGTTTGCCCCCCATTCCAATAACATTACTGAAGCTCTCTAGTTATTTTTAGCTCATAGAAATAAAATGATAAAGAAAGATAAAATGGGGGGCGGGGGAGCGACAGAGATATCACCATTCTTAGGGAATGAAAAAAATGTATAGAAAAGAGAAACTTTAATCTCTCCACCTCTCATTCCTAGTTTACTTTGTGTGTAAGATGCTCCCATGCAACGGAATGCTGTAGTATATCGGGAAAACAAAAATAGAGAAAAAGTTGCTTGCATAACCCATTTCTCTAGCTGACTTAGCAAACAGTGGAAGCCCTGAGCAAAATTTAATCAGGAGTAATAATTGGACTCCTTTCTATTAGACTTCAGATATAAAGGATTGGATTTCAGAGATATGTGATTTAGCAGTTTTTGAGAAAATGACATATTTGGTTAATCAGAAAATGTCACATTATCTCTCCCTTTAGGGATTTTTTTTTGTAACAGACTTAGTCAATATTAAAAGCTTAGGGTTTTTTTAAAAAAAAAAAAGATTTATAATCAAGTGAACTTGAGTTATAATTGAAATTACAGGTTTGTTTGTTCTTTCTATCTAGGTATTTTTTTTCCCTTTGTTTTTGTGTATGTAAATTGTTTGTTTTTATTGTATGTTATTTTATATATGTCTGCTCAGTGGTAGGTTGCCCCCGGTTCGGACCGGTTCTATAGAACCGGTAGTAAAACCAGAGGGAAGCTCCGCCCACTGACCCCGACGTCATCAGAATTCTTCTGTGCATGCACAGCCCAGTTGCGAACCGGTAGTAAAGGTAAGTAGAACCCATCCCTGTGTCTGTTTGAAAATGGTGTTTGGTGTTGGGGGTAAAATAAAAAAGAAACATAGGACTAGGATTACTTTTTTTTCCCCTCGTGAATAAAGTGATATGCATATCAAGCCATTTTCTTGTAACGCAACTGAATGATGTGATACTATTGTGCTCACCAAATTGCACCCCCAATCTCTGTTATTTTAATAGTCCTTGGCAGGAGGAACAATCTGGCTGCTTGCCAGTCAATTCTCAGTAAGGAATTTATTTCCCACCATGCAATCTCTCAGTAGACGTAATAGACTTACATTCATGGCAAAATCTCAGATACCAAAACTATCAGCTGGAAGAGGCTCATTGCTTCCCCATTAAAGATTTCAGAAGAGCTGAGTCCTTGTTAGTGGGGAGATTGTGCCTATCTTTGTTCAATTTTGGGCAAAAGTCATCTCTCTTAAGTCAATTAAGCCATTCACTTTGTCACTTAAAGAACAGTAAAATTCATGTTTCTCCTGCTCTTTTTGTTTGATTGTTTTTTATCCTGCGTTTATTATTTTCACAAATAACTCAAGGTGGCAAACATATCTAACACACCTTCCTCCCCCTATTTTCCCCACAACAACAACCTTATGAAGTGAGTTGGGTTGAGAGGTGGTGATTGGCCCAAGGTCACCCAGCTGGCTTTCACGGTGGGACTAGGTGGGACTAGAACTCATAGTCCCCCACTTTCTAGCCTGGTGACTTAACCACCAGACCAAGCTGGCTCTTTTATTTCCCCTAAACCATGTCAATTTCTGTGCCATCACTTTTTATTTTGGGGTGGGAGGAGGAACAGTCTATGCACTGGTCAGAAAACAGGCACTACAGAATGTGGGTGTGGCAAACAGACTACAGAATGTGGGTGTGGCAAACATCTCAGACCTTCTTGGACCATAAAGGAAAGGGGAAGAGATTTTCTTTGAAACTTGCAAGATTGAAGTAGCCTTGCATCTCTTGAAGTATACCTGCATCTCTTTGAAGTAGTCCACCCAAGAAGCACCAACCATAAATGCCAACACTACCTTTATTGTTGTTAGTTGCAAAGTCGTGTCCGACTCATCACAATCCCATGGACAACGTTCCTCCAGGCCTTCCTATCCTCACGTCACTGCTTCAGTGATTCCATCCAGCCACCTCATTCTCTGTCATCCCCTTCTTCTTTTGCCCTCAATCTTTCCCAGCATTAGGCACTTCTTCAGTGAGTCCTTCCTTCTCATTAGGTGGCCAAAGTATTTCAGTTTCATCTTCAGGATCTGGCCTTCTAAAGAGCAGTCAGGGTTGATTTCCTCTAGGACTGACCAGTTTGATCACCTTGCAGTCCGAGGGACTCGCAGGAGTCTTCTCCAGCACCATAGTTCAAAGGCCTCAATTCTTTGGCGCTCAGCCCTCCTTATGGTCCAACTTTCACAGCCATACATTCCTACCTTTATTACAATAAAAGAATCTTTAAAATATGAAAGCACATCATCTTCTCCCTTGCCTTGGTCATCCTAGAAAGGAGGTGTCGTTCCTTCTGAGCCATTTGTTGGGCCCCCATTATTTCAGATCCCACCTCTCTGTGTGTGTGTGTTTCCCTGTGTCTTATTTTGTCTTTCTGTCATCAACTGTTTATTTTTCTGCTATATATTTATTCTGTTCTCTGTCCATGTGTCTTCTCATATCCACTACACTTTTTCTTGCATCATTATCTCTGTCTTTTTCTGTGACTGATAATACAGAGTACATTCCCAACTTTTCATGATTGACCATGCCCCCAGAAAATTTAAGATACAACCCAACTTCACAGAACAATTACATCAATGATACTGGTTAAGAAATCTTCAAAGCTTCTGGTGATATTCTGCTCTGCTTTAGATGTAGTAAAAGAAAATCTGCTGCCAGTAACTTGTTTCTTGTCTAAATGAACTGAAATTGCAGTTTCTGCATTTCTAGAGAGAGCACCGTCCATTTTGTAAGTTCACAGGATAAGCAGCACAATGACAAAAAAAAACTGTTAAAAGGGCTCTGGATGAATGCAAAAGGAAGGAATGAATGAATGCTCTATGTGAACGTAGAGAAGAATGGCTTTCTATACATCCATTCAATTATACAACATTGTGAGAACATTTGGTGAGAAAGAGGAATAATTGGAACTTAAACACGTATCTCTTGTGATCCTATCTTGGGTAATAATACATTAAACCTACAACACCATTTGGCTCTTTTCTATTTCCAGCTTGTTCTGCATAGTTAGATGTCTCTATGCACTTGTTGTGGGATTAAAAGCAAAATGTTCTATGAGTTTTATTCTTGATGGATATCCATGCTTTTTCTTCCCAACAAACTTTTGATTTACTTGGCTGGTCTATAGCCCTGGTAAACCCTCTTCCAAGTTCTATCCCAGGTTTATTTTTGTTTGGGTTCTCAACAGGGGTGGGCTTCAAAAATTTTAGCAAGCGGTTCTCTGCCCAGTTGCTGGGTGGGTGTGGCCATGGTGGGTGTGGCCTAGTCGACCTCCTGCACCACAGCAGGGGGGGTTTGCCCTCCCCGGGCTACGGAGGCTTTTCTTGAGCCTCCAGGAGGGCGAAAACAGCCTCCCCAGGCTTTGGAGGCCCTCTGCAGGCTGGAAACAGGCCTGTTTCCGGCCTTCCTGAACTTCCGGTAGGCCTGTTTTTTACCCTCCCTGAGCCTCCATACACGCCCTGCACTTACCTGCATCCAAAGCGGGCTGTGTGGGGACTCCTGGGAGGGGAAGGGTAGGGTGGATGAGGCCAGCCAGGAGTGGGATTTGGGGGTTCTCCGAACTGCACAGAATCTTAGTTAGAGGTTGTCCCAAATTCTTGTGAACCCCCAGCAGCCCACCCCTGGTTTTCAAGGACAGCCATGTTTGAGAAGATGCTACAACCTGCTTTATACACTTTCAGTTGTGGATATTTAATGGATTTTTTTTTTTAATGAAGTATTTCAATGAGGATAAATGATTCAAACGATGCGGTAATTATATTTCAATTATACCAGATAGCTATAGACATTGTGAACATTTGAGGACTTACAGAAGATGCAATGTGAAGAAAACAATATTTGGATGTGTGACAGCTAAATCAAAAAGAGATATTTTATTTATATTTTCGTTCACCAGCATTGATGATTAAGCTAATTGAAGCCATTAATTCAATTGATTTCCCCCCCCCACTCAATGCTACATTGAATCCAATGTCCATTTAAAAGAAGAACAGCTAATGTTGCTATCAAATACTGGAGATCATCAGGGACAGAAGAAAACATTAAAAAGACAAATCTATATTGTCCACTTAGAATCACAGATTTTAAAATGGCCATTTCAGCTACTGAGCCCAACATCAAACAAAATACAATGTAAAGCAGTCTATTTAAACTAATGCCTTTGCTTGAAGACATTCAGTGAAAACAAGCATATCACCGCTTTTGGTAATACATGGCTAATGGCTTTCCTTTTCCCTCTATCCAGTTGCTCATCACTCACACACACCTAGTTTGTTCACTGTAACTCACAAATGGTCTTCTCAGCATATACAGTCTTGCTGACAAGGCGTTAGTCTATCACCAGGTATACTGTACATCATAAAATATGTCTCTCTCCCCAAGATACCTAATAATAAGTGATGGTTTGTCAATGTCCCCACACGGGTTTCTTGGAAAATTCAAACGTTTTTCCTTCAGATGTATGAAGGCATAAGAGCAAGGAGCAAAATTCTTGACATCCATTGTGTCTTCAGTAAGACAGTTGATATGTACGTCTGTATATCGCCAACCATCTGATAGTATTGGATCATGTATCTGTTTTCTTTAATTGCATTGAAATCATTTGGACCAACGGATGCCACATTATAGCAGCGTAATTTAATTTGGAGCTTTTCATTATACTTACATTACGCTCAGGGTTGAGTTCTACTTACCTTTATTACCGGTTTGCAATGGGGCCGCGCGTGCGTGTTTGCTTCGCTCACACGCGCTCTTCTGCGCAAGCGCAGAAGCATTTTCATGACATCAGGGTCAGTGGGCGGAGCCTCCCACCAGTTTTACTACCAGTTCTATAGAACCGGTCCGAACCGGGGGCAACCCACCACTGATTACCCTTCACTGGATCACCACCAGAGAATAACACAAGAGTAGCCAGCTACACATCTCCTGGACTACTAAATACGCACCTTTGCAGAGTAGAATGCCAGTTCTTTTGCAGAAGACAACTCTGGCGTGGCCTTTTTTTGGCCACTACCTCTGAAAACTTCAAAATAATATACATATCTTTTTTCCTTCATCAGCTTTTCAACTCGATTCTAACTACAGTTTTAATCTTTATTAATATCTTGGCATGAATTTTGTACACACATCCTACTTTTAAAATGTTGTGGAATCCTATTCAGATTTACATAGTACAAATAATGTGTAAAAAAAAAAAATTCCAGTGAATTCATTCGAAGAAAAAAAACATTTGACAACAGTAAGTGTTTTAAAGTTTATATCCGCAAGCCGAAAAGTTTCTCTGTTTCCAAGGGTTTCTTTTTAAAGCATGTAATAATCAGATACTTCTAGAGATTTATTTATTGCAAGCTTTCACCATTAATGGGGGATAGGCATTGTAAAATAAATAAAGTATTTATAGCTGATATTGTAAATGTCAAGTATTCTGTTGTGCTAACTTTCTCCAGGCTTCTTTTCCTAGAATATTAGAATGATTGAGGTAAAGGATGTTTATTAACAACTCAGCGGGATGTATTCACCTTTTACTGTTATTTATGGAAATCATAATGTCTTACATGTTATTAAAATTAAGAAAAAAGATTGGCCAGGATCCAGCCAACATTTAGTACATGTACTCTGTACATTTAGTACAGAGAATATTTAGTACAGAGAATACAGAAGATATTACCCATGTCTTCTTTCAATGACATGGGTATATGGGACCTAAAAATGATCCATGAGGACTGGATTCTGCACTTCTAGTACAATAAATCAACTTTCATGTCCACTTCACATGTTGAACTTCAGCCTACAGTCTACAGAAAACATTTAACCTTAATTTTTAAACCATTCACTATAGTTGTGCCATTACTGTACACAATGAACTCAAAATATAAGATATCAGTATCAATTTCTAGGTGGTAAAAGCATCATTTATTCATCTATGTGAATGAACTTTCAATCTGCAAGGCCTTTTGCGGTTGGTGGGCAATCTTTTTGGCTAAAGTCTACCTGGTTTTGAGTGGAACCCTGAGAAATACTTTCATCAAAGTGGGATCTGAAAAAAAGTAGGTTGAGAAGAACAAAAATGTAATTTATTTGATCATAATAACAGTAGTTAATGTGATTGATCCCACATGTTTCTAAATACATATCTGATACAAACATACATACTCTATTTGGTTGCAAAGCAAAGTTACAGTTCCATTTGAGCTCTAAATTTGAAGTCAAGGATGATTCAACTTTGTTCTGAACAATAAGTAAATAATAATAATAAGTAATAAGTAAAGGTTCCCCTCACACATATGTTCTAGTCATTCCTGACTCCAGGGGGTGGTGCTCATCTGTTTCAAAGCCGAAGACCCAGCATTGTCCGAAGACATTTCCATGGTAATGTGGCCGGCATGACTAAACACCAAAGCTGCATGGAACGCTGTTACCTTCCCACCAAAGGTGGTCCCTCTTTTTCTACTTGCATTTTTTATGAACTGCTAGGTTGGTAGAAGCTGGGACAAGTAATGGGAGCTCACCCTGTTATGCGGCACTAGGGATTCGAACCGTTGAACTGCCGACCTTTCGATTGACAAGTTCAGCATCTTAGCCACTGAGCCACCACATCCCTTCTGAACAATAGAGGGCAAATAATAATCTGTATTTCTAGTAATTGCATGAACGAGACTATCTGACAGTTGAAGTACAATATTGTCAAGAGTTAAGAAAAATCTCTGTTTTTTGCTGTTCTGCTGTTATACAGGAAGTCCTTGACGTACAACCAAACCCGAGTCTAAAATTTCCATTGCTAAACAGGGCAGTTGTTCAGTGAGTTTACAATTCTTTTTGCTACAGTTATGAAGTGAGTCATTGCAGTTGTTAAATGAATCATGCTGCCGTTTAGGGAATCTGGCTTCCCCCATTGACTTTGCTTGACGGAAGCCAACTGGAAAAGTTTTAAATGGTAATCGCATGATCCTGGGACAGTGTCATAAATACATATTAGTTCCCAAGCACCCAAATTTGGATCCCGTGATGATGGGGATGCTGCAACTGTCATAATGTGAAAAACAATGATAAGCTACTTTGTTTTCAGTGCCGTTGTCACTTTGAACATCACTCAATGAATGGTTGTAATACAGGACTACCTGTATTCAACTTTTGAAACAAATGAGTTCCACCCCCTTTTAATCTTAATCCCTGGTTTGCTGAGTTCACAGTTTGATGCTATGTGAGTAGCCAAGGGAGAAAAAAAGAAATCAATTTTTTAATAAAAAAAACCAGTATCCCCTCCATCATTTATTGGCACTTGGATTTCCTAATTTAATTCATTGGTTGCCCTTTAGTTGCACAAAGAGATCGTGATACGTTGCCTGGACCACAAATGAGGTCCAAAAATGTATAAGAGATATTGAAGGATGGCTTCAACAGTAAGAGCAGGCACCACAGTGCAATATTTTTATTACTGTAGAAAAGCAGTGTACCTTGACAAACCTGTAAGTTCTTGTATCATCGACTTTTTTTCTTATTCCCCAGTTGTTTCCATTAGCTTTCTGCCTTGTGGAATGACTACATGAATAGGCAGGCTTGGAGAAGTATGACAAATACTGTATCTGTTAGTTCAGGAGAAGCTGTGCCGAAAGTTGGCAAATATCCACTCAATCTACCTTCATCTTGAGAACTGCAGTGCATTTTAAGGATCTTTCCTTATGACGGGATTTGCTTATTTATGTGTATGTTTGTTCAATTTATATCCTGCCTTCCTTTCAGGAACTCGTGGATAGGATAGAATCAGTGGTGGTGGGATTCAGCCAGTTTGCACCTATTTGGGAGAACCGGTTGTTAACTTTCTAAACAGTTCGGAGAACCGGTTGTTGGAAGAAATCTTATTTTGTTTTTTTCCACTGTACAGGGCTAATCCTGTAACAAAGGCAGGAAGGAAACATTCTGGTGTTGTTTCTAGCCTAATCTTTATTGCCCTGCTTACAGAAACTGCCTCTCTGGTTAACCCTTATTACATTGTAACAGCTAACGCAAAGCGCCCATCGACCTGAGTGATGTTGAGTTGGCCACACCCACACAGTCACATGACCACCAAGCCACACTTACCCAGCTGGTCATTAGGGCAGAGAACCGATTGTTAAATTATTTGAATCCCACCACAGGATAGGATAGGATAGGATAGGATAGGATAGGATAGGATAGGATAGGATAGGATAGGATAGGATAGGATAGGATAGGATAGGATAGGATAGGATAGGATAGGATAGGAGAGTTGGAAGGGACCTTGGAGGCTTCTAGTCCACCGCCCTGCTTAGGCAGGAAAACCTATACCAGTGATGGCGAACCTATGGCATGCGTGCCAGAGGTGACATGCAATGCCCTCTCTGCGGACACGTGAGCCGTCGCCCCAGTTCAGTTCCACCTCCCACCAGCCATCTGGTCTTCAGGTCTCTACCGTGCATGCACAGGGTGGGTGGGGAGCATACGGGGGGGCGTATGCATGCAAGGGGGTGGGGCTCATGCGGGGAGGGCACACACACATGTGGGGAGGTGGGCGAATGCGGTGGAAGTGTGTGCATGCAGGGGTGCATAAGGGGGCCTGTGTGCACATGTGTGGGGGTGGGGCACAAGAGAGGGGCATGTGCATGCATGGGGCACATGCGCATGTGGGGGCGGGGTGCATGCATAGGGGCCACATGCATATTGCATTTTGGGGGTTCGGGCACATGCACATGCATTTGCAAACCCACACACACACATTTTGGGCACTCGGTCTGGAAAAGGTTAGCCATCACTGCCCTACACCATTTCAGACAAATGGCTATCCAATCTCTTCTTAAAAACTTCCAGTGTTGAAGCATTCACAACTTCTGGAGGCAAGTTAATCCACTGATTAATTGTTCTAACTATCAGGAAATTTCTCCTTAGTTCTAGGTTGATTCTTTCCTTGATTAGTTTCCATCCATTGCTTCTTGTCCTGCCTTTGGGTGCTTTGGAGAATAGCTTGACTCCCTCTTCTTTGTGGCAGCCCCTGAGATATTGGGACACTGCTATCATGTCTCCCCTAGTCTTTCTTTTCATTAAACTAGATGTGACCAATTCCAGCAACTGTTCTTTACATGTTTTAACCTCT
This sequence comes from Pantherophis guttatus, assembly GCF_059756535.1. Lineage (NCBI taxonomy): Eukaryota > Metazoa > Chordata > Lepidosauria > Squamata > Colubridae > Pantherophis > Pantherophis guttatus. Next base: position 74,249,654 of record NC_142068.1, on the reverse strand, counting down.
ATTCCCTTAATAATCTTTGTTGCTCTTTTCTGCACTCTTTCTAGAGTTTAGAGTATAGACATAACAGACATTTCTCCTGTTTTCCCCTACTTCAACAGAAGTATGTGATAGGATGGGTTGAGAGAAGGTGATTGCCTTAAAGTCATTCAGCTACCTGCTGTTGTTATGAGTGGACTAGAGCTTGTTTCACTCCTGTTTCAACACCTTAACCACCACAAATATTGTCCACCTGTGCTTGACTTGGCAGAATAATATCAGCATGAAATTGAGATTCCCATAGCTAATCCCAAATTGTAGGAAAATAAAGGGGAGCAACATGTTGAAGAGTCTTAATTATTCCTTCATTTGTGCACAAAAGAAGCTTTTAACAAATTTGCTGGTTTAAAGTGTCACCAATAAGATGGAGAGTTGCTCTCTTTCAGAATTTGTCTTGTTTGATGAAGGCCAAAGAGAGGATAGCAAGCTTATAAGGAAGAAGGTCTTCAGTTTGAAAATTATTTTGAAAAAAATGAAAAACTAAAATTTAAAATATTCTAGTTGAAAGGGAAATGGAAAATGTTTCTTGTATGTTTACTTTAAAAAGATAAGCATTTAAACAATCACTTTTGTATAGACATTGAATTATTTTAATGGGTATGTTGCCTAGATCCTTATTTAAGATAGTAAACTGGTTTCTGGAACCATTACATCTTGAAAAATGTAGGTTGGTACGATGTTTAATTTGGGCTAGCAGACAAACTACTTTCGAATCTGAAAGTAACATCACACATCAAAGTGTTATAAATTTTAAAGGATATTTACTCTCTGCAAGTAGAAATATCAATGGGTGTTTCTAGAGACCAAAGATGCACCACAGTGATGTTATGCTACAGTATTTTGACCTAAACTTGGTCCCCATTGATGCTTGTCTCACAACATCACATGTGAATATATCAAGGGCAGAGTTTCTATCCTGACACCCATATATATTTGGACAATTTGACAAAATCCAGTTGCTGTTGTGGCCCATCAGCGGCCTGTGCGGATTGTAGCTGATTCTGACAGTGAGGAAGCTGGTGTGGTGTTGCGCCAGCAGCCTGTGCAGCTGGCACTTGAGTCAGACAATGAGGAGGTTGGAGAAGATGTGGTGCCAGAGGCAGGGATTCAGCCAGGGCCTTCAGAACCTCCAGAAGCTCCTTTAAGTGAAGAGGACGAAGAGGAGGAGCCTCTTCTCGATGCATGGGCGCGCAGAGCTGCCAAAAGGCAGGAGTGGCTCCTCAGGAGGAGGTCTCCTCGAGAGTAAGGCTTGGGGCTAATTGGCCATTCCCTTAGCCTATTTAAGGAAGAACGTCGACTGAAGCAATTTGTAGGGAACAACTTTAGTTCACTCTACTTCGGGTCTGAATTCTCTGCAAATTTCTTCCGGGCTTTCTGCCAACCTTAGTAAGATTGTGATTACTTTATCTTTGGTTTCTTGTAGGCTGTTAAGAAAGTTTATTAACAGCCTTTGTTTTGAAAAAGACTGAGTTATTTTAGTAAATTACGTTTTGTACAAACTTTGTGTGTGCTGTGTTCTTTGGGGTCCGTAGCTGGGGCAGAACAGTTGCTGGAGGTGTTCCCAATAGGCACCTAACCGCTAGCCCAGAGGTGTCAAACTCAAGGCCCACTGGTTGCTTAGATCTGGCCCATGGGGCTGCCCTGGAAACAGTGAAGGACCAGCCCAGGGTCCCTCTGCCAGCAAAAATGGAGCTTGAAAGGGCCACAGATGGGCCTCCCGAGCTCCGTTTTTGCTGACAGAGGGTTGCAGGAGGCCGTCGGAGCTAAAAACGGGGCTCATGAGCCTGTTTTTGCTGACAGAGTGCTCAGGCCACCACAGGCACCCCCAACATGACTGATGTCGAGCTGGCCATCCCCATTCTCACCACGCCCACTCTGCCCCCCCCAGGTCAAACACAACCCTGATGGGGCCCTCAATAAAATCAAGTTTGACACCCCTGCCTTACCCTATAACAGAATTAAGCTTGCTTCTGCCTAAAATATAAACTCCCTTGTACATAGAATATATTAAAATAACTATATTTAAAAATATAATATATTAAAAAAGAAACTTCTCTAGCTGGCAAGGAAAGAGTGATAATGGCACGCAACAGGGAGAAGGCGAGGTCTATGATATCATGTAATATGAGCTGCAATGAAGCAAAGGCAATTTTATAAAAAGCATTCTAGGTTTTGCCCTGTCCAGCGTTTCTCCTTTGGGAAGCTGCCATGTGTAGCGAGGACTGTTGATGGAGAGGCGAACATTGAGAATAAGCTCTCAGTGCATTTTATGGCAAGCTAATGAAAGCTGGTGCTCTCTCATTTCATGATTCAGCAGTGCTTACAGAAGCTGTGGCTGCACGCACCAAAATCATTCTCCCTAAAGCACTCCACATGCTCTAATGATTTAGGTCATTGAAATCTGAATGCCACTTATTTTGTGCTTTTTTCACAGTAATTTCCAACAGACAACCACTCCAGTCTGCAATAATTCTTTCCCCAAAAAAGTGAAAGACTCCCAAACATCTATTCCTAGCTAAGTTGTTTCCAGGTACTCTAAAAGAATGTCGGGGATGGAGGTACCAAAAGAAGAGGTCAACAGAAGTCAAGGTATCGACTTCAAGGTAGATATACAGGGAGTCAAGCTATTCTCCAAAGCACCTGAGAGTAGGACAAGAAGCAATGGGTGGAAACTAATCAAGGAGAGAAGCAACTTAGAACTAAGGAGAAATTTCCTGACAATGAGAACAATTAATCAGTGGAACAATTTGCCTCCAGAAATTGCAAATGCTTCAACACTGGAAGTTTTTAAGAAGAGGTTGGATAACCCTACACCAGTCTGAACTAGTATAGGGTTTCTTGCCTAAGCAGGGGGTTGGACTAGAAGACCTCCAAGGCCCCTTCCAACTCTGTTATTCTATTCTATTCTATTCTATTCTATTCTATTCTATTCTATTCTATTCTATTCTATTCTATTAGTATTTTAGGGAAAAGGCAGAGGAGGATGAGAAATGAATGTCCTCATCTTCCTTGAGAAGCAACCCTAGATCCAACTTTGAATACATTCTCCAATTTTCACAGCTTCACTTTGAGACAAAAACACTCCCAAAGGGCTATAGCATTGTGAAAAGCTATATCAAGAGATAGAATATGTTCAATAAGATTGCTTCTGAGTAAACATATACTGGGTTGTATGAATTGTCTATAACAGTCTTAACCTAATACTGCCCATTTTTCTCTTGCACTATTGTGTTCTAATTTTAGAAAGTGCAACACAGGAGGTTCTAATAAGCATTATAGCATTTATAATAAGCATTTATTAATATTTATATCCCATCTACCAGAGCAGAAAAAGTCATTTCATTAGAAAGGTATCATCTAAATCATGGATAGGGAGTTCTGGAATTCTAGATGGTCCAACGTTAGTGTCAGGATGACTGTAAGTTCCTTATCCACAAAATAAACATATAAAACTTTGGTACATATTGGTAGGGGAAAAAAATACCTGTAGGTTTGGTGGAAGAAGGTGGTAGGAAATACACGTACAGGATGAGCTTAATTGAAGGCCCTTCATGAATCTCAGTTCATGTTTTTTTTTTCAATGCTATCTTTCCCCCAAAGGGAATGATCTCACTTTTTATATGTATATGTTCCAAATTATTTGAATGATAAAGCGAAGATGCTTTTGCGATGCAAGTAGTCTTTGACTTACAACCATTTACTCAGTGACCTTTCAAGGTTACAATAGCACTGAGAAATGTGACTTGTGACTATTTTTCACACTTATGACCATTGCAGTGTCCCCATAGCCCAATGATCAAAATTTGGACACTTGACCACTGACTGGTATTTATGATGGTCGCCGTGTCCTGAGATCATGTGATTTCAACCTTCTGACAAGGAAAGTCAACAGAGAAGTAAGAGTCATACTTAACCATGTAATTTAACAACTTAAATTAACTAAATTAACTTAACAACTATAGTAATTCACTTAACAACTGTGGCAAGAAAAGTCATAACATGGGACCAAACTCACTTAAGACTCTCTCACTTAGCAACAGAAATTTTGACTCTATTGTACTCATACGTCAAGGACTACCCATATTTTGCCACTTGGGACACATGATTGCGAAAGCACCATCTTCTTATGATTTAATCTGATTTCAGTGGTGATCTAGCTGCGGAGTCCTTATGGAAATAGGCACAGCAGTTTTATTCACCAATCAGATGCACTGAACTCTGTAGGTTGCATTTAACCAACTCAAGAATGTTGTGACTGAAAAGAGTGATGAATATTCTAACTTCCCGGAAATTAACTTCAAACACTTCACTGATTACATGCTTCCTACTTTAACTGCTTTTATTTCATAAACCAAGACTACTCTAAATTAAGTATAGTGACATTTACAGGACAGCCTAACTAAAGTGATCTAAGAAGCTATTGAAAGCCTGTCAATGTTCTATAAGATTACATGTGCAGCAAATAGTGACTAGAGTTGAAAAAATAAATGTGTGGAAATCATTCAACAGTCATAACATGGTGACACTTACTGTAGCATAGCAATGGTGGTTAGAATGCAGAATTGCAGGATAATTCTGCCAACTGCCATCAGTTCAATCTTGACCGGCTCAAGGTTAACTCAGCCTTCCATCCTTCTGAAGTCAGTAAAACGAGGACTCAGATTGTTGAGGCAATATGCTGACAAACCTCTTAGAGAGAGCTGTAAAACACTATGAAGCGGATACATGTATTGTGGTCCACCGGTGGCCAGCAGAGCTGGCAGCAGAGTCAGACAGTGAGGAGGTTGGGGAGGAACTTGAGCCAGTCCTGGGGGTTGGGGAAAGCTTGGATGAGGGCTCTGCATTGGAGGCAGAGAGGGGGCCAAGGCCATCTGATAGTTATGTGCTGCCTCCGGAGTAAGAACAACGAGAACCTGTTCCCAGTGTGCGCATGTGCAGAGCTGCCAGAAGACAAGAACAATTAAAAAAACAGGGTCGACTTGGGAGTAAGGCTTGGAGGTGATTGGCCCCTCACATAAGACATAAAAGAGGAGTGAACGGGACGTGAGCTTTTGCAGGAAGCAATTAGTTCATCTGGTTGGTTCAAGTTTTGAAAAGTTCTGTTTGACTCTGTGCCAAGTTTGGCCTTGCCCTGCATTTGGCAATAAGTTTTCTGGCAGCATTCCAAGGGAGATAAGGTGGGTATTTATAAACATTCCCATGAAAACTGTTTGTGAAGCCTTGCAGACTGTGAATGACAATAATTCAGAGCCGTGTAAATAAAAGAGGTTTTGCCAGGACTTAGATTGTGCTTTATATTTTCTAAGGAAGCCTAGGTCAGAATAATAAGTCAAAAAACACTTTGCTAGAATTTCCTTTGACCTATTCAAGTAAGTGGTTTCTATTTCTAACTATTCTCTGAAATTTCTCAAGAAACATTGGACTGAGCCAGCCCTGTTGTACAAGAAGAAATATATGCCTCCCTAGGGATGCAATCTGAAGTGAAGAAGAAGAATATAAATTCATAGCAGGCTGGAGAATTCTGGGAGTTGAAGTCCACAAGTCTTAAAGCTGCCAAGTTTGAAGACCTCTGTCTTAAAGAAAGGCCATGTCCATTGATATGGCAATGGAATTGGAAGTTAATCACCTTTCGTTATGAACGTATTTCTTAACTGTGGGCAGGCACAGCAAGATCTGTTAACTGCACCAAGTAAAACCTTACAAGAAAAAAAAAATGAAAGGAAGATTTGCAAATTTCCACTGAATTCTTTAAAAGAAATAAAACCAATTAATTGAACGATTCTGTTACAATGAACACTGTAGACTGAAATTTATTAGATCTAGTCAAGGTTATAAAAATTAACTGCAAGGATATTGATTGGTCATGTATTCAGAATTATTAAATAAAATTAATTTAATAAAAGCATGGATATAAGTAACCCATTATATTTAATCATTTAAAATGTTTGAATAATGTGAAACATTATCCAGTTGGAAGCTTTCCTAATGAAACTTTGCAATCGACACTGGTTGAAAATGAAAATCTACACTGAAAGTAGCAAAAAAAAAAAAAATCCATTAGATTTTCATCATGGCTCTTAGTGGCTCCTCAGAATTTAGTTCTGAGGTGGGTAGATGATCTTAGCTTCAATAGCGAGAATGCAGAACCATAACTTTTCTAACCAAACATTTTTAACAGTTTTTGCCAGGCTGGGGCATTTATATAAGGTCATATAAAATAAATCTGATTAACTAAATAGCTCGTTTAAGAACAAACCAAGTTACTTTTGTAGGATTGTTAGCAGCAATATTACTGGGTTTCATATCTCTTTTTCCTTAGGAAAAAAAAAAGAATATAATCTTATCTATAGGCTCAGACTAGAAGTGAGTTTCAGCAGGTTCTGACTAGTTGTGGAGAACCGGTAGTGGAAATTCTGAGTAGTTTGGAGAACCGGTAGTAAAAATTCTGACTGGCCCCGCCCCCATCTATTCTCTGCCTCCCAAGTCCCAGCTGATCGGGAGGAAATGGGGATTTTGCAGTAACCTTCCCCTGGATTGGGGAGGGAATGGAGATTTTACAGTATCCTTCCCCTGGAGTGGGGAGGGAATGGAGATTTTACAGTATCCTTCCCCTGCCATGCCCACCAAGCCATGTCACACCCACCAAGTCATGCCCACAGAACCGGTAGTAAAAAATTTGGAAACCCACCACTCAGACACTTTGCTCTATGGCTAAATAACAGTCACACTTCTACTGTAATAGGTCATTTGCATAAAGCAAAACTATATCATGGAACTTATTTACATATTCAAATTGGGGCTGTAGGATCAGATTGCAACTAAGCCAGATAATAATACAGTGAAGTCTCTCTCAGTCTTCAGATCAATGATGTAGATCACATGCCTCAACTTTATTTTTTGAATTGGGTCAGATTAAGATACATATTTGTCTAAAGCAGAGTAAAAACTGAAATTCTCTCTTGTTTGAAGTGCCCCAAATCACATAATTTTGGTACATTAAGTAGCCAATTATAGTACCAACAGCAGTTTTCCATCTTCCCCAGATAGCAAGAAGTCAATAATAAAGCCAATTCCTAATAAATTCATTGCTTTTTTCATGATCCCTACAATTAACTGTTGAAATTCAGATAAATTATCAGCAGGAGTGATGAAATTATTATTTTAGCAGGTACAGTGTTTTATCTCTCAAATGGTATGAAGGGTGGGTCATTTTTAGCAGAGCTCTTTACAGATTGGTGTAAATTTTGTCTTATAAATGTGTCTCATAAACATCATGTATTATTGCATTTATCAGTTACATTATGTATTATTGCATTGTTTAAAAGAATGCCTGAAAAAAATCTGACATAGATTCTGGATGTTTCTATTAATCCAGGTGGGTTTCAAAATTTTTTACTATCGGTTCTGTGAGTGTGGCTTGGTGGGCATGGCAGGGGAAGGATACTATAAATCTCCATTCCCTCCCCACTCTAGGGGGAGGTTACTGCAAAATCCCCATTTCCTCCTGATCAGCTGGGACTCAGGAAGCAGAGAATAGATGGGGGTGGGGCCAGTCATAAGTGGTATTTACCGGTTCTCTGAACTACTCAAAATTTCCGCTACTGGTTCTCCAGAACTGGTCAGAACGTGCTGAAACCCACCTCTGATCTAGATGCTTCATTTCAGGGGTGAAATCCAGCAGGTTCTGACAGGTTCTGGAGAACCGGTAGTGGAAATTTTGAGCAGTTCGGAGAACCGGTAGCGGAAATTTTGAGTAGTTTGGAGAACTGGCAAATATCACCTCTGGCTGGTCCCAGAGTGGGGTGAGAATGGGGATTTTGCAGTATCCTTCCCTGGCAATGCCCACCAAGCCACGCCCACCAAGCCATACAACGCCCACCAAAGCCACACCACGCCCACCAAGCCACCCCCACAGAACCGGTAGTAAAAATATTTGGATTTCACCACTGCTTCATTTACATGTGGGATAGTTTTGTATACCGTCCCACATATAATCTTTTTCTACACAACTTTCAAAGGCACACAATGTTTTATGCATTTTTAATACAAATTCCTCAAATGGGTTTTGACTGTGTATTGTTCTCATTCATATCTACAGACATTTACAGAATAATAGAGTTGGGAGGGACCTTGGAAGTCTTCTAATCCAATCGCCTGGTCAAGCAGGAGGTCCTAACCATTTCAGACAAGTGGCTGTCCAGTCTCTTCTTAAAAGTCTCCAGTGATGGAGCATCCACAACTTCTGAAGGCAAGCTCTTCAGTGTGTGGTGTGAGTGTCTACTCATCCTTTGCCAAGAAAAATGAAAAATGTTGTCTGTGATATGGAAATAAAATCTGCTATGGTGGAACCTGATATTCTGAATTTTAAGAAATAGCTCATGGACAAAGAAAAGGGGGTCAACCTATTTTCCAAAGCACTGGAAGGCCATACAAAGAATAATGGATGAAAATTCATTATTAGAAGAAATTCAACCTAGAAATAAGGACAGTGACAGCAATCAACTAATGGAACAGAAGTTGCCTTCAGAAGTTGTGGGAGCTTCATCACTGGAAGCTTTCAAGAAGAGACTGAATTGCAATTTGTCAGAAATGATGTAAGGTTAGGGTTCAGCTTGTGCAGGGGGGATTGGACTAGGTGACCTACAAGGTCTCTTCCAACACTGTTAATCTGTTATGTGACCTCATATGCACCATAATGTCTAATAGCAGCATGTGATAATCACAAGACTGAGGACCTGACCAGAAAAAGAAGAGAATAATCAACATCAGATACAGGGGTGAAATCCAGCAGGTTCTGACAGGTTTTGGAGAACTGGTAGCAGAAATTTTGAATAGTTCGGAGAATCGGTAGCAGAAATTTTGAGTAGTTCGAAGAACCAGCAAACACCATCTCTGGCTGGCCCCAGAATGGAGTGAGAATGGAGATTTTACTGTATCTTTCCCCTGGAGTGGGGTAGGAATGGAGATTTTGCAGTATCCTTCCCCTGGAGTGGGGTGGAAATGGAGATTTTACAGTATCCTTCCCCTGCCACACCCACCAAGCCATGCCCAGCAAGCTACACTACGCCCACCAAGCCACGCCCACAGAACTGGTAGTAAAAAAAATTGGATTTCACCACTGATCGGATAGGTAATAATGAAAGAGCAGAGAAGCAACGATTAGAGCAGATGCCAGTTTGTTCATGATCAGAATGTAAATGAAAAAGCTGCGGAGCTAAATGGCCTTGAAATACATAAATACAAATAAATAAATGCCTTTCCAATGATACTGTGTATTAATGAAAAGTCCAATGCATAATTTTAATCTATTTATTTTTCTTTCTCAATTATAGTTAAAAAATCATGCCCATCATCATTCTTTACATGTGGAAGGTTTGCTGTTTAAGTCTTAATAATTGATTCCAGAGATGGGATGTTCCAATCTTAATCCAGGGGCAGCCTTGAAGTGGTAATCTTGATCTTTTTAATATGTTATTACTCCTTTAAAGCCACAATGATTTAATTCCATTTCATTATTAAATTAAAACAATCTGTGAGGTCATCCTGGCGCTCTTGAGTACATGAATAGTTTATTTCATTAGTTTTCAATATTACTTTTGTTCATGCATACATTATTTATATCCAAACATCAATTACACTGAGCCTTTATGCCTTAGGATACAGGTCACGATTATTATAATGTTCAAGGTATATGGAACAAACTTTAAGACAATCCCACAGAGGTGGGTTGCTGGGGATTTACAGGGGTTCGGGAGAACCTCTGGGTAAGAGTCTGTGCAGTTTGGAAAACCCCCAAATCCCACTCCTGGCTGGCCCCGCACTGCCCACCCCACCCCTCCCAGGTGTCCCCACATAGCCCGTTTGGATGCAGGTAAATGCAGGGTGCACATGGAAGCTCAGGGAGGGTGAAAAACAGGCCTACCGGAAGTTCAGGAATGCTGGAAAGGGGCCTGTTTCTCGCCTCCAGAGGGCCTCCGGAGCCTGGGGAGGCTGTTTTCGACCTCCCGAAGGCTTGAGGAAAGCCTCCAGAGCCCAGGGAAGGCAAAAATGACTCCCCACCATGGTGCAGGAGGCTGACTAGGCCATGCCCACCATGGCTGCGCCCACGCAGCAACCATGCTGAGAACCTCTTGCTAAAAAATTTGAAGCCCACCCCTGCAACCCCATTCTACTGTCTGTATGTCCAGAACCATATATCGGGAAGCAAGGAATGTGCATTGTATTACATTTAAAAAAAAAAAAAAAAAGGCTGAGGAAAGCATTCAAATGAATCACTTCATAAAGTGTGCCGAGCAAATGAAGCAACTCCTGAAGCACTGAAGCAACCACAGCCTCTGAAACCATTCGCAAAGCTGAAACTATTCAAAGGCTTTTTCCAGCTACCTAAATACAGAGCTACTGTGCTTTGCAGTTGGTAATCGAAAATCATGCAGTTTTTGAATCATTGTTTCAGACAAAGTCCAGGGACAGTAAGCGGAGATAAGAAAGGAACATTTCAAGCAGGTCTGCTTTTTTTCTGTCTTAACCCAATATTACCGTCACGAAGCGGGAAAGGGCATAGAGCTCTTATTTTTTCCAAAGAAAACAAGATGACATTGTGCTGTTGATGTTTTGTATTTTAGTTATTGATTGCAAAGCCTAATGCATAAAGGAAGTCACCGCTGGGTACCTGTCTTATATGGACACATATATCTTATACTTCCATTAAAAATGTTGGATGCATTTCTCAAAGCTGCCCCCATCTCTGTGGAGAACAGCTTCTCTTTTACTTAAAGAAGAAAGACAGTTCCACCTCATTAAAATTAAGCTTAACTTATTCCACTTTAGTGCTCGTTTTCCAAACTATGTTTTCTTTATGGTTGGTTAATAGCAGTGGTGCAAATAATAATATGTGTAAACTTTTGTACGCTTTAAGAAATCATTGAGTGGTTTACACTGCACGCCATTGTGATAGTTCTACATGGAGATACATGGAATAGTAGCTAGAGTTATTTTTACACTCTCCTTCTCTTTCCCATTAAGTGCCCAGTCACATCAGGAATGCATCGAGTAAGTCAGAATAGTGTGTATATATACCTTCAGGGAACCAAATGGGTTGATATGGCCTTTAAATACGTACTTGAAAGAATATCCCACTGGGATATGAATCACAGATTGTCCTATTTCCTCCTGGGCTCTAATGTATACATTGTGAGCATAAGAGCCACATTTGTAGTTAAGGCAGTTGAGCTAAGAACCCATTACATCAAACAGATTGAGGTTTCCCGTAAAGCTGATGTATTTATCTAAAGGTAGGTTCTTTGTATTTACCACATATGTGTTTTATCCTCGCTTCTCTTTTATCCATTTTATCCTAGAATTAGCTCTTGTATTTGATTCTTTTTTTTAAATATGATTGGATCTTTCTGATTTACCCCAGAACATTTTCTTGAGCAGACACAGTGGTGAGATTCAAAATTTTTTACTTGGTGGGTGTGGCTTGGTGGGTGTGGCAGGGGAAGGATACTGTAAAATCTCCATTCCATTCCAATCCAAGGGAAGGTTACTGCAAAATCCCCATTTCCTCCCGATCAGCTGGGACTCTGGAGGCAGAGAATAGATGGGGGCGGGGCCAGTCAGAGGTGGTATTTTCCAGTTCTCTGAACTACTCAAAATTTCTGCTACCAGTTCTCCAGAACTGGTCAGAACCTGCTGAATACCACCTCTGAGCAGGTGCATCTCCACAAACCAGCAAGATATTTATATTATATAAGTGTCTCTAAAATTCAGAGGACAATAAATCAATGCAATGCTCTGCCTACAACAATTCTGGAGGGCCGATATTTAAAAAATTCCATATGAGCTGAGACTCTGCCTCTGTGGAAAAGGAGGCCATTGAAAGTACAGCTCATGTCCTGTTGCATTGCCCTCTCTATAAGGATTCACAGACTCATTTTATGATTATATACCCCAGAAATTCCCATCTCTTTTTTTCTATAGGTGCTATTATCAATTTGGTATGATACAGTTTCTCTGAATGTAACTAGGTTTTGCTATACTGTCTGTAAAATTAGGCAGACCTCGGTCACCTTCATGATTTCATCATCACTTGTAATATATTACCATGCTCTGTCCTGTCCTGTTCATTTCAGTCCTGTTTTATTTTAATGTTTAACTTTTGTGCTGGTCTGTGACAGTAATAGAGATCGATTGATTGACATGGTTGTAAGATTAATCAGTTAAGAAACTAACTATCTAAACTATCTGACTGCTAAATAAATATACACAGGAAATCCTTCATTTACTTTAAAGCTGCAGTTCGTTACATGCTTATAATCCCAGATGAACACTGCCATTTTGTTTGATTGTGCTTTAAATTACTAGTAAGGACCATGAGACTATTTGTGGAAGCAACACTTTCAGTTCACTTCTACATGATCTCTAAATCAACCCAATTAGCTTACTGTGTGAGAACACATTACAGTCAGGGGTGGGCTGCTGGGGGTTTACAGGGGTTTGGGAGAACCTCTAGCTAAGATTCCGTGCATTCGGAGAACCCCCAAATCCCACTCCTGGCTGGCCCCGTCCACCCCTCCCCTCTCCTCCCAGGAGTCCCCACATGGCCCATTTTGGATGCAGGTAAGTGCAGGGCATGCACGGAGGCTTGGGGGGGGAGTGAAAAACGGGCCTACTGGAAGTTCGGGAAGACCAGAAATAGCCCATTTCCAGCCTCCGGAGGGCCTCCAGAGCCTGGGGAGGCTGTTTTCACCTTCCCGGAAGTTCGAGGAAAGTCTCCAGAGCCTGAGGAGAACAAAAACACCCCCCCACACACCATGGTACAGGAGGCCGACTAGGCCATGCCCACCCAGCAACCGGGCAGAGAACCCCTTGTTAAAATTTTTGAAGCCCACCCCTGATTACAGTTATATAAGAAAACTGGAAACTGCAGGACAACAAAGGCAAATCTAGTGCCCTTTGCACATATGTTGTGTCACCCACCTTTCACTATCTATATAGTACTAAAATGCTCATGTCCATAACCTTTAAATGGGTGGAACAGTATATCATAGGGGCAAAACATTCTGAACCAAAGTACTTCAAATAGGCCAATTTACAGAATGTGTCCAAAATCCTGGACCCATGAATCCTGTGGAATTGAAATTTGGCAAATGTTATAAAACATTTTATGACAAAAATGATCATAAAGCATTTTATGACATTTATTTATTTAGCTTATGGCATATCATACATGGCACTAGCAATATATATTAACATTTCATCTAGATTACTAGTACATAAATAAAATATAAATGTTAAAACGATCTGTGTTCAAATACTTACATCTAGGGCATCTAACCACTGAAGCACAGCATTGTTTATATTTTTAAAAAATCAGATTACTAGACTGGTATATGCCCTCAGTTTACAGCAGCCATGATGTGATCTACAGTTTGATGTGAGACACTGGAGTCACACTGAGGGGAGGGTAAGAAATTATTTTATGACATAATACAAAATATCATAAAACATTTCCTATGGTCAGCTCCAGATGTTTGACTATGCTATATAGTTCAATATGGGCTAATTTCAAAGCAGATACAATTCTGAATATCTCCCTGAATTTTTAAGAACTTTTCAAGTACATGATATGTATATTTTCAAGTACTGTTTGTTGAAATTATTGAGGTAATTGGAAGTATCTCTGAAACAATGACCCAAGGCAATGGTGAAATCCTCTGCCAGTCGCCACGGTTCACTGCCCGCACATGCTCAGTGCGCACCAGACATGCACTGTGTGTGCATGCGCAGTCCGCACCAAATGCGCACTTTTGGATTTCCTGCTCTTTTTTTACTTTTAAAAGCATTTTTAACTACCGAATCAGTAGTAAAAAAAATGCTTAAAAAGTTAAAAAAGAAAAGTTCCGAAGATCAGCTGAGTGACACGCAATCATCGGAACTTTTTTTTTTTTTACTTTTGAAAGCATTTTTTTTACTACCGGTTTGTGGCGAACCGACCTGAACCAGTAGCATTTCACCCCTGACCCAAGGGTTCCTAGCTTGTTTAGCTGAGCTCTAAGACTTCAAAGACGGTTTGCTCATTATGCAACAAGTGATTTTGGGACCTGAGATCTTTTGGTAGCTAGCTCACTCCTACTACTACTCCCTTTGTGTGATGCAATCAATTATTCCAGGTAGTAAAGTTTCCAGTGAACTGAGATCTGGACTAGTTGGTCTTGAATCAGAGGCCTCAGGAAGTGGGGATAGAATCCTCCAGATTTAACAAGAAGGGAGATTTAGTGGAAGTCAAGTGGCAGCAGTTGCCCGTATAATCTGTCGCCAGTCTGATTAGATTCGGTAATATGGTTTGATTATAGCGAAAGCTTCCACGGGTTGCACACTACTTTGAAAATATGTTCAATTGACCACAGACTGCTTTTGTCAATGCTGAGTCTGACAACAAAGAGCAACCTGCTGCCGATGGACCTGCAATCAATGTGAATGCCCTTGAACTTTCTTTCCTTCATTGATCCTCATGGTCCATCAATATAAGCCGGGGACAACTACCAGTGTCCTCATGTCTACAAGTTAAAAAAAAACTGATATTGTTTACACTGTAGAATAGAAAATCCTCCCTAATCTATCTTCCTCTCTCTCATGCACCATTTCTTGATGTTCCTGCTGCTGACTTGTCCTGCCCCTTCACTTGAGTAGGAGGCAATCAACAGTCAAAACCCAGCAGGGATTCTGCTCTGCTGAATGGAGCTTTCAGTGATCAGAAGCGCTGAGCTGCACCAGTCTATTTTCACTTTTTTGTCCTTTCTTGAATGTTTGGTGGGGAAATAAGATAGGCACTGCATATAAGAGAATGCCCTGAAATTGTACTCGCTTCAGAGAATGAAGAGCCAGCGACCCCCCCCCCAAAAAAAAGCAGGAGAACGATGGGACAAGGAGCAAAGCCTCTAAATGGATATATGTAACCTTGCTTTATCATGGATTGTTGTTGTTGTTTTTTAATTTAAAGATTCCATCTTTCATTAAACAGTGTGTCATCTGGGTACAAATATTTCTGTGCAATAAGAATCAAAATTTACAACAATATTCATTACATTGATATTGATTCTCTAATCTTACAATAATAATAATGAGCATAATACATCTATTCATTTCTCCCTCTTAACATATCTTCTAATAAGAATATAATAATAATATTAAATATAATAATCTTAATAGTCATGTTAGTAAGAATCATCATGTTTCATTGCTTCTCTATCTCAACATGTTTTCTATATTTCACTGGTCTCCATTTATTTCTAACTTCTATTTTTATTTTCCAACCATTCATAAAATAACTCAGTTATTTGGCCTCCCACTGACCAGTACGCTCCCACAGAGAGGGGCTCCTCAGGGTTCCGTCGGCCAAACAATGTCGGCTGGCGGCCCCCAGGGGGAGAGCCTACTTTGTGGGGATACCGACCCTCTGGAACGAGCTGCCCCCGGAGATACGGCGGATCCCAGATCTGCGCACTTTCTGCCATGCCTTAAAGATGTTTTTGTTTCATCAAGCTGGGCTGACCTGACCATATTTTTTAAGTTGTTTTAATTTTAAATTGCTAAATTATGGGTTTTTTAATATGGGGGTGTTTTAACTGTGGGCCAAATTAATTTAATTGGTTTTTAATATTGTTTTAATTTTTGTATTTTCTGTATTTTATCTGCTGGCTGTTCACCGCCCCGAGTCCTTCGGGAGAAGGACGGTATACAAAATAAATAAATAAATAATAATAATAATAATAATAATAATAATAACAACAACAACAACAACAACAACAACAACTCCGATGTCATATAATACACAGCTTGTCCTTCCTCCTTTGTAGCAAGCGTTAATCTATTCATTTCTGCACATTCTAATATTTTCCTAATCACATTCTCATCAGTAGGGATCTCTCCGCTTTGTCATGGATTGTTGAGTTGATTGCATTTACAAGGCACCCTAAGTCATGGGCCATGGTGTGCCAATCGCTTTACTTTGAGATCACACAAGTTAAGCCAAAATCAAACAAATATAACTGCATAGTAGAATGAATTAGTTACTTTGTGAAAGCAGCTTTGCCACTGAAAGCGCTAATTCTGTATTGAGTGAACTGATGTCCGTTTTGGAAGGACTAAAGATCAGAAAACACTTTGAATAGGGCTACCCTGCAAAAAGCAATACCTTTTTGCTACTATTTAGTAGTCATTCAGATGTTTGCAGCCTAAATAATATATCCCTAAACTTTCATCACAATCCATACATTATTGGACAGTCAGTTGGTCAGGCCTAATTAGATTCATAAGGTTTCTCATAAGTTTTTCACTCATGCTTAGGCAACAAGCCTATTCTATACTGCACAGGTCAGAAAGAGGACTGAGAAAAAAAATCTATAGACCCATCACATCCTCGATATAAACCATTTCAATTCCTTCCCCCCAGACACCACTGTAGGGCATTGCATGCCAAAACAACTAGACACACAGACCGTTTTTTCCCCCTGTGCCATCACTCTGCTGAACACCTAATTACCACAGTACTGTCTTATGTCTAAGGATATTTACCCTTGCAGTCCGACTGTATTACCATTATCCTTCTCATCTTTTCTACTACCTTCTCCTATTGGCACCTTATGATTATATTACTTTGTTGTTTGCATGTAAACTGAGAGCTTATGAACCGGGGACAAATTCCTTGTCCACTTGGCCAATAAATCTACTCTTCTCTTCTCTTCTCTTCTCTTCTCTTCTCTTCTCTTCTCTTCTCTTCTCTTCTCTTCTCTTCTCTTCTCTTCTCTGTTCTACTCTGTTCTACTCTACTCTACTCTACTCTACTCTGTTCTACTCTGTTCTACTCTGTTCTACTCTATTCTACTCTACTCTACTCTACTCTGTTCTACTCTGTTCTACTCTATTCTACTCTATTCTACTCTATTCTACTCTACTCTATTCTAGCCCAGTCCAGCCCAGCCCAGCCCTCTTCTGTTCTTCCCTACCCCCATTCCTTCTCCTACTTCTATGCCTATTCTTATTCCTAATTTATTTTATTCCATTCCATTCTTAAATTGAGAACAAGATAATATCCAAATGCTCATTTCATCCATCTTGGACAATGAACTTCAGCTGGTCAGACACTGGTTTTACTTTTGCTACATGTTTCAAAATGGCCCTTGCACTTCTCAAAAGATCAACTCCATGATGGAGGATGGAGGACAAAAGAAAGGGAACCATTTGTCATGCCAGTTTTTCAGTCTGAAATGTGGGTGCTTGCTTATGAAGGAGTCAGTCTTGGAAGCTCTTTCTCATGTAGTCGCCCTGCACTAAATAAATACATTCTCATGTAGTAATTGCTTACTGGCACATGTGTGGTTAAAAAGCAGTGGGAGATAAATGAATAGAAAGCACTATTTTCTTTGTTCTGTGGCTTCTTCCTCCTTTCAGAGGTAACAAAAGTTCCTGGATTTCCTGTGAAACTTTGGTAGGCTGCTAATTTGAAAATGGGGCTGGCAGATAAGCATATGCATTTTTATCCAAATGCTGATATAACATCTTGTCACAAACCATTTGTAATATACTCAAGAGAGTCTATCCCAAGGAGACATTATGTTCTTAAGCATGTACCAGAAAGCTTTATTGATATTTGAACAAATACCAGCATGTGATCTAAACAAAGCACTAGATCTGTAAATCAAGTCTAAAGTAAATTAGTTTAGTGTATATCTCGTTTTATTCTTGATGTCATAACAGACTATTATCATCAACTTTGGGAATTGCATTTGCCTAGAGGAAGAACTGCGTTTACTTTTATTTTGCAAATAATTAAGAGTATTTGGAAGGCTCATTGTATCTGTAAATGAAAATGTGAAGCCTTAATTACCATTTCTATTATATTTTATTGGATTTCCTTTGCCAGTCAGACTTAAGGAAAGAAACATAATTTGGGGGAGACAGTTAGATATTCACTAGGCATTGAATTTAACGTTTCATATCATTAGGATTTTTCTGCTCAGTTTTATACATTATTTAGAATATTAACAAATTAGAAAATTGTCTGGGAAAATATTGCTGTGCTTTGCCAGTTGTAAGTCAATTTTTCTTTATATTTTGGCATGCTGCTTGCAAGGCTATTATCAGCTTTTCAACAAAGTCGATTCTAAATGTCTCTTTGGCTTCAACCTTTTCCTCTAATACAGTGTTCCTCAACCTCTAACGAGTTTAAGTTGTGCAGACTTCAACTCCGAGAATTCACTCAGCCAGCAGGCTGTAACCTATCATTTCTAACAGCTTTAGGCCATGAGACTTCTTCCATTTACATTGCCCTTGCTATACGGTTTCTCTGTAGAGGTGGCTAGAGCGCCTTCAGTGCTTCTTCCAGAGAAATCTGATCAGTTCTACTAACAAAAGGCACAAACTTTGGCTTGCACACACAAGCAGACAATGTAAGCATAGAATCAAACTCAGCCATTCATGTTTTCCTCTTAAAACCAAGTCTTGGGGAATCCTCCCCAAACTTGGTCCTCTTTTATATGTTAGACTCAACTTGCAGAATTACCATTTAATAAAACTTAAAACTTAATGTTCTGGAAGTCCAAACTTGAATAATCATTCATATAATTAAAAGATAGCTCCGGTGATAGATGGGATTAAACGTAATACTTATCTTGGTGTCTACAATTCTGTACCAATAAAAAGCATTAGGGATCTGCAAGGCGGTTAAGCCCTTCCTTGAGGAGGCACTTTACACAACCATGATAGTGAGATCTATCCTCTGCCACACAGAGGTATTTAGCATCACCTCTAATTCCCTGGGGCAATTGAATTCACCTAAAAAAGTTTCTGTGCATATAGCAACATGATGGCAAACCTATGGCACATGTGCCACAGGTGGCATACAGAACCATATGCATGCGAGTTCAGCTCTGGCGTGCATACGCGCACCGGCCAGCTGATTTTTGGGCCTTCCGGAAGTTGGCAAATGGGTTGTTTCCGGCCTCCAGAGAGCCACTGGGGTGTGGGGAAGGCCATTTTCACCCTCCCCAAGCTCCTAGAAAGGCTCTGGAGCCTGGGGAGAGTGAAACATAGGCTTTCCGGTACCACCAGAAGTCAGCAAATGGGCCATTTCCAGCCTCAGGGGGTATGGGGAAGGCCATTTTTGCCCTCCCCAGGCTCCTAGAAAGGCTGTGGAGCCTGGGGAGAATGAAAAACGAACCTACTGGGCCCACCGTGCCATCACGTGCCAAAAGTGGGGGGAGCATGGGGGTTGTACGCAGGGGGGCAGGATGCATAGAATTATGGGTGTGGGCACGCGCACACACAACACCCCCCACGCTCCCCCCACTTTTGGCACAAGATGGTAAAATGATGATATAGCATATAGCATCATCTATTGACACTGATGAAGGCACTTGGAACATGGTAAGGAAAGCAAGGTGGTTGCTTTCCTTCATTTTCAGGGACAGATGTTATTTGGCAAGGCAGCTTTGCCATGTGTTTGACTTGACACATTATCAAAAATAAAGAACCCTTTTGAAGTTTTGTACAGGCTTCCATGTGTTCCCAATAGTCCCATCTTATTTAGAGGACACCAGGATAGGATGGGTTATGTGAAGGAATCTTTCTTTCTGTGGGTCAGTCTGGGAGGGGAGGGGCAAAGCTTCAGCCAGTTCGCCGAACTGAACAAAGTTAGATACTGGTTCTACCGAACCAGTGCAAACCGGCTGAATCCCACCACTGGGTTTGCTGTTGCAGAAAATGTAGATGGGCTACCGCTTCTTATAATGCACAAATGACTTCTAAAGGCTAATAAACTCAATCATATGTCATGACTTAGACAACCAAAGAATAAGGCTTTGTAAACAGGAAGATTGCCTGATGTGCTTTAAAAAAGATCCATACTGATACAAAAAAATGTAATACTAATTGTCCCAAATTCATACATTTTTATGGAATTCTTTGAATGCCAGCTACAGTAGGTAATAATTATAGCTGTGTCCAATCCAGTCTCTGAAATTGAAGAGTTTTATTTAAGTAGTTCCAAATGTATCTCAGCATAGAAATTAACAGCTAAAGCAGAAGTGGCAATGATTAGTGGACCCAATCTGTTGTGAGAATGAAGGCTGCATATTTCTGAGTAGAGCAACAAAGCAAATTTTGCACGTGACAAATCCTTACCACAATTATTGCGTTTTTCGGAGTATAAGACACACCTTTCCCCCCCCAAAAAGAGGGTAAAAATCTGGGTGCGTCTTATACTCTGAATGTAGCTCCGCCCAACTTCTCAAACTGAGGTTTCAGTGGCTGAAAAAAAAGCATCAGAAATGAAGCTTCAGAAAAGAAGCCCCCAAACAGAGCTTCAGAGGCTTTTTTTTCTGAAGCTCTGTTTCGGAGGCTTTCAGAGGCAAGAAAAAGGTTTTTTTTCTGAAACGGAGTTTCAGAAGTTTCAGAGGCAGAAAAAAAAGCAAAAAAAAAAAAAAAAGCAAGGCACAGAGCTCACAACCAAGGAACCTGTTGCTAAAATTCACCTCTGGGAACAGCTGATTGGGGGTATTCTGGGAGGCCGATCAGCTTTTTTCTTATTTTCCTCCCCAAAAACTAAGATGTATTTTATACTCCGCTGAGTCTTATACTCTGAAAAATACGGTAACACAGCATTCATCACATTGGTTTTCCACTCATGATGGGTTTGAGTATACAAATAATCCTCAATTTACAACCACAATTGGGATCACAGTTTCCATAACTAAATGATACGGCTATTAAGTGAGCTAGCACAATGTTACAATCTTTTTTGCCCTAGTCATTAAGAGAAACACTTTGGTCATTAAATGCATCTGGCTTTCCCCATTGACTTTGCTTGTTGGAAGCTCCCTAGGAAGATGGTAAACAGCAATCACCTGACCCCAGGATACTTCAACCATCATAAACAAATCCTGGTGGCTAAACATGAGAATTTTGATCCCGTGACCATGGAAATACTGCGATGGTTGTAAGTTCAAGGATCAGTAGTAAGTCACTTTTTTCAGCACCGTTTGTTCTGCCCAGCTATGGACCCCAAAGAATGCAGCACAGACAAAGTCCGTTCAAACTTTAGTTTACTAAATAAACCAGTTTTTTACAACGGCTGTTAATTAACTGCATTAACAGCCACCAAGATTTCAAAGAATAATACTGAAAGCTTACTGTGGTTGGCAGAATGCCCAGAAGCAATTTGCAGGAAGCTGATAAGATAAGCAAGACAAGACAGGAAGGTATGTGAACGGAGTTGTTCCCTGCAAATTGCTTTAGTCGGCGTTCCTCCTTAAATAAGCTAAGGGAGTGGCCAATTAGCCCCAAGCCTTACTCTCGAGGAGACCTCCTCCTGAGGAGCCACTCCTGCCTTTTGGCAGCTCTGCGCACCCGTGCATCTAGAAGAGGCTCCTCCTCTTCATCCTCTTCACTTAAGGGAGCTTCTGGAGGTTCTGAAGGCCCTGGCTGAATCCCCGCCCCTGGCACCACATCTTCTCCAGCCTCCTCATTGTCTGACTTGAGTGCCAGCTGCATCGGCTGCTGGCGCAGAACCACCAGCCTCCTCGCTGTTCAAATCAGCTACTAGCTGCACTGGCTGCTGACGGGCCACAACACCGTTGTAACTCTGAACTGTTGTTAAACAGATGGTCATAAGTCAAGGACTACCTCTACATTATTGGAATGGGAACCTCTTTGAAATCTTGTAACCAATTTGATTGATGCGACTGTTTTAGATGTGGTGGCCAAAGATATGCTTTTCCATTTGGTGACTATTAACTTTAAGCCAAACATAGGGAAAATAGTATCGCTCCATACTTGCTGAATGGAAACTAAATGCCTTAAACCTCATTCACATCTTTAAAGTGTATGTGCTGAACACATAGAGAGGAGAAACAGATCCAGATTTCTATACCGCCACTCTCTAGCCATTTTACCTCTTACAAAAATGATTCCGATCAAACCCTGTTCAAACTACAGAGTTAAATTATGTGACCATCAGACATAATCTCTCTTCTTTCACATATTTGAAACTGGAGATGGAATATATCATCAAATATCTATTTGGATAACTACTACATAGTTTATGTAGGTCACTCCAAACTTCAGCTGTAAAAAGGAATCTGTCAAGGATTTCTTTTCAAATTAACTTGTTGGAACTGTCCAAGAGAATCCAGCATATTTTTGAAAACAAAACAACTACAGTATATTGAAAATTGAGCTCTTGAGGGTCTTGAGTGCACAACGAAACACCCGGAGGTCGGAGATCTTACGTATTTCTGGGGGCAGTTTTTTCCATAGGGCTGGGGCTTCCACAGAGAAGGCCCTCCCCCTGGGTGTTGCCAGCCGACATAACTTGGCCGATGGCACCCTAAGGAGACCCTCTCTGTGGGAGCGAACTGGCCGGTGGGAGGCTATTGGTGGCAGAAGTCAGTCTCGAAGGTACCCGGGTCCTGTGCCATGGAGCGCTTTAAAGGTGGTGACCAACACCTTAAATCACACCCGGAAGACCACTGGGAGCCAGAGCAGCTCGCGCAGGAGGGGTAGGGCTTATATTGGGCACACATGTAAAAATAAAGTAGGACTTACTCTCTGAGTAGGTTGTATTTTTGGGGAAACGTGGTAATAGCAGTATTGCAGAGTGAAGATGGAAAGAGCATGAATTCACTATTGAACATTAATCTGCTCAAGATAATGCTTCATCTCTTTCCACCATTTTTCTCATATTTTATCTCAAATATTTTAAATCATTTAATTAGGATTCTCCCCCTTCTACTGGGCTGCATTAATGTCAAGAAGCTCTTATAACATCATTCCGTGCTTGGTATTGTGCTATCCTTCTTTCAACTTTGAAAGGTTAATGTTGCTCCATCTTTAATCTCTTATACTTTAATTAACACTAAACCCAAATTCAAGTGAAGCATAACAATATTTTTTTTTCAAATCCCAAAGCTAAGAAATGCTTCAATCATCAAGTATACCAAGCAGTGTTTGAGTTGGTTAACGGGCAGGACCAATTTTAATCTCTGGCTCTGAGTTAAGATCATAATGGCATTTATCTTAAAGATACTCCAAGTCTTCAAAGAAAAAACAAGGAAGTCTAGTTGCATCCTGAAAAAGCACCGTTGGGACAGCCATGACCTGGATGACTGAGAATCTCTACAGTCTTTTAGCTATATGATTTGGGATGAACACCCTTTGAATGGTGTGGGAGTAGGAATGGATTTCCAGAGAAAAATTGCAGACTACAGGAGCCAGGAGCACCACTCAGGTGACCCTGAGGACACAGATAAACCTCCAAGGGCTTCAATGATCCTCTAAAACAGTGTTTCTCAACCTTGGAAGCTTGAAGATGGGTGGACTTCAACTCCCAGAATCCCCCAGCCAGCGCTGCTGGCTGGGGGATTCTGGGAGTTGAAGTCCACCCATCTTCAAGCTTCCAAGGTTGAGAAACACTGCTCTAAAAGGATGCAAATGACCAGCTGTCTTCAAGGAGTATAAATCCTTCCATTCCCCTCTATCCTGTCAGAGCTGAAGAAGCTTCTTGCATCACAAGCAAAACATCTTCAAAGAAAAAACAAAAAAGCCCAGTTGTCTCCTGAAAAAACCTCTTTGGAACAATCCTGGCCTGAATAAGTGAGAATCTCTATAGACTTTCTCCAAGTCTTAACTTATTGGTATTCTTGGGGTAGGGATTCCTAATGCAATATCTGAAGTGGTCTTTGTTATAGAGGCATGGCTCACAACCAATGGAAGGAATATGACCAAATGAAAAGTAATCAAAACTAGCTATTCTATTTTTGCTGTGTTGCCCAAAATAGAAAATCTCTTCTTGGAAGTAAAACTTAAGTAATTACCAGCTTTCTACTGTCTTCTTAGCACTCAAGGTCACTGCCTTCTCTCTAATGTTAAAAGGTAAAGGTTCCCCTCGCACATATGTGCTAGTCATTCCTGACTCTAGGGGGCGATGCTCATCTCCATTTCAAAGCCAAAGAGCCAGCACTGTCCGAAGATGTCTCTGTGGTCATGTGGCCAGCATGACTAAATGCCAAAGGCACAAGGAACGCTGATACCTTCCCACCAAAGGTGGTCCCTATTTTTCTACTTGCAATTTTTATGTGCTTTCAAACTGCTAGGTTGGCAGAAGCTGGGACAAGTAACTGGAGCTCACCCCATTATGCGGCACTAGGTTATTGTACAAAACTCTTCCTTGTGAAGGAATAATGGAAAAAGAAAATGGACAAATAGTAATAACTGCTGAAGCCATTTTCAGAAAGTATACATTTTAGTGGATATGTGGTAAAACAACTTCATGAATCCATATGCTTCTTTCCTGACAAGCATGAAATGAGGAGGAGAAAGCTCTCTCATTTTTCAGTTGCCTAAGAATGAGGGAGGTTTTCTGCTTTTCTTCACTATTTTGATTCAGCCCTTTTTTTGTAGTTTTATAATGCATTCCTGTAGCAGTCCCAAAGGTATATTTTATTGAATAGAATTTTCACAAAGTTTTAACCTTAAATTCAGAACTTACATTTGCACAACAACTTTAGACTGGTAATCCTATTCCATACAAAATGCGGACAAAATAAATCCAGACATGAAAGGCAAAGCTGAGAAAGAAACATATACTGCAGGAGGCATAACTTAAGAACAAAAATCTTCTTGAGACATTTTTGCATGCATAATAAGATTCAGTGCCCAAATCGGAAGGCTCAACTGTTATTAAAGCCACTAGACAGAGATTGTGCCTGACTGTATCAAATTTAAAAAAAAACATGAGAGAAAGATGCATCCCATTGAGTTTAGAAGTCTGTCTTTTCTTTTAGAATCCTGATAAAAAAAAATATGGAAAAAAATTGCTTCCAAGGAAAAAAGTGTTTTGCAATTGCATCAATGCAAGAAAGTTCTTCAGTAAAATCTCAGGCAGCCCATTCTACTACCATCTTTCCCAATTTTCCATTTTTTTGCCATCCATAATTCAGCTATTATTGAGCAGCCTTACAAGGTATTTTCAGAAATTATCTTAGGGTTTTTTCACACTTGTCTCTGTGAAGTAACCTTCTCAACAGAAGTATGGTTGCCATGAAGATGAACATGCTATATTTGTGGGAGACATTATCTCCTCTTTGGATCACAGCTTGAGGTTTGAAAGCTTCAGGCAATGTGGGTACTTAATTCAGTTAAGTATCTTCTGAATATACCAAATTATCTTCACTTAAGGCCTTTTCATTAGCAGAACATGCTGTCTAAATGGCCTTTGAAGTGGCTACTAACTATTAGATATATGCACTCCACATGCTCTACAAACAGTTTAGGAGTTATGTACGTGGGTGAAAAGGCGAAAAGTTGCTGCTAACTAATCATAAAGAATTTTGCAGTGGGGGATTTACAACCAATATTGTTTGCCTGAGCACTTCACGTAAATATTTATCTTAGTAAGCAAATATAGATATTTGATATTATTTTCACCACGAGGAAGCCAACCTTACGAATGCCTTTACTGTGAGATATATCTATGGATTTATTTCAGTGTATAGGCCACTGTAATCAGGACCAGCTGTTTACAGTATCATTAAAAGCAGAACGTCAAAATGAAACCAATATTCACTAAAAATGTAACACTGTTTAATCCCGATGCTTACCCCAACTCCAAACAGCCACAGTTAAGCTTCAAAAGCTCTAAGGAAGAGCTCCATCTCTACAGCCTTTCTAAAGATTCAAGAATATTTTCATTTAGGAATATTAACATACCTGCAGTGCTTCTCAAGTGTTCAGAAGCAATTCACAATCACTTTTCAAAATCTTGATCGTGTCCTTTCAAAATATAGCTGTAATTATCATTACTATGCAAAATCCAAGTTTAGTTTTCAGTCAAAACTTAGGCCAAGGTTTTGTATAGGTTTTATATGGTTGTATGCTGTACCATTAAGCACAAGAATTGTTCCCTATAGTTGAAACTCTGAAAATAGCCTTGCTAAGGGCTTCCAAGCTCTCCCTCTTTGCCATAATGTTTCAATAGGTCTATAGTACCTTGCAAAATTGTTTTAAGGTAATAAGAATAGAATAGGAGATAGATTTCCCTTGTGTAAGATATGTGCCCTGTGTTTTGAGCAAATATTTTGAGCAAAGGCGGCCCAGAAATTCAGCAAGAAATTCAGAATATGGTAACACATTGACTTCTGCTTCCATTTCATGACAGTTTCCATGATATGCTTGCTAATTCTTTAATTCCCACAGAAGATGAGAAGCCCAGAGGCTTGTCAACATGTTATATATTAGAGTGACAACCAGTCCCATTTCCTTGAGAGTTTAGAGCTTGCCCCAGGCTCTGGCAGACAGTGGCTACACTGCCAAAATGGGATCTTAAGGCTGTGGTTTTTCTTTGCTTAAGGTTTGGGGGTGCTAGAAAAACAAAACATTCCAAATGAAATAAATGCTGAAGCTGAGAGTTAACAACCCCATTAATGCCTGTGTTACAACATGTACCAAACCCACACTTTACAATGCTCACAACAAAATATTCAGTGTAGGATATATTGAAGCTCATGCCAAAGGTTCAAAGAATTGATGAATAAGGAAAATATAAAAGAAAGAATGAAAGAGAGAGAGAGAGAGAGAGAGAGAGAGAGAGAGAGAGAGAGAGAGGCAAGAAAGAAAAAGAAAGAAGGAAGGAAGGAAGGAAGGAAGGAAGGAAGGAAGGAAGGAAGGAAGGAAGGAAGGAAGGAATCCTTGTTTTGCTTCAGATCTGATTATTTTGTAACTTCTGTTTTTTTATCATGTGAATGATTTCTATTGTTGTATAATCATTTAAACCAAAATTTTGCTAATATAGCCACTGGTATGGCTATATTAAAATACTAAATGATTAAGTAACGATTAAGTATGATTAATCAGGGTCCCAGACAGGGGTGAAATGTAAAATTTGTTACTACCGGTTCTGTGGGCGTGGCTTGGTGGTGGTTAATGTGACTGGGTGGACGTGGCCAACTTTTTTAAAATAAAAACTTTTCAAAGCATTTTTTCTAATGGTTTGAAAAGGCTCTGCTGATCAGGCAACTCAGCTGGGATCGTCAGAGACTTTTCAAAGCATTTTTTTTACCACCTCTTTGGCCAAGAGGTTGCAGAAAAAAATGCTTTGAAAAGCCTATGGTGATCCCAGCTGAGCCGCGCGATCATCAAAGGCTTTTTTTTTTTTACTTTTAAAAGCATTTTTTCGTCAGAAGAGGTGATAGAAAAAATGCTTTTAAAAGTAAAAAAAAAAGCCTCTGATGATCGTGCGGCTCAGCTGGGCATGGGGGGGGGGCCGCACAGGGATTTTTGCTATCGGTTCTCTGAATCACCCGCAGCCATCGCTACTGGATCGGGTGATCTGGTCCGAACCAGGAGCATTTCAACCTTGGTCCCAGACCCTGGGACCCTGAATAACTATAGTAGACAACTTTCAGAAATAAGTCTTCTTTGTCAGTTCAGGACTCTGTTGTCTGGCACCAGAAAGTAGGCTACTCATATTTAGCATATTTATCCTTATATTCATTGTGGGAAGTTTTTGTTACGATACCCTTAATGAAAAATAATCTATCAAGGATAGACTGTCTCTCACTGTATTGTATTTGCATGATTAAATAACAAATACAGTATGTGTTTGTTCAGTCATGGCCATAAGCACATAAGAAGAAACAACAGAAATAGATGTTAAAGCCAGTAGGTGGAAGTTACTAAAATAAGTAGATGCTGAACAAAAATATTTACTGTAGATTTAATCTGGGTAGCTAATAAACTAATAAATCAGACTAATAAGAGGAACCAATGTTGGTACTTTCTATTGCATCAATAGAAAAAAAATGAGTTTGAAAAGCTTGTCTAGGACAATCAAGCATTTTCCTTTTACAGAAAAAGGAGAAATGATGTTGTTGCTATTATCGTTATATTAGAAGACAAGCTAGATGCTTTCTATCTTCAAATATAATAATTAAATATCTATTATGAACAACAGTAATATGATCCACCCTATTAAGCTTCTCCTACCAAGCTGAATTAAAAATATTCAAATACACAGAACTACTGATTAGTAGATAGTCAGTGGTTAAAGCAGGGGTGAAATCCAGCAAGTTCTGACAGGTTCTGGAGAACTGGTAGCGGAAATTTTGAGTAGTTCGGAGAACCAGCAAATACCACCTCTGGCTGGCCCCAGAGTGGGGTGGGAATGAAGATTTTGCAGTATCCTTTCCCTGCCACACCCACCAAGACACGCTCACCAAGACACACCCACAAAACCGGTAGTAAAAAAAAATTGAATTTCACCACTGGGTTAAAGCCATTATGAAATAATTCGACTAATTACCCTGTATTAAATGTATGAACCTTATTTACAGCAAAATCAGTCCAACACTGCCCATGGGATGAGTAGACTAGTAGCCACTCTGTGTGCGAGCAATTTCTTGTTTTAATACCCGCAAGTTCATCACCTGCACAGCCACTTGGGTTTGATGGTGGTCAATTGGTACTTTATATTAGAGCAAAATATTGGTAATCTGTCTAGTAGGCTGTGACACGGCTAGAGGGTCCAACATATTACAGTCAGCTTCCTTCTATTGGCATCATAAAATCATTTGGTAATTCTGAAAATTGCTGGCTTGAAAATAACAAGTGTTTTATACTTCAGAAGAGATCCCAGAAGTGTACACTTAAAAAGGATTTTAGCACTCTAGAAAGTTAGCAAGTATCTATGACTGTTGAGAGGAAATTACCTCTCCCCACTTCTTTTTGCTCTTCAAGTGCATTTTGTAGCTTTTGCATAAAAGACAACATTGGTCAAGCTGTGTACTTTCGAATATAATGTAAGGGCTTTGTTTGATATTGGTTTGTTTTTTTTATTATTATTAAAGGCTCATTTCTCTTGAGTTAATCTATTCTGCATTGCATCTCTACATTAGGTGGATCTAAACCCATCTCTTTTCTGTGGTTCCACTTGTCTATTTTCAAGCAACCCACCAGGAAAACAAAGGAACATTCTCATCCAAAAAATTAAACTGTTTTCATGAAAGAATGTAGACATGTGGAATTAACCAATGGGTTTCACTCAGTTGATTGAAAGAGTGCATAAAGAGTTTGCACTTTTTAGGCTACTAGCTATGGTTGCCTTTTTTAGAGCTCTCTAGAACAGGGATGTCAAACTCAATTTCATTGAGGGCCACATCAGGGGTGTATTTGACTTTGAGGGGTCGGGGTGGTAGTGGCTGGGGTAGGCATGGCCAGGGTGGGCATGGCCAGCTTGACATCACTCATGTTGGGGGCACCTGTGGTGGCCAAGTGCTAAAGCAGGACTTCCCTCAGACCGTCCCTCACTCTCATTATAATCCCCTTCCTTCCTTCCTTCCTTCCTTCCTTCCTTCCTTCCTTCCTTCCTTCCTTCCTTCTTTTTCTTCCCTCTTCATTTTCCTTTCTTCTTCCTTCCCCTTTGCTTATTTTTCCTTCCTTGCTCTCTTCCCATCTTTTTCTTTGTCTTTCCTCTTTCCCTTTCTCCTTTCCTGTCCCTTCTTGCATGCTCAAATGCAAAAGGGAAAACATTTCTCCTTTTGCTTTGTTTTTAGTTTGTTTTGCTAGCCCTCTGACAGCGAAAATGAGGCTGTTCACTGGCAGAAGGCTGTAGAAGGCCCTTTGCATCCAAAAATGGGGCCTGAGGGGTCACGCGTGCCCGCTCCGAGCTCCGTTTTTGCTGGCAGAGTGCTGCAGGAGGCCATCAAGGCGGACCCTCCCGAGCTCCACTTTCACTGGCAGAGGCACCATGGGCCGATCCTTTGCTGTTTCCAGGGCGGTCCCACAAGCCAGATCTAAACACCCCACGGGCTTGATCTGGCCTATCGGCATTGATTTTGACATCCCTGTTCTAGAATGAATATTTTGCAGTTACGGAAATACTAGCTTACCTTATATTCCAAGATTTTCTCTGGAAGCTTATTGTAGACATGCTTAATGCAGGACCAAACATTCTTTCCATTTATGAAGTATGAGAAGCAGAGTCAAAACAGGTGAAATATTAAGCAAAGAGTCCAGAGTTCCGCTTAGAATTTGGACTAATGAGAAAGGAGTTAACTTGTCCTCTGAAGTTCTTTCCCCCCCCCCTCTTTTTTTTTTCTTCTGCTTAAAAAGCAATAAAAAGCCACCCAAATATATTTGCGGTGACCATCCAAGCTTCCATTATCAAACCTAACCTGTTTCACTTAGTGAGGTTAAAGAGAATGTATTTCTTCTCCTCTTCCTTCTCCGCTCAGAAAAATTGCAAATCTGAAAAAAGAAAAATAATCCACTTCAATTTTGATAATGTGTTTAAATAATTAGAAGAGCAATTTCATTTCATAATCCTATAAACACCTGTGGTGCTTATGTATTAACAATTTTTTTTTTAATTTTTTTTTTTTAATTTGATTTATATGCCGCCCTTCTCCGGAGACTCAGGGCGGCTTACAATGCGCTAAGCAATAGCCTTCATTCTTTTGTATATTTATACAAAGTCAGCTTATGGCCCCCACAACTGGGTCCTCAATTTACCTACCTTAGAAAGGATGGAAGGCTGAGTCAACCTTGAGCCTTGGCGAGATTCGAACCTGCAGTAATTGCAGGCAGCTGGTCTTAATAACCAGCTTAATAACAGGGTACCTTAGACCACTGTACTACCAAGGCTCTCTTTATCTCTCTTCGTCTCATTTTAAACATCCTTTGCATTGGTGGGTTGCCCCCGGTTCGCACCGATTCTATAGAACCGGTAGTAAAACCGGCAGGAGGCTCCGCCCAACAACCCTGACGTCATCAAAATGCTTCTGCGCATGCGCACGCGTGGCCCTGCTGCAAACTGGTAGTAAAGGTAAGCAGAACCCACCCCTTATCCTTTGTAATATTCAGGGTGTTTTTGTTGTTGTTGTTGATAGGCTAATCTTGTATATGCAAGTGAATGAAAGAAAGAAAGGAAGTGTGAGTATCCAGAAATAGGAAGATCTGAGTTTGTATGTTTAGGAGAAAGAAAAAAACTGAATTAGTAACGAAAATTAGCATTTTCAGTTCCAACTTCCTATTAAATACCATATTGGTATTTAAAAAAATCAAATCAGTAAATGTTCTTCTGGAAACGTAGTTCTTGAACCCCATTTTGTTACCACTGTCTCTACTATATAGCATTATTGAAAAGACATCTGGGAAAGCTATATTAGATGTTGGGACCATTTCATGACTTTTAAATGAGATTTTGTTACAGTTAAGAGAAATGTGGAGTTTTTATACATGTTAATTAATGTTAATATTTTAGAGCTCTGCGTGGATCTGTTGCTGGTAACTGAATTAAAGAAGATGTTACTTATTTAATTTGCTTATTATTAAGAAGTGGGTTTGGGAATGAATTGTTTTATCATCTTGGTTGGTTAAGAAGAGGTCAGGAGATAGGAAATTGATTATACTTCCCCAGAAGAAGATTCAGAATCATTTTCAAATCTTTATTGTCAGTGCACAATAAATGTACAATGAGATTGGTTGAGCTCCCTCACTGCATCCCCCCCCCAACACAATACAACTCACAGTGAAGACAGACAATCCGTAACCCAATGTATTAACAACCAACCACTTCTATTGCACCAGTGTGAACATGTTACACGTTGCACCGGCCCTGCAAGTCCATTGTATTACATCGTTATGATGTTATTTTGCATTCAGGAGTCTGACAGCCCACAGATAAAAACTGTTCTTCAGCCTGTTTATGCGGCTGGCTATGCTTCTATATCTCCTTCCTGATGGTAGGAGGGTAAAGAAGTGGTGACCAGGGTGAGAGGGATTTTCTTGGGGGACAGGGTTTTTTTTTTTCTTTTCAGTCTCTATTGTCTTTCTTAGTCTCTATTGCCTTTTATTGTTTTATTCAAACTTTTAATCAGATTATTTGTAAAAGAAAGACATCTAGGGTGTCTGCATTTACCAACTTAGGGTATGGATATTGCCCATCATCTACTCTTGCTAGGATATGCTGAGTAACGTAGCACTTCAAGATAGGGTGAAGAGAAGTAAGGGAGATCTGCAAATCCTTAATTTATAGGCTGTTTTTAATCATGTTCAGGCATGTGGTGAAGTTAAGATCAATTTGCAGAAGACTTTAATTTTCAAATATAGTGAAGTGGGGGGGGCAGTTGGAGGATGGAAATTATTAGATATTACTTTGATTAGAATTGTTAAGAACCCGAATAAATGAACTCTTCTAAAACAGGCTTAGAAAAATACATTCACTTTAATTAAATACACTAGAAAGTATGCTGACCTTAAGAAAACTCAGAATAAAAACAAAACAAAACTATACAACAGTTTTCTTTGGTGGATGAATAAAAAAATATTGCAAGCTAAGGGGTTTATTAAAAGTTAACTTGAAAAACAGGATGGGGGGCGGAAAGGAGTTGAGATTGTCTTTGTTTCAGCTACGTGGGAATGAGTTTACAGCTATATATGGCGTCATAAATGCTAATATCCATAAAAATCATTCAGGCCCTATGAAATTTTAGCAGCAGAAACCCACATTCCTTCTTTCTTATGCCAGGTAAAAATATTCTTTCTCAATGAATGATAGAATAAAATTCAACCAAGCAGTCTTTATATGCACAACACTGTTATCTGGTACATTCTTGATAACCAGAACTAAACTAAATAATCATGCAAAGTGATGTCAGCATCTCTGTAAAGATGATATAAAGTCTTTTTTTCCCCTGTACACAGCATAATTGCTGAATAACTTAGAATGATATTTTCCATGTTGCATAAAACGTTCCCACAGGCATGTTATTCTTCAGAAATGCAAAAAATAAAAATAAAAAAAATTGATAGCAAATCAGCTGAGAGTCGGGAGGCCGATCTAATCAACTTGCGCTAATTAACCGATGCTGAAGCTGAACGGGCTGTTTTTTCTTGCTGTTTACTTGCAAGGAGGTAAGTGCTGCGAGGCACAGGTCAAAGGGTGGGGGCCACCCTCCTTGCCACTTAGCTTCTCCTGCCCCCCCTTGCCTCTTACCACCCCCTAAGGCATTCCACTGCCCCAAGGGGGTGGTACCGCCCACTTTGGCAACCACTGGCTTAACTACTTAACTACTTAACAACTGGTTCTACCGAAGTAGAATCCCACCACTGGGTCTACCCATTTATTTTTGCAGGCGTCAGTCTACTCATTTGTTTTCTTTTAACACTGATCAGCTGTAGGGCGGCCCTTTGAAGCCCCGTGGCAGCTGCGAGGCCAATAAAATTATAAAAAAACACTGAACCTTTTGTTGAATTGCTGGCTCGCCCACCCCTCGCCCAGTGGTGCAGAGGGGCAGTGCAAGGGGCAGGGCGAGCCAGCGATTTAACAAACTGTTTGGCCGAACCGCCTTGAACTGGCAGAATCCCACCACTGAATCTACTCTAATTGTCGAGGAGTGACCTAACTAAAGTTCAAATGTTCATAAAAAAAGTTGATAAAACTTTGATTCAGATCCAGTTGTGTATAGCAGAAAAACATCTGCTGGAAATTCATCCGTGATGTCAAGGGTATTGAGCAGTGAAGGGAGGGAAGATAAGGCCCTCTGCATTCCATCAAACCAATTGGCACCTTTTCCAATTTTCTAGTAGATTTTTTTCCTATATGGTACTTGCAGCTGGAACCAAACAGGTTTTTGAACACAGCATCTGTTTAAATGCCTGACCCTGTAAGCAGACAAAGCTGGGTGGAATAAATATGCTGAAATCCCCAACAAATCATGTCTTTATTGAAATAAACTAGCTTTTTTGCAGCCCTTTCTGGACCGGGACGCCTTGCGCACGGCCACTCATGCCCTTGTCACCTCCCGGCTGGACTATTGTAATGCTCTCTACATGGGGCTTCCCTTGAAGAGCACTTGGAGGCTCCAACTGGTCCAGAATGCGGCCGCGCGGGTGGTTATGGGTGCAACTCGTTGTGCCCGCATGACACCCCTCCTGCGCGAGCTGCACTGGCTCCCAGTGGTCTTCCGGGTGCGATTCAAGGTGTTGGTTACCACCTTTAAAGCGCTCCATGGCATAGGACCCAGGTACCTTCGAGACCGTCTTCTGCCACCAATAGCCTCCCACCGACCAGTCCGCTCCCACAGAGAGGGTCTCCTCAGGGTGCCATCAGCCAAGTTATGTCGGCTGGCGACACCCAGGGGGAGGGCCTTCTCTGTGGGAGCCCCAGCCCTGTGGAATGAACTGCCCCCGGAAATACGCAAGATCTCCGACCTCCGGGTGTTTCGTTGCGCATTGAAGACCCTGTTGTTCCGCCAGGCTGGGCTATCGACATGATAATTTGAAATTGGGGTATTTTAAATTTTTGGGGTTTTAAATCGGCCAAATCTATTTAATTATTTTAATTTTTAATTATTGTTGTGTCTTGTGTTTTTAAATTGGCTGTACACCGCCCTGAGTCCTTCGGGAGAAGGGCGGTATAGAAATAAAATTATTATTATTATTATTATTATTATTATTATTATTATTATTATTATTATTATTATTATTATTATTATTTTAGGAAATGGGTCTGTTAATAGTGCAAGACAGCAAGCAGCCCTATATACAGAACAGTGCAGAGCAAAGTTCTAGCATTAGCAAGAGATAGACACCCACCCAAAATATAGATGCCAGAACCTTTACAAGTTCTCTCTTGGTTAATCTCTCATGTAACAATGCTGAAATCTCATAAGATTCAGGGGAAAGCATCCTTTCTCATCCTTTCATGCAAGAGATCACTGTAAAATGTATCAATTTAATGTTATCCAGGGCTGAAAAACGTTGCTGACCTAGAGTACAGGGGTATGTATATCAAACCTATTTTTGGTATTTCATCCCTAAAAGTTCACAATTAGGCTGATTGTACATATTTCACAAGCTACAGTTTGGCTGATGTCGGTCATTCTTCTTTATCAAACTGATTGGCAAATAACTGCCTTGATTGTTGCAATCACTAGTGCATAAAAAAGGACCAGTTTCTGAGCATGAATTCCAGAGTTTTTTAAAGCTTCATTACTTCCACAAGGTCTCACAACAACAAGGCAGTGGGCAGATGTTTTTTTTAAAGCGATTTCTCTGGTACTATTCTGATAAATCACATTACAACTAGCTTGTAACTATATTGTATCAGTGGTGAAATCCAATTATTTTTACTACCGGTTCTGTGGGCATGTCTTGGTGGGTATGGTGTGGCTTGGTGGGCATGGCTTGGTGGGCATGGCAGGGGAAGGATACTACAAAATCCCCATTCCCTCCCCACTCCTGGGGGAAGGATATTGCAAAATCTCCATTTCCACCCCACTCTGAGCCCAGCCAGAGGTGGTATTTGCCAGTTCTCTGAACTACTCAAAATTTCTGCTACTGGTTCTCCAGAACCTGTCAGAACCTACTGGATTTTACCCCTGTATTGTATTCTGAAGGCATGTCAGTACATTGTGTATTCTTTCCAGTTGATCTGATGTGGGCAACATTATGTGGGTTTGCCAAGGATTAGAGCAGGGGTCTCCAACTTGCCAACTTTAAGACTTGTAGACTTCAATTCCAGAATTACTCAGCCAGCATAGGGAGCATGGGAGTTGATATCCACAAGTCTTAAAGTTACCAAAGTGGGAGACTCCTGAATTAAAGAACCTAGATTGATGGTTTGAATATGCTAAAGATAAACCTTGGCTTTGGTTGTATGTGAGGTATTTTGATTTTTTAAAAAGTGCTAAAGTGTCCAGTGCTACCATTACTTTTCATGGGGAATAGGGCACTAACACAATTATGGCTAGTAACCTACTCCAGATCTTCATTACATCAGTAAAAAGCATTATGTAAAACCCTCAATGGATTTATTTATTTATTTATTTTAAAAAAATTTATACCGCCCCCTCTCCCAAAGGACTCGGACTATAGAAAGGACTATAAAAACAAAATTAAATTTATCTTTGGCTTCCCCAATTTAAAATCCCTTACCCATAAAATTCCCCAATTAAATGATCTTTAATCCAGCCCGGCTTGCTGAAATAAAAAAGTCTTCAGGGCCCGGTGGAAGGTCCGGAGATCCGGGATCAGTCGTATCCTTGGGGGTAGCTCATTCCAGAGGGTGGGTGCCCCCACAGAGAAGGCTCTTCCCCGGGGGGTCGCCAGCCGACATTGCCTGACCGACGGCACCTTGAGGAGACCCTCTCTGTGGGAGCGTATTGGATTAAACTCATTATGGGCCCTGCAGGTCAATATCTATAGGTCTTGGTGATGTCAGTGATATTGGGAAGATTGTGACTTTGAATGTAAGAGGAGAAAATTAGAAGGATTATTTGTTAATTAATTAATTAATAATTAATAATTAATTAAAAGAAATAAAATGCATTGTGTGTCTCTGAAACAAAAATTGAATGAAGTGAAATAATAGATCTGAATGAAGATGGGTTAATCCTGGGAAGTTAAATTGATGAATATATGTAGGAAAGTACAGGTGAAAGTTTTGTTATAAATGAAGGGTTTAAAATAAATGTCACAATAAACTATGAATTAGTTATTTTGGTCATTATGCATAAGGCAGTATGAATCTATAGGTTGATTTTAGTTGCATAAAGAATACTTGTGGTGTAATCAGAGTTGTAATACTTGAATGGATGCACAGTTTTGTATTTTATGGACTGATTCATAGTGAATGTTAGACTGGATGATGCAACTTGTAGTATGGATCTGAAAATTAACATATCAAAAACCAAAATAATGATGTCAGGTAGAAAAAATGAAATGAGTTATATATAAACAATGAAAAGGCAGAACAAGTAGTTGAATCTGCATACCAAAATCAAATGTCTACTAAAGGCAGAGAAAGAATGCAAAATTTAAAGATCTGCAAATGCGGATCAAAAGATGAGAAGAAAGAGAGGATCAAGAAGTATTGATGGAATACTTCAAGGTAGAGGTAAGTAGATTAAAGAAAAATAATTTATGAAGTGGTATATTGATATGGTGGAAGAAAACATAATTTGCAATGATAGAAAGGTATGGATATGGTTTGATATAAATTAGATGTGTTCCATTTCTTTTTTTCTTATCTGATCCCTTTGAGAAGGCAGCTCAATGAACTGCATGCAGTTGGAAGCTGGACGGATAGAGTCTGGTGAGGTGACCAAGACAATGCCTTGTGACACCACCTCAGAAGAGTTTGACTTTCTTATTCCTGAGGAAGTGGACACAATGAAAGGAACTGTACTCCTCTCTTACTAGGTTTATATAAATGACCAGGGAATGAGCAGTGGTCTGGACCCTGCCAGCGGTGGGTTTCACATTTTGTTACTACCGGTTCGCCACATGCAGGCCCGGTTCACCCATGTACCTGCCTTCCGCGCATGCACCCGGCCTCAAAAACATGCCTAAATAGGTCAGTGTTCTATTCTCAGAACAGGCAGGCAAGGACTGAGGCAAAACAGGTTAACAGTAGTGATGCCGTTTATTCATCTGACAATAATCGCTAACCGTGACTCACTCTCTGTCAGCTAACACTAGTGAGAGTGAGCGCTTCTTTGTGATCTGACAGCTCTTTTATACTGGAGCTGTCAGCGTCTTAGCCAATGGGAAGGCGTCTTTTTCCCGCCAGCTGGAACCCAGCAGCGTGGCCAATCAGGCGCGTCTCTTATGTCATGCGTCCTTCGTCAGAACGCAACAAATGGTATAGAGCCGGGGCAGGTGCCCACCCATAATTTCCACTACTGGTTTGCCCAAACCAGTCCAAACCGGCTGAATACCCCCACTGACCCTGCCCATAGTGAATATATTATTGTGAGAAGGGAGCATACTAGAGAGGTCCCTAATGATCCTTCCTGTCAAGGGGGTGATGTTGGATAAAGCAGGACTGCACAGCTCTAACCTCCACTTTTGAGGAAAAGTTATTGAAGAGATGGTGGGGTAGTAATTAAGGGCTCTGGAAAAAGTGGATTACCTTGATATTTGTTATTCAGGATGTAGATACAGGTATGGGACAGAAATCATACTGATTCTTTCCAACTGTGAAAGAATCTTGACAGCATGGTTCACTCAAGGAAGAGATGTACAACTTGATACGATCAGTATGTTCATGATATCACATATCACGCCAGGGGAAGGTATTCAGAAAATACAAAATTCAAAAACTAAGGATGTAATAAGTAAGAATTCAGATGGGCATGGTTCTATTTATTGTGGTACTACAATAATTGTTGCTTGTGAGTGAATTATGGTTTAATTTACATTATATCTATATTTTTACATATTATTTATTTATTTTATTTATTTATTTATTTAATTTATATACCGCCCTACTCCTGAAGGACTCAGGGCGGTGA
The DNA here is from genome assembly GCF_059756535.1 of Pantherophis guttatus. NCBI lineage: Eukaryota > Metazoa > Chordata > Lepidosauria > Squamata > Colubridae > Pantherophis > Pantherophis guttatus. The sequence continues at coordinate 74,211,270 of NC_142068.1, read as the reverse complement.
ACAGCCAAACAGTAAAAATACATAGATACAAAATTTAAAAACAAAGTAAGATCGAATTAAACAATTTGGCCCAAACAGATTAAAACCCCAATCATTTAAAAAACCGATTAAAATTTGCATAATTAAAAAGAGGGAAAAGATCAGGCCAGGCCCACCTGGTGAAATAAAAAGGTCTTAAGAGCGTGGCGGAAGATGCGCAGATCCGAGATCCTCCGTATCTTATACGTATTATAGGTTTTGTTTTATTTATAAGTCTCTTGAATTCACTTAACTGAAGCAGCATAAAAGTACTTATAATACTAAATAAACAAGCAAATAAATATTGTAGAACAAACAAATAGAAGTATTTTTGATGTTTTACTTCTGGGCATGTTGCATACCTCAAAGGAAACAAAGGGACTGATATTTTTACATTTATGTATGCATAAATGTAGTCGTAATGGGACAATATTTATGTTTGTGAAGGTGCTGCGAGGCCTTCTAATATATTTATCAAAGAGATGTTTGGAAGAGCTATGCAGTTTAGAAGATCCATGCTAATGAATTCCCACTGTAATATTATAATTATTTTATCATAATTCTTTATTTTATCCCTGCTTCATTTGTAACTAACATAATAATGACATATCTAAAAAGTTATTTATTTATTCCATTTTTATAGCCGCCCATCTCAATCCATGAGTCTGGGTAGCTTACAATTAAAAAAAAGATATGCTGCTCTGTGCCGTCAGCCAAACAATGTTGACTGGCGGCCCCTAGGGGAAGAGCCTTCTCTGTGGGGGCACCTACGATCTGGAACGAGCTACCCCCGGAGATACGGAGGATCCCAGATCTGCGCACCTTCCGTCGCACGCTCAAGACTTTCTTATTTCATCAAGCTGGCCTGGCCTAAATCTTTTCCCCTTTTAAATGTAAATTTTAGTTTGTTTTTAAATTATTGGGTATTTTAAATTTGCCTCAGCCAAATTATTTAATTCGTTTTTATTCTATTTTAAATTTTTGTATTTATGTGTTTATTCTGTGGCTGTTCACCGCCCTTAGTCCTTCGGGAGTAGGGCGGTATATAAATCCAATAAAAACAAAAACAAACAAAAACAAAAACAAAACAAAACAAAAAAACAAAACACTGCAGTTAAACCGATAACCTTAAACCATGTTAAACCTTAACATGTACAGCACCCCAGACTCAGGAATACAACCAGAGGGGATAATATTCCACAAAGCAAGGCCTATCGCAGAAAAGGGCCATCTTCTAATCCCCATCAGCTGATACTCTCTGGTTGATGGGATCTGCCTTCCTTTCTCACCCTTATGAGTGGTATGTGTTTTCCTCAATCTTGGGTCCTTTACTAGAAGTCTTGGAGTCCGAGGGTTGAAGGTTCTGTGCAGAATCTTGGCTGTTCCTAGCACAGTATTCTTCTGGACCAGAGGTGGTATTCAGCAGGTTCTGACCAGTTCTGGAGAACTGGTAGCGGAAATTTTGAGTAGTTTGGAGAATTGTAGTAAAAATTGTGACTGGCCCTGCCCCCATCTATTCTCTGCCTCCCAAGTCCCAGCTGATTGGGAGGAAATGGGGATTTTGCAGTATCCTTCCCCTGACATGCCCACCAAGCCATGCCATGCCATGCCATGCCATGCCATGCCAACCAAGCAACGCCCACAGAACCGGTTGTAAAAAAAATTGAATCCCACCACTGTTCTGGACAGAGAGTTCTGATATCCCTGGTATTTTTAGAGGTATTCTCCCAGCTTAGGTTCACAGGCCCGAGTGCTCCTATGACCAATTCAGACCATTTTGATGTGTACTTTTCACATCCTCTCTAGTCACTCCTTCAGGCCCTGGTACTTTTCCAATTTCTTCCTGATGTTGTTGTCACTTGGCATTGCTATATATATCACTACTGCTGTCTTCTGGTACTTGTCTTCTACCATGATGTCTGGTTGATTCCAGCAAAAGATCAAAAGTGAAATAAAGTATGGAAATGGAAACTTCAGGCTTCTTCTTCAGTTCAATTTTTTTTAAAAAAAAGTCTTGAATTGTTTCATAGATGGTCTATGATTCTTCATAAATTAGCACGTAGGAAGGAGGAAAGCTCCTCTTTAGGTTAAAATGCTTGAGATGAAACAAGCACACATTTGCCCTTTATAAAAGAATTCTGCTGTATATTAAAAGCAAGTGCTATTTATAGTGAAATTACTATTATTGTTGTACCTTTCTCCAATGGTGGGATTCAATTTTTTTTACTACCAGTTCTATGGGTGTGGCTTGGTGAGCATGGCATGGCATGGCATGGCTTGGCCATGGCTTGGTGGGCATGGCAGGGGAAGGATACTGTAAAATCTCCATTCTGTCTCCAATCCAGGGGAAGGTTACTGTAAAATCTCCATTCCCACCCCACTCCAGAGGAAGGTTACTGCAAAATCTCCATTCCCACCCCACTCCAGAGGAAGGTTACTGCAAAATCCCCATTTCCTCCTGATCAGCTGGGACTCGGGAGGCAGAGAATAGATGCAGGGCCAGTCAGAGGTGGGATTTACCGGTTCTCCAAACTACTCAAAATTTCCGCTACTGGTTCTCCAGAACTGGTCAGAACCTGTGGTTCTGCCTTTCTCTCATCTAAAGTATGCAATAGATTAGACAGCCATTTTTATCTGAAAAGTCTGAGTTCATCTGCCTCTTGATTTTGCAAGGAATAGATTTGAGATCTGGCTGTTTTCCTTTGCTCGTGTAAGAACTAATTCTCACAAATATTTTCTTTTAATAACATAAAATTTCAATCCACAACATGTTCAACTCCGTATGACGGGGGTTTTTTTGTACACAGTGGCTGGGCTAATGGTCATATATCAATCATCCTGTTTCATTTCTGTTGTGTAATCTTAATCTTATTTATTTTCGAGAATGATCATTCTGGCTGCATTTCACTGGCTTATGAATGCAGGAGACAGTATTTAAGAAGTCTACTTTTCTTATGCCATATCTCCTGCTGTGCTCTTCATTTCTTCCAGACACTCTTTTCTCTTGGTACTTTATAGAAATAACATAAATGCAGAAGATTTATCTTCACTACAGCTGTTATCAAGGAAGCTCCATTTGGGATTCTCTAGTCAAACATGATACGTTATTATTGGCAGTATCTGACACTTAATGCCCTAATCAAGACTGAAGTTCAGCAGAGCTGAATCTAGTTTGAAAGCTTTTCTGAACAATGAGGTCCATGTAACTCAAATGAGATGGAGGTATTTAATATTTCTGAAATACTCAAGTGAAAAACTAATGGAATCATCATCGTCAAAAATAGCAAATTATACTTTCCTGGAATTTAAGCTGGCATTTGTGAATTTTAAAAGTAGAGTTCAGAAGGGAACTGGAAAAGGGCCCATTTTTTTTAGACCACTGAAGCAAAACCTCTCGAGTATGGTCTGAAAATTATTAGCCATTGTTATTTTCTCTTTATTGATTTGGCCTGAATAGATCCTTTTATTTGCCACTTTCAATTACTTTTTCCTCAGCATTTTTCTCTGAAACGAATTTTAAGTATTTTGGTCCTGATATATTTTTCTTACACTGAAAAATAATACTGCAATCTGCAATCTCAATGCAATCTGTGGTAGCTGCATTGTGATGTGCCTTTCTTCTGATCGCCTGATCCGGTAGTGATGATGGTGGGTGGTTCAGAGAACCGGTAGCAAAAATCCCTCCCCCCCCGCCCATGCCCAGCTGAGCCGCGCGATCGTCAGAGGCTTTTTTTTTAATTTTTAAAAGTATTTTTTCTACAACCTCTTCTGCCGAAAAAATGCTTCTAAAAGTAAAAAAAGAGCCTCTGATGATCGCGTGGCTCAGCTGGGATCGTCAGAGCCTTTTAAAAGCATTTTTTCTACAGCCTCTTCATCCGAAGAGGTAGTAAAAAATGCTTTTAAAAGGCACTGACAATCCCAGCTGAGTTGCCTGATTGTCAGAGGCTTTTAAAAGCATTTTTTTTGCTACCTCTTCAGCCGAAGGGGTTGTAGAAAAAATGCTTTTAAAAGTTAAAAAAAAAAGTTGGCCACGCCCACCCAGTCACATTACCCCCCAACAAGCCACACCCACAGAACTGGTAGTAACAAATTTTACATTTCATTACTAATTGCAACCCACATATCATTCTGAGATCATCATGGCTTTGAGGACACTTATGCTATTCAATCAACCATGCTCTCTACATGGGGCTCCCCGTGAGGAGCACCCGGAGGCTCCAGCTGGTCCAGAATGCAGCTGCGTGGGTGGTTATGGGAGCGCTGTGGTGCTCCCATGTGACCCCCTCCTGCGCGAGCTGCACTGGCTCCCAGTGGTCTTCCGGGTGCGCTTCAAGGTTTTGGTTACCACCTTTAGAGCGCTCCATGGCATCGGACCGGAGTATTTACGAGACCGCCTTCTGCTACCAATAGCCTCTCACCGACCAGTACGCTCCCATAGAGAGGGGCTTCTCAGGGTGCCGTTGGCCAAACAGTGTAGACTGGCAGCCCCCAGGGGGAGAGCCTTCTCTGTGGGGGCACCTACCATCTGGAACGAGCTTCCCCCGGAGATACAGAGGATCCCGGATCTGCGCACGTTTCGTCGTGCTCTCAAAACATTTTTATTTCAGCAGGCTGGCCTGGCCTAACTCTCCCTTTTAAATTTTTAAATCGTTTAATCTGTTTTACAAATTGGGAGTTTTAAATTTGTTTTCGGCCAAAATATTTAATAATTTTAATGGACTTTTAATGTTTGTATTATCTGTATTTTATCCTGGCTGTTCACCGCCCTAAGTCCCCCGGGAGTAGGACGGTATATAAATTTGATAAATAAATAAATAAATAAATAAATAAATAAATAAATAAATAAATAAATAAATCTATCAGTCAGTCAATCAATCCCATTTTCCATTAATGTTTTAGTATATGCATACAACATGATTTGAGTGGGGTAAAGGAAGTAGAGTTGTATCACACCTTATTACAGATAGTCTTCAACTTACAACCAGTCACTTAGCATCCTTCAAAGTCATGAAAGACACCCTCACCCCCACTGACAATCTGATTCCAACAGTATCAACCACCCTCCCCACCCCTCCAGTCACAGGATCACATTCTGGGTGCTTGATAACCTGTCCACCTCTATGGCGATAATTCTGAGTGCAGTTACAGTCGTAAGTCAAGGACTAACTGTAGAATAAGTATTAAATGCTCATCAGATTGTCCAATTTACTTAAATTTTAAAATGACATCTGAAGGTAAAATTGATATTTTTTTCCGCTGCAATTGTCCCTCTTGTTTTGCACTGCAGTCGTTCTGGTTCACTCAGTGAAGCTGTTAGGGCATGGGACTGTTCTTCAACTGGCTTATTTCAGAGCCTGATACTATTTTGGGATGAGAGACCATGTCTGGCACAAGGATCCCCAACAAACTTTCTGTTCTGACCTAGGCTTCCTTAGAAATTAAACAGCACAAACTTAGTCCCGGCAAACCTCTTTAATTCATACGGTGATAAATTACTTTCATTTACAGTCCGCAAGACTTGATAAACAGTCTTTCAGAGGAAGGTTATCAACACCCACCTATCTCACGTGGAATGCTGCCAAAGAGCTAATTTCCAGACGCAGGGCAAGGCCAAACTTGGCACAGAGTCACAAACAGAATTTTCAAATCTTGAAACTAATTGCTTCCTGCAAGAGCTCACGTCCTGTTCGCTTCTCTTTTATGTCTTATGGGAGAGGCCAATCATCTCCAAGCCTTACTTCCAAGTCAACCCTGTTTGCTTAATTGTTCCTGTCTCCTGGCAGCTCTGGGCATGCGCACACTGGGAACAGGCTCACACTGTTCTTCTGCCTCACTGATGTCAGACTGCGGAGACTCCAGAGGCAGCAAAGAACTACCAGATGACTTTGGCCCCCTCTCTGCCTCCGACTCGGAGCCATCATCCGAGCCTTCCCCCGACTCCAGGAATGGCCCACATTCCTCCCCAACCTCCTCACTGTCCAAATCTGCTGCCAGTCTGCTGGCCGCTTGCAGGCCACACACTTTCATGCTGAAGAGAGGACTACAACCTGGGTCTCCATGCACCTAGTCCAGCAGTTTTAACTATTATGCCATACTGATGTCTGAAAGTAAACTAGTAAAAATGAAATAGACAAATGCACTCATATTAGTAGGAAATTCCCATTATAAGATAGTTCAGGTCTTGGTGAACTTGGTGTTCTTTGATCTGACTACAGATTAAATATGTATACTGTCATTCTGCTTATCCTTCATTTTGTGTGGGATGGGGGTTATTTTATTATATTATTTTATTAATTTATTATATGATTCTCTCTTTTATTAGTTTTATTGTTTTTTATATGAGGTTTTTATATTCTTGTAAGCCTTGAGTTGCTGTGTGCGAATAGGCGGTAATATAAATCTCCTAAATAATTAAATTTTAAAATATAATTCATGAAACACACACACACATACATATACATATATACAAGTGTTAACTATGGATGTGGTGTAATAATATATAGCTGCTTAGCTACATAGCGAACATCCTTGGTTTAAGAATTTAAAAGCAAATAGAAAACTTGAGTAAAAGCTTCAAGGTTGTACCGATATCTATGTATCTGTACCTATTTCTCTGATATGATCATTGGTTTCAGAGTTTAGTACTTATATGAATAGGTGTGTTTTCTTAAGTTGTGAAGTGGTACTTAGATCATGAGTTTTAAAAGCAACAAGGCAATAGCAGAAATGAGATATAATTTATATAGGATTTATATAGGACTGTAATGAAAAGAATGCCCATGAATAATACATTACTGTAACTATTATTCAGTTTTGCATGGGACTCAGTTGAATTGTGTGTTTTTTTTAATCCTCAAGGAATACAATAGTTAACTCAAAAGTTAGGTTTAATAGTAAGAATGAGCCCTTATAACAGTTTGATCTGCCTCCTCTCTAGCTAGTTTTTAAAAGAATAAAAACCTTTCCTTCATAGTTCTTTCACAATGTTGAAGCTGCCATCCATAATTACTAGTGACAGAGTTGTGTATTTAAGCACAACTCTCTTATATCCAATGCACTAGGGAGCAATTCAACCACCCTCAGATCACTATAGTATATTTGACAATATAACAGTTGGGAGAGAGAGTGAATGATGCCTTTTTTTATTACAACATCTGCCCTGGTTTGTGTCATTATCAGTAATCTGCAGCCTAATTTTATTTAGTTAGAAAAGTATATGAATTACTCTTGCCTTTTTTTTTTTTAATTTGATTTATATGCCACCCTTCTCCGGAGACTCAGGGCGGCTTACAATGCGCTAAGCAATAGCCTTCATTCTTTTGTATATTTATACAAAGTCAGCTTATTGCCCCCACAACTGGGTCCTCAATTTACCTACCTTAGAAAGGATGGAAGGCTGAGTCAATCTTGAGCCTTGGCGAGATTCGAACCTGCAGTAATTGCAGGCAGCTGGTCTTAATAACCAGCTTAATAACAGGGTGCCTTAGACCACTGTACTACCAAGGCCTTGAGCAGCTTGTATCCTTAGACCAAATAGATGGGATGTCACCTCTCTTTATAAGTTAGGCTCTTCTTAGTGTCAACATTCCAAGTAATGCACCCATAGAAAGCAGAACTCCGAGGCAGGTAGGTTCCTCAAAGAACAAATGTATTGGATACATCATATTAGCACAACTGGTGAAAACTGACTCTGAAAGTTCCCACGGTTTTCACTGAATTAAAAGAGAAAGTTTTCCCTCTTTCCATCAGCCACATGGTCCAATCAAGGTGTTGGCCAGTTGCTTGGTTACTTCGCTCCTCCTCTCCCAGCCACCTGTTGGAATGACCTTGGTTCCCACAGGAAAACCTTTTGTTTTTACTGCAAAACCCCAGTTAGCTATTTCCCTTCCCTCTTCCATCTAGTGGCAACCCTGAAGCCTCAAAGATGGCCCCAGCCAGGTTTGCTTCAGGGTTGACACTTAGGATACTTCCCTTTTTTGAAGAGACTCTGTAGTATCCATGTCAGTAAGTTTCAGGGTACTTTTACATTCTGTGTTGGACAATGGAGCTGAATGCTTTCTCTGTGGAGATATAATCTCAACATATACTGCTCAAAAAAGGATCCTTGTTTGTCTTATTGTTAGCTGCCAGTAGCTAGTCATCAATACAGATCTCTGTTTGGTGGTTAAGGTTTTAGCCTCCAGCTCCATATCAGGATCACAAAAGAGATTTCAGATGTTTTTTCCTCCCCAATATCCAATTGCACATTTTCTTCAAAAGATACTAGTTCTTCACTGTCTCTGTCAAGCATGGCATCTTTATTGGAAGTTAGGAATGTGGTTCACATGATATATCAATATGCTGCATGTACTCTTCTATCACAGCTTGTTAAAGCTCTTTAATGTCCTTCTGTGGCTCAGAGCTCTACCTGTGCAGTTTATTTGAAATCCCATTGCTTTAACTCTTACTTTTATTTGTTTTGACTCTGTTGTCCTTTTTCATGCTGTTATGTTTCCCATCTTCAGTCACAATCCCCTATTAGGTGAGATATGACTACTCTCTAGTAGCCAGTGGAAAATAAGAGATGCAAGGAGAATGTTGTAGTTGATGGCCATTGGTCACAAGATGGTCATTCAGTGAGTCTGGAGGTGCCCCTCTCCCATGAATTCTAAAATTCAGAGGCAACTTGCATCAAACGTTGATGGATCTTTTGCCTTGTGAGGACAATCATGAATTTAATGAATTTTTTAAAAATCAAACATATTCAAACAGCCCCTTAACATCTGGCATCAAGTAATTTAGCTATTCAAAGAAGATTTTAAAAAACCTATTCATTTTTTTCTTTATTTTTATTCATTTTATATTTTAAATTACTAACATTACAAACAACATATACAATATTTCACCCTGTGCTATACATAAGAAAGGAAGATTTGGTTCTTCGGATATATCCTCATGATAGCCACAATCCACGTTCTCGGGGTACAGGTACCGAAGCATCCAATTTTCCCAGCGCATAGTCCACAAATGGTTTCCAAATTTTCCAGAAAATATCTTCTTTATAGTCACCATTTCTAATTTTAATATCACATGTCATTTTATAATTTAAAGCTAATTTCCACATTTCACAATACCATTCTTCTATTCTAAAATTCACATCTAATTTCCAATATCTGGCTATTATAATTCTACCCATTATAATCATAATTCTAATCAATTCTTTCTCATATTTTGTTGGTTCTATTTCCTTAATTATCAACAGTAATATAGTTTCTGGTCTCAATATTATTGCTTTCCCCATCATTTCAAATATCATTTCCTCCAATTGTTGCCAAAACTTTTTAACTTTATCACATTTATACCACATATGTTCATAAGTCCCTAATTCCATGTCACATCTCCAACATTGTTTACTAATTTTTTTATCCATCAATGACAATCTTAATGGAGTCAAATACCATTTCCAAACAACCTTATAATTATGCTCTTTAATCCTTACAGATAAAGTCTTCATAATTCTACTCTTCCAATTCACGTTCCAATCTAAATCTGATATTTTAATATTAAGTTCTTTTTCCCAATTCATCTTCATCACCCTTTGTGGTTTTCCATCAAAATTTATAATCTTATATATCTTACTAACAAGTCCCTTTAGCCCAATTTCATCTTTCATAATTTGGAATACTAAATATTCAAATTCAGTTTTACTTCTACTTATCGAACAATTGTCCCTTACCTTCTTAGTCCATTTTTCTATCTGTATTTTTTCAAACCAGCCTAAACCCAATTTTTCAATGATTTCTTTTTTCCTCCTTTCATTTTCTGAAGTTTTTAACCAATCTATTATAGTTTGTATATTTTCATCTTCCATTACCCTATCACGACTTATATTAGTTTTAATCGGCCAATTTTCAATTGTCTTCCCTAAGAAAATTATATCTGGAATTAAAATTTTAACAAATTTGTTCCAAATTTTACTCAGTCCCTTTAACCAATAGCTATTAATTACACATTTTGATTTTGCTTTATCTAAAAACCATGTTGAACCAAATCTCTTGATGTCCTTTAATTCTAAATCTCTCCAATGACTATCTTCACCTTTAAATATTTTTACCACAGTCCGAATAGCATAAGCCCAATAATAATTGAGTAGTTTGGGGATTCCTAATCCACCTTCCTTTTGATTTTGATACCACATTTTCTTCACTAATCTAGGTCTTTTCCCACCATTGCAAAATTTATCCAATTTCTTCTGATATCCTTCAATATCTTTCTCTGTCAAGTTTAACGGTAACATCTCAAATAAAAAATTAAACTTTGGCAACAACATCATCTTACACATTGCAATTCTACCAAACCAAGACAACTTTATCATTTTATATTTATCTATCTTTTTCTCAATTTCATTCATCACCACATCATAATTTAATTTTTTCATTTCTTTAACTTTGAGTGAAAGTGTTATGCCCAAATATTTCAGTGTTTTTTTAATCCTTATCCCAAGTTGTTCTTGCATATTCTCCCACTCCTTACCATTATTATTCATTAATAATTCAGATTTTGACCAATTTATTTTCAAACCTGTCATTTCCTCAAATCCTTCCAAATGCTTATGTATCTTTTTCAAATCTTTCTCTATATCTTTCAAAATAATCAAAGTATCAAAAAAACCTATTCAAAGAAGAGATGAACTTTCAAAGAAGATACAAAGAAAAAAAAGGTGAAAAGCAGAATATGAAGTTGACTTTATTCTTGTTTAGCTAAAAGTCTTGGTGAATGGGAGGATCGATGAATCTGTCATATGGATTTTAATGCTGCCTTGTAGCTTCTTTTTCATTTTTTAATTATTCTGCTAATACCTTTATGATATTTGTTATTGCTTGGTTTTTATTTCTCTTGATTGTCCTTTTTCTTAACCTCCAGGAAGCAAGCATGCAGCATACAAATTTAACAAACAATATATTCTTTCTTTTAGAGTTTAGAAACTCTGAATGAACTACACTTAGGGAGGTAGTCTTAGGATAGGAGCAGATTTGTGTTCCATAAAATAATTCAGATGTTACTTTTGTTAGAAAAAAATGTTTCTGCTATAAGAAAGCTTTTAAGGTGTTTACAACATAATGTTGTTTATGTAGAAAAGATTGGATGATTCCTTTGTTCACCCTGCTTGCATTTTCTGCGCTATTCTGATATAATATTCCTGGATATTTACTGTAGGTTGGAACACTTGTTCAATTAAATACCTATAAATTTACAATACGTGTTTTTGTTTTCTTTTTAAAAGAATTTTCTTCTTTTTACAATAATTGACAGTTTCTAGCTTTGCAAAAAAATAAGAACAGATTCATTTGTGAGGCTCGTCTCATTCCTGCCAAAGATACTGAAAGAATAACTACATCATTCACATACAGAAAAATTGAAAATAGCTTTCCCACAAGAGTAAGGGGATAAACAGCCAGGTGAAAGATTTATCACCAGTCAATTGGTATAAAAGTTAAACAGCAGAGGAACCTGTCAAATTGTAAAGGACAGCAGGAGGGCAATGGCATCTCCACACCAGGTGGAACAGAGGTGAAAAGTCACTGTAAGTTACACGATGTAAGTAAGAGATATTTTCTGTTCTGATTACAACCAGAACTGGAGAATAAAAAAATGGGAGAACGAGTAATAGTCTGGTTTAGAATGCAGGCATACCTTTCTTAAGATTTAATTTAAACATTCAGCAACATTGATATGCATCAGTATCTAGCAATGTTACCCCCCCCCCCAAATTTGATGAATTCATCATCAAAATGTAGATCTTAATATCTAATCTATGTAATTAAGCAAGAACTACAGGACTATTTTCAAAAGTATATTTATTTATATATCACTCTTATATAATATACTGTATAAATACTGTATGTACCGTACTTTTGGGAGTATAAGACACATTTCTCCCCCCCAAAAAAGTGGGTGGAAATGTTGGTGTGTCTTATACATTGAATACAGCCATTTTTGGCCTCCCGAAACCCCACCCCGCGGGGTCCCGTTTTTGTCAAAAACAGGCTCGTTTTTTGCAATAACAGGACGTGCAGAGGTTTTGGGAGGCCTGCATAGTGCCCCTGGGGACCAGTGAGGGCAAAAACTGGATGTGCGGAGGCCCAAAACTATTTTTTTCTTGTTTTCGTCTTCAAAACCTTGGTGCGTCTTATACTCCGGTGTGTCTTATAGTCCGAAAAATACGGTACCTGTTATTATATAACAATGATATACATATGTATAATCTAAACGTTTAACACAAGTATCAATTAAGCTCTGAAGGAGTATGACATAGATCTTAAGCTACATTTAAGGAAATGTCAGGGAAGTTTCTTAGCTGTATCCACCTTTCAACTACCAAAAAGGTTATCTGAAACACCAGACTCTTTCTGAAAAATGTGGGATAGGAGACAGAGAAAGACAGCTCTTTATTAAGTTACTAAGGATTTTAGCATATGGCTTCAGTGTTCATAATAAGCAGTACTATGAACAAATACTTATGAATTATGCTTTTAGATTGTATATTTTCTGCCCTACTATACTTTTTGGATATCAGACTTCAGATCAGTGGTAAAATTCACTTACCTTCGCTACCGGTTTGGAAATGTGATGCGCACGCGCAGGCACTCATTTTGCTTGCACACACCACCGCGTCAAAACCAGGACATGATGGCGGGTGGGCAGAGCCTTCCGTAGCCACTGCTACCTGTTCTCCCAAACCGGATAGAACTGGCTGAATAGCACCACTGCTTCAAATGTACTCTGGACAACATCTCCAGTTATGAAGCAAAGGAAACTCAAAGCAAGCTGATTCCTAGCAGTTGCCGAAGTCTAGTCATTCAGTATATATAAACTGTAATTAAGAAATCATATTATTTATTTAATTAGTATATGGCAGAGGTCATGCAATCACTGATAAAGGAGTCATATTATTTTGGAAAATAAGGTGACATTCTAGACACAAATTATTTTTTTAAAAAAAAAATCCACTGACAATATATGTTCCCACATTTGCCAAGTTTTGAGTAAAGATATGTATTGATCACCTTTTTTTTTTTTTGTAATATTTAGTCCAAGAAACTGATTTAAGAACTATCTGCAAACTAAGTTACAAAATGGGCTGTCTTTTGTTGGTCTAAGATAAAGTACAGATTTCTCCCATGGTAAGAAAGTGTAAGAAAGAGTGTGTAAAAAATTGTGGCGAAAAAATTGTTGAACTAAAGATCTAGTTCAATGCTTCATGGGAAATGTCGTTTGTTTCAGTGTGATTTATTCATGAATAAATAGATTTTGAATAAAAGCTCAGAGCCCACAAAATAAGTTTAATTCAGCGTCACTGGACTCATCGGCTTTTCAAATTAAAGCTTTCAGCATTACATGTACCATTAATTACTAAATGGATTGTTAATAAGAGAAAGACAGATGGATTTGTATAAGCCAAATGTGGGTTTTTATCAATAAACCATTGATAAAATTTATGAAAATTAATTTGGGAATAATCATCTCCATTTAGAAAGTGAAAGTAAAAAAAAATTCTTACGACATCTGCCTGTAACAGATCACTAACTATGCTGAGCCTAGTATAAAAAGCTAGAGTTACATTTTAAAAACAGCAGCTATGTACCCATAAAAATTACATCACAGTAACAGAAAATCCTTGATATATTAACTCAACAGGGCTTATCCTCACTAGGTGTAATAACTGCATAGCATTGAAGTCTGATGTTCTGGCTTTAATGTTGGAAGATAGTAAAATGTTGAATAAGTCACCTCTGTCTTTATGAGTCATGCTTTCAAACTGTGGACTCGGCTCAAACTTTATATTGAGTAGGTAGCCTAGTGGGTACCTTTAAAATAAGTTAAGTGTAGGAGTGGACTATTGGAAAAGCTCCATTCTTGCTTGAAGAAGCATTAAACTCTTCCATGATTGGTTTGGGCTTCTCCAGTGATTGCAGTCTTCTATTGAGATCATCTAGAATTAATTGTAGGTAAGGTTCATGAAGAATTATCCTCTTCTCTAAACATTAAAGGCATTTGAGAGTTTTGTTTTAAATTTTTTAAAGGTCTATCTGGTTATCTCTTACACTTAAGAAAGCATTATTAACTCCCTATTTCTTTTTTTAAAAAAAGATCTTTTATTTCAAAGTATTTATTTCTTTAATTGTTACTCTTGCTTCCTTTTTCTGGCTCATCCTTATTTATAAGAATAGTCTTTATGTTTTGGTATAGTTTATTTACTTACATTCACTAATCAACAAAAGTTAGCATTCATTTGGTCACCTCCTCACCACTCAGAATTAGTAGTCAGAAATATGCATACAGTATAGCTTTGTTGATATCCTGGTAATTTACATCTGTTTTAAAGTTGGATTTCATCAGTGCAATGAGTTTCTTGCAGTACGACAACATCCACTGAGTAATCATTCATAAGCCTAAATCAGGGGTCAGCAATCCGTGGCTCTGGAGCCGCATGTGGCTCCTTCATCCCTCTGCTGCGGCTCCCTGTCACCCAAAATATGTGTCACAACCGCCAATGTGCGACACCCGCCGGCACACAATATAGTGAGCTTTTTGACCCCCAGTAGGTGAACCATGGATAAATAAGTTTCTTTTATACATAGCATAAAGGTAAAAAACAATATATGCAATGTTATCTTCATTTTAGATGTCAAAGGGGTTTTGTGGCTCCCAGTGTTTTCTTTTCTGTGGGAAATGGGTCCAAATGGCTCTTTGAGTGTTTAAGGTTGCCGACCCCTGGCCTAAATAAATACCAGCTTGAGCCCTGCTTAAACCTTCCACATTAATATCAGCTTGAGCGCTGCTCATACCTTCCTGTACAATTTTCAGGATATCTCCTATGTCCATTGTCAGTTTGTTCTGAAAACAGCCATTTTTAAAAATGTTTAATATTCAGTTTAGTATAGGTTGACAGATCCTTAACCTCTAGGGGATGCTTAAGAAAAACCATGGATAAAATTAAAAACCAGAAGCAATATTCTACATAAACTTCCTGGCAACAGCTGGGGAGCAAGTGCTACAGTTCTTATGACATCAGGTCTTGCTCTGATATATTAAGTGGCTGAATATTGCAGCTCTGTGTGGTTAAATAGTGTTTACACAAAAGCAGTGGACACCCAGCTTAATCATACTATGAGGCTATCATCAGGAACTATTAAATTGATGCCTTCCGAATGGCTACTAGTACTATCTAACATGGGACGTGGTGGCTCAGTGGCTAAGACACTGAGCTTGTCGATTGAAAGGTCGGCGGTTCAGCGGTTCGAATCCCTAGTGCCACATAACAGGGTGAACTCCCGTTACTTGTCCCAGCTTCTGCCAACCTAGCAGTTCGAAAGCTCATAAAAAATGCAAGTAGAAAAATAGGGACCACCTTTTGTGGTAACAGCATTCCGTGCGTCTTTGGCATTTAGTCATGCCAGCCACATGACCACGGAGACACCTTCGGAGAGCGCTGGCTCTTCAGCTTTGAAACGGAGATGAGCACTGCCCCCTAGAGTCAGGAATAACTAGCACATATGTGCAAAGGAACCTTTACCTTTACCTTTTACTATGTAACATAGCACCCCCACACCTCAGAAGACAATCAGCCTTATAAAGAGAGTGACAGAAATGTGAGGCAAACCAATTATTACCTATACATGAGGACTGTTGCAATCAAATATTCAGACTCAAATCACAGAAACTTAACCCTGGTAACTTAGACAGCAATTAAACAGAGAAGGCTTTGATATCGAGAATTCCTGTTACCAAGAATGGGTAACTTTTAACCAAAATCTGTTTAATTTAGTGTCTGATCCAGAAGCACAATGCCCTTCTGGCTTTGATCTTCCAAGAAAAAACTGGACAGCACTCAGCCAACCACAGGAGGTACCAATATTAAAAATACAAATGTGGGCTGGTTGATAATACAGGTAGTCCTCAACTTACGACCACAACTGAGCCCAAAATTTCTGTTGTTAAGTGAAACATTTGTTAAGTGAGTTTTGGCCCATTTTATGACCTTTTTTGCCACAGTTGTTAAGTGAATCACTGCAATTGATAATTTAGCAGCCCGGTTGTTAAGTGAATCTGGTTTCCTCCTTGACTTTGCTTGTGAGAAGGTTACAAAATATGATCACACGACCTTGGGACAAACAGCAATGGTCCTAAACATGAACCAGCTGCCAAGCATATGAATTTTGATCACATGATCATGGGGATGCTGTAAATATTGTAACTGTGAAAAATGGTCATAAGTCAAATTTTTCAGTGCCATTGTAACTTTGAACAGGTCACTAAATGAACTGTTGTAAGTCGAGGACTACCTGTACTAACTGTGACTATGGGAATCTCCTGCCCCCTTAGAAGGTTCACTGGATCCCTGCAAGAACTTAATCTTCTCAACTGCTGTCCACTGGCTAAACTATCTAGATATCCAGTCATAGGCTTAGCCACTCTAGTAACTGCTCATACATAATTTAATTTTATTCATAATTTTATTCATTATTTTTACTGTGCATTTTTAAAATAATTCACTATACTGGGTGTTGAATATTCAGTAAGGGAGTGAAGTCGAAGAAATAGGCTTCACTCAGGTCCGCCGTTTAGGCGGGAAAAATAGTTTAAGCCGATTGGCTAAGCAGTCTGACAGCTCCCTATAAAAGGGCAAGCTGTCAGACAAACAGTTGCTTGGTTATTGCTTGTTCTAATAAAGAGTTGAAGTTGGAGAACTGCCTCTGTCTCTTCAATCACCCACTATACAACACTGGAGTTTATATTTTGACAGCACATTTTAGATGCTGCTTTTTGTGAATTGTATGCATTGATGCTGTATTCTGTTATGTCATTGTGAAACAAACAAGCAAACAAACAAACTTTGTTGATTGAATATTGTTCTTATTGATGTTGTGGACTGCTTTGAAGTCCCATTAATATAGAATAGCCAATGTTCTAATAAGAATTTTAAAAATACAACTTAAATTAAAGTATTTGTGTGTTTAAGTTTCATTGCTTTTTATTGTTATAAGATTGTTTGAATGTTCTTTTCTTTCTTTCTTTTTTCTTTCTTTCTTTCTTCCTTCCTTCCTTCCTTCCTTCCTTCCTTCCTTCCTTCCTTCCTTTCTTTCTTTCTTTCTTCTTTTGGTTTCTGGAGAAAGATTTTAAAAATTACATACTTACTGATAGGTTTTAATTCTTATGTTCTGATTTCCAGTTATCTTTTTACCCCTTATTTGTCTTTCATTGCCATTCACCACTGTCAAACAGATAGAGAAATTAGAATTAAGGATGTTCATGCATTCTACAATGTGGATTTTTCCCTTGCTATGTTTTCCAAGGATATTGTTCTCAGTGAGAATGTTATAATTTTTAATGAGGCCAAAAAGTCTGACAGCTCAATCTAAACCAAGTAGATAAGTTATTTTAGAAATATGTCTCTTTCAATTGTACTCCAATTATTTCCATATAAGCATGGGTAGGACTGCCAACCAAGGCTCCAAATCTTAGAATTTGGTTGATACTAGATACTAGTAACAGATGCACTCAGCTCAACTTAAATTCCCATTTGGGCTCAGCAAACTAAGCTATTCTCTTGAATAATGGGAAAATGCCTGAGTTTTCTGACCCCTCATCAAGATCTCATCAAGATTCCAATAACCCACCTCCTTTGTGTCCACAGACGAGTTTCTTCTTACATCAGCTTTACATTCCTGCTTGACACAACAATTTTAATGTACATGAAAAGGCCTCACTGACCTTTATCAAATTTCAGCATACAGTATGTCTCCATTCTCGTGCAGTAGACAACTTCACAAATAGCATGGAAATGGCAGACAGTTCAGACATCCAAAATTTATAGTCATCACAAAGGCACTGTGCAATAGAAACGTCCTTCATTGGGAGATGGTTATGAAATTTGGATCATTGTTATTTAGAAAACAGATTTATTTTAACTCACCCTTAAACAAACACACACACACACACAGTACGATAACAAAATCTTAAACAGTCATCCATCACATTGACTTCTTTACATATATAGTTTTTATTTAACTATTTCATTTTATGTACAAGTAGTCCTTGACTTACAATAGTTCATGTAGTGTCCTTTCGAAGTTACAATGGCACTAAGTAAAGTGACTTATGACCATTTTTCACACTTACAACCGTTGCAGCATCCCCATGGTCATGTGATCAAAATTTAGATGCTTGGCAACTGACTCATATTTATATGGTTGCAGTATCCTGGGGGTCATTGCGACCTTCTGACAAACAAAGTCAACGGGAAAGCCAGATTTACTTAACAACCGTGTTACTAACTTAACAACTGTAGTGATTCACTTAACAACGGTGGCAAGAAAGGTGGCAAAAGGGGGAAAAACTCACTTAAATGTTTCACTTAGCAACATGCATTTTGGATTCAATTGTGGTCATAACCTGAGCGCTACCTGTATTTACTTAACAAAGTAGAGCAACCAAAGCAGTGGTGAAATCCATTTTTTTTTACTACCAGTTCTGTGGGCGTGGCATGGTGGGCATGGTGTGGCTTGGTGGGTGTGGCAGGGAAAGGATACTGCAAAATCTCCATTCCCTCCCCACTCTGGGGTCAGCCAGAGGTGGTATTTGCTGGTTCTCCAAACTATTCAAAATTTCCACTACCGGTTCTCTGAACTGCTCAGAATTTCCACTACCGGTTCTCCAGAACCTGTCAGAACCTACTGGATTTCACCTCTGGACCAAAGGAACCATAACTGATTCAATGAGCCATTCGCAGTTTCACTGTCACGCCCATGTGTGGCTTAATCTTTGAGACAAGCATATGCTACTGGCAGGATCAACCAGGTAGAGCAGCCAAAGGAACCAATTTCATTTTAAATTGTATTTTATCCAATTCCATTTTAAATTGCTTTTATCAAATTTTAGTAATCATTTGTTTCTGGAACTTTTCACTTTGATATGGCCCAAGAAGGGCTAATCAATAAAGACTCATTGTCTCATGAAAAGGGGAAGATCTTACAGGTGTACTTAGCAAAGTAGAAATCATGAGAGAAAATAAAGAAAATAAAGAATAATAGAGATGTTTCGATATTCATTTTAGAGAAATAGGGATATTTCTCTGTAAATTAATACATTTTGACTAGAAAACTACATCAAAATGAGAAGTTCATTGTCTTTAATGGGATATTGTCTCACAACACAACATTATGATATCAGTCTAGGTATGGGATCATTCACAGTTTCTTTCTTTTTCTAAAACAATTTATTTTTCTTTCAAAATTTATAGCATTTTCTTCTTTTATGCAAAATTGCAGGTGGCCACACTCAGAAAGACTTCATTATTTTATGCAAATACAGTACTGATCCATTCCCAATGTTATACAAAAGGAAACCTTATGTAAATAATGTTTTTTAAAGAAATCTACCAGTTTAAGCCTTAATCTTTGTTATGGGACAGATAGAGTAGAACAGGAAAGTGTTTCATTTATATTATTAAAAACAGTCTGTAAGGTACAGGACAGCATTTATATAAAGCTGACCAGAAATTATGAAAACATATTTCCATATTAATTAGAATAACAGATGTGGTCAACTTGTAATTTGCAACTTGCAATTTCTGTCCTTCTCTTTCTTATTCAACAGGACCACATTTTGTGTCTATTTCTTAGATAGAATGGCAAAAAGCCAAGCTATGGCATTTTATTGCTGAAATGTTGGATGAATTTTGCATGACAATATTTTCGTTTTAAGTTACATCAATTCAAAGAAACTGAACCTCTGAAGCAGGTTGTGGTAACTTTTTTATATGAGGCATATCAGTGCATGATGTACTAATGAATGAATGAAAGCATTACATATAATTTAATTGACTTTGTAAAATTGAAAAAGTATTACATCAACTCTCATGCAAGGAGACATGGATCATGCAAGTTTTGGCAATCTTTATTTTTGTTTATTAAATTATTCAATTTTGGAGGACCTGAAGTAGTATTTAGTAACATTGTGGATATCATGTTACTAAGAGAGCTTTAAGGAGAAATTCTATATTTGGGGGTTAAGGGGGAGACATGAAAAAGATAGGGATTGACTTTAAATCTTTATGAAAAGTTGATTGCCGCACGTTGACTAGGCACTTATTTTGGTTCAATTCAGAAAAGAACAATCATTGAATAGACTATCACTGAAAAAGGAACTCAGTATCCCGGGGACTTAACTTAAAGATTAATTTTTCAACTTTACTTTTGCTGCTGAATTGTTAACGGAGTGGTTGTGCATTTTCCTGCATATTTCTTGATATCTCCTGAGAGTTTGTCCCTTCTTCTCATCTACTTGCTATAAAATGGCAGAGTTAAACAGAAGAGAATTTCGAGGTGACAATCTACATAATCAAGACTGACAAACTGTTTGGGCATTCAGGTTTATGCAATGAAAACTGTTTGAAGAGATATAGCTAGTATTGCTTCCCAATCCTTCTATGGAATTCTAATCTCTCTCATTCAGAACAATTCCTTGAAGGATCTTGAATAAATTTAGTAATGCAAGCAACTACAACCTTTTATGAACAGCTAAAGACAATAACTTTATTGTTACTGATCTACCACCTATGTTACAAGACTCTCACCAAACTGCTTGCCCTCTCCTGAAAATGACTATATAAGGCTTCATAGATCTTGAGGAAAGTCAGGCTTATGCTGGCTTGTGGCTGCACAATGACTTCAAGCTGGACCAGGGGTGAAGTCCAGCAGGTTCTGACAGGTTCTGGAGAACCGGTAGCGGAAATTTTGAGTAGTTCGGAGAACTGGCAAATACCACCTCTGGCTGGTCCCAGAGTGGGAAGGGAATGGGGATTTTGCAGTATCCTTCCCCTGCCATGCCCACCAAGCCACACCATGCCCACCAAGCCACACCCACAGGACCAGTAGTAAAAAAAATTGAATTTCACCACTGAGCTGGACCCTCACTTGACTCCTCCTTCCAGCCTAGCTGGCACTTTCCCAATATAAATATTGGCTAAGGGTACATGTCCTTTTATGGATGAGTAATGATTAAAAAGCAGAAAGGCGAGGAATAAATAGGCAATGGTGAGAAAAAGAATATCCTCAAGAATCATTTTGGGACAATGGTTTTAAACATTCAGAAATACCTTGCCTAATGAATAAACAGGGACAGGTATTATTTGCCAGTCTGCAAATAATACCCAACTATTCAGAGTAGTAAAATTCAAAAGTGAATGTGAAGCACAAAACAATTTAATTAAATGGGGTGATTGGTCAACCAAATGGAAAATGCATTTCAATTAAAGTAAACATAAACTGATGTAATTGAGACCATTCAATTTCGCATATGCACTGATGGAATCTAAGCTATCTGTAACTAACCAGGAAAAAAAGATTTTGGTGTCATAGTACGTGGCTCAATGCAGATGTCAACTTGGTGTGGCAGCAGCTGTGGAAAAGGTAAAGTCCACGCTAAGAATCATTTAGAAAGGATCTGAAAATAAACTTGCTACTGTAATGCCTTTATGCAAATCAATGGTATATTCTCATTTGGAATACTATTGCGCAGCTTTAAAAGTGACAGGGAAGATTGACAGCACAAATATCAGTGCTGCTGGTTTTGTGAATTGGTTACTTCTTACAGTAGAAATCAAGGGAGACAAAGATGAGAGATATGGTGGTGCCCCTTGTGGGCACCTAAGTGACATGGCTGCTGAGAAAACAAAATAATGATTATAATTCACATTGCCTGAATCTTATGTTATGATGGCTAGCTGATGAATTTAAGAGTAGGGTAATTAAACCCCAACTAGCATCAGTCATGCAGTAGATGGGTTCTTCATGTAGATATTTAATTTAATAATATTTAATAATAAAACAAACATATAGTTTGTAATTGTGAATGATTTTATCCGCTGAGTGCCATGACTGAGTGCCATTTTTAATGTCTTTTCTTCTTTAATGTTTTATGCTGTAGAATAGAATAGAATAGAATAGAATTTTTTATTGGCCAAGTGTGATTGGACACACAAGGAATTTGTCTTGGTGCATATGCTCTCAGTGTACATAAAAGAAAAGTACAGTGGCTGGATAGACTGGAGTATTGCAGTAGTAGAGTAGTACCCTTTCCCCTCTCCTGTGGAGGCCTTTCTGTTTTCCCCTCAGCAGCCCTTAAGGAAGAAAAAAAGCTTCCATTTAATAAAAAAAGGAAAAACAAGGAAGTCCAGTTGCCTCCTGAAAAAAGCACCATTGGGACAATCATGACTTAGATGACTGAGAATCTCTACAGACTTTTAGCTATACAATTTGGGATGAACACCCTGTGAATGGTGTGGGAGTAGGAACAGATTTCCAGAGGAAAAAATTGCAGACTACAGGAACCAGGAACACTACTCAGGTGATCCTGAGGATGTAGATAAACCTCCAAGTGCTTCAACGGCCCTCTAAAAGGATGCAAATGACCAGCTGTCAGCAAGGAATATAAATCCTTCCATTCCCCACTATCCTGTCAGAGCTGAAGAAGCTTCTTAGATGAGAAGCGAAACAAAGTCCAGTTGCCTTCCGAAAAAAGCACCTTTGTGACTCCCATTTAATAGTGATCTGCCTGGGAGTTGGATTATGGGCTTCCCACTCAGAATTGAGTGGCATTCCTCCTTTTTTGCTTTTCTTGGGGTGAGAGCCAGAGTGGGCTTGGTGGGATGGGGAATGTGTTGAGAGTCTCTGCCAACTGGTAAAAGGAACACGATAGGGGGTCTTAGATGTGAGTGATGTGTGAATGGGCGTGAGTGTGTTGATTCTTCTCTCTCAGTGAGAGTTGGAGGAGGATGAATAGATAAGGAGCCCTCTGCCTGCTGGTGGGAGCAGCAGAGGAGAGATGCTTGCATATGATTATGTATGAATCTGTTGTTGGGGTACAGATGACATTAAGAACTGGCAAAGCTACCAACCTGTGTTCCATTGCGGACCTGTATACTGCAAGAGTCAAAAAGAGCGCTGTGAAAATATCTACAGACTCCTCACATCCTGGATATAAATTGTTTCAACTTCTACCCTCAAAACAACGTTATAGGGCACTGCACACCAGAACAACTAGACACAAGGACATGCCATCACTCTGATAAACAACTAATTTGCACAACACTGTCAAACTATTTACTAAGACTGTATTACTATTATTCTTCTCATCCTTCCTATTACCTATCTTCTCCCACTTATGACTATAACCATGTTGCTTGTATCTTTACAATTTATATTGTTCTGTCTGTTTCCTAGTATGATTTAATTGCTTATTAGTAACCTATGACTATCACTAAGTGTTGTATCTTATGATTCTTGATGAATGTATTTTTTCTTTTTTTCTTTTTATGTACACTGTTAAGGATATTGGTGTTGTGTTACCAACCAGCAGAGTAAATGCACAAGGAAACGTTGCTGAGAGCAATGAATAAGAGTTATGTAAACTGGTTTATCAAAAGCTTACTTTATAGTAGAAAAACAGTCTCATAGTCTTTAAACAAATTCCAAGTCTTTGCCAGTTAAATCAGTCCAGTAGTTACAGATATCTTCTTACCAAACAAACATTAGTTGGTTAGAATAACAAACTCACTCTGGTTCACAAACCACGATGGTAGCAAATCCATCCAACGATGATAGCACAATGGATAGCACTCCACACACTATGGTAGTTTATCATATTCTGGTAGCATATCACATCATCTTCATACACAATGGCAGCATATCGTAGCAGCAACTGAACACATTACAATACCTGGCTTAAATACTCTCACAACCAGTGATTACCTAATTACAGCATGACTCAGCATTATAATGAATCAACAAGAAAACCTTTAAAGTAACATAATACATTTACAGATTAAAGTTACAGTACACTTATATTGCCTGGACAACTTGTTAGGCTCAAACCATATCCTAACATACACTGAGAGCATATCCACCAAAGACAAATTCCTTGTGTGTCCAATCATACTTGGCCAATAAAGAATTCTATTCTATTCTATTCTGAAATGCTGAGTGTTGAGGTGCCTGGTTTATTTCCATGTATGGCTAGCATGTGCTATCTTGGGAACTGAGGGGCTGAGGTATAGTGTGGGGCTGCTGTTGACAGGATGACTACAGGTCAAAGAATTTTAATGGTGATTGGCAGAGAAGAACGTTGGAGGTCCTATCTGCCAAGGAATTACATCTGGTGGGTCCCAGGAGGCAGGCCTTTTCTTGGTTGTGCCTCCCACCATGTGGAATCTTCTCTTCTTGAAGTTCAGTTTAGGTCCATCCCTCTCAATATTCCACAAGTTCCTCAAGATTTGGCTGTGCCATCAGGCCTTGTGATGGCTTCCTGTCTCTGGTTAATATAATCCTTTCCTCTTTCGTGTGCCTTTTTATGGTTATTTTTAATTGTGGCTGTTTTAATGTATTTATAGTTTTTTTAATCAAGTGGTGTACTCTGCCCAGAGACACTTCCTTGTGAGATGGGTGGCTATAAAACAGTATAAATAAATATGATAAATAAATTTGTATCGTATCTGTTTAGGAGTGGATACGTTCAGAAGTGCTATTGAGGGTCATCTGCAATAAAGTAAGGGATAGGGATGGATGAAATGATAAATGTCAGAAAATAGTACGAAGGCATTAAATACCATGGAGCTAATATATCCATCAGGACATCAGAGTGGTGTCATTTCATTGGGTGAAATGTTAGGTCAGATAATAGAGGAATGAAAACTGAAAACTACAGAACACTTTTCTTTTCAACTTGCAAACATTTAGGAGTGCTGCTCAAATAAATTCTATTAAATGTCTCCTGAGTGTTTGTGTGTATACAATACTCTCTATTTGACATCCATATTGATATCTATATAGAAAAGCATGCCTACTTCAGGAAACTTTCTCTGCAATTTCACTATGTTCTCACATTGCTTCTTTCAATATATGAAAGCCATTGTCTTCTGGGCTGTTTTTTCTTGCGCTGTTTCAAAACTGTAATCAGTGGCAAAGAAAAAAAAAGGTGACAAGGAGGTTCATTAATGAGGGATTCAATCAAGATCATGTGAGGTACTAATACCACTTTATAAAGCCTTAGTTAGATCACACCTAGAATGCTGCACAGGGATGCAGTGGCTCAGTGGCTAAGATGCTGAGCTTGTCGATCAAAAGGTTCAGTAGTTCGAGTCCCTACTGCCACGTAATGGGGTGAGTTCCCGTTACTTATCCCAGCTTCTGCCAACCTAGCAGTTTGAAAGCATGTAAAAAATGCAAGTAGAAAAATAGGGACCACCTTTGGTGGGAAGGTAACAGTGTTCTGTGTGCCTTTGGCATTTAGTCATGCCAGCCACATGACCACCGAGACATCTTCAGACAGTGCTGGCTCTTTGGTTTTGAAATGGAGATGAGCACCACCCACCTAGAGTCAGGAACGACTAGCACATATGTGCGGAGGAAACCATTACCTTTACCTTACAATACTGCATCCAGTTTTGGTCACCACACTACAAAAAAGATGTTGAGACTCTAGAAAGAGTACCAAGAAGAGCAATAAATATGACCTGGAGGATAAAACATATGAAGAATGATTACAGTAACTGGGCATGGCTAGTCTAGTGAAGAGAAAGACCAGGGGAGACATGATAACAGGGTTTCAATACTTGGGGGGTTGTCACAGAGAGGAGGGGGGCAACCTATTTTCCAAAGCATCTGAAGGCCAGACAAGGAATAATGGATGGAAACTGATCAAGGAGAGATTCAACCTAGAAATTGGGAGAAATTTTCTGACAGTGAGGACAACCAACCAATGGAACACCTTGCCTTCAGAAGTCACTGGAAGCTTTCAAGAAGAGACTGGACTGCCATCTGTCAGAAATGGCATAGGGTCTCCTGCTTGAGCAGGGGGTTGGACTAGATGACCCTTGCAACTCTGTTATTCTATTCTATTTTAATGGTGGAAATTGAGCTGAACAGTGGTTCCTTTTCTCTTTGGCGAAGGTCAGTGAAGAACAGCCTCAACCTCTGTGTTTCAAGTCCATTACTGGCTAATTAAATATCACTTAGATAAGAGACTAAAGTTAGATTCAAGAGTGCTGTCTTACAATGATAATGTTAAGAGTTTGGTTTTTGACAGAAATGGCAGAGAACAGAACTGAGGAGACACATCGCTAACTATTGAATCAACCCCTGGGCTCTTCTTTAATGGTAGTTTGATCTCAGCAAATTAAGTAATGCTAATAACTTTTCTAATACCTTGAACAGCTTTACCTGCAGAATTGAATTTATTACAACTCTGCTTAAAAAACAGAAGCTACTCTTCCCCCTTCAAAAAAAAAAAAAAACCCTCTGGATTTTTACCAGTATTACTAAGCAAAAGTTCTTTAATGGCTTCTCTAGTAATTCTGGCAAAATATAATGGGCTCAGACATAGACATTTGCTTGAGGGGGTCAGTAAAGTTTACTTCCATAGGGAGCTAAATAAAAAAAAAAACCTCAATAATCTATTCTTTTCAGACTGGAATCTAAGCAGGAGAACTTGTATCTTATTTAACGTTTACTGCTTTAAATAAATCTATTGGGGGAGGGAGAAGGAGCAGATATCTTAATGGTGAGATTCTGCTTGAATATTTCCATTGCTTAGTAGTTCAATTTGCTTTGAAGAATTATCCTCAGGGGTGGGCTTCAGATCCTTTAGCAAAGGGTTCACTGCCCCGTTGCTGGGTAGGTGTGGTCATAGTGGGTGTGGCCTAGTCAGCCGCCTGCACCACGGTGGGGGGGGGGCATTTTCGCCTTCCCCAGGCTCCAGAGGCTTTCCTTGAGCCTCCAAGAGGGTGAAAACAGCTTCCTCCAGGCTCCAGAGGCCCCCGGAGGCTGAAAACAGGTCCATTTCCAGACTTCCAGAAGCTCTGGTAGGCCTGTTTTTTTGCCCTCCCAGACCCTCCGCATGGCCCCTGCACTTACCTGGAATGATAAATGGGCTGTGTGGAAACTCCTGGAAGGGGAAGGGCAGGATGGGAGGGGTGGGGTGGGTGGGGCCAGCCAGGGGTGGCTTGGGGGGTTTGCCGAACCCCAACAATCCTTGGCTACAGGATCACCCAAATCCTGCCAAACCCCCAGAAGCCCACCCCTGATTATCTTCATGAAATGTAAGGATTGTTTTGAAAATTAAGAAAGCTTTTGTTGTATTTGGGGACATCAACAAGGCTTATAACAAAGCCAGTATGACGAGTACATCAGGAGTCTTTACTTTCCACGTATATATATTTTGAGACAGCTGGAATGTGTATTCTTGGGCCCTTCTCTGATCAAAATCGCCAAAACGGTTATCCCATAGTTTCAGTTTGAAAAGACGCCAAAACATACTGTAAGGTCTTTCTACTTCTTTTGTTGTTTTCTACTCTGCTAATTAGATTTTTAAAAAATAAAAATAAAAAACCTAAACCTAATCATTTTGGTTAGATCTCTAAAATATAAAGATGTAAAATATTTCTAATTTGAAAAGTTATAAGTTTACCAAATTTACCAAAATGTTCCCATTTCCTGTTTCTCAGGAATGGCACTCAGGTTCAAGGTCAACATATTTCCAAGGTCAGAACTATCCTGAAATCTTTCCAACGAAGTTGGATATTCAAAATATTATGCACAATGCACTAGTTCGAAGTGTATTACAATTTCTTATGGTCTCTAAAGACTTCTTTTTTCTCAAAAAAAAAAAATGAACTGGTTGGAACTTATGACACACTTGGGAAAGAAAGAGACTCTTCCCCCAAAAGTGGAAATATAACTCTTAAAAATTTTAGCACCCTCTTACCAGATCAGGAAACTCCGGGGTCAAAAGGTTTTCAAATGTTCAGTCACTAGGAGCTGTGGGAATCAGGCTGTCCTGCTCCATTTTTCTCCTTTTTAATGGGATTAGCAAATTCCTTTGAACTAGATGAAAGATGGCAGATGGACAAAGTATCTTGGAGAAGTCACCTACCCTACAAAATTACACAGCTTCTGCTAGCTGATCAAAGGTTTAATTTCCATTATGACCTACGGTATAGTTAAGCCTCAAGGGTATTTCAGACTTCATATGCCTTGAAGACAAAATTAAAAACACTGGAGATTTGGTGGCCTGATTTGTACTTGCCTACAGACAGCTGTTTTACATTTTCCCTGCTCAACTTCAATAGAAATATAGGTCTTTAAATAGTTTCAACTGGAAATACCGGCATTGTCAAATATTATTTATGCATCTTTACCTTAAATAATTCTCATTAACATAATAACCTGTTTTCTCCAACTAAAAACTCAAGTTCAATAAAATTTATTCTATTCTCTAAAAATGTGTGAAGGGGGCATGATGGGTCAGTGGTTAAAGATGCTGAGATTGTCAGTTGGAAAGGTTTGAGACCCAAGTGCTGTGCAACGGGTGAGTTCCCGTTACTTGCTCCAGCTCCTGCTCACCTAGCAGTTTAAAAGCATGCAAAGGAGAGCAGATAAATAGGTACTGTTTTGGTGAGAAGGCAACAGTGTTCCATGCACCTCGGCTTACAGTCACGCTGGCCACATGACCACAGAAGCATCTTTGGACAACACTGGCTCCCTCGGCTAGAAAATGGAGATGAGCCTTGTCCCCTAAAGTCAGACATGACTGGGCAAAAGAAACTTTACCTTTCTCTTTTAAAAATGTATGTTCAATTCTGTTTTAGTTTAGGTGGAATAGCAGCAATCTATACAATCTATTGTCCATAAGCAAAATACTAACTTTGACTACATTGCTTGTGATTAAACAGACAGGATGATGTACATATATTATTACCCTAGCTTTCCTTGAAAAGAATACAGTATCAGCAGAGATAGAACAATAACAAAACTACCCTTGAACCAAACTTCAAACACCATGCCATATGACAATGTGAGTCATTTCAAATTTTGCTGGATTCAAATAATTTAACAACCGGTTCTCTGCCCTAATGATCAGCTGGTAGACGTGGCTAAGTGGTCATGTCACCATGTGGGCATGGCCAACTCAATGTCACTTATGTCGATGGGCGCTTCGCCTTAGCTGTTACAATGTAATAAAGGTTAACCAGAGAGGCAGTTTCTGTAAGCAGGGCAATAAAGATTAGGCTAGAAACAACACCAGAATGTTTCCTTCCTGCCTTCCTTACAGGATTAGCCTTGTAAAGTGGAAAAAAAAAACAAAATAAGATTTCTTCCAACAACCGGTTCTCCGAACTGCTTAGAAAGTTAACAACCGGTTCTCCCGAATAGGTGTGAACTGGCTGAATCCTACCCCTCTATATATGTATAAGTGATTTTTATGTATATTATTTCATGCTGACATTATCAGCCAGATTATTGGCTAAAGGCTAAAAATAAAGAAGAAAGATTACTCAATTATTAAATTGAGAGATAGGCAAGATTAGTTTAAGTCTTGAGCCAGGAATAGTTTTTGGTTTGGGGTTTGGGTTTTTTTTAATGAAGCAGACTATGTTTAGACTTGATTGTAAACTTTTCTGGTGGGAAATAGTTGAGAAGTCAAATACTACAGATCAGTGGTGGGTTGCTACAGGTTCGCCCTGGTTCTGGCGAACCAGTAGCAGCAGCGGCGGGAGGCTCCGCCCACCCACCTGGACATCATCAAGTACGTTTTGTTGAGGTAAGTGAAACCCACCACTTCTACAGATTAAGACAGAGATAATTAGATGGTACTCAGTTCTAGTTTGGTGATATTGCAAAAATAATGGTAGAGAAGCTGATAAGTAAAATTTGTCTTTCCAAAGGATGTCATAGAACTAACAGGATTTGTAAGCAATCACAACAAGGCTAAGTTGTAGCTACAACTCTTCAGGGATAAATTAGTGAAAATACCAGGTTTGTTTGCAAATTTAGGATAATTATATTGGGAACATTTCAACCGGCAGGTCATAGTAGCCTTCTTAAATATTGTAGTAAGAGTGATAATAATTGCCTTTTAACCACACTGGTATCTTTTAATAAAATAGTGAACGGTTAAACCCAAATTATTAATATCTCTTCCTTCAATTTATTCCTTTCAAAAGGGAATTTAGCCATTTATAATTCTCTTCTAATTAATATTATTGGTTTTTTTAAGAACAATAAACTGTCCCAAGGAACTGAGGTTTGCATTTATATTATCTTGATGGTATCTGTTGTATTTTTTTTAATGTGATTTTTTTAAAAAAAAAATCTTTTGGATAGTATTCTGATACATAATATTGGGGTAAAGACACAGACACGCATACAATTTTATAAAGCTGGAAGGTTCAGAAAAACAGCAGAGTCTCACAACTATATTTATAAATAAAGGATGTAAACAAGTAACTGATTAGGAGAAATCTTATATTCCATCAAATGTGGTCCTTTCATATATTATACAAGACGTACTGCTGTTAAATAGCATCTGCAGTATGAAAGATTAGATACGTCTTTTCAAACTTATACTTTGTGTTTCCATAATCTTATCAGAATTAATGGAATCTCACATTCCAGGAGTAGAAGTTGTGTTATTAGAGTGATATAGAGAATTAAGATTTGAATTCCGTGCATCTTTACCTGGGGCTAAATCACATTGAGTTCCATGGGCAGGACGTAAAAGTTAATTTTATTAAAAACAGAAAAAGGGCATTGTGCATTTCCAAAGATTATATTCCTTTCAATCAGTAGGTAACACTAGACACTGTGTGTGCAATCCTTTTTGTCTACACATCATTTGAAAGGAATTTCCAAGGAATAATCCAAGACAGTATAGCACATCAATGTGAGATCCATTCAATGTTTGTGTTTTGAGAACTTAAGGATGGGATAGGGCTTGATGGCGAACCTAAGTCATGCGTGCCAGAGGTGGCACACAGAGCCCTCTGTGTGGGCACGCGTGCCATTGTCAGCTGCTATTCTGGTTTCTGGCATGCATCTCTGTGGGCACGCATGCCAGCCAGCAGATCTTCACAGGTGCCCAAGTGCCAGAAAACAGCCTGAAAAATGGCTGGAAAACGGCTCGAAAAATCAGCCAAAAACAGCCCAAAAGCAGGCATGCGTGCGCCGGCCAACTGATCTTCGGGTTTCTGGTGCTCCGGTGCGCGTGAAGACCAGCTGGCTGTCACACATGTGCTTGCCGGAAACCCAAAAACCAGCTGGCCAGCATGCACATGTGCACTGGCCAGCATGTCTTCGGGTTTCTGGCACACGCACATGCACATGCATGCACACATGTTCGGGTTTGGACACTCGGTGCCGAAAAGGTTTGCCATCACTGGGATAGGGGGTAGGGAGACCAGCTGTTTCTTTTCTTTTTATCTCTGAATGTCAGATACAGACTGATATAAATTACTAATGCCTTGGCTCTCTTTGGTCTAATACTAGGATATAGTAGCTTACATGACCAAAAAACGTGCGAGCTTTTCCCAATGTTTGGACTTTTCCGTTTCTCCCCCAATCTGCTGTACTTTGGTCTTGTAACTCCTGTCAGCCTTTTATGACATTTTGGTTGGTACTAATAAAAGAATTGCTCGGCTCTGGCTTTTAGGAATTGATTAGACCATTCATCTGTCAACTTAAATATTGAGCTGGATTTAACTCTGCTGCTTTGTAATCCTACAGTATTGGAGCCGCAAATCTCTAGACAACGGTTGGATGGGAACAAAGAGATAACAAAAAAAAAATTAATTTATTTGCTGCTTCCTAGTGATTGCCTGGATTCTTGTAGACCATGTATGATAAGTTCTTGCAAGGCTTATGCTCTTCATATTGTGCCATATACTGAACTTATGTGCAAATTCCCCACCCCTCCATGTTTATGAGAATAAAATTAGGAACAGAAGGAAAAGTAAGAAGCAGTAGATGATTGGTGAGCTCAAAATTAACCCTCATGAAAAACCTGAAACCATTTTTTTTTTAATTTGATTTATATGCCGCCCTTCTCCGGAGACTCAGGGCGGCTTACAATGCGTTAAGCAATAGCCTTCATACTTTTGTATATTTATACAAAGTCAGCTTATTGCCCCCACAAACTGGGTCCTCATTTCACCTACCTTAGAAAGGATGGAAGGCTGAGTCAACCTTGAGCCTGGTAAGATTCGAACCTGCAGAAATTGCAGGCAGCTGTGTTAATTACAGGGTGCATTAAACCACTGTACTACCAAGGCTCTTGGCATTTTGAGCAAGCTCAAGCCATTTAGTCCTGATTTGAAAAGAGATTCATATACCTATATCAGGTTTTTAAAAATCTTTTTTTCCTTATAAGTTACCCCAGAAATAGATAGGTAGGAAGTTGAAGAAAGTACTTTGAAGACAGAGAAAACAGGAGGAGTTAAGATTCCATTTTGATAGAAAAGGCATGGTGAGAACAATTTCCTGTATTAATGATGGGACATTGGTTTTTATAATATACTTAGTTTCTAAGTATCCTTTCCAGCAGCGGTGAAATCCGGCTGGATCTATCTGGATCATGCAAACTGGTAGCGCCGGTGGCGGGAATCTCCGCCCACTGGCCAGGACTTCATTATGTCCCATTTTTAATCCTCTATGCATGCACAGAAGGCTCTGCATATGCGCACAAGAGGAGCACGCTCCCATTCCTGAACCGGCAGCAAAGGTAAGTGGATTTCACTGCTGCTTTCTATGTTAAGAGAAAATGCAAGGTCCTTTAGTAGCACTTACATCATCTCGTTCTCTGTAAGATTTTGGCTTGTTTCTTTTAGGATTAAGAAAAAAGAATAGAATAGAATAGAATAGAATAGAATAGAATAGAATAGAATAGAATAGAATAGAATAGAATAGAATAGAATAGAATAGAATAGAATAACAGAGTTGGAAGGGACCTTGGAGGTCTTCTAGTCCAACCCGCTGCTTAGGCAGGAAACGCTACACCACTTCACCACTTTTCTTAAAAACTTCCAATGTTGGAGCATTCACAACTTCTGGAAGCAAGTTGTTCCACTGATTTATTGTTCTAACTATCAGGAAATTTCTCCTTAGTTCTAAGTTGCTACTCTCCTTGATTAGTTTCCATCTGTTGCTTCTTGTCCTACCCTCAGGTGCTTTGGAGAATAGCTTCTTTGCGGCAGCCCCTGAGATATTGGAACACTGCTATCATGTCTCCCCTAGTCCTTCTTTTCATTAAACTAGCCATGCCCAGTTCCTGCAACCGTTCTTCATATGTTTTAGCCTCCAGTCCCCTATTCATCTTTGTTGCTCTTCTCTGCACTCTTTCTAGAGTCTCAACATCTTTTTTTTTACATCGTGGTGACCAAAACTGGATGCAGTATTCCAAGTGTGGCCTTACCAAGGCATTATAAAGTGGTATAACACTTCACGTGATCTTGATTCTATCCCTCTGTTTAAGCAGCCTAGAACTGTGTTGGCTTTTTTTGGCAGCTGCTGCACACTGCTGGCTCATATTTAAATGGGAGTCCACTAGGACTCCAAGATCCCTCTCACAGTTACTACTATTGAGCAAGGTGAAAGAGGTGGGAAGGGAAGGTGAAATGGAGATTAGGGTAAGAAAGAGTTGCAGTCTATTGGATTGGACTTTATGGAATGTTATTTTAATTAAAAAAAAAAAAAACCTTAAGGTTTATCTACCATTTTCAGGAATGTTATTCACAGTCATATATTACTAGACACATTTTTCACACTGGTACAGGACTGCTGTGTGCCAATTCAAAGTATCTTAAAATTACTGTGATGCTACTAACTGCTAGCACTCTCATATCTGGATGACAAAAATCTGGCTAAGAATTTGATGGCAGTCATGAGATAGATGTAAATCAAAGTCTCTGCTGTCATCATGCAGCCAAGACAGCTGTAATCAGCTGCATGCAAGTAGACCACTCATTTATTTCTGGCTCAGTTATAGTGTATTTGAAACCACAGTAACAGCAGTCTCTCTCTCTCTCTCTCTCCTTTCTGAAATGATGGATCTCTGTAAAATTTGCAGGTCGTCCATTTCATTATTTAGAAGAAGACCACCAGGATATCTGGCTTCTGGGTCTTTTAAAGATAAAGATGGCTTGACATCTTTTTTTTTTTTTTACTTCCCCTCAGAGAAACCACATTCTTTTCATTGCATATAACAAATTGACACTTCATGAAATAAGCACAATCCTGATGTGGTTGAGTCTTCCTGGTCTTCCTTCCACAAGGAACGCCATCCTAGCTTTCATATCTGGGCCTGTCAAAATGAGAACTGATTTATGTTGAAAAGGTGCCAGCAGTTTCAGTCATAAAAAAAGAAAAGGTCAAAGGTTATCAGAAAGAGAGACAACCGATTCACTAGTATTATTTTTCAATCTGCTGAGGATAACTACAGCAAGTACAGTAGTGGCCAAAATTGTGGAAACCTTTTGGGAAAAGTGTATTTTCTAAAACTAGCTAATAACACCACTTTTTTGGGGGGGGGAGTAGTACCATAAAATTATATATCAACGGAAAGATAATTTAATCAAGAATGTAATGCAATAACTTTTATGAAGGATTTGCTATTAGAATAGCAGTTACAGTATAAAGAAGAAAAGTGGAATACGTAGAAAAAACGGGATATACAAAAATTATCACTGTAGAAAAAATGAGATATACAAAAATTAACACGTCAGTTAATACTTAGTTGGGTAACCTTTAGCATGAATTACGGCCTTACAATGTCTTTCCCTGGAGTGAACCAAGTCTTTTAATTCTGCAGCTGTTATAATGTGAAACCAAGATTAAAGGATTGCTTCTATTAACTGGGTTTTATTGCTGGGTCACTTCTGACTAACAAGTTTGTTTAGTCAGCTCCATAGATTTTCAATTAGGTTAAGGTCTGGGCTATTCCCAGGCCATTCCAGTAGTGGAATAGGATTATCTTGAAACTCCAAAAAAAAAAAAAAGTGGTGTTATTAGTCATCAAACCTCAAAAATATACTTTTCCACAATTTTGGCCACTACTGTATGTCAAAAATCAGACTCGTACAGTTGTCCAGGTTCTAAAAATGTAGTGCAAAAGAATGTCCTTGTTCTTCCGGTCACTGATAAATGAGTTGTATGTCTTCAATATTTTAAGCTGTCTGATTTTGACATCTTTATTTCTGTTCTGACTTGCATGTAATCATAAGGGACTACTTTTATGTAAACATGACTAGGAGTAAGATTAATCATATTTTTATATTCTTCTGTGCTATTTTTCCCAAAATATTCCCATTGGGGCTTACAAACAAAGTTTTTAGAAGGAGAAATTCTTTTCTGTTAGAAAGGGAAAATAAAAACAGAGATGATAGTCTTAAAATCTTATTCTGATGCTGCTTTTTAACTCATATATTTGTTACTTGTTTGATACCTGGCACGGGAGAAACTGATGGAATCTGGAACATTGCCTTTTGTGTGTGTGTGCATTCCTTGTACTAATTAAATCCACAATAGGTTTTCAGTTAATATTGAATGTTATATATTTCTACCTTTGTAACAGTGTATGAATTTGATTTGCAAAGCCAGTAATTAATTAATAGATGCATCAACCACACATTTTGGTACCAGGACCCTAGTTAATCTGCAATATGACTAAAGTAAGAGTTAGGTAAACACACCTGCCTCATAAAAAAAAATATAATGACAATAACATTAGAGAGCCACACTATAGGCGATTAAACAGCATTAATAGAACAAGCTTCAGCTAATCTTCCCTCTCTTGGGAAGGAGTTTCAATAATTAGGGTGCTGTTGTAACACAAGGCTTCGTTGAGTACTCACCAAAGTAGCCTCTTAGCTGACAGGGCCGATTATTAAACATACTAATTTAGAATATTCTGTACATGGGAGAGCTGCAATGAAAGTCCCACTGAAAGTAATAGATTTGGAACAGGAACATGGCGTTCTTGCTGGATTGTCCTTCTTGCAGTGGGACATTAAAATTTGCACAGCAGAACAGTTACCCTACTTGCATTAAATACGGAGGAGGAGAAATGGTTAAATATATTATTTAAGAAACGGGAAGAGATCAATTAAATATTTAGACCATTAGAATTTGCATGAATACTAAACAAAACACTTTCCCAAGATTCTTCATATTTAAATTCAGCAGAGCCAATTGATTTGTGGTTTTCCTGCCCAGTTTAGCAATCCTCACATGTAACACACACACACACACACACACACACGCAAACACACACGCAAACACACACACACTCAAAAGACACACACACACGAGGGGAAAGAGAGAATGTTTTGATATGATTACTGTTGCTAAGGAAACCTTTCATCCATGTAGTGAATGCAAAGCTAGAAAAGAAAGAGAAAACTATTTTATGCAATGTTGAGAAATATATTTGAGGAGAACATTAAAAATCATTGGCAGATATTCATTTTTAATTTGTATTATATATGGTCTTGAGCCCCTGCTATTTTGACTAGGGCCACTTTGGACCCAATTACAAAATTCCAAAAAGGCAGTTTTCCTCCTGCATGGGATATTACCAGCAGAAATCATTCTATTGTGGCTTATTTTATGGACCTTGAATAAAGCAAACCATTGTTAAAGTGGCGTGGGAATCTGGCTGCATAGATACATAACATGCATAATTGCATATGACTTTACAAATGCATTATTAGTTGGTGCAGTCTTATTATAAAGCTGTTATTATATACCTCTTTGGAGAATTTGAAATTTGAATTTGTTCTTAGGGGTGCTTTATGTATCAATTCAACTGGTATAAAAGTCTCCACCACTTTTCTGCTGCTTGCATAAAAAATCTGATATGGGAACCTCTGCTGTTCTTAAAATAAACCAGATAAAAAGTCTGATATGGGAACCTCTGCTGTTCTTAAAATAAAAATAGCCATACATGTCCAATGCATTACTTAATTAATTAATTAACATATCATTTAATTCAGCCCTAATTTGCAAGGAGAAAGAAAACCAAGTAAAAGAAATACAGTATTATAAGTGCCAAATTTTCATCCTGAAGGTTTTCTGCTGCAAAATACATAGATACATAACATGCACAATTACATACGACTTTACAAATGCATTATTAGTTGGTGCAGTCTTATTATAAAGCTGTTATTATATACCTAAGATGCTTTTAGAAATTTCTATTACTATAAATTATTATATGGAATAAAAAAAAAAAAGATGTTGGCTTTGGCCACATGCTTGAAGCTCCACCTTGTGTCACTGAAAAGTGGCGTTTCAATTGCATAGCTTTGGGTGCTCTCTTGAATTCTTCTCATCTCTTCTATGACAATCCCTGTCCTTTAGAGTTGGGAATGCTCATATCTCGTAATGTCTTCTGCAGAATGGGCTGAGCCAATGACAGTTCTATAGACTTACAAGCCGCATCTTGGAAAGCGCTCTTAAAAATGAGCGGCTGGATTTATAAATCTGCCTAACTCAAACAAGGTGATTCTGAGCAGTTTACGACACCAACAATACAAGCAATAGCCTTCCCATAACAAGCAATATCCTCATAGCATTACTACATTAGCACTAGCACTAGCACTTAGACTTATATACCGCTTCACAGTGCTTTACAGCCCTCTCTAAGTGGTTTTACAGAGTCAGCTTATTGCCCCCCAATAATCCTCATTTTCTCCACATCAGAGGGAAGGAAGGCTGAGTCAACCTTGAGCCTGGTGGGATTTGAACTGCCAAATTGCAGGCAGCCGGCAGGCAGCAGAAGGAGCTGCAGTACTGCACTCTAACCACTGCACCACCGAGGCCTTTAATATGCAATATATAAATATAAAATATAAAAATGGCAACCAAGAACCACAACAAAAGAATCAAAAGGGGATTCCACCCAACTGGCCCCTAATACTTGAGTGAAAAGACAGGACCTGATAGCTTTCATAAAAAGCAAGTAGAGACAACACCTGTCATATATTGGTGGGAAAATCATTCCAGAAAACAGGGACCACAGGAAAGTCATGTTTCCTAGGCCCAATAAAATGACAAGTTTTAAAAGAAGCGACCCAAACATACTTGTTTTATGAGAGTGTGTGGAGTGGGCAGATGTTCCTGGAGAAGGCTTCCTCAAAGGGGATAACCACCACCTTCTTGAATCTCATCCAGAAGACTATTGGAAGCCAGTGAAGTTCACAGAAGAACAGCCTTAGGTGAGCATAACAAGACTCACCCACAACTATCCCCATTGCTGCATTCTGGACCAATTGAAGCTTCCAGATGATCTGCTAGGGCAGCCCCATGTAGTGACAGGGCTGTCTTAATGCATGGGCTTGATGGGCACTTGCCTGTGGGCCCCACGAGCATAGGGGCCCCATACTAATCTGTGTATGTTAACCCTTCAATCCAGGAGTGAAATCCAGCAGGTTCTGACAGGTTCTGGAGAACCGGTAGCGGAAATTTTGAGCAGTTCGGAGAACTGGCTAATACCATCTCTTGACTGTCCCCAGAGTGAGGTGGGAATGGAGATTTTGCAATATCCTTTCCCCAGGAGTGGGGAGGGAATGCAGATTTTGCAGTATCCTTCCCCTGGAGTAGGGTGGGAATGGAAATTTTGCAGTATCCTTCCCCTGCCACACTCACCAAGCCACGCCCACCAAGCCACACCATGCCCACCAAGCCACGCCCACAGAACCGGTAGTAAAAAAATTTGGATTTCACCACTGCTGCAATGCACTTTGTATCATAGTTATTACTGAGTATTATTGTGTTTTTCAAGTCTCGTGTCTTGTTCAAATGTTTATCATGTTGATTAGTTGTTGCTGCACAGCATTTTTTTAAACGTTTCAACACCAATTTTGTTGAAAGTGCCAATAAAATAAATACATGTGTAATTTTATCGACCATTTACATTTATATTCCTGTGAGTAGTTGTTGTAGGGGCCCCAGTACACTGCTTTGCCTGGGGCCTATAATGCTGTTAAGACGGCCCTGTGTAGCGAATGTTTCAGTAGTCTAATTGGGAGAGTAACTAAGGTGTGAGTGACCATGAGGAGGGCCACCTGGTCCAGGAATGGACACAATTGTACACAAGATACAGTTGTGCAAAAGCCTCTAACCCACCCCACCCCCCAAGATTACAGTTGCCACTTGCTCATATCAAATCTGAACAGTGGAAATTTCCTCCAGGGATTGATTCTAATTCACTTTATCCTAACTATAATGTACTTTTTGTTTAGATACCCAAATAATCAATCACACTATAAATGTCGGTATGTAGGTTAAAATACCAAGCACCAAATAAATCACATTGTAGATTATTGTTATGAGGATACCAACCGGCAATTCTCAGAAAAGGCTGCTGTTGTTGTTTTTATTGCTGCAAGAATTACAAAAATCCAAAGTCTGACATGCTCTCAACAAAGTGACAGCTCCAATCAAATTTGGAAGAAAAACTATAAATTCTAAAGATATTCAAACACATTTGGAATTCAAAAGTTGTGGACATAGCAGGGAAAACCGGTGACAAGTTCTTATAAGTTCAAGATAGAGAAAGTGATCTCTATTAATTAAAACTCGGACCACACGTTTTCTGAATAGTTTTATCCCAGAGCTATAATTGCACTCAACAATGAACTAAAGGACCACCATCAGTGAACTGTTGGAGAGCATTACTTGGTCTGTTGTGTGGAAGTTTGGGTGGTTTAAGGGTGGGGAATTGTGGTGGGTGGGAGTGTGTTTGGGGATTGTTATGTGTGTTGGACCTGGTCTTTGGGTGTTAAATGAATTTCGTTGACAATAAAGTTGTTGTTGTTGTTGTTGTTGTTGTTGTTGTTGTTATTATTATTATTATTATTATTATTATTATTATTATTATTATTGAATAATCTTTGGTGAGATTCACAGCCTTTGAGGCTGGTTAATAGTTCAGCAGCTCGAATCCTAACCAAGGACCTAGGAACTGTTAAGGTATCGTCGGAGGATGTAAGCTGTTCCGAGTAAGGTGGTTTTTTGTAGAGTTGTTGTTGTTGTTGTTGTTGTTGTTGTTGTTGTTGCTGTTGTTATTACATTGCAAAGAACTACCATCCAATTTATTGTGTGCTTTGTTGTAATTTTAAATGCCTTAATGTTATCTGTATGTTTTCATTATTCTATTATTTACCTTATGTTTTTAACAGAAAGGAAGTTTAAAAATAATTATTAATAATGACAATTATTTCATTGAAATGTGTTCATTTGATTCAGTAATCTTCTACAATAAAGCACACAATTTCCTGGGTTTATTTTAGAACACACATACATATAATTGTGCTGATTATATGTCAGTATATCATTTAAGTCATATTTATACCCTTCAGGAACCTCAGTCTGTGTACCTGAGGAACTATAACATGCACTTTGAAGTAGAAAATGATATGTTCTTTGGTGTAGTTCAGGCTTATATATTATTAATTCCTCTGGTTTTGTTTTGATTTTTAAAAAAACACACACTTTGGTTTAGATGCAATAGTTCACAAATTCTCAGTGGGGATCATTGAATTCTAAGGATTTGGGTTTTTTTTTTTTTTCCATCTCACCATCCAAATTAGACAAGAGAAGAAACTTAGCAGCGCTAATACTTTTTGTGCTATCCCTGAAAGAGCTTGAAAAAGAATACGTTTATTATTTTCATAGATGGTTTTTGCTGCCCCTTTGAAAAAAATACCTAACTTTTCTTTGAAAGGAATAATTGTCTAGTTCAAAAGAGTAAGAGTTAAAAAGTAGGGTCTGCTAAGGAAACCATACATACATACATACACCAAATTTTTTTGTTATTTCAACTTTCTTCCTGAACTCTTAACAACTTTATTTTATTTCTCTCTCGTATATAGAACTTCCCCATGGATTAACACAGCATGAAAAAGAAATACATTTAGCCCAGAGAAAATATATATGGCTGATTTATATGGATGCACTGAATTTGTTTTTAAATAGTTGGCTCTAGATTATGCATTTTTATCAATTCAACTACTTTTTGAGATTGCCTTTTGATCGAAACATTTAAATTTAGTACAACTCATGCAGAGATACCGTTATGGATTAACATTCTGTTCTTGTTTCTTTCACTCCAGGGATCTTGTGTTTCAAAATATCTCACAGGTGACATTCACCCCTTTCTAAAAATAATAAAAAAACATTAAAAAGTTTAGCTGACTTAGAGAATGAGTCACATGGTTAAGCCTTTTGTTTTTCCTAATGTCCACAGAAAACTCAAACTATTGTCTAACCTCATACACTAAAGTATACTGTGTCTGACCCAGGGGTGGGCTGCTGGGGGTTTGCAGGGGTTCGGGAGAACCTCTAGCTAAGATTCTGTGCAGTTCAGAGAACCCCCAAATCCCACTCCTGGCTGGCCCTGCCCACCCCTCCCCTCCCAGGTGTCCCCACGCAGCCCGTTTTGGATGCAGATAAGTGCAGGGCACACACGGAGACTCAGAGAGAGCAAAAAATGGACCTACCAGAAGTTTGGGAAGGCCAGAAATGGACCCGTTTCCAGCTTCCAGAGGACCTATGGAGCCTGGGGAGGTCGTTTTTCCCTTCCCAGAGGCTCAAGGAAGGCCTCTGGAGCCTGGGGAGGGAAAATACACCCCCTCCACACACCGGGGTGCAGGAGGCCAACTCGGCCATGTCCACCGTGGCCATGTCCACCCAGCAACCGGGCAGAGAACCCCTTCCTAAAATTTTTAAAGCCCACCCCTGGTCTGACTTAGTAGTAAGAAAATTAAAAGTGAAAACGAGAAAGACTAAGCAAGGTCTAACATCTGTGTCTAACTGCTCCCTGGTTTTTTCTATTAGGGAAGAAGAGAAATATTTTATTTTAGGACATTTAATTGTATGCAGACTTTTAACCTTCCACTTAGTCTCAATCTATTACCCTTTTCCACAGCTGTTAATAGTGGAAAGGAGTGTAACTGCTAAGTTTGACTTCTTGATACTTGAAAGGCCAAGCCACTAGAAAATAATTATGAATGGTGTACTGCTGCTCAAAATAAAAACAGAGCTAATAACTAGAAACTATATTCTTTTGATTTAAAACATGGTTATGCCAACTTTTGGCTTGCCTGGGCCACATTGAGTGAAGAGGAATTGTGTGAAGAGGAATATAATGTACATTAGCTAAGGTCCAGAGATGCATGTAACTTGTGGGCAGTGGATTGGACATGCCTGATCTAGAACATTTTGATTTCGATCAATGCAAAGGATCAGTCCAATTTTCACAGCTAAGAATTTAAAACCAAATTAGGTTGAAGCTGAGGATCAACTAATATTTGGTCTGTGTATGTACAGTATGTATGCATGTGCATTTGCATTTGTGTGTGTTCACTGAACTCTTATACATGAGAATATCCGTTTGTTGAAATTGTTTTGACCCAGCCTTCGCTAGTAGTGATAAGACATTTACTCATGAGTAAAACAACCCCTTTTTATAACAAAGGCAGTCTTTTAGTCACATGGATAAACAAAAACTCAAAGATAATTATTCCCAACAAACCTGGGTTTAGCTAAGAAATCCGAATTGCTTGCTGTATACTAGAAACGAATAGTTGTCCGTGACAACTGGCCACTCCTAAATCCCTCCTATTTATTTCCCAGCCAGGGAGGGGCTGGCTATCGTCTGTGTCTGCCTCTCCCTGAGAGCCGGCTTATTGTTTTCCTTTGCTCTCCTCTCTTTTCCTCTCTGCACATATGCACATATGGGATGGGCTCCATCAGTACCGCTCGCTCACTCAGCTCAGGCCCCGAAGACAGCTGTCTCTCCACCTGCGAGAGGACAGAAGGCCCTGTCTCTGTCTCTGCCTCTGATGCTGCTTCCTCATGAGAGTCTTCCAAAGCTGGCCCAGGGTCTCCCTCCACCTCCTCCTCATCTGACTCTGCAGCTAGTTGTGCTAGCAGCCAATGGGCACACAACAGAGTTAGATTTAAACTGTTCTACAGCAATAGAACTTTCTTAAATGTACTTAGAATTGAAGCTCAAGTACTGAAGAGTCAGTACAGATTTACTAAAGGGAATGGGGAAAGACCCTTGAAGTTCTTACAATGCAGTCAGATCCTTAGCATAAAATCTTAAAAGTCACCAAACCATTGAAGTTTAGGATAGGATGCCGAATGTAACTCTGGAAGTCATACCTCGTGCAAAGAAGACTGGCACACAATTCACAAGATTAATTTAATCAGCGTTCTAAAATGGTATAGTACAATGTTATTAGTTGCAAGAATTTGGGAAGCAAGGCTGTTCCAGTGAGTACAGGTTTATTCTATGTTAAACCTCTGCAAGAATCTGAACTTCTTCTTCCATGTCTGGGTCAAACTTGAAACTGGCAGAATAAAGCCATCTTCTTGGCTTTGCTGTTGGCCAAAGATAAGTCATCTTATTTGCTTCTGGTAGTAGCTGACATACTGGCAGATGAGCTGGGTTCTGGGTCTCTCCACATTCATATATTTATTTATTTATTTATTTATTTATTTATTTATTTATTTATTTATTTATTTATTTATTTAATTCAATTTGTATCCCGCCCTTCTCCTAGTGGACTCAGGGCATTGCACAGCCAAAACTAAAACACATACCAATACAAAATTAATTTTTTTTAAAAGAATTATATGACTTTGGCCCAAAATTTAAAACATTCAAACTAAAACCCATTGACAATTTAAAAGGCTAAAAAAGGGGGGGTGGTTCACGCCAGCCCTGCTTGATGGAAAAGAAAAGTTTTTAGGGCACGGCGAAAGACCCGGAGATCCGATATCCGTCGTATCTCCGGGGGCAAATCGTTCCAGAGGGCAGGAGCTGCCACAGAGAAGGCCCTCCCCCTGGGAGTTGCCAGCCGACATTGCCTGGCTGACAGCACCCTGAGGAGTCCCTCTCTGTGGGAGCGTACTGGTCGGTGGGAGGCTATTGGCGGCAGAAGGTGGTCCCGCAAATATCCAAGTCCTATGCCATGGAGGGCTTTAAAGGTGGTGACCAACACCTTGAAGCACACCCGGAAGACCACTGGAAGCCAATGCAGCTCACGCAGGAGAGGTGTCACATGGGAGCGCCCCCTCGCTCCCATAATCCCCCACGCGGCCGCATTCTGCATCAGTTGGAGCCTCTGGGTGCTCCTCAAGGGGAGCCCCACGTATAGCATGTTGTTATCTTCTAAGAGCCTCCACTTGAACATATAGACACTCCAATTCTCAACCTATTCAGGATCCTCTAACTAGTATAAAGGGAGATCAGATCCTTCCTCCTTTAATGTTATTCTTTGCTCAATGATCTCCTTCCTCCATCTTTTAATTCAATTTATTTTTCTTGTGTATCTTCAAGAACATTTGTTCTTGCCATAAAGCTGTTCCTCGAAGTGAATTGGCAGGCTTGGAGCATATGTCAATTCAAAGGATGTCAAGGATCATTTCCTTGCCTAGTTCTCTCAGCATCTGCTGCGAACTTATTTCCTGATTTTAGCTGGGGCAATGCTTTCTTGGATAGTTCCACAATTGGTGACAACCTGTCACTAAGTGTACTTCTTCATTGACAGTGATATCAACTTTTTCCGCATGTGCAGATGTCCCCCACACTGGAGCAGCATATTTTGCTGCAGAGATGCTCAAGGCCAAAGCTTGAAAGACTCTGACTATGAACTAGTAATGATCAAGGCACATTGGCTGTAGATAAAGAGTCAACAGAACTCAAGGTGGGTTGGACTTTGATGTCTTGTGGATGCAAAGAGACTAGAGACTGATAATAAATGTAAACCCTTCTTGGGCTCAGCC
This sequence comes from Pantherophis guttatus, assembly GCF_059756535.1. Classification (NCBI taxonomy): domain Eukaryota; kingdom Metazoa; phylum Chordata; class Lepidosauria; order Squamata; family Colubridae; genus Pantherophis; species Pantherophis guttatus. The sequence goes on along the minus strand of NC_142068.1, from coordinate 74,166,589 downwards.
TGGTCATCTCCTACATAAAGACAGGATTCAAAATATATATCTAGATTAATTCAAGGCATATTTTGCAGAGGGTAATAGGCAAGTTTACTATCTAATATTTAAAAACCTATGTATATTTTACATTTGAAATGTTTTTCAATGAATGTCGCTCTCCAACTGGAATGGAGAAACAGTAGCCATCTTTTGATGACCTCAGAGGAAAGGAATCTGTGGGATGTGATATTGTGAGAGGAGCCAACAATAAATGGGTGAAATTAAACCTCAAATGAATCAACCTTGCAAAAAGGACAGCAGAGTAGAAGCTTTGCATGAAAAGGCTGCCAAATTCTGTTCCTGACATCTTTCTTCCCAGAAAACTCCCTGGCAGATTCTTTTGATAGTCATTTGCAGCCTGACCCTCTGGGACTGCAATTTCAGAAGTCCCAGCCAGAATTGCAAAAGCATCTGAAGGCACCAGCCGAAGGAAGGCTGGAAAAGACAACTCTGAGCAAGTTATAGCATGGAAAAAGCTGCTTTTCAGATGAATTTACTCCTTAAGTAGACTTAATTACAGCAGAGATAAGCTGTGCATCTCCACAAGTTTGAACAACTGAAGCCGATCTTTGTACATTATGAAATACATAACCAAGGGTAGATTCACAAACAAATTCAAGGTGGATGCCCCCCCCCCTTGTTAAATGAATCTGCATGTGTTGTGTTGATTTGTCAAATGCTGTCTTGTTTATTTAGGTTATTTGGGTGTTGTTGTTGTTGTTTAATTGATTTTTAAAAAAATACTTTGGCTTTGGGCAATACTGAAGTCTAAATAAATAAATAGGGTGAAATGTTTCATTTTATCTCATATATTCTAGGCCAGGGGTGTTAAACTGCGTTAAAATGCGTCACTCAAAGGCCATGCCCACCCCAGCTCCATGAAGGGGGAAAACATCATGAAGCATCACATTTGCGAGTTTGACACCTGTGTTCTGGGCTATTATTGTATAGTAACTTTTACCAAACTTTACAAAAATAAAGCTTCTCAGGTACTTGGTGAATATTTTCTTAAATTCATTCAAAGATAATCTCTTTGTTCCATATTTCTCTTATCTATTCTTTGTAATCCAGTCTCAGAAAAAAGCTGCTTAAATATTCTTTCTGAATATTTCTGTTTGTACCTTAGAGGCTACAGTTTTACTACGGTATATGTATTTCTGTGTATTCAACAGCCACTTTTTTCACCAGTAAGTATGCACATTAACATAACCTGAATCAAAATTTAGATGTAGCAAATTTAGATGCAACAAATTCATTTTACAATAATGTGTGTTGTTAGCAGTACTTGATTTTGAAGAACACAACTGTTTCTGAAATTTAACATATTTTCAAAGCAACAAGCAGTACAATAATAGCTCAGAGTTAAATCTGTGCTTAGGAAAACTGCAATATTTTCTTCACTAACTCGGAGTTTCATTGCTTAGTAAATGTTATTACTTTTATGCAATAGTTGAATGGACTCTGATTATCTTTCTAAAGTCTCGTAAAATATTCTTGCCATGATTGATCTCTGGCTGAAAATACAAGAAAGAATATTTTTAAAACCTGCTGCACTAACATATTTTGTGACACTTCTTAAATCAAACACCAGTAAATATAGGTTGGATTTCACAGGCTTATTAAGAAGCTAGCAGTGGAGTGTCTGGTTTTAGATTAACCAATATTTTTAGGGCCATGGAATAACTGAGTAAATCTGATGATCATCAAAAATGTGTGTGCTTACAGTGTTTTTTTTTTTTTTTTTTTTTTTTTTTGCAAAGGGAGGTATGAAAATAAATTTCAGGGTTTACAAACCTTCCCTTTTGAATTCAATTTAATCAACAGCAAATTTTCTCTTCCATGTACAGTATTTTTTTTTAAAAAAAACTCTGTTACAATGACAGACAGAAACTTTATTTTAGTGATTGACCAATAAAACCACATTCAGTAAAGCAAAGAAAACAAATTTAACCCCTAACATCAATGATAACTGGCACCCATTGAGGGTAAAGCTTATAAATAATGTAATAAAATTTTGCCATTTTTGGAGGGATAGATTTATCCTGATTATCTAACAAATAATGCAGATAAAAATTGTGGAAATTTAGTTTAAAAAGGGGAGTTATCAGCTAATGGCAAATGTCCCTGTAAAAATGGCACTACAAAGAATTTGGTTTCCACAGCACTCAGTCCCAGTGTAACAGTGTCACGTGTTACAAGAGTTTTTCCTATATTCTCTTTCCAACCCAGCTATGGGGAGACCATTTAATCGAGCTAAAGATAAAAGTTTCCTGAATTTGGAAACTGTGACATGATATAAATAAGAAGCTGCTGTAAGAGCTAAATTTGGATTGTTTACAAATGTGTTGTGAACAAAAGCAGAAATTTCTGCTTGGCCTTTTATGTCTTAAGATCCTTTGTTTTAATATTGATCCAGCTTTATCTAGCCTTAAAATTGAGATGGAAGATCACTGGAAGATCCATACTGGTTTTGTTTCTCTTGGTCAGCTGTTTCCCAAGTTGGTTTGAAGTTGTATGCCAGTGCTCAGTCCACTAAGACTATGATGTTGTTTTAGTCAGTAGGTAAAGGTATTTATCCAGAAAATAAACCTGAAAGATTCCTTGGAGAAGAGCCTTGGTGGCACAGCAGACTAAAGCACTATTAAGTAACACCAGCTGCCTGCAATTACTGCAAGTTCAAATCTCACCAGGCTCAAGGTTGACTCAGCCTTCCATCCTTTCGAGGTAGGTAAAATGAGGACCCGGTTTGTGGGGGCAATAAGCTGACTTTGTATTAAAAAAAACACCGCTTGGGTGGGGGGCGAAAGTCCTACTAAGCAGGTATATACAAAAGTATGAAGGCTATTGCTTAATGCATTGTAAGCCATCCTGAGTCTCCGGAAAAGGGCGGCATATAAATCGAATCAATCAATCAATCAATCAATCAATCAATCAATCAATCAATAAATAAATAAATAAAATGCTTCTTAGAAATCTTGTTTGAACCCTTTCTAAGTTTAACAGGCTGTTATATGATCCTAAGTGAGCGGCTGCCCTCGCTCCATATAGCAGGTATGTTCAAGCTTTCTCTGCAATGAACTTAATTGCAGAGAGATAAACTCTGCTCCTCTGAAAAAAATTAAAAATTAAAAAATGAGTAGGTGATGCAGATCTCTGTGCATTGCGGCATATAGAACCCAGGTAGGTATTTCTGCTTCCTGAAGCTTGTAAAACTATCTCTGATTATCGTAAGAACTTAACCTGCTCGATGGACTGCCTGCTTCTAAATCCCAACTTCTTTGTTTTTAATATTAGGAAAAAGTGAGAATCTTGGTCTTGAAATAGTTTATTATTGATTCCTACTCAATACAACAATGTGCGGGTGATCCTAAGGTTATTTTAAGGCCAATGAAAGTTGTTGTTTTTTTTTTATTTGATTTATATGCCGCCCTTCTCCGGAGACTCAGGGCAGCTTACAGTGCGTTAAGCAATAGCCTTCATATTTTTGTATATTTTATACAAAGTCAGCTTATTGCCCCCACAAACTGGGTCCTCAATTTACCTACCTTAGAAAGGATGGAAGGCTGAGTCAACCTTGAGCCTGGCAAGATTCGAACTTACTTTAATTGCAGACAGCTGGTGTTAAATTACAGTGCCTTGTCCGCAGAGCTATCCAGGCTCTTGCAGTTAATGACAGAATTACTGAGTCATCACCATATAGTAGTAAATTGATATGTCTATGGGCTAATTTGGGGAGATGAAAAGTAAAATTACTTAAGTGAAGAAACAATGAGTCTGTGTAATAATTAAATAAAACAGAAGCCAATGCACATCCTTCTCTAACTCCCCTCCTTACTGGAATTTCCTTAGTGACATGTCCTTGGTAGCTGCACCTGACCTTCAGTCTTGTGTTCTCATGAATTTTAATGAGCAACAGAAGCAGACATTTGTCTATTGTGATGTATTTCAATTTACACCACAGTTTAGATCTAAATGCTGTATGGAAAGTTGACATAAAGTCAATAAATGCTGCATAAAGGGATTGTCCAGATTTGTGGGTATATTTTTCTACTAGATGTTGCAGTACATTGCATGGACTGACATTGATCAGCCTGTTCTAAACCCACCCTGTTCATCCATAAGAATGTTTTCAGGTTCAAGCCAGTCAAATAATTTATCTTCAGATCAGTGTTTCTGTTGTGGTCCGCCAGCAGCCTGCGGAGTGGCAGCAGAATCAGACAGTGAGGAGGCTGGGGAGGAACAGTCCTGGAGTCTGGGGAAGGCTTGGACGATGGCTCTGTGTCGGAGGCAGAGAAAGAACCATCTGGGAGGTACGTGCTGCCTCTGGAGCCTCTAGAGTCAGACCTCAGCGAGGAAGAGGAACAGGGGAGGGGCTGTTCCCAGTGTGCGCATGTGCAGAGCTTCCAGAAGGCAAGAACAGCTAAAACAAAAGGGACAACTCAGGAGTAGGGCTGGGAGATGATTGGCCCCTCCCATAAGATTTAAAAGAGGAGCAAAGGCATGTTGGCCTTTGTAGGAAGCAACGTTTGTTCATTCAGTTCATCTTAAAGCCTGAAGCTCTGTTTGATTCTGGACTCTATGTGGCTTTGCCAATTAGGTCTTTGGCAGTGTATCAAGGGAGATAAAGGTGGGTTATTATCCTGAAGGACTTCTCCCGAAGGACTCTTCACAGCTAATTGGGACTCATCTGTGAATGAACAGAATTCACAGCTGTTGCAATAGAAGAGGTTTTTGGGACTACTCATGTGTTTTCATGACTCAGGAAGCCTAGGTCAGAACAGTTTCTCAACCTTGCCCACTTTAAGATATGTGCAGCATGCTGGCTGAAAAATTCTGGGAGTTGAAATCTGTCAGGTCATTTCAGTAGTTGGGCCTTCAGGCCTGCCACATTTCTAGTGTGGGAAACTGGGAGGGGGGGTTATATGGAGCCAGGATGATACATAGTCATAATAACATTCCTTTTCTCAGAAAGTCAAGGCCTTCTTGCCCTGCACCTGGGAGGCTGGAATTGGGAGGCATCTCCAGTTGGGATGGTGCTGTAATTGGACCATGTGATGGACTTGTAGGTGTTGGGCAGGGACTTGAACTTTCCTTTCAGTGAAGAAACCCTGGAAGCTTTCAGATTCGAGTTTCCCCAGATGTGCCAATATGACATCTCTAATAAAAAGTTACTTTGAGGAAATCCAAGCATCAGAGTTTTCTTTCATTGGGGGTGTTACTTGGAACCCTGACAAAATCCATACACCTTAAAGTGGGCAAGGTTGAGGAACACAACTGTAGATGTTTAGCATACATTTTGCTAATCTAATTCCACTAATTCAGTGAATGTTAGCTGGAACATCACTTTTGCTCTTATCTGTAGTTATTACAATAGCCAAAACCCAATTGTCTGGTATCACAGTGAAGCATCTATTGTTGTGAAAAGTGAAGCTAACACTAGAATTCACCATTCTAAATTATTATTTTTTATTACTTCACCAGTTTGAGCTGGGAGCTTTACCCAGTTTGGACTTTTTAATTATAATTTCTGATTTCTGAACATGAGACCAAGACCCAATGCAGAAGAGAAGTCACACTTAGCTCCAAATCTGCCTGTGAGTTCTCCAATGAAGAATATAGGGCATTATAATGGAATTTAAAAGAACAAGCAGGATAATGAAAAAAAAAAAACTTAAAGGGAATAATCAGAACAAAACATTTGGAATATATATGCATGTGGTTATATATGTAATATAGAGGAGAAATATAGTGCTCAGTGTTCAAAATTTATGACTTTAAAGAGATTTGTACATATGAAAATAATCTGCTAAAGGAAAAATATATAGCTTAAAAATAACCAGTGAATAAAACGTTCCTAAATGATAGATTCATTAAAGCTGAATTTATTTCTTAGATTTTATGTATTTTATGTTATCTTCCAGAAATACAATTCTAATGACCATCTGAAATTAAGTATTTTTAAAAAATAATTAGGGATCTTCTGTATTTTAACTATGACAATAGATATAGAGTCTTATATAACAATATGTATTGTTATATAAAGAAGGAACTTATTATATGAGACTGGGACTGGACAGTCACTTGTCTAAAATGATATAGCATTGCGCTGGACTAGAAGACTTCCAAGGTCACTTCCAGCTCTATTTTGATTGAAATAACTGTAGATTTTGAAATGGCATTCAAAATAAGAAACTTGAGTCTGAGGTTTTTGATTGTAGTGAGCTAGCTAGCTCTGGTGCACTCTGTCCATGGTGCTGAAAATGTGTTTATTTAATCCTTCTTAAACTCAGAACTATCTTCTCTAATTTTCTGCTTTTTGGAGTGTAACATTCAATATACCCAATAACTAACAATAACTTGCTATGGCTTCATTTTGAAAATGGTCTTTATTTCTGTCTTCTCTCCCTTCTTTTCCTATACACGAACACAAACACTTAAATATACCTATTTACAAGTGTATTTTTTTTACTAGAAAGAACTCTGAAAGAACATTCACTTTAACCCATTTCAATGTTCTTCCACATTTATTTATTTATTTATTTATTATTTGTTTGTTTGTTTATTATTAAACATACATGCCGCCTATCTCTCCAAACGCAATGATTATTAGCAGACAGAGTGTATTGTGTCATCATTAGAAGCTATCCCTGTTCAAGTAGCTTGAGTCCATTGGACACACATTTTAATGTGACCTTATATGGATGATTGAGAAAGACAGAATATCTTCTTGAAGAAAAAAAAATCTAAAATAAAAAAGGCGCACAAGTGAGTTTATTCTTATTAGATCAGATGTATAATGTAGTAAGGTTTTGAACAGCAAAACTGATATATAGGATTTTTTTTTCTTAATGTATTGCTTAAGAAGCAATAGGGACAGTTTTGATTTCTTAGTTGCAAAGATTGTAAAAAAAATTCTTTTTCTTTTTTGGTACTGCACAAGCTGGTTTCTGAGTTAAACAAATTCAAAACTCATATTTAACCAATGACTGCTCCAAATAAGATTAAGTCAGCATCCAAACCATGGCACAGATTGTTTTATAGACAAGTGATGTAATAATTATAAACAACTTAAATATTGTTTTAGGTGTGTTTGTCAAGGATAGTGAATCACTGCTGCTGCTCTTTTTTGATTGATGTATTATTGCCTCTGCGAATAGCTATTGTACTACAATGTTATAATCTGTACAAACATTAAGGTCTTAAGTTCATTATTTATAATAACTAAGTAATATAATGCTCATACAAATATGACCAAAATGTAATCCAGTCATTTTGATGTGATCCTGAGTAAAGACTCAGATGCTTTAGGCATATAGACAACTGCTACCATGCTTCCCGGAAATAAGACCCTGTCTTATATTTTTTTTTGCCACCAAAAAAGGCACCAGGTCTTATTTTCAGGGGGGATGCTGTCCACTGACTCAACTCATTTGCGCACATCACCCCTGACCTCTTTTTCACTGTTAAAGGCCTTCAGGAACTTCTTCTGTGGCTGGCAAGGCTTTCCTGAAAACCTCTGCAGCCAATAACAGAGCTCCATATCAATCTGGAGCTCTGTTATTGGCTGCAGAGGCCTTCAGGAAAGCCTTGTTGGCCTTGTTGGCTTCAGAAGACATCAGCCATCAAGGGAGGTGTCGGGATGTGTGAGACCTGGCTGCAACTGTCCAAAGGTAAGTAGTAAGACAGCTCCACCCCGCCATTCCCACCCTAGCTTAATTTTTACCTGTGCAACCTGGAGTGGGTGGGGTCTTAGGGCTTATTTTGGGGGTAGGGCTTATATTGGGTTCATGTGTAAAAATCAAGCTAGGACTTACTTTTGGGTAGGTCATATTTTCGGAGAAACACAGTACATTCATCCCCTTGTGATCCAAAGCATATTTTTTGGAATCAAATACAAAGCAGTGCACAGTCTTAGTTATTAGTCACACTAGTGCATTTGATTCAAACAATATGCTTTGGATCAGAGGTTTACTTTATTAATTAAATTTGTTATGGTTTTACTTACTGGACATTGCAATGGATCAATATCTAGCCATGTTTCATAATATAAAATGCCTAAATAATTTTAAATTTATACAATATTTGTTTTTTAATATCAGTAATATCAATATATTTTTATCCTGTTTTTCTCATACATAACTCTATCATTCTGCACCTTATTTTCAAGCATTGTATGAATTGGGTTGGGTTGTCCCAAAGTCACCCATCTGACTTTCATTCTTAGAATGAAACCTAGAACTCACAGTCCTCTGTTTTTTGGGGCCAGCATCTTAATCACTGCACCAAATTGTCTGCCTATATTGAAAGAATGCACTATTGCAATTGAAACTTAAATAATACAGACTCCCAGAAGTTAAGTAATATATTATTCATTTGCTAAATTTATTTATTTGTAAAATGTATCTGTTCGTTTGCCTCTCTGTGGATCTTATTCTAGGCAGCTTACAACAATAAAAATGAAGAGATGAAAAGAAGTGTAAAGATAACATTAACAAAATAATGGAACAATAGAATAAATAATGAAAAAAAACCCTGAGAATAAAAGATGGGGGATAGGGAAGCAGAGAGCAAGGGGACAGGTAGGATTGCCTAATTTATCTAATTTACCTAACACTTCGTTTTCAAAACCCCTTTACAGTGCAATACACAGTAAATGGACTGCAAATGGACTGTAATACAAGGCACTTTAAACAAAGAATTATTATTTTAAACAAAACAAGGTTGAATGTTTTAATATGTACTTGATCACAGAAGATCAGCTAAACATAAAATAATCAGTATAAAGTGATACATACAGACCAGATTACATATAACACAAATAACAAAAATCAGCAAAAGAATCAATAGATTTAAAAAACAAAACAAAACCATAATCTTTAGATTCAGAAGATGCTTAATGTCAGGCTTCATGGAAGCAGTCTAAAACCAAAAGTGATTTTTTTCCCCCAAACAAGATCTTCAGAGTTTCTTTTAGCAAGATCAGTTGAGATGAAAGGGATAGGGTTACAAAAATTTTAGCAACTGGATTATTTCCAATTTACAATCACTTTATGTTCTTCTAAATTGTGACTGATACATTCTGAGTTTCTTCCTTAGAAGTCTTTCTGTGATCTGACAACAAAATAGATTTCTCCAGAGATAGCAAGAAGTTTGCAGTTGGCTGCTTATATAACCTTTATTCGTTTGGCTCTTAGAGATTACACTTAGTAATCTTTAGAAATGTAGTTTTATGTGTGTGGTTTTTTTTAAAAAAAAGGTTGACAAAGTAGATTAACCCTTTTTCCCAGAAAAGTGGTATCAAAACATAAAGGACTGTTGCAGTGGTGAAATCCAAATTTTTTTACTACCGATTCTATGTGTGTGGCTTGGTGGGCGTGGTTTGGCTTGGTGGGCGTGGCGGGGTGAGCGTGGCAGGGGAAGGATACTGCAAAATCCCCATTCCCTCCCCACTCTGGGGCCAGCCAGAGGTGGTATTTGCCAGTTCTCCAGACTACTCAAAATTTTCGCTACTGGTTCTCCGAACTGCTCAAAGTTTCTGCTACCAGTTCTCCAGAACCTGTCAGAACCTGCTGGATTTCACCTCTGGACTATTGTGAAATTGTACTACTAATCAGAATTATTTGTTCCCGATGAACCTGCACTCTAATAATTGCTCATAATAATTGTATGAGTTGTCTCAATTCAACACACCATATCAATGATTTGTAAGTTAAAACAAGGAGTGTGGTGGTTTATGAGGTTAAGACATTGGGCTGACAATCAGCAGGCTGGTGTTTGAGATCCAGTTGCTGCTGTGGGATGAGGTGAGCTCCCATTGCATGCTCCTGTCCTGCCAACCCACCAGTTCAAAATGGGTGACCGCAAGTAGCAATAGCACTTAGACTTAGATACCTCTTCATGGTGCTTTACAGCCCTCTCTAAGTAGTTTACAGAGTCAGCATTTTGCCCCCAGCAATCTGGGTCCTCATTTTACTGACCTTGGAAGGATGGAAGGCTGAATCAACCTTGAGCCAGTCAGGATCGAACTCCTGGAGTGAGCAGAGAGTTAGCCCTGTAGCACTGCCTTCTAACTACTGCACCACCACAGATCAGTAGATAGATAGGTACCACTTCAGTGGACAACTTAATGGGGACATGAAAGGAGCTTCCAACTGGATGTCCCTCGGGAACAGTGATCTCACCATTCAATTTTTTCAACCCGGAAGCACTTCAGTGTTCCCAGCACAACTTTAATAATAGTAGTTAAAATAACACAAGGGTTTGGAACATGGCTTTTTAACAATATATTTTAATATAGAAATACTATAAAGATCGAATGTCCATTTGAGATAATCTGATTTATAATTCCAGTCATATAAATTATCTCAGTTCTCTATTTCATAATGCTTATAAATATTCAGGTAACACAAATTACAAAATATTAATAAATAATTCCTGTTTGACTTAAAGTTATACAAGTTTTAAGTAGAAGGAATATGACAAATCTGATGTATAGAAATGAAATTAATAGCCATACCGATCAATCCTTGAATCACTTTAGTTAGACACAACCCTGGTAAAACTATGAAAGTTGTATAGTGAATTACTCATTAGTAGAATGTTTCTTTCAAATGAAAGTAATTTAATATAATAATAATATTGTCTAATAAAATAGAAGAACATTAGTTTACAAAGAAATTGTAATGATAGGTTGTATCTTGGAATGATTCTTGGTAGAGAAGGAAATTCATACTTGCATAAATCAATACCAAAGAATTTCAAAATTCCCTGAAATGCATGATAATCCTGGAAACAGAAAAATGGTATTTAAAAAATATTTAATTTCCTGTTAGCTCTATGAAATGTGGATTATCAGATTAATTTTGAAAGAAAACGTTGGTATAGTTAAAAAGTAAGATAATTCTGCTGGAATAGAAGGGAACAGAAGAAATAGAGAAAAATGGTGTGTAATAAAATGTGTTCCATTTTTAAATTATTTAAGTTGAAATTGATTACATGTCGTACAAATCTGCACTTTCACACCATGTAGAAAAGTTGTGAAAATTCATATTTTTGTCAATCTTTTAATTGCTAATTGATTTTTTTTTAGTAAAAGTGCTAGTAATAGTTCATTTTTAATCCTTTGTTTAGGTTGCTTCTAGCTCCTTGCAAAGCTCTTTCTGAACCAAAATATGAGACATAAAGCAAATACGTACAAAACTTCAAGCTTTGTCTGTGAATGTGTCTGCATTTGTATAGCATCTGACATTTATCATCTGAAAAGGAATGATGACTCAGAATGTTTAGCTGCCCAGGGAATCAAATAGCTTAGAATTCATTTTTTGCGAGGAAGGGAATATTGTCAATTTGGCTAAGATTACAATCTCACTTGGAGGTTGGTTGAGGACTAGTAAGAAATCTAACAGAGAAGGAGGACTAACCAAAACATGCTAAAGGAGAGATTCACTATGGGAAATGCTCACAGAGGACCATAAAGGTAGATTAATTTAGTCTATAGGGATTTCCAATGTCAATACCATTTAAATAATGTCTTTCTGTCTGTTTAGCTTTTGGCAGAGACCTTTTTTCTTATTACTGTTTCATTCCTCTTCGCTCTTCTCTTCTCTTCTGCTTCTCTTACATGACATTATCTTGTCTTTAAATCAGAAGTCTCCAAGCTTTCTGGCTCAGACCAGTGGAGGTGGCAGTGGTAGGGTTTCATGTGTGCATGCCCCTTTCACAAATGCCACTTTGCATATACGGGCACAATCCATGCACTCAACCAGTTCTGTGGCCCAGTTCTGAATGGGCTGTGGCTCAGCACTAGGATGTGGCCCCTTGGGTTGGGGACCTCTGCTTTAAATGACTTTAACATTGATACTACTGGTTGTTTATAGACACCGTAGCAAAGTACTTCTTTTTATTTATCAAATGAAGGTACCATCCATCTCATTCTCAGAATTATATACTATCTTTTAAATTCTGGAAGTTTAACTTTTTCAGGAACATATGTACAGAGAGAGAGGAGCGGGGAGGGAGGGAGGAAAGAAGAGAGAGAGAGGAGAGAGAGGGAGGGAGGGAGAGGGAGGGAGAGGGAGAGGGAGAGACAGAGAGAGGGGGGAGAGATAGTCGTCATGTTGATTTTGCAGTTCATCAAAATAAATCACCATTTCTTTTAAAGAGAGAATATTATTTTTAACCTAATGAGATGCATTTTGAAAACAAAAGATATGAGCTAAATTTTCATTTTTAAATGTAGCTTTGTCAAGAAATTGATTTAGGTTACCACCAGCCAGCTAAAGTATAATTTATTCATCCATTTATTATGTGCCATTGAGTGACATCAAGACTTAGCAACCACATTGGAATATTTCCCCCCTGATAAACTGAATGATTTTAACCTGGTCCTTAGGTTTTCCAACAATGCACCCATTACAACCTTGCTGCTGATTGTCCTTTTCTCTTTCCTTCCACTTTTCCCAACGTTGCAGCTTTCCCGAGAAGGGTAGGTCTTCACATAAGGTTTCTGAAATGAGATAAATTGAGCTTGGCCATTAAAGCCTCAATGAGAATTCTCGAATGATTTATTTGATGAACCATTTGATTGTTTTCTTGTCCAATCTTCTCCAACAACAAAGTTCAAACACATCAATACTATCCTGCTTCATTATGGTTCAACTTTTGCTTTCCTAAACTATCGCAGAGAATAGAAAGGCTTGCACTATTCTGAATTTTGTAGTTACAGAGACATCATGGCATCTGGATATCTTTTCCAAGGCCTTCTGGATGCTTTACCAAGTGCTATTCTGCAGTATATCTCTTGAATGCTTGTTGCTTAACTATTGGTAGTTGATCCTATCTACCATTTTCATACCTTCATTGTCAATTCTAAGACTGGTTTATGTACCTGTTGTCCATAGGTTGATCTACTTTATATTTAATTTTAGTCCTTTTTTCCACTCTGCGCCTTGTCTTTTATTATTGAATCTTGCAGATCTTTTGGGTTCTTGGCTAATGTCAGGTTAATGTCATCATCATAGTGCACGTTATTGATGTGGCTGTCAACTCTGAAGCAAACCTGGCTGAAGCCATTTTGTGCTGCCTCACAATTGCCACAAAACCTGAGAGAGAGGGAGGGGGGAGAGTAGATAGTCCCGCTTACAGTCAAAATAAATTTTTTTCCTGTGGGAACCAAGGTCATCATAACAGGTGGCTGGGGAAGGAGGAGAGAGCCTGCCTGCCATATTCATTGGACAATGTGACTGATGACACTGGGGAGGGGGGGAAGTATTATTCTTTTAATTAGATGAAAACCACGGGAACCTTCAGAATTGGTTTTCACTGGCTGTGCCAATAAGATATATCCAATAAACATGTTCTTAAAGGAATCTACTGTTGTGACCTAGGCTCACTTAATCATTACAAGACACAATTAGACTCAAACAAACCTATTTTATTATAACAGCTGAGAATTACTTCATTCCCAGCTTAGTCCAAATTAATTCCAAAACAAGTCCTTCAGAAAAAGCCCTTCAGGCTTATCACAAACCTTTATCATTTTGGCACCCTGCCAAAGGCCTTTCTTGGCAAAGCCCCACGAAGTTCAGAAACAAGAGACGCCGACTAGAAACAGATTTAGCAACTTTGCTTTCCTACAAAGAGCTCAAGAGTCTTTGCTGCTCTTTTAAGCCTTATGGAAGGGGCCAATCATCTCCTGCCCTTACTCCCAAATCATCCTTTTTGCTTTAGCTGCTCTTCTGGCAGCTCTGTACATGCGTGCACTAGGAACAGGCTCCTCCTGTTCCTCTGCCTCTCTGCTGTCTGACTCTGGGGGCTCCAGAATCTGCGCATCACTCCCAGATGGCCCTGGCCCCATCTCTGCCTCCGACACAGAGCCTTCGTCCGTGCCTTCCCCAGACTCCAGGACTGGCCCATGGTCCTCCCCAGCCTCCTCACTGTCCGACTCCTCTGCTAGGTCCACGGGCTGCTGGCGGACCACAACATCTACCTGCTGCAGAGTTCTGCTTTCAATGGGTGCATTACTCGGAACATTGACAGTGGCTGTCTCCAATTTTAAAACTACACTCATCTTCTTCCATTTCAGCTTACCCTTATATATTTAGCACATAAACTAAATAAATAAAGGAGGGAATTTACAGACTTGCCTCACTTCTTGGCTAACTCAGCCAATCTCTTCCACCATGTTTGTCCTTAGCTGTAGGATGCTGTGAAACTTTCAGTTTTTCATGCTCTCTGCTAATGAAAGCACAGATGACAGCTAGGAACCCCATGACCTTCAGATGTTCCTGAAATAAAATTTCCAACAACTACCTCCACTGCCTATACAGATAGTCCTTGTTGTGGTCCATCAGCGGCCTGTGCGGATTGTACCTGATTCTGACAACGAGGAGGCTGGTGTGGTGCTGTGACATCTGGCACTCGAGTCAGACAATGAGGAGGCTGGAGAAGATGTGGTGCCAGAGGCAGGGATTCAGCTAGGGCCTTCAGAACCTCCAGAAGCTCCTTTAAGTGAAGAGGACAAAGAGGAGCTTCTTCTCGATGCATGGGTGCGCAGAGCTGCCAAAAGGCAGGAGTTGCTCCTCAGGATGAGGTCTCCTCAAGAGTAAGGCTTGGGGCTAATTGGCCACTCCCTTAGCTTATTTAAGAGGAACGCCGACTGAAGCAATTTGTAGGGAACAACTTTAGTTCGCTCTCCTTCGTGTCTGGATTCTCTGCAAATTGCTTCTGGGCTTTCTGCCAACCTTAGTAAGATTGTGTTTACTTTATCTTTGGTTTCTTGTAGGCTGTTAAGAAAGTTTATTAACAGCCTTTGTTCGAAAAAGACTGAGTTATTTTAGTAAATTAAGTTTCGTACAGACTTTGTGTGTGCTGCGTTCTTTGGGGTCCGTAGCTGGGGCAGAACAGTCCTCGACTTAAAACAGTTCATTTAGTGACCTTTTTGAGTTACAACAGTACTGAAAAAAAGTGACTTACAACCATTTCCCACACTTAAGACCATTGCAGATCATCATGGTCGTGTAATCAAAATTCAGATGCTCGACAACTGACTCACATTAATGATGGTTGTAGTGTCCCGGGGTCATGTGATCCCATTTTGCGAACTTCTGACAAGCAAAGTCAATGGGGAAGCCCGATGCACTTAACAGCCATGTAACTAACTTAACAACTGCAGTGATTCCTTTAACAAATGTAGCAAGAAAAGTCATAAAATGGGACGAAATTCACTTAGCAACAGAAATTTTGGGCTCAGTTGAGGTCATTAAGTCGAGGACTACTGTACTTCCTACAATTCATGAAAGCTGAAGTTCTGTAAAATGATCAAGCCAGCAGTTATCATCTGTAAATGTTCATGCTTGATGGACATGAAGAAAAAAAAAACCCACAAAATGTTGGTTTCAAATACATCCTTTGATAAAGAGTCATCATGTAATTTGAATAATAATATATACATATTAAAATAAAATAAAATAATTGAGTTACTACCAAATAAGTAAGGTTTTAATAGAAGTAAAGTTTATATTCTTCATCAATATGACCATTGTAAAAGAGTTGGAACTATCTTGGGCTAAAGAGTCTTCCATGGATTTAGACTGCAAAGGTATTTCTTAATATAGGTACTTAGAACTGAATCAATCTTAGGTATTTTTTTCTTTGATTGTCAAATCTCTTTATAAATATTCCTGCTAAAGTTCTCCCAAATATCACATCTACTATGAAATAATTACAATAGTATTTAAGCAGTGGTAATAATTGATGTATTCAATCTATTTTCCTCCAGTAACTGAATAAATCTGCTCCATAATATCTCTTTTTTATATGTTAAAAAAGCCAACTAAGAGCCATTATTTTCATGTAAATCAGAGAGCACGCACAAAGCAATTTCAGTATATTGCTTCGTATCATTTAAAGATAATGCTGAAACCTACTACCAAATACACCAAACACAGAATTCTCATTACTACATAGTATCTGATACAAAGTAAAGAATATCCTCATTACCTTGACAGTGGCTTATGATATAATTACTGTATTAAGGAGAAAATTGTGAATAACTCAACAAAGAAAGAGCAAGCGATTTATTTGCAAGCCATTTTTTTTTAATCTTTCCCATTTTATAGAGCTTGTCCCCTAGGAAAATTTGCTTAATATAACTGGTGTATGTAGCATTTGGCGAAAGAGAATATAGTCAGAAATATACAGAAGGAAATAGAAGAAATTGTAGCTCAGTTGTGAAGCATTTCATAAACATTCTTTCATATATAGTGACTCTGCAGATTAGACTCAGGATCCTAGAATGCGTTTAACGTGATTTTACTGGCATGTCGACATCTGGTTAAAAAAGTCTTATATAAAGGAAAAAATGAAGGTATATTTAAAAGAAGATTGTTTCTTTTGTCAGACATGGAAAGATTATGTATAAACCCACAAAGATAAGTGATTCTATCCTCAAGTAAGGGAAACTAGACTAAAGCCAACAATTTGATTTCAATTTATTACTTGGGCAGCTTAATGCATAAGTTTTCATGCAATGGGGATGCCAACTCTTTTCATGGCGGGAAATCCACACAATGCTTTTTCCTTACAATTACAGGTACATAAAAGCTGCAAACACTGAATTCCCATCTACTGTGCACTTGTAAATGGGCGAAGGCAGGCTGCCAGGAAAAAAAGAAAAAGAATACTCATATGAGACATTAATCCTATGGCTGTCTTACAAGTGAATGACTGAAGGAATATACACTGCATTTTCTGAGCTTATTTGAAACAGTAATTGAAAGTTAACTAAAGACTTAGATATCTTTGGGGGCTTTTTAAAAGGGACAATTTGATTAATGGCTTTGGTAAAGGGGTTAAAAGTTAGAAGCAGTTTTCAGTGCAAAGGGAAACCCATCTAAACACAGGAGGTAGCATAATTTCTCTGCATTCAGCAACACACATTTCCTTTTACAGAAACATATAAATGAATCAATCAATCAATCAATTATTGGGCAACTGCAAGCAAAAGAAAATCAGTTTAAATCCTCTATCACAGGGATTTTCAAAATTTAGCAATTTAGCAAATCCAAATGTATACAACTACTCACCATAAATATTGATTTCATTGGATGGACAAGGATAAATATAACTTTTGATATTATGCAATTTTCAGTAGACGATCTCATCCGAGGCTTATTCTTATTAGCACTAGCAGTTGATTAATCATCTTTAGATGTTTTTTGTTACCACTCAGAAAACCTCTTTTTTTTTAAGACACAAAATTTAAAATAAAGGCTACAAATATTCAATTGCACTAATAGGAAACTTCCAATCTTACTACAGCAATGCATGATTTTAGAAGTTACAAACCACCAGGCAAACAAACATTTATCAGTGTATGTGTATTGCTGTGATTGGTGGATGGTTCTAACAGACAGGTTAGTCATTTCTCAAAACTTGTTCTGAAATTTTCTGCCCACTTTGCCAAGATTAAAAGGAGATTACTTCTGATGGTGCTTTCCCTTTGTCTTGCATTTCTTTCAATAACTGCTGAAACCTCTCACTTAAAAGTTGCTTCTGACTCCCTCATGAGGTCATATCAGAATCTGTAAAACCCTTTTTATGCCAGATCATTTTTATTTCACCTGTGTTTTTAAATTTTAGATGGAACCATGAACTATAAAATTCAGTACTGGTGGAACTTGCTGTACGAGGTTAATTTAATTATAAGATAAAGGCTACAAGAACTGGGCAATTGTTGCAGATGGTTACATATACACTTTTTGTAATTATGTGTAAATTGGTTGTATGTATGAAGTCATTTATTGGGTGAGCAAACATGGTTCCATAGATACAGAAATATATGTATGTGTGTGTAAAACCTTAACAAATTTAAGAACAAAGATGTTGTATGATGTATATTCAGTACTTTTTCACTTTTTGTAGAAGTGTATCTTAACAGAAAAAAAGTCATTTTTAAAAAAAGAATAAAATAAACAAGTGTGTGATGATTTGTCATTTATTTTATTGCTTCTTTTAGTAGCTTTAATAATTTTGGAACTACATTTTAAACATCTCTTACACCACTTTGTTGCAAATTGTCCTAAGATTTACTAATGAAACCTGTAGAAACCAAGTCATTGTCTTTTCAGTAACAATAAATGCCTATTTTAGCCTTAGAATCAAATTTAGAGCTTTACCACACTGGAACCTTCAAATTGCTAGACTTTCATATATAATCTGTGTGGAAATGAAATTGGTTTAATACAGCCCTTTCCAGATTTTATAATTTTCCTCTGCTTTGGCCACAAGAACAGACTCTAGGGTTTGATGCAAACCAGACTTCCCTTCACCCCATCTTTTGCCCTTGGTATCAGTTAAAAAGAAAGGAAAGAAAGTTTTTAATGAGGTATCGTGGCTATTTAACACCTGAGAAATTATCAAAGATGTACAAGGGAATATCAAATAAGTACTGAAGATTTAATCAATGTGGAAATAGGTAACTATTATTATCTTTGGTGGGCATGTAAGAACTGCCAAGAAGTATTGGGTTCAGATATGTTGTTTGTTTCAAAAATGGATGTAAAATTAAAACTAGAAGTTTTTTTTCAAGTATCATAGATAAGCAGATTGAAAGAAAACATGGGAGTTTATTTGTATAAGTGATAATGGTGCCAAGAGTTTTACATATCCAGAGGGGAAGATACACTAATTTCCATAACTGAAGAGTGGATTGTGAAATTAACAAACTGGCAAGGATGGCAAAACTGACTACTTTGATGAAAGAACAAAAGCCTATGTAGCTTCATTTATATTTGAGGACCACATTTGGACTTCTTGCTAGAGAAAGATAAAAATGAAGTTTTGATTATTAGATTTGCTATGATTAAAATGACAGCCTTTGTTATTTTAGGTCTAGCATTGTCTCTTTCATCAATGAAATAATAACAAAACAAAAAGGCACTCCCATTGTTTCACTGTCTAGTCAGTTCAGTTATAAAATAAAACATTTCCATTGGAAACTTTTAAAAAAAAGTCTAAAGAAAGCAATGATCAGAGGGGAAGGGTTATTCCTGCCACCCACCCACGGATGAAATCCAGCAGGTTCTGAAAGGTTCTGGTGGCGGAAATTTTGAGTAGTTCGGAGAACCAGCAAATACCACCTCTGACTGGCCCCTGCAGTGGGGAGGGAATGGGGATTTTGCAGTATTCTTCCCCTGCCACGCCCACCAAGCCATGCCCACCAAGCTACACCACACCCACCAAACTACGCCCACAGAACCGGTGGTAAAAAAATTTGAATTTCACCACTGCACCCTTTGCAATAACAAATTGGGATGGAAATATTTGCCTACCATAAAGTGAAGTGCAGCAGTTAAACTGAACTACACTGCAGCATCAGTAGCTAATAATAGAACATGGAAAATGGAGATTGCCTTTTTAGTGGGCTAAAAATGGGTAGGTAGTGATTTCATGCCTTTTGATCAGTGGCCTGTACCTGTGCTGTGTCAATCTGGTGATGCAAATCATTGCTTGAAGGTTTAATGGGGAACTTGACATGGAGATATCTAGTTGTATTAATCCAGTGACTGTTGAAGTTTCAGGTCTTGGATTTGTTCCAGAAACTGACAAGGTGTCTTTTATATATATATATGATCTGATATATCTGATTTTTGCTATGTTGCTATGTACAACGTCTTTTTCTTCTTAACTTCCTCTTTTATCATTTTAGGGTATTGAGGGAGACACAAAGTTCTGGTTCTTGCACTTCTGGCAGCCTCAACCATTGTTATTTGATGCAGTCTTTGATGTTGTTTCTGCATCGTGTTCTTTGGTCTTCTCTTTTTTGGGTATGCCTTGCATAGTGTAGAATCCCAAAACATCCTTACCAGGTGAGCAAACCACTTAACTTGCTGTCTTTGTCTGTAGTTAAAGATTGGTTCTATTCCAGTTCTTTCTCTTATGATCTCATTTTTTTTTTAATTTTATGCCTTCTGGTCACTCTGGCAGCTTTCTTCAAACATCTCATTTCTGCAGTGATTAACTTTCGCTTATGCTTTATTGCAAGTGTCCATATTTGGCACTGGTAACATAGGATGGGAATGAAGATGTCTTGTATGAGATGCTTCTTTGTGCTGATCAATACTGCCTTGTGTTGTAGGAGTGTAGGAGATAGATAGATAGATAGATAGATAGATAGATAGATAGATAGATAGATAGATAGATAAGCAGGCAGGCAGGCAGGCAGGCAGGCAGGCAGGCAGGCAGGCACACACACACACACAATATGAACACAAATAATATGGGGTAGAGGAAGACTAAGCAAATTTGGTAGCCATTATATAATTTCCAGGATTACTTTCCAGTTGTTCAATGAACTACTTTCATCTACTAGTTCATATTTTGATCATTTGATAAACCATCTTTTGATGTGTTCTAGGAAATAAATCATAACTGAAATGCAATCAAAGAACACCATCAAAGACAATAAATTACCGTAGGTGAAACTTCAGCTCTAATTTGCAGAGCTTTTGCACAGCATTGTTAAAAATGTGCTCAATGAAAACAGGTCAACAAGTGACACGAAGCTGTCAGAGATAGTGGGAACCTGCTGATAGAAATAAACAAACAAACAAAAGTGAATCAGGAGCATCAAAAGAATAGGAGACCTTGAGAGAAAATAAATCTAATCAACAGAGATGGTGAAGGGTTTTTTTTTCCCCGTTTCTCTCTTGCTCTCAGTGGGGAAACGCAATGATCAATCACACTGACATGTGTGAAAGCTGACTTTAAGTGACTCAAAGAATATATTTAAGGAGAACTAATATTTGTAAGCAGTTGTACTGGGCAGGAATTTTAATAACATGCTTTCAAAACTAGGCTTTATGCTTGGCATACATTCAACAACTCTATCTTGAGCAATGCCAATTTTGGATTAAGTTTGTAAGTAAAGGTAATGTTTCCCCCTGACCAGTCATGGCCGACTCTATTGGGCAGTACTCACCTCCATTTCTGAGAGAGCCAGAGTTGTCCAAAGACATGTCCATGGTCATGTGGCGAGCATGACTACACATAGAAATAGCAATAGCACTTAGACTTATATACCACTTCACGGTGCTTTTACAGCCCTCTCTAAGCAGTTTACAGAGACATCATATTGCCCCCAACAATCTGGGTCCTCATTTTACCCACCTTGAAAGGATGGAAGGCTGAGTCAATCTTGAGCCTGGTGAGATTCGATCTGCCAAATTGCAGTCAGCAGAAGTACTGTATCCTGCAATCCTGCATTCTAACCACTGAAGTATCCTGCAGTGCTGCATTCTAACCACTGCACCACCGTGGCTCTTACCTCCGCGGAAGGTAAATGCTGTTACCTTCTCACCGAAGTGGTACCTATTTATCTACTTGCATTTGCATGCTATTGAACTGCTATTGAACTGCTAGATGGGCAGGATTAATCCACACAATTTTCACCACAAGTCTATTTCTAATAGTGCCTTAATAGAAAGTTCCAATTGATTATATTTTTTATGAAGCACGACATCCGTTGTCAGTATAGCTTATAATGTTGAATAAAATTGTGATTATATGATCAGGCTTAAAAGAAAAGAAATCACTTGCGGCATAGCATGTTATGTGAATTAGGCCCATGAATTTTATTTTTTAAAGGCCATGTGTTCTTTTATAGGAGTTATTCTTGTCACAGCTGGATAATGCCAGAGAAAGAGATGGAGAATTTGCTAGGAAGAAAATTAGAGCCCGAGGAAAAAAAATACTATAGTAGGCATGGCGTAAAGGCAAATGAATTTAGACTGAAGTTCACCTTTCTAGCTAAATCATAGTGACTTTGCTAGCGTGCGTGTGCCTTAAAGTCTGTCTTGATTCCTGGAAACTGTTTAGGCAAGTCTCTGTAGTTTCCTTGGCAAAATTTCAGAAATGGTTTGCCATTGCCCTCTTCGCAGGGCTGAGAGAAAGTGACTGGCCCAAGGTAACCCAACCTTTGTGTCTTTGTGCCTAAGGCAGAACTAAAGCTTCTGGTCTCCCAGTTTCTAACCTGATGCCCTAGTAATATTTGGTATTTGTTTTTAATTGGAAAAATGACACACAGAAAGAACTATTTTGACAGAATATGCTAAACCAGGGGCCAGCAACCTTAAATACTCAAAGAGCCATTTGGACCCGTTTCCCACAGAAAAGAAAACACCAGGAGCCACAAAACCCTTCCTGTGCCTGACTATTTCCTGAGAGGCCACAGAACTAGCATATGTAGTTGAATTAAACATTCTGTTTTCTTCTGAAACTTTTCTTTTCTTGGATTTATCCATGGTTGGCCTACTGGGGGTTGAAAAGCTTAATAAATCACGTGCTGGCGGGTATCACACATTGGTGGCTGTAACGCATATTTTGAGTGACAGGGAGCCACAGCAGAGGGATGAAAGAGCCATATGCAGCTCCACACCCGCGGGTTGCTGACCCCTGTGCTAAACCATGCTGAGATTTGTCTCAACTTCTTTAAAAACCTTGAACCATAGGCCTGATCATGGGAAAGTCAGTAAACGAATGTTCTAGGTCCAGCTTTGCTGCATGGGTTATCTGTAATAGCTAAATGTCAAGCTGGATGACTAAAGAGGAAAAGCAAGGAAGCAAGATTCACATGGATTTAAATGAGTTTTAATGCCACAAATTAGGGATTAGAGTGCAGAATTCTGGGAACTGAGATAAGAACCCTCAAGCCGTCTCTTACTACTGAGTTCATTAAGGTGCGGTCTCTCTGATATTTTTCAATTTCTTTTTTTCCAGGTTACATATTACAGGTTAAAATATCTGTTTCTCTGATAAGCTAGTAATGATTTCTTCTAGCTGCTAATGCTTATGCCTAGGGACACCCTTTCCTCCTCCTCCTCCTCCTCCTCCTCCTCCTCCTCCTCCTCCTCCTCCTCCTCCTCCTCCTCCTCCTCCTCCTCCTTCTTCTTCTTCCATATCCATCATCGGTCATTGGCAATCATGTGGGCGATCCTATTTTTATCAACAGCTGCATGAAAAAGTGCTGTTGAGTTTTGTCAAATGGGTCCCTTAGATTTTGAAGCCAGGATGTTTTTCTTCTGCCTGGACCTTGTTTGCCTTCAATCTTTCCTTGGAGGATTAAGTGAAGTATGCGGTACTTTTTTGGGTGTTGCATCACATATCCTTCCTTCTTTAAAATAGGGATATCAGATCTGGGCTACAAAAATCTGGTCTCTTATTGGGACTACAACCAAGCACTTGCTTTTTCTCTATCCCTTTGCTAAAATCTAGTGGTTGTCTGGATTTGTGCTGTCCAGTTCTGATAATAAATGGCTATTATTGTTCCAAAGAGAAACAATCCTTATAATGCCGTTTCCATTGCTCCTGGTCTTTTCTTCATTCTCACTTCATCATAGACAAATTGAGAAACATTTACAAGAAAGAAGGGAGAAAGAATGATAGACCAATTAAGATACTGTCCAATCTACTGTTTGGTTACAAAAACCAAATCAGAAACAGAAACAGAAAGCCGGCCAACTATTGCAAAGATGATGGGGGATATTAAGCAGAGAAGAAGACGACCAGCAAAATATCAGTATCAGGAGTAGCTTTCGTGATAATCTATGGTAAAAGACTATGAGTAAGCCTTAGGGTTAACTCTTAGTCTCACAGATATGCCCAGAATTAGTCCAGAGAGCAAAAAGCCTGTTTGACCAGTTCATTACTACCGTATTTTCCGGCGTATAAGATGACTGGGCGTATAAGACGACCCCCAACTTTTCCTGTTAAAATATAGGGTTTGGGCTATACTCGCCATATAAGACTACCCCTCTTCCAATGCACACCAAATAAAAATTAAAAAACATCAACTGGCTCACCTACAATGAAAAGCAGCTGTGCTAGACCCAAAATGGCCCCTGCAACAAGCAGGAACCTCACACAGCCACAAAAAGCCCCCCCAAAAAACTTTCACACTCTAAACACACACAACACAACACAACTGGCTCACCCACAATGTAAAAGCAGCTGTGCTAGACCCAAAATGGCCCCTGCAACAAGCAGGAACCTCACACAGCCACAAAAAGTCCAAAAAACCAACTTTCACACTTTACACACACAAAATTCCACATACAGCTTTGTGAGATTTTGTGTGTTTGTGTAGTTAGAGTGAAACACTACAGAAACACACTAAATCTCAGAAAGCTGCACAAATATTATTTTATTTTATTTTATTTTTATTTTTATATGAAAGCTAAATTTAAAACTTCCTAAACTTTAAATGGCTAGGTCTAAAAAAGAACAACTAAAAAAAACCCAATTGCCTATTTTTTTTAAAGCTCCCAAAGGGGAAAAAAACTTACCCAATAGAACAGGGGTCTCTAACCTTGGCAACTTTAAGACTTGTAGACTTCAACTCCCAGAATTCCTCAGCCAGCTTTGCTTTGCTGGCTGAGGAATTCTGGGAGTTGAAGTCCACAACTCCCTGCTTGCTTGATTGCTGATTGCTGATGGAATAGATTCAGGCAAGCGAAGCAAGGCAAGCGTTGGGACTAGCAGCTGAGGTAAGCAAGCTGCAGGGGGAAAACTTTTTATCTTTTACATGGCTCTGGCCATCCCAGCTGAGTTGCAGGGAACTCAGCTGGAATCGTCAGAGCTGGGATCGTCAGAGTAAAAGGGAAAAGACTTTTTTCCTTTTACATGATTTCTGGCGATCCCAGCTGAGTTGCAGGGAACTCAGCTGGGATGGGATCGACCGTCAGAGCTGGGACCGTCAGAGCCATGGTTCTGGCGATCCCAGCTGAGTTGCAGGGAACTCAGCTGGGATCGTCAGAGCTGGGATCGACCGTCAGAGCTGGGATCGCCAGAGCTGGGATCGCGAGAGCCATTTAAGGCTCGTCAGAGCCTTTCGGGCTGGTCTGCCTGGTTACAGGAGAACGACACCCGGCGTATAAGACGACCCCCGACTTTTGAGAAGATTTTCATGTGTTAAAAAGTCGTCTTATACGCCGGAAAATACGGTATATTAAAATATTAATAGGAATGGAACATTTCTGCATTAGAAGTCTCCTTTCAGAATTCTTTAAAAAAAAATGAAACTTATCATTTATCTGCATGAGCTGATCAAATCAGGAGTAGGCATTTTTATGGCCATGGAAATGAATTTACTGTTTTCTGATCTTTTCTGTATTGCTCTCCAAACTTTTTCCTACCTTCTCTTTCTCCCTCTTTTTTTTTTTTTTTTTAAAAAAGCAAAATAGAATATTACCATCACAGTTATTCCTAGAAATCCTTTCGATCCCAAGGGAATAATGAAGACTATCGCGAGAGTTTGCCTTCTGGTTATTTATTTATTTATTTATTTAATCAGGTTATATAACCAGCCATGTTGCCATTGTGACTCTGGGCAGCAAACAGAAACAAAATCAAAACAGCGACAAATAAGATACAGGTAGTTCTCAGCTTATGATCACAACTGAGCCAAAAGTTTTGCCCCTAAGTAAGACAGTTAAGTGAATTTTGCCCCATTTTATGACCTTTCTTGCCAGAGTTGTTAATTGAACCCCTGCAGTTGTTAAGTTAGTAACATGATTGCTAAGTGAATCTGGCTTGTCCACTGAGTTTGTTTGTAAGAAGGTCACAAAAGGTGATCGCATGACCCCGGGACAATGCAACTGTCATAAATATGAGCCAGTTGCTAAGCGTCGGAATTTCTGATCATGTTACCATGGGGATGCTGTCATAAGTGTGAAAAACAGTCATAAGTGTGAAAAATGATCATTAGTCACTTTTTTTCAGTGTCATTATAACTTCAAAGAGTCATGGTGGTAAAACAAGGATTACCTTGGTTTCTGAGGACTAGTCCAATTTAGCTACAGGGAAAACCAAAATCATATTGATAGTTTACCCAACTTCCAGTCAAGAAACATCCAGGTATTCAAAGAGTTGTAAAAAGTTTATTTATTTATTTATTGGTTCTATTTATATGCCGCCCATCTCTGGAGACTCAGGGCGACTTACAATGCGTTAAGCAATAGCCTTCATATTTTTGTATATACCTGCTTAGTAGGCTTTTGGCCCCCCCTAAGCGGTGTTCTGTTTTATACAAAGTCAGCTTATTGCCCCCACAAACCAGGTCCTCATTTTACCTACCTCGGAAGGATGGAAGGCTGAGTCAACCTTGAGCCTGGTGAGATTTAAACTCGCAGTAATTGCAGGCAGCTGGCAGCTAAGTGCTACTTAACAGCATTTTAGTCTGCTGCACCACCAAGGCTCTTTTAGGAGGCTAGAAGTTAGGAGGCTCTGGGCCATGTCAATCTCAGGGCAGGTGTTACAACAGAAAAGACATGTTTCCTCAATTCTGTCATATGATATTTCTTAATAGACAAAATCTGGAGCACACAAACCCTATTGGGTCTACTGAAGATGGGCAAAGATAACTGGAGAAGCATCCCTGGAATAACTTGATCACATGCCATGAAGGGCTTTTTATAGGTGACAACCCACACATTGAATTGTACCCAGAAGTCCACTGGAAGTGCAGCTCATGGAGCAGTAGAAAAAGATGGGTGTATTGTGATACCCATTGACAAAAAAAAAAAAAAAAGTGTGCTTTGTGACTGGCCATGTCTATCTAGTAAATAGGCAATTGTCCCATGGAAGCTATTGATATCACAGGCTCCGTAAATTCTCCAGTCCCCAAAGATTAGTTCTTCATGGGTTGAACGCATTTGACCCATTTTGGAACTTTCAACTTTAGCACTAGCAACAGCACTTAAGACTTATATACCACTTTATAGTGCTTTTACGGCCCTCTCTAAGAAGTTTATAGAGTCAGGATTGTCCGTCCTTCCCCCCCCCCCCAACGAACCATGTCCTCATTTTACCGACCTCGGAAGAATGGAAGGCTGAGTCAACCTTCCAAGACCGAGTGGCTGTGGTTTCCGACGTCCCGATATAGTCAATTGGTGCCATCACTGACTATTGGGGATGAGTCATTGCCCCCCACGGAGAGGGTTCGCAACTTAGGCGTCCTCTTGGACTCACGGCTGTCTTTAGAAGAACACTTGACAGCTGTGGCCGGGAGGTCTTTTTATCAGGTTCGCCTGATTCGCCAGTTGCGTCCCTTTCTGGATCGGGACTCGTTAAAAACGGTCACTCATGCCCTCGTCACTTCACGCCTGGACTACTGTAATGCTCTCTACATGGGGCTCCCCTTGAAGAGCACCCGGAGGCTCCAGCTGGTCCAGAATGCAGCCGCGCAGGTAGTTATGGGAGCAGCATGGCGCTCCCATGTGGCTCCCCTCCTGCGCGAGCTGCACTGGCTCCCTGTGGTCTTCCGGGTGCGCTTCAAGGTCTTAGTTACCACCTTTAGAGCGCTCCATGGCTTAGGACCGGGGTACTTACGAGACCGCCTTCTGCCACCAATAGCCTCTCACCGCCCAGTACGCTCCCATAGAGAGGGGCTTCTCAGGGTGCCGTCAGCCAAACAATGTCGACTGGCGGCCCCCAGGGGGAGTGCCTTTTCTGTGAGGGCACCCACCATCTGGAACGAGCTCCCCCCAGAGATACAGAAGATTCCGGATCTGCGCACTTTCCGCCGTGCCCTCAAAACATTCCTGTTTCAGCAGGCCGGCCTGGCCTAACTTTCCCTTTATATTGCTTTTTGATTTTATTTTAAACTGGGATGTCTTGAATTATCTAGGACCAGAATGTTTAGTATATTTTAATTGGTTTTTTTATTATTAATGTTTGTATTACATGTATTTTTATCGTTCGCTGTTCACCACCCTGAGTCCCTTAGGAGTAGGGCGGTATATAAATTTAATAAATAAAATAAATAAATAAATAACCTTGAGCTGGTCTGCATCTATGAAGCAAGCAACAAATAAATCCAAAGATCATAGAAACGTTGAGGAAGGAAATCCAGGAGTCCAATACGCCAAGATAGATAGATAGATAGATAGATAGATAGATAGATAGATAGATAGATGGATAGATAGATGATAGATAGATGAATAGATAGATAGATAGATGAATAGATAGATAGATAGATAGATGATAGATAGATAGATGAATAGATAGATAGATAGATGATAGATAGATGATAGATAGATAGATAGATGAATAGATAGATGAATAGATAGATAGATAGATGATAGATAGATGAATAGATAGATAGATGATAGATAGATAGATGAATAGATAGATAGATGATAGATAGATAGATAGATATCCTTCAAGCTCAAAGAGGCCTGACAGTACCTTTCAACCTATTGATTTTATCCTAAGGATAATTCTAAGGCAGATTTGCATATTACAGCATTTTCAAAGTGGAAAATGAGATTTAAAAACTCCTGGGCATGACAAAAGTCCTAATTTATTTCAATGGCGTCTCTCAAAAGCATGGAGCCAACCCCCCCAAAGAGCCAATCAGAATCTTGCTACGGTTAAAAGTATCGGGTCGGATTTCTGGCCGGGCTTGAGGCCATTCCTGCAGGTATAAAAAATAATAATAATAATCTCGCCCTGCCTTGATCTTTTCTGGTATTTTGACGTCTCAAAATTTCCGCTCTTTTGCCCTCCGTACCTTTGGGCCCACGATAAAGAGGTGTGGGGGGGTGGTGGAAGGAGAAGACATAACTATTGCTATTCCGCGTGAAGGACAGTATTCTCTCGGGCTCCATTGCGTTTCTCAACCAAGGGTCGGGCGCCCCCTATCGGACAAACCGGGGACGGCCGCTGTCAGCGCGTCAACTTACTCTGTGAACTTGGCATGAGGCCAGCTATATTCTCTCCGCGGCCTTAGGAAGGCAGGCAATGCATCCTTCGGATAAAAAAAGCGCCGCCATCCCTTCCGTTGGCCTGAGACGAGATTTTTGAAAAAAAACAACAACTACTACCTATAAAGGAGCGAAGCGAACGCCTAAGTCTCGCCCCGACAAGGTTTGGATGATCTGGAAAAGGACCTACAGCGAGGGTGAGACCGAGGCTCCCGCGGACTTCCTCTCGGATCTGGGCGCATCCTTCCCCGCTCTCTGTCTCTCCCTCCCAGGCTGGGAAGCGGGTATTACTTTCTACGCCGGTCCGGTCCACAGGCAGAGAGGATTAGGAGGAGGAGCGGAGGCTCTTTTTCTCTTTTCGCGCAGCGTCCGGCGGTCCAGATGCTGAAAGGTTGACTCCGGGAGGCTCAGGGAAGCCTTTTTTCTTTTTTTTCTTTTCCCCTCGGCAAAGCGCGAAGGCGCCGGTGGAGAGGAAAACGGCGCGTCCGAGGAGCTTTCCGCAGCCGCCCAGGCATCTCGACGCGCTTCAATCTCCCAGCCCGGTTGTCCTCCCTCATGCGCTGCGCAGCCTGAATCATGAGGCGTCTCTTTTCTTCTTCTGCCGAGCTTCTCCTCCGACTGCTGCGCCAGGGAGAGAAACCCAGGCGGGCGAGAAGGGGAAACCTCCCGCTCCCTTGACCGAAAGGCGGCTGCTGCTGCTGCTGCTACCTGCCGCCTCTCCTCGCGCTCTACTAACCCGCCTCGGCGTTATTCTGGCGGGCTGCGTCGGCTTCTTCTCTCCCCCTCCCCTCCCCTTCCCGCCCCTATTTCCCATGCTGAAGGGCTCCCCTCTCGCGCTCTCCCCGCTCGCTTTGTAAGCAGGCGGTTCTCCTTCGCTGTGGTGGCTCTCCTCGCTTTCGGCTGAAGCTCCCTTTCGTCGGAGTTGATCCGGCCGGCCGGGGCGAAGCGCCCCCTTCGCCTTCCACGCGCCCAGACGCTCCTGAGGCAGCCTCGCCACGGGTGTATGTGCGGCGCGTGCCTCCCTCTTTTTTTTTTTTAAGCCTTAAAGTTTTTTTTTTTTTTTTTGGGTTCTCCTCACCTCACCTTCTTCCTTCGGCAGCGACTCTCCTCCTCCTCTTCCTCCTCCTCCTCCCCTTCCCAGACAGACCCACATTTCTAGGCAGCCAATACCAGGCTTGGCAGCGGAGAGGGCTGACTCGGCGGCGGCCACTTTTTTTCTTTTTTCTTTTTTATCCCTTTCCCTCTGTCCTCGGACTCTTCTTCTTCTTCTTCTTCTTCTCGGGGAGTCTCCGGAGCTCTTTGCCCGAAGCCGGGAAGCTACGAACCGAAGCGGGGTGTGTGTGTGAAGATGAAGGGCGCCGGAGACGGCGTTTAGGCTCTCCTGGGAGGCGAAGCCGCCTGTGGAACGGCCGCTTTGGCGAGGGAACCAGCACGACTTTGGGGCTTTGGGGCGACGGTTCTGTGGAGGCGGCTACATTTGGAGAGGTAAGTCGTTCCCCCCCCCTTCCTTCCTTCCTTCCTTCCTTCCTCCCTCCCTCCTCCGCCGTTTCTCTTTCAGGTGGAGAGCGAGATGCCTCGCTAAGCTTTGGCGGCTTCCTCTTCGCTTCGTGCCTGGAATTGGTGTTTTCTAGCATTTTTTGGGGGGGGGGGGGCGCCGCCTCCTGAAAGTTGGTTAGGGATGAGCTCCGTCCGGGATCCACTTCGGCTTTCTGTCCCTTTTGCTGGCATGCCAAGTGCCACAATGCAAAATCGAGGTGTTTTTTTTTTTTTTGCTCCCCAAGCAACTGAGGCGCCTTGCTGAGAAATGCACCTGAAGGTCATCTAGCCCAACCCCTGCCAAAGCCGAGCCCAGCTTACCAAGGCAACATTCTTTGATGAGCCCGGTTCTGTAATAATCTGGGTTTGGCGAAGAAGGGGCTGGTGTTACTTAAGAGGTGACTCTAAAAGAAAGGATGCTGTTGGCAACCAGAATACTGGCAAATCCGTTTTTCTTTTCTTCCGGCAGCTACTTTGCCCTGACAAAACTTTCTGTCCCCTTTGTAGGGATGGCTGTTCTGTAATAAAAGGACAGTTTTGCTTTTTTTAAGCGTTATCGGCTTTGACGATATGTTTCCCATCTCCCAGGCCGCTGTTGAACATCTAATGAAGGCAGCCTAGACACATCACCATGAGATAAAAGGATGAAATCATTTCCTTCGTTTGCTCTGAAAGAAACTACTTGTTTAGTGTTAATCCTATCTATGCGTGATTTTTTAAAAAAAGGAATAGGACGATGATAGGAGGAAAGGGCGAGATTTTGGATGAAGCGAAGGGGTCACAGGAAATCTAAAGAGGCACGACTTTTTTTCTGTTTCAGGAGCTTTTGTGGCAGAGGTGAGCTTTTGTGTTATTCGTGTAATCGTTTGAATAGATCTACAGCAAAGTACCCCGTGTTGCTGTTAAAACAAATCACAGAGAGTGTATTACACTGTATAAGTCAAATTCTGCTTCTGGAGCAAACATCGTGCTATATGCCATGGCCTAATAGCAGAGAGAATATTAATATCTGCATAAGGTAATTAGCCAGAGAAATGTTCTGTTCTAGTACTTGAAGCAGTAGAGAGGCTGCTGTTACATTTTATTTCTGAAATTATATGTGGAGGTAGGGTAACGCTCGCTGTGTTGCCTGTTGCCCCACAGGTGGCATTTCTTCTCAGATCTCTGGGCACTATGGAAAAAATAAAAGGGACTAGTTGATTTTGGCTCTAGTCTTGTTTTAAATATGGGAGGTTGAGCAAGAAGTGGAAGCTTCTCTGGTAAAAGCATTTATTATTCTGGAATGGCAATACTACCAGCACAGAACCTTGTTTTCTTGTTCTTGGAACCACTCACAGGTGATGTGACAGTTACTGGGATTTGTGCGTAATTTTTCTTGGCTTTTTGGTCTTTGAATTGTGAGCTTTTGGCTTTTGACTTGATGAAGCTTACTGACAAAATACATAATTAGCATTCTTCTCCGAACAGCCTAGTAGATCATTAAAATATGGATGAGAAGAGCAGGCTTCTAGTTGATTCAAACTGTAGTAAAGTAATAAGCAATTTTGCTCTGACATAGGAAATTGTTTCTCAAATAAGTCAGAAGTTTTAATGACAGCTCTATGTTATCTGAACCAAAAGGTTTTATACTGATGTAGTTCAGCACATGTTTAATCAAAAATAA
Organism: Pantherophis guttatus; assembly: GCF_059756535.1. Taxonomy (NCBI): domain Eukaryota; kingdom Metazoa; phylum Chordata; class Lepidosauria; order Squamata; family Colubridae; genus Pantherophis; species Pantherophis guttatus. Next base: position 74,134,597 of record NC_142068.1, on the reverse strand, counting down.
GTCCCAAAGATTTTAATGAGACTGTCCAAGTAGTCATAGAATCTTGTTTTGTTTGTTTTTTAATAGTGGGAATTTTTTTTAATATTTACTTTCTGTATCTTAGAACAGCCAGTCTGTTGATGTTTATTTAGAAGTAAAATAAACAAAAACTGACTTAAAGACTTAAAACCATTTAGTGTCATATGAAGTAAATGGAGAAGTTACTTTTATAGAAGCCCCATAGTATTTTTTCTTTTCCTAAAGAACAACCCCCTCTATTATAAATTATTAATTTTACTTTTGTATGGAAATATGGAATATGGGAAAATAGATATGATTAGGGTGAATCTGGTGGAATGAATGGAATTTATGTTTTATAAATACAAGTATGAATTCATAGCATTATGTCCCAGCACTATTCACTGATGAATAGTACTGTTTATGATGAATAGGTATGTTTATGATCAGGCAACTAGTCTAAAAACTTATTTTGCTTATATGTACATAGAAGTACGTTTGAGTTCAATAATACTTAGCTCATGTAAGAGAGTATGGCAGCTTTATTTGCATCCTATTGTATAGTCAACAAAAAGTAATGGTAAATAACTAGGCTATTGCTAATTAATCAATAACAATATACTAACTAGCTGTAGTAACTGAAGTAGAAATATTCAGTAACATGGTAGTGAGAAGGCTAACTGATAACACCTAGTAATGGACTGATCCAAATCTATAAATTACAACATTTTTATTTGGCATTGGTAATAGTCAGATATGTGTTGAATGTCATTAATACTGAATTTAGGTCTTAATATTATTGTATGTGATATTAAATGCACTAAATAGAGATTTGGAGGAAAGCATGATGGTGCACACTGTGGAAAGTCTGGAATAGAATGGAGCAAAAGAAAATATATACTGGGAAATATTGTTTAAAAGATTGTAGTACATGTGGAAAATAAACATATCATTTTGGTTTGTATTGGAAGCTCCACTTAAGCCACCCCCTTGAAAGTATGTGATTGATGAATCATATATTAATTCAATTAAATGCATAGCTTCACAAGTGCTTAAAATGTCAACATGGCCTGATATCTAAATTTCTTGTAACTATGATATCTTATGTATTGTATATTGTATTTCTCATTTTCTTTCCAAAAAATAGTGCCTCTCTCAGTAAATTTTCCCCTACTTATTTTTAAAGTTTCAAATGCACGTCTTTGTTAGTAGAAATATTTGAAGGGAGGAATTTTTGAAAAAGTAAAAGTATTATTATTTGTAGACGTCTAGTACAGGTAGTCCTCTATTTACAACAATTCATTAAGTGACTGTTCAAAGTTACAACGGCGCTGAAAAAAGTAACTTATGACCATTTTTCATAATTATGACCATCCTCATGGTCAGGTGATTGACATTCAGTCATGTGATTGACATTCAGATGCTTGACAACTGATTCATATTTATGATGGTTGCAATGTCCTGGGATCATGTGATCACCTTTTGCGACCTTCTGACAAGCAAAATCAATGGGGAAGCCAGATTCATTTGACCACTGTGTTATCAATTTAATAACTGTAGTGATTCACTGAACGAATGTGGTAAGAAAAGTCATAAAATGGGGGCAAAACTCACTTAACAAATTTCTCACTTAAGCAACATAAATTTTGGGCTCAATTGTGGCCATAAGTCGAGGACTACTTGTATTCAATTATACATTGGAAATGGCTGCTGAAAGAACTACATATTATTTTTCTTTCTATATATCAAAATCATCTGATTAAAGAAATGGAGTTACTGAAATGGCAAATGCATCGTTTGAAGCACTATCAAATGTTAAGGGCATATATACAGCAATGCTATTGATACATCATTTCTCAGAACTATTGATAGTTGTGATGGACTGTTGTACAAATTGCCAGGAAGGAGGAAATACATTCCAGAGGGAGCAAAAAATATTGCAGTTTAGAGAGTTGGAATGGTTCCTCTCCAGTAGATCTCAGAGTATATGTCTTTGGTGTAAGTAACCTGCTTTAGTTTGGCAAGATTGAAGCCAGGCTCCAAAAACCAAGAAGAACACATTGATACTCTTCTAAGCAATTTCCTTTATTGTTCCTCACCCATAAACCAAAACTAAAGCAAACTGCTTATACCCAACATATATTCTGGGAACTGCTCAGGAGGAGCTGTCTTAACTCTCTTTCTCCCACACTGTCTGTTGCAGCTCTGGAATGGATTCACTCTCTCCTTGGAATCCAGACAATATTCCATCACAATAGCACATTGTTGGACTAGTTGAACAATGTTCCAGTTGAAGCTACTATTCCGGAATGGACATTCAGTTCTATTTCTTGTCATGTCTACAGCAGTTTTTCTGCAAGAAAGAAAAATACTCAGATATGATAGTTGAGTCAACAGTATTAGAGGATGACTAATACCACAAGAGCCTATGCTCTTTATTCATTACTCAATGCTTAGCTGTCTCTGTTGCATAATTAATGTTCCAATACCTATATATGTGAGTTTGTGTGGTCTTCAAGAAATTGAATGTAGTAGTCTACTTAGATGGTGAGCTTGTGACACTACAATACTTTTAGGCTACAGCTTCTAATATCCTACAGCACCAGCCACACTGGCTGGTTATTGGAAATTGCAGTTTAAACATTCTGCAGGACTACAGCTCCTCACAGCTCCTTTAAAGCTCACTCTCCTTCAGCATTTTAAACAGAAATATATGATCACTAATATTGACTTAGGTGTTTAAGAAATTGTTTTAGGACAGTCTATTTTGAAGTGGCTTTTCCTCTTATAATAGTTTTCTGAGAGTACCATAGGGAAGAACAATAAGCTAAATGTAATGAGTTTCAAGTTCTATCTATTTTGCAGGTTCTTAATAAGAATAAAATATTAGCAGGAATTGGAACATCCTGAATTTTTGCTTATTTGGCACCACATTATTTAATAAACTTAGATCTGTTCCCAAGGTGTAAATTTCTTTGCCCCTCCGTTCAGTAAGGAGTTATCCATATACAGATCCTCTGATAATATGGGAAAAAATAACATATTGTATATTTCTCAGTACTTGCATGTTTGCTAAAAGACTTGAGAAGTGTGATGCTTGCTCTCATTTTCAAAAAGTATTGCAGGAGGTTATCACTCACCCCTCTTAGAAGAATGAAATATTTTAGAAAATATTAAAAAGGCAGAATATTATATTTCCCTGGATGAGAAAAGGAAAACATGTTTTTAAAGACAAAGCAGCTCCCTGCAGCTCCCTGCCCCCCGCTTCAGCTCCAGAATGATGGGATTAAGACATGACCTTCTGGGACATGGCTAACCTTTTTGCCATCACGTGCCAAAAGCATGGGGAGCATGGGGGGGTTGTGTGCGTGTGTGGCCACACCCAGAATTCAATGCCACCCCACACCGCCGCACATGTGCATGTGACATCCCCCACGCTACCCCCGCTTTTGGCACATGATGGCAAAAAGGTTAACGGTGGGCCCTGTAGGCCCGTTTTTTGCCCTCCCCAGACTCCAGAGGTTTCCTTGGAGCCTGGGGAGGGTAAAAACAGCCTCCTCCCCCGGAGGCCCTCCAGAGGCCAGAAATGGCCCATTTCCCGACTTCCAGTGGGCCTGGAAGGCCCAAAAATCAGCTGGCCGGTGCGCACATGCGTGCTGGAGCTGAGCTAGGGCAATACTCATGTGCCCACAGATATGGCTCCGCGTGCCACCTGTGGCACCGGTGCCATAGGTTCGCCATCACGGCTCTAGGATATAATAGGATTAGCCCTTTACCCATCTAGCAATAGAACCAGTGGTGGTATTCAGCCAGTTTTATCGGGTTCGGGCGAACCTGTAGCGGCGGCTGCGGGAGGCTCCGCCCACCCACCTGGACATTGTCATGTCCCTTTTTTGATACTCTGTGCATGCACGGAAGGCCCTGTGCATGCATGGAAGGCCCTGTGCATGCGCGTGGTGGCACGTGTGCTCACATTTGTGAACTAGTAGCAAAGGAACTGGTTCAGGTAACCACCCCTGAACAGAACTCACCATATGGCACAACCAAGCCCCTTCATTACATCACCCAGCACGCTTCAACCAAACTTGACTTCAAGACTAACATGACTTCACATGGGAGTCTTACTGCAACCAATTGAATATTTCACTTGCCACAGGAACGTGAAGTTCTGAGATGGGGCCCAACACTGGATATAAATCTCTCTCCCTCTCTCTCTTCCATGTGCTCGATTGCCCAGGACCTCAAACCATGTGGTCCTGTCCACCATTAAGCCATCTTTCCAAACAGCTTCCATGTTTCCAGTGTCTTTCTCCCCACTTGGAACTGAACCCAGATGGACATTTCTTCCAACAGTATGAAAAAATAAGAAACAATTGATATACGGGAATTCCTATTGTATTATACCTTCTTCCTATGGCAACACACATTAACAGATGGTATCACTTCTCAATATAGATGATGACTCAATGACTTGGTGGTAAAGATCCACAAATAACATCTGGCAGGTAATTAAAAATAACTTATAAAATGGAACCTGAAAACTAAGGAAGACTGGAGCAAAAAGTATAGTAATACCTTTGCTTACAAGAGGATCTTAACTTCTTCCAACTGCCAAAAACTGTAACCCAGCAAGATCTATAAGAGTTAAACTAAAGTCTAAGGATCTCAAATGTCTCTTACTGCATTTTTGGCTGGTTTCGAATTATTTTGCCTAAGGCCTGAGGTCTATCAAATGAATCATAGTGATTCACTATCAAAATAACTGCATACTGAGCATACAATGTTATATGCTGTTATTCTTCCTTAGTAACTTCTATTGATTTTGTACATACTTCTAAGTTATATTTATATGAAACGTTCCATGTAAAGTACTTATTTACCCAGATTTAAGATATTCTTTAAAACTGTGTTATTCAAAAGCTTGTGACAAAATAAAGAAAGAAGGTATAGCTTGCTATTTCATGTATGACATAATATTATAAATCTATTGGTGGAAAAAAGATGTGTTTTGCCAAAGACTGCAACCAAATTAAGCAAAAAAATCAATAAATCCTTGATTTCAGATTTAGCTAAATAAGAGAAAAACTTGCTTATTGTTAACTTTATAGAAATACAGTTGGAATATAATGTTTCTTAAGGTCAATATGCTAATTTCTGGATTTCAAATGAAGACTTCCTTCTACAAAGATTTCTTCTTCTTGTTGTGCTATATCCGTCATTGGACGTTGGCAATCATGTTGGCAATCCTATTTTTGTCAACAGCTATATGAAAAAGTACTGCTGAGTTTTGTCCAAACCAGTCCGTTAGGTTTCCATGATGTTCTTCTTCTGCCTGGATCTCATTTGCCTTCAATCTTTCTCTGGAGGATTAAGTGAACGATGCCGTATTTTTCTGGGTGTCGCATCACATGTCCAAAATATTCTAACTTTCGCTTTTTAATGGCTTTGATGATTTCCCTTGGCTTTCCCAGGCGGCTTATCACCTCTTCATTTGTGATTTTGTTAACTCAGTTTATACATAACAGTCGTCAGTAAATCCACATTTCAAATGCTTCTAGTTTCTTCAAGTGGTTTTCTGTCAGAGACCAACTCTCTACTCTGTAGAGCAGGATAGAAAAGATGTAACATCTGACAGGCCTGATTTTCAGTCTTAGGCTTATGTCGTGACTGCAGAAGACCTTTTTCATTTTGAAGAATGCTGTTCGAGCTTTCTCTATCCTTGTCTTTACTTCGCTGATCATGTCCCAGCTTTCATGTAAATTAAAATTAAATTATTAGAAAGATTTAGGTGGTAAGAAAGCATGTACACATTGCACGAACAAGGATAAACTTTCTGTTTTTAATTAAAGATCTCAAAGGTGCTTTTTTTCCCCCACAAAAAAGGCAACCGGACTGTTTTTTACTTGAGGAAGAAGAAGAAAATGTTTCCCTTCTCATCTTTACCCCTCTTTCAAATCAATGGTCCTCTCTAACCAACTTTTTTTTTCCTTCAAAAGGCAACCGGACTGTTTTTTTCCTTGAGGAAGACGTTCCTTGGTTTAAAAAAAAGAAAGGGCAAATCAACTTCTTAAGAACTACCACACTTTAAAATGCTAGTGTAAATATATATGTTGTGGTGAACATGGAAATACCAGCTATCCTCTATTTTATCTTGTCTAGTATTTACAGCATGGTAGACCTGATGCTAGTTCCTAACTCCTATTTTGCCTGCTAAGAGGAGAAAAGAAACAGATGTAGAAAGCCATTTTTTGGTGTGTTTGTGTATAACACTGATTCTCTTGAGCAGAACTGCCAATTGATAGGAGAAGTACTGGAATTGTGAGTGGAGGAATGTGGACTCTTCTTACATTATGAATTTAATATTCATAGGAGTATGACAAATAGAAAAACTTTACCTGGATGGTGTTCAGGTAAAGGCTTCCTGAGTCAGTAAAACACACAAGTAATCCCAAAAAGCTTTTATTGCAACAGCTGTGAATTCTGTTCATTCACAGATGAGTCCCAAATAGTTGTAAAGAGTCCTTCGTGATAAGGCTGACCTTTATCTCCCTTGACACGCTGCCAAAGATCTAATTGGCAAAGCCACACGGAGTCCAGAATCAAACAGAGCTTCAGACTTTAAACTGAACAGAATTAACAATGTTGCTTCCTGCAAAGGCTCACGTGCCTTTGCTCCTCTTTTAAGTCTTATGGGATGGGCCAATCATCTCCAGGACTGGTCCATATTCCTCTCCAGCCTCCTCATTGTCTACTCTGCTGCCAGCTCCGCAGGCTGCTGGCGGACCAAAACAAATACTTTGTATAGATTTGGGTGTAGTTTTAGTCCCATTTGTTTTTCGGCCAGTAATATTGGAACAGGTATGTATTTGATAAAATAAGAAAATACTTTGGAGGCCTGTTGGAGAAAAAAAAACAGCTTTGTTAGTACTGTATGTATTAATCGTTACGTTTCTTCAGTATTGAAGAAGGCTATGGAAGCCCATTAATGAAATATTAACAAAAATATTAATAATTTTGCACATAGCTGTCTTCAATTAGAAATGTGTGTCTAGGGATAGAATATTTTTAAGTCTTTCTGAAAATGTTAAAATTTCCTCAGGACACTGCTACAGGGCATTGCATGCCAAAACAACTAGTCACAGAGACAGTTTTTTTCCCCTTATGCCATTACTCTGCTGAACACCTAATCCCCATAGTACTGCCATATGTCTAAATATATTTATCCATATAGTACAGCTGTATTACTATTAGCCTTTTCATCTTTTCTACTACCTTCCCTTATTGGTATCATTATTATGATTATTATTACTTTGTTGTTTTGTATGTATACTGAGAGCTTATGCATTGGAGACAAATTCTTTGTGTGTCCAATCACATTTGGCCAATAAAGAATTATGTTCTGTTCTGTTCTGTTCTATTCTGCTCGGATCTATTCCATTCCATTACTACAGCTTTTAGCCAACTATGCTGGGGAAAACTATAGTACTAAATCATATCCTACACGAGTACAAGACTCATCTCATTAAAAATGTCTACACAGAGTGCTCTACTTATAAATAGGTTACATTCCAAAAAGCTGTAAATCTGTCTTGTCCAACAAGCATTAAAAAAAAATGGACAATACAGTTCTTGCTTTACATGGGTAATGGCATCATGGCTAATCTGATGAAGATGGCATAGGCTCGTCCTCTCGAGATGAAATGACATGTTTCCAGTGGGGTTTGCAGGGTGGCAGGAGGGAATATGGGGGGAGGAGAGTGGAGGAGGGTTGGATGCATATGGCGGACTGGAAGCTGGCCCTTTCCTGCTTTCTCCCAATTTTTTTTCCTGCTTTCTCTCATTGCTGCCCAGGGTTCACTGGCCCCATCAGGTTTTGCCATGATGCTGCATTGAGAGCTGAACTGCCCCTGTCTACAACTCCAGCCTATAGGGTCCTGGGGATCAGGAGAGGATGAGAGTAGGTTATTTTCCAGTGCATCCTTCCCCATCTTTTCCTGACTTCTGGGTCTGGACAAGTTTGTTTGTATTGGCAAAAATTCACACATCAACAGTTCATTAGTAGAGTAGTATTTGTACTTGGCATTCTGTAATAGTTCCCATTTATGACACATAAGAAGTTCCAGCTTAAAATGGATTCTTGGAACTACTTCATAGAGCATGGAAACCTTTGGCATGCACGTGCACACTGGCAGCTGAGCTAAATACCAGCATTTGTTCTGTCTGATGTACAGAATAATTCATTAGCTTTTACTGCCAGCACAAAAACATATCCACTGTTGGGTTTTTTTTTTTTTTTTTGGTGAAGATAATAATGGAAAATCAATTATTTCACCAAAATGTAGACTTGCAAGTGTACTCCAGATTTTAGAGCCCTTGTAGAAGAGAATATATGTAGCTCAGAGCTGAACAGTTGGGTGCTTGGTGTTCTTTGAGCTTGGTTGTTCGCTTGCAAACATCTTATTACCCAACAGAGCCTGGATAGCTCTGCAGACAAAGGCACTGTAATTTAACACCAGCTGTCTGCAATTAAAGTAAGTTTGAATCTTGCCAGGCTCAAGGCTGACTCAGCCTTCCATCCTTTCTAAGGTAGGTAAACTGAGGACCCAGTTTGTGGGGGCAATAAGCTGACTTTGTATAAAATATACAAAAGTATGAAGGCTATTGCTTAACACACTGTAAGCCGCCCTGAGTCTCCGGAGAAGGGTGGCATATAAATCAAATTAAAAAACAAAACAAAACTAGGTGACATAATCAGTGTGAGAAAATATGAGACTTGCTACCTTTTAATATGCAATAAGCTTGCTCTGATAGTTTTGGTGGGATATGATTTCCTCCTTGGAAGTTTCTTGATTAAGCTGTTGTTTTCTACTTGATTGTTTGCTTGTGATCCTACTTACCTGGCTGCTGGCATAAGTCACAAGTGTGAAAAACTTTTTCATGAGGTTTTCATAAGGTTTTAATTTTGAATAGTCACCTTTGCAGCTGAGGATTTTCAGTAGTGTATCCAGTTTATGAAATCTACTACTATTAATATATTGTAGAGGCACAATATTGAAAAGGAAAATTTAAACTCTTGAGTCAATATATTGCCTTAAATTATGAATTCAAATTTGAAAATACACAATAATTGGATATCTAATTTCCACTTGTTATTAGACCTGAAGGGAGTCCCCATCAAGTGAAGGGGAGTTTAACCATTTCTCTGGGTAATTGGTTCCACTGTTGAGCTATTTGAATCAACCCCCCCACCTTATCTGTTGGATTCAGTTTTCCTATAATTTAAATCCATATAATACAGTCATAATGATGATGATGATGATGATGTCTCAGGATGCGGTGGTCAATCGACAGGTCGGCAGTTCAGCAGTTTGAATCCCTAGTGCCGCGTAATGGGATGAGCTCCCGTTACTTGTCCGAGTTTCTGCCAACCTAGCAGTTCGAAAGCATGTAAAAAATGCAAGTAGAAAAATAGGGACCACCTTCGGTGGGAAGGTAATAGTGTTTTGTGCGCCTTTGGCATTTAGTCATGCTGGCCACATGACCATGGAGATGTCTTCGGACAGCGCTGGCTCTTCAGCTTTGAAATGGAGATGAACACTGCCCCCTAGAGTCGGGAACAAATGTGTGAGGGGAACCCTTATCATTACCTTAATACAGAGAGAGGTATTAAGAAAGTGCTTTGATTTTCATCTGTATGACGTATTTTCAGGTATCTGGAAATATTACCACCTGTTGTCTGTCTTCTCTCTCCAAGGCTAAATATTTCTTATTTTCATTCACCTACTCATCAGTAGGGCAGCATGGTAGCTCAGTAATTAAGATGCTGGGCTTGTCATCTGGAAAGCCGGCAGCCCAGTTTCAAGATCTGAACTCCAAGCGATAGGGTGAGCTCCCATCCTTGCCTGAGCTCCTGCAAACCTAGCAGCTCAAAAGCATGCAAATGCAAGTAGATAAATAGGTACCACTTCAATGGGAAGGTAACAGCTCTCTGAGACATCATGCTGACCACATGACCGTGGAAATGTCTTTGGACAGCGATGGCTCAATAGCTTTGAAATGGAGATGAACACTACCCCTATAGTTGGCAATGACTAGCGGAATAAAATCTGCAGGGACTCCTTTACTTTTACTTTTATTTATCAGTACATTCATAAAAGCACTGAAGAATGCAGAGTCCAGGAGTAAAACATATGGCATTCTGCTTCAATAAACCTCCCACTAGGAACAGTTCATGACTGTTCCTTGAATATGAACTTTGAGCTAGCTGTGCATCAACTTGATTGGCATGGCATCCAATCTATTTGTATTAACTTTCAGTTTGTGAAAAGCAAGGTGTAGGTGAAAGAAGTCTACTAATAAAACCACAAGTATATAAATATTATTGAGCATGTCAGACTCAAGTTTATTCATCATGCTTCCATAATGTGTATTAATATAATATCAAACATATATTATGACAAGTGTGATCTCGCTGACAAGACAAAATTGAATGCTATGTTATTATCATGCACACAGAGAAGGAAAATCATAGTATAAAGTAAACGTTTTTAAGACAATTACTATACTTTTCCAAAAAGACATCAAGGGAGTTTCAGAGAATTGTATTCAAAGGATAATTTTCAAAGAATGTATTGAAAATTATAGGCTTATTCAATTTGTTTAACATATATGCACAAATTTTACAACAGAGTGTATTCACTGAAATAGAAGCAAAAAATTGTGAATTCTACCATTCATGATGAGATATTAAAGTTAATTTGCCAAAAGTCTACATATGGTATCATCCTGACATATTTCTATGTGTCAGCTTTGATTTTATACATATTACAATGGCCAAAGGTTCTTTTACACAAATGAACAACTGTATGGTGTTAAATATAATAATACTAGATTATAATTATAATAATATAATACAGTAATATAAACTGAAACTGGAATTAATAAAAGTCATATAGTCCTTGATCAATTGCAATTTTTATCCTACTTTTATTTCATGCCATTTACAGTACTATTGAAGTTTATTGTGCTAATGCATATATAACATAGTTGTATGGTTAATTGCAACTAATATTCTATCTTCTATTTTACATGAAATTGGAATTAACTATGTATGCCCTCCAAAGTATGAACATTTGATGAATGTCTTTTTTAAAAATTGAGGTAAGCTGTGGGTGGTTCCACTCATCCCCTTAAAAAGTTGTGAATACTAAAGATGCATACATGAGCAATGGTTAATTTAAATCAGAGCATATGATGCAATGTAGTAAGGAGGTGTAGTAAGAAACTCAATCCAGATAATATGGTTGAGAGAAAGAGGATGAAGACAGACCCTCCCTAATAGTCTACAGAATATATTACAGATACCGATAGTAGAGTGCTCAATCTTGCATTGTGTATAGCATAGCTGGCTGGAAAATTCTAGGAGTTGAAGTCCACAAGTCTTAAAGCTGCCAAGTTTGAAGACCTCTATTACACACACCACAATGTAAAGTAACTGCTACCAATATTTTAGCTGGTATTGGTCTTCATACTCATTGAGTATGAGTCTTCTTAATAACCTAGGATGCTTAGTTTAAGCATAGTATATGTACGGATCCAAGAAGTATGGCCTTATTATATAGTTGAAAGAAATTTTGTCAAAGCATGGATTTTATAACTGCCACCTTAAGATCTTTGGGTTTGGCACCCAGTGTACTGATAACTACTGGGAACACCAGTGTTTCCACAGTCCAATTGCATTAGGCAACCCAGAAAGATATTTTGATCATTAGCTACTAAAAATATATTGAATTAAAATGGTTCAAAAGAACTAGTATTGTTCTACTTGTCTCATGCAGTTTTTAGCATAGGTTATGCATTAAAATGTTCAAAGCAGCCCCAGTCTCAAACTATAGTTGGAAGCCTGATTGAAGTGGGTTCTTAAATTTACTGTCATTCAGAAATAACTGGGGGAATAAACAACTTTAGCCAAAAGTTGAATCTATAAGACTGACCTATTGTTACACAGAATATTCCAGGTCAAAAGAGAACTTTTGTAGAGTTCTGCCTATTTTAAGAAGGGACAATGTCCCATCAAGAAGGATGGATTTCCTAAACTATGGGATCAGTCCTATATAGCTGATTCAATTGCCGACAAAGGAAAAGAAGGGGTAATTCTCACTTCTCTGCTCCGTTGACATTGAGATTTTGAAGGTTTAAAACAAAAACAAGATAATAGGGAAAAATCACCAAAGTTACATTCCTATAACACCCCCCAAACATTGAAGTTATAGTTAGACTTTCAATCAACATTATCCAGCAAAAATGATGAGTTACTAACATTTTGAATTTTTTTCTCCAATATATTGTGGAAGCTAACAGTAAAACACAAGCCTAGTGATGGCTAACCTTTTTGCCATTGTGTGTCAAAAGCAGGGGGAGCATGGGGGGAGGGGTTGCTCGTGTGCCCACACTCATAATTCAATGCTTCACCCTGCACCCCCCCGTGCATGTGCATGTGACACACACACACCCGTGCTCCCCTTGCTTTTGGCATTTGATGGCAAAAAGGTTACTAATGGGCCTGGCAGGTCCGTTTTTCATCCTCTCCAGAGGTTCCAGAGGCTTTCTTGGAGCCTGGGGAGGGCGAAAACAGCCTCCCTCAATCCCCGGAGGCTCTCCGTAGGCCAGATACGGCCCTTTTCCCAACTTCTGGTGGACCCAGAAGACCCAAAAATCAGCTGGCCAATGCGCGCTGGAGCTGAGCTAGAGCAATGCTCGTGGGCCCACAGATATGGCTCCGCGTGCCACAGATTCACTATCACGGCACTAGCCTATTTGGGGTGAATACAGTGAAGATGGGCAAATAGGCATGTTTGTTAATTAGGCATGTTTGTTACTTTGAGATTTTATTTGAGTTGTCTTGAGATTTTTTTACCACTTATATTTAAGATTCAGTTGGTTTCAATTTCATAGTAGACAACTATCCCTCTGAGAAAAAGTTGTAATATCTGCCATTTGGATGTTAACAGTCAATACAAAAGGTGGGCACATTCATGTAGATCCATTAGGAATCTTTATCAGATCATTTTAATTGTTTTTTAAAATTATTATTCTACCCATTTAGCGGTTTCCATAGCTATGAATTTTAAGATGAATATAGAGAGAGAGCTGATCAGGATAATGGAGTTATACAGAACTCCATTAGATTGCAAAACTTAGATTGCAACTTCAGATGAACAGAGTATCTAATTAAGCATATGCTATCCGGCATGCATAAGGCTTGATAAAATCTGGAATATATTCATAATTGGGTTAGACAGGGAATCCTGTGTTGTTTCAGACTGAACAGTTTTAGGATCAGCAATGACATATCCTAGAACAAGAAGCTTTCCAGAACAGGATACAGAATACTGAGGTATGGACAGAACATCCATAAAATCCCACAGAATTTAGCCCATTCAATGCAAAAACTTGTATTTATGACATCATGTTGGATGAAACATCTTGACCAGACTCTCTTGTTCTTATTTTTTATTTTCCTTCCTCAGGAAAAAAAAATCCAAACGACAGTTCTCTCTTATTACAGGAGCTAATAACAAATAAAACTTAATTCTCTGTTCCAGAGTATTGATTTAGGCTTTCTTACTGTTTCATTATACTGTCCTTTACTTCTTGTTTAAATGGCGTATTTGCTGCTAATGCACAAAATGCAATAAAAAAGATTTTAAAAAATCTAATGGGTTATCCACTCAAGTGCTATTCTGCAAGACCGTGTTTTCCCTTTTGTACTGCTTCTCATTGAGCATGGATCAATATAGAACAAAACCTTTTAATATCAGCAGGAAAAAAATTGCTGGTTTTAAATCTTCAATTTAATTTAAACTTCCGTTGATCCTGAGTGATACATTACCATCTAAACAATAGTGCAAATTCAATTAATTCACTATTAGAACTATATGTGGGGCACACTAATATCTAGCATACATTGAGCTGTATATATTCTGTATGCTTATTTGTAATCCAGAGGTTCTAAAACTTGTAGATTCATGGCAGTTTTTGTGGCTCAGTAACTTTTTTGTGGTGTTCTGGAGTTCCAAAACCAAGCACACAATTTGGGAACCAAAGGCTCTACAGAAATGGCAAACTCACAGGGGCGCAGCAAGATATATTAATTTTTTGAGGGAAACACAGTGCTAATAGGTTAGTAGTTCACACAGTATGTGACAAACATTGTTGTGTGTAACAGCTCCACACAATACTTGGGTGAACCAGAAGCAAGATGTATTAAAAGCATTTGCAAAAGCTGGTGAAACTTCAGTTTAGCGCAGCAATAGAAGTCCACACCCAGTTACAGATCTAAGTATATTTTATACAATTCTAACCAGTGGTGGGATTCAACTGGTAACAACTGTTTCGCTGAGGCACGGCAATGCGCTCTGCTGCACCTATCAGCTGGGCTTCAAACAAAGTAAATAAAGGTCAGTATAATGCAGGGATGGGTAGGCGGCCCTAGTTTATCATCAGAGTGAACTGGTTCGCTCTCAGCTGATCGTTGGAGCTATCGGTTTGCCCAAACTGGTCCAAACGGGCTGAATCCCATCTCTGATTCTAACACCGGCCACTTGTCCCTCCTTTCCAGGCTCAGTTGATAGGCCCAGGTCAGTCACATGCTAACAGTTTGCCTATAATCTGCTATTCTACCTAAACTTTAAAATTAGTTAGAACTGTGTTGCTAACACCCAACCCCTTCATTTCTCATCTCTTTGATATTCCCTTATTTTGTTTTTCTGTACAACCCAGTACCTGGTACATATCTCAAGCCAGAAGCTGTGTATGTCTTGGGTTCACACATTGAGCAAACATGGCTGTGCCTTGGATACGTAATAGTGTGGCTATACTTTTAAAATACTAACTAACAAAGATAATTTGAACAAAGAATATGATATATAATCTATATGTTAATCTACATTATGGAAAATTACAATTTATTATATTGTATCTCATATTTACTTATTACCTTGTTAGGTCAAGCTTTATTAACTCTTTATGTCTTTATTCTGATAATAATTTTAAAACATCCCCTACATTGGGAGTCACCATTTTCCTTGACAATTTAAAATTTCATTCTGTCTTTGTGAGTCATTTCATAATCTATAAAACTGTTGCCTTTAAAATATTCCCAAATAGCTTGAGTTATAAGAAGTTAAAGACTTAGGGAGAATATGAATGCAATAATTTGTTAGCATATTTTAGCTTTATATTTGTGAATACTATACCCTGTGCCTGTTCTGGGAAGTCTAGGGAGGGGGGTGGGGAGGAACGGGGGAGGGGGAAAGGGTGGGGGGGGAATGTTTTTATTTCTTATAAAACTTTTCAATAAAAAAAAATATTCCCAAATAAGATCTTTCTCATGGACAGGAACTAGGCTGATTCATTAGGTGAAATATGACAATAATAGGATCCACTGCCATGCTTAGTTTTGTCTTCTCTTTGTTTTGCAAATAGTGTGTCTTTCTATGAGACAGACCAGATCAAGAAATAAAGTCCATGGAAGACTCTTTACTCTTTCTGCTTGGCCAAGCTCCGCCTGCATAAAAAGCAATAAGTTGACATTTTTATTTACAAGTGGGCATCATTTAATTATGAAGGTGCTGAACAAGTGATAGTTATGACCACACCTTGTACTTAGAGCTGCCAGAGGAGCCCTGCAATCACATGATCACAATTTGTGACATTCCATGCCAGCATCCCACAAGGAAAATCAATGGGGAAGCCAGCAGGAAGTCAAAAGTTGCAGTTACAAGAAGTCTTTGCTTAAAGCGTATAAAGTATTAAGTTATTATTAAGTTACTAAAAACATTGACCAAAGCAAAAAGCCACACACAATCCTTGTTTAATTATGGCAACCAGAACTGCCATTGCTAAGAGATGCAGCCAATGGCTTATGACCATATTGTTTAATGAAGGAGTTTCTTATCTCTGTTTCTTGTCTCTGCTAAATGAGGACTTTTGTACCTCTTATATGCCATCATCATTTTCTCTCCAACTGTAAAGCCAGGGGAAATTCAAAGCAGAGGAAAATACATTTGAATAAATTGGAAATATATATTTTTATCAAACTGCTATAAAGTAGTGTTGTGCATTCACCTGATTCAAGGGTACATGAATGGGACATAAATGTAGCATCTGTATGGAATACTTTTAAATAGTATTTTCCTTATTATGCGTGGTCTCTGGAAAACAATATATTTGGCTCAAGGATTTGTGCTAATGCAGGTGCTTAAAAAGACCTTTTTTTGCTTTGGTCAATGTTTTTAGCAACTTAATAATAACTTATTGCTTTATATCCAATGCCTTCTGCATTATTTTATGCTTTTAGCATGTACATTTTTAATAAGTAATTCCTTTTCAATTATTGAGATAGAAAGAAATTGTCATTCTTTAAGAGGAATTGTCATGAAGGAATTCAGATCAGGAAATATCAAATACTGACAAAGAAATTAAGTGCATTTTACAGAAGTCAAATATCTTGTTAGATCCGGGCTGCTAATCAATAAGGAGTTTTTAAAATGGCATGACATACTGTTCTCTTTGAAGAAATATTCTGTCTTGAAAATAAATTACTCTCATAGAGTGGAAATTAATTTTATACTGAGTGTTCAAGGTACACAACATAGAAGTCAAATTTGCCTTTTTAAAGTGACTCATTAATGCAATGCTGCTTGCTAGGGGGATTGGCCCTTAGAGAATATTTGCAGTTGAACATAGATTATAGTAGTTGCCAGTATAATGGATCTGCACTCAGCTTACATTTGATAAGTGTTTGCTTCTGAAGTGCTAAATCAGGTAACTAGAGAGTTTGGTGTGGTTAAAAAAATCTTTTATAGAATAGGAGTATCAGCAAATACCACTAACTAAATTTCACTAGCCTGCTGTTATGATGAATTAGGTCTCCTATCCAGCAGCTTAAATATTCCCACTTTTAGATATATTAATGACTTTATATTACATATTCTTTCTGCCTTCCTTGGACTGTAAGAATATTATGAGCTAATAATGTTCAGGAAGTCACTGAAAAATGTATGAATTTAAGAAAGTTGGTTGTATACAGGTAGTCCTCGATTTACAATTCATTTAGTGACCGTTCAAAGTTACAAGGGCACTGAAAAAAGGGACTTAATGACTGTTTTTCACACTTACGACCTTTGTAGCCTCTCCATGATCATGCAATCAAAATTCAGACACTTGGCAACTGACTCACATTTATGACCATTGCTTTGTCCCGGGGTCATGTGATCCCCTTTTGTGACCTTCTGATAAGCAAAGTCAATGGGGAAGCCAGACTCACTTAACAACCGTGTTACTAACTTATCAACTGCAGTGATTCACTTAACAACTGTGGAAAGGAATGTTGTAAAATGGGGAAAAACTCACTTAACAAATGTCTAATTTAACAACAGAAATGTTGGGCTCAATTGTGGATATAAACTGAGGACTATATTTGTTGATTTAGGGAAACTAAAGTGAATATACTATTGTATATTCTATGTATTGTCTATTCTATGGTATACTATTGTATTATAATTGTTTTATTTTTTTCAAGTAAGAAGTTGAAGGTTGCTTGTTGAATACAACATAATGGAAGTAAAATATACATGAAAATGATGGATTGCATTGTTTGTAGAATCATCTGTTAATAGCAATACCAGAGAAATCATGGGTTTTTTGGAATAAAAGTAAGTCGTTCTCTCCAGTCACCTTTCTTCTTTTTTGACTAATGGGATAGAAAAAATGTTTCTTTCAATTTTGCTTTAATTGTAGTATATGTTGGCCAACTCACAAAACTTTTTGATGTTGCTGCCAGAAATGACTGAATACATTGTTTCCATGATGACTGAAGTGTTTTTTTTATTAACATATTGTAACTGCTGATGGAGAGAGAAAATACAGTAACTGTTAAGTATAAGAAATAGTTGTAATCCTAAAATCTCCTGGAATTTTTCAGTTTATCAGGTTTTTGTGAATCCATGAGGTTTAATGAAATGCCTTTGACTAAAGTCTGAAAAAGGATCTTTACATGATAGTTCCTTCTTGTGCAATTTCTTACTTGAAGATCTTCAGGGGTGGGGGAACACAGAGTTTTAAAAAAACCTTGTAAGTAGCACCAGCTTCTATGTAATGAATGGATATTGACTTTTCATTTACTGGTACTCTTAAGAAGTTAATACCTTTCCATTTTTATGCAGATTCTCAGTCATCCAGGTCATGGTTATCCCGAAGGTGCTTTTTCAAAAGGCATCTGGACTTTCTTCATTTTTTTTCTTGAAGACATTCCGCTTCT
This sequence comes from Pantherophis guttatus, assembly GCF_059756535.1. Classification (NCBI taxonomy): domain Eukaryota; kingdom Metazoa; phylum Chordata; class Lepidosauria; order Squamata; family Colubridae; genus Pantherophis; species Pantherophis guttatus. Next base: position 74,116,278 of record NC_142068.1, on the reverse strand, counting down.
CATCACAGAAGCTTCTTCAGTTCTGTCTTTCCATAAGCACATAATTCTCAGAGAACTAATCCTATAACTTAAATCTAAGAATTTAATTCCCCTCCCAACTTGTCCCTTCCCTTCCACTCTTTATGGTTATTCATAATCAAACCTCACTTTTTTGTTTAACTATAATATTGCACTGTAAGATGTAACATAGATTTGATTACCAAATATGATAAGCAAGCATATTCTTCTGTTCTTTAATATTTGGTTAGAATAGTTTAAAATGGGTCCAGCTGCATTTTATTGTTTTGGAATATGAATATAGAAAATATAATATTAAAGTTAATTAGCAACTCTGTGACCCAAAAGTAGCGCAGTCTGTTGTACCCGAATGAACATTATATTTTAGAATGACCTTTTTTTTTTTTTTTAGCTCAATGCTGGATGGTCCCATAATCACTTAAGAAACATATATATCATAAAAGGAAAAATAATTGTAGTGACAAGTGAACTTCTACAATAAGTTACTATTTACTTACTTTAAAAGATAAACAAGATAGCCACAGATGGGCAAAAACAATAACAAAAAGAAAAAGAAACCCAGCCGAAGCAGGAATTACTTCTAGGTTCATGCTGACTTCCCCACTGACATTGATTTCAACTATGTGAAGCTGGCAATGAGTATCAGAAATCATGATCACATGACACAGGCGATGCTTTCATAGCCTCAATTTTGCGAATAAAACTAGTCTTGACATTGAAATGTCAATCTAGAGGAGTAATGATTCCTGGATTTTCCTACACATTCTTTATGTCAGTGGAATTTAGGTACCTTGATTAAAAAATAGTTTCAGTATAGTGTAAAATGCACTGTTTGAACTGAGTTGTGGGTACAAACAGACAAACAAATGCAATAAGAGTTTTAGTAGTATATAAATTCATATTCGTTATTTTGATTTTGAAATTTTTGTTGACGTCAGTGGGCAAAATGATTAAAGGATGTCAGAACTATATGGTGTTTTAAAGAGGCAAAATAAATGAAGCAGTACACTTTTAGAGCTATGCTTCCTCCTTCAAAGTATTTCATGTATTATACTTCCATTTCATATTTTTCATCTCAAAATATTATTTCTGCTTTAGCAAACCTGTTCCAGATTATTAGGAAACCCAACATTTCTTTCTTTATTTTAATCTTTGGGGCATCTTTTTTTATTTTTTTAAAAATGTGATTTTATGGCATTATCAATCTGATGCTGCTTCCCAGAGTAATAAGTAACATGATAAACTATTGCTCTAAAAGGGTTACAGTGTCATAGAGAGAAACTAGGAAAAGAAAAGGAAAATGTAAATGTTTATCTTAAGTGTAGTTGAATCATTGCATGTGAATTTTTTTTTTTTTTGTATTGTTGACACTATCCTGATAGCTGAACATGCAAAGGGTCTGGGAGCCCCACTACTAAAAATCAAAAAGCACAATAAGCACAGTGAAAAAAATGAACTAAAATTAAATATAAAGAAACCATGGAAAGGATAACAGGTAGAACGATTAGTCTTAAAATTCAAAATGAAAGTACTAAACTGATAGATAGGTTCTGCATTTTAGAATCAATCAATCAGAATAGAGCTGGAAGGAACCTTGGTGGTCTTCTAGTCTAAGCAGGAGACCTTACACCATTTCAGACAAGTGGCTGTCCAGTCTTTTCTTAAAGACCTCAAGTGATGAAGCACCCACAACTTCTGAAGGCAAGCTGTTCCACTGGTTAATTGTTCTCCCTATTAGGAATTTTCTCCTTAATTCCAGGTTGCTTCTCTCCTTGATCAGTTTCTGTCCATTGTTTCTTGTCTTGCTTTCTGTCTTGCTTTCTGTCTTTGCTTTGGAAAACAAGTTGTCCCCCTCTTCTTTGTGGCAGCTGGTCAAATATTGGAACATTGCTACATGTCACCTCTAGTCCTTCTTTTCACTAGACCAGCCATACCCAATTCCTGCAACCGTTCTTCATATGTTTTAGTATCCAGGCCCTTAATCATCTTAGTTTCTCTTCTCTGCACTTTTTCGAAAGAATCAACCATCAATAGGAAAGGAACAAGCAGTGAAGAAACAGGCCACATGCAACACTTGATAGAGCAGCCTTGAAACCCCTTGGAAAAAATAAATAAATGCCATGATGTGTCTATACCTACAAAGATCAGAATCAAGCAAACCATGATTTTCCCTATGACACTCTATGGCAGTGATGGCTAACCTTTTTGCTGTCACATGCCAAAAGCGGGGGAAGCACAGGGGGGGGGGTCATGCCCATGCGTGCCCACACCCATAATTAAATGGGCTCCACCCCCTGTGCATGCCCGTGCAACCCTCTTCCCCTGTGCTCCCCCCACTTTTGGCATGGTGGGCCCGGTAGGCCCATTTTTTGCCCTCCCCAGACTCCAGAGGCTTTCTAGGAACCTGGAGAGGGCAAAAACTGCCTTCCCCGACCACCCAGAGGCCCTCCGGAGGCCAGAAATGGCCAGAACGCCCCAAAATCAGCTGGCCGGCATGCACATGCACGCTGGAGCTGAGCTAGGGCAACGCTCGTGTGCCCACAGATATGGTTCCGGGTGCCACCTGTGGCACACGTGCCATAGGTTCGCCATCACGGCTCTATGGACTTAAATGTCAGGAAGATTATTGTTGCCTTTGAATTTTTTGGAAAAGACTCCTGACCATTACAATGTCCCACAGTCACAAGAGTACCATTTATGCATTTTGCAATGTCCTTCAGTAGGGTGATTGTCATTAGCATACTTCACAACCTTACCTTTTTTTGCTGGCAAATAAGAAGACTTAATCCTGTATAGTATAGTAAAGTAATCCTGTATAGTAAGTATTGGCAATTTAGTCATTAGGTAACACAGTCATTGAATGAAAAAATCCCATGAACACGACTTACAATTGAAGTAAAGTAAAATTGTAAGTCGTGATCATGTGATTTTTTTCATTTAATGACTCTGTTACCTAGAGACTAAATTGACAATCCCAATTGTGGTCACTGCATGAAGTCTACCCATAGTACTGATGGAATAGCAGTGAAAAATCCCTAGGAAGCTAGTGCTGGGACAGTATGTATGAGGGTACTTGCTCATGTATCTTACTTTGAGGAATCAGGATCCTTCTGTCATAATCTCTATTTGTCTGTATTTTCTTCTTTTACATCTGTTGAACTAATGCTAGAAAGAGTCAAATAATGAGAAAAGCATCTAGAGAACAAAAGATTATTGTTATTAAATATGAGAGAATCGGTGATATCTCTAATCCTATGATGGCATGCAATGACCTTTAACATTGTAAAAATAAATTTAAAATACTAGAAAATGACTGAAATTGTATATACTGTATGTATAGTCATAATGACATGACCATAAGATTCTGGATATTAAAAAAATGTTTCTACTGTAATAGTGAATAACTTATAGGAATAAAGCAATAAAACAGTCATTCTTTCTTTCTTGCTTTTAAACTTTTTTGAACTGTACTAAAGGATTTGAAATATGTGTTTAATTTGGTCTTGGCAATTCACATTTTTAATGTAATGCACAGATAGCTTCTCTTGAAATTATTAAGAAGGAAAAATGCCTATTTACTAATAATATCTGGCAGCTTGTTAAAATACATTGTGGTAAATTTATAAGTGATTTCTTCAGAGACAGTGTTTACAGGCAGTACTTCAGACAAAATAGCAATAGCATTTAGTCCATTGGTCCATAGTGCTTTACAGCAAGGGTCCCCAACCCCTGGGCCGCAGACCCCTACTGTGCCATATCCTATTATGAATTGGGCCGTGCAAGTGGTTGGCCAGAGTTTGTGCATGCACACTGGCCCTCAATAATGCAAAGGATGCATGCATGCATGCACTGGCCCACCGCTTGTACGATCCAGTTCCCCTTTCCCAGGCCCCAGCTGGGCTGCCAAATCACAAAGGTTAGGGACCGCTATTCTCTGAGCACTTTGCAAATGTCAGCATATTGCCACCAACAATCTGGCTCCTCATATTGACCTTGGAAGGATGATTAAGTCAACACTGAGTCAGTCAGGATTGACTGTGGGCAGGCTGTGGGCAGAGTTAGTCTCCATTCTACCACCATCTTTGGGACAACCATGACCTGGATGACTGAGAATCTCCATAGACATTTACAGGGACAGTTATCAAAACATATTCTTTGAATATGACTGGACAATGGGGAGATAACAGGGGAGTGAAATGGAGAAGGAAAAGTTAACTAGGGAATCCTCACATGGAAATCTGGGTTTGTTTCTGTAACCACTTGGCTTTTTGTAAAAGTAACTTTTCACCACAAATGAAAAGCGGTTATTTCTTGAGTGGTTATTTCCTAGACGACCAGGCTGGGCCAGGTATGACAATCCCCATGGTCATATGATCAAAATTCAAGTGCTTAGCAACTGACTCATATTTATGATGGTTTGTTTTTTTTTAAAATTTGATTTATATGTCGCCCTTCTCCGGAGACTCAGGGCGGCTTACAATGCATTAAGCAATAGCCTTCATACTTTTGTATATTTATACAAAGTCACCTTATTGCCCCCATAATCTGGGTCCTCATTTTACCTACCTTAGAAAGGATGGAAGGCTGAGTCAACCTTGAGCCTGGTGAGATTTGAACTTGCAGTAATTGCAGGCAGCAGATGTAAGTGGATGTTAATTAGTCTGCTGAGCCATCAGAGCTCAGGTTGCAGGGTCCCAGGATCATATGATCCCCTTTTGCGACCTTCTAACAAACCAAATCAATGGGGAAGCCAGATTAATTTAATAATCGGGTTACTAACTTAACAATGCAATGATTCACTTAATTGTGGAAATTAAGAACTTATGGAAAGAAAAGAAATATGGGGCAAAACTCATTTAATAATAACAATAGCAAAAGCCTATATACCACTTTACAGTGCTTTACAGCCCTCTCTAAGTGGTTTACAGAGTCATCCTATTGCCCCCAACAATTTTGGGTCCTCATTTTACCCACCTCAGAAGGATGGAAGGCTGAGTCAACCTTGAGCCTGGTGAGATTTGAACTGCCAAATTACAGGCAGCCGACAGTCAGTAGAAGTAGCCTGCAGTACTGCACTCTAACCACTGCACCACCGTGGCTCTAAATGTCTCACTTAACAACATAAATTTTGGACTCAATTGTGGTTGTAAATTGAGGACTACCTGTATTCTCCATTACCCTTCCAGCAGCATTTTCATATCAACATTTCTCCATTTTCCCAATATTAGTAATCATTCTTCCAAGATACATAAATTAATTTCTTGCTGTAAATTTTTGCTGTCTTTCTGTCCATTTGTCTCATTTTCTATGTCATAAACAATGAGCTTGGCCTTTCATACTAACTTTCAAGCCATACTATGTTGTTCAAATCACTCAACATTTATTTGTTTGAAAACACGGTCTACATTCAAAAGTACATAAAGATTTTCATATTTCCAACTGACACACTTCTAAGCTTCTATCAACAACCCTTATGATTTCCAGATAGTCATTTTCTCTCAGACCAACTTACCACAAGAACATTGTTGTCATGGAAAAAAATCTTTTGGAACGTGTTCTTTGTATGCCACCTTGACTCCTATAGGAAAAGATAGGATGTAAATCTAACAGCTAAATAAAAGAAATAACTTTATACATTTATCTATAAATCCATGAAACCATCAGGGGCATCACTCATCACTCAATAGTGCTGAACCATACATTAAGCATTTAATTTATTTCCATTCATGCTTCACTTCCACTCTGATCACATTCAGCAAGTAGCTGTCAATTCCATATGCTCTAAATCAGCAAATGTACATTTTCTTTTTACATTCATGCATTTCTCAATGGCCTACTAAAGAGCAAGAATCTGGTTTTTACATCCCCCACATGGCATGAAAGCACACTGCTTAGTTTTTGTTCATTGTTACATTGTGTAACTTTTCAAATGGAATCCTGTCAAACATTTTTCCAGTTATACTTAAACTAATGTGCTCATGGTTTTTGCTAGAGATTTAAATTCACGAAAGAGCCCTTGTTAAGCAGGACGCCATTGTGTCATGCTGAAAGGATAATTAATACTTAAATAGGAATATATACACATATACGCATATCCTACATAACCATAGAACCAGTGGTGGGTTGCCCTTCTATTCTATAGAACTATAGAATTCTTTATTGGCCAAGTGTGATTGGACACACATGGAATTTGTTTTGGTGCATATGCTCTCAGTGTACAGTATATCCTCACACAGAAACAAATGTTCATAATATGAATATTTTAGATGCAGAATTCATTGTACTTGAAATAGAAGTTACTGTTTATTAAGAAATAGCTGAAAATTGAATAGATGCACAATAATCTATATCATGAATATTACAGAGTGAGAAGTTTCCTTTGTCTTTTCAGCTGAAGGACTTATTTAACTGACAACAGATCAGGTGAAAACCTGAATCAAGTCATTTCCTGCATATTTTACTATTTGTCCTTCTTGGTGCAAAGAGGCGAAGCAATCTCCAATAATTTGTGGTACTGTAATAATTTAGGAAACTGTAATAGCAGTTTTCACCCACAGAAATCATCACATAGCCATACATCGAAGCTATATTCATATTTTAACATTTCTCCAATTTTGCCAACAGCACTTACAGCTTTACAATTTTTCAGCAGTGTTAATGATTTATTTTCATCAGCTTTTTCTTGAACCTAATATTCTATAAAAGTCTCTACAATCTTTTCTTCTGTGTTTATTTTTTTTCTCTAAGATCCCCTCCCCTCTGAATAATACTAAGTAACTGTTTTTCAGTTGTTCATTGTAAACAAGTAAATCAATTCATTATTTGCCCATTTGTACATAGACTTAATAGACTTAAACCATCAGTTTGAAAAAAATAACTTTTCTCTAAGCAGATGCTCACTAAACAATTACTCTTATTCATTCTTAAAGTTCCGCATTGCTGTATGTGTTATACATTTTCCAGATACCTAATTTTTTTAATGACTGTCTTTAAAATTGAATCTTAAGAGTTGCTGTGTAAAGAAAATTATTCCTAAAATAGAAGCCCTTCACCATATAGTAGAAATATCTAAGACGTAGAAGACTTGATAATTAAAGAAAAAAGACACGAGACACTATATTCCTTTTATTTTATTTCAAAATCAAGCTGATATAAAATATTCAGTTTACATAACCAGAGCCTAGTGATGATCCTTTGTCATGCTGAGTTTAATCAGAGAATTATGTTATATGGTGTGTGTGTGCAGTTTATATAGAATTTTTTAAAAGTAAATCCTGTTTATATAATAGGGGTCTTTTTTCCATACCAAGAAAATGATAACATATATGCTTTTCTAACTATTATTACTGCTATTACTTAATATTTTAGCAGGAATCTCAGTATAAAAATCAGGAAATTTATTCTACATTCTGGTGGTTCTATCTGTTTGTCTGTCTTATCTATATTTATATCTGTCTGTCTGTTGGTCTGTCTGTCTTAGAAAAGCTGCAGTTCTTCCTGTTTCTTAAAGCCATATTATAATGCAAATTACTAATATTGTGAAAGCAGGGAATACTGGTTTTCTTTTTAAGCCCAAATGTCTGGTAACCTTTCAATAAAATAAAGCACACGGTCTTAATATCTACAGCATACATCCTATTGACATTAGGAAATCATTGTAACTGTTATGATGCTGGCAAAGCAGCACAGAAGTGGTATCATTGCCTGATGAGAATGGGTGAGATCTTATCATTGTACAGCCAGCATGTAAGGAGAAGCTCATGACAGAACTATAACCAAGACATACTGATACGTAAATAAAAATAATTCAAATTGTCATCACCATTAATTAAATTTTAGTATGGCATTATGGGAATAACCTATCCAAGCCCATTCGCCAAATTGCTAGCATTGAAGCATGTTACTACTTAGTCCCAAAAGATGTAATCAGAAGTGGTATAGGTCTATGTAATGGGCTGTGAGAATAAACTTGAGGAAGAGGAAGAAAAGCCAAGGCAATGGTCTCATAAGAGAAAGCAGGAATGGAATTTGACAGCTGTGAGAACATTAAAAGATAAACTATTCTGGCTGGATAAGCCTAATGGCATCAAATACACAGGGCCAGTAATATGAAACTAAGGTGCATGGTGGCTTATTTGGATATGATGTTGGTCTGACAATTGGTAGGCTCATGTTGAAGACCTGGTTGCTGTTCCATGATGGAATGAGCTCCCGTCACTTGCTCCAGGTGCTGCTGACCCAGCAGTTCGAAAGCGGGTAACTGTGATTAGATGGGTAATACTTTGGCAGACAACTTAACAGGTACATCATGGGTGTCAAACTCACTGTGTTACGTTGCTGTCATGTGACGTTTCACAATGTTTTTCCCATTTTTGGAGCTGGGGTGGGCATGGCCTGTGTGTGACACATCTGTCCCTCAGGCAGCCAATTTGACACCACTGAGGTAAATGAAAGGACCCCAGCTGGGTGTCTGCTAGGCAACGGTAATATCACAAGCTAATCCTTTAATTTAGAAGCACTTCAGTGTTCCCAACACAAATGTTGTAGTGTTATAAAACTAATTGTTAACAAGTTGAGGTCTTCACTGGAAAAAAAATGCAGGTTAGTCTAATTGGCTCGGGTAATGCAGTCACATTTTTTGTCCTGATATTAATTGTCTCCTTGGATAACAGGGTGTCCAGATCCTGAAATTTCTTGTATTAGGGTGCAATTAACTTTTCATAGATTAGCTATCAAATGTGCTAACCAGTTTGAAGTTATAGATCATTATTATTTGTGTTGTGTAAAATAATTTGAACTTCACTTTGGTAATCAATATTTACCACCCGTCCTAAGATTTGTATGCCTGGAGCAATATGCCTAAAGTTTCCATCAAGGATTCTTATCCCAATCATTATTCACATTTTCAATGGTATTATCACTGCCTGGTTGTACTAAGAGTCAATCCCTGCACTAGAACAGGTGTAAGAAATAAATTTCTGCCAGACTTCACTTTCCAGACTTTTAAATGCTCCACCAGTAGAGGTAAATAATAAGATCACCATTGTCTATAAGGAGGTTAAGCCCTCCCCAATGGCTGACTCTTTAATTCAAATTCAGCCTGCTCAAAAACTTTTCTTTACTTTCAATCAGTTCTGTAACTTACAGTACAGAGCTCATTATTTTTCAGTATGATCAGATAAAATTGAAAGCATTCTAATTAGCCTATTTCTTCTCAAACTTTATAGTAGACATTTGTGTATGATTCAGAGATGGTATATAAAAACTGGCTTAATTACTGCCAAACTCAAACAAGGCACATCAAGAGAGAGTGATCGCAAATCTCCACAATCTTGTTTATAACCATTGAACATCTCTTAATACTATTCTCTTTATTAATTTTCTAGCTTCTCAATTTCATTCTCCTGGTTTTAATTTTGAACTATCTCTATATATTTTCTTTAATAATAATAATTTTAATAATTAATTATTAATAATTTTAATAATTTTTAATTTTTAATTGATGTTTGTCTTGTGTTTTTAAATAGGCTGTACACCACCCTGAGTCCTTTGGGAGAAGGGCAGTATAGAAATAAAATTATACTTATACTTACTTACTTTAATGAGCTTAATAATTTCTTGGTTATGATTTTCTCATTATTCTTTGTTTGCATGTCTTTTTCTTTTCAGTTTTCTGTTAGAAATTCCCTACCATGTACCTCTGATTCTCTTCCTCTGTTAACTCAATGTGTTATTAGCAAGAAATAATCCACAGATGAATCTTATCTGTGTTATTGTTTGCTGCCCTCTCCCAAAAGGGCATTGAATATTAGCTCTCTTTTCTACTATAACAGAAAAAAATTATAGGGATATCTTTCTTCAAAAACACAACCAACTACAGACTCAACCATCATAAATGGGAGAAAAAGTGACTGAAAAAAATATATGGGTGAAATACCTGAACAGAAAACTCTACATTTTACTGCAGACTTCTTTTCTAAATTATTCCTTTGGCAATTCCTCTAAAACTTATATAATTGTGGTTCTTAAAACTCTGTTTTGTGGTAATTTAGTTGTTAAAATTCTAATCTGTAAATTAAATTTACAGGATTGGTAATCATATACAAATGATAATTATTGTTGATTGGAGATTACTTTAAAAATAAGGCGGAATCACAAAGGTCAAAGAACGTGTTTGTGTTTTTCTTTAAAAACAAAAGTACAATTAGCATACTAAATCTTATCTTCCCAAAGTTTTATTTCTTATTTTCCTATATTGATGAATAAATTCTAATAAGATTCTAAAATGTGATGGAAAGATTCTTTAGTAAAAATAATCCTAGTTTGCTTACCTTTGAAATCTTGTCTCCATAAAGAAATGTTTCAGTCTGCTGGTTAGAATCCGTGTTTTCTGAACAAGTAAGTGTCCAGTTTGTGCGTGCCAGTTTGTTGTCAACTAGCAACAGAGAAGTGAATTTCTGTAGACTTGCTTATGTATCACCTTCCAGTGTGATATTAAAGAGTAGATATTAAAATCTCATTGCATCATTGTTACATTTTGGCTTTTATTTATGAAATAATCCCGATAATCCTGTTTGACACGTGGGTGGACTAGAAGACCTCCAAGGTCCCTTCCGACTCTGTTATTCTACTAATCCAGGTTCCATAACATTTTGCAGGAAAAAAAAACAGCAGTTCTTTGTTTTTGTTGTAGTGGTTGAGGAATAGAATGTTGCTGATAAGCACAAAAATTAGGAATTTGATAACACTTTTCAGGCTAACAAAATATACAAGGGTATATTTTACTGTGCGTAAGCATACTAGCAATATTAGATGAATTTTCAAAGGCTGACTTCTGTAGATTATTTTTTTCAACTATGGCTTCAACACTGTGAATTATTTCACCCAGTGACTACTTTAAGTGAAAAAAGATGGTAGTGGTTCACACATTCATGGAAATTCAATATGCACCTGGAGATATCACATTGCTCAATATGAATGATTCACCCAAGCTTAATTTTTGCAGGGCTTATAAATCTGTTCACTCAGAACTGTCTCTGAGTGTTTGCACAATTGCTACTCCTGTAACTCAGATTGAAACAGTAAAAAAAAATTGCAAAGTCCATATAACTTGCGTTAACTTGAAATAAGTCGCAGGTAAACGAAGATTTTTTTTCTTCTTCTGGAAATGCAGAACTGAAGAATTTTCAGAACCAATTTAATGTTCAAGAAAATTGCTTCTCCTCAGAAATATCCCTTCTCTACTTCAGCAAATCTAAGACTGATCTGTTACTTTCTCTTTTCTGAGGTGGGGTTGCAAAACAGTTTCTAGGTAAATATTTTTCTCAATTTGCTACAGGGCTAATTCGATCGTTAGAATTATATCAATAAATAACACTATGCCATTGTCCTAAATTCACCCAGTGTGGTAGAATGTAGTCTGGATTCCCAGGAGGGAAGGATTGTATTCTAGAGGAGCAGGAGATAGCAAAATTCATATATTTTGATGGATAGAAAGAGGGTTAAGCGAGCTGATCCCTAAAGGTTCTCAGAGTATATTTGATGCAAAAAGATTTCTGTAGTTTGACAAGATTTTTATTTAGCGGTGAGAAACAATAAATGAAACTGCTTAGAGTTAACTCTGCATGTCTTTCTTGGTTTGGGGGGGGGGTGTGGGCTGACATCCAGTTAAATAACCCAACATTTTTGTGGGTTTTGTTTTGATTTTTTTTCATATACAGATATGGTCTTAAACGAATATATATTTTTGTCTAAGTGCATACATTTCCTGCTCCTAGCATTCTCCTTCAGTAGGCATTTGAAGCTTTGGCTATATGTTATAACCTAAGCATTGATTCATGCTTTGTAAAAACATCATAAGTTTAAGTGAAAATGCTGAGTAAGTTTGTGACTTCGACGTTTTAAGAAAACTGGTACACAGGAATAAGAACAGTGGAAATAAATCTTCTAATGTTTCCTCCAAGGAAACAAAGCTATGCAATTAGCTCCACTTGAGTAAAAATCTTGACCACTGTTTCTAGTATTAATTAGTATCAGTGTGAAAGACCAGTGATCTAAATTATATAGCAGTGTTGCCTTAGAATGCTTAGAAGTCTCCTAGAAGATATAAGCTACTCAATAAATTGGTAGTAATTTTTTTTAAAAAAGTTCTGCTGGCAATTAATATTTTTCCCAGATAGCTGCTGTTTAATCTCAGTTCAGATTGCTAACAAAGCATGGTTGTTAAGGCATGAATGGGAGTAGTCCCCACTTTGCATATGTTCCATGTTTCTATCATTCTCCTTCAGAAATGTGGATTTGAAGCTTCCGCTAACTGAAGTATTGATTCATGCTTTGTAAAAAACATAATTTTATCTTACACTTATTCTGTACATCGTGTGATAATTGTTGGCATTTCAATTCATGTTTTTGACTTGGGTGATTGGGTGAATTGTCTTTAGAACTAGTGATTGCAGTCAACTTCTACGGAAGAAATGGAAAAATAAAAACCAGCTCTGCTAAGAATCAAGCTGACATCCATTCCTGAAGAGCTAGTCAGCATTCAAGAAAAATATAGGCTATGGGAATGTTGCTACACTGGAGATTCAAAGTTAATAAATTGCTTATATTTGTTATGACGGGGAAGGAATTTATTTATTTTTTCTCTGCTATACCTTTTCATTTTCCATTTCATTTTTACCTTCTTTTATTTTGTTTTTTAAAAACTTTGTATTAGTTCTTCTATTTTTTCAGTAAAATAACTGTTTAAAAAAAGTACTAGCAATTACAATATAGAGCTAGGCATAATAGGTTTAATGAAATGTATTGTGTATGGTGGCTGCATTATTTTGAAGAATATATTTTTCATGCACTGTGAGTTTAAATATTTCTAGAATAATGTAGTGTGCCATTAGCTAAAAAAATGCCTAATATGAAATGTGCTTTTATTTAACTGGCTTCTTTATGAAATGTATGACATTTATGAAAAGTAGGATAGGAAATTTATACCGGATAGAATGTTTGCTTTCAGTGCTATATATTTATTTTTAATGTACTTCATTCAAAGCTATTTAATATACTGTCATGTATAAGCTGTTACATTATATTGCTTATGGACTATATGAATATATCCTAATAGTTTGATTTGCTGTGGTGTCACAGTGGTTAGAATGCAGTACTGCAGGCTACTTCTGCTGACTGCTGGCTATCAGCAGTTCGATTCTCACCAGCTCAAGGTTGACTCGGCCTTCCATCCTTCTGAGGTCAGTAAAATGAGGACACAGATTGTTGAGGGTGATATGCTGACACTCTAAAACTGCTTAGAGAGGGCTGTAAAGCACTGTGAAGAGATACAGACGTCTAAGTGCTATAGCTATTTGAAACTACATATATTTGAACATGAATGGGAATTGCTTCTAACTTTGCATAGAAACGTGATGTCAATACTTTAAGAATAGAGCTATTTTTATCGCATATTAAGTCATTAATAATGGGGAGCAAAGGAGTCCTTATATTTGAATAATTAACTTTGAATGAAATTATGTAATTAACTTTTATAATAACATTGTTGGACTTGGAGTATTAATCAGTTGATAGAATGAATCCCTCAATTAAAATTATATAATTGTCAGCCATTAGTCTAACTATTAAAATTACTGGAAGAGTAGCGTTATTACACATTACTGTATTCTTTTTATACTATCTTATTCTTGTAATCTCTTTGGCAGGGTAATGTAATCATGTAACTGCTACATAACTAATGGTAGATGAATGCAAATTAAATTTATATAACTACACTGTTTACTCAATTAATAGTTTAAAGGTGACATGGTTATCATGCATATTTAAATACATTTGAAATTATAGTCCTCTGTAAGAAAATTTTATTTATATTATTAAGTTCTAAGTTAATTTTCTGACAAATTACACATTTGAAGATTAATTTAAAATATTATTTCACCTTCTTGTAAACTGAAAATTGCAAAGATGAATGTTTGTTACCTTCAGTATATAATGGTTACCTTAGTGAATGTGGGATTAATCCTATTTCCCAATGTGTTTAATTTAAATCTAAAAGTTGCTATTGTTTCATAGTTCAGTAGCATGCATTCTAGTGTATTTTTTATGCGTGCTGAAAAAAAGGTTTAATTTCAATGATATTTTTACTGCTTACTAGAGTGATATTGTGACATTCTGATATTCTGAGAATTGAGGCTAAGTGCATATTCAACATGAAATTAACTATCATCCTATAGTCTTAGACACAAAAGGTCTCTATGGCAACTTCTGGTATAAGATAAAATCAGAAACTGCAAATAATTGTTCAAAACCAATAGAATAACTACTGGTGACTTTTGACAATGAAAATATTCTACTATACAACTATACAAACAGCAGATGAAACATAATTGAAGAAACATAATTAAAAAAACATTTTGTAATGGATTAAAAATGCTTTCTATGTCATCAAAGAGGTAATTGCATGAGGTTGCTAGGAAAATCTTCTCAATCAAAGATCACCTCTCATTCTTCACTACATATCTTATCTCAACACATGAATTAATTCAATTAATAAATTGAATCAATTTATTCTACAGCTGAGCAAACCAAATAAGTTATATTCACAAGGGGCTTAAAAATATGAGCTAATACTGCAATGTTATCCATTGTCCAATGATAAAGCCAAATGAGATATGATCATATTCCTAATTACAATGTAATGTTTTCACAACATTCTGCTTCACCCACAATCTGGTTATGGGAGCTGCACTATGGAATAGTATTTGTAGGTACTCTGAAGAGGTGCACCGTGGTATTTAAGTTACTGGTTGCTGAATCTAGACAATAGAAGGACTTCTCTTTCTACTATTAGAAAAACTACTCATTTTGAAAAGAAAGATTAATGTATGAGCTGGAAAATAATTTGCCACTTTTGTTTAAGATAAAACAATGAAATTAATTTGTTCATTTCTGAAGCAAATTTTGTATTTACTTTGAATTTTGTATTTACTTCAGAAAGGATGAAACATCTCTAAGTATTTTCAGTGATCAGATGTCCATTAGTAATTTATGTCTTATTATGTATTGGTGAAAATTATGAGATAATCAGATGTATACTAATTTTTAGAGTAATTAGCAAATTGTTAAAGAAAAACATAATTAAGGACGCAAATGAAGAGAGAAAAATTATGCATGTTCTACAGAATAGGAAACCATGATTTAAGAGTAATTTAAAGCTGTCACCAGTTATGAAATGGGTTTCTTATTTTATATAACTTAGTTTTGGCAAGTAGGAAAAAAGTAACATTTGCTACTTTGGCAGTAAATCAATTTTTTATGTGTTTATTCCACTCGTTTAAATACATAGATATTTCTCCTTTGAAGAAAATAAAGTTAAACCATAATCTTCCACTGAGATAATGCAGTCCCTTCAATCTCTTGTTCTATAAATATTATTTATTTATTTATTTGTTTGTTTATTTATTTATCGTGTACGTATTAGATAATATATATAAGCATGAATTGAATACATACAATGAATACAATTAAAGGGAACATTAGGACAGGGATGGTAGGCACGCTGGTGCTCTTTTGCATGCATTATCTTATGCATTATAGTCGTAAGTATCAAGGAAAGCAAGTTTGGTGAATTAAAGGCACCAGGCTAGAAACCAGGAGACTGTAAATTCTAGTTCTGCCTTAGGCAAGAAGCCATCAGAATAACCTTGAGATAATCACTCTCAAGCAGCCAAAGGGCAGTGGAAAATTACTTCTGAATATTTCATTAAGAAAACTGCAAGGATTTGTCCAGGCAATTGTTAGGCATCAAGACTGACTTGAAGGGAAGGGGAAAAAGTGGCTTTGAGGAACAGGGGAACTTTCAGGAATTCTGAATGGTCATGAACATATGTCCAGCTGTTCTTGATAGTTGTCTGAAATATGTGACAACTGTTGTGCGAATTTGAAGTGAGTGCTTTATTGGAAGGGTTGTTTATGTTGAATCACAGGGATTCATTTCTGCATTAGAAAACATTTCTAAACTGCTTTTCCACTGCTTAAGATTATTCTTAGCTATTGAAGCACATTAGAATTCAACGATCAGTGACTAGGGTTAAATAATCCAGTCAATTTAGATAAATGCAGTAGTATATTCTTGAATTTTATGTGCCAGTTGCTAATTTTTCAATTATAAATGAGTTTAAAAAATCTCACACTTCCAGCTTTGGAGTACCTCAACCTAAACATACATTTTTAAATCTGTAACATATCTTTTTTGGCTCATTTTTGCTAATGATATTACGTAAAGAATAAGTTACAAGTTGATTTGCCACTGATGTATAATGAAGCTTCTTTTAACTGAGGACTACTGACAAATGAAGTAATTTTGATAGTTTCTGGAGCTTACCTCATCTTAATTGGGTAGAATAGAGTAGAATCTTTACTGCAGTAAATGACCGGTCCCTAAAAACACTTGGATACATAAAATTGATGTTGATTAACTAGTTAGGTAAACAGATTTGCCAAACAAACTGCTGTGCATCTTACATATTACATGGCAGAATTTGACACCCTTAAGGAAATAAGGTCAGTTGAATTTGAGAGTAAAAGGTTTAAACAGAACTGATGAAAGTGACCTGGATATTTAATTAGATATGGAATTAGCAGCTCTTGGTAACGGTTGACATAAAATGGGCAGTACAGGAAGGCATGATTGGTTGTTTCTATGGCTATTTCTTACTCTGAGTCAATTTTCAATGAAGCACTGGAAAACATTGATGCTAGCCTCAAAGTAAACGGTGTTCAGGTGTTCAGAACAACAATTTAAGATATGATGATACAGTTCTGCTTGCCAGTAAGCATGAAGACCTTCAGCTCCTCATCAACAGAGTCTCAGAAACATCTGAAAAATATGGCTTGAAGCTTAACACCTCAAAAACCAAGATCACGGTCATCAGCAAACAACCCATTAATGTACCACTAATAAATTCAGAAGGAATACCACTAGAAAAAGTTGAAAGGATCATGTATCTCGGTTTTAATTTACATTAAAGCTGGACATGATCAGTGAAGTAAAGACAAGGATGGAGAAAGCTCAAACAGCATTCTTCAGAATGAAAAAGGTCTTCTGCTGTCACGACATAAGCCTAAGACTGAAAATCAGGCTTGTCAGATGTTACATCTTTTCTATCCTGCTCTACAGAGTAGAGAGTTGGTCTCTGACAGAAAACCACTTGAAGAAACTAGAAGCATTTGAAATGTGGATTTACAGATGGCTGTTACGTATAAGCTGGGTTAACAAAATCACAAATGAGGAAGTGATAAGCCGCCTGGGAAAGCAAAGGGAAATCATCAAAGCCATTAAAGAGCAAAAATTAGAATATTTTAGACATGTGATGCGACACCCAAAAAATACGGCATCCTTCACTTGATCCTCCAGGGAAAGATTGAAGGCAAACAAGGTCCAGGCAGAAGAAGAATATAATGGCTCCAAAACCTAAGGGACTGGCTTGGACAAAACTCAGCAGCACTTTTGTATGCGGCTGTTGACAAAAATAGGATTGCCAACATGATTGCCAATGTCCGATGATGGATATGGTACAACAACAACAAGAAGAATGGCTCTTTCATCACAGAATCTGGATTTAAATGGAATACCTTTGTATCTCCTCTGTAAAATTGGCAATGGATGTGTGTTGAACTGTGCTAAGTTTTGTGTAGGATATGAACAGTCCCTAGGGAGGAGTCAAGCATGACAGAAGTTTGGAATCCTTCACACACACAAGAAATCTAAGTCCATTCCCCTTTGAATTCCATTGACTCTTGTCCTCGCCAATTTGCCTTGACTGTTAGTAGTTCAGATTCTTGTTTAGGGATAGAATGGAATAAACTTGAACAACTCTGATGCCTGATTTCTTGTGCTGGACAGTTTGGATTCTCCTAGTTTCATAGAAATGGTGATTTGATTTAAATATCCAGTAGGTCTATAGGGAGTAAAGTGTTACTTAAACATATATCTTTAGGGAGGGACATTGAATCTGTGGGAATATCAGTATCTTTGATATGCTGCTTGACTTCCTCTATTAGACATTCTTGCCCCAGCATAAATTCTTGGATTAAGGAAAAAGTTCCATTTTAAAAAAATATGTCACTATGGCCAAGGAGGATCAGCTTAATTAGAATCTAATAGAGTTGCAGCCATAACAAATTTAAATAAAATAATAGTTTTGAAAGATAGCCATGATTAGCTAGCATCACAGAAAAATCATATTAATAATGCACCTTGTAATTAATATTCTAGTACTTTGATAAAGGAAGACAAGAGAAGCAGGTTTTTGGTTGATTTGTTCATATATAATTAACTTTTTTTAGGTTGGGACAAGGCTTAAGAAAGGAATTATATTCCCAATTATCATATATTGAACCTGCTTTATTTTTGCAATGCCAATGAACACAGCTATATGGCAACATGCTAAGTATAATTTCAATATCATGGTTGAGTGTCTTTGGGTTCTTTATTAAAATCATGACTGAAAATGAGGATTTTAAGAATGTGCTTTGCAAAGCAATGAACCCTAATCTTAGATATTTCACAGAAAACAGATCTTTTTATACCTGGGCAGATTGCATTTTTCTACTCCTTCCTCTAAACAATAGATGCAACAAGATAATTTCTAAATTCTGAGAAAATGTTGAGGGATCATAGAAATATAGACAAGGTCAATGGTTTAATGTTAATACAGTATGTGACCTAGCTTTTTTATGTCCAGTTGATGTAGCCTTAAAAATATCACTAGAGGAACTTCTGCCTTGATTTTTAAGGTTTAGCAGCCCAATGGTATTTATTCATGTTACATGTGGAGAAATAGAAGCTCTCAACTGATTCACAGGTTTGAAAGTACACCTTAAAATTTTTGGGCAATAGTATTATTTTTCCCAGTGGGATTATCCTTACTTTACAGTTGTTTAGTACTCCAGAGTTTATGATCACAATGAGGTTCCATAAACTAAGATGGAAATTTTATATCTCAGATACTGACTGCCAAAAAAAGATTTGAGTTTGGCAGCATCAATATACAACATTCAAAAATACAATAAATCAAATTTAAAAAAACAACAACACAGCTTTGCTAGCTGTGGTAAGACATTTGTGACAAGAATTCCCTTCTTTCCAGCTTATTGGAAGACAGATTCCTTCAGAGTTTGTGCCCATGAGAGAGAAGGGGGTGGTATTAATTCCTTCTACACCTTTTTTAGTCAGTATATATTTTTGGTTGTAACCTCCATAGATGACATTTAGCAATCATCCACAAAATGCACTTAATGTGGCAAAATTTCACCCTAGGACCTATCTGTCAAATTTGAAAAAGGATAGTTATTGCAATATAATTATGATATACAATCAAAAACAGTGTGTATTTTGATCAATTATCATAGTAGTAAATTGGATTTGATCTGAAAAATGATGTAGGGTGATGCATTGGTTTGGTATGTACAGTATACATAAGCCAATTACTCATTCTAGTATAACTCTCTTAGATGAGTTGGGAATCAGCTCTAAGCGTGACCTAACTAAATTGATATCTGCAGGGCAGTGGTCATCTGTCATCATTGATCATGTTTAGGTGAAGGACAACCAACTATACAGTTATTAATCTGAAATTTGAGGTTATGGACCAGGGCAAGGCAGGAGAATTCGGCTGGTAGAATCATGTCTCATGGAACATTAATTATTCAACATCTTTGTGACATTACAAATGCAAATATACCTCAAAATAATTTACAAAATGTAAAACACAGTGGAAAGCTCCTTTTATCCATAATGTAGTTTGTATAGGAATTAAAGATAGAAATAGGCACTCTGGACCATGATTTTTTTTTTTTGAATGCACATTTATTTAATCCATAGACAAACTAATTCCCATCTTTAATTCAAAAGAAGTTAAAGTGACAACCTCAAACTCAAAATACAAATGAAGAAAAAAAAAGAGAGAAAGAAAGAGAAAAATATACCTTATATGTTATACTTACCAATAATCACTGGCTTACTAATGAATTCACTGCTATAATATGAACAGTATGGACATTATTGTATGACACCAGCTTTCTGGGCCATGCTAAACACTTAGGGGGTCACATGAAAGTAATACCTTTATAAATGCTCCAAAACTACAATTCTGTTTTTTCTCCTTAGTTCCATCCAGTGGTGGGATACACATTTTTTAACAACCGGTTCTCTGCCCTAATGACTGGCAGGGTGGGCGTGGCTGGGTGGTCATGTGACTGGGTGGGCATGACCAACCAACATCACTCATGTCAAGGGGTGCATCAGCCGGCTCCTCCCCTCCCAGCCACTCCTTGTCACGCCCGGCCTCAATGTATCTATAGTTCCGTAAAAATGTTGTTCACCTTTTTATTATCTGCATCTACATACTATAGATATACTTTCATGGACCACTAAAAGGCAGAAATGGCTCACATGCTTTGCCCAAGAGTGTGACAGGCAGGTCACAAAATAGGCTTTTAAGGGGCTGCCACAAAGAAGGGGGGAGCAATGTATTTACCAAAGCAGCAGAAGGCAAAACAAGAAGCAATAGATGGAAACTGAGCAAAGAGAGAAACAACCTGAAACTAAGAAGAAACTTCCTGACAGTGAGAACAATTAACCAGTGGAACTGCTTGTGTCCAGAAGTTTTGGGTGCTCGATCACTGGAAGTTTTTAAAGAAAAGACTGGACAGCCATTTCTCTGAAATGGTATAGGTCCCCCCCCCAAAGTCCCTTCTAAGTGTTATTCTGACACTTTTCCAGGCCGTCCACTTAGATTTTGGCAGCCTCAGTTTTCCTGCCTGAGCAGGGGGTTCGACTAGAAGGCCTCGAAAGTCCCTTTCAACTCTATTATTCTGTTATTCCTGAGCTAAATAGCTAAGATCCTCATTGGGATCCTATGTCTTTTGCTCCCTCTGGACTAATGAGTTAAAGTGTTGCCTCTAAGACATTCATTTTAATAAGATTTTTAGAAACCTGCAGTTGAAAGTTCTTCATGTCTCCTTACCCTGAAGACCCAATTTCATTTGTAATTTAATCCCAAACTGATTGCTCTTAGCATTTCTCTTGACATTTCTCCAAAATGCACCCCCCAAGAAGCCACACATCTCTCTCTCCCTCTCCCTCCCTCCCTCCCTCCCTCCCTCCCTCCCTCCCTCCCTCTCTCTCTCTCTCTTTCTCTCACACGCACGCACACACATACACACAGAGTCTCTTTAGAATTATAGGCTAGAAGGTACCTTGGAAGTCTTCTAGTGCAACCTTCTGCTCAAGGCAGAACACCTCATACATACTTGCGGGTTCGCAGACATCCTGGCTTTGGCTTCCAGGAAACACACTGCTTTCTTCCGCTGCCTGATGCGAGGTGGGAGGCCTGAGAGAAAGCACCTGGTCCGGACACAGAGCCCTGCATGATGGAGCCCTTCCCAGGGAGCAAAGCCTTGGATGACATGATCTGTCCCGAAGGCCTTGAGGAGCTTCAGACCTTCTATGTGCCTCTGGCAGCCCAAGTGCCCTGCCCTTCAGAGCCCAATGGCCAGCGCCCGGCAGCAGTTGCGGAACTCCGGGAGGGCTGGTGGATGTCCTAGGGCTGCATGCGCGCACCACAGTAGAGCAGAAGCCTCATCCCCAGTGTAGTGTCTTCCCTGAGGGCTGCCCGCCCACCTGCGGGCTGGCCCAGAAGCAACTCATCCCCCTGTCACGGGCTAGATGGGGACCCAAGGTGGAGGGGAAGCCAAGCACGCAGGTCCAAAAGGCGAGCAAGTCTCGCCATGTCTGTGCGAGGTGCTTTTCAGCCGAGTGCAGCAGGTCTCCCTCCCCCACCATCAGTGTAGGCTTTACCTTCCAGAGCTTCCATGCACCTCTGCCAGCCTGAACTCCCTGCCCTTCAGATCACAATGGGGCCAGCGCATGGTTGCCCATGAAAGTAAGGCTAACAGCGGGCAGTTCTTGGGGGAGATGCTGCACTGGGGCTGAGACTGTTGCTCCGCTGCAGTAAGCACATTGAGCCCCGGGACATCCGCCCTCCCTCCCGGAGTGCTGCCAGGTGTTAGCCCCATTAGGATATGAAGAAACGATATGAAGCAGAGGGAGAGAAACAGATTGAGGCTGAGAGAAACAATAGGAGGCAGAGGGAGAGAAATGGATTGAGACTGAGAGAAGTGATAGGAAGCAGAGGGAGAGAAACAGATTGAGGCTGAGAGAAGTGATAGGAGGCAGAGGGCGAGAGAAATGGATTGAGGCTGAAAGAAATTGTAGGAAACAGAGGGAGAGAAGCAATAGGAGGCAGAGAGAGAGAAATGGATTGAAGCTGAGAGAAGTGGTAGGAGGCATAGGGCGAGAGAAATGGGAGGTTTTGGAGTTGAGCACCCTTCCCAGCCCTGCTTCCCCGAGGCTTCTGCTGCTGGAGCAGGCGGGAGCAGGCTGAAGCAGCTAGGTGAGTCTAGTCTAGGCGAGCGAGGAGGAGCAGAGATTGGTGAAGGAAGGCAGTTCCGGCAGAGAGCTGGGCTGTGGCTGCTGCATGGTAGCCCACAGCAGAAGGCAGGCAAGCGGGTGGGACCACATGGGAGGCAGCTAGGCCAGGATGTGGGTCTTGCTCGCAAGCTCACCCAGGCAGATCAGGGACACTCAGCTGGGCCATGGGGAGAGCACTATGTGGGATGCAGCTGCGGTGGAAGGCAAGTAAGCTAGCTGGGCCATGTGGAAAGCAGCTAGGCCGGGATTCAGGCCTTGCTCAGAGGCTCACCCAGGCAGATCAGAGCCGCTCAGCTGGGCCATGGGGAGAGCACTGTGTGGGATGCAGCCGCAAAGGCAGGCAAGCTGGCTGGCCCGCAGAGACCGTGTGGTTGAGGAAAGTGAGGGAGCCAGACAGAGACCAGCAGCAGCAATCCCAGGCGAGCAGGCAAGATGAATGACTGGGCAGGGTGAGGCAGGATGGGTGGGTGGGGTGCGGCAGGGCCAGCTATGGTGGGATTTGCCAGTTCACTGAGCTGCACACAATCTTAACAACTGGTTCACTTGAACTGGTCCAAACTGGCTGAAGCCCATCTCTCATTCCATCTCAATTAGAATATGTAAACTTAATTCCCAAAAAGCTAATGGGGTGTACTGGTTATAGTGCTGGACTAGAAGCAGAGAGATTTAGTTTCCCTTAGGTACAGAAGTCAAGAGAGAGATCTTAGGGCAACCACTTCTCCTTAGCATATGGGTGTGTGACAAGTCACACAGAAGAACAAAAACAAACTCTCTCACATACATCAATAAAGCTTCACTCTAAAACCCAAAGATGCTTTTTCAAGAGGCAGCTGAACTTTCTGGGTTTTCTTTGAAGACATTTCACTTCTCATCCAAGAAGCTTCTTCAGCTCTGACTGGATGGTGGGGAATGGAAGGATTTATACTCCTTGCAGACAGCATTTGCATTCCTTTAGCCAGTCATTAAGGCTACCTGGAGGTTTATCTGTATCATTGGGGTCACCTGAGTAGTGACCCTGATGACACAGATAAACCTCCAAGAAAATCCAGTTGCCTCTTGAAAAAGCACCTTTGGGACAACCATGACTGGATGACTGAGAATCTCCATAGACACTTCATCTAGAATCAGACAAGGGCAGTATAAAACAAGTAGGCCCTATAAATATGGGATTAAGACAGATCAACAACAATTATATTTTTATGAGCCTGTTCCTGTAAGTAGGAATAGATTGAATATAACGTAATATTCCTAACTGAGAGAGACCCGCTGAAATATAAAGCATACTCCAAGACTGGATTTCTTTCATGCTTTGTTATATGAACCCATTAATTGAGGTTATTATGACTAATTCTATCCCAGCACCTGCTCTGAACCTAGTTTTTTTTTTTTAATTTGATTTATATGCCACCCTTTTCCGGAGACTCAGGGCGGCTTACAATGCATTAAGCAATAGCCTTCATACTTTTGTATATTTATACAAAGTCAGCTTATTGCCCCCACAAACTGGGTCCTCATTTCACCTACCTTAGAAAGGATGGAAGGCTGAGTCAACCTTGAGCCTTGGAGAGATTCGAACCAGCAGTAAATTGCAGGCAGCTGTGTTAATAATAGGGTGCGTAGACCACTGTACTATCAAGTTTGAAAGGGGTTAAGAAAATAGGTTTTCCCAGGAGCTTCTGTAGCTATACAGACTTCACCCTCTTAACCACATTGTCTACCAAAAGAATATGCACTGCTTAACTACCCTGTAACTCATTGAATGAGTCTTTTAGAAAAGGTAATTCAGTCTGAGGTAACCAAAGAATACATTAAATTTGAGACTGAGGTTTTCTACATCAATCCTGGATGGAACCACAATCATCTTAAGAGAAGTACATATCATCAATAGAAAAATAATTACAGTGGCAAACAAACTTCAATAATGTCAATATTTATCTATCTAAACATATAAACACAATGACTCAATGGGCAGTCAAAAAAGCAATAGGAGCAGGAATAGCTTCTAACTTACTGCCAGGTTCCACATCAAATTTACTTGACCAGAGAGCATTAGAAGCTGCTCCCTGTATTCTCCCACCATAGGGGCACTACAGTTCCAACAACTTTGCAACTAAATCTGAACTTTGTGAAAATTTCACTTCCACAGGAGTAAAAGGCTCTGGATCTTTTTTACACATTCTTTAAGTTAATGGAATTTAGGAAGCTTGATTCAAAAAATGTTGAAGTATAATGCGCTGTTTGGGTTAACTTGAGGATACAAACAAACAGATAAAACACAATGAGAGTTTTGGTACTATGTAGATACAATTAGATGATAGTTGGTGAAATCCCTTGGTTTGAGGGAGGTGAGATTTTGTCTAGACAGTTAAGCAAAAGAAGGTGACATTGAAAGCTAAAGCCATTATCTGTACAGTCTCGTTATGTCCAGTTGGTTTAACAATTTTCTGTTTGCCTGCCAGCCATGTTTACATTCACTGTCCAGGCATTTTGCTCTCTGCCTGATAATAGGTACTTTGTTGATAGACCTGACTTCATATTACCTAATTGTGCCTGCAATAGCAAGAAAGGTTAAATGGGCCCCAATTAAATGCTTAAACACCACTGGCAAAATAAAGCAGAGTGAGCTTTCTCTTGCTAACTTATTGCTTGGAGTAAGTTCAAGCAGTGTAACATCCCCAAACCCCCATAACTTTAACCTTAGACTGTCTACTGTTGACCTCACCCCATTCCTAAGAGATCTGTAAGGGGCGTCCATTAGTGCACCAGTGTGCCTACCATCCCTGTCCTACTGTCCCCTTTTATTCATATCCATTTTCTATATTCATAACCATGTTTATACTTACATCTGTTATCTTATACATGTTTGACAAATAAAATAAATAAAAATTACGCTGACCTTCAGCCAAAATTTGCAAATTCAATGATAGTGGGCTAATTCTTCCTCTGGGCAACCATAGCTTCTAGCTAGGAACTTTAAGATTTAATTTTTAGGCAAGATGGCGCCTCCTCCTCCTGACACTCAAAGTTGTCATTCAAATCAGCTAATTGATCAAAGACACGATCAATTGGCTAAAATAATCCTGATTTTCTCTGAGTAATAACAAACATCACTTTTTCTTCATTATGACTTCCAATAATGGCATTAAATAGAGGATCGTAATGTCTTTTTATGAGATTAGTTTAAATGTGAGCTAGTAAACAAAATGGACTGCTATGCTGCACAGATTTGCATTATTAAATAGTCATAAAGAGTACCCGGCAGCTTTAGTCTCATCAATTAAAATATTATATGCCACATAGCAGCCAAATAAGTGCATTTGACAAGCTGATAGATATGGAAAGGAAAGGAAATGCAATTGAATTTAGTAAATAATTTCAGTTGAATTTATTTCTTTTTCTTTTCTTATACAATTAATCCCTACTACTCCAAACATCTATGAGTAAATAACAACCATTTCTGCTTCTATCTGCAAACTACAAGGCAATTCTTGCTATATAGTCCCTTCATCTGAATGAGTAATAGGAATGTCATTTTTTTAAATACTTAAGTTGTTAATTGTGTAAGAACTGAATTAGATCTTCTTTGCTTGTGCAAAATTCATCTAGATTTGACAGCTGAGAATTCCAAGGGTAGTCAGCTCTGAAGCAATCTACCTACATACAATACAGAACTGAACATGGATGAATATGCCAATTGGATTTTTACTTTTTCAACAATTAGTACATTTCATTTGATTTCTACATCAATAAGTAATTTCATAGAATGCATGAAAAATTTGTATGCATTTTTAAGCATTACTATATACATAGAGTTTTCCCCTCCCCAATTTTTATCCTTACTAAAATTCAGCCAAAATGACCTTATATGCTTTCAAACCTATGGTTTGAACTTGGGTCTGCCCTATACAGTAATATCAGCACCCTAAATGACTGCATTAGATAATTATCTCATATATTTTATACACAATTTGTTTAATGTTTCTTGCACAGATATTGGGAATAGCTTCCCAGGTGTAGGAGATGATGAGGCTGAACCTGAAGGAGGGGATGAAATGCATCATCAGGAATGAGTCTCTTCATGCCCACACAAGAGATCCCATCATTCAGCCCATCATGAATTCCTGTGACCGATCTATTGCCAATATTGCTTTACTGTTAGTAGTTAAGATTCTTGTAGAGAACTTAAACTTGTAATAAATCTTTATACCTATTTGAACTACCTGGATCTCCTGATTTCCCTGGAGCTTGACAGAGTTGTCAATAGTATGATTGATACGTAGACAGATAGACAGACAAAACATTTTTGTAAGCAGTTTTCCATTTAAAATGGTATTAACACTTCATGTGATCTCGATTCTATCCCTCTGTTTATGCAGCCCAGAACTGTGTTGGCTTTTTTGGCAGCTGCTGCACACTGCTGGCTCATATCTAAATGGTTGTCCACTAGGACTCCAAGATCCCTCTCACAGTTCCTACTATTGAGCAAGGTACCACATATACGGTACCTGTGCATTTTGTTTTTCTTTCCTAAATGTAGAACCTTGCTTTTTTCATTATTGAATTTCATTTTGTTAGATATGATGCGTACAGTTGAAATATAGAACATTAGAAGCAGTAACCAAATAAAATATGGAATTGTCCAAGGGAAAAAGAAGCATAACAACAGAATGAACGTAAGTGCCATAATATGTCACTTGAACTCATAGGTAAACATGCTATTTTACACACTTGAAATGTTTTTATGAAGGAATGAATGGCAGTGATATTGACTGTAATCCAATAAATGACAGGATGGAGGAAGACATTAAGATATTTATGGAAAATTACTAGAGGTGTTAGCAGGTAAATAAGAAACAGCACTGTCAGTAGATGATGGGATACAAAATAGAAAACTATTGATTGCATAGAAAAGATTGATTGCAGGAAGATTTTGATTGTACAAAAAGAGTAATACACTGTCATTAGTCATTAGTGGGATGCATGGTGTATAAATTTGATCCATCAATCAAGCAATAACATACAAGAAATAGACTAGTGAAGAATATTCTTTATTTTCAACACTTGTTTCAAACAATATAAATGTGGATTCTATTCCTGGACATCCATCCAACTTTGAAACAGACTCTATTATAATATAGAAACTGGAGAAATGCAATCCAGTTAGACAGAACACTTATGTGGGAGGTTTCCTATTATGGTATAGAATACAGATCACGAAACTGAATGTTTTTCTTTTATATACTATTTATACCTACCCATCAAACCCATTACATTGATATGGACACAATCTTGATTTATTATTCAAAACATACAGTTCTGATGTGTTGAACTTAAGATATACCACTAATCTATCTGGGCCTAAGAATATGTTTACAAGCGACAGTATTATAGCTAGAGATGAAAGGTGACAATACTTAAACTTACAAATTTTCCTTTTTCACCTGCTCACTTTTTCAAGAAATAAGGCAGTATTGCCAAAGAAATCCTATTCCTTTCTCTCAGTACTTCGTGTCCTCTTACTTTATACTTAGCCCTATATTATCTTCTGCTTTTCAGCCCTTATACTTCAGTAGGTGCTGCTAAAGTTTGAAGGAGAGTGGTAATTGCTCCATTTTACAGAGTCGCTTCTCTGTCTTTCACTTCTTATCATAGGTGAGAGAAAACAATTATTTGTGGCTTTGTGTAACGGGTCTTCATCTTTGAAGGCTTATGAGGCTGTAAGGCTCTGTTATGTCTTTCTCAGCTTTTGAGGTTTTGAGTAAGTAGCTTTTGAGTTTCTTTGCTCACTACACCAATTGAGATGACCTTGCCTTTTTCATTACACACCTGTTTTCAGACTGTCCCTTGCCACTTACACCCTGTGCCTTCAGCATTCCTCTTTCATCTACCTACAGTACAGCTATGGACTTTTGCTCTTTTAAACACCAGGGAACATGATCCATACAATCTATAAGGAAGAAAAAAAAAATCAAGCCAGCAGCTATGGAATATATTGAGAAAATGAATTAATTAAGTCTTTAAGGTTAATTCATCTTTTGAATAGTTTTTACTTTCAATCATTGTGGTCTTTATTAATTAAAATGATTCATGTTACAATTTCTGAAATGTTGAGATAGTAATAACCACAAGTAAATAAAACATAAATGTCCAAATATTGAGACCAAAATGAACATGATTCTAGTTTCTATAGATACATTATGCAAAAACTGAGTTTCACTTTGCAAGATTTTGCAATTCCTCTTTTTCTCTCCAATACTGAAATAAATATACAGTACATTCTCACTGTTGAGTGCTCCATGGTTTTTGCAACCGACTTCTCCCCTTTAGTTTAATCCACTTTTATCTCATTACAATACTGAATGGTACACATATAGAATTTGTTTTGTATAATGTGAGTTATGCCCAGAAAGCATAGCACATCATGTAGCTATCTGTAATACCTCTCTTAGATTACTCTGAAACTCCTAATACAAATAGGGGTTAGGTTACCCAGCTCTGATTGGAATAATAGACTGACTGTTGCACATTTTCTGTTACTAATACAAAGTTCAAGAGATTGAACATTGTGTAACATAAAAGACTGATAGGGTTCCTTTCTCCATCCGACTTTAATTCAGAAGGATTATTAAGTTTAATAGCATACTTATAATGGAGGAAAATACATTTGATCGTTCAGTGTGTTAATGTTAAATGGGATAAAGAGGAATGCTATGTGTAGAAAAGCAATTTTATGATTTGTTTTGAAATGGTAGTTTGAATCACCACTTTTATTCCCTTTCTTCTGTAAGCAATGAAAACTTGTTTTCAGAAAAACAGTTCAAGAGGAAAAATAAATTTAAAATTGATAATTTGACAAGATTTTAACATGTCAAAACTCTCTTATCTGCACAAAAGTTATTAGATAATTTGAAACAGAAAGTACAGGCAGAATTTTTAAAACTAAGCCAGAGGTATTTCGTTCACATAAAATATGCATATATAAATATGTTAACATTTCAGAAAAGATTTTTTTTCATATATATATATATATATGTGTGTGTGTGTGTGTGTGTATTTGTGTGTGTATATACACACACACAGAGACACACACATATATACACAGACACACACATATAGAAATATACACACACATATAGATATACAAATATATCTGGGGTGGGTTCTAAAATTTTTTACTACCGGTTCTGTAGGTGCGGCTTATTTTGTGGGCATGGCTTGGTGGGGGGGTCTTGTGCCTGGATGGGCGTGGCCAACTTTTTTTTTCTTTTAAAAGCATTTTTTCTACAACCTTAAGAGGTTTCAGGGAAAAAAAAGCTTTTAAAAGCCTCTGACGATCAGGCAACTCAGCTGGGATCACCAGAGGCTTTTTTCTACAACCTCTTCGGCTGAAGAGGTTGCAGAAAAAAATGCTTTTAGAAGCCTCTGATGATCAAGCAACTCAGCTGGGATCGCCAGAGGCTTTTAAAGGCCTTTTTTTTTCTACAACCTCTTCCGCCGAAGAGGTTGAAGAAAAAAATGCTTTTAAAAGCCTCTGATGATCCCAGCTGAGCTGCGCGATCATCAGATGCTTTTTTTTTTAACTTTTAAAAGCATTTTTTCGTACGAAGAGGTTGTAGAAAAAATGTGGTGGGGTAAATGAGCAGCGACTGGGCCGGGGACCGGTTTGGGGGCATGGCCAGCCAATGTTATTACCAGTTCTCCAAAATACTACAAATTTTTACTACCGGTTCTTGTGAACCGGTGCAAACCAGGAGCAACCCACCACTGACACACACACACACACACACACACACACACACACACACGATAAATAATATTTTCATGTGGAGATCTGAAGAAAGGACTGTAATAGAAGGAGTGATAATCTTTTTATTGTCCTTGTGAGAAAAATATACAAAAAAATTTCTTTCTTGAATTGTTTCTGTTATGACTATCATACTAACTTTCCTAAAATTATGATCTGTAGACCCTTTCAAAATAAGGATGCTACTTCAGTAGTGAGAAAAGATTGACTCTTGTGGACAGCGTAAATTCTGTTAACTCTTATTGAATATGACATATTTTAGTTCTTCACTCCATAACATATCTCCTATACTTTAACAATTTAGATTATACAGCTAAATTCCAAGCAATATAGATCAATGTCTTATCATGTGAATTTTTTTAGAACAACGGAAGTTAGACATAATTATATTGAAAGCTACTTTGTATGCTGTTTGATGTATGTTTAATTAATTTACAAATGACAGGTGTTGGTTTTGGAAGATCCTTTTAATGGGCAAATTTAAAGAATTTGGTGCATTAGCCTGTTACAGGATTAATAAACAGAAGATGAAAATGTTAACAAAAATATGAAAATGGAAGATCTAACGGAATAAATGAATAAAATGGGTTTTTAAAATTAAGAATGTAAAATATCTGGGTATTGCTCTGACAGATATAAATTGTATGTTACTTCAAAATAACTAAGTTAAGACATGGAATGGAGCTAAAAAAGACATGTTAAGATGAGAAACTACAACTGTCATTGTTGGGGAGAATTTCAGTGATAAAAATGAATGTTTTACCTATAAGGATGTCTTTGTTTCAGACAATACCTCTTTTGAGAACTGATGTATCATTTAAACAGTGGCAAAAGAATATGTCTATGTTTGTATGGCAAAGGAAAGAGCCACAAATTAAATATGAAGTGTTATAAGTTGCAAAACAAAGAGGAGGGTTGGGTTTACCTGATTTGAAATTGTATTTTGCAGCCTGCTGTTCGGTTTTACTGAAAGAGTGGGTGCTGAGGAGTAAGGAGGCTTCTGGAGTTAAAAGGACATGTCTGAGATTTGGGTGGCATGGATATTCATTGTACAAAAAAACTCAAGTTTAATATGGATTTTAAAAATAATTATGTTAGGTATCTTATATAGAATATGGGATAGATACAAACCCAGATTAAGCCCACAATTGACTTTATGATATCAGAGATTGTAGCAAAAATCAAACCCAACACACAGATAACTGATGCAGCAGGATTCATTAACTTCTCTTTATATACAATAGAACACATGAAAATAGACGTACAATACTAATATATATTCTTCTTCAATGTAGTAGCAGTTACAAGCAAAACACAAGGCAGGAGAGAACAGTTAGTTTCATTTCAGCAGAGCAAACTAGTTTCAGTTTCTCTGCACAGATTCAGAAGCTGCAGACTAAGACACGCCCTGGCTCCAGTCTATCTCAGCTCCCAAACAGCCCTCATTGGCTGACTTAGTTGCTATTCCTATACATTGGCTGACCTTGTTACCATGTCCTATTCCAGTTGATGAATATATTCTGACATGAATCTCAACACAAGAAGCATTTTAGGACAGAAATAAAAGTCAAACATGTGAGATACTAGAATACTAGAAAAAGAAGTTTAAAAAAAGGTATATTAAAGTGAGCTAATTTTTTTGTTATAATGTACAGATGGAATTATGGGAAATGTGTGGTTGAAAAGATTAAAATTTAAACTATGATACTGTGAGACAAATTGTGTAGACTGTTTAAAGGTGCTTCAAATTTTTGATAGAAATGGGAAGTAATATTTTACAATGTTTTGTAGACATGGAAAAAATGCTATAAAATTCTGGATTCAAATAAATGCACTGATTCAAAGGATTTTAAAGATTAAGGTATCATTGAGATGAGGGAATTTCTTTGTGTGAATTAATAGAAAACAGTTGGAGTAAAATCAGGGAACTTTGTTTTTGTACATGGTCATTGCAGTGAGAATACAAAGATGGAAAAATTCAGCACTACAGTAAAAGGAGGAATGGTTGGTGAACATGATGGAACTTGCTGAAATGGCTAAATTGACTTTCTTGATCAGAGAACAGATAATTTCTACATTTATTACTGACTGGAAAGCTCTTATGGACTTTTTGCATAAATCAGGGGAAAAATGAACTTATCAATTATAGTTTTGATGATTATACAGTTAGATAGTTAAAAAAAGAAGAGACTTATGTTGTAATCCTAGAATAAGAGATACCTGTAACTGCTGTAAAGAAGATTGGAAGCTACCTTTTTGTACTTTTTTCTTTCTTTTCTATTTTTTTACTTTTCTCCCCGTTCCTTGAATTTTTAGATTTCTGTTGGAAATAAGATGGGCACCAAATACATTTTATAAATAAATAAATGAATTTGGGGACCACAGCATTAGGATATTATATTGAAAATAAATAATGGTAAGTAATGAATAACACAGTTATATCAAATCATGCATCTTGAGGAAAATATGGATTTCTCTTTTGCTCACATATTCCAATTTTTTTTTTATTTGATTTATATGCCGCCCTTCTCCGGAGACTCAGGGCGGCTTACAATGCGTTAAGCAATAGCCTTCATACTTTTGTATATTTTATACAAAGTCAGCTTATTGCCTCCACAAACTGGGTCCTCATTTAACCTACCTTAGAAAGGATGGAAGGCTGAGTCAACCTTGAGCCTGGTAAGATTCGAACCTGCAGAAATTGCAGGCAGCTGTGTTAATAACAGGGTGCATTAAACCACTGTACTACCAAGGCTCAATTTCCTTGAAGTACTAAAGTACAATGTAATTTAGAACCAATAAAGAAAATAATTATTTATTTTTAAGATTTATAACTCAAGAGTATGACTCTGGGCAGCCTACAGCATAAATACACAATCAAAAAGAAGAAAAAACAAAGTAAACTATATAACAATAAGGAGGCAGTATATAAATACAAAAGCTAAAATGACAACTGAGAAAATCACAAGACAAGCACAGGTGGACTCACACTGAACAGGTATCTAACCCTGGGGAAAAAAATCAGGTCTTAATTACTTTCCTAAAGGTGAGAAAAATTGGAACTTCTTGTTGTTTATTGGAATTCTGTAACCCTTAGCACCAGTGGCCAACACCATGCAATCACCTCAGCTATTTAAGAGATGAACTCAACTGTCTCATAACAACCTGGGAGATTGTTTAACATAGGGGTGTCAAACTCAAGGCCCAGGGGCTGGGCCTACGGGGTGCTTAGATCTGGCCCACGGGGCTGCCCTGGAAACAGCAGAGGACCGGCCCATGGTGCCTCTTCCAGCGAAAACAGAGCTCGGGAGCCCATTTTTGCTGGTAGAGTGCTCGGGCCACTACAGGTGCCCCGACACAAGTGACATTGAATTGGCCATGCCCACCCTGGCCACGTCCATCCTGGCCCCCCAAGGTCAAACACAATCCTGATACACCCCTCAATGAAATCAAGTTTGACACCCCTGGCTTAACAACTGCAATTGACAGTTCCAGGATTGCGGTTGTTCAGCAAAGCAGTCATGTGTATCTTGTTAATGACTGCTTCATCATTCAGTAATTGATATTACAGTTCCAAAAGTTGAGGACTATCTGTAAACATTAAATAGGAACTTCAACACTACATTAACATCTTTAAACCTTATTTCTCTTTTCAAACCATATTAAGATAAAGTCACTATTAGATCAAAATGGACCTAATGGTATAGGACAGTGATGTCCTTTTTCCTGTCGCATGCCAAAAGCGTGAGGAGCGTGGAGGGGTCATGCACACATGTGTCCACACCCATAATTCAATGCGCCCCATCCCCGCGCATGCGTGTGCGACCCCCACACACTCCCCCCACTTTTGGCATGCAATAGCATGGTGGGCCCAGTAGGCCCGTTTTTCACGGTCCCCAGGCTCCAAAGGCTTTCTAGGAGCCTGGGGAGGGCGAAAACGGCCTTCCCCAACTCCGGAAGGCCCTCCGGAGGCCGGAAATGGCCCGTTTCCTGACTTCTGGTGGGACTAGAAGGCCCAAATATTAGCTGAGCTAGGGTAATGCTCAAGTGCCCACAGATATGGCTCCGCGTGCCACCTGTGGCACACATGCCATAGGTTTGCCATCACAGGTATAGGAGCTCAAAACTTACATGACAAAATTCCTTTAAATATAAAGAATAATTAATGTAAAATGATTGACATCCAAACTTTCTTAAATAGCCAGTGAGATGTCTAGCTTATATGAAATGTATCTTTTGGTGAATTAATCTCAGCTTGACACCATAAGAAATTTACTTATACAAATTCATGACTATGTATTTAATTTTGTATTGTTTTGTCTTGGTTATTAGATTTCATATTATGTCACCTACATTTTTTGAGTAGATGGTATATACTGTAGATACTGACAGGTTATAAATCCTTAACATTCTTTAAAAAATAAAGCAATCAATTTGCTGCAACAGGATATTCCAGCTCTTGTAAATTACCAACCATTGGTAATTTATGCTTGGTTTCATAGGCTGAAACTATAATGAGATGGAGGAAGCTTAACCCCTGCAATATTATTCTGAATTTTAACTTTTTTAGATCAATAATAAGACAAAAGAGATGTAGTATTAATTGTTTTGGTCTCTGGTCTTTGACTGTAATAAACTCAGATTGATTTGATTTGATGTAGTAGCCCAAAAAAAATATCTGCTTTTTGTCACAATTGTAAATAATCAAATTACCACAGTCCCTAAATTCAGGAGAGCCTTATCTTAAAGCCAATTTAATATTCTCCGTACAGCTGTTTTGGAAAGGAAATATAATAAAACGATCTTTGATGTTAGGGGTTAACTTTGGTTGTTTGTTTTATTTAATATATTTTTAATGGTCAATGATTGAAATAAAGTTTGTGTGTGGAGGTCAATCAGTCATTTTTATAAAGAACGAAGTTAAGGATTTTGTTTTTATCAGAACTTCTGTGGCATAGCATAGGATGAAAATAAAATGGAAGTTTATTGGTTGATAATATATTTATTGATATTCATCCTGTCCAGTTTCAACTAGATAGCTTTGTCTAAAACAAATGTTTGAAGGATTTGAAGCAGAAGTAGCAAAAATGAGGAAACAATTGCCTCAAAATATTCTAGCAAAAATACTTATGGTGAGGATTAATTATTTAAATTGAAAAGGACTTCATGCTCACTTACTGACCATATTGTTTATAATATGATCTATATATAAAAGAACCTACCCTTGGTATGTGCCAAGCAACAATAAGTTTAAAGAAAAATTATTATTAGGTATACTAGTATTAATTTCCTTGAAGAAGAAATAACTCTATTTTTTAAAGAACAGCTTGAAATAAGTCAGAAAATGAGTATGCCCATTTTATTCTAATGAAAATATATATTTGCTTTGTTTTAAATATTTTAATATAGAAATGAAAAGAAAATCTCTCCCTCCCCCCTCCCCTCTCACACACAAAAATCCCAACACCAGAAAACTTTGCATTTGTTTTCTTGGTGGCTTGTGAAGTGTGAGGACTATTATTGCCAAACTGCAGTGAAGTTTCCTTCTGATCAGTCATTCACTTAATTAATCATTGCTTCAGTTTTGGCTGTTGCAACATAATAGTCTGAGTTGAAGGTAATGCCAGCTTGAAGAAACATCAAAACATATATCCATGAGTTTTTGTGCTGTAGCCAAAGTTTTTTTTAATTGCCCCCACAAATGAAATTTATGATGACTGACACCCTGTTTTTGGATTATAATGAGGAGCCCATGTTTTGTCTTCTGTCACATTGTTAAAAGTGCACTGATGAGTATTCACTGGAGACTTACATTTCACAAACAATAGCAACACAATCTTTTCTCACAGTTAATTCCCATCATAAAATAATATGTCAGTAGAGCCATCTGTTGGAAATTTACAACATTGGAGACATTATTTTCCATTGGTATTTCCATTGGTATTACAAGTAAATGCCCACTTTCTATAATTCTGTATAAACCATATATGATAAACCATATATGAAAATTATCTCCATTGAATAACTGTGAGTTATCAAGCCCCTGAACAATGTCAAATATGTTTTTCTCTGAAGCATAATTATCAGTATATTCATTGCATTCTAATTGAAAAGTGCAATGAATAAATAGAATAGAATAGAATTACAGATACATGTGTTAATGCACATATACATATATGACAATACTACTTAGTTCCATAAATTGACATGTAACCCTGATCATATAGAATTATATTTATATTAGCTATTATGCAATACTTCTAACTATGCATACTTTGTCATTTTTATTAATATATTTGTATTGTGTAAGTTTGTTCTTTTTGAAAGTGTACAAAAGAAACCCCACTATCACTAAGTGTTCTATCTTAAGATTCATGATGAATGTATTTATGATGACTATGATCATGATTTATCACTTATATCTTTTATGTACACTGAGATCTTATGCACCGAAGACAATTTCCTTGTGTGTCCAATCACATTGGACAATAAAAAATTCTATTCTATTCTATTCTATTCTATTCTATTCTATTCTATTCTATTCTATTCTATTCTATTCTATTCTATTCACTTTGAAAATAATGGAAGTTTCCAAGCAGATCTCTTGAATAAGGTCTCAGATATATTTTCAGTTTTTTTGGTTTAGCTGAGACTGATACACTAAGGATCTGGCACTATAATATCTTGATTAGATTGTGGAAGGAAACATTGTACTGTATTATCTCTATTGTGGAGTATTATCTGAGATATGTCTTCTATTATTACCCACAAAAAACCCTGACTCATTATATTATATTGTGATATAATTGTGGCGAGAAGTTGTTCTGTTAATTTAAAACTCAAACTGAAAAAAAAAATCTAAATTGAAGATGGCAAAGTTACATCATGTTGATTCTTCTAGACAATTAAAAATAACAGTTAGCTTATACCACTTAGTGCCATTCCTTTATGTGGTAAATTTTATATTATGTGAAATTGTATTACTTGTATTTTCTTTAACATGAACCATTTGCTTTAGCAGATACTTGGGATTAATTTATTGAAGTGAGTATATCTCATTTTGTCATTTTGTCAGTGTAAACCATGAGTTAAATTCAGCAACAGAAAAACTATTTCTACATTTCTCTCAGTTTCGATTATCATTATCATTAAAGGGAGGAATCAAAACTGAATAAATTGCTGTGGTTTGATGATTAGAAATGAATAATTGAGTTTATATGATCATTTTTTATTTTTCCATTTTTCCATGGTTAGGAAGAGGTAAGTACATTCCTTGCTTGTTGCTTGTTATTTTTTTTAATATCGCAAAGCATAAATAGTACAATTTCTGGAAAATTTTAAGGCATAGAAAAAAAAAACTTGCCCAGTTTTTTGGGTGAAAATGTTGAGACCAATAAATATTAAAATATGTGCAATTTTAGTTCTATATTCTACAGAAATAGAATATTTTAATCTATAAAATGTATCATGTATTAGTGGTCTGCACACTTTAAAAAGATTAGGAAGAATTGCACCCTAATGAGCCCAGCTCCTTTCTGTAGCCCCCATCTTTTTTTAAGTTTCTGTACCAACCTGAAAAAAGTTCCCTCTTATTAAAGAGTCATTGGAACTGTGGATTTCTGAAAACATTAGTCACAGAGGGGTGCCCAGAGATTGAAACACATATTCCATATCAGTTTCAAAGGATGCATATGTACAAATTTATTTGGTTTCATTGTGTACAAGTAGTCCTCAAATTACAACCATTTGTTCAAAGTTACAATGGCACTTTAAAAAGTTACAACCAGTTCTCACAATGCAAAGTTTTCAGTGTCCTAGGGTTATGCGATCGCCATTGTGCCCTTCCCAGCCGGCTTCTAAAAGGCAAAGTCAATGAGAGAAGCTGGATTCATTTATCAAACACTGGATTCACATAATATATAACTGCAGCGATATGCTTAACAACTGGGGCAAAAAAATCTTACCGTACTTAATACAACTTATTAATAATTACCTTGCTGAGAAACAGAAAGTTTGGTTCCTTATTGCAGTCATAAGTCGAGGACTATGGTACCTATATTATATTTCAGTAGATAAGCATTGCAGTATAAAATGGAAAAGCATATTTTTTTGGACAATAATCACAATCATCGCTGTCACATCTCTATAAGGAGAAATAAATATTTTAATATTGTCTAATATGTAGGAGAGGAAAGGAGAAACATAATAGCATGAAGCTCATTGTTGCTTGTCAATGTGGTTTGTAGAAGTAGCTGAATGTGATTAACATCATATCACAGTTTTTTGTAAATATTTCTTTGCAAAGATCACATAAAGTTAAATGCTCTCCCTCCCTCCCTCCCTCCCTCCCTCTCTCTCTCTCTCTCTCTCTCTCTCTCTCTCTCTCTCTCTCTTTTGCCTTAAATCAAAAGTGAACCATGGATAGGGCTCCGTTTTTGTATCAATGAAAACAAGGCAAAATCTATTATAGTCTTGCCTAGGTATCCATGTCCAAGACAATCTCAAGGAGCGATCAGTCAAAAATAATTCGTTGGGAAGTGAAAATCTGCATAATAACTGAGGTTACTCAACCATGCTCTTTGTTCATTAACACACTATCTATGCTGATACCTTCTTTATTAAAGACTGTTACATTATTTCAGTCTTGTTTTTATATAAAGTGGATCTCCAGTCCACCCTTACCAGCTAAATTGAGATTAGTTATCACATATGTGTCTACTTCATTGCTTTGGTGTGTACTTCGTTGTTTGTAGACATGGAGTTTAATTCTGGTTCCTATGTTTGTTTTTACTGTAATTAACATGCTTCTATGAACTGCAAGGTGGTTGATTGTATATGTTTATAGAAAATAACATTTGTCAAGTAAAGAATGGAGAAGACTTTTATGGTTATATAGCAATGATATTCTTTTTTGCTTGAGATCAGACTGCAATTTTGACTCGGACAAATAGTAATTTCTCTTGACGCTGATCTGATGTGATCTCCTTATCACAAGATCCATTATAAGACTCCCTGATGACTCACAGCTGGCCCATCATAAGACCCTCACCTGACCCACCCACACCTGAAATCCTTATAAACAGAAGAACACTGACAATGACATCCCCTAAAGCCTAAACTCTGATGAAGATGTTACCTAGCCTGGTAACAAAATGTTTGGAAATCAACCCACAAGCTCAGAGAATAAACCTTCACCTACATTCTACGCCTGAGCTACAGATATTTGCCACTATTGCAGAGTAGTTTCTCCAGGTTGGATATTGGAAAAAAAAGGAATAAAATGAGGGGGAAATAATTGTTAAAATGTGATAGCTATATTGAAGTTATCAATTCAACTCTGTT
Organism: Pantherophis guttatus; assembly: GCF_059756535.1. Classification (NCBI taxonomy): domain Eukaryota; kingdom Metazoa; phylum Chordata; class Lepidosauria; order Squamata; family Colubridae; genus Pantherophis; species Pantherophis guttatus. The sequence continues at coordinate 74,076,619 of NC_142068.1, read as the reverse complement.
TAAAATATTTCGGTTCCACTGAATATTCTGTTTTGTGAAATGATAATTTTGTTTTTTTTTACTGTACTTATCCTTTGAATATTAAGTCTGCTATGTTAATGTTTTGCTATGCTTTTTCCTTTGTATTTGGTTATATACATCGATTTTTAAGTTATGTTTTAATATTAAAAGCTTTTTTGAATACATTTTGAAATAGAGCACTGCATAATTTTTTAAGGTTTATAAATGGGTTATGTGTCATCTAGTTTTCGACTCCTAGCAACCACATAGACTGATTTTATCCATGATGCTTTATCATAACCTTTTCTTTCAAGTCTCCCCATAGTGCACTCATCACCACAATAACTGTCCATCCACCTTGCTGTTGGTCATCCTCTTCTCTTCCCACCCCCCCCCCACCCCCCCCACCCCCGTCAGCTTTCCCATTATTAGAGCCCATTCAGAGAACTGGATCTTCACATAAATATATTAGAAGTAGGGTAATTTGGGCCTGATCACTTGTGCCTCAACTTGTTTGATGATCCATCAGTTTGTTTTCTTGGCTGATAAATTTTTAACATAATAAATAGGTTGCTTTTAAATAGCAGTGTCTCAGGACTGAGTGCAAAGGGACGGAAGGACGCAGGGGTTTGCAGGGGTTCGGGAGAATCTCTAGCTAAGATTCTGTGCAATTCAGAGAATCCCACTCCTGGCTGGCTCTGTCCTGCCCACCCTGCTCCTCCCAGGAGTCCCCACCCAGTCCATTTTGGATGCAGGTAAGTGCAGGGTATGTGCTCAGGGAAGGTGAAAAACGGGCCTACCAGTAGTTCGGAAGAGCCTCTGGAGCCTGGGGAGGACGTTTTTGTCCTTCCAGAGGCTCAAGGAAAGCCTCCGGAGCCGGGGAGGCTGACTAGGCCACACCTACTATGGCCACGCCCGCCCAGCAACCAGGCAGAGAACCCCTTGCTAAAATTTTTGAAGCCCATCCTTGCAAGGAAGGAAGGAACATAGAACATAAAACAATAGAGTTGGGATCTTGGAGGTCTTCTAGTCCAATCCTCTGCTTGCGCAGGAGACCCTATGCCACACAGACAAATGATTGTCCAGTCTCTTTTTTTGATAACAGGTAGGACACTTGCCTTTTCTCTAGCAGCCTCTGCCCTATACATCACTTAATCGAAAGTTAAAAAAAGAAAGAAGTGGACATGTTGAAATTAAAAGTGTACTGGAAAAAAAAACTACTCTGAATGATATCACTCATAAACTTCATATGGCAAAACAAAGTGAAATTCTTGTGGGAAGTGAGAAGAATTTAGTTTTGATACCAATTTAAACATTTTTATCTGAGTAAAAGTTGGTAGTTCATCCTCTAACCAATATTCACAATAGATATTCTATAATATCAAGTTCTTAAATGAGAGTAATGTTTGGTTATTTTATTTCTGCCTACACTGAATCCTCTATTTTTCCTTCAGTTTTTGAACAATGATCCATGCTATTTTACACAGTCATTCATAGCATAACTGAAGGAAGACTTTTTTAAAAAAATCATTTTTCAAATACCTGCTTCTGAACTAATATAGAGATACTGTGTGGAATGTCTTGAGTTAATGTAAACCTCATGATAATGGTGATAGTAGATAAAAAAGAGGGGGGGAAATAGTGTTGTGCAAGTACAGAATTGGTCCTATTGAAATGAAAACTATGTCTTCCTTTTAAAACAGAAGAAAACAATCTTATAAGCCAAAAAGCTATTAAAAGTAAAACCATAGGAAAAGGGCTTTTATGACTGGATATTTCAGATTGTTATACCTGCTGATTGTGTGATAAATTCTGACTTACTTTCCCTTAGTCAGATCAGAAAGTTATCTGTCAAACAACAACTTTTTAACTGGAAGCACTTCTCTTATTGACTGATGATTAAAGATGCGCCTTGTGACTGTGTCCTTAGGCTTTTCATCTTAATAAATAAATAAATAAATAAATAAATAAATAAATAAATAAATAATAACTTTATTGTCATTGTACGTGTATACACAGTATACCCATACAACGAAATTCACTTAATACCCAAAGACCAGGTCTAACATACTCCCTCAACACACTCCCTCATCTTGGAACTGAGTAAACTTGGAAGTGACTTAGCTTCCAAACTAACAAAACCAAGTGGTAATTAAGTCAGTCTGCCCAATTTTATGACCTTTTTCTGCCATGGTTGTTAAGGAAATTACTGAAGTTGTTAAGTAAATTAAGTGATGGTTAAAGTAAATCTGGTTTCCCCCATTGACCTGGCTTGTCAGAAGCGGGCTGGGGAGGGTTGCAAATGATGATCCTGGAAGATACAACTGTGGTAAATACATACTAGTTACCAAGTGCCTAAATTTTGACATAGTTTTTTATTATGGTCACAGACCAATTTTGATCATGTAAATGTGGGGATGCTGCAACAGTCATAAATGCAAGCACCAGTCATAAGTTCCTTTTTTTCAATGCTGTTGTAACTTTGAATGGTTACTAAGTCATCATCATCATCATTTTTAGCCATTGTTTATCCACTGCAGGATGAAGTCCTCTTCCGCATGTTTCCAACCAATATGGTCCTAACCTTTCTTTTGCCAATTGGGCCCAAATACTTGCTGATGTGGTTGATCCATCTTGTTTAGGTCTCTTTCGTAGATGCTTTTTATCAAGTGGGATTCATTCTATGACTGCCTTAGTCCACCTTTCCATCATCACCTGCTAAGTAAATGGTTATAAATCATTGACTTCTTATATTAGCGGTTAAAACATTTAAATGAGGTATTTTTCCTCAACCCTTGTAAGTGGATGTTTTTTTCACAAGTGCATGTGGATAGCTGGATAGCTCTGCAGACAAAGGCACTGTAATTTAACACCAGCTGTCTGCAATTAAAGTAAATTCAAATCTCACCAGGCTCAAGGTTGACTCAGCCTTCCATCCTTTCTAAGGTAGGTAAATTGAGGACCCAGTTTGTGGGGGCAATAAGCTGACTTTGTATAAAATATACAAAAGTATGAAGGCTATTGCTTAATGCACTGTAAGCCGCCCTGAGTCTCCGGAGAAGGGCGGCACATAAATCAAATAAAAAAAAATAAAAATAAATAAAAATGTGGGTGTTTGGAAACTCACCATGTATTACTTCAGAAAAATTCTCTTACCATGTTCTTCTACAGGCATTCACATACTAAGTGTTTAGTTCTTTGTATGTCAGCAAATTGTGTTTAATAGGATTATCCTTCCTATATTGATTCTGTACTGAATAATTTGGGAGCTGTATTTTTATTTAATTAGTCTATAATATAGCCATGGTGGCTCTACAGTATTGCAGGTAATACAGTATTGCAGGCGAACTCTGCCGACTGCCAGCAGTTCTATCCTGAGCTGAGATTGGTAAAATGAGGACCCAGATTGTTGGGCAATATGCTGGCTCTGTAAACTGCTTAGAGAGGGCTGTAAAAGCATTGTGAAGCAGTATGAATCAAATTCTAAGTGCTATTGCTATTGCTATTGCTATTGCTATTGCTATAATTACATCTGCTACTCCTGCTTGCATATAATTTTTCTTCTGTTTCTCCAGCGCGCTGCTTGGAGAATCCAAATGTTGGGTTATTCCTCAGCTTGATTGCCAGACTGGGTGAATGTTTCTTTAAGAAATGTCCTTGGCCACTTCTCCCTCGCTCGGCTGAGCTCCAGTTCATTCACTTAGTCGAGCAAGAGACTGGTTTTTTCCTTGGCTCTAGCTATCAGGCTGAAGATTAACCTTTATTTTTTTGGATTTTCCAACCTATTTTTTCTTTACGAGCGGTGTGGACTGTCTTTAAAGATACCTCTATGTCCTTCTTTGCTCGCGCATCTCTTATTTGGTTGCGCCAACTGCAAGAGCGATTACCACCCAAAGACAGTAGGCTCCACCAGGATATAAATAAAATAGTGGCAGCCACTGAATATTTGGCAGACACATCCTTGAATGCGGCCAAGTTTGCTTCAAGAGCTCTTGTTTCTACCGTCACTTCTCGGCGCCTCCTTTGGCTTTGACATTGGAAGGCCGATTTAAAATCTAAGTGGAAGCTGGCATCTGCTCCCTATAAGGGTTCATTTCTCTTTGGAGATGCTTTTGACCTGATATTAGTAGAGGACAAGGATAAACGTAAGGTGATGCCATCCTTCTTCAGGTGACAGGAGAGGAGGTATGCACCTTATTCCCAGAGAAAGCCCTTTCGGACTGAGTCTGGACCCAGTGGGTCCTATTTTCCTAAGCAATAGTCCCAGGGCTTTGACCGGTCGGCTGATAGATCTATCTACCGGGATCGGGGCAGAGGTCAGCATAACGCCAGGCGCCAGTTTCGTGGAACCGCCAGCTGATCCTTCAGAAGGGGCAAGTGACTACCACAGAAATCTTCCCATTGGCGGTCGTCTTATCCATTTCCTGCCCCAATGGGAATCCTCCATGACCGACGCTTGGGTGCTCCAAACGGTGAGGTTTGGCCTCACATTGGAATTCTTCTTCAGCCCTCCGAACCGCTTTGTTCCCTGCCTGGGGTCAGGCAATCCAGAGAAGAGGCATCTCATGGACACAGAGGTTCAACATCTCCTCGACATCTGTGCTATCGAACCTGTGCCAGTAGAACAATGGGGCTCCGGGTTCTACTCACGCCTTTTTCTCGTGCCAAAGTCTTCCGGGGGCTGGAGAGGGATCTTAGATTTAAAGGCTTTAAACGAATTTGTCAGGCATCACCATTTCAAAATGCAGTCCCTCAAGTCGATTCTGCAGGGCATCCGTCGGGGGGTCTTTATGACATCCATCGACCTCAAAGAGGCGTATCTGCATGTCCCCATTTGCCCTTCCCATCGCCGGTTCCTGAGGTTCGCTTACTCAAACCGGCACTTCCAATATCTGGCCATGCCATTTGGCCTATCATCCGCCCCTTGGACCTTCACGAAACTGTTAGCGACAGTGGCGGCCTCCCTACGGCAGATTCCAATCAGAGTGATGTGCTACTTGGACAACATCATCATACTATCATCCACATGGAGTCTGGCGAAGGTCGAGCTGCGAACCATGTCCCGTCTCCTGCAAGAGCATGGGTTTTCCCTGAATCTGGACAAGAGCCAGCTCCTACCCACCAACCGCATTCTCCACCTTGGAGCCATCATAGACTCGGTCAGTGGGCATGTGTTCCTGTCCCCCGACAGGGTTCACAGAATACAATCATTGGTGATTTAGGTGTTGTCACTCAGGTCTGTTCCCCTGATCACATTTGCTCGGCAAACTAATATCATGCATCGCAATTGTTCCGTGGGCCCGTCTCCACAGCCGCCCTCTTCAGTGGTTCCTTCTGTCCTTCCAGAGATCCCGCCGGGCCAGTTCGAACGCCAATGTTCTCCCGGCTGCTGTCCGCTTGTACCTGAGGTGGTGGCTCTCGCCAGCCATAAGGAAGGGGTGTTACTTTCAGGACCCAGTTCAGATCTCCATCACGACGGATGCGTGCATGTTCGGCTGGGGCACTCACCTGGGATCGGCCATCGCCCAGGGTTGCTGGTCAGCTCGGGAGTTACAACACAACATAAATTGGTTGGAGCTCCGGGCAATCCACCTCACCCTTCGTCACTTCCAGACCTCGGTGATGGGGCGTCACATGTTAGTCCTCATGGACAATATTACAGCAAAAGCACACATGAACAGGGAAGGCGGAACCCGTTCCAGGCTCCTAATGGATGAGGCAACAAGAATGTTGACTTTGGCAGAGAAACGTGTTCTGTCACTAATGGCGGAACACATATCTGGCGTGGACAATCTCTGGGCGGATTGGCTCAGCCGGACCCAAATAGATCAGGCGGAGTGGCATCTTCATCCGTCGCTGTTCCAGGAACTGTCGAGGAGATTTGGTCTCCCAACGGTCGACCTCTTTGCTCACCCAAGGAATGCACAGCTGCCCCGGTTCTTCTCCTGATTCCCCTGCACCAGAGCAGAAAGTTGCAACGCACTTCGAAGCGCGTGGCCACCAGGACTTCTTTATGCTTTTCCCCCTCTATCGCTCATTCCGCGAGTAATTCGCAAACTATTGGCAGAGGAAGCGGATCTCATCCTAGTCGCTCCCAATTGGCCGCGTCGTCCCTGGTACGTGGGTCTCTTGAACTTGTTGGTGGAGCGTCCCTGGCACATTCCCAACAACAAGATATCTCTGTTCTGTCTCCCTCGGAATATAATGTACTTGCAGATATGTTTGTTATTTGTTATGCTGTCTTGTATGTTATTTATATGTTGTGTTGTTAGTTTTTGTGTTTTTTTTTTAATGGAAAATGTAAATAAAGATTATTTTTTTTTAAAAAAAGATATCTCTCAGTCAGGGGGTCATACTGCACCCAGAACCGCAATGGTTGCAGTTGACCGTCTGGCGTTTGAGAGGATCCATCTCAGAAAGGACAACATCCCAGCTCGTGTGATTCACACTATGCAATACGCCAGACGCCCTTCTACAAATCGTATCTATGACGCCACCTGGCGCTCTTTCTGTTCCTGGTGCTCCAGGACTCATCGGGACCCTACGACAGCATCTGCCTCTGATGTCCTCGTGTTTTTGCAGGAAGGTTTGGACAGAGGACTCGCCCCTAACACTCTGCAGCAACAGGTGGCAGCCTTGAACACGGTATTGTCTCTGGACGACGACTGGCCTTTGACTCAACACCCCCGAATACGGACCTTCTTGAGAGGGGCATCCAACCTTCGGCCCGCTATAATTCACCGATATCCAATGTGGGATCTTTAATTGGTCCTTAACGCCCTGATGTCACCTCCGTTTGAACTTCTGGCGTCGATTTCTTCGATTTCTCTTCGGTTCCTGACGCTCAAGGTCACCTTCCTTGTGGCGATTACCTCGGCGAGAAGGGTCTTTGAACTTGCAGCGTTGTCAGTGTGGGCAGACCTTTGCATCTTCCACCCTAACAAGGTGGTTCTCCGAATGGATCCTTCCTTTATGCCCAAGGTAAATTCTCAGTATCACCGTGCCCAGGAGCTGGTGCTGTCCAGACCTTAGCCACCATCTCGAACAACAATGGCATACCTTGGACGTTAGGAGGGCCCTATGTCATTACATCAAGCGGACTGCAAAGGTCTGAAGCTTTGTTCCTGTCCTTCAATCCATCTACGTTGGGCATGAAGGTTTCGTCGTCCACGATTGGTCGTTGGCTTAAGGCCTGCATCGCAACAGCATATAGTGCTCAGAAGAAACTCCTGCTGGGGAGAATCTTGCCTCATTCCACCAGAAGTGCAGGTACATCAGCGGCCTGGGCTACCTAGGTGTCCATCTCAGACATTTGTAGAACTGCAACGTGGACTTCTTTGACACCATTTATTAAACACTACAAAATAGACTCCTTTGCCTCGGCTGAGGCATCCTTTGATCAGCGTGTGCTGCAATCTGTTCTTTCTTATTCCACCCAGGATCACGCAGCCGCCCTCCCGTCTTCTGATTAGCTTGGGTATATCCCAACATTTGCATTCTCTAAGCAGCGCGCTGGAGAACGGATGTTGACTTACCTGAACGTCCCTTCTCGGCGCGCTGCTGGAGAATCCAACCCTCCCTTTCGGCTGCGTTCTGTGGGACCAGGTGGTTGTTTCACTCTTTTGTTTGTTTGGCAGCAACGTCCTTCTTTTGCCTTCATGAATGAACTGGAGCTCAGCTGAGCAAGGGAGGAGTGGCCAAGGACGTTTCTTAAAGAAACATTCACCCAGTCTGGCAATCAAGCTGAGGAATAACCCAACATTTGGATTCTCCAGCAGCACGCCGAGAAGGGACATTCAGGTAAGTCAACATCCGTTTTCTATGTTGTTGAAGGACCAAACCATTTACAATATAACAATATGCTAACAAGAGCATGTGAGGTAGTAGCTAATGGTAGAAAGTTCAAAACTGTTTAAGAAATTTTCCTTCAGCAGTGTATTTGTTTCTAAGATTGCAAGTACAGATGGAGGACCAGAAGCTGAAATTGACAGCTTGAAAAGTGTGCTGCCCAAATCTTGTTTACTTTTGAGGAAGAGTGAAATATAGCAGCAACTTCTGAAATTTCTGATCATATTAAAACATATACTGTTCTTCAGACTAGCTAGATAAAAATAGATGCATCCTGCTGCCTTCGTTTTTGGTTATTGTCCTTATATTGGATCTAGAGTTCCGGTGTGTCACCTTTTTGAGTCATCTCAAACTGTTGAAGAAAGATTTATGTGACATTTGTCTTTATTGGCTGTGTACAGCTATTTTCTTTTTAATTTGATTGGGTTTTTTTTTTTAAACCTCCTTTTCTCTCTTAAAGGAGAATCAGCAATTTTACTGTCATATATATATATATATATATATATATATATATATATATATATATATATATATATATATATATATATATATATATATAATACATGATGTAGTAATAATATAGTAACTTTCCCTGATAGTCTTGACAGAGGTGTGGTTTTCTCCTTGATAGTTCCTTGATTAGAGATTGTTTTCTGCTTGATTGGGTGCCTGGTGTTAATTCTTGCTTGCGTAACAAACCATCTGCAAGCAGATTACTAGGTTCAGAGAGTACCAAAGACTCCACAGTTAAACTCTCAGCATTATTCTCTTCTATCGGATATTCTCTTCTATTGGATGATGATAACAACTTCATTATATTTAAACATGTTTTTAAATAGTTGAGGAGAATGATGCATTATCCTGACAATTTCTCAAGAGCACATCCTCAAATGAAGTGAAATATAAGTAATGCATAGTTGTTGTCCTTAGAATATTAATAGATTAACAGTTGGAAGGGACCTTGTAGGTCATTTAGTCCAACACCCCACGCCCATAGAATCAAGTCTTTCAAATTTTAAAACAGATTACTAGCAGAATTAGTTTAGTTTAATGTAACATCCTATCAAGAAGCATTTGGATTATGAGCTGCCCAGAGTTGTTTGCTGAGATGGGCATCTTATAGGAAACAAACAAATAAACATTGGAATACTCTAGATCACTGGTTCTCAACCTTCACCACAGGCCCCCTTTAAATACCTTTTGTGGCCATGGCCATGAATCATGGCCACAGGCCATCTAGGCTTAGCTCAATATCTAAGTCATAACATTTTTTCAAGCCTTTATGGACCCCCTGTGATGACATCATAGCCCCCCAAAGAGTCTGTGGACCACAGGTTGAGAACCATTGCTCTAGATAGAAACTTGTAGGTTATTTTATCCATGTTTATATACCCTGCTTAACAGTGGCTCTTTGAGGTAGACCTACAGGAGATCTTAATCTTAAATTACCCCAAATTTCTTTTTCAAAAGAATTTATCCCTGCAATTAAATTCAGTAGAAGCCACCCAACATGTTTTACGGTACCATCCATGTTATCAAGATAGCTGTCAATCTTCCTTCAACAAGGGAGAGTCAACAATCTCCCTTGTTGAAACATATGCCAAGATCATCAGTTAAGTTTTATCTTGCTTTTCTCTTATCAAACAGTAAATCAGATATAATATAGCTACATTTTGTCTGGCAGATATTAAAGCATGCAACAAATTAATATAGAATTAGATCTCCTGTAAAAAGAATAAATATTATGCCCAGGCTAAGTTATAGTCTTAGAATATTATGCTCAGGCTGATTTATATGTAAGGTCTTTAAAATTTTACACACAGCTATTGTGGCATACATTTGTACTGCAGTTTATTTATTTGCAGCCCAAGAGTAAGTCACTAATGTGATTTTCCAGCTCAATACTTTTATTTTTCTAATCACCAATCAAATAAACTTGTGATAATGAAGATGATGAACACTTATACAATCAGATTATAAATGTCTGTTTTAATTAAAACCAATGCTGATCTTCTTGTGCCATATTTGTCATTGGACGTTGGTGATCATGTTGGCAATCCTATTTTTGTCAACAGCCATATGAAAAAGTGCTGCTGAGTTTTGTCCAAACCAGTCCCTTAGGTTTTGAAGCCATGATGTTCTTCTTCTTCCTGGACCTCGTTTACCTTCAATCTTTCCCTGGAGGATTAAGTGAAGAATGCCATATTTTTCTGGGTGTCGCATCACATGTCCAAAATATTCTAACTTTTGCTTTTTAATGGCTTTGATGATTTCCCTTGGCTTTCCCAGGCGGCTGATCTAATGAGCAGCAACTAAACATTCCAGTGTTTATTTACTGCATGGAAATCCTGTTTTCTTTATTTCTGTGCAACTTCAAGACATCAAATATGGGGATTTCCCCTAATTTTATTCTTACACCAATTCTATGAAGTAGGTTGGGCTGAGAATGGCGGGTCCAAAGTCATTAACCAAGTTCTGTGGTAGTGTTCTTTTTAGTTTTCCCCGAGTTCCTGATCCAAATTCCATATCTTAATTATTGCATCTACCTTGATTCTCATGATCCTCAGCCCTAATCGGAATATAGTACTGATAATGGATTATATTTGGTTTAACGATCTGCTGCAAAGCTGAATCCAGAGTAGGTAGAAAGAAGTAGATAAAGAACTGAGTACTAAATCTGAATGTGTCTCATCTGAATAAGAGCCATGCAAAAGTGTAGCAATTTTTTAAAAAAAATCTAGAAAGACTTCCAGAATATGAGCTGGCAAGTGAATCATCCCTTAACTGAGAAGACAGAAACAAATTTAGTTATGGCCTTTTTAAAATTCAAACCAATTATTTTGAAAGGCAGAGACTTCTCAATATCAATTGTGTTTGTCTGCACAAGGAAGAGAAATCAACTTGATCTCTTTGGGAAGTTGAGATTGCACAGTACTATTTAAATTCAACATAGCTTAATAATTATAGTTATGTGTTATTGTTTACATGAGGTATTTTTTTTGTGGGGGTGTTGGGCTTGCTTTACTTTTAGCTACTAAATTCTTTTGGTCTGATTGCCAGCTTTTATACTGGTATATTTCAATGCAATGGAAAACCACTGTTTCTGGTATTCAATTGTTCAACTGGTGCAAATAACTGAATAGAAGTCTTCTGTCTAATTCTTTTATAAAGCAAATCATGATAGAAAGTAGTCCCCATTCTAATATATTTCAAGCAAGGGAACTGCTGTGTGAAGAATCGGTTTCATTTTTGCTTAATTAACATCACTCAGTAGACTTGCTCATTGCTTTAAATGGACACTTTCCTATCCAATCCTTTAACCTTTCTTTCTTAGCCTGTTTGGTCATCCTCTCCCACTCTTTCTTCCATGCTTGAAATTAAATGTGTCACCAGGACAAAGGTTTTAAGAAATATTTGGTGGAAAACCATTTTTATATGAAAATTACATGTCTTTTCTCTGGCATTAAATTAGAGTAGGGGTCAAAGTATAACTAACTATAATTAGTGAAGTTCTAAGAAATATAGAAGTAAAGCAGATGCCTGAAATTGCACTTAGGATCAAGTTTTGTTCAAATGAAAATATGAAAAATATTTTCAGGCAAACCACCATCTGTTCATTCATGGTTTATCAGAGAAAGAATGACTCTGCAATATGACAAGTAGAAAAAAAAAAGCCGAATGGCTATTCATAGGGTTTCAAATTAAATTGTTAATACATGTACCACTTTTATGCTTCTTTTTATTACTACTTAAAAGGAGCTATGAAACAGAAGGAGGAATTCAATAAACTATTTGGCTGCCTTTCCATAATAATTATTGGGTAGATGGAGAGAAGGGTGTATGTAATTCCTATATAATAGCCCCACTGATTTTACTGCAGCTGGCTATGCTCTCTGCGTAGTATATTGTTACCAACTAATCAACATAGTAACTTGCAGGGAAAATCTGAGGTTATTAAATATATAAATATAAAACTTGGGTAGTTATTAAATCATAATCATGTGAAATACTAAACCAGAATGCAGAACCTATGTCTGTTTTGAAGAGAAATACCCACAAGTAAAGTATACATACATACATACATACATACATACATACATACATACATACATATGTTTTGTTGTAGTTATGCTCATTTATGTGAACTGTTCTACTGTTCTACTGTGTTTTGTTTTGTTTGCTTCATCTTGAGAGAGACTTGATAAAGAAGAGAAATATCAGATACAACCATTGGCTATAGAATTGCAATTTCATATATGAACACTGATTTGAGTTGTATGGACTTTTGATTTTATACACTAAAAATAGGTTTAGTGGTAAAACATGTAATTTCAGCAATGATTTTGGAATACTATTTCAGGCCCAGTTAATTTTAGTGGAATTACTAAAGGAACCATAATTGATTTAATTATTCATTCATGATTTCATTGTGGTATAAATTTAACAAGATTCCATTTCCATAGCCCTCACGTTACTTCCATCTCCTTGATTTTCAGAAACAAACAAACAAATAAATTTAGCTGGAAGAGAGAGAGGTATAAGAACTAGCCAGTGGTCTTACTGACTCAAGGGTTTCAGAGAAAGTGAGAACTGGATGATGTGTCATAATATCTGGCAGTTATCATGATGTTTATCCAAAGAATAAATAGCTTACACAATTTTATCCTCCTCTAGGAGCTTCTTTGGTGTTACAAATCCTGTGACATTTCAGAATTGATAGGTTTAAGTTTCTAGAGGAAAATATATTCTATGGGTTGGTTAAGTCAGGCCTCTACAGATTCTTATTTCTTTCTCTTTTCTGAAGTGCAGTTATATACATGTACATCAAAGGTGGGTTTCAGCAGGTTCTGACCAGTTCTGGAGAACCAGTAGCGGAAATTTTGAGTAGTTCGGAGAACCGGTAGTAAAAATTCTGACTGGCATCTATTTTCTGCCTCCCAAGTCCCAGCTGATCAGGAGGAAATGGGAACCTTCCCCTGGAGTGGGGTGGGAATGGAGATTTTACAGTATCCTTCCCCTGCCATGCCCACCAAGCCATGCCACACCCACCAAGCCATTTATTCATTGCTGAGTGTTAAAAATGTGTCTTAACACCTCTTTTTTATTATATCAGGATGAAATAAATAAAATAGCCTAGTTTCTGAGAATCTTGGGTAGGAAGACTGTTTATATAGCATAGTATTAATAACTACATTTTTTTGGATTTTTTTCTCCTTTGTGACCTGCATTTGGATAAATGATGTTTAATATTAGGAAAAAAATAATTACATTTGATGGGAGTTTCAATTCTGGAATTTAGATTCCTGAAGTCAGGAATTCTGGAAGTCAGAGTCCTTAGAAGATATAATTCAACAAATTTAGAAGCTATCGAGAAAGTTATGGCAAATAGGATTAAAATTTAAGCAGAAAATTGTTATTAAATAGTCAGATATTAAATTCTAAATACAAAATATATAGAGACTATAATAAATAAGCAATTACATAATGATCATCTCTAGCAGTCAGATCAAATAATTCATTTAAAGAAAAAACAGGGAAAAAATTGAAAATAACTTACCCTTTTTCCCCAAAATAAGACATCCCCTGATAATAAACCCAATCGGGCTTTTGAGCATATGGCAATAAGGCCAAATGCTTATTTCAGGGTTCAAAAAAATATAAGACAGGATCTTATTTTCAGGGAAACACGGTATTATTGTGGATATTTAAGCATAAAACTTTACAAATACAGTTACTCAAGTTTTCTTAATTGTTAAATCTACATTTTGCTAACATTAAACATATATAACTAAGTAATTTGCATAAGTGAAGTAAAACATATTGCTAAAAATGTTTAATTAACCTAAGAAAGTGCAATAAAATATTAAAAAAATAAATGAATGGAGTTGAGATATATGAATTTAAAGTTGAGGAAGTAGGGACAGGGACTAGGCAATTTTAAGCCTATAGCTGTGAAAGTGAAAGTCAAATTTAAATTCATAATATTCATATTTCTTTTACTATGAGATTTTCTGAAGTCAAATGAAGTGCCAGAGTACACAGAATATCATTTGTTTATTGTTGCAGAACAAAACTTTTAAGCTACAAACTCACATGAGTGAGGTTTATTTTCTCATTTTTGATTGAACCAATTCTATTGAGTATGTTCACTCAGTTTTCTCATCCTCTTTCTTCCCTCTTTCTTTCTCTCCACTCTCTGTTCACTGTTCAAAGTTAAGGATGTTAAGAGGTCTCACAAGCCAAGAAAGACATGTCAAGTTAATTCTGACTAGTTTCTTTATTTTTGTTCATCTACGGACCATGCCAGACTTCATAACTATCGATACACCCTGTAAACTAGGGAGTGCCTTTCTTTGGCCTTTTATGCCTACTAGACATTCCATTCCTCTGGGAAAGAGTCCCCTTTTCCGGGGACTTCAGACATTTTCTCACTTCAAACATGTTCTAAAATTCCCTTTTATCTATGCAATAAGTAAGGACAGCGGTGAAATCCTCTGAAGTCTGCTACCGGTTCTGTGAGTCTGCTACCGAGCGTATGCGCCCACGCAACGCTAAAAAAGGAACATTTTGAAGAGTCTGCAAAGGTAAGTAGAACAGTGAGGGGGGGGGAAATACACTCTGCCACGCAATTTAGATTAGCTAGAAAGCAGGAAATCAAACAATTCTAGCTAATATAAATTGCGCATCACAACGGATCATCGCCCAGGTGATTGTTGGAAATACTGGTTCGCCCGAACTGGTAGCATTTTGTACTACCGGTTCGGGAGAACCAGTCTGAACTGGTAGCATTTCACCCCGAGTAAGGAATTGTTCCCAAAGTTAGCTTTCCTGTACAACATTACAATTCTGAACTCCATCATAGATAACAATTATTTATATTTATTTCTTTAGATATATGCCTCCTAAGTCTATAATTTATGGAAAACGAGAGGGCAAAGTTGGAAGCTGTAATGTCCTGTGGATAATTTCCTTAAATGGTTCTTTATAATTACAATAGTTCGGCTTCTTTTGAAGCATACAGCATTGAGTTTCTCATTAGCTATTTTTAGTTATTTCTGTTTCCAAGTCTTCAATCATGCTATACTGCCAAGTTTTGCAGGCTAATTTTAATTATCTTATTGCCCAGTAGCTTTTATGGAGAGCAATCCATGCACATATTTTCAAACGGAGATGGAAGCATACACTTAATTACATTCCATAAAAAAAGAATTTTATTTTTGTGTTTTATATTTATATTGCAATAAACAATATTATAAATCTTTCCATTCCAATTTTCCTTCTAACCTGAACTGACATAAAGCTTTCAAGAATAAATTCATTTGCTATTTCACAATTTCCCGTGAGACCACTGTCTTTGATCCCATTTGAAATATAGATGTTTTGTATTACATGGCTGTGCTAAGGGCATTCTGTATTACAATGTGTTTGTAAATGAATTTGAACTAAAATCATTAAGAATCCATTTTTCCATCTAGTAAATGTACACCTTTTTAATTTAATGATATATACTAAAATAATTTTTTATCTGGGTCCAAACATTTTAAGCTTTAATTTTTTCAAAGACTTTTTGATCATACAATGCTTCAGCCTTTTCAAATACTAAAAATGTCCATCCATCAAAGCAATGGGATATATGGTTATTAAGGAAAATCTTAAGAAAGAGAAAAAAAGAATTGAAAGATTTAAATGGAACAGGGCCATGGAACAGGATAATACTTGCATTTACATTCATTTAAAAAGTAATTATAATTTACTGTAGAATTTACAGGGTCACCCAACGCAGACAGTGTTGGCAGTGTACTGATTAAAAACAAAAGCCAAATACATTGAATTGATTAAAACAGTAAAATATTTCCATAGCTAGGGAAAACAAACATAATACAAGTATAGCAAACATGGTCCAGGCAGGTACATACTTTAGTAGAATCCAGAATAAATCCAGATTCTGAAAAGTTCTTTTAAAGGATAGTAGAATTAAAATTGTTGGAATTTGAAATATATCTACTCAGTGTGATCTTATGAGAAGGGGAGAAAGGCAGTCTTTTAATTAGTCAGGTCCTACACTACACCATAGTGACAGATTTTATTTTCCTAGTGACAGATTTTATTTTCCTGGACTCCAAGATCACCACAGATGGGGACTACAGCCAAGAAATTAAAAGACGCTTGCTCCTGAGGAGGAAAGCTATGGCAAATTTAGAGAGCATACTAAAAAGCAGAGACATCACCTGCCAACAGAAGTGTGTATAGTCAAGGCTATGGTTTTCCCAGTTGCAATGTATGGCTGTGAAAGTTGGACCATAGGAAGGCTGAGCGCCAAAGAATTGAGGCCTTTGAACTATGGTGCTGGAGAAGACTCCTGCGAGTCCCTTGGACTGCAAGGCGATCAAACCGGTCAGTCCTAGAGGAGATCAACCCTGACTGCTCTTTAGAAGGCCAGATCCTGAAGATGAAACTCAAGTACTTTGGCCACCTAATGAGAAGGAAGGACTCACTGGAGAAGAGCCTAATGCTGAGAATGATTGAGGGCAAAAGAAGAAGGGGACGACAGAGAATGAGGTGGCTGGATAGAGTCACTGAAGCAGTTGGCGTGAGCTTAAAGGGACTCCGGGGATGGTAGAGGACAGGAAGGCCTGGAGGAACGTTGTCCATGGGGTCATGATGGGTCTGATATGACTTGTGACTAACAACAACAACATGTCATAAAGGTGTGGGAGATTATCAGAATCTTGAATTGTCCCAAAAAGCTTATTGGTAATTAGCAGCTTGTGGAGCATAAGTGTTATATCGATATACCATGACGTTCTTAAAACTGCCTATGTTGTCATATTCTGGACCCAAGCCTGGAGCCTCTGAATAGTCTTCAAGGGCAGCTCCAGGTAGAATATATTGCAACAGTTCATTTCTGAGCTGATCAAGGCATGAGTGTCTTACAATTTGAGGAAAGGGTGAAGTTGATACAATGGATGAATTTATACAAAAGCTCTTTTGGCCACCTTTTTAAAAAAATAATTATTAGAAGCTTGAAAACCAATAAGAACGTCAAATTGCAGTTGAGTTCTGTCTGAGAAAGTATAATCCCATTTATAGCAGAACTAAAACTGCTAATTTTTAGCAGAATTAAAAAAGGAAAATTCATGGGACTGGAAAACAAATAAACCTATAACCACAATCTTGTGAAGGTAAGCCTAAATGTTTTTTCTCCAGCAGACCCAAGTAGCTTCTGAGCCAAAGTTTTGACAGCATGATTCGGTAATCCAGGGATTGAGATCAAATGAGGACTCTCATTACTGTACTAATGAAACATGACTCTGTATCAATAGCTGACCTCACCTGTTTGAATAGATCATCTATCACTGTACCAAGTTTAAAAACATGATAGGACATTTTTGAAATGTGTCAGAATGTTTTCTTCATTGGCTAACTCATCTGATATTTAGAAGTATTGTTCTCATGATATAGTTATATAGAACAATTTGGGAGATAGTTTTATGGTCTTTAGATGATAGACTGTTCAGCCAGGACCAATATGCAAGTGAGATATTTAATCGAATGAATATTTTAAAACTATGCATGTGAGAGAAAACATGTATCTCAACTATGCACAAACACATCAGAGAAAGGGAAAAATTATTGAGGGCAACTCCATAAAATTCATCCAAAAATGTTCAAGATGCGGTCGTGTGTGTGTGTGTGTGTGTGTGTGTGTGTGTGTGTGTTTTAACTTTTTTGGTTTATTTTCCTTTCAGGAGTCTATATTTTCTTTGCTATTCCTATCTTCTTGACACAGAAATTACAGCCCAAAATTTTCTTTTCCAATTGATGTGCTCCACCTAATAAATTTTTCTGACACATTTTTTTATTGTTAATTAAAATATATCTTTTTGAATTTTTGTTTTTCAAATGCTGCCATTTATTTTTCACATAGGGTTGATCTTACTCTTCTTTTAATATTTACTCTGATTTTAATTATAACATTAGTACTTATTTACCTCAATAAATTAGAGAAGAAGGAGGAGTGGGAAATGAATAATGCTAGCCAAGTGGCAAACTTCTATGCTGATTAAGTTGAATCAAATTAATGTCTTTGAAGAGATTAAAACTCCGACCACCCATTTTCTGAATAGTTTTTATCCCAGAGCTATAATTGCACTCAACAATGAACTAAAGGGCCACCATCAGTGAGCTGTTGGAGAGCATTACTTGGTCTGTTGTGTGGATGTTTAGGTGGTTTAGGGATGGGGAATTGTGGTGGATGGGAGTGTGTTTGGGGATTGTTATGTGTGTTGGACCTGGTCTTTGGGTCTTAAGTGAATTTCGTTGTATGGGTATACTGTGTATACACGTACAATGACAATAAAGTAGTAGTAGTTGTTGTTGTTGTTATCATTATTATTATTATTACTACTACTGCTAACCAGAGTATTTTGAATATGGTGAAAAAGTTGGTAAATTTTTATCAGATTCTTTAGTACACTTGAAACAACAAAATCTGTTCTCTGAAATGACCTGAGGTGCCAAACCCTTATCTTATATTTTTTTTTCAATTTCATAAGCAATTATAGGATGGTAATAAAATGAAGGATAAATAACAAACAGATAATTTTTAAAATAAGATATATTTGACCATTAGTGTGGGTTTTTCTGGTATTTTGTAAGCAGATTTGAAACTTTGAGACAATTCAACTGATCAAAATAGGAAAGTCCCCAGTTGGATAGTATATAAATCTTGTATAGATTTGTTAGCCCTAATATTATTAGAAGTCATAATAAAGCATTTATATTGGGTTTATCTTTTTATCATGCTTATATAACATTTATTTTAAAAGAGGGTAAATTGTATCCAAATGGTAGAACCTAATTATTAATTAATGCACATGCTAAGATATTAATTGCTTTGCTGGCTAGTTATTGCAGAGAATATTACAGTACATAATTAATCCATTTCAATCCATATTTATTAAAAATAGATAACATCAGATAAAACATTGATTAATTATTTTGGATATAATTGAAGATGGAGTGTATTCTGCTGTATAAATTTCCTGGATTCTAAAAAAGAGTTGATAAGGTTCAGATAAATTTTGAGTTATGTGAGTTATTTTAGATATGGATTCTCAACTTCTTTAATTAATGGATTTCAATCTATTAATTGCAATTTTGGACAATTACCTAATTCATTGGCAAACTATACTGGTGGTTCAACAATTTGGTCAATATTTAGATTATAAAATTGAGAAAAATCTAGTTTCCGTCTAATGTCATGCACATCCGATATATTAATAGATAGATATAAGAACTTGGGCTCTGTAATTTGTGGATTACACATAAGCATTGAGGACTGTATGTATGTATGTATGTATGTATGTATGTATGTATGTATGTGTATATATATATATATGTGTGTGTGTGTATATATATATATATATATATATATATATATATATATATATATATATATATATGTGTGTGGAAATTAATATGTTAATTACTATAAATAACACTGAGATGAATTTTAATAGGTGAATTAAACTTCCCTTAAGAAGCTGGGATAAGATTAATGTTATTAATGTCAAGCACAAACGATTAGGGTCGCGGTGAACGTCCTATTAAATTGATTTATTTGTTATTCATGCCTGTGAGTAGGAAACTTCTCAACTAATGGTTAGCACCTGCTTGGAGTTAGATAAGGGTCAATGGAATTCAAAAGAGATTGGACTTAGTCAATGAAATTGAATGGAGATTGAACTTAGTTTGCTTGTGGCTATGTAGGGATTTTAGGCCGATCCCTCTTTTATACTGCTTCTAGTTTTGATCACTACAATACAAAAAAGATGTTGAAGATCAACAAAGATGATTAGGAGGGTGGAGACTAAAATATGATGAACAGTTGCAGGAGCTGAGTACGTCAAGTCTAATGAAGAAAAGGATTGATAACAGTTTTCCAATACTTGAGGGTCTGTTACAGAGAAGGGGGGGGAGTCAACCTATTTTCCAAGGCACCTGAGGGGAGGACAAGAAGTAACAGATGGAAACAATTAAATCTGTCCCCAGATTCTGTCCCTCCTTCTCCTACATCTAGCCCAGGAATGCTATAGAACAATCCAGTCAAAGTTCAGTTCTTTACTTGCTTACATCATATGGACAGAATTTTCTCAAATTAAGACTATACCATTCTAATCCTAACAGCTACAAACTGGGAGATTCTAGGTAAAGGTAAAGGTTCCCCTTGCACATATGTGCTAGTCGTTCCCGGCTCTAAGGGGCAGTGCTCATCTCTGTTTCAAAGCCAAAGAGCCAGCGCTGTCCGAAGACATCTCCATGGTCATGTGGCCAGCATGACTAAATGCCAAAGGTGCACGGAACACTGTTACCTTCCCACCAAAGGTGGTCCCTGCTTTTCTACTTACATTTTTTACGTGCTTTCGAACCGCTAGGTTGGCAGAAGCTGGGACAAGTAATGGGAGCTCACCCCATTACATGGCACTAGGGATTCAAACTGCTGAACTGCTGGCCTTTCAATTGACAAGCTTAGCATCTTAACCACTGAGCCACCTCATTCTAGGGAATGGCTATTTTATCTCTCTTCCTCTATCTATGATCCAGCTCTGGATTGTGTTGTCTCTTGTCTCACACCCCTCCTTGGAGGATGCGCCCTCCTTCCTGGGAAGCTGACTCCTTACTGTAGTCCATCACACCACCTCCTGCTTCATAGACACAATCCATAACACTCCAAATAAATAATACCACCTATTAATATTTTAACAAGCATTCCAAGGTTAATGGCAGATAAATATTTTATCCAGATAGATGGACTGTTGAGGGAATGTATAAGAAAAGATAGGCCACCAAAATTTTCATTGGCTAATTTGAAAGTATATTTTGATGAAAGAGGTTTTAATTTACTAACTTTCAAAAATATCATTAAACATTTATTCTGTCATCTATATTTATGGGGAATGAGAATTCAACTGAATATCAACCTTTATTGACTTTCTTGGAGTCTATTATTATTTCTCTTAGGTGTGGACAATTATTTGTATCAACAGCTTCCTGGTCTGGGAACAGTTTAGATATATTTGGGTCCTATTGGGATATAGATTTTATTTTGATGTTGAATATTTAACTTCATGTAAAAATTCTACTTGAAAAATATGGCAAGATGTTACATTGAAAAATACAGAGGGATTCTAAAATAGTAACTTTGTACTCTGAAATGATTATTTTAAGGGATGTTATCAATGAAACCATGCTTTGATAGATCACAGCCAAGACAGAAGCCTTTCAGAGGCATAGGAAGTAAAATTTCTTACTTCGAAGCAAACCTTGAATTTATGCTATGGTCCTTGACACATCCTTCCAGGTCAATAGAACTGAGGTTTTTATTAGCTGATGTTCCTCTAACAGCTAATAAAACAAAAAGAATTCGGTTCATGGATATTGTCTGTAAATTAACATGAATGCATAAAAGCACTGACATCATAAATTATAGATTTCCAGGTTCTTTTTTTAAAAAAAACTTATTAGATTTATTTTGGTGTCTCAGAGTACTTTGTCTTGATCTTTGCATTTATTAATTTTTCATTTTTTTTCATTTCGGGTCTATAATGATCAAATTAAACCTGATATGAGAGTGATGTCTGCTTTTATATTGCTGTTATATGCATGCCACAAATGACTTTCTGACTATATATGTTTGTGTGTCTACATGTAAATTTGTGTTTGTCTCTGTATGAAGAAATATGTAGACAAGAAGGATTACAACTGACTGAAGGTTCATGGAGGACATGCCATTTAAGGAAATATACTAGGAACCATGTTAAATACTGAAGTATTATACTCTTGGGCTTCCTTGTGTCTCTTAGAAGTTGGGTCTCTGCATGTTACACCAATTGTAGTTCCAAGAGACCTTCAAAGGCAAACTTACCTACAGTGCATTGCAGTAATCTAAATGCAAGGTGATGAGAACAAAGACATTGCTGTATGGATTTTTTGGTTCAAAAAAGGTGGACCAACAGCTCAAAGCACCTCCCCGGCTGCATATCTACTTACTGTTTGGACATGATCTTTGAGTCCAAGAAGATTTCCCCAAGCTATGGACCTGGTCCTTTACAGGTCCAGGTTCATCATTAAGCATTAACCTTAGCAGTAGAACTAGAGCAGGGGTGTCGAACTCAAGGCCCAGGGACCCATAGGGTGCTTAGATCTGACCCGCAGGGTTGTACGGACCTCCAAGCTCCATTTTTGCTGGCAGAGGGTGGCAGGAGGCTATCACAGTTGAAAACGAAACCCGGGAGGGCCGCACATGGCTCCCCTGACCTCCATTTTTGCTCACAGAGGGCGGCAGGAGGCCATCGCCAAAAACGGAGTTCATGAGCCAGTTTTTTCTGGCAGAGTACTCAGGCCACCACAGACCCCCCCAACACGAGTTATGTCAAGCTAGCCATGCCCACCCTGGCCAAGCCTAGCCTGACCCCCTGAGGTCACAACCCTTATGTGGCCCTCAATGAAATTGAGTTTGACACCCCTGAGCTAGAGTGTTCAAATATTATAAATTAATGAATGTGTTCCACACTATAGCTACCCCATTTCAGAAATTCCTGGAACAATCTGCTTTTTCATTTTATTTAAAATTCTGCAAGCATTAGTTGCATACATTTATTTTCCTGCATTGAAGGGAAATAATATATGTTTTGTAAGTATTAAATATTAACAACTAGGAAATGTGTACCCTGAATCAGGTAATTATGGGTTTGGATAGCATCACAGTTAAAAAATTCTCTTTGCTATTTTTATAGAAAAGATCCAGATTATACTGTAGCTTTATTTGTTCTGGCTGTGAATCTAATGTATTCAAAACATAACCCTCAATTATTTAGCAATAATTTGCTAAAATTATTCCAACGTACGCTGTATTTTCTAGGAAGTATGCGGGGTGTTGTCTAATATTTAAAACATGCTTTTGCCTTGAAAATTGGTAACAAGAGAAGAGCAGGCCAAGAACACAGTAATTCCAAAAGTATTGTAGTTAAAAAAACTTTCTAGACAAGAAACCTGTCCTTTCTTTGATCTTCAAAAACTATAGGTGTATTAAGATATTAAATTTAAGTAGCATTCTGAGAATTAAATAAAAGTTGCTATAGTTATAAAAAAACTTTGTAAAAATGAAGTCAGTTTTATATACCATGAATTTTAATTGTGAAGGAGAATTAAAATTAGTAATTATCCCCTTGGTTATCTGGATGTTACATACTGAGTTCTTAATATTAATTTAATACTTAATATAATTGATTTAATGGAGCAGATTGCCATATGGACATGAATTCACGTTTTTATTCTGACCTTTGTGTTTTTTTTTTCTTTTACCTTCTTTGACAAGAGCTAATGTATAATAAAGCTAATATATCTTAGAAACATCTGTTAGTTCAGGTTATTAATAAAAGCAATTTTAAGGAATTATTGTTTTTATTTTTATTTTTTGATCAGCTAAACAACAACAATGAATGGTCAAGGTATGTATTTTCTGTATTTTAGATCCATTTTTTTTTTAAAAAAATTAAAATTTTCTTTTAATACAAAACATTCCATCATTCATTAAACAGTGTGTCATCTGGATACATTTTTTTTGTGTCATAACAGTTAAAGCTTACCACCATATTCATTATTTATATCTACTCTTAGTTTAATATTAATACTTAACATATCTATTACCATAACATTTCTCTTCTTAACTTATTTAACTTTACTATACAATATTTTCATATTTATTCTCTAACCATTGATAAAATAAATCCCATATATTATAATAATCAGATTCTTTCTTCCCTCTAATTGCAAGTGTTAATCTACTTATTTCTGCACATTCCACTATTTTCTTAATCACATTTTCATTTGCAGGAATCTCTTCACCTTTCCAATTCTGTGCAAATACAATTCTAGCCGCAGTTATTACATGAATGAATTTTCTGGATTTTAAACCTATTTGTTATTGCTTTTTTCCTGGTACATGCATTAAAATGTCAGTAGATGAAAAATTATCTCCACTAAATCTGTAAACATAAATTAATGACAATAAAATTTGCTGAGTAGGTCCATCAGAAATATCCATGATGTTATTTAATGAATAAACTGACAATATTTTTCTGATGGAGAAACTGGTAATGAAACAGCAGCATCTTCAGACACAAAGAGTCTGGATCAGAGGTGGGTTTCAGCAGGTTCTGACCAGTTCTGGAGAACGGTAGTAAAAATTCTGACTGGCCCCGTCTCCAACTATTCTCTGCCTCCCAAGTCCCCACTGATCGAGAGGAAATGGGGATTTTGCAGTATTCTTCCCCCGGAGTTGGGTGGGAATGGAAATTTTACAGTATCCTTCTCCTGCCACGCCCACCAAGCCAGGCCCACCAAGCCATGCCCACCAAGCTATGCCATGCCCACCAAGCCATTTCATGCCCACCAACTCACACCCACAGAACCGGTAGTAAAAATTTTTGAAACCAACCACTGGATTGACAAAAGCAGCCTTACGATACAAGTCCTATCTCTTTTGTACATGTGTCCTCAGAGAGTGTGGTGCGACATTGCCGTTATTCTCACAATGACTAAAGTCATTCTAACAGAAAGATTCTGCAGATGTTGCTGCAGAAATGTAAATCATATAGCCTAGATCCCACATATCATTTCCATTTGAAAAAAAGAACGGAAATTAAGTTGTTCGCTTTAATGAATACAATTGTATCACTGCAGTTAGTTTTGATTGTAAAGTGCCCTGAGGCACTTGGGTGAGATGGCCGATTATAGAAAAGTGATGAATAAATAAATTTAATTAATTAATTAATTATCAGTGGATTGTCCTTATATTCTTCTACTTCTTTTTAACAAAACTACAGAAAAATATTGTCAAATTTAATTAATTAATGTTACTCTAGGCAGCATAAAATAAATCCTAATAGTATAGCAATAGCAACAAAATGCTAATAATAAGAACAAACATATAGTCAAGGTATTGAAAAATATACTGAACTGAAACGTACACCTCCTGTCATATATAATAATGACAGAATAACAGTAGCAGAGTTGGAAGGGACCTTGGAGGTCTTCTAGTCCAACTCCCTGCTCAAGCAGAGTACCTATACCATTTCAGACAAATGGCTGTCCAATCTCTTCTTAAAAATCTCCAATGTTGGAGCATTCACAACTTCTGGAGGCAAGTCATTCCACTGATTAATTGTTCTAATGGTCAGGAAATTTCTCCTTAGATATAGGTTGCTTCTCTCCTTGATTAATTTCCATCCATTGCTTCGTCTCCTGCCTTCAGGTGCTTTGGAAAATAGGTTGACCTCCGTCTTTCTTGTGGCAGCCCCTCAAATATTGTAACACTGTTATCTTATCTTATAGGAATAACAAATATAATACATTTCCTTAATTGAAGGATCCATGTATGTACATGTGAGTGTGCCCATGCTCGTGTGACTGTGTGTGAGAGGGAGATATGACAGCTCTACCATTTGACTTCCTTTATTGCAACCTGTTGAAATACATACATATATTTCATCTCTCTCTTATAAAGAAGGAAGCAATTAACACAATATAATATGGTAGCTGTCTTGATTTCAAGATATTTCATATGTTTCAGCATTTCATTTTAGGTAGAATTATTGTTACTGTTATTTATTTGTACTTAGTAAGATTCTATGCTATCTATGCAACGGACAGAAAGTACTGCCAAAGCAATAAAATTATTCTTCCCCCATATGGCTTACATTCTTAAGACACAATCTGTTACAGTAGAGTACTAGGCATCTGTGGCTTTGAATAGTAATTACTGGTGCATTGGCTCCAGATATTAACAGTTCAGTCCTAGGCATGACTCCTTAGAATTGCATCCTTTTAAGTTGAGAGGCACATACTGCCACATATGGGCATGTAGGATTGTAGCCTAAGTAACTATCTCTTGTATCTAAGCAATATCATTTTGTCAAACAGCAATTGGGATTTTTGTGGGGGGGATTGATTTACAGAAAAGAAATATAGGGATGTCCTTGTTTTTACAAAAATATAAAAAAAAGTGCAGATTATGGTGAATTAATAATGAATAAATAAGAAAAGTCCTCATGCTTAAAACCAGTAATTTAAAGGATATAGTCATTTTTAAAGTTTATATGGCCCCCTTTTTAAAGGTTGCTTCTTAAATTGTCTTACAATTAGGAATCAAATGCCTTCATTCAATATGTGTGGAAATAAAAACTTTTAGATTATCACATGGGCTATTTAATTCAACAATGATATTTTCAGTATTAGTATATATAAGGTTGATTGTTAATTGAGTTTAATGTTTCTTGTCATGATTTGCAAAATGTACTTTGCAAAATTGTATGTTTACAAAATTATAACTTTGTAAACATACAATTTTGTTCCTCCTGGGTTGGCCAGGAGGAAAAGTTTGGTCTCAGAAATACGATCTTGACATTCTCCTGGAGATTTGTGTTGCCCCACAAATTTACAACATTTAAGAAATTACAGTTAATCCTTGATTAATTAAGCTATTGGTGGACTGGAATTGCCATTGGAAAGCAATGCAGTTGTAAAGCATGACATCATATGACCATACCACTTAATGATAACAATTCTAGCACTCCCGATTGTCATCATTAACTTAATCACCACTGGTCTTTAAGTGAGAATGTCACCTAGTCACCATTTATAACCTTCTGCCAGCTTTTCTATTGAAGGTTGCAAATGGTAATTACATGCCTATAGAAGACTCTGATGTTATAATTGCAAACTGGGTTGCCCAGCGTACAGTTTGTAATCCCATAACATTCATTCAGCACAATGACAATGGTTGTTGAAATGATGGTCATTAAGCAAGGACCAATCATACTAAAAACACTTTTGTCCATGTAGCTTGGATGATGCTCAGCTCAGAATAAGGCCACAGTGGCTTTACTAATCTTCCCCTGTTTTGTGCCCTTCCCATCTTTGGTAGGAAGGCAAGCCTATCTGACTGGATCCTTTGTGGACTAGTCTATTTATTTATTTATTTTATTTTATTCAATTTGTATACCGCCCTTCTCCTAGTGGACTCAGGGCGGTGCACAGCCAAAACTAAAACACATACCAATACAAAATTTAAAATTTTTAAAAGAATTATATGACTTTGGCCCCAAATTTAAAACATTCAAACTAAAACCCATTGACAATTTAAAAACTAAAAAACTAAAAAAAAAAAGGGGGGGTTCACGCCAGCCCTGCTTGATGGAAAAGAAAAGTTTTTAGGGCACGGCAAAAGGCCCAGAGATCCGATATCCTTCGTATCTCTGGGGGCAAATTGTTCCAGAGGGCAGGAGCTGCCACAGAGAAGGCCCTCCCCCTGGGGGTCGCCAGCCGACATTGCCTGGCTGACGGCACCCTGAGGAGTCCCTCTCTGTGGGAGCATACTGGTCAGTGGGAGGCTATCGGCGGCAGAAGGCGGTCCCGCAAATACCCAGTCTACCAATCCACACACTTTTCCTTTGCTTTCCAAATGGCATACTGGTTGGTTGCTCTGATGCTACAGTAATCAAAGCAAGAGGGAATAGAATATTCTTTTGCTTCTACAATCCTCTGCTTCTACATTCCTCTGAAGGTCTAAGGAAGAAATGATAGTTGAGATCCATAGAAACACAGTAGCAACATTTTTTTTTCTTTGCAACTTTAAAGTCGTTAAAATAAGGGAAGGGAAGTTTTCAAATATTGTGGCCAAGGGATACAAAAGCAAAGAAGGCAAACTTCTTTTGCCCAAATCTTTGGGCAAAAACTGAAAGGGTACCCCCTGACAGATATAAAGATAGGATTGTTCACTGACTTAATAAACCATTATAGGACATTATAAAAGAAGCATCACAACACCTTCTGATCAGGAAAGAACATAGCAATTTGGCAGCTGTGCCAAAATATTGCAGTGGAGGGCAGGTGCCATGTGCTGCAGCCAATTGGAGCTGCTGATAGAATGGAACAAAGCAGTGGGGATTATCTGCTCTGAGAGATTTAAGATTTCTTGGGTTGGAAAGGAGTTTTGAATCAAAGCTGGAAAATATGAGCGTGAGGCACATTTGCAATGATATAGGAGAGAGATGAAGATGAAATTAACCATTCCTCCATTTAGAAGTAGCTAGCTGTCTATACTGGCAAAAGGCCAAGCAAAAAATAGGTTAGGCTTGAAAGACTTCTGTTTACTCATTCATTCATTTGATCATTCTTTCTTCCTCCCTGCTAGCTGTGCTTGAAAAGGATCTGTTAACAACTGAGTATTCATATCCATAATATGCACCTCGCTATCTTCCAAAAGGTTTGTGTTTGCAGGAGAAAACACAGGTGGAAGAGGAGAGGAGAGGAAACCTCTAACAAGTTCTTTTATATGTGTGTGTGTGTGTGTGTGTACATGCACATACACATATACATACACACACACATACACACACATGTGATCTATACTAGTCCCCCTTTATTTCTTTATCAGCAAAATATAAATCATATATATATATATATAGGTTTTTGCAGGTGTTTGTATTGTAGGTCTTTGGTTATTCGGGTTTTCTTCCGCATAAAATTGGAAGTGTCTTGGTGACGTTTCGACGAAGTCTCATTCGTCATCTTCAGGCTGGTGTTTTCGGCTTTGTGCTTCTACAAGCAGTGTGTGATCGCAGCTGTTTCTTCCTTTTAACTGCCAGTGGGGGTGTGAACTGATTGGGTGGGAGCTTGGCTGTGTTCTGATTGGGTGGTGTGTTCTGATTGGTTGGAGGCTTGGCTGTGCTCTGATTGGAAGGGGAGTTGGCTGTGCTCTGATTGGATGGTATGTTCTGTTTGGGTAGGGGCTTGGTTGTGCTCAGGTTAGTCTGAGTTGCAGGGGGATTTGAGCTGGTGAGCTGTGTTGCTGTTGTTTGGCTTTGTGTTCGTGCCACATCTTCATGGTGGGTGCCAGTTTGCTTCATGTATGGATTGGAAGGGTTTAAAGTGGCTAATGATGCAGCTGTGGTCTGGCTTCTGGTTTGTGGTCGTGCCTCATCATCGGTGTGGGTTTTGATTTGCTTTTTGCATGGATGTGTGGTGGTGAAATCCTGTGTGGTTTTCGAGAGTGTGGGTCTGGTGTCATTCTTTGTGTTAGGGACTTGTTTGTCAATAAGGGCGGGTTTCCAAATGGCTGGTAGGCGGGAGGTATCATCTCATTTATTCATGCTGTGTGGGCGTTTTTCTATCTCTATGGCTTCTCTGATTATTCTGTTGTTAAAGTGTTCAGTTTTGGTGATAGTTCTGGTCTTTTTAAAGTCAATTTAATGTCCTGTGGCTTTAAGGTGTTGGACCAGGGAAGAAGTTGGTTCCTCTTTTCTGACTGAGTTCTTGTGTTCTTCAATGTGTGCACTTATTCTTCTGTTGGTTTGTCCGATGTATGTGGTGGGGCAGGCGGTGCATGGGATTTCATATATTCCTTGATTTTCTAACACAATTTTGTCTTTGGGGTTTCTTAGGATGGTGGATATTTTTCAGTTTGTGCAGAATGCTGTCTTCTGAGGTTTTCGCGGGTGTTTGTATGTAGGTCTTTGTTTATTCGGGTTTTCTCCCACATAAAATTGGAAGTGTCTTGGTGACATTTCGACGAAGTCTCATTCGTCATCTTCAGGCTGGTGTTTTCGGCTTCATGCTCCTAGAAGCACGAAGCCAAAAACACCAGCCTGAAGATGACGAATGAGACTTCGTCGAAACGTCGCCAAGACACTTCCAATTTTACGTGGGAGAAAACCCGAATAACCAAAGACCTACATATATATATATATATATATATATATATATATATATATATATATATATATATGTGTGTGTGTGTGTGTGTGTGTGTGTGTGTGTGTGTGTGTGTGTGTGTGTGTGTGTCTCAAGTGTGTGTTGTCAAGTGTTTCGCAGGTGTGTGTATGTAAAAAGTTAAAATCTTGGGTGTTTTCCCATGTCATTAAAAGTCTGTTAGTTGAAATGCTTAGAATCCTGGCTAAAATCCCAGTTTAAGATCCTCCAAAATCCCAACAAAACACTTTGTAAGGTCTTTTGAAACTCTGGCTAAAATCCTAACCAACACTTTAAAAGTTTCAACTAACAGACTTTTTTAATGACACGGGAAAACACCCGAGATTTTAACTTTTTACACACACACACACACACACACACACACACACACACAGTTTTTCTGTCGAATCACCTGGTTTACCCCAATATGGGAGGGAGCATACTGCTTCCCTTTCACTTTTCAGCTCCAGTCCAGGAGCCCTCAAGCAATTGCATTCACAACAAACCATTTTATACCAAATTTATATTTGCTGATAAAGAAATAAAAGGAGACTAGTATAGATCTGTTTCAAGCTATCTAACTCTCATCAGCTAGCCATACCTTTACTTGGATTCGAACTTGGGATGCCTTGCCTCCCCTGGCTCAAGCTGATAAAGGGAGGGGTACTTGTGGTTCAGAGGTTATTACAGCTGCCTAATATGCAGGTAGCCCAAGTTCTAATCAGAGTAAGAGTATGGCTAGCTGATGAGAGGTAAATAGCTACTAGTTTATTACCCTTTATTTCTTTATCAGCAAATATAAATTTGGTGTGTGTATATGTGTGTGTGTGTGTGTTCATATATATATGAATATATATATATGTGTGTGTGTGTGTGTGTGTGTGTGTGTGTGTGTGTGTGTCTGTGTCTGTGTCTGTGTCTGTGTGTGTGTGTGTGTGTGTGTCTGCATGCTGATATTCTATCCTCTGTTTATTTTCGGATGGGCTTCCCTTGTAAACAGCTTGCTGTATGCACAAGCACACATTCAATTTTTGCTTGGTGCATAGCCATTTGTAAGGGCTTATTACTGCATTGTGATTGATAGTAGGCTTTTTGAGAACCTATCTGTCTGCCAAAGAGAAGAGGTTTTCTTTCATCAGATGTCAAGGGAAGAAACCAGTAGAAGGAAGCTAGGGAATTTTTCTAGACTGATCAGTTTTGGGCCAAGATTTAAGATTTTCCGGGAATGCCAAGTAGTTCAAACAAAGTATAATGAGACACAGGTGTATGATATAATAGATAGATATGTTTTAATCAGAGACTTTTGCAATTCAAGTATATGTCTACTTAAATACAGAAATAAAAGTGCCTACATTTTCATTAAGCATTTAAAGAAGCAAAATAACTAAATTTCACAGTCAACTTTATAATCATCTGCAGTCCAGACAGAAACTTCTCAGTTTTCCATATAATATTTCCCATCCATCAAAGAACCCTTGTTTACTCATGATCTCAGTAATGCTGCCAGAATTTTTGAAGAAGGATCAGGATTATTCTGATAAACTTGTCCTGTACAATCAAGAGCATACTAAATATTTCAAATAGGAATGTTTCATTTTGTCTCCATGCCCTGGCCTTCTAAGAACTGGTGTGTTTTTTTAAAATATTTGCCTCAAAATGCCTACTTTGATTTTAGAATGGTTGGTATATATGTCTGTATATTTTCTGGAAAAAGAAAATGAAGAGATGAAAGATTTCAGGTAGCTCTGTTAATATAAACTGTAAAGAAAAAAGCATGTTCTGTGTCTCTCTCAATATTTATCATATATTAAAACTCTGTAAGGCCTTGTTCTTTAACATTACAATACATACACTTTTTGAACTAAGAATAAAAGCCCTCCATTCATATGTCATGCTTTGGTAACACAGCGATGACACAATAAAGAGCTGAATAAATGTGCTGCCCAGTTTATGAAAACCTGCCTGATTTTTTTGTAGATAAATAGATAGCTTTATTGATTAGCCTATAGGCCATATCAAGGCACAAGGTTCAAACACATATTTATTTATTTATTTATTTTATTCAATTTGTATACCGCCCTTCTCCTAGTGGACTCAGGCGGTGCACAGCCAGAACTAAAACACATACCAATACAAAATTTAAAATTATTAAAAGAATTACATACTTTGGCCCAAATTTAAAACAATTCGAATTAAAACCCAAATTAAAAGCTAAAAAACTAAAAAAGACTAAAAGGGGGGGGGTTCACGCCAGCCCTGCTTGATGGAAAAGGAAAGTTTTCAGGACACGGCGAAAGACCTGGAGATCCAATATCCTTCGTATCTCCGGGGGCAGATCATTCCAGAGGGCAGGAGCTGCCACAGAGAAGGCCTTCCCCCTGGGGGTCGCCAGCCGACATTGCCTGGCTGACAGCACCCTGAGGAGTCCCTCTCTGTGGGAGCATTTATTGGTTTATCACCAATAAAATCCTATACAAACAATTTAAAATAAGAGTAGGGTAAAATACAATAGTTATAGGATAAGAT
Organism: Pantherophis guttatus; assembly: GCF_059756535.1. Classification (NCBI taxonomy): domain Eukaryota; kingdom Metazoa; phylum Chordata; class Lepidosauria; order Squamata; family Colubridae; genus Pantherophis; species Pantherophis guttatus. The sequence goes on along the minus strand of NC_142068.1, from coordinate 74,044,432 downwards.
ACAATATAATTTAATACATAAATATGTAAAATAGAATAAAATGACATAAAATTATATTTCGGTGTCACCCTTAAAATCTCCCCCAATCAGACCCAGTTATGCAGATCTCAACCGAGCCATTTTGTTTAAGTACTGTGCTGTGTTAAATGTTATTTTCAGGTTCTGGTTGCACATAAAGTAAGTTGTTTTGATATGGGGATCCCAATGGGTCATTCGTCTGGCATATGGACCAAGGTACCTGTCGCTCACCCCCTTATACAAGCAACAGTCATATAGGATGTGACACAGGTATTCTACCTCTGCCGCTCCACAAATGTAGAGACGCTCATTGTAGGGTTTTTGTTTGTTTGTTTGTTTGTTTTTGGTAAAGAAAGCTGTTTTCCCCTTCAGGGTTCCAAGTAATAGATCCATTGCAAGCAAAAACTCCAAAGCAGGTGGATTCCTCAAAGAATAGCTTTATTGGAAATATCATATTAGCACATATCTGGTGAAAACCAACTCTGAGGGGCCCCTTGGTTTTCACCTAATTAAAAGTAAAAAATTTCTCTCAACCCCAAACAATCTGTCACATGGCAATTATAAAGAACCATGAGATAGCAGTGAGAATAGTGTAAAATAATTTGTTGATCGTCATAAAGTTGTTTTATCTTTTCAATTAACTATATAAGATTCTGTTATAACTAGTATTTTATAGTTTATTCTGAGAAAGAACTTGTGAATGTTTTTGTATCTATAGAACCTCAACTAAGAACATCTAATTAAACCAGAAATATAAGTTTAAAATTAGTCCTTTATTTCATTTGCTCCTTGACCCTGCTGTTTTCCCATCATTATATATCAATTGTGTGATTGAACTGTATTAGTTTTATTTTTAACAGATTATTAGTCATGCTGCTGGAATTATACTATATCAAATAAATTTCATTAAATTTTCATATTGCACCACATTATTATCAAACCAGCAAAGTGAGCTTCATAATATCAGGGAGTAATGAAATACACAACTGATTTAATTGTATGTCATCAATTAGATATTAGAAAAATACCACAACCATAGTTTTGTTTTTAAAAAATCAGTTCATTTAATTGTGGAAATTAATTATATGATTTAAAAAGATTTTTGCTGTAATGTTTCTATTGGATGTTTCACATTATCAGTGTATATATGTATGTAGTGTATGTATGTATGTATACATACATACATACACACGCACACACACACATACATACACAGGTATGCATGTGTATGTATATGCATATATAAAATAAACATTCTAAATATGCAAGGGGGGATTAGTATTTTGGCTTTTGTCTCATGATTGGCAAAAACAGACCAATTATGCATTCCCTCTTTTCTCTCACCTGCTCATTATTTTCCTTAAAAAAGCCATACTACAGTATCAGAAATGAACTGGACAGGAATTGAAACTGTCTCTTCCTCCCATCATTGTGCTTATTGTTTATAAGTATGGTGCAAACATAACTTATTATTATACTGTATGCTAAGCGTAGGTCAGAGACTAGCAATTTTAGCCCTTAGCTAAAATTAAAATTAATATGTCCTTGAGAAAGACTTATTCTCTTGAAAAGTAGACTTCCAGGTTTGCAATTAAATATGCAAGTGAAATACATAATTCATTTAGTCTCCAAAATAAATAGCGAATCTTACATATAAATCTTACATCTTCTTATCACTGCTGGATTTTATTTTCTTTCCTTCTTTAGATTTCTTTCCTTGTTTAGGGGTTTGTTTGTTTTTTAGTACAATCAGTGAAATTGCTTTCAAGGTCCCTCCAAATCTGTTATTCTTAATTTTTCTTTTAGTTTCCACCCCTCAGTAAACTCTAGGTTGACAAGTTGGGAAATCTGGTAGTATGGTATCTACTTCTGAGCTGTGATGCTGAACTGAATTGTACTAAACTGAAACTAAATAGCAAACAGCATGAAAGAAAATCACTAGGAAACTCTCTGGGTTTATACAAATACAGTTTGCTTATACTGAAATTTACTTTCTCAATATAGTAAGACAACAGAATATTTTTCTTCCTTTAATATATAATCATAATATGGTGATAGGTATGCTTTCAGAGGGTATTATACATGATGAAATGATTAGTTTTCAATTAAGACAGAGACTTTTGGCCCTTTGGAAACAATCCATGTCTCAGTCCTACGAATAGGTAAAGAAGCTAAAATTAATAAATAATTGTTGCCAATAGATTGGTTTCTGTACTGAGGGGCTGATAAAGTCAGTCACTTTCCATGTACAAAGCTCTCTGCACAGTGTTACCAAATCCTGAAGGTACTAAACTGAACTGAACTGAATGGAATAGAATATTTTATTTGGCCAAGTGTGATTAGATACACAAAGAATTGGTCTCCAGTACAAAAGAACTCCGTGTACATACAAAGGTACATATAATGTGAACCATTTATTGCTTTTTCAGTTTCTCATCCAATTGATAATTTGTGTGTAGATTTGCAGATTGATTCTATATGATGGAATGTCTCACCTATATACACATCTATACAAAAGCCCCAACGTACTAAAGAGCAACACCGAAACAAATCCTGTATGGTAATATAAATTGGATTTAATTTCATTCATACAGGAATTTAATTATGAACACTATACATTCCTAGGTGAATTGAGAATTAGCTCTAATGGCTTTAATGAAAAACAATCCTTTTTATTAGAGATTGTATATTGCCCCAAAAGATAGGAAAGGTGTATTAGGATAATGCTACTACTTTTAAAATACAGTAAAATGTACGTTAATGAACATCTTATGAAGTGGAAACTTATCAGTGAACTATTCTAGGGGACTGCCATAGTCTTTTTATCCTTATCCAATTATGCTGTTAATGCTGCAACTTTTAATGGTAATTAAATTTATAAGTAAAGGCACTAATTGCGAGGAATAATTGCAGTTCTTAAACCATGACTGTTAAATCAGCAATGATAAAAACAGGCAGTCCAGATACCAGATTATTTAAACCTTGGACACAAATGTGTTCATTCTCTCCCTCTCTCCCTCTTTCCCTCTCTCCCTCCCTCCCTCTCTCTCTCTTTCTCTCCCCCCTCTCTCTCCCCCCCTCTCTCCCTCTCATGCACAAGGAGAGAGATTCTCATGTAGCAGTTTTCATATGAACCACATATACATTATGTATAAGTAAGAAAAAATATCTTGATGCAATTGATAACATTTGAAACACGATATCAGATTCCCAGCAAGAATTCAGAATTCTTGATTCTAGACTGAATGTTACTGTTTCTTGCTCTGCCTTTCTAGGTGAACTCAAGAAATTCCTTCAATTTAAGAAATATACTATAATACAAGAATGATCTAAAGAGCCAAAGTACATGCAAAATGTAGTTTGGCCCTCTATTAACAGTATTGAAGAAAAATCACTAAATAAAACAATAATTATTACTGTAATACTGGCTTGATAGTGAAGTGTGAGTAAAACACTTCTATGACAAAATACGTTCTATGTTTTCCAAAAGAAAGTAGCTGTGATTTCTATTCATTTAATATATCTGAAAATTTTGTATGAATAACCAGTAGCGACAGCACATTTACCAAAATAGGATCTAATCAATCTTATGTGGAATATTACACATATACTGTAGGTTTTCTGCCAGTTTTCTTACATTGATTATATTTTTTTTCTCAATTGTGTCCAATTCTCAGGGACAGCCTCAATAAGTCCCTGTAGTTTTCTTTGCTTTCAAGAGTGATTTATTTTTGCCCCCTTCAGGTAGCTGAGAGAAAGTGACTGGTCCAAAGTCATCCTAGTTGTGTGCCCAAGGTGGGACTAGAATCCACAGTTTCCCAATTTTTAGCTTGATGCCATAACCACTACACTTAACCTAACCCTAAACTGGCTCTACACTTAAACATCTGTGGAAATTTTCAGTCATCCAGGTCATAGTTGTCTCAAATGTGGGTTCCCCCCCCCAAAAAAGGCAACTGGACTGTTTTTTCTTTGAGGAGAAAGAAGAAGAAAATAGTGGCTCTAGTTTAGTGTAAATCCATTGACATATTTATCTGTTGTTGTTTTTTTAATGAAAGTATTGAATAGCCTTTTGTTTTCACACTAGGAGTGAAATACCTTTGCTGAAGTCATCTTAATTTAATATATCCCCTTCTGAAACATAAGTAAAAATTAAAGATTTGAAAGCATTTGCTAAGCAGCCATTTAACTAATTATAACCAGAGACTAGGGAAATTGTAGAGAACTAGTTTGGTGTAACATAATGGTTAAGGCGTCAGGCTAAAACTGTGGGACTATATATTCTAGTCCTGCCTTGGACTAGAGCAGGGGTGTCAAACTCGTGGCCCGGGGGCCAGATGCATCACAGGCTGGCCATGGGGGAAAAAGTCACGATACGTCACATGGTGACGATGTGACAACACGAGTTTGACACCCCTGGACCAAAGGATCTGGATAGTCTGGATGATCTTTAGCCAGACACACTCTCTCAGCCCTAGGATGGAAGCAATGGCAAACCATTTCTAAAAAAAAAATTTCCTAGAAGGATCTAGGGTCTTGTTCAGATGTTTGTCAATGGTGACTTGAAGGCATCGAAAAAAAGGGAATATTTCTTTAGATTCACAAATACTCTTTTGTCAAAAGTTTTCAGATTGTTTTAAAAGAATTTTACAAGATGTTGTCACTTTTGTCATGCTAATTTACACATAAGCACCAAAAACTTGTGAAATTGGAAGTGTTTTGTTTTATCTATGTGGAATGACATCCAATCTATCGTGCAAGTTCTCTCATTGTGCCCAGTGCTTTTAATTAAGAGATAAAATGTATTTTTTATTTTTTCCCCTTTAATAGACCACTTAACTGTCTGGAATTTCTTCAGACATCCTTTTAATAGCAATAGCAATAACACTTAGACTTATATACTGCTTCACAGTGCTTTACAGCCCTCTCTAAGTGGTTTTCAAAGTCAGCATATTGCCTCCAACAATCTCATCACCATTGGCATCCTTCAGTCTCAAGAGACTATGGTATCGTGCTCTGGAAAGAGGTCCTAAAACAGCATCTAGTGTGACTAAAAAGGCCAATTCGAGAGGGGCAATCCCTTCCACACTGAGGGTAGATACATTCTGTCCCCTGCCCAGCCTCCAGATTTTGCTGGCTCCGGGACTGCCTATTTGCCTCAGCCTGTCGAACAAGTGTCTCTTTGAATTGGAAAAGGCTGTGTCTTTAGCTTCCAAGCTGAACAATCGGAGGTCAAGGTTTCCCAGGGCCTTTAGGTCCCTCTTGCAGATGTCCTTATATCGCAGCTGGGTCTCCCTCTGAGGTGCTTTCCCTGCACTAATTCTCCATACAGGAAATCTTTCAGAATCTAACCATCAGCCATTCTCACGACATGCCCCAGCCAGCACAGACGTCGCTGTTTCAATAGTGTACACATGCTACAAATTCCAGCACGTTCCAAGACTGCGCTATTTGGAACTTTGTCCTGCCAGGTGATGCCAGGAATTCGTCGGAGAAAGCACATATGAAAGGTGTTCAACTTTCTCTCCTGCCGTGCGTAGAGGGTCCAAGACTCACTGCAGTACAAGAGTGTGCTCAGGACGCAGCCTCTATAGACCTGGATCTTTGTATGTTCCATCAGCTTCTTATTAAAATAAGGATCCAACAATCTGGGTCCTCATTTTACTGATCTCAGAAGGATAGAAGGCTGAGTCAACCTTGAGCCGGTTAGGATCGAACTGCTGGCAGTCAGCAGAATTAGCCTACAATACTGCTTTCTAACCACTGTAACCATTCTAACTATTTTGTATAAATTATATAAATTGCTTTGTTTCATATACAATATATATATATATATATATTTGGTAGCTATGATGGCATCTGTATGTAAATTAATCCTATAATAGCATTACAGTAAGAATTGAACTGATATTATCTTTTTCATTTCAGCAAAGCTTCTGCATAAGATAGTCCTTTGAATTTCCTACGGCTTTCTATTAGATAATATAGCTCATTCTGTTGCTCATATCAGAGAATGTTCCTTGTTTTTCTGATGGCACAATTATAATCTAGGTAGCATTATTCCTATTTAGTGGCCTTATCATTCTGCCACTGAATCTCTGAATTCCATGTAAATATTCAAGCAGGAGACTAAAAACCATTCTGGACAAATGACTGTCCAATTTCTTTTTAAAAATCTCCAGTGAGGAATACCGGTATTATTTTGCATTACAAATTTAATATTACTTCAGCTTTGCTAATGCATTGGATCGAGGGTGTCAAACTCAATTACATTGAGGGCCATATCAGGGTTGTGTTTAACCTGGGGGGTCAGGGGGGGCGTGGCCAGGATGTGCATGGCTGGCTCAATGTCACTCATGTCAGGGGTGCCTGTGGAGGTCTGAGTGCTTTGCCAGTGAAAACAGGCTCCCGAGCTCTTTTTTTGGCTGCGACACCATCCTGCAACCTCTGCCAGCAAAAACAGAGCTCGGGAGGGCCGCACATGGCCCTCCTGAGCTCCATTTTTGTTGGCATAGGCACCACAGGTCAGTCCTTTGTTGTTTCCCAGGCAGCCCCGTGGGCCAGATCTAAGCACCCAATGGGTTGGATCTGGCCCCCAGGCCTTAAGTTTGACACCCCTGTACTGGATACTTTTCTTTCTATAGACCTTTGATTTTTGTTTGGGTGTCAAAAAATTATGATGGCTTGAGAGACATGTAAGCATTTGCTTTGAATCATGATTATTCAAAGTGTTTTGATGAAATATATATTTTTTCTACTTGCATGTTTGTCTGGTAAATATTACATGTTTAAGATTTCCTTCATTATACATTTCTTTCCCTCCATGTTTTTGTGAAAATTTTAATATGGAATATGCATTGCTAATATCCTTTTTCATGTTTTGTTCTGCTTGCTATTGGAATACATAATTAAGTCTGATAAATGTATATACGGGGAAGATGGATGAGGTAATGGGGAAAGGATATAAGATTGCCAAAGTTCTGTAAAGAATTTATCATCAATCGTTACTTTTATCTAATAATATAATGTCACCCTTTGATTCCATGTATAAATTGTACTACGTATATACCTCCATAAAAAGAGTCAGGTGCCATATTCACTGTACATTAACAATTAATTAGATAATACATAAGTATAACATAACAATTGTGGGAAAATCCTTGCTGAAAATATTTTTCTTCTATTTTTCTATTGAAGACTATTCATACATTTTAATTAGTTAGCGTTATAGTCTTATTCTTTCCCAGTTACATGCACTGACATTACATTTCATACAGGGCTACTGTACAGTGTTCTTCACAGCTTAAAATACCTTCAGAATATTCAAAACCTCAGCTATTAGAAAGCATCTGAGCACCAAGTATTTGGAAGCTTAGTAAAGCCTGTGAAGACTTGGAGGTAAGATCCATCCCTTTGAAATGTATTTGAGGCTTGCCCCATATTGTTAGGGGTACAACAGTACTTATTTTTAGGTAGACCGAAGATTTTTCTTTTTGGACTGTTACACAGATAATACTCCCGTTTGTGAATAATTAGACATTCTTTAACAATTTTTTTTCACACATAATAGTTATTATTCCATTATGATATTTTTGCATTCTTAATGGCTTGTAAAGGTACATAAAAAGCAAAGACAGCCTTGAATTTAATTGGGTGACTGCAATCTACATGTGAATGTGTCCTGAAGACCACCTGAGTGGATTATTATAACATCCTCTATGGGTAGCAGACTTTGGACACAATGCAGACGCTATAGCTGATCAAGAATGCAACAGCAAGACTAGTGGTGAGTCACTTCTGCCATTGCAAGCTAACATTTCTGGAACCAATTCAACCTGTAAAGTTATATACAGTGTAGCATTGGGATATTTCAGGTATCTGCAGGTCAGGATTGGATCTGCACATTTAGCAAGACTATTTCAAGAAGGTGTTGAGAATTTCTACTTCCATCAGAGAATGGGGGACAAGGCCCACATAGAACTCCCTACCTTAGTTGTCTCCATGGCCCCCCTCATTCAAAGAGGGACGGGGTGCATGTTGTATTTTGGAGGGACAGAGTGTTTTGAATCCATACATTATTTTGCATTTTTACTCTTTTTACCCGTGGTCTTTTGATTGGTTCAGGCTAAAATAATGGAAATGAATAAATGGTACAGTTTTTTCAATTGGGTTCAGAACTGAAGCTTCTTTCCTACTTTCCAATCTAACATTGGATTCCCTAGAATTCCCTAGTGGTATCCCATCCAGCTACTAGGTAGATTTAATTAGCTTAGTTACCAAGATATGGACAACCTACATTTAATTGTTTTATGCAGTATTGTATTTGTAAATCAACTAAGGAGGATTAACAATCAATTAATAATAAAATTCAGTAATTAAAAGGTCAGTAAGATCTGTGGTCCTAGGTCAATATGTAGAAGCACCATGACTTTGAATTTGCTCAGAAATCAAATCACTGCAGCCTTTTGACCCAAGATTTGGGTGACATGGGTATTTGTGATCTCATAGAACCGTGATGGCGAACCTATGGCATGCGTGCCACCTGTGGCACGCAGAGCCATATTGGTGGGCACGCGAGCTCAGCACCGGCACACATGTGCGCGCTGGCCAGCTGATTTTTGGGCCTTCTGGGACCATGGGACCATTCCTGCCCTGGGGGGCCTGGGGGGGTGGGGAAGGATGTTTTCACCCTCCCCAGGCTCCTAGAAAGGCTCCGGAGCCTGGGGAGAGCAAAAAATGGGCCTACTGGGCCCACCGTGCCATCATGTGTCAAAAGCAGGGGGAGAGCGGGGGGGGGTCGCACGCACATGCACAGGGGGTGGAGCGCATGGAATTATGGGTGTGGGCACCCCCCATCCCGCACGACCCTTGCTTTTGGCACGCGATGGCAAAAAGGTTAGCCATCACTGTCATAGAGTCAAGCTTAATGTGGATTTTAAAAATCTTTGTGTTAGACATTTCTTGTTGAGAATATAGAATAGATACAAACCCACGTTGTGCTCAAAGTGCCTTTTGTGGATCTTAGCACAAGAAATATTTTATAGATGAAAAATAATAGTCTAGTTTATTGTAAGATACTAGAATTTTGTCAAGGGGGATGTAAAATAGAATCAAGGGAAGAACTGATGGCAGATGGAGGTGGTTCTTAATAGGTCTCTTATTTACAATTACTAAAAAGATTTAAATTGGCACAAGAATTTGTGGTTTTGAACACTGTAAGACTGAGTTTGAAATGGAATCATGTACAAATGATGAATATGTAATTGCTAAAATGTATAAACATCTACTGAGATTTGAAACAGAAGAACAAGTAAAAGAATGTTTGATAGAAATTTTGATAATAATATACAGATAAAACAATAAAACAGATTGAGCTTCAAGGAAAAAAAAATAGACAGGCATTTGTCTGGGATCCAATAAGTTCTTCTAACTTGGGCAGGGGGTGGACTAGAGGACCTCCAAGGTTCCTTCCCAACAGTATGATTTTATTATTACAAGAACAACACACTTCCAGTATTTGCTACCATTGTAGAAAATCTATTTGCAGTGCTCATTATTGGACTCTGGGCCAGCCAAGTAGATCATGTCATGGTGATTTGACATGATTAAAACATAATTATCTGGAAATTGGGGATAATTATATCTAGTATCTGCTAGGATTTAAATCCTAGATCTGAATAAGGTCAGTGTTCCTCAATGCATAATCCCATGTGTAATTGTGTTCTCTTCAAGCCTATGAATGGCATATTATTGCATTGTAATGAAACATTTTTTTTGTAAAGCAACAAACTGGTGAAAAATGGGAACATACTTATTCCTTTAATTGGAGGTATGGAATAATATATTGCATACACACTCTGTAAATGATACCCTAATTTTCTATGTGTTAGTGCCCTTCACATGATTCTCAGTAGCCATAGGCAATGTTTCAGTGAGCTAATATTATATACTGTACATCAAGGACTATTTCTATATGCCACATTAGGTCAATGCATTTATCTAGCAAATTCAAAAACCGTAGTATAAAAAGTATAAAATCCTTGTTTGCAAATACTTTCATCAAGCAAGGTGGTAACTAAAATGAGGCTAGTAAAAGGCTAGTGTTCAATCACTGACACACTATTTAGTCCCATTCACAAAGTTTTCAGGCATTAACTTTGGATTTTTAAAGATAAAATTAATTCTTGTTGCATTTAGAACTTTTTCAAACATTTCTGAGAATTTTTTGTAAGTCACCCAGAGCCACTGAGGATGTGTGAATGGCCATATAAATTTTCCTAAATAAATAAATAAGCACGTTTCCATTTTTGAAATGTAAAAACAATGTTTCTCCTCAGAACAGTCACAATTTGGACTTTTGCAGAAGAAAGGGAAAACTGCTTAAACGTGGATCCAATGTCCATGGCAGAATGAAGAGCCAACAAACAGATCAGTTCTTTGATACCGTGTTTCCCCCAAAATAAGACATCCCCTGATAATAAGCCCAATCGGGCTTTTGAGCGCATGCACTAAAATAAGCCTCCCCCCAAAAATAAGCCCTCCCCGAAAATATTAAAGCGCAGAGCTGGAAATAAGTTAAAACTGCAAGAGGATCCCCATCTTGCTCCACGCACCCCAAAATAATAAGACCTCCCCAAAAATAAGACCAAACGTTTATTTCAGGGTTCAAAAAAATATAAGACAGGGTCTTATTTTCAGGGAAACATGGGTAATTCCTCTCTGAATGGGGGGAGAACTTGAGATGAGCCACAAGTGCTCCATACTGTTGGTAGAATTGGTTTCACATTCATAATCAGTGCCACATTTTGGATAATGTGTGCAATGCCACGGATGTTCAAAACAGACAATAATATTATAGAATATCAATTTATCCAATGCTAATTCATATTTTTTTCTCTTTGACTCTTAACATTTTTATATTCCAAACATGTCAGCATGCTGGCTGATGCTTTTTCAGATGAACCCAGAATATTTCTTACTTGATAAACTTCATATTATTTTGTTTATAGTAGAAATTTCTTAAAGATAGATTTTTTTAACTTGGGGTTTTTTTTTTTTTAAAGCATTTTATTTTGTGTGTGTGCAAGAAATACATAAAAAGTCAGAAACACAGTTGCAGGGAATAAATGACCTGTGGCTTATTCCTCTTCAGTCTGCTATGAGATGATAGAAAATATAGAATGTTATAAATGGGTATAAAGGAAAATGTAGCAGGAGCTGAAGATCTTAATCTTTCAGCTTTTGTAATGGCAAACATCAAGATAGCCTACGCTTTGTAAGCCATCAAACATGTTTTAATCTACCTGTTCCTGAAAAGGAGTATGAACCAAAACACAGGAGAATCCTTAATGGTCTTACAATATATTATTTCATCAGCCTTCCACAAAATGCCAAGATTGGAAACCCCGGCTAAAGCTGTTTCTGCAATTATTCTTGCTATCCTATCATACCATCCTAGTGTATTTCTTTTCCAAAACAGCTTGAGGGAAACTGTATCAAATTTTATATAAATGTGCTGCAACTTTCTGACTCTCATGACTTCTAATATAGTCTGCTGTGGAAAGGCCATATTTTGATTTAAGTATCTTCCAAATTTTACTGCATCTGTCCAGTTCTGTTCGGAATCATATAAATCCGGGGCATGCCTTGACTGAAATAAAACTAATTAGTGTGTGTTTATTTATAAAACATGAATAATCTGATCTTTTGGTCCTATGTATGCAACACCAGGCATTTATTGCAACAAGAGTGATTTGGCTAAGAAATCATCTTCAGTTTATTTGTGTTCTACTTTTGCCTGATAAATCATTTCCAAAAAAGCTGAGCACAATGCCAGAATAGATGCAATAAAATTTGAACATTCATGACAAGATAATTAAGAAAAAACTTCAATAGTCACAAAAATAGAGATAGTCAGCTTCTATTTTGGAGATGATCAATCCATTTCATATTTTCCAAAGTCATTTGTGAATGAGAACATAGATTTCTAATGTACATAAACTTTTAGAAATATTTGTCATTATACTGTGTTTTGTTTTGTTTTAAAAGGGAATATATTGAATATGTTATATTGAAATGATTGTAAATTAATTTCAACCAAGAACTCATGAGATATATTCATGGCAGCTTTGGGAATGATTAATATTTCATGTGTTGGCTTTCAATAAAGAGGTCAATAAGTAGCTGCTTTAAGAATTAATAAAACCATAGATTCCTTAAAAACTTTCCCAAATTTTCCTTGATTGCTATAATCATCCTCCATAGTCAGATATTTACATGCTGAGGTCGATCATGTTCCATTAAAGGAACTTTGCTAATGGAAACAGATCCATAACAAAAAAGGAAAAAAAAAAGCATAAGAAACCCAGCAATATAGGATCAGCACTTAAGCTGCATAAGTGCTTTTTCCCCCTAGAAATCATTTAGCAAAGTTAACATATCTGATTATTAATCCTTATATCCATCTCTCTAAATTCAGTGGAAAAGGACTCCACTTGATATTTCTGTGAGGTAAAATGGAAGATAACATTTCTTTGAGTGAGATGAATTTTTGTTCGCTCCCTAATTATCACAGCACATTTTTGGGGGGCTATGTAGTGCATGGGTGCCAAGCTCGATCGTGTTGTAGGAAGAAATATCCTTCTGGGTTCAGCTTCAAGTGGGGAAAAAGACACTGGAAACATGGAGACTGCTTGGAAAGATGGTTTAATGGTGGACAGGATCACCAGGATCACCATGGTTTGAGTTCCTGAACAGAAAAGGGGTGAGATGCAGCAAGTCCCCAGGTTTTATGCTCTCTCTGACTTTGAACTTCCTGGGGCCCAGAAAGAGTATCCTGATTGGTTGTCAGACTCCCAGGGGGTGGTGGTCTTAGCTAGCCTTGCTGGCTGATGTAATCTTCCCAGGTGCCATGTGGTGAGTTTCTGTTGTTAGATGGGTCCTATTGTGTTAGTTTCTGTTGCTAGATGGGTCATATTGTGTTGCAGATGATGGTCCATTGACAAAGATTGAGTTTCTGCCTCTGGCCCATTGACAAAGGGTGGGGGCAGGAAGATGGGAGCTGCTTCGTCTTTAAACATGCTTCTCCATTTCTCATTCAGGGAAACATAATATTCTGCCTTTTTAATATTTCCCAAAATATTTCATTCCTCTAGGAAAGAGGTGGGTGCTAACTTCTTACAGTGTCATGTGACATATTGTGATGTATCATGACATTTTTTGCCTTTGCGGAGCCGGGATCGGTGTGGCCTGTACGTGATGCATTTGGCCCTTGGGCCACCAGTTTGACAGGCCTGATATTGTAGTGCATTCACCAACTGAACCCCTCCACCCTAGTCTTCCTGTTCTCTTCCCTTCTACTTTTCCCAGAACTTTCTCCAGAGAGGTGGATCTTTGACTATGTGGCCAAAGTAGGATAATTTGAACCTGATCACTTCTGCCTTGAGTGAGAACACTGGGTTGATTTGCTTGATTATCCATCTGTTTGTTTTCTTTGCTGCCCTTAATATTCTCAGGAGTTATCTCCCATACTAAAGTTCAAATGGGTTAGGGTTAGGGCCTGTTTTTTTAAAGTCCAAGTTGAATACATTACCATATTTCAATGGAAAAACCATTAACCGATAGAGTGTTATTTTCTAGTATGCTAGACCTCTCGATTTCCCAAACTAAATGCAGTAATTGATAAGGACCATAAAGCGTAGCAATGTTACTGTAGGCATTTTTTCCTAATTTATCAGTCGAGAAAATATTTTTGTTAACTGAAGATGTTACAAAGGGATACAAAATATTTTTCAAATAATGCAACATGAAATAATGCAGTGCAGAGTGTCTAAATTGAAATAGGCAACATAATATAACTACAGTTGGCTGTTTAACAAGTATGGAGACAATGCTCATTTATATATTCATGGAATTGACTGCACACATTACCAAACTATAAGCATGCTAATGGTTTAGAATAAGTCTTCCATTTCCTATTCATTTTTGTATCTTCAAATTTGGAATTTCATGAAGCTAATGTACAACAAAAATCATATCTTCATTAAATTATAAAATGTACAGATAATTCTGGAGTTGACAAAGTGATATTTATCTTTGAATTTAATAAGAAATATAATGCAGAAAAAATATTCAGCATAAAAAAAGGCAAATTAATGTATACTATGGAATCATAGCCAGGAAATTAAAAGATTCCTTGTAGAGATACGATATCCCTGTTACCTGTCCTTATTTTTTTATGAAGAAAAGATACATGAATGATGAAAGAAACCAATATAAAATATAATTATCTCAGGCCAAACTATGTATATAGTCAATTCGTGGCTGAATAAAGGCTCTAAACCAATGTAATAATTCCATGGTATAGTTTTCCTCTCAAACTCATCATCAAACAATATGAATGTATCATTTCCTTATATCGCCCTCTAATGGTGATTTACTGCACATTTTTGTTTTCTTTTGAGTCAGCAGGTGGCAGCATCTTAAAAGAAAAAGTAAAGTCCAATTAGTTTTAATTATTTTATTTATTTGTATCCCACCTTGATTATTTTTACAAATAATTCAAGGTGACGAACATATCCAACACAACTTCCTCCTCCCATTTTTTCCACAATAATCCTGTGAGGTGGGATGGGCTGAGAGAGAATTTTCTGGACAAGAAAACTTAAATTGCTTAATTAATAAAAATTTAAGGGAACACGTACCTGTACATACACACACTTTCCTAATAACTGTAATTAATCTTGTTCTTAGTATTGCCATATCCGTTTCAAGTGTTTATTAAGTTGTGTTTTGACAACATTGGCATTTTGTGGGAAAGCTGTTTAAAAATGACTCTTAAGAACCAAAGAAATCCATAGCAAATTTATAACATTTAACCTCACAGTTTATTATAGCCAGTGTGAGTATCTTAGAACATGATCTGGGGAGGTATGAGGGAAAGAGATATTGGAGATAGGAAAAAAGAATAGAGAGTCTGCGATAATTAATATATATTAAAGATATATCAAACTATTTAATGTACAATATATTTTAAAAAATTGAGATGGCACTTGGCAAAATATAACCATGCAAGCTTAATTTATTAAAAGAAACAAAACACACATTTTAACTTTTAATTTTTTTAAACATACACATCAATCTGTATTAATAATGCCTGAGCAAGCACGCACAAAGATTTTTCTCATCTTGTTGTGTTCACATATATTGTTGTGAACTTTGGATGCTTTTCTGTGAAGAGTAAATTCCAACATATGTTCTGGAGTACAAGATATATTCAGATTGGTATTTCTGATTATCTGTCCTGAATGAAATAAGTTTGGGATTATTTTCACTGATGAATAAATGAACCAAGTATAATGTTTTTGACTCATTGTTTAGTTGGGCTCTCATATCTAATTTTATGACGGGTAGAGGACAGATCGTGTTTTAGGTTAGGGGTCCACATGGCAGCAACTGAGTCGTCATACATTTGCAACTAGTCGTCGTTCTCTCTATCCAAGATTTATTACATCTCATTGATTGCCTCATTCTGTTGAAGGACATTTCTGGCAATAAAATATTGATGTGTTGCTCCTACCAGGATATGTCAGAGAACTGTCAGGTTGATAACTTTTTGAAGTGTCCTATTTCAAAAAATCCTTTTTGACTATTAAAAGTCAAAAAAAAAAAAAGATATTTCCAAGGGAGAAAAAAAATCATCATTCTAACATGAATTCAGATTTTATAGTGATGCAGAGAGAGGGAGAAAGAGATAGAGATAGAAATTTCAGAAAGGGTGAAATTAGAACACCTAACTGTACTCTTCAGTTTTTAACTTTAAATATTAAGGTATATCGCTTCCATTACCATAAGTGCCTCTTATGTTTTCTGTGCTCAGAAATTACTGCCAATTTACAAAAGAAGAAAAAAAAAAAAATCCCAATCATTTGAAAGAACTTGAAAAGAAACCTGAAGCTCTGAGTGCACGTATCAAAACCATCCCCTATTTCTTTTAGGTAATTCAGCACATATTTTTAAACATTTAAAAAGAATATCAGAGCAAAAATTATTAGAGGTCCAAATTCTGCTGGTTGCTATCCTGTGATGGAAGTGTGAGACAAGGGAAATATTTTTGCAATCACCAAGGAACTTGTGATATCTGATAAAGAAACAGAAACGAGAAAAGCAACGTTGTTTGCTTCAATGACATTAAAAGACAAAGGTTTGGAAGATAAATTTAAACAACAATGTTACTTATATAACAATTGATTGTGATCATATTATTATGGATAAGAATGAGAATGATTATTTCCTCCACTAGACTTTTACAAGCTCTCTTCCTGGCCCAATGCTGTGTTTCAAATTCCTCAACCAGTGGTGGGATTCAGCTAGTTCACACCACTTCGGGAGAACCGGTTTTTAACTTTCTGAGCAGTTTGGTGAACTGGTTGTTGGAAGACATCATTAGGGCAGAGAACTGGTTGTTAAATTATTTGAATCCCACCACTGTCCTCAACCGATTTGGAAATGGGGAGGTTCACTTTGGAAATGAGATCTGCATTTGCCAATTCTCTTCCAGTCTTAAGTCTGTATTCTCTGAAGGTCTTTCTAGTCCCTATTATTTATTTATATCCCACTTTTATTATTTTTATAAATAAGGGTAGCAATATCTCTGCTCTGCTCTACTCCCCCTTCTAGAGCAGAGAGATTGGAGATGGAGGGATTATAAGAGAGTAAGCAAGTTGCTGTGCCTGCTTACTTTCTTGTAAATCTCTTCCTCTCCATTGAATGTAAATATAGACATTAATTCCCTTCTTGCTAATTATCCCAAGGGCTGTTATGATCATTCCAAAGGGTGAGGTAGTGGGGAAAAAGAAAAACACAATTGTGGACATGTGATATCCCACTTAGTGACGCCACTAAATTGGTAGTGTCAATTGTGGTCACCAAAGGAAGTCTTCTTTCTCAAGTTCCTTTAATTTCAAGTGATATTCTTTTTTATTTTTGAATCTGGGAATGTATATGCCCGAGAGAGAGAGAGAGAGAATGGGAGAGACAGAATTTTAATAAAGTAAATGTTTTAGATTTTCAGTAGCAAACAGTATTTGCTGAGTGTGTCTCTTTTCCCCATATTATTCACATTGTGATTGCCTGACTTGAAACAGAGTGAAGTTTAAGTAAAAACAATCTATTTCTACATTTAGTGTTTGTAGTATTTCTCTCAGCATGGTGTGTTATTATTAATGACTGGCAATGCAAAGAAAGCATCTGAAGTTAGCAAGAACAAAGGTTTAAGGAAAAATGTGCTTGCTTAAAGAGCAGAACTTCCTGCACAATTGGACAAACAAAATTAAGATGAAGGATAGTCTCTCTTGGCCTTAGAAATACTATTTTCAGACACAAATCTTATTAGAATTCTTTCCAGTTTTCCAGCACAGTTTTTAAAAACCAAACAGTTGCTTTAGAATGTTTCCGTGACAATGCTTAATGGGCTGAACACAAAATATATTAATAGAGTGTACCTTGAAATTGGTTTCTTGATTGAGATGTATTCAGCATGCAAAAGCTAGATAGTATTTATTTAAATGTGTTTTATTTTAGCAAAAGAATCTGGTAAACTGTTCCATGTAGGTGCAAGTAAGGTAAACTTTAGCATAACAGAATATATTTATGTTTATACTTATATTTTGCTGATAGGAAATCTTTAAATGAGATAATATTTTATTGATTATAATGCAGACTACTACAGTTTCATGGTATCTTACAATCAAAACATGAACCTAGAATTAATTCTGAAATTGTTTCAGTGTATTGATTGCAAAAGCATTCAGTCAGTAGTCTTTAAAGGTAATTTAGAGAAGCATAAGGAACTTTTAATGAAAAATCAGGATTCAAAGAACAATACATATAGCTGTGCTGAAAGTTATGACCACAGGAAGTTAAAAAAAAAGTTCCATCTTCCTCCTCAGCATCCTAGTCACATTACTAGTATAGCAGTGCCATCTAGTGGTCTTCCTGACTAATGAATATTTTACCATATCCGTTGCATATTCTAACAAAAAAATAACGACTGAACAATTAAAACTGTAAACAATATGTAGAAGTGCTTATAACTTTTAGATGTTAACGACTTCATGAGATAAAAAAATGGAACTTCTACCTCTGTTTCTGTTCCTAAATTACCAAAAGTTTAACATGGTAGATGAAACTAAAAGTTGCTGAAATATTGAAAAGTACCAACCAGAGCAATGCCTGCTGATCCCCAGGATTATCAAGCCAAAATAGTCACATAGCTTGCCCTGAAATTAGGTTGAGATTGCTTCTTTTCAGGACTGCAGTCTTTCACCATTCCACCCTCAATCCTCTTTCCCAGTCATGGAAGTTTAAGTACCAGTCTATCATTAGGAATACTTGAGGGCTCCAAAGCCGAGTTTCTTTTAATGGGCTCCTTTAAAGAATGTAGGGGCACGATTGCTTTGTGGTTAAAGACACTGAGCTTGTCAGCTGGAAAGCTGACAGTCTGGGTTTGAGATCCAAGGACTGCAGAAAGGATTGAGTTCCCATTATTTGTCCCAGCTCCTTGCAACCTAGCAGTTTCAAAGCATACAAATGCAAGTAGATAAATAGGTATCACTTTGTGGGAAAGTAAGTGTTCTTTGTGCCTATTGAAGTATAGTTGTGCTGGCCACATGATCACGAAAATGTCTTTGGACAATACTGGCTCCCTTGGCTAAGAAGTGGAGTTGGACACTGCCCCCTAGAGTCAGTGTTAGACAGGGATAACTTTACCTTTTTAAAAGAATATATCCTTCTCATCTTTATAGAACATTTATTATGTTAATTGACCTTGGTATCCAAGGTCAGATCTAATTAATATTTGGCTAGATTGCCATGCCATTTGAAAAGACTGGGAAATAGTTATTTTTAAAGGCAATAGTAACTTTTATATTATTGTGACTTCTGGTGAGGACTCAGAGAGCTGAGCTTCTGCATTGAGGCAAAAATTGGTGACCAGAACCAAAATTTTGGTCACATTCAATTTTTCCAAACAAAAGGAAAGATCGTGAAATTTTGTCTATGCAGTTCAGACAATTGCTCTTTTCAAGTACACTGAAGTTTTTTGTGTTGGCTCGTGACTGGAATAACTGGGAGTCGAGGGAGAACTACCAAGTTCACATCTGTTAACATAGCTTATATGGACAAAAAGCTCAGCTGAGCCTCATTTCTTAATCACTTTTGGAATTGCTTTCTGATTACTTTTTAACTATTAAAAACCTTAGGATAAAATGGGATTTTGAAGGTTGGATGGATACTAGAGGGAACCAGAATAAACTAACTTATAATTAAAGGAGAAAGACACTTAAATTCAATTATAAATATAAAAAGGAGCAAGATATTTTAACATAGGATTAATTCAAGGATATTTGGGGACAATGGACTAAGAGGTTAATTTTAAGATTATCTGCTATCATAGATAAATTGGTTTTAAAAGACGTTTATAGAAGTTTTACTAGACAAGACTGAGACTGAGGCTGACTTGAATGTGGATTTAAAAATGACAATTTATAAGAATGATATGGTAAAAGATGTTATATTAAATATACAAATGAAATCTCCTGTTTTAATAATTTAAAAGAATATGTAAATAACAAACCAGAAGAACGTCTTGGGTATTTTTCTTACTTTGGATTTATAAAGAAACTTGTAAATTTTTGTGGGATTTTCTGAGAAGTGATGAAGAGAAAATGAAAAGAAATGCTGGACCATTATTTAAAGTGATTAAAGATCCAGATTGTTAAAACAAAAGAAAGGAATATAAAGTTGGTTTATTTGACAGAGGTTAAAATATATATTTTGTGGGGTCATTTATATTTATTTGATGCCTAGGCATTCAGTGACTCATTTGGCTTTGGGTTGCTGAATGCCCAGTCATAGGAAGACATATAAATGATCCTACTCCCAAAAATGCCAGGCTTTGAACTACCACATCAGCAATGGACAATCCTGAATAGGATTCGCACCTCACATGGCATCTGCCGAGACTCTCTGTATAAATGTGGCATATAGTATTCTTTCCTCAGTATGATTGTGGGTTTCACATCAAATTATAGTTCACATTGTGACCGGATGTCAGCTGAGGGTATCCAGTATCTGGGTTTTTTGTTTTTTTCTGTAATATAAATGATACTGTGCTTCAATGGTTAGATGGCTTAAACATTATCAGAAAACAAAACCTCTTTTTAACATTTATATTTTATTGGGTTTACAAATCTAGATCAGATGATGTTATAATTTTTAGTCCATGATATTTATTTTATTTTATTTATTTGTCATATTAGACAAATAAATATTATCGTATTAGACAAATAGACAAATTTGTCGTATTAGTACGTATTCGATAATATATATCTCAAAGGACCTCTCATGGACTATGAATGTTAACATGCTTGTGAAGAAGGCACAGAAGAGGTTGTACTTCGTGAGAATGCTCAGGAAAACAAATCTATCTCAGCATCTACTTCTGTCCTACTATTGCAGCACCATTGAGAGTGTCCCGACATACGGCATTCTTGCATGGTATGGGAGCAGCTCTGTAGTGGACAAAAAAGCTCTACAGAGAATCATTAAAACTGCCCAGAATATCATCGGGCTTCAGCTACCAGCCCTGGAAGACATCTTCAAATCTCACTGTTTGAGGAAGTTGCATAACATTCTCAGAGACTCTTCCTATCCTGCTTACAATCTTTTTGGACTGTTGCCTTCTGGCAGAAGATACAGAACAATTAAAACTCGGACCACATGTCTTCTGAATAGTTTTTATCCAAGAGCTATAATTGCACTCAACAATGAACTAGAGGGCCACCATCAGTGAGCTGTTGGACAGCATTATTTGGTCTGTTGTGTGGATGTTTGGGTGGTTTAGGGGTGGGGAATTTGTGGTGGGTGGGAGAGTGTTTGGGGATTGTTACGTGTGTTGGACCTGGTCTTTGGGTGTTAAGTGACTTTCATTGTATGGGCATTTGGTGTATACACATACAATGACAATAAAGTTATTATTATATATAAATACAGTATAAGCATGAATTAAATACATAAAATGAACACAAATAAGGGGAACATTAGGACAGGGATGGTAGGCACGCTGGTGCTCTTATGCACGCCCCTTACAGACCTCTTAGGAATGGGTTGAGGTCAACAGTAGACAGTCTTAGGTTAAAATTTTGGGGGTTTTGGGATGAAACCAGGTAGTGCATTCCAAACATTGACCACTCTGTTACTGAAGTCATATTTTCTGCAATCGAGTTTGGAGCAGTTTAAGTTTGTATCTATTGTGCGCTCATGTATTTTTGTCATTGAAGCTGAAGTAGTCATTGACGGGTAGGACATTGTAGCAGATGATTTTATGAGCTATGCTTAGGTCATACTGAAGGCGGCGTAGTACTAAGTTTTCTAAGACCAGAATTTCAAGTCTGGTGGCATAAGGTATTTTGTTGTGAGCAGAGGAGTGGAGGACTCTTCTTGTGAAATATTTATGGACATGCTCAATTGTATTAATGTCCAATATGCAGTGCAGGTTCCAGACCGATGAGCTGTATTTGAGAAAAACATATACTAAACCACACACTAAATAAATAAAATAAATACATTTTGTTTTCTGATAATTTTTACTGGATTTTTGCTAATAACTAGAACTGAATGACAAGAATTTTAAGAATTTGTTTAGAGGTAAGAGATATGGAGAGAATACCTATTTTGTTGTATTCTTAGTGAATGTAATAAGTTATTGAAGTCGTTTATACTTGTGGTGAAAGGGAAAGTCATTTCTTTATGTATTTCATTTCTTTTTCTATAATATATTCTTATTTCTTCTTTCCTATTTTTTAAATATTTTCTTTTCTGTATTTTCTATCCTTTGTTCATTCTTTTATATTTTTTGTTAGCTTGTGTTCTTTTATTCTTGTAACCTTAGTCTGTCGTCTTTGTAACTGCAAACAATATTTTTTTTTCCTAAATAACTTCTATTATTATCAATATAACAATGGTTGTTAAGTTCAACGTAACTAGATTTTACTT
Organism: Pantherophis guttatus; assembly: GCF_059756535.1. Taxonomy (NCBI): domain Eukaryota; kingdom Metazoa; phylum Chordata; class Lepidosauria; order Squamata; family Colubridae; genus Pantherophis; species Pantherophis guttatus. The sequence goes on along the minus strand of NC_142068.1, from coordinate 74,022,361 downwards.
TTAAGGCATTTTTAATATCCTCCTAGCTACAATAGAAAAGCAAAGCTGGAAGGAGTCAAGTGAACACAATCAAATAACCTATACACAGCTTTAAGTGTTATAAATTGAAACAGTTTCTCCCCAACATATTTTATTTCATGTAAGCACTTTAATTTAATTCCTGTCTGCAAAGGTAAAACTTGTGCAGAGGTAAAGCAAACTGGGAAAACAACAACCCCAGTATCATTCAGAACGGTACTTGGGGTTCGAAGGCGATTCCTTGTCCAGTAAGTCTTAAGTGAGTTCATAAAAATATCTAGAGCTTTATGACTTTAAAAAAAGGATTAGTCCAACCTTGCATCCCAAAGCTATGAAGTCTGTTGCCCAAAATAGTTAAACCTTGTGATTTCTGCACTTGAGGCATATTTATACTCTCCTTGACCTGTATTTTATGAACCACATGCAGTTTTGTTTCTAGGAAGAGAAAACAACATTAGAACAAGTTAGTTCTGTTGATAACTATGGCGAATATTTAAGATTTTTTAGACTGGTTTCATTTATTAAAACAATTTAAAACTTCTTTTCATCCTTATGGCTTTGCTAACAATACATAGGTAATGTAGGAATGTCCGATATAGGGAAAAAACATTGCATCATCAGGAAAAAAGAGCAGAAAGGAATACAGTAGATGAAGCAAAAGGAACAGTTATATTACATGAATAAACTTTTTTTTAAAAGTTGACCCTAAACAATACTTTCATGTAGAAAGTAAAAATTATTTTCCTTGAGTTATTTTAAGAAATTAAAGGTGGGAATGGAAACTGGAGATCGTTGGGAGATAACTAGCTCCCATTTCAAAATACAAGAGTGCCACTACTACCATCAAAGTAGGGGGGAGTGTCTGAGCAAATGTTGACATTCGGTGGCCTAATGTGGAGGTCATGATGTCACAATTTGGTCCAAATAGCTTTGATGACAAATAATGTACTGATGTGCTTAGAAAACAGCCATTTAAAAGAAATAAAATAAAACATCCCAGGCAATTTTTTTTCTTTTTTAATTTCTCTTTATTATTAAAAAAAGTTGGACATGGTACAACCGTCTTGGTGTTATCTCTGCCATACAAAACTAAAGTGTAACACAAATCTCTTATATATTCAATATGCATTACTAATTACTAATATCTATTTTCTTACTTTTCATAGATTTTATGTGTGTTTTTCTTTTAGCCAGGTTTTTCCTACGTAACCAAGATTTTTCTAATTACTAATTATCTACACATACTTAACCCCTTATAGATGCATACATTTACATTTATTTATTTATTTATTTATTTATTTATTTATTTATTTATTCATTCATTCATTCATTCATTCATTGGTTCGATTTATATGCCGCCCTTCTCTGAAGACTCAGGGTGGCTTACAATGCATTAAGCAATAGCCTTCATACTTTTGTATATACCTGCTTAGTAGGGCTTTCGCCCCCCACCCAAGCAGTGTTCTTTTTTATACAAAGTCAGCTTATTGCCCCCACAAACCGGGTCCTCATTTTACCTACCTCGAAAGGATGGAAGGCTGAGTCAACCTTGACCCTGGTGAGATTTGAACTTGCAGTAATTGTAGGCAGCTGGTGTTACTTAACAGTGCTTTAGTCTGCTGCGCCACCAAGGCTCCTTTTCCACCAAGGCTCTTTTTTACATTATATTACATCTTCTTTTGATCTACACATCCTTCTTCTTATCTATTCCAACTTCCATTCCTTAAATCTAATCATTGGTAAAATCTATTCCAATCTCATAGTATTCTGTCTCTCCTTTAGTTTTCAGTTCCAACGTCAGTCTATCACATTCTGCAGTCAAATATTTTCTTCATTATTTCCCTTTCTTTAGGTATGTCCTCACTCTTCCATTGTTGGGCATAAACTATTCTTGCTGCTGTTATGATATGTAATATTAAGTATGTTAACCCTTTACTTTGACCTTCTTTTATAATTCCTAATAGGAATAATTCTGGTTTAAATTCCAATTTCTGTCCGGTCAACAAAAAGAAACAAAAGATTACTAACACTAGAAGGTCACGATAGTCAAGCAGGATGGCATGCATTCTTCTGGTATGAAACACATAAGATAAATCAATACTTCCAAATCCCAGGAAAATTTCTGTAGGGAGAAATATTCTTGTAATGTTTTGTACCTCAAAGTTAAGTATTGGAATCTTGAACTGGCTTTTTTTTTTTTTTTTTTTTTTAAATTGATTTATATGCCGCCCTTCTCCGGAGACTCAGGGCAGCTTACAATGCGTTAAGCAATAGCGTTCATACTTTTGTATATTTTTATACAAAGTCAGCTTATTGCCCCCACAAACTGGGTCCTCATTTCACCAACTTAGAAAGGATGGAAGGCTGAGTCAACCTTGAGCCTTGGAAAGATTCGAAACAGCAGTAAATTGCAGGCAGCTGTGTTAATAATAGGGTGCGTAGACCACTGTACTATCAAGGCTCTTTTGAAACGAATAAGCAGCTTCTTTAGTCTTGGTAAAGTGATTGTGGTAGAATATACTGGTTACTTTTTAAGCCATTGTATAGGTAGTCCTCAATTTACAACCATTCATTTAGTGACTGTTCAAAATTACAACAGCACTAGAAAAAAATGACTTATGACTATTTTTCACACTTACGACTATTGCAGCATCCCTGTTGGTCACGTGACTAAAATTGAGAACTGGCATGTATTTAGGACAGATGTAGAGTTTCAGGGTCATGTGATCACCTTTTGGGACCTTCAGATAAGCAAAGTCCATGGGGAAGCCAGTTTCACTTAACAACTGTGTTACTAACTTAACAACTACAATGATTTATTCAGCAGCTGTGGTAAGAAAGGTTGTAAAATGGGGTAAAACTCACTTAACAACTGCCTTGTTTAGCAATGGAAATTTTGTGACCATAAGTTGAGGACTATCTATATTTAGCATCTGCTGAAACCATCTACATCACATAATCCAGTAATGGGCAACATTCCTGTCCCGAAACTGCATGGAATGCTGGTTATTGAGTTGGGATCACCACCTGTGTAGTTGTTCTGACCTAGGCTTCCTTAGAAAGTATACATCACAATCTTAGTCCTGGCAAACCTCTTTTATTCATAAGGCTGTGAATTCTTGTCATTCCCAGTCCGAAAGGCTTCTCAAACAGTCTTTCAGGGGAGTGTTTAAAAATACCCACCTTATCTCCCTTCGTTAGAGATCTAATTGTCACACACAGGGCAAGGCCAAACTTAGCACAGAGTCAAACAGAACTTTCCCAAAGCTTTTACTGACCAGATGAACTAATTGCTTCCTGCAAAAGCTCATGTCCCATTTGCTCCTCTTTTATGTCTTATGGGAGGGACCAATCATCTCCAAGCCTTACTCCCAAGTCGACCCTGTTTTCTTAATTGTTCCTATTTTCTGCCAGCTCTGTGCACGCGCACAATGGGAACAGACTCCCGCTGTTCTTTTGCCTCGCTGATGTCAGACTCCGGAGGCAGCAAAGAATAGCAAGAGCCCTCGTCTTAGCCTTCCCCAAACTTCAGGACTGGCCCATGTTCCTCCCCAACCTCCTCACAGTCCGAATCTGCTTCCAGCTCTGCTGGCTGCTGGTGGGCCACAACAGTAGTGGGCCACAACAGTAGTGATATATATCACATGTATCTGGATTTAAGTTTACAAGGTCTCTTCCCTCCCCCCCCCTGGAATTTTGAGCTGCATTTAGATTGCTGCAGAATATTTCTTCCTAACAAACTCAGTATAGATCAGATTGCTGGGAAGGGTATATTAAAGTCATCTTTGGTACCCTTTCTCCCAGAATAATGTTTCTATTTGCCAATTCCTTTTGATTTAATGCTGCTGAAGCCATCAGTGCCCCCACTATCATTTTCTAAAAGACTGACCTGTTCCTACTCTGAAAGGTTTTTTTGCAGCCCTGGAAATTGGTAACATTAATGACTGTAAAAGCATCAAGTCAGAAAGGAACGTACTGCTGTCTCCCATGGAAATCAGAAATCAGATAATGGTAATTGGACTATCCCAGGTAGAAAGTAAACAGATAAACTATCCCTCCAAAAAATCCTAATTAACAAGGGTAGTTGGGATTCATTCAGGGGTGGGATTCTATCGGTTTGGACCGGTTCAGGCGAACTGGTATCTCTGACAATCAGCTGGGAGTGAACCGGTTTGCTCCGACGATCAGCTGGGCCTGCCCGCCGCTCCCTGCGCTTTACTTACATTTATCTTCACAGCTGATTAGCGCAGCAGAACTGATTGCCACACCTCAACTGTTTAAATTCCCTAGCACTAATGTGGAAGGTAATTTTTCATTGAACTGTACAGTACATGCGTGGGCACTGTGTGTCTGGCGCAGGCAGAGTGCATCTGGTGCGGGCAGCGTGCACGCAGGGCATGCAATCACCAAACCGGTTGTTAAACTGGAAGGATCCTACCACTGGATTCATTTTAATGCTGGATCAAGATATACTTGCAAAACACCTTATCTGTTCTTTTAGGTGCCGTTCCATCAACATCAGGATATACTTGAATTAGCCACAGGAATTCGTTGCGATTCGTCTCTGGTTATTGGCCTTCATTTTAAGTAGAAACATCATCAAATAGCTGTAGACAGATTGACACGATCATACTCTGTAAAAGACAATTGGACTAGAATCATTTTGTTCCATTTCAATTCATTAATTGCATTCCTTTTCATCTTGTTTGTGCTCTGAATAATTTTTAAGTTGAAGAGTCATAAAAAATGAAATATCTGATACATTCTTCATCAGTACTCAAACTGCTTGTGTTATAATTAGCAAATTTATCAAGATGTCCCCATTAAAATGGAAAATGTGTTTACTAGCAGAGACGTTAATGCGTAAATCCTACGTCATGGCTCCCCTCCCCCCCCTTTCATTTGTAAAGGCATGGCTGAATTTGATGTTAAATATTGATTTAATTTCACATATAATTGTATTGCACTATGCTTTCCGTTATGGAAAGTGGTTTGCAGAGTGTTTGTGTGGGTTGCAGAATGTAGCATTTCTAAAGCATCAAATTAATTCAAGTTTTTATTCCTGGATTCTGTAAACACGACCTTCATAGAAATCTGAAAGGATAAAGATTCTCTTGAGTCAAGTTCAACACTGACATAATAATAGTTTGCCATCGCCTTGTTCTGGATTTTTTTAAAAGCTGCCCTAGGATTTTTTTTTTAGTCTTTGTTTAGTTTTTTTGAGATTTTCAAAAATGAGATTTTTGTTTTCTTCCAAATGTGCCTATTAAAGGAAGAGCAAAATACAAAAATATGTAGCATACACATTGAGAACTTCACTCTGTTGTTTGTTTTATTGTTGTTTTTAATAAGACACAGATGAATCAATTTCATTATTATAAAATTTGCCTAATGAAGGAAGTCCCTTTAACCTCTTTTAATCTCCTTCAGAATAACAAAGTACATAGTACTCACATTGAACATTGCCTATGTTGTAAAATATAAAGTCCTTTTATGTTATGAGCCTTGGTGGCGCAGTGGTTAGAGTGCAGTACTGCAGGCTACTTCTGCTGACTGCCAGCTGCCTGCAATTTGGCAGTTCAAATCTCACCAGGTTGATTCAGCCTTCCATCCTTCCGAGGTGGATAAAATGAGGACCCAGATTGTTGGGGACAATAGGCTGACTCTGTAAACTGCTTAGAGAGGGCTGTAAACCACTGTGAAGCGATATACAAGTCTAACTGCTATTGCTATTTTGCACATGGTTCATCTTTCTCTGTATCTGCTTTCAGTTGGGGTTATCAGTAAGGACAAGCTCTCACCCTCCCTGTGTTCTTGCCTCAAAGTATTCAATGACAATATTGAATTATCAAATATTGATACTCAACTTTAGTAGTCCACAGATTTATTTCTAGCATCTATACCTTTTAAATCCTGAGATGTATAGCCTTTAGAATATCATTTGGATGATACATATTGAACTTTGCCAGGTTTGTACTGATTAATCTATCAAGTTTAGTCAGATCGTTTAATTAAATCCATAAATTAAGCTAGCGGCAAGTCTACTCAGGGGTAAAAATGCATTTATGCTTGGCTCTAAACTTAGCTTTCACTATTTTAAGGATGTGGAATGGCAGTAGTAGACAATATTTAACTCAATATTGATTAGTAGATTTATCAACTAGATATTCATGTCTAGTTATGTAAGATCTTGCTGATTTTCTTGAAAAGGGGGAGAAAGAAAATAATAATACGAGTCCATCCTAATCTACAGTTGGACCATGAATATGATTCTGCTTTTTTTGTTTGTCCCTCTATTAATCCTCTTGCTAAAACACATGAAGAACGCTTGCAGGAATTACATATGTCTAGTTTAAGTTTAGTTTAATGAAAAGATGGATTAGGGATGACATGATAGCTGTTGTGGCCTGTGAGCAGCCAGCTGCACTGGCAGCAGAGTCAGACAGTGAGGAGGTTGGGAAGGAACATGGGCCAATCCTGGGGGCTGGGGAAAGCTCAGACGAGGGCTCTGCATTGGAGGCAGAGAGGGAGATAGACACCAGCAAGGCAGAGGAACAGCTGGAGCCTGTTCCCAGTGTGCGCATGCGCAGAACTGCCAGAAGACAAAAACAACTCAGAAATCAGGATCGACCTGGGAGTAAAGCCACACCTTCGAAATGATTGGCCCCTCCCATAGGAAACAAAAGAGGATTAAACGGAGAGGGGGCTTTTGCAGGAAACAATTTGTTCGTTTGGTAGTTTCAAGAGTGGAAAGTTCTGTTCATGACTCTAAGGGACTCTGTGCGAAGTTTTGCTTTACTCTGCGTTTGGAAACAAGTTACGTGGCAGCTTGCCAAATGAAATAAAGTGTGTTGAGAAATATTCCTTTGAAAAACTGTTTGGACAAACCTTGCTGACTGTGAATGAACGTAATTCACAGTTGTGTAAATAAAAGAGGTTTTGCCAGGACCAATTCCTGCTTTTTAAGGGAGCCTAGGTCAGAACAATAGCAGTGTTCCAATATCTAAGGCAGGGGTGTCAAACTTGCAGCCCACGGGCTGGATGCATCATGCACTGGCCACGCCTACCCCCGGTTTAGCGAAGGGGAAAAGTTGTGATACACAAATTGAAGATCAGCAAAAATATTTGTTTATAGAATATGAAAGTATCAGAACTGTCACAACTCTAGGTTACTAACACCAGTGGTGGGGTCCTCCCGGTTCGGCCCAGTTCCACTGAGCCGGTAGCGATAACGATATGACATCACCAAACCTGTTCTGCCCACCGCCCCCTGGCCCCCCCGACATTATTATTACCTTTTATTTGGCCCCATCCCCAATCTATTGCTGCCTCCTGGGTCCCAGCTGATGGCTAGAAGCAAAAAAACCTGTTTAAACTCTTGCCGGGGGCTTCAAAGGGCCACCCTACAGCTGATCAGTGTTAAAAGGCAGTGTAGTGGTAGACCGGTGCCTCCAAAAACAAATGAGTAGACTGGTGCCTGCAAAAATAAATGGGTAGACCAGTGCCTTCCAAAACAAATGAGTAGACCAGTGCCTGCAAAAATAAATGGGTAGACCAGTGCCTTCCAAAACAAATGAGTAGACCAGTGCCTGCAAAAATAAATGGGTAGACCAGTGCCTTCCAAAACAAATGAGTAGACCAGTGCCTGCAAAAATAAATGAGTAGACCGGTACAGCTCTGCAAGCAGTTAAAAGCCTGGTAGACCAGTACCTCTGCTAAATCCTAAAGAATTATCACATGACCGTCAAGCCACGCCCACAAAATAAGCCACGCCCACAGAACCAGTAGTAAAAAAATTTAGAACCCACCCCTGACTAACAGCTATTTCTCTCCTTTCCACCCCTTTAAAATGTCGAAAGTGGGAAAGGTTTGTGGACCTAATAATTTCCTTATTAACTCTTTAACCAAGGTTAGGAGCTTGCTTGCTAGATTGAATGGTATTTGATACAATAGGCTTTTGATTATTTCATTTACCTGGGACTATCCTAAACAAGAAATAGGATTTGCTTGAGAAACCCTTTAAGGCAGGTTGAAATTTTTGAGTCAGTTAGCATTACCTCCTCTTTTACTGAAAATTTACATTAATCAGAACTCTTCCTTTTTTGGTTTAAAGAGGCAAGTATTATTTGTTAGTAATAATATTAGTATTTGTTGCAATTACAGACCTATATCTTTGTTAAATATATCAATATGTATCTCTATCTCTATCTGAATCTCTATGTCTGTCTGTCTATCTATAAATGTGGACATCTACCTTGGTTTGTCTGTACTTCCAACTATTGTGCTATATTTGTACTGTATCAAGAGTCAGATAATACTACATGTTGAACTGAGGCAATGGCTTTCACCCGAAACAAAAAGAATCCAGCTAGTTCTATTGTCAGTGGTCATTACCTGGTAAAAGTTGTGTCATGATACACCTGAAAGACAACCTCTTTCTCCTTTTATTTTTATTTTGACTTTAAAACATCTTCCTCTACTGTTAATCATTCTGAAAACATTAGACAGGATCCACTAGGGGAGACAGACTATAAATTCTGCTATGTTTTATAGATATGTCAGAGACTTCCACTCTAGCATCATTTTAATACATGAATTAGTACCTTGCCTCGGTTTTTTATAAAGAGGAAAAATAGGAGTTCATGCCATTGGACATCAGAGTAATTTTTACACATAGGGATTTACTTTTTTGGTTGTGTCCAGACTCCTATTTAAACACTTATTATTAGGTTTCCTAAGATATTTTCTCAAAATTGGAAAATATGATTCCACCTCCCCCACCCCACAGTTTTGACATAGGTAAAATATATAGATGGAAGAGGAAACATTCATTTGAGTATTTTGGATAAAACTAAACGTGATGGAGGTAAATTCATTTGGAGTTTATTTTAAGAGATGTTCCTGCTTCTGTTCTGTCATAACATATTAAGCAAATTATATTCCATATTTTCAATTTTATCATTGGGTATTTATTTTAACTGAAGTTATTGATTGGTATAAGAAAACTTAAGAATTGAATTCTCTTGGAGCTCAGTTTGAAAGTTATTGTATGATCCCACCAAAGCTTAGTAGTTGGTTCCGTATTTGTTTGGATCAGCTTCAGTTCTGTCCTACTTCCTTCCTTTTCTCTGTCTCCTTTGTATAAATATACATACTTCATACAGTACATAGAGGGCTGAAGACACTGTTTTGGTCCTCCAGCAGCTTGTGGAGCTGGCAGCAGAGTCGGACAATGAGGAGGCTGGGGAGGAACATGGGCCAGTCGTGGAGTCTGGAGAAGGCTGGGACAAGGGCTCTGTGTCGGAGGCAGAGATGAGGCCAGGGCCATCTGGGAGTTATGTGCGGACTCCGGAGCCTCCAGAGTCGAACATCAAAAAGGCAGAGGAACAGGAGGAGTCTGTTCCTAGTGCACGTATGCGCAGAGCTGCCAGAAGGCAAGAACAGTTAAAACAAAAGGGATGACTCGGGAGTAAGGCTTGGAGATGATTGGCCCCTCCCATAAGACATAAAGGAAGAGCAAAGGCACATGGGGCTTTGCAGGACTCAATGTTGTGGATCGTGTCAGTTTGTACTTTGAAGCTCTGTTTTTGACTCTGTGTTTCTGTGTGGCTTTGCCAAGATAATTGCCAATTAGGTCTTTGGCAGCGTGTCAAAGAAGATAAAGGAAGCCTAGGTCAGAACAGACATAGTTGATCCTTTTATCATGAAAAACTTACTGTATGGATACAGGTAGTCCTTGACTTACAACCATTCACTTAGTAATCATTCAAAGTTACAACAGCACTGAAAAAAAATTGACTTATGACCAGTTTTCACCCCTCTGACTGTTGCAGCATCCTCACATTCATGTGATCAAAATTCGGGCACTTGGAAACTGGCACATTCCGTCCTGGGGTCCTGTTCTGGGGTCATGTGATCACCATTTGTGACCTTCCCAGCCAGCCTCTGACAAGCAAAGTTTTTGGGCCGTTTGGTACTGATTCCATTGTTGCCCCTGTTTGAATTCTATTGAGATTCCTCTAGTGCAGGGGTCACCAACCTTTCGGACCTCAGGGACCACTAAATTCATAATTTTAAATCCCACGGACCACTAATATGATCTGCCTAATGACTGGCTGGGTGGGCGTGACTAGGTGGTCATGTGACTAGGTGGGCTTGGTCAACTTGATGTCACTCATGTCAAGGGGGACCTCACCAACCACTCCTCGCCTCCCCACTCAGGATCCTTAGGGCCCCAACAGGAAGCAGTTGTTGGAGCTAAGCAGCCACCACGAGAGAGAGTTGGCAAAATAGCTCAGTTCCAATTGGATCTGACCGAGAAGGAGACTCAGCAGAAGCACCTCACTGAGGACTATGAACATAGACTTTCCAAGCAGAAGGAAGACCTGCAGGAATGCAAGGCCAGGTACTGGCGCCTGGAGGCTCAGTGGGCTGAGATGGTCCGTCAGTTCCAGGCCATGATGCAGTCCCACTGGAACAAGGCCCTCCAGCTCTTTGCCACCAATGGCACTTCCCTCCAGCCTTTGCCCAAAGCCCCGTATCAGGATGCTGAAGCAGACCCTGAGTCGGAATTTCTTCCCCTGTCCGATCCACACAAGAAGACCCTGAAGGGGGAGACTCTCTGCAGCAACACAAATGTTCATTGCATGTATCCAGCCCAGGGGCTGTAGTTTGAGGACTCCTGATTTAGTGCAATATAAAAGCACAAATAATTTTTCTGTGGATCACCAAAATTTTCTCGTGGACCACCGGTTGGTGACCAATTCTCTAGTGACTTCAGAGAAATGAAATAAGGCTCCTAAGCCACTTATTTATTTTTATTAGAAATTGGTACAAAGGTGCGTAGTTAACTATTCATGAACATTCCAAAATTAGCTTCAATAATTAATGGAAGTTTGCTATCAAGCCCTTAGCAGGCACATACAACCAAAAAGCAAGATTCTCAAGTGGAGAAGGCTAGCAACTACATGCAAATCGTTAATCCTCTCTAGAAATTGCTGACAAAATCAGTCCAGGCATCAAAACTGCCAGAACCATCAGCACTGAATAGTAATACAAGGTGGCAGAAAGGACAGAGAGAAAACCCTTTACTAGGCCCACTGAGCTGAGTCCCCAAATAGTTGCCATCTGATAGGAATAGGAAGGGTAGAAGACTAATTGCTTAAATTAATGACAAGACGTCCTGGATAAGAAGAACAAGCTGGCAATCCTCTTTTCTGTAAGGAAAAGGCATACAAAAGTAAATTACATAGATAACTTTTTGTACAGTGAAAAAAGAACAAGAAAAAAACTGTTGTTTTCTAACCAAGTATTTTGTGAAAGTCCAAAACCATGTCACCTGGCTGGAGACAGTTGCTAGGTGATACGTTACACTTCAAGGCAGAAGATAGCTAGAAGAAAGACAGGTGGGAAAAGTAAATTTTTTTTTCGCTATAAAACACTGGTAATGACATAGTAAATATGATTCTTGTATTATTCTTCAGACTGTCATAAAAGAAATTCCATGATAAATTTATTCACCTTCATGATAATCCAAACAAGAAACTGGAAGATTTCACTTCCTGCCCGGGTAACCATTAGTAGGTCAGATGAGAGAAGAAAGACTGGCAGATTGCAAGAGTGCAAATTGTGTCAATCTCGATTTTGATCTCGATGTATAGGCCTTAATTTACAGCCACAATTGAGAACGGAATTTCCATCGTGAAATGATGTGATCGCAAAGTGCTTTTCCTAGCTATTGACAATTGAGGCAGTCCAAATGATCATCATTAAATGAAAGTCGCACGCGTCAGGCTGGCTTCCTACATCAAGTGCTACTGAGTGAAGGAAGACCACGAAGAAGACAGTGAGAGGGTCAGGGTGGACACATTTCTCTGCTCTGGGATTAAAAATCTTCTGTGACTGAAAATCCACCTTGGATTTTGGCACAGACCTTTTTCAACTAGGCCCCAGAGACAAAAGGCTGTCCCTTTAGCAGGTGACAGCAAGTTGCAACCTTCCTCCAGCTTTCCCACTGTTCTGCCCCAGCTACGGATCCCAAAGAACGCAGCACATACAAACTCTATACAAAGCTTATTTACTCAAAATAACTGAGTCTTTATCATTCAAAGGCTGTTAATGAACTGTCTTAACAGCCTACTAGAATTCTAAGATAAGATAATCACAGTCTTACTAGAGTTGGCAGAAAGCCCAGAAGTAGTTTTGCAGACACGAAGGAGAGTGAACTAAAGTTGTTCTCTATAGCTTGTTGCAAGTGGCATTCCTTCTTAAATAGGCTAAGGGAGTGGCCAATTAGCCCCAAGCCTTACTCTCGAGGAGACTTCCTCTTGAGGAGCCACTCCTGCCTTTTGGCAGCTCTGCGCGCCCGTGCATTGAGAAGAGGCTCCTCCTCTTTGTCCTCTTCACTTAAAGGAGCTTCTGGAGATTCTGAAGGCCCTGTCGGAATCCCTGCCTCTGGCACCACATCTTCTCCAGCCTCCTCACTGTCCGATTCGAGCGCCAGCTGCAAAGGCTGCTGACGCAGCACCATACCAGCCTCCTCGTTGTCGGAATCAGCTACAATATGCACAGGCCGCTGACGGGCCACAACACCCACTGACAATAGAGTAGAGTAGAGTAGAGTAGAGTAGAGTAGAGTAGAGTAGAGTAGAGTAGAGTAGAGTAGAGTAGAGTAGAGTAGAGTAGAGTAGAATAACAGAGTTGGAAGGGACCTTGGAGGTCCTCTAGTCCAACCCCCTGCTTAGACAGGAAACCCTACATCACTTCAGACAAATGGTTATCCGATATCTTCTTAAAAACTTCCAATGTTGGAGCATTCACAACTTTCTGAGGCAAGCTGTTCCTCTGATTAATTGTTCTAACTGTCAGGAAATTTCTCCTTAGTTCTAGGATGCTTCTCTCCTTGATTAGTTTCCACCCATTGCTTCTTGTTCTACCCTCAGGTGCTTTGGAGAATAGCTTGACTTCCTCTTCTTTGTGGCGGCCCCTGAGATATTGGAACACTGCTATCATGTCACCCCTAGTCCTTCTTTTAATTAAACTAGACATATCCAGTTCCTGCAACCGTTCATCGTATGTTTTAGTCTCCAGTCCCCTAATCATCTTTGTTGCTCTTATCTGCACTCTTTCTAGAGTCTCAACATCTTTTTTACATCGTGGCGATCAAAAGTGGATGCAGTATTCCAAGTGTGGCCTTCCAAGGAATTGTAAAGTGGCATTAACACTTCACGTGATCTTGATTCTTTCCCTCTGTTTATGCAGCTTAGAACTGTGTTGGCTTTTTTTGGCAGCTGCAGCATACTGCTGGCTCATATTTAAATGGGAGTCCACTAGGACTCCAAGATCCCTCTCACAGTTCCTACTATTGAGCAAGGTACCACATATACTGTACTTGTGCATTTTGTTTTTCTTGCCTAAATGTAGAACCTTGCTTTTTTTCACCTTTAGTGAAGCCAGCATGAAAGCTTGCAAATGATGATCACATGATCACAGGGCACTTTGCAACCAGTCATAAGGGAAAAAAGAAAAAAAAGAAAAAAAGAAAGTTTAAATAAAACACAGAAATTGAATACAGCCTAGTGAACAGTTGATAAACTCCAAATATAGGTAGAAGTTATTGGTTAACTAACAAGGATGGAAAAGGAAATGGGAGAATCAAAGAGTTGAAATTGGCCCCGAGTATAAGCAAAATAAGATCAGGGTATGAAACTTCGCCATAAAAATATTAGACATGAAACCCGTGAGACCTTAGCTATTTGGCTATGGATTGCGTCCCCAAATTGAAAAAGGAAAATAACGCTTTCAAACATTTCAAAACAGAAATACCCCAAAGGTTACTGAAAATATGCTAGATGTGTAAGAACAGTTAAGCTATGAATAACAGGCTTATATGAACAAGAAACAAGGCACAATAATTGATACCACTGAGGAAAAAATGGAACCAGCTAGATAGAAGCTTTCCAATTAAAGAACAAAACACAAAGCAAGGTTACAGAGCTGTGTCAAATTATCCAGAAACTGGGATTGCATGAAGAATGTGCGGGTAGTGTTTTATAAGCAGAGCTCAGGCCAAAGCAAATGAACCTAATCCTCATATTCACAAGAAAGCTGATCATAATTGAGGGTTTTGGTGAAGGCCAAAAGTTTTCAACATGGACATGGAAAAGTTCAGATAGTCCTCATTTAGTGAAGGCCTCTGTCAGTGATTGCAGTTACAGTGGTTATGAAAAAGTAACTCTGTGACTAATGCCTGCAGGTACAACTTTCTCTGCATCTCAGCAACATGTTTGCCATTATAGTAAGTGCAGGTTGTCCTGGATATGACCTGGTTTTTATTTCCACTTTTTGCAGAGCAGAGAGACTGTCTAAACAAGCAATCTCTCCTTGACTAACTTTAGTCAAGTAGTGCAACATGTCCCTAAAAAGTGCTGACTGCAAGTTAACAAGCTTAGCTGGATGATCTTAATTGGTTGATTATAACCTTCCAGTTTTCACTGCTGCCTGACACTGACAAGTTCCACACTAAAGGCTTCAGTTTTCCTCCTATACAGCTTGTGGCAAGTGCTCTAAGCAGACAACCAGCCCTAGCACATATTCCAAAGGGTGGTTACAAAAAGGGTATAAGATGTACCATTTTAACTGGCTTCCCCATAAGTTAAGTTCCAGAAACTTTGCCTACTGTCAGATCCTTCTGACAATGTAAAACAAAGGAAAGTTGAAGTCACACTACTTTTCACTCAGAGACCCCTTTGCTTAATTGTTGTTTTTCTGTGTCATATAATATATGTGGGTACATGCATAACAGCAGTGGGTTTCAAACTTTTTTACTACCGGTTCTGTGGGCATGGCTTGGTGGGCAGGGCATAGCTTGGTAGGCGTGGCTTCATGGGCATGGCAGGGGAAGGATACTGCAAAATCCCCATTTCCTCCCGATCAGCTGGGACTTGGGAGGCAGAGAATAGATGGAGGTGGGGCCAGTCAGAATTTTTACTCCCGGTTCTCCGAACTACTCAAAATTTCCGCTACCAGTTCCCCAGAACTGGTCAGAACCTGCTGAAACCCACCTCTGTTGCATAATTTTGTATTTATTTATTTATCTTGTCATGTTTATGTAATATACATTAGAGATGGATACCCCTTGAGAGCTGTATGCAATAAAATTTCATTTTAATGTGTGCCAATTAGTGTACATTCAAAGTGACAATAAAGTTATTCCGAATCTAAGTCTAGTAACTGAGTTGCCAGTCCGAATTGTGGTTACTAAAACACGGCTACATGTTACTGCTAAAAAGATTTGATAACAAGCAATAATTTGTCAGAAGGTATTCTATTCTATCTGCCAGGTTTACAACTGTTGTACCTTATATTTTTAGTAATTAGACTGACATGTTACTTAGCATGAATTGTCATACTGTCCTGATCCTAGAGAGCTCACACCTAGCATACCAAGCTTTAGTAGAAGTGGGAAGCAGAATATGATTGGTCAAGGTGACACAGTGGTTAGAGTGCAGTACTGCAGGGTATTTCTGCTGATTGCCGGCTGCCTGCAATTTGGCAGTTCAAATCTCACCAAGCTCGAGGTTGACTCAGCCTTCCATCCTTCCGCGGTTGGTGAAATGAGGACCCAGATTGTTGGGGCAATATGCTGACTTTGTAAACCGCTTAGAGAGGGCTGTAAACGCACTATGAAGCAGTATATAAGTCTAAGTGCTATTGCTATTGGAGAGTCAGTCTCATCTACATTGATGTGTCTGTTCACATAAAGGAAAAGGCTTGAAGCCCTCTCTGGCAGCTTGTATAAACTTTGTGCATAAGGAACTAAAGGATGTCAGATCCTACTTTCTTCTGCATGGAGGGAGGCCCTGGGGTCAGAGCTGCTCCTGCAACATTCCAGTTGGGATGAAACAGTTGCTACTCTTCTTTGGAATTGTTATCAGATATGCAGCATGACCCAGGACCATAGAATTTAACTACTCCTATATCTGTCTGTCTTCTGGTCCAACCCTTTAAACCATTTCTGACAAATGGTTGTCCAATATCTGCTTAAAAACCTCCAATGATGGAGCACCCACAACTTCTGGAGGCAAGCCATTCCTCTGATTAATTTTTCTAACTGTTAGGAAATTTCTCCTTAGTTTTAGGTTGGTTCTCTCCTTGAGGATCAACCTAGTTTCCATCCATTGCTTCTTGTTCATCAGGTGGTTTGGAGAATAGATCGACCCCCCTCTTCTCTGTGGTAGCCCCTTAGATATTGGAACACTGCTATCATGCCACCCCTAGTCCTTCGTTTCATCAAACTAGACTTACCTAATTCCTATAACCATTCTTCATAAGTTTTAGCCACCAGTCCCCTAATCATCTTTGCTGCTGTTTTCTGCACTCTTTCTAGAGTCTCAACAC
Source organism: Pantherophis guttatus (assembly GCF_059756535.1). Classification (NCBI taxonomy): domain Eukaryota; kingdom Metazoa; phylum Chordata; class Lepidosauria; order Squamata; family Colubridae; genus Pantherophis; species Pantherophis guttatus. The sequence goes on along the minus strand of NC_142068.1, from coordinate 74,005,945 downwards.
CTTTTTATATCAAATTTTTTATAAGTTTCTCTTGATCCATGCTTGACTCCTGGTAACTACATGGGCACAACTTTCTGGGCATAGCTTTCAAAGTTATGTCGAATACTACAGAAAGTGAAAGAGTATTTGGCTATAGTCAGATTGGTTAGGTAGATAAATAGATAAAGATATTTAAACAACCAATGACAGGAGTATCAGCTCCTGACACAAAACAGAACATGAGGGACAATGTGTTACAATATGACTCTACATCCTGATTACTCCTATGTCAAATTCTTTGCTCAAATGGAAAACCCCCATAGCTACTATTAGTCACAGCAGTCGGAAGACACAGTGTGTAGCCAAAGAGAAAGCTGTCCTAAATTTATGACTCTTATTATATTGAGATATCATGCTGGTTATAATGCATGAGAGAGACTGCTCTAAGAGATGTATTTTGACAGGACTGGCTGATCCATCTGTTTCTCCAAATGCAAAATGTACTGTTTGAGAGGAGTCACTGTACACTCACAGTCCATTGCCATAATAATAGCCATTCATACATGTAAAGAATTTAGTTTCTCAGGGACTGTATGACTCCAAGAAGAGTTGAAGCTATGGGTCAGAGGCAGTGGTGGGTTTCTCCCGGTTCGGTCTGGTTCTTGCGAACCGGTAGTAACGGCGGCGGGAGGCTCTGCCCACCTGGCCGGACATCATCACGGACAATCTGTGCATACGCAGAAGCGCACATGCCCTCTCCCATTGTGAACCGGTAGTGGAGATAAGTAGAACCCACCCCTGGTCAGAGGTGAGAGTATCAGCCAGCCAACTAGAAAAACCAAAAGGTTGAAACAATATGAGAGAATATTAGGACCAGGCCAATATTCCTGTCGCGGATATCCAACTTTTCAATGCATGAATATATTGGAGGCACAGCAGAGGACTTGGAAAATAATCCCCAAAATTGAGATTGAACTCCTTATAGTGAAATAAATGATTTTTGCAGGCTCTAGTGGGCTCCAAAAAGAAATTGTGCTTTAACCATAGCTGAAAAAAACCCTTTAATGCAATGGGTCTGAATTGGGCTCCTTTGAGGAAATAGAATTTTGAAGAATTTTCATATGCAGATTTTTGGATATTAACTATTAACACTCAGCATGTTCTTTGTGATTGCCAAAAGTATATGGAACGTAGTCAAAGATGGTTGTTTAGTCACCATATTAGAGTTTTAGGATTTTTGATAAAGAACATAATCCAAGTACTTGATTTGGGTTAGCAATTACCTGAAATAGTCATTATTTAAGAATTTATAAAACCATAACCAGTAAATATATAAACTCAAGTAAGAAAATCTCCCCTCCTATCTATGGTAGGTGATATTTAGCTGTACTGTGAGTTATAAAAGAATAATTATTCCAAAGTAATACAGAGCTTAAAATTGATGTACATAATTCACTTATACATTTTGTGTTTTGTTTTGTATTGTTTTCATTTCACTTCGCTTTTACATGTCTGTCAAATATCTGTCTATCTACCTTTCTATCTGAAAGCCCGGAGACCTTAAGTATAATTTCTGGATAAAAATACTACTATATATATATATAGAAAACAGTGAAGAACATATTTAATAGCTTCAGCTTGTCTATCACCACATAGTAAATCATCCTGATAATTTAAGAGGGAAGAAGATAACTTTTCTGGTGAAAGTTTCTTCAGTAAGGCTCACTTTTATGAAATGTAATATTCATAAACTAGCATTACAATCACCAATACTGTTTGAAACAGGAATAGCCTTAATTTGAAGCTAAGTATGGACAACTGTACTATGGCCTCTGTCTTCATTGTATCTGCCTCCAATTTCAAACTACCATTTGAGATACGTGAGATATCTGGAATGTTAAAATTTTAGAATGAACAATCTCCAGAGAGATAAAATCAGAGAAAAGGACCAATTAAGCTCCATAAATGTAGGTCTCAGCCTTTTCACTTAGATCAAGTGATCAATATGGAGTTTCAAGCATTGCTTTCTTTCAGAAAGGTTTTTCAACTTTCTTTTGAGTATCAAGCCTATATTTTAGTTCTGGGATGTCCTGATGATCTAGTTCAGCGAGATAAAGCAATTTGCTGTAGCATATTCATGTTCACTTTGGGATCTTTTAGCAATGGTCAATAGTGCATCTTGGCAAATGAAAGATAGTTTACTGTGCATACAGAATCTCTTTCAGTAAAAGGAAGTTTTATTGACATATGTATAATGTACACAGAACCTAAAGGTCAAGGAATTCCTTTAGGGAGTAGTAAAAATACAATAAACTTCAATGATTGTAGCTGAAGATGTTAGTCAATTAATTCAATAATTAATTTATAATGAATACATTTTAATGAAGCCAAAAGTGAACGTTAACTAGGCAAAGAAAAATAAATTATTTTAGAATTGACATTTGACTTTGTGTTTTCCTACAAATTATATTTTAATGTGACTTGAGAAATTAGATTAATAGGGGAAAAAAACAAGTCTTGATGTCTAGGCCTTTTTAACCTTGTGACTACCCTTTTCCAGAGTAAAGATTGGGGAACATTATAATGCGGCCAATATTTAGTACAGATAAAATGGTTTCTACTCCTCTCCAATCTCCAGCTCCCCAGGAGCTTGCTATAGTTCCCTGGGATAAATTAACAACACTTTCAGTATGAACTGGGAGATGTGGTGGCTCAGACACTGGACTTGTCAGATGGAAAGCCGACAGCCAATGTTCGAGACCCAAGAACAATGGGACGGGGTGAGCTCCTGTCCTTGAGCCAGCTTTTGCCAGCGTAGCAGTTTGAAACCTGACAAATGCAAGTAGATAAATAGGTACCATTTTGGTGGTAAGATAGCAGCATTCCATAATGTCATGCTGACCACATGACCATGTAAATGTCTTTGGACAGCACTGGCTCTGTGGTCTTGAAATAGAGATGAACACTGCCCACTCAAGTCAGCAATGACTAGCAGAGAAAAATCTGCAGGGATTCCTTTACTTTAGTACAGCTAGACAATAGCAGAGAGTCAATTTGATGTACTACTTGAAGATAACAGGCTACGAACTAAGACACTGAGTTCTAATCTCAGACTCAATACAAAGCCAATTGGGTGGGAAGTCAGCCTATCTCAGAAAGGAAGACAACAGTGGCAAGCCATTATTGAAAATCATATTAAAAAACCCTGACTTGTCCAGAGAGTCTTCAGGAATCAAAACTGACTTGAAATAATAAAATTAGATTAATAGGGAAAAATAGACAATGCCAACTTTAAGAAGGAAGTAGTTGAGCAGCAGCTCAAGACTTCCAAGATGGATGCCAGTTTGCTGAGTGGATGTCTCAGCTGAATGAAGAAGTATTTTCAAACTGTGGATCTGATCTTGTACACAGATGCTGACTCATTTAACATAGTTTGAATCCTTGGTTCTCCACTGAGAAAAAAATCCATCCATATTATCTTCATTTTATCAGGATTTAATCTGCATTTATTTACTCAAGGTCTCAGCAAATCTTATTTTCTGTTTAAGGTAGCCCCATGTAAAGTGAAATAATCAAAACTTTTCAAGCTTTATGCAAGACTTTTTATGCCTCCCAGAAGAATATAATAGAAAACTATAGACATACTTTTATCAAACAATTATCTGATTATACCCATGAAGTTACTGGACCTGAACTCAACTTGAAGAAGACATTCCTTTTTTTAAAATTAAGGCAAGAATATCTTAGACTCCAATTTAGTTGTATCTCTGACCACACAGATGACAAGGAGAAGTAAGAGATGGTTTTATGAAAACACTGATGATTTTTCCCAAATCCCTAGATTATATGTTCTATGACTTTTATAACATGATTAAAAAGCAAGGGGAATAATATGCTTTGGATTGCAATCCACTCTTGATATTAATCATGCAAATGAGTATAGAACAATTACATGAGCATTCTGCAGATTTCCCAAGTCACAGAGTTAATTTGAAAAGTTTGTTAAAGAAAATACTATAAGCATAATATTATTTATTCATAATTGTTGTGTTAAAAATGATAATCATATTATTGTATTCTGTGTCTACTCACATTGTAAAGCCTTGGGAACCTGCATTATTGTCAGTCTTTTGCATTCTTTTATGTTCAATTTTACTGTATGAAAATGTAAAAATCTGTATAAATATGATTATAAACTTGATTGCTGCCCTTTTTCATCTTACATTCACATGTCACAGGTAAGCCAGCTCTTGAAAATTTGATTTTTAATAGGTTAAGAAGTTGAGATCTAGTTGTGCCACTATTATTATATAGTGTTTGCAATATTAATAGTTGTCAGTTCATGTACTTTGTATTACAGCAAAATATGAAATTAATACTTTTGTAGTACCTTCTTTTTTACCTTTAACTGTTAAATAACATTAATCAGTAATGTTATTACTTACTTATTTATTTAATAAATCAAATATGCCTACCACAAATTCTACTGAGCAGATTTAGAATATAAAACTTGCATGTGACCTATATGCAGGGCTCCTGAAAACGAAGGAAGTTTTCTCCACTTCCAAACAATGTCCTGTGGTTATAGCAATTAAAACAATTGGTAGATTGCGGTTGTGGGTTTCAAATCTCGTCGCTACTGGTTCACTCATGGCCGTGTGTGCTCACATGCATATGTGATGCTTCTGTGCATGTGCAGAAGCTTCTGCATATGTGCAGAGATGTCCAGGTGGGTGGGCGGAGCCTCCCACTACTGCTGCTACAGGTTCGCCCAATCAGGGGCGAACCGGTAGCAACCCACCACTGGTAGATTTGCACAATCTCATCATGCAGTTACATTTTCCAGTGTGTTTTCACTATTGAAAATGTAGGCCATTTTACCCCAAACAAGTATTGTTAGAGATGATAGCTAGACAGACAGACAGACAGACAGACAGACAGACAGACAGACAGACAGACAGACACCGCTTCACAGTGCTTTTACAGCCCTTTCTAAGTGGTTTACAGTCAGCATATTGCCCTCAACAATCTGGGTCCTCAGTTAGATAGATATATGATAGATAGATAGATAGATAGATAGATAGATAGATAGATAGATAGATGATAGATAGGTAGATAGATAGATAGATAGATAGATAGATAGATAGATAGATAGATAGATAGATGCTATTCACAATGTATGATCTACTTATCCATCATTTTGCAAGCTGCAGGGTTCATTGATCTTTTTGCTTTAAGGAGAACAATGTGAGATGGGAAATAGCTCATATGTTATAGCAATGCCTTGAAATCTATCTTGGATCACTAATTTTTTATTATTAATACTATTCACATTTCTATTATTTTCAACTGAAATTTATTTCAGATGGCCACCTATCCACTGCAGGAAATTATCTGCAGATGAGCAGCGTGCTCTCCTTACATGATACCGAGATTAAAAAATTTCATAAATTGCACCAGGGAACATTCAGTAACTGTGGCAAAATTCAAAGTGCATTCAATAGGATTTGATTCAAAGCTATTAGTAGCTAATAGATATGGATATGATTCCAATTCAAATTAATTGTCAACTAGCAGATTTAGCCATTTTATTTATTTAAAAAAAATTATAAACAAAGCTTTACAGAAATGGCAAATGTATAGTTTTTGTTAAATTTAATTAGTTGTGATTTATTTCTACTTGAACAACTCAAGTTGTGTTGTTACAATAATTTTCAATCAATAAAACATCACTTCTGTTTATGTTAATTATATGATTCTATTTACATTGAAACAGATTTATCCAATTTATAATTGTAACCCTATTCATTTAATTTTTAAAATTAAAAATTATGTAACTAGTATGTAGTATATGTATTTATGGGGAATTCTGTTGTATTGCTATGCTTTTCTGAAATTCTTGTGATGCATTTTTGAAATGTGTCTAAAAATGACATTTCTGCAGCATTTCTGTCTCTTTGCCTGAAGCTTATAACCAAAAAGTAAAAGTCACTTAGATTCAGGGTAGACAGGTTTATTGCAATGAGCAAGGAGGATATGTTACAAAATCATGGAAACTATATCTATCTATGTTGGTCAATTTATCTGCAAGTATTTTAAGGCTTAAAGTCCCCATTGCCTATGATCTTGTTTCTAATGTATTTATCTTTTTATTTATTTGCTATACAGTTAGAGCCAAAAGGACAATAAAGAAAAGGAAAGAAAGGCCAACATAAATCACATAAAAGCAATTGACAATGGGCTAGAAACTAAAAGAGAAAAAAGAACAATAGAAAGATATGTATATATCTATATAAATTTGTCAGATATTTCATGTGATATAATGAGAAAGGAGTTCTCAGCCAGTGTGAATGAGCTGAAATTGAGGGAACTGTATTTTATACTCTAACTGTATTTTGATTCAATACAAAGGATGCTAATTGTTTATTTGATACCACAAAAATGTCCCTTTGTTGTTTTTTCTACACACTGTGGAAACATAGATTTTTATACCAAGAACATCATCATCATAAGAGCTGAAGTCCAATTCTTTGCTGTCCAAAGTCAGAGTTTGGCAAACTCTGAAGTCAGAAGCAGAATTGGGAGAGGATATTAGATATATCAAAAAGCTATCTGCGGCAGCATTCCAGGAATTTTTTTTGCATTAGGGTAGCTTTTCCAGCAAATAAAATATTCCAATCTGTCCACTTCTCATCTGGGATCTAAATTAAATTCTTCCTCCCCTACCCCAGAGCAGCTAGTGAGGGGTTACAGAAAGACTTTCAAGAGAACAATGAAATGTTATATGGGTTTTCTGGAAATCCAGCCAAAGGGTTTTGGGCTAATTTCAGCTGGACCGATAAATCTAGAATCCAATTCCTTGAAGACATGTTAGGAAGGGGAAAGCTTAGTAAGAAAACCTGACATAATCTCTCTTGCAATAGGAAGAATTATCCAGTAAGTTTGAGCACATTTGGCAAGATCCAGCTGTTTCTTGAGGAGGATTTGTGTTGCTTGTAGATCTTGTGGGAAGTTTGATGTCTGAAGAATATAAGGGGTTGTAGGACTTAAGCCATAAGCAGCTTGGAATGGGGATTTACCAATAGAATCTATGGACTTGTTATATGCAAGTTCAGCTGGAGGTCACAAGTGAGGCCAATTGTCCTTTTGTAGTTGACTTAGAGGCGCATGTACTGCTCTACAGTTGCAATAGTTCATTTTGTTTCACCAGCCTCCTGAGAAGGATGGGCAGAGGATAAATGAATCTGATCCTCAAGAACCAAGCTTTTCAGAAACATTATATAAATTAAATGTCACAATCCATAATAATAATATTACTCATCCCTCTGTATCAGAAGACATGCTCAATGAACAGTTTTGCAGTTTCTGGTGCCGAGGAAAGGTCAGTAATAAAATCTAAAGAGACAGTTTCCCCAGCCCTGCAGAAGAAAGGAGGGGAGGAGATGTAACAGTCTGACTAGCTTAACTGTTAAAGACTTGGCAAGAAGACAAAAAGAAACATATGCTCTTATGCAGGGCCACCCAAACCCTAAAGTAAAAACGAAAGTAAGGTTTTGAATATGTCAAAACGCCCAGCAGTTCAATTGTCATGACGACTCTTTCAAATTTCCTTGACAAGAAGTGAAACAACATATATTTATGCTAGAATACTTGTCCCTCAGCCCAAGAAAAATAAGAGAAAGAAAAGCTTAAGAAAACTCTTTGAAAACCATTAATCTAAAGCTGAACATGTGGATCTTGTTGTTGCAAGGGCTTATGATGATCCTTCTCTGTTCCGAAATCTTTGAAAGCGATGTTGTAAGTGCAAAACCATTTTCTGGTTTCAAGATAGTGGCTGGAGAATCATAGGGAATACAACAATCAGGCTAGCAGCATTTGGTTATGTGAAAGTTTAAAAACCCCAAAATATGCTCACTCAATTTGACACTGAATAAATTTGCATGCCGTCTGTACATCTTCTAAGTTCTTCTAATGAGTCCCTGTTTGAGTGAGATTTGATGAATCTTCCAGTAGTTTTTCTCTAGTGTTGGAAAGCATCTTTGATGGGTAGTTTTTCTCTAGTGTTGGAAAGCATCTTTGATGGGTAATGAGTCTTCATTGAAAATATCAGTTACATTCACTTTGTTCAAGAATTTTGGAATAAAAGGCACAAAGCATCAGTTTTGAGTTGGACAATGAAAGAATGGATGGGATCAGAATCATACAACAGTGTTGGGTTTGGGGCAAATTATGTTGACTTTTGTATTTTCAAATTCATGTAGGATTTATCTGACTTTCCAGTGTTTCACTAAGGGAGAGAAGTAGCATGCAAATTGTCTGAGTTACTTTAGAGTGTGTTTAACACTTTTCTTGGTGCCTTTCATCCCTCAGTATTGACATTGTGTACTGCATTTCTCTCTGGGTCATTTGGCCACAGCTTCCCATTTGGGGTTTCCCCATAACTTCTAGGCATCTGTTGCCAGTTATGTCTAACTCATTCCCCACCAGTCCTGAGTTTGGGGTGAAGCATATTCTTCTGTCTTGGTTTTCATTTCTTCTCCCAGGAAAACCACCAGCCAATTTTATTTCTGAGGCCAGGAATTGGCATCTGCCCGCTCCATTCGTCCAGCACATAGACAATAATGTCTCTCTCCAACCACCAACTTCCCACACAGTTTCTCCACAGGCACTTTCTGTCTCAATTATTGATCTCAGTTTCTTTAAAAATTGTGCTTTTTAACATTGAAGTTCTTGGGGCTAACTGTACTGTGTGATTGTGTTGTGCACTTCAGGTGCCTTTAACATGAAAAACCACCAGGTGGTATTTAAAGATAGTTATTTGCTCTCTATTGTGGTTTTCTATTTTCCAGGATTGCTATTTGGCTCTCTTGGGAAAACTCAGAATTAAGTACTTATTGGTTTTGTCAACAGTACCAAAACATTACCACTATTGCTCTTTTTAGTCTGATAAAGGCTTGTGATATTATGACGACATTAGCTGTATGGGAATTTTACAACCTGCTAATTTCAAAGTGAAAATCTGGGTTATGAAGATTGTTCACTATAAAATTGATATACAAGTTAAAGACAGATAGAGCAAGAATATTGTGATAATTGCACCAAGCTGTCTGAGGATGTAACAATTTTAACACTTCACTTCAAGAAGAGACATTCCACTTGCATCAAACACATTACAGTATTCTTTTTGAATGTTTTCATCAATTAGAAGAGAATTATCCACTAATAAAGATTTTATTAAAATACTTCCATCTTTGATAACGTAGGATGAAATATTAGCAGCCATTTAGATCTCCACTGTTGTTGCCCTGATTAGTGATATTTTATGACAGTGTGTGGCAGTGGTGAGTTTCACTTACCTTTGCTACCAGTTATTGCTCGTTATTGCGTGCTTGCTTCGCTTGTGCGTGCACTACTTCTGCGCATACACAGAGTGTTTTCGATGATGTCTGGGCGGGTGGGCGGAGCCTCCTGCTGTTGCTGCTACCGGTTTGCCCGAACCTGAGCGAACTGGTAGCAACCCACCACTGGTGTGTGGGGAATGTGTTTGTGTGTATGAACGTAACACTAACCCTGATGCATTTACCCCTGTTGTTTTTCCTCTACTACTCTTGAAGCTAGATTTCTCTCTTACTCCAGTTTATGAAAGTGATGTAAATTTATTTATTTATTTATTTATTTATTTATCATATTTGTATACCGCCCTACTCCCGAAGGACTCAGGGCAGTGAACAGCCAAGATAAAATACAGAGACATACAAAAGTTAAAAAACTATTAAAAACAGATTAAATAATTTAGGCTCAAAAAACAAATTTAAGACATCCAATTTATCTAAAAACATTTAAAACCCAATTTAACAGGGAGAGTTAGGCCAGACCAGCCTGTTGGAATAAAAACGTTTTTAGGGCGCGGCGGAAGATGCGTAGGTCTTGGATCCTCCATATCTCCGGGGGGAGCTCGTTCCAGATGGCAGGTGCCCCCACAGAGAAGGCTCTCCCCCTGGGGGCCGCCAGTCGACATTGTTTGGCTGACGGCACCCTGAGGATCCCCTCTCTATGGGAGCGAACTGGTCGGTGAGAGGCTACTGGTGGCAGAAGGCGGTCTCGTAAGTACTCTCGTAAAGTGATATAAAGTATCAATTATAATCGCTTTCAGGTAAATATTGGGTTCTCCCTTTTTTTTCTGCTCTTTTCAAAGAAAAATAGTAAAAATAGTAACAGTAGATAGAATACAAAGGATGAAACAATGCAGTATTGTGAACTACTGTACTCATATCTAAAATTGTCTAAACATTTATCCTTCTCCAATTAATTGTTATGGAAAAACAAATATATAGATAGATAGATCTAAAATTGCATAGCTTCTGTTCAGAAGCAGATTGCCAAGCACTGAGGGTGTGATTTCCTGCAGAATTGTTAATCACAGTTAAAGAGAAAAGTTAATGCCATAATAAAATTTTAATATATCTAAAAGCGTCATCTCCAAAAATTCATCTACCCTAAATCCCAAATATTTTTACAGACTTTGGGGGTCCTAAAAATAATAAAAGGGCATGTTGCAACTACAGATATGCAAAACTTGAGATACGGAAAAGTCTCAAACTTGAGACTACTATTTAGAATTACTTATTCTTGCAACAAATATACTTCAAGATTACATTTCAAAAATAATTTATCTTAATTCTTTAATTGGATGTTTAAAAGTCCAGAAAATATTACATTTTAGTTATTTTTGAAAGAAATGTGCATGAATCTGCACAAATCTGTGTTTTATTGATGTTGAGCTTAAGAAAAAGTACTATACTGTATCATTGTTTGAGTAATGGTCATAGAAAACATCGCTCTTATTTTTTGCTTATGAGCTTCAGATGGGTTTGAAGAGGTTGACAAAGCAGTAACAGGAGTTATTAGTGCTGTGTTTTATGCCGTTGTAATACATAAACAAAACCTATTTATGTAGTTAAACAGAAATAGCCCTTTCTATTTCTATGCAGCCAATTCAGTCACCATATGCAATATTTGGAAACTTTAGAAAATGAAAGGGTGTCACACAAGGTTTCCATTATTTTGCACGGATGGAACATTTGACACATTTTTAATTTTATTGCGACAGAACTTACGGGCTGTTCTGTGTTTTATTCTATTGGAATAAGGGGTTGATGCTGCCACTGTAGACTATTCTCCGAGCATTTTAGAGAACCCAATTGGCAGGAAATCAGAGCAGAAGCAACATCAGTGCAGAAATGTTGTCTCTTTCCTCTCATATCTCTGTGTCCAAACTTGCCTATTAGTGCCTGACAGCCTGCTTATTTGCTTCTGATCCCTTCCTGCTTTGCATTGCAGGCCACAAGCTGCTATCCTTCAGCTCAGCTACAGTAGGCCACTGGAATAAAAAACACTCTAAGTGCACTGCTTCTAATTTTGACAACCCATCACAAATGTATTTCTTGTTCAAATTCTTTGTGACAAGCCAGCTTTGGAGATGGCTGGTGCTACGGTTGACAATAGAGGCTGAGGCTCAGTGTTGTTTAGTTTAGACATATGCTTCCTCTTAAAAAACAAACAAACACTGTTTAGAATTCAGAGGTCTTCACTCTAAAAAAAAGGGGGGGGTTGAATAAGAGTAAAGATGAAGGCAGTATGAAAACTCAGTTATGTATCCAGGTGTTTTTGCTGTGTTCCTTTCAGTTATATTACAATTATACCTTAATGGCAACTTCTGAAGGGGTTCTGGCTATACCAAGCTTTGGAGGGCTATGTTCAGATGTCACCTAAAACATACAAAGAATGGTTGCAGGAACTGGATATATCTAGTCCAGTGATGGCTAACCTTTTTGCCATCGCGTGCCAGGAAAGAGGGGATGGGGGGAGGGTCGCGCATACATGTGCCCATGCGCATGCGCACGTAACCCCACCTACCCCCGCTCCTGGCACATGATGGCCTGGTAGGCCCATTTTTCTTTCTTACCTGGCTCCAGATGCTTTCTATGGATCTGGGAAGGTCGAAAACAGCCTTTCCCACTCCCTTGGAGGCCCTACTGAGGCTGAAAGGGCCCATTTCCCAACTCTCAGTGGGACAGGAAGTGATGTTTTTTGCTGTCCACAGCCTCCAGAACCTCTCTAGGAGTCTCTAGGAGCCTCTCTAGGAGTCTCTAGGAGCCTCTCTAGGAGTCTCTGGAGGCTAGGGACAGAAAAAAAGTCACTTCCTGTCCCACCAGGAGTTGGGAAATGGGCCCTTTCAGCCTCCGTAGGGCCTCCGAGAGAGCGGGAAAGGCTGTTTTCGCCCTTCCCAGATCCATAGAAAGGATCTGGAGCCAGGTAACAAAGAAAAACAGGCCTTCCCCACCCCCCCAGGCCCTCCAGAGGCAGGAAACAGCCTGTTTCCCTACTTCTGATGGGCCCAGAAGGCCCGAAAATCAGCTGGCCGGCACGCACATGCGCCCCAGAGCTGAGCTGGCATGCCCACTAATATGGCTCTGCGTGCCACCTGTGGCACACGTGCCATAGGTTCGCCATCACGGATCTAGTCTAATGAAAAGAAGGACTGGGGTGGCATAACAGTCTTCCATTAGACTGTTATGCCATAACAGTCTAATTCCATAAGGGGCTGGCACAAAGAAGAGGCAGTCAACCTATTCCTCAAAGCACCTGAAAGCAAAAAACAATGGATGGAAATTTATGAAGGAGAGATCCAACCTAGAAATAAGGAGAAATTTCCTGGCAGTGAGAACAATTAATTAGTTTTAAGGCTTGCTTTCAGAAGTTGTTGGTGCTCCATCACAGGATGTTTTAAAGAAGAGATTGGATATCTATTTGTCTGAAATGGAATAAGGTCTCCTGCTTGAACAGGGTTTGGACTAGAAGATCTCCAAGGTCCTTTCCTACTCTTCTTCCCTATCCAACTCTACTCTACCCTGCCCTTCACTTGTTAGTCTAATTTATAGCTGTGTTTCCCAGGTTTATCTTGTGATATTGTAAGACCGGGGGTGTCAAACTGTTGACCTACGGGCTGGATGCATCATATGCAGGCCACGTCCACCCCAGCTCCACGAATGGGAAAAACATCGTGAAACATCACATGACAGTGTGACGCTACGAGTTTGACACCTGAGTTGTAGACTGATACTGTGTTCTTTTTCCTTTTTTTCTCCACCTACACATGTTCTTTGGACCTTATATCTCTCTTCCTTTGTACTAACTTTAATTGATAGAGTTTGTATTATGTTTTTTATGAGATCTGATGAATTGTAGATATATTAAAGCCCAGGTGAAAATATTTTTAATACTGTATTGCAAAGAAGACAGTCCAAAGAGTATATCCCATTTAACTTCATAGACACTTTCAAAATAAATTGATCAGGACATACCTACATTAAATAGCTTTTTTGTACCATAAAATGAGTCGTAAAACTGTTGTGAGCTTTTGGATCATAATGGCTTATAATGAAGCACGTAAAGCTGCATATATGTCCCTGGGCAGCCACCAAATATGCTATTGAGTCATCTATATTTTTTTATTATGCTTAAATTTGCTACATTTTTACAATGTTATTTATTTGACTAGAGTACAATCAACCCATTTGGATTAATATGTTAAATATATTAATTTAATTATTTACCTTCCAAGGTCAATTCATCATTAGACTCAACTATGAAATAAAAGGATATTTTTTTTTACAAATCTATACAAATATCTTTTTTTTTTAATGCCAGGAGCCTAGAATTTATTAGTTCACTTCTGAACAAGTTGATGATAAGGATAGTAGTACATACTTAAAGAGGAGTAATTGACCCAGAGTATTATTTGTAAATTGGCCTCTAGATATTTTACATTTATGGCAAATAAGAATTGTATTTATAAATGTAAATGAAACCAGATGCTGATTTTATTTTATTTTTTAAATAAAATATATGAGATTATCAAATCTATGAGACTAAGTGGGATAAATTATTGATATTTGGGTAAATTACAGCTTTATGTGAATTGAATGGAGAATGATGAGAACAAATGGGAACATGGTTTCTGTACTAAAATTAAAACTCCTCATTTGATTGATAACATAATATTGAGATGTGTCTCTATTAAAACTTTGGATCAGAAACCTGGTGTTCTTCCATGCCTCTTAATGTTAGTCTGCTGGCAAGAATTTGCTATCAGTCCTTAACCAGAGGTCACCAGCCCCTTGGCCATAGACTGGTATTGGTCTGTGGCCCGTTAGGAACTGTAGTAATAAATTTCATCTGTGCATGCATGGAATCTAGGTAGTGTGTTAAATCACACAAAATCTGGAATGTGATTCCCCCCCCCGAGCTAATACCTGATGCCCAAAAAGGTTGGGGGGGGTGTGCCTTAAAGTGTTATATTTGATTCATCTCAGGCATAAGGAGAAGTGAAAGGGGATAAGCTTTTCCACATTTCAGACCCAGTTGGGGCCTTAGATAGTGGTCCCATGTGTTGGAGATCTTTATGGCCACAATGCAATTGCAAGAAATGCTTGTTTAAGTATACTGACTTTATAGAAAATCCATTAATTTTTGAAGTAGTATTTCCTTGGTTGAGATTTTTCCCATTAATTTAATCTTTAATATTTAAAGATAAATATTTAAAGTAAATGAAATAAATGTTTTCATTATTTTGCTAATAACTAAAACAAAATCACACATGCAGATAAGAAGATGTCAAATTTAAAAGATTGATTATTAACCTTTTTTTACTTTTATATTTTCAGTATATATTTTTAAATTGACAAATAAATTATTTTTATTGCACTTGAATATGTGCTAGGAAAATCAATGCCCGATGGACATGAATACTTGGCTCTTCTTAAGTTATTTTGTACTATAAATGCATAAATGATAGAAATAAACCCAAATAACTACGTTGATGAAACAGATTTGATAATTAAAAGTAATATATTTTAAAATAGAAAAAAAAATAAGTCTCTAGGAGTCAATTATAAACTTGATTTTATAAACCACTTATAAATCCTAGCAGATAATAGTTGGATAATAGTTACATTTGGAATTTTGAAAACATGAAAAGGAATGTTCTTTTTAAAAATTCTGGTTTTAGGGAGGTAATTGTATTCACAAATAATTCCAAATACTGGATATGGAATTCCTATTTAAGGAAGAAAAACAGATTCCTTCAAACCATCACCCAATTTAGCTTCTTTCTTTTCTTTTGGGCAGGGGGCATGTTAAACTAAACAACAAGAGACCCCGTTTGATCTAGTGGTTAAGGCCTCAGGCTAGAAAGCGGGAGTCTGTGAGTTCTAGTCCCACCCCTGCTATGAAAGCCAGTTGATGACTTTGAACTGCCAAAACATCTTAGGGAGATATTTATGTGAGCAAGATTCGAACAGCTTGACACAATGATCAGATATGGGAGATTCCATTCTATACCCTACAATGGACATCTCTGCATTTGTGGAGTGGCAGAGGTAGAAGACCTGGCTCACATCTTACTTGACTGTTGTCTGTATAAGAGGGTGAGAGACAAGTACTTTGGTCTATATACTAAGCCCATTGGGATCCCCATATCAAAAGAACTTACCTTATGTGTGGCCAGAATCTGAAAATAACATGTAACACAGCACAGGACTTGAGAAAAATGGTTCGGTTGAGATCAGCATATGTGGGACTGATTGTGGTAGATTGCAGGGGTGACACCGAAATATAATTTTATCATATTTTATTTATATCTATATTAAGTTATTGTATTTTATTCCAATTTTATTTTAAAGTGTATTTTATCCAATTCCATTTAATTTTTTTTTTATCAGATTTTAGTAATAATTTATGTCTGGAACTCTGCACTTTGATATGGCCCAAGGGCTAATCAATAAAGTAAACTTAGCTTTTAAAAAACCAGGGATTCTTCTATCCCTAAGAGAAGACTTATGATATGTACTAAGACTTAATTAATAATGTATCTGGTAGACAGTGTAAGCATTTGGGGCAAAGATTAAGAAAACAAATGGTAGAGAATCTGCTCTAAATAGCTTATCATCATGACTGGTTCCACAAATTGAAACTGACCTAATCTAGCATACAAGAGAAATTAATGAACTCTTCATTTATTGATTTTGTATCAACTGTGGCATATATACTAGCCTGAATGTGAGAGATTTATTAACTTAAAAAAAAAAAGAATGAAAAACTTCACAGCAAGTCATGGATATTTCTGTGATCAAGCTGAGGGAAGAAGTGGCGGAAGCAACCACTTCACAATCTGAAAACAAAACCCTAAGATGCTTGTTGATCCCTCTTCTAAACTCCAGCTGAATACTTTAGCTATTATAGTTTATCTTTGAGACTATTACTAGGGGACTATGTTTTAAATTAGGATGGGCACTTAGAAGCAATTGGTAACAAATACTCTGTTAACCCCAGATTCTAAACAGAACATCAACTGAATAACTGAAGAGAACATCAATTGTTCACTTGTAATTTGAAAGTGTCCAGAATTGGCACTAGAATGGAAGTATAGCCACAGTTCAACCTTAAATTGCTGGTGAACCCTTTATGACTGGGATTAAATGAAGTGTGCCTTTCCATAAGGTATTTGTAGTCAAAACAAGAGGAATAATCTATTTCATGCTTTGACTCCATATCTAAACTGAGTCACATTGATTCCATTGGATTTCAGTAATTCAAAGCATGACTATTTCTGGAACTAATTCAACAAATGTTGAATAAATTATTGCAAATATTCATACCTTCCCTATGTTTTTCTGTCTAACATTATGCAAAGTAATTTAATTTGGTTCCAGATCAAAAATGTTTAATACTTTAGATCTGTTCAACTGACATTAAAAGAATTGGCATTTTCTTTCAGACGTCATTTGTCATCTTGTATGAACCATTTGACTAAAGAGAAATCATAAATGAAGTCTTTAACCACTGGATAAATAGGGAAAAAATTTCTACACTATACAATTAACTTAATAAGGCAAGCCAATTTATGATTAATTAAATATATATTTCTTTCATTTTTAAAAGAAAAAATCCAGTCTGAAGTGTATTCTTATTAATTAATAGGGGGAAAAAACTACTTTGAGATGCCTCTTGTCTCCTAATAAAATATGATGACAATTAGTGAGAAAATAGTTGCAAAAAATAGCTGAATTTATTTTGGATTTAATAAATTTATTAGAAGCTCTTTCTTTGATACTATTTGAGTTAAAATAACCATAAGATCACATTCTCTGTTACTGTTAACAGGCTTTGTTATATTATTTTTACAATATTTATACTTTTTGTTTTTTATTAAAATATTAGAAAGTCCCTTCAGAATTAATTTAAAAGCAAAGACTAAGTTTAGATCAATTGTTTTAAAGCACAAAAATGTTATATAAAATGTTACTTTACTTCATGTTTTAAAATGTGTTCAAAGAATCTTTCTGGCTTTATCTAAAAAAAAATGCTGTCACATTTAATTATATTTATCATAATTATGAATATTACCAGAATTTGTTTTATGTTTTAGTTTTTCTTTTCTTCCGCCTCTGATTCAATGCCTCCCTCCTTCCCCATGTTTATTTCTGACTGATATTTCCTTCTGTTTGCCTTAGTTACATAGTAATAGTGACAGTGGCAGCTCTTGAGATTATTCTGTTGTTCATAAGAATCCATATAGTATGACATGGCTTACCAAGATGTGGACAGAACTCTTACAGATTTTCTCTTCAGTCTATCTCTTTCAGAGTCCACTACTGACAGTCAGTCAGTCAGTCAATCAATCAATCAGTCAAGTTCTCTCTTATTAATGATCAGAAGGCCCACTACAGTGACACTAAATAGGATTGACCTGGATTGCTTCTTCTTTACACTGGGTAGCAAAAAGCATTTGACTCCTCAAGTCAAATGCTTGAGAATTGCACGGAGAATCAGAACTGAAATGATTGAACTGAAGGTTGACTTGATCGTGATTTGAGTAAATGAAAGATTCAAAAGTATTTTAAGTATTGATTCACTATTGCTTCTGATAACTGTTTGATGCCATATGGAATAGTAAGATACGTGTGTGTGAGGTAGATGAATTTTGTATTATTGAAAGATAAAGCTCAAGATCTCTATAATCTCTAACTCATTCCAAAATGCATAGGGTAATCTTCTCAAAATTGTTGCCATTCAGGTGCATTACATTACAACTCCTTAATTTTCAAACATCATGATGATTGGCATCGGTTTGAGACAGGTGCAAATATGATAGGTGGATTGCAAGTTAATAGAATAGATAAAAATAGATAAAAATATATAAAAAGAAGTTGGAAATAAACTTGCAGTGCATCTAAAGCTTTTAAAAATCCGAAGTATTTCATTCAAATTTGCCATTTTTAAAATGAAGATATATTCTTTACAAGAAATGTATTTTCCTTGTGGAAAACATGTCTTAAAATAAAAATCATGTAGGCAGTCCTACATGGTATGAGCAAAAGATAGGAGCAAAAGAATTGTACCTAATTAAATTTTACATAAATGGTACATTTATGATTTAGAAATAACATGATGACATAATAGTAATTAATGAAGATTATATTTCTGCCTAACAAGATAGATTTATTTCACTGGAATAATTTTACCTAGCAAAAAAAATCTAAATGTAAAATTTAAATAATAATGTAAAATCTTTCTTATTTAGGTTATCCGTTTTGGAAGAAGTGTACTTGCTATGTGTTTGCTATATTTAAAGCCTCTTGACTGAAATTAAATGGAGACGCAAAATTAAAAAATCCAATCCAATTTCTAGAGTTATTGTAGAATAATTTCCAAACTTCCTTCCAACTTTTATTTTTCATGGTACAGTACCTGAGGACAGTACAGATTTCCACAATCTCTGTAAATCATGATTACATCAACTGAAAGCAGTAAATATTGATTGTGTTGTTGTGATGTTATAATTCAGCACATTCTTTTCTGAATATCATGTAACCTATTTTATGTAAAAAACTAAGAAAAGTTATCTATGAAAGATGAATGTCCCAGAGATACAGACAGTGGTGTCTCTTCTAGTGTTCAAAACCATATATTTGTGGGATGTCTGGTTTGGTTTGATTTTTTATAATTCTGGCAAGTCCTTGAATTATGACCACAATTGAGCACAAAATTTCTTTGCTAAACTAGACAGTTGTTAAGTGAGTTTTGCCCTATTTTATGCCCTTTCTTGCCACAGTTGTTAAGTGAATCGCTGCAGTTGTTAAGTTAGTAACATGGTTGTTAAGTGAATCTGGCTTCCCCATTGACTTTGCTTGTCAGAAGGTCGCCAAATGACCCCAGGAAACGGCTATTGATATAAATATGAATCAGTTGCCAAGCATCTGAATTTTGATCACATGACTGTGGGAATGCTGCAACAGTTGTAAGTGTGAAAAACAGTCAAAAGTCACTTTTTTTCAGTACTGTTGTGACTTCGGTCACTAAACGAATGGTTGTAAATCGAGGCCTATCTCTATGGGATTATAGGTTTTTTTAATGGTTTTAATGTTTTAGGTTTATATTTGTAAGCCACACAGAACTCTTGGAGGGGGCAACTAAATAAATAATAATAGTAAAATAATAGTAATAATAATTATAACTCTCCCAGGTCCTTGAGGAGAACTCAGTTGGTGGATAAAATGCTTAATTCAGTCCAAACATCTGGCTGACTGCAACAAGCTGCAATAATAATAATAATAATAATAATAATAATAATACCTTTAACATTATCAACCCACAACATCTGCCTCTCCTACATCTTTGGGAAGAACTTGACAGGTTCATAAAAATGCCAAATCCAGTCTAGCTAACTGCCAAAACTTCTATCTAAATGTCAAAACATCTAGCTAACTGTGCGGCCAACTATAATAATAATGACGGGAACCAGGAATATTTACCGTAATATACATAAAAATGTTTTTCTCTATGTGAAAAAGTGAGATGGTTTCAATAATGCATTCAAATAATTAATGGTACCCTCGTTTTGAGAGGTTATTGCAGCCCAGTTAATTATAGAAAATATCCTTTCCACCTAAACATAGCAACAGGTTCTCTCACCTTTTCCTGGATTAATTTAGGAAACAGCATGAGTACTTTTATCAGAATATATGTGACTTCTAATAAAATCTGATGCATAGTCATACTTCACTTTGTATCAAGGCTGCAGCTCTGGAGGTGGTCAACAGTATTAAGTATCTTGGAGTGCAGATAACTAACAATCTGACTTGGTCTCTTCATACGCTGTTTTTAGTGAAGTGTGCAAACCAGCATTTGCATTTCCTATGTCGGATGAGGATAGCAGATCTTTCTCCTTCTGCCCTGGCTACTTTTTACAGAAGCACGATTGACAGTATTTTAACACACTGCATCATTGCTTGGTCTGGTGGCAGCAGTGCCTCAGATAGAAGGTCCATACAGAGAGTGGTAAGGAGAGCAGAGAAGATTATAGGAAGATCACTTCCCGCTATTCAGGATACTGCTTGTAAGCGCTATGTGCTTAGAGCTCAAAGCATTGTTAGAGTACCCACTTCCTGGTCTGTTTCTGTTATCCCTCTCTGGGATGAGGTTTTGAACTATCTATAGCAGGACTCCTAGATTCTGTAACAGCTTTGTTCCTTATGCCATCATCTTGTGAATTCACAGAATTCTTCCCCCCACTCCATGTATATATATACATTCAAACTAGACTGTGATGCTTCTCTGTGTCATATATGTGCATATATGCATAAAGGTTATCTTTTGAGAGCTGAATAGAACAAAACTTCATTTTAATATATGCTGATTAGTGTGTATTTAAAATGACAATAAAGTTCTGTTCCAGTTTCTATTAATTTCCACTCCTACGTTGACATGGCTGAGTATCAATCTACCCTTTGTGTTCAGAGTATATATCTGATCTATCTCCCATATACTGTGTATCCAGCACTTCTGAGCAAATACAGAAATTATATGAGCTAGTTACTGTCTACTCTACCTTTGATATGCTGATTTTAACATACACACACACACACACACACACACACACACACACACACACACACACACATATATATATATATATATATATATATATATATATATATATATATATATATATATGTTTTCTGAGGTTTTCGCGGGTATTTGTATGTAGGTCTTTGGTTATTCGGGTTTTCTCCCGCGTAAAATTGGAAGTGTCTTGGCGACGTTTTGACGAAGTCTCATTCGTCATCTTCAGGCTGGTGTTTTCGGCTTCGTGCACGAACATATATATATGTTCTACATTGCCTATACATAGTGGGCGCTTTGAAATGTTTAATATCCCTGCAGACTAGACTTCACAGGCAACTTATAAGACATCTGATGAATCTAAATATATAGTTCAGAAATAATTTAGATATAATTAGGAAGTGGCTGAAGTTTCTTCCTGCTGTAAGTCAGGCTATTTCATGTAGAAATCAAAAGCATCAGACAATGCAATGCAGGCAGCTGTGTTGCCACACATTGTGGTTTGAAGAATTCAACATTTTCCAAGTCTGAGATAAAAATACTACTGATTGTCCTTTCTATGGATTATTTTATTAGTGCTCTTGAGTACTTTTAACAAGTCAGAATAATGAGACAAAATTAGAATGAAATGAAATGTATTTTTAGTATTTTTCCTAAGAGAATTATATAGAAGCTATACTACTATAAGTGATTATTTGGAATTATGTTACTTTAGAAAAATAATAATACCTCATAGGACTGCATAATAACTCATAGGACTGTTGCTTTTGGGAAAATAAGAGAATGAAGGTGTGTTGGATATGTTCACTGCCTTGAGTTATTTGTAAAAATAATAAAAGCGGGATACAAATAAAGAAATAAATAAAATAAACTTTAAAGCAGGGGTGAAATGTAAAATTTGTCACTACCAGTTCTGTGGGCATGGCTTGGTGGGGGGTAATGTGACTGGGTGGGCATGGCCAACTTTTTTTTTTTAACTTTTCAAAGCATTTTTTCTAATGCTTTGAAAATCCTCTGCCGATCAGGCAACTCAGCTGGGATCATCAGAGACTTTTCAAAGCATTTTTTTTACCACCTCTTCGGCCAAGAGGTTGCAGAAAAAAATGCTTTGAAAAGCCTCTGACGATCCCAGCTGAGCTGCATGATCATCAGAGGCTTTTTTTTTTTACTTTTAAAAGCATTTTTTCATCGGAAGAGGTTGTAGAAAAAATGCTTTTAAAAGTAAAAAAGAAAAAAAGCCTCTGATGATCGTGTGGCTCAGCTGGGCATGGTGCGGGGGGCAGGGATTTTTGCTACCAGTTCTCCGAAACACCTGCCGCCATCGCTACCGGATTGGGCAATCCGGTCCGAACCGGGAGCATTTTATCCCTGCTTTAAAGGCTCTTATAGTGTTCAAGGCTTACTGAATTAGGAGAAGAGAAACAAAGACACTATATTTCTGCCTACTAAATATTTGCTGTTTGAAGATTATTAAAGTTGCCTTAATTTATTATTGCAAACAAAAACCAAATACAAAATTAAGTTGGAACTCTTGTGAAATTGTGGCTTCATAAATGATTCTATTTCAGGCACTGGTCTTTCACATTTTTAATAATATTGCTTCTGCTTTTTTCATTAAGTCTGCTTTAAAATAGGCTGGTAACTGCATTGCATTTTTAACCTCGAATTGGCATGGCTTTTTATCACTGGCAAGTACTTCGGATTTTTGTCAATATTTTTAAAGAAGGCAAAAGAAGGCTTAGTAGTAACTTCTCTTTTTCATATCATGAATATAGAAGGGTATTGGATTTTTTAAAGAGGCCAGCTAAACTCTGTAGACCACATGAATAAGAATTCACCTACATATACACTGCTCAAAAAAATAAAGGGAACACAAGCAGAAGACATCCAAGATCTGAATGAATGAAATAGCCTCATTAAATACTTTGTTTGTTACATACAGTAGTTTAGTGTTCCCTTTAGTTGTTTGAGCAGTGTATAAACTACTGTATGTAACGAACAAAGTATTTAATGAGGCTTTTTCATTCATTCAGATCTTGGATGTCTTCTGCTTGTGTTCCCTTTATTTTTTTGAGCAGTATATTTTCATATTCTGGACATGATTTTTCAAAGATATTCAAAATATTTTAGATAGAGACTTTATCTAATACAGCATCTTATTTATTTGTTTGTATGTTAACTTTTTATAACTGCCCACTCAGTGACTCTGGGTGACTCACAACAATTAGCAACCCACAACAATTAAAATAATGCCAAAACAATTAAAAAAAATATTGATTTAAATGTACAAACATACAAATCATCAATAGACACCACTCTGAACAGAAGGAACTCTTGTATTTTGAAGGCTTCAATTTAAAGGTCAGGTATTTATTTATATCATTATATTTATATAGGTGACTATCTCACAAAACATTACTTTGGATGGCATATAATAAAAACAAACAAACAAACAAACCGTAAACTGGAAAATATTAAAAAAAACTGCAGTTAAAAGCTTCATCATTATTAAACCTATAGTTGTTTGCACAGTCAGCCAGATATTTAGACTATATCTGACATTTTTGTCCACCTATTGAGTCCTTCCAAAGGACTTGGGATAGGTAGATATTTTTGGATGGTTTTAAATGTATTGTCACAGGACGTTGGATTTTCCAGGTAAAACTATCTTTGGCAATTGACCTAATGGTGTTTTTTTTTTAGTGCTAACAGTATTCAAGTGGTTCTCTAGATGTTACAGGCTTGTATCCAAGGCATTTATTACAATTAATACTATCTTTGCTTTCATTTGCCACAGCCATGCTACTTCTATTTGCAGATCTTTGTATTTTGTGATTTTCTACAGTTCTTTCTCTTCCATTCTTCTATTTCCAGCTACTACCACATCCATTATCCACACTTGAGGAGGGGGCTAGAATAAATACCCTCCTTTAATAAAATGTTCAGGATGGGAATTATGCAGACCCAGGGTAAATGCTACTTGTTTGGACCGGTTCTCCCGAATCAGTAGTAAAAAATGCTACCAGTTCAGGTGAACCGATATTTCCGATGATCAGCTGGGTGACAATCAGTTGTGACACGCAATTTATATTAGCTAGAATTGTCAGATTTCCTGCTTTCTAGCTAATCTAAATCATGTGGTACAGCGGATTCCCCCTCCTTGCTGTTCTACTTACTTTTGCAGACTTGGAAGGCTTCAAAATGTTCCTTTTTTAGCGCTAAGCAAAAGACACTCAGTAGCAGACTCACAGAATCAGTAGCAGAGGATTTCACCACTGTGCACACCCATTTGACAAGTTACACCGTAAGAATTTCACCAAATTTAGACTGTGCATTGCAGAAAAAAATAGAATTAATATTATTATTTAGCTCTTAATTGAACATATCTATGGAGCATCACACAAAGCACTCCCAAGGAACCAAGGAACTCCTATTTCATAGGAACCTAATGTATTTTACCTTTTTCTTACCAAGCAATGTGTTGCTGAGTGGGTAATGCATGGAGAGAAATGCATGATTTCAGAGGCTGTTCCATCTGTGGCAGTGGTGAAATCCAATTTTTTTTTACTACCGGTTCTGTGGGCGTGGCTTGGTGGGTGTGGCTTGGTGGGCATGGCAGGGGAAAGATACTGCAAAATCTCCATTCCCATCCCACTCCAGGGGAAGGATACTGCAAAATCCCCATTCCCTCCCCACTCCTGGGGGAAGGACATTGCAAAATCTCCATTCCCACCCCACTCTGGGGCCAGCCAGAGGTAGTATTTGCCGGTTCTCCAAACTTCTCAAAATTTCCGCTACTGTTTCTCCAGAACCTGTCAGAACCTGCTGGGTTTCACCTCTGATCTGTGGCCATGGGCACCATGAAACCAAGGAAGAAAAAATAAGATTAGAATACATATATGTGCATAATTATATGTGCATGTTCTCCACATAATCAATGTGATGATTATATCTTGCAACAACACACAGTGACCACTTCCAAATATGGAAATCTTCAGTTTCTGTTCTTGTTTTCCTGACTCAGAGTATCCTGTGCTTTTCTCTCCATCAGAAATTTAACTTTGTCAGTCCCTAGCATTTCCCAACACAGCTGGTTAGCAGCACTGATGACATCCATTACCAACATTGAAGGTTTGTTTGGAAGAAATCTAACACGTGAACTTGAAGCTTTGTGTTATCATTAGGTGTAATTACAATGGATCTCTGGAATATTATATTAAAAAAAGAAACAAGATACTCAATGGATTGGGATAATCAATGATTCTTTTTCTTGGGTTTTTTGGGAGTGTGTGATGTGTTCAACAGTTTATGATTTTTTCCCCCTACAAAAATATTTTCTCCCTGCCAAATATTTCTTTCGAGATTTTGGAAATTAAATGTGGTTTCATTATCTTTTGAATTGTGGGCTGGAGTAGGTTACTGCTACTGTGAGAGAGGTTACATAGATAAAAAACTTTTTTTTATCCTTCTTCAATCAAGTTGATCTGTGCAACCTAAATTGAGGCATGTACTAATGATCACAAAACACAT
Organism: Pantherophis guttatus; assembly: GCF_059756535.1. NCBI lineage: Eukaryota > Metazoa > Chordata > Lepidosauria > Squamata > Colubridae > Pantherophis > Pantherophis guttatus. The sequence continues at coordinate 73,980,472 of NC_142068.1, read as the reverse complement.
ATAATCTTGTGGGTTTTTTTTTATCCCCAAGGTCATTTGTAAATGGTTCGATATACATCTATAATAATAGGTATGTTCCAAAGTAGTTAAGAATGTAACTGTCATAGGTAGACCAAATGTGAAAAATGTTTCCTGGCTTCATAAAACAAAATCTGACACCAAAATCGCTATCCATACAAAATCATGCATGCTAGAAGAATAGAAACAAAATCAATCCATGCCTCTCCCTCTCCAAAGTTCCAGAATTATAACTTTTTGGAAATAACTCAATTATCTCAATTCTATGCCCTATTCTAGTTGAAATTCAGGATCACTAAATGTCAAAGAAAATTGTTTCTACTCCCCCATGATAATGATAATATTACAAGCCATGTCATGTCTTCCCAATCTGCCTCATTGGGTGATGCTGAATTTTAAGATAGGAATGCTGACAAGTAGTATTGTTTGTTCACATTACATATTGCAATACTTTTCAGCCTAAACTATTGATCTGACAACTATGAAACTCCTCAACAAATTGGTATAAAGCTTTGTAAGACAGTGTCGTAAAATATACGTAAATGAATGACAAGTCATTTCAATGTCTCTATATCAGTGGTGGGTTGTCCCCGGTCCGCACCGGTTCTATAGAACCGGTAGTAAAACCTGCGGGAGGCTCCGCCCACTGACCCCAACATCATCAAAATGCTTCTGCGCATGTGCAGAAGAGCGCCCATGGCCCCATTGCGAACCGGTAGTAAAGGTAAGTAGAACCCACCCCTGCTGTATATATTATATCATGGAAATCTTTGCAATGGCTAAGGGTTACAAAAACATTATCACTCGTGGCCAGTATGTTGAGAGGTTCCAGAATAATTATTTGAAAGCTATTTGGAATACATGCGAGGCATTTTTGTTTTGTGCATATTTGGTGTCATTTTTGGTACCATCCATGTGTTAGTATTCCTGGATAAAATTAATTTTATACTTGGGAATATGTTCCAGTGTCTCCAGCCATAATAATAGTTCCAAATACGTGGCAATATTTGTAAGATGAAAACTATAAATGTGTAGTTTAACATGCTGGTCTGGGGAAACACAATGCACTAAATATTGATAGACAGTTTATCTTCCTCCTTCTTTTGTTCTGCTTTAATACACTTCTGATGAGACTGGAGAAGCCCTGCCAAGCAACCTTCCTTCTCAGTTTTCATAAAAGACATTACTATAAGAAGTCCTATAAATAGCATCAGTCCATTGTCATAGAAAAGGAACTAGCCACGTTCTTACACACCAGAGATGAAACTTCTTTGTCTTCTGTTTGCGGCACATAATTACATTTGTACCTTCATCACAAAAAGCTCAATTCTAAAGCTGTCCAATGAAATAACTTGCACAATATGCAGTCAAGCGCATTAAATTAGTCAGACAAGGAACAGAGGGTATGAACAAGCCAACTACTTAAGCCTCCATGCCAGCAGATGTCAGCCATCTTTTTGAGTGAGAACTAACCGTCTCTCCCTTGACCTCCTCTTTCTCTCACTCCATTTCACCTTCCCTATTTGTTTTCTCGGTGAGCTTGCTCTATGGAAACTAGATTGCTTATATGCCCCTTTGAGTCACCTTAGGTCAAAAGAAAGCAACTTCAATACAGTCTTAGCATCTATGTTAGATCCTTCATCTATATATATAAAAGCCAAATACCACTCACTCATCATGAAATCTACAAACCTACAAACCTGTAGGTAAAACCTACAAACTTGAAATTTGGCACATATGTTCCTCTTGGCTTCTAGATGCTTACTAAGAAAGGATTTTTCAAAATGACCATCAGATCATTAGTATATCAGTATTATATTCACATGCTTTGATGTTAAAGAGCTAGACATTCTACTCGCCCTCCCCTTCCCCCTCCCCACCTGAAAAGAACTCTGTTCCAACTGCCAGTTGCCTTATATTAACACGCTCTGATGCTACCCCTTTTGCTAAACTGGGTGTGGGCATGGCCAGCGTGTGACTGGTCCAGCCTGCAGGTTGGGACATACTATTCCCCCTTTCCCTCTGTTCCAACTGCCAGTTGCCTTATATTAGCATGCTCTGATGCTACAGAGTTACACATTTTACATTAAATTCAAGCTTTAAGTGTCAATTTATCAAGCCTAATCACATAGTTTTGTAGCCAAACAAGGGTATCCAGCTAGTATTTATAATTGCAATAGTAAACTAGGATCCAAAAGGCAACAGCAAATAATCTGTGTAAAAATTGGGTTTTTTAAAAAAATATTGCTAAAAAATACTCCACAGTGTTGGATAATATTCACAGTTATATTCTCATTGCTGCTAGGCAGGATTTGGCTACATTATGGATGACAATGGCTCTATAATCTGCTTGGTGAAAACAAAAACTCCAATCCAATGTCTATGTGGCAATTCTTTTATAAACAGTTTAATTCAGTCATCACTGATGACAGATACCCATAGCATATCACAAAGTAGTACAGGTGACTTCCAATCTAAGGGGGAGATGCCCCATGAATTACTCCATAATTTTTATAGGGACTTATGATCTATATTAATTATGTTCCTCACTGAATCATACTTGGCCAAATAAAGTTCAGTTCAGTTCAGTTCAGTTCAGTTCAATATCAAAGATAGAGTAGGAAACTATCAGTAACTCATCAGCCACACTCAAGAAACTGTGTCTGCAGTTAGCAATCAACCATCATTAGGATTTATATTCCCACCTACTGTCTACTATACTTACCTTATGGTAAAATGGACTGAGAATGAATGAATGAATGAATGAATGAATGAATGAATGAATGAATGAATGAATGAATGAAAACTTTCTTCTTTCAATATTGTTTAAATTGAATTGTGTGAAAAAGTGATGGGAAAAAGAATAGTGGGATCCTTGGTGCGCTCTGAGCTTGGTTGTTTTCTTGCAGAAGTTTAATTACTCAATTAGATGGATAATAAAGCATCTGGAAGAAAACAGCCAAGCTCAGAGTCCACCATGAATCCCACAGTTTAATCCTGAGCTACAAATATTCTCTTCTGTTAAAGAAAGAATAAATAGACTCATTCATATCACTGCTTCTTTCTCCACACAACTTTTATTGTTGCTTTTTGGGGTGGGGGGGAAGAGAGTTTTTATGCATTTGCAATGTACATTTCTCTAGATTGAATTTAGGGACAAAGTTGGGATGCCTCTTTAGCTTCTCTTTGCTGTTTTATCCCTCCCTCTACTTGAATTCCTTCATTAGAACAGTAAAAACTTTCCATTCTGAAGACCATTTACAGAGGAATCAACTTGTTTTTGCATAATGGCATATAGAATATTGTTTGTATGTTTATATAATGAATTATTTTAATAGCCTAAATTTTGTTAGGCAACTTGCAATCTTTGTAATAAATAAGTACATAATAAGCAAGCAAGCCGTATTCTAGAATTTCCTTTTAAAATACAATTTAGGGTGAGAAGGGAAGAGAGTGATGGAGGGAGGGAGGAGAGATTTATATCAATATAAAGCAATCTTAAACATGTTCTTTGATTGAGGTTTTATGTAGAGTTTCTTGATCTAGGCTGCAAGAATCCAAATATACATAAAATGATAGAATCTCTTTTTTGTTACTAAAGGTGAACGGATTTTTGCATCCCAGATCTGATATGTACCAGGCCTGTATGATATACAGTAAGTGCAATAAATTAATCTGCAAACAGCCAATATATATCACTCTCAACAGTATGCAAAATAGACTCTCTCCCTTCTTACTTTTCCTTCAGAGAAAAAGTTCCTGATGGAGACATGGAAAGGCAATCAAAAACCATCCTCAAACTTCAGAGATGCAGACAGTGTGAACTTTCCTGCCCATTCCTGCACAAATAGGCTGTAGGCTTTCCATAATTATGGATAGAACTCATGCAAAATTCACACATATACATACAGAGAAAAAATGCACACATTTTGCAATGGTGTTAAAAACAAAGGAACTCTACACCCAAAGAAATATGTTAAAAGCAAATTATCCTGCTCTTCCTCTTTTGTGAACATCACTTAAAAATACCTCATCTACTTAAAAATAACCTTCTCACTTTCAGTGCATTGCTGAATATTTCAAGAATATGCTCAAAAATAGAGCTGCTGTGTCAGATTCTTCTGTAAAAAATCTAATACTGAATAATGCTGATTTGTATTACTGTCCCAAACATTAACTTGCAAATAAATCCCACTTATTTAATTTCAGGATATCTATTAAGATGATCTAAAAGTCCTCTACAACTAACCTGTATCTGTGACAGAAATACCATCTGGAATAAAATTCTCTGAGCAAATATTAAATAAGTACTAATCAATTTGGTTAAGACAATGGCTGTCACATATCTGGCTAGACATGATATTTTAGTTTTCATAGTTATGGCATGATATAAAGATGTACTTTGGGTTATGGTTCAATCATCCAATGGCTTCCAATTGTTCATGACCCAGTGGACATGATTTTGTGTAATGGTAGGTGGGAATGAATTTGAGGGATGAGAGGAAGAGATGCTTCAGATAAAAGTAGAGACACCTGCAACAGCTTAGAAGAAGAAACTTTAAAAGGATCTACTTTAACGTATCAGATTGTTAAAAGTGATGGGCAGAGATTTATATTTGCAGACTTGCAAGCTTTGGTTAATGTACCCTTACATATAAAGTAGAATTAACTCCTTTGGTCCTGTTTCTTTTCTGGTTGGCCTGGGAGGGCTGACAGTATTGTTTGAGTAATAGTTACAATGTCTTGCAAGGTCATGCTGTTGGTGTTTTCCGCTGACATTATAAGTAGAAATTTTGCATGACTGGAAAAAGTACAGTAGCTCTCAGGCTGGCTTTCAGTTTCCCTCCATATTGTGTTAAATTGAACATTGTGCTTAGAGGAAAAAGGAGAAAGTGTAGGAAAGAGGGCCTGACTTAAAATATCCAAGAAATAGAGACAGATTATTTTTTTAGTTTTATAAAAACAAATATTTTATTTGGTCAATAATCAAGTATGCAGTGAACGCAAAGACGTTTGAAAATAATAATAATAATAATAATAATAATAATAATAATAATAATAATGATGATGATGATGATGATGATGATGATGATGATGATGATGATGATGGTGTTCATCGAAAAGCTGGAAAGCCCTAGCAACAGAGGCAGAGCTTAACAACTTGGCAGACTCAGTCCTCCAACTGAACAGATGAGTACTACCAATCATCATCATCATCATCATCATCATCATCATCATCATCATCATCATCATCTTTATTGTCATTGTACATGTATACACAGTATACCCCATACAATAAAATTCAATTAACACCCAAAGACCAAGTTCAACACACATAACAATTCCCAAACACACTCCCACCCACCACAAATTCCCCATCTCTAAACCACCCAAACATCCACACAACAGACCAAGTAATGCTGTCCAACAGCTCATGATGATGGCCCTTTAGTTCATTGTTGATATGTAGGTAATTGATCAGATGTTTCTTTATAGAATAGAATAGAATTTTATTGGCCAAGTGTGATCGGACACACAAGGAATTTGTCTTGGTGCATATGCTCTCAGTGTACATAAAAGAAAAGATACGTTCATCAAGAATCATAAGGTACAACACTTAATGATAGTCATAGGGTACAAATAAGCAATCAAATCATATTAGGAAACAGTCAATATAAATTGTAAGGATACAAGCAACAAGGTTAGAGTCATACAGTCATAAGTGGCAGGAGATGGGTGATAGGAACGATGAGAAGATTAATAGTAGTGCAGACAAATAGTAGTTTGACAGTGTTGAAGGAATTATTTGTTTAGCAAAGTGATGGCATTCGGGAAAAAAATGTTCTTGTGTCTAGTATTACTCAATAAGTAATATTTCTTAGCTTGACAGTTGGCGTCATTAAATGGTAAAGAAAGTTCTCATTAAAACCTTCCTCCCATGTAATTCTGCATAGCTATGTGAGCAGAAGGTTTGTTATGTTCTATGTTGCTGTCTCTCTGACTTTTCTAAAACTTGGTTAAAATGCGAAGATCCATATAGACACTCTTCCAACGCTGTTTTTGATTGAAAAACTCTTGGAAACAAGGATGTCTATTAAGTAAGATTCCTGCGGTTTCACAACCAGAAGATTGGTTCCATCTTCCAAACAGGGAAAATGAAGTCACTGTGTCTTTATTGTCACAGAAAATTTTAAATTTCTCTTTACATTTTTCACTGTATTAAAGATATATGTTCAAAATTTTTATACTATGACCTTCTGTTTATAGATTTGATCTACTGTTTTTATTCTGTTTGACATACGCCTCAAGGGCTCTTTGTGGTAGATGTATATATTGAAACAATCAGGTTGAAATGCCTGACAAGATGTCAAAATGTTGTCAAGTTCTAAGCTCAAGTTATTTCAAGTCTTTTAGGGAAACACAGACTATTTGCTCTTGTGTTGTTATTGTTCTGTTTTGTTTCCCTTCCACTTACTCTTGATAAGGGAATCAACAAAATCAACTTCATGCCTCTTTCTTTCAGTGAACTGAGGTGATTGTTCATCCTGATTTAATATGGTTTAATCAATTGGTGTTCGTCAATTCATTTACATTAAAATGATTTATTTGACTGTTTAATGAAGACATTCTGTGTTTGAAACGAACTATTCAGAGTGTAGTTAATTGTATATTAAACTGATCTGTTGACTTGATAATATTAGAACAAAACAAGGAAAAGAAACAGGTATTGTTAAATTTATTTTTAAAAGTATTAATTTGAGTTCTTTCCTTTAAAAAAATTGCATTTGAGTCAGTGTTGACTAGCGGATTACTCTCTGCAATTTTCTTGGCAACATTTCAGAAGTGGTTTACTATTTCTTGCTTCCTATGGCTAGAAGAGAATGACTGGTCCAAGATCACCCAGCTGGCTTCATTACTTAAAGCAAGACTAACTTTATGGGTTGTCATGATTTTTAAAGTTAAACTTACTTCCACCCATTGATTTGCTACTATACCCCGATGGCGCAAATGTATGGCAAGCGTGCCAGAGGTGGAACGCAGAGCCCTCTCTGTGGGCACATGAGCCATCGCCACAGCTCAGCTCTGCTGTGCATGCACGCATGTCTCCTGCCGGCCAGCTGCTCTTCAGGTCTCTGCTGTGCATGCGGGGGAGCGGGGCGCATGCAGGGGGCCATGCGTGCATTATATTTTGGGGGTGTGCACATGCACATGTACATTTGTGCGCACACATGCACGCCATGGGCACTCGATCCATAAAAGGTTAGCCATCACTGTACTATACTGTTCTTAGACTATTATTAATATACTTCAAAGGAGAACAAGGTAATGACAAAATAGTTCAGGGGAATTGCTGAGGAAAATGCATGGAAGTGTCAGTGGGGTCCCCAATGATCAACCTGAAGAATATAGTCAGAATCATTTATAATTAGTGTTCCTGGCAATTTTTATTTTATATGATAAAATACACTTCATTCTTTTGTGCAAACATAGTTCATCTAGCAATCAACATTTCCTAGCATCCTAATTATTGTCTATTAAAAATTGTGCCTCGATGGTAAATATAGTGTACTGAGACTGCCTGGAAAAATATTTTGTAAATTATTTTTCCTGTCTAACAGCCATTTCAGGAAGCTGTTTGACGCTGTATTTAAACAGAAGAACACTTGCTTCAGGAGCTCTTGCTTGTTTATAAATATTTGCATTGGTTGAAGCTAAGTTGATTGAGGCATGAGGCTAAATATTCAAAATGCAAAAGTTGACCCTTCCAATTATTGTAATAATGAAAACCATTAAAACATTGCTTTGGAATAATCACATACTCAACGTAATCTGCATTTGATGGAGTTGTAAGCAGTGAAAACCGCATATTTATCAAGTGCTATCAAGCAAGGTAACTACTTCCAAGTAGCTCCACTGAATTCAATGCAATTTTTCAATAAATATGGTAATTACATTTTACAAGTGCTAATCCAATAAACTGAGGATGTGTTATACCTAATTAATTCCAGAATCCTTTTATTCAGCTAAATTACCTATCTTAAAAAAAAAAACTTTGTCTATTTCAGAAAAAAATAAAATTTTCTTAATGCAAAGCAGAGAATAAATTGTCTATTAGAATTATAAAGCATATTTACTGTGAAATATGAAGAAAGTTTCCTTTTTATTATTATACGTATAAATAAGGTTGAGAGTTTTAATACCTTACAGTAAATGTAAATGTCACTTTTGGATAGGAAGCATACTTTTTTTTTCTGTCTAAAAATATCATTTTTGTTCCTTTGGTGCTGTATCATTATCTTGAAGTCAAGAAACAATTTTTAAAAAATGGCTAAATAAGGTGGTTTGTAAGCATCTAATTTCTTCTACAGCAAGTAACAATCAATAGTGAGATATCAAGTATATTTCTGGAATCACTTTATAGCAGAGGTCTTCAAACTTGGCAGCTTTAAGACTTGTGGACTTCAACTCCCAGAATTCTATTTCTGGAATCACTTTATAGCAGAAGTCTTCAAACTTGGCAGCTTTAAGACTTGTGGACTTCAACTCCCAGAATTCTGGAAGTTGAAGTCCACAAGTCTTAAAGCTGCCAAGTTTGAAGACCTCTGCTTTATAGTAACTGTAGATAAACTGAAAATTAATGACTGGAAGATACAGTTTGTTACTAGAGATGTACAATATATGCTTTGAGAAAGATTTGAAATAAATTATTTTGGCCTTGCACAGGTGCAGTTGGCCTTTCATATTTATTAAATCATTTACTGAAGTTCATCTGAAGCTGTAAAAAAAACATGCTATTCACCAAAGGAATCAATTTAGTTAAGATAGTCACAGATTTATTAAACCGGCTTCAACTTTTTTTTCAAGACTGCATATAAATTTGAAAAAAAAAAACATGTTATAATGAATGGTGATCTGTCTATGGAGATTCTCAGTCATCCAAGCCATGGTTGTCCCGAAGGTGCTTCTTCAAGAGGCAACTGGACTTACTTTATTTTTCTTTGAAGATGTTTCACTTCTCATTTAGGAAGCTTCTTCAGCCAGTTGCCTCTTGAAACAGCACCTTTGAGACAATGAATAGCAATGATCTTTTGTGCTTATATTCACTTAATGCCCCACACACTTGTACATTATTTTTAAAGTGTGCACAAAACTATCGGATATAAAGCTTTTTTAAAAAATTGATTTCAATGTTCCAAGATGGACAGAAAGTGCTTCAGAGCTTCAGATATCTGATAAGCAAATTTAATGCAAGAACCAGACAAGTTGAAAAAGCAAATGCTGAATATAAAATGCAAGCCCTGTTTATGGTCAATTCCAAGTAGAATTCTTGCATGTTTTCCATCTGCCCATGGGGAACAACAGGTCTCCCACCATTTGGGGTGAAGAGATGCCATCTGTCTCTTTATTACCATATTGCAGGGGTGTCAGATCGATTTCATTGACATCACAGTTGTGTTTGACCTCGGGGGGCTGGGCGGGGGGCATGGCCAGCATAGGCTTGGCCAGTTCAACACCACTTGTGTCAGGGGCACCTTGGTGCCCTGGCAGGGCTGGGGGTATCCACTTTTGCTGGTAGTTTGTTTTGCTTGCACTTTTCCAGTGAAAATGGAGTTGGAGGTTGCACGGCCTTCCCAGGCTCCATTTTCGACTGTGATGGCCTCCTGAAGCCCTTTGCCAATAAAAATGGAGGTTTTTTTTGGGGGGGGGGGCTTGCATTATATTTATGGCTATGAGATCATCTTTGTATAAGAATCTGATCAACTGTACAGCATAGAAAAGATTTGGGCAGATGGGAGTTGAGCTATTTCTTCCTGCCAATTGAACATCTCTGGACCTGGATCCTAATTACTTTGCCACTATTGTTTAAGCCCGAGTATTTTTCTTCAAGTTTTTTTTCTATAGCTACATGGATGCCAACTGGAGTTGGCAAGACTTCAACTCTATATTATTTCCTCTCTGTTATTTCCTTATTAGTGCTTTTTTTCAAGTCTGGAGTCTTACGAAATGCAAATTCAGAATTCAGAACTCTTATTCGGACAAGACAGTTAGAAACCTGAGCATATTTTGAAACAGAGGAAGGAACAGTGCTTGTTGTTAAAAAGGTAGTTTTTGATTTACAACAGTTCATTTAGTGACCGTCCAAAGTTACAATGGCATTAAAAAGTTAGTTATGATCGTTTTCCGTGAGTTATAACCGTTGCAACTTCCCCATGGTCACATGATCAAAATTCAGATGCTTGGCAACTGATTCATATTTATGACAGTTGCAGTGTCTTGGGCTTTATACCTCTCCACTCCTGAAACTATTTAAAGATTGATCACTTGGTAGAATTTCAACATGGCCAGAGCAGTTTTTATTTTGCAACAACCCAAAGGCTCTGCAGGGGTAGCTGTGAGACACTCAATGGGAGCAAGCCAATTTGGTGAATCTGGAATGATCTCTGTAGGAGGCAAAATCAGAAGGATTTAGGGAAGTCACCAAAAGAGGCAAGTCCTAACTAGGTTGATTGTGGAATAGCAATAGCAATAGCACTTAGACTTATATATTGCTTCACAGTGCTTTACAGCCCTCTCTAAGTGGTTTACAGAGTCAGCGTATTACCCCCAATAATCTGGGTCCTCATTTTACCAACCTTGGAAGGATGGAAGGCTGAGTCAACCTTGAGCCTAGTAAGATTTGAACTGCCAAATTGCAGGCAGCTGGCAGTCAGCAGAAGTAGCCTGCAGTACTGCATTCTAACCACTGTGCCACTGCGCCAGTCACAGCTAATCACTGTGCCATGGCAGCTCTTAGAATGGAACAAATTGCCACAGCCAACTTGCCAGTGCCATTCCCCCCGCTGTCATCTTCCTGCAGCCAAGTCACTACAGGACAACTTGCCACGGGACAATTCCACATGGGATAACTTAATGGGTTAAATGCTATCCGCCACATATACTGCTTCACAGTTCTTTACACAGTACTTTACACTTACAACCTCTAAGTGGTTTACAGAATAGGAGCATATTGCCCCTAACAATCTGGCTCTGTTGTAACTCCCTTTCCTGAGCCTGTCCTCACGGAGGAAGATGACTCTGAAAGTGATGGGGAGGAACTGACAAGGCCTCCCTCTCCAGGACCCTCCTTTCTGGCAACGCCTCAGGTTCCAGCTGAAGGCCAGGAAGAAAGCATGTCGGGGCACCCACTAATAGGGAGTGATGAAGATCAATCTTGGATTGATCCCAGGCAGCATCGGAGGGAGAGGCGTGCGCAGCAAAGGAAGAGGTGGGGAAGGGCCAGAGATTGCTGAGTCACTGAGCCATGCCCTACAGGGGATAAAAGTGGGTGGGGTTGCACAGGCTCTGTGATGGACAAAACTGCATATCGTGAGCTTCGGATGGGATATTGTTCAGAATTAAGGCTTGGACTTTGTGAATGACTTCTGACTACTCTGAACTCTTGGTTGCCCAAGCAACGGACTACAGATATGCTGACTCCTGTTTCTAGAGGTGATAAGAAACTTGGTAGGCATTCGGAAAGTAGCTGCCAGAATTTTTACCTGCCAAAGGGATTCAGGTCGGCTTGTAAAAATAAATTACTGATAGACATCTTTTGCTTGTGTGTCTGCCTATGTGACGTGGGGGGGACAGAACAGGCTCCTCATTTTACCAACTTTGGAAGGTTGGAAAGCTAAGTCAGCCTTCAGCTGGTGAGAATCGAACTGCCGAATGTATGTGGTGAACAAGGCTGACCACAACAAGTTAGCTGTGGCTAGTGGTCCTTGACCCAGTTGAATGGGGGGGGGGAACCAAGAATTAAAAAGAAGGAAAAGATACACTGTATAATATCAATGGTCTTTTAATACAATATAGTCATAAGATAAAGGTAAAGGTTCCCCTCAGATATATGTGCTAGTCGTTCCTGACTCTAGGGGGCGGTGCTCATCTCCATTTCACAGCTGAAGAGACGTCTCTGTCATCATGTGGCCGGCATGCTAAATGCCAAAGGCACATGGAACACTGTTACCTTCCCACCAAAGGTGGCCCCTATTTTTCTACTTGCATTTTTTACGTGCTTTCGAACTGCTAGGTTGGCAGAAGCTGAGACAAGTAACGGGAGCTCACCCTGTTATGCGGCACTAGGGATTTGAACTGCTGAACTGCCAATCTTTTGATCGACAAGCTCAGCATCTTAGCCACTGAGCCACCACATCCCACCAATATAGTCATACAATTATGTAAATATTGTAAGATATTTCAACCACGTTAAAATAATTATACTTTTATTTTCAGGTTTTATCTGCAGTTTTGTGATAATGGAACACAAATTACAGAAAGTCATCTCATTGTGAACTTCAACCAGCATCATGTCTCCTAAAACCTGGTAAGAAAAAAGAAATCCATTTTGGGTTATAATAAAATTATTTTATTTTATTTTAATTATCAAATTATTTGCCGCCCATTTCATGGTTCAGGCAACCCTCATTTTCAATGAAGAACTGATAGAAGCCCTGGAATAAAACTCCCATGAAGGATCAAATATTAAAAAATCATTCCTTTTTTTTGTAAGTTTTTATGGGGACATTACCTAGTCAACTTTGTTTAATCTAATACTGTGTTTCCCCGAAAATAATACCCTGTCTTATATTTTTTTGAACCCTGAAATAAGTGCTTGGCCTTATTGCCATGTGCTCAAAAGCCCGATTGGGCTTATTATCAGGGGATGTCTTATTTTGGGGAAAACAGGGTAAAGAAGTCTAAGATGGATGACAGATTTCCAGTTTATTGCACTGGGGGATTATATTTGGAAAATTGTTTTTTTTTTTAATCTTGCAAGATGTCCAGAGACAATTATGTGAGAAGGGTGGCAATCTATTGTCTCTCTGTTTATCATCTGTCTGTTTGTCTAATGTTCTGTTCAACTTTTAGCATCTTAATGTCACGAAGAATGCTTTGAATGTTAGCAACAGAATGTAAGATCAAATCTTATAAACTTAGATTTTGTTGCATCTCGATTTAAAACATGTGAAGCAGATTAAGTGATTCTGCCTTATAGAGAAGTAAAGAAAGGGTAGAAATTCCTCTTTTGACAAACCGACTGTGCTTAAATCTGAATCCACTCCTATGCAGTATTCTGAAAATTATATCAAAACAATTGTCACATGGTTCTTTTGTGACAAATATGGAATTAACACCAAAGCTAGAAAAAAGTGAAAAAGAATTTATAAAGAACTTTAAACTTTTTAAAGTGAAAAAGAACTTATAAAGGTTGAAAGAAAGCTACATATAATAATGCATCGAATATTATTTCTCAACAAGTTTAAATTGTCAGTTGCTTTTCCCTCAGAGCAGATTTTCATTGTAATCCAAAGAAAGGACATAAGAAACAGAAGTGCCTTGCTCTTTTTTTATTTTTATTTTTTATGCTTCTGTCTTCTAGATGAAGGATGTCAAACTCAAGGCCTGGGGCCAGATCCGGCCCATGGGGTACATATATCTGGCCTACGGGGCCACCCTGGAAACAACAAAGGACTGGCCAGCCGTGCTTCTGCCAGCGAAAACAGAGCTTGGGAGCCCATTTTGGCTGGCAGAGCACTAGGGCCACCACAGCCGTCCCCGACACAAGGGATGTCAAGCTGGCCATGCCCCCCTCCCCCTCTGAGTTCAAACACAACCCTGATGCGACCCTCAATGAAATTGAGTTTGACATCCCTGTTCTATATGATCCATTTGTTTCAAGAGCTGTTTGTTGGAGTCACTTTTGTCAGATCTGTTTGAAGCTTTCTGTTGTTTGCTGCCCACACTAGTTGTCGGCTTCTGTTACTGGTTCATATTTTAGGGTTTGTTACAGTCAATAGATGTTATTAATGTGAAATAGCTCATATGCCAGATACACATTGCTATGGGATATAGCTAATTCATTTACAAACCAATTTTTAAAGTCACACTTGTGTAGTAAATTGTTTAAAATGGCACATTGGACACATGAGAGAAAGAGACTGAAACTTGCTTCAATTAATCTGTAATACAAATTTTAGGTCTACCGGAGTATGTATTCAGATCAGTAAGGATTTTTGGTCCTAGCCATAGGAACAGTAGAATGAGTAAAGAGAATGAATATTGAAGATGCAAGTTAAATAGATCCTACTCATTTTAGACATACCAAGAAACAAACATTTTAATTTGTTGCAACATTCAATTGGCCTGAATGTCTATTTCCACCATAAATATATTCCTTCTTCTATTATTCTGTTTTAAAAAGTTAACATTCTAATGAATTATACATGAGTATGATTTTTTTTGTTCATTTGTTTTAAAGTTACCTAGTTTCTAATTCCAACTGCTACACTGGTTATCTTCTGCTATATTAAAAGTTTATATGAAAAATAATCATGTTATGCTTGCTCATTTCAAAATTCCTTCAATTTTTTGCTACATTTCGTTATGCTATCACATAAATATTAATGAAAGTTAGTCACCATGTTTGAGGAAAGATGCCAGAGTGACCAGAAGGGATAAAATCAAAAATGAGATCATAAGAAAAAGAATTAGAATAGAACCAATCTTGAACTACATACAAAGACGGCAGGTTAAGTGGTTTGCTCACTTGCAGAAAATGTCTTGGGATTATATACCATATAAGATAAATACAAAAAAAAAAAAAAAAAGAATAAGACCAAAGAACACAAGGCATACCTAGAAGAAGGTGAAGATACAACATGAAAGACACATCACAACAGCATCAAATAATAATGGATGAGGACAGGAGTACAAGAATCAGAACTCTGTATCTCCCTTGACACCCAGAGATAAAAGAGGAAATGAAGAAGAAAAAGAAGACCACAGAAATGTGTTTCAGAAAGTAGTTCCTTACATTTATTCAAGAAAGTGAATAATTTCCTTTCCCTACATCTCTTATCTGTGGAAAACACCTTTGACATTTTAGACTTGCAAAAGTAGCTGTTCAAAATTCTAAAATGATATATTTCTGTGGGATGGTGTCTTCTATCCAATGTATTGTGTACAGTGACAATCTCATATATTCAAAATCATTGTCTTGGTTCAGTTTTTCAAGGAGACGCATAATCTCTGATTTATTTCAAGTAGAAAGCTGAATCAGTTACTTAAGATTTACCATGTCAGTTACATCACTGATAATGTTATATCATGTTCTATATGGCATTCACTTTTCCAATACACACACAGCTGCACACAGACTTTCTTCTGGCCTTCAAAAAAACTTTTTAAATATCATAAAATCCTAAATAAAGAATTCTGAATTGTAGTGATACCTTCCTAGTGTGAGTAAATAATGGCTATTGTCCATCAGATGCCATTTTTATCATTATCTATCCTAAGCTCATTAAAAAAATATTAATATAACAATGCTAACAGTATACCTAGATAGCCAAGACCCAGGATCTGTTTGCTTTGTTTTAACAGCTGTGATTGTTTCATCCATTTTCCATTACTTGTACAAACAAGGCAGTTTGGATTTTCTTATTTCTTCAATAGAAATTTTTGCTAATTGACAAGCATCACTTTCAAGTATGTAGTATTCACAATATATGTATAGTATATTAATTCATAGTAGAGTACAAAAATATAACTAACGGGTAGAATCTAGAACAAATCATTACTATATGGAAAGTCAGCCAATAATATGCCATTTTCTATAGATAGAGAGATAGATAGATAGAGAGAGAGAGAGAGAGAATTCTTTATTGGCCAAGTGTGATTGGACACACAAGGAATTTGTCTTTGGTGCATATGCTCTCAGTGTACCTAAAAGGAAAAGATACATTCGTCAAGAATCATAAGGTACAACACTTAATGATAGACATAGGGAACAAATAAGCAATTGAATCGTACTAGGAAACAATAAATATAAATTGTAAGGATACAGCAACAAGTTACAGTCATACAGTCATAAGTGGAAGGAGATGGGTGATAGGAATGATAAGAAGATTAATAGTAATAGTAATGTAGACTTAGTGAATAGTTTGACAGTGTTGAGGGAATTATTTGTTTAGCAGAGTGATGGCATTCGGAGGAAACACTGTTCTTGTGTCTAGTTGTTCTGGTGTGCAGTTCTCTATAGCGTCTTTTAAACAACTTTCCTCTTCTTTCTTTCAGTTCTGTATTGCTGCATACTTTCTCTTATCTTCCTGAACTTCTGTTTGGGATGAGCTTGGCTTTCTATGCAATTCCTTCCCCCACAAACTTACATATTGTTATTTTCAACTACATACTAACTTCTACCATTAATATATATAATACCGTAGTGGAAAAACTGATTTATAATTGGACTTTAAGTGACCCAAAGCGATTCAGACAGATTTGCTTTGACTGAACAGAGGTTATGTTTGTTCAGTGAAGTAGATCATCCAGATATCAGCTTTACTGAAAAATAAGCTTTGTGAGTTTTATTCAGCATTAGAGCAAGCATATATAATAAGTACCTCACTTCTGTTTCCAGATGAATTCTTCCTCAGTCTTTGAAAAAAATTATTTGGAATAGGGATCATAGGGAAACAATTGGAAATAAAATGATTTTGCCATAGGAAGAAGGAAATAGTACAATGGGGCAATAACACAACAAATAAAAAATGTGCCATCCTTCATTTCCACACACAACCTACTTATATTTTCCATCTCAAATATGAAACCTTTTTGTTTTTGCTAATGTTGTGCAGATGTCTCACAATGATGTTTGGATATTTCAGATGATAAAATTCCCCAGCCGCCACTGTCTGCTTTTATCTTGTCAAGTGGAAAAGAGGAAAAACCTCTCAGTTGCTGTCAATTATAGTCTTGCGTTCTTTCTTTTCTTTCTTTTCTTATCCTTTACTTTCATCCTTTACTGATACAGTATCTATATTCTTATTTTGTAGCCCATCCACTCTCTAGATAACTAAACAGATACGATAGTAGTGTCCGATTTGGAGAAATTACTTGCAATTACAGAAATTCAATACTATCTTATTTCAATGTTTGTTAAATTTAGAAGATCAAATTTGTAAAGAAAAAGTTAAATAGTGTCGAAAACTTGATCAGAATTCCATCTACTAGTTTGTGAGTGTGCAAATGAAATCCGATAAACAAATTATAGAGTCTCTTTTCTTGGTTAATTGATTTTAAATTTGTGCAGTCCTGTCAGTCTTAGTAGTAAAGATCCTGTTGGGGCATTCCCCTGAAATTTACTCATCTGATTTATTCATTAGATTTATGTTCTGTCTTTATATCAATAGCGTTTACTGCTAGAAAAGTATATTTGGGATTTCAAAATAGATACTTTATTACTTATTTTGCTTATTATTTATTTATTTAAATTTGACTTCTACATTACCTTTCTACTCAAGTGAATAGCCACTATTTTTTCAGGTTTAATAGTCTTTATTGTTTATTCACATTCCACAACTTCCTTCTATTTCTTAACTTTTGTTATGTTAATCTCTGAGGAGAAAATAAAAAAAAAATATTACTCATACTTGCTTCTTGTCAAAAAGCTGAAGATAGAACTATCAGTTTCAGGAGAAACATTATTTTGACCTTTAGGATTATGTTTACATCAAAAAAAGTGTTATTCATCTGACTTTCACTCATACCAGAGACTTTCATCTAATATTTTATCAAAATTTAGTCAACTCACAGTAATATGGGTTATTATTCAGTTTTTTTCTCCAGTTTTAGAATTTTTGCATATCTTTAATCTTGGCAGTTTTATCTAAGGCACAATTTTCACTTGAAACAAAATTTCGAATGTTCAGAACCTAGAGTGATCTGTGCTTTAAATTTGGAAAATGTGCTTCATCTTCTACTTAATAAAAAATGTCCATTGCATAATTTTAATATATCATACCGTGATCATTTTATTAAATAAATGGAAGCATGGTAATGGAAGAACAGTAATGTCACTGTTCTGGAACTATTGATATGCTGGTGACCTATGAATCAGGTGAAATGAATATACAATATTTTAAAAGTAGCTTTCATTGTAGAAATAGGGTGGACATCATATGAAAATAAAGCTCTGACAATTTCGGTAAAATTTATATCACTATAATTTTGAAAGCTGAGAAAGCCATTTTATTTGTTAGAATTTTTCTGTCGTCTCTGCTGTTGTCAGTTGATGAAAACCATGTTTTTCCCAATGTTTCATTTGATAATTCAACAATTTACTTAGCAATTAATAAACCCAGTAATTTCACATTTTTTCAATTTATAAATATTTTTTAAAAAATATGCACAATGTTTTGTTTACTAAAAATAATATAATTTGGGAAACCAGCATGCAAATATTTAAAACAAAATCAAAACAAAACAAAAATCATGTGTAATTTTAAATTGAAGATATAAATGACAGTTGGAATTTGTCTTCCTTAGAAGTATTGCATTAAAATCAATAAAAACTAGTAATAATTTCCATGAGTTAATTTTAGTGTATCTCTTCTAACAATGAATACACGTGAATCCAATGTAAATAATTATTACCTATTTTTTTTTAAAAAAACCTAAGTACTTTGAATACCGGAAGATTTTAATACATTTTCTAATACTTCCAAACATGTTTACTTTTAAATAGAACCAAGAACTGCAAAATAAAACCAAACCAAGTCAGAAAGAAAATAAGATATTACAGAAAGTATTTTAGTAGCTAAGAGCATGTTAGAGAGTATGAAATAAATCTATAGTTACATACAAAATAGAATTGATAATTCCCTAACATTTTTTACCTTGTTACAATACAAGGAGCGATGTACCTCTGTAATCAAACAAAAGACTGTATACAAGAACATATTAATTCCGATTTCTGTCATTTTTCAGGCAAAGTCATATTTAGTTACAGAATAAACTTTCAAAAATGTCTTAGAGGATCCAAATGCATCTTCTCTTTCTGTATACAAATATACAGTCAAAACACTGGTGTAATGATCTAAAATGTTAAGACCTATAAATCAATATTTGTGGCAAACTGGAGATTCCAGAAAAGACTGGGTTTTTCCATCCAATATGGGAACTTAGATTTAAGAGTAATGGCATATATGAATTAGCCAAAATGGTGGCAAGGAATCTTTTTAAAAAGTTTTAGAGAGTTAATCACCTCTTGATTTACTGGATAACAAAATCATAAAAATACTTTTAAATTGTTAAATGACTTGCAAGTATATAGATGCCATGTTGAATAATTTCATCTACATCAGGAGTGTCAAACTCGATTTCATTGAGGGCCGCATCAGGGTTGTGTTTGATCTCTGGGGCCATGGTGGGTACGGCCATGGTGGGCACTTGATGTCACTCGTGTCGGGGGCACCTGCAATTGCCCAAGCGCTCTGCTAGCGAAAACATTTTTGCTAGCATTTCCCAAACTCCATTTTCAGCTGCAACGGCTTGCTGCAATCCTCTGCCAGCGAAAATGGAACTCAGGAGGGCTGTATTCAGCTGGGACAGCCTCCTGCAACTCTCTGCCAGCAAAAACAGAGTTTGGGATGGCTGTACACAGTGCTCCCAAGCTCTATTTTCACTGGCAGAGGCACTTGGGCCAATACTTCACTGTTTCCAGGGCGGCCCTGCAGGCCAGATCTAAGCACCTCATGGGCCAGATCCGGCATGCGGACCTTGAGTTTGACACCCCTAACCTACATACAGTAAAACCATTGGATTTGGTCATTATCTCATGTTTTTTGCTATAAGTAATACCAGATTCAAGAAAGTTAATGTCCAGAATTCAGGATATATTCTTCACCTATTAAAGCACCTTGATGTATTTGTGATCTTCCTAGCTATAAAGCCCAGCTATAATGCACAGGCGATCCAAGAGTACACAAAACAAGATTTCTAATCCATTGCATTTGGTTAAGACTAATATTAAAACTTAAAGATAAATAAAAATTAAAACTAACTTAGAAGAAGGAATAAAGCACAAATCCATACAATTAATAACATTTGTAAATTGAAGTCATATGCTGAGTTTATAGAGCAATGAATTAACAATATATAAATAAATTGGTCTGTAAAAATTAATCTAAAATATGAAATATAAATATTTCACATTTTAGATTATTTATTTTTATATTGTAATTCATTGTATCCTCAGTAACCTATGAATGAACTATTAGTTATAAATAACAGTTCATTCAAAGATGACCGAGGATTAATGAAACAGATATAATTGTAGACCAAACATTAGTTCTTTGCACTTTCATAGTTGCTGTGTAGAACTTTGTTATATTACAATGTTCCTCAATCTCATCAGCTTGAAGATGGGCGGAGTTCTCAGAATTCCGCCACCAGCCTAGCTGGCAGGCAAATTCTGGGAGTTGAAGTCCACCCATTTTCATGCTGCCAAGGTTAAGAAACACTGTTATATTACAGATAGTAAAGCTTTTGTCTGATAAGAGGAGCTTAACATGACCTTTTTCAGTTGGCCTTGGTTATGTAATAAGAAATGTAAAATGAGAGTAATAACACATAGAACAGGGGTATCAAACTCAAGGCCCATGGGGTGCTTAGATCTGGCCCATGGGGTTGCCCTGGAAACAACGAAGGACCAGCCCGCGGTGCGTCTGCCAGTGAAAATGGAGCTTGGGAGGGCTGCCGGAGACTGCCTCATCTGAAATGGCGGCCCTTCCGGGCTCCGTTTTTGCTGGCAGAGAGCTGCAAGAGGCTGTCATGGCCAAAAACAATTCCCGGATCCCCAGCCCCACCCAGGCCACCATAGGTGCCTCTGATATGAGTGATGTTGAGCTAGCCACGCCTACCCTGGCCACGTCCATCCGGCCCCAAGGTCAAACACAACCCTGATGCTATCCTCAATTAAATCAAGTTTGACACTCCTATCATAGAGGATGGATTAAACTGAGCCATCACTACAAGAGCCGATTCAATTACCTGTAGGAAATGTATTACATTTGCCATATTAAAAATGTGGAAGGCAAACTATTTTGGCTCTGGAAAAAGAAATAACTTGTTGAAATGGAGAGCTCAGTGAACTGATATAATTAATTGGTTTCTATACTTCGACATATTCTGGAATGAAACGTCTCTGATTCTGTAATTCCACAGCTGAGAATCTTTTTTTCTGTGAATGCTCAAAGTGTAAATAAATTCAAGGTAGGGGTTGCATGATGAAAGTTTTCTAAGAATTGCTTGGGTTCAAGTGGAATTTATCAGATAAAAAGATGGGATCAACTCAACTGGAAAATAATGGCATCTGAGCCAATAACTGAAAACTAATAAGTAGGGTTTTTTAAACTCAATTCTTATCTGGTTTACTCTTTAGCCTCAGCATGACATTAAATACACATTTTGGAGTTTAAGAACTTTTCTTATAAACTTACTCTGCATTATTTCCATCAGCCTCTAATTTCACAAAGAAATTATTCTGAAATCCATAAATCAATTGTACTTAGAATTTGACTGTCAATAGTTTTACTACATCACCCACCATTTTTTAAAACAACTGAGGACCTTTTTTGACCTCAAACAACTACAGAATTAATGTGTGTATTCCATGACCCTGAAAACCACAACTATATATTTAAAATTCTTGATATGCTCAGTCTCACAGCTTTCTATTGCCCATCGAAGCATGCTTTATCAAAGCCTTATACTTTGGTTTTCGGGCAGTGTTTTACACAAAGGGATTATTCCTGTACTAATTTGAAGCCAATTGGAGTTTTAAAAATGATTCACACAGATCATCTGCACACAGCCAACATGAAATATTCATGGCTGATATTCTAGGAGAGTGGAAGTCTGGTTGTGAAAGTTTCTTTATCAGTGAATTTGTGTATAAGTTGAACAAGGAGAGAGCTAAATCCTCTATAAAACTGTGGATCAGTATCAAATCCCCGAAGTTTTTTCCCCAGAAGAGATAACAGAATAGAATCAAATGCTGATAAGAAATTGCAAAAGCAAGTAAAGAAATGCTCCAGGTCTTCCACTATATTTCTCACGAGTGTTTTCTATCATTCAAAGAAATTTGAAGTGTCAGGAACTTATCAGACTACAATAGTGCTTTGTGTCCCTGTACACTTTGTTTCCTAGGAGTACAGAAATAATGGTATTTATTTTGCTTAAACACAGATTTAGGCTTTCTTTTGTTGCAAGTTATTTTAAATTTATATTACATTTATAGCCTAAAAGGAAAGGAGGAGGAGGAGGAGGAGGAGGAGGAGGAGGAGGAGGAGGAGGAGGAGGAGGAGGAGGAGGAGGAGGAGGAGGCTTCAACATCAGTTAACATACATACTTTAAACAAAATTAAATTGGAGAACAATATTTGGGATATATCTGAGTGATTTGTGCTTTGTCCAGGCTTGAATACGCAGTAAAACTCATATCTGGATATGTTTAATCTTGGGTGTCCAAATGAACCAGAAAAGACAATTTAGTCAATTGCCATGCACTGAGCATAAGATTCCACTTATCGAAAGTGTTTCATATCCTAAGGTGAAATTAAGTTTAGCATGTACTAAGCTTAATTTTATTTAAACTTTTGAGTCAATGTCAGCTTCATTACAGATCCTGAAAAAGGTCAGGTTCAGGGGTGAAATCCAGCAGGTTCTAACAGGTTCTGGAGAACCGGTAGCGGAAATTTTGAGTAGTTTGGAGAACCAGCAAAGACCACCTCTGGCTGGCCCCAGGAGTGGGGAGGGAATGGGGATTTTGCAGTATCTTTCCCCTGGAGTTGGGTGGGAATGGAGATTTTGCAATATCCTTCCCCTGCCACGCCCACCAAGCCACGCCCACAGAACCGGTAGGGAAAAAAATTGGATTTCATCCCTGGTCAGGTTGTTCTAACCTTTGATACTAGGTAATGTAGCTCCCACACAATAATTTGCTGATCATCCTTGTCATGGAGACAGCAAGAATTTCAATGGAATTTTAAATAGTAATATAAAAATATTAGAAAGTTGAAAGCCTAACATGCTTCATTGTTTTGTTTTGTTTTCTTCCTGCTACCTGCAAAATTATGCAATGTGGTTTTTTTTAAGTTAACTGCCGTTATTCCTTTTGCTGTAAATGTTCGCCAATGCCGGCTTTGTGCATTGTATGATGAAACTCTATAGTAGCCTGCAGGTATATTCATGAGTCTGTTTAGTAATGAAAGACTTTCAGTTAATTAAAAAAGTTGCTAAATTGCCCAGGCATAAACCATTTCTTCAGAAGTTTCCTTCTTGCCTTGCTTTCTATTTGAAAGAGTTTATATCCAATTATGTCTTGGTGTGTACAGTATATGTTTATAGGGCCTGGCATAAACAGATATGTACCCATGGTTCTCAGATCAAAAAATGAATTCCTGAATGTCTTTCAAACCAAACAATTATAAGTTTTATATGTTGTTGCTAGCCGAGCTACTGAATCATAATCTTGAAAATAGCCTATGAAAACTAAAAAAAAAAGAAAAAAAAGGTTCTGATAGAAATTTTAATCACACACTATTCTTTTGATAATTGTTGTGACTTTTTAAAAATTAATCAGAATCTTTCCAAAAGTACATTATATACATTAAGTCTATTTGGTAGATTGGAAATTATGTTCTGACATATTGTTGTCATAACATGATATTCCATTTATATAGTGCCTACCTGTTAATTTTAATATTAGTAATCATGTTTTAACTGTTTCTGAACATGTGATAACTTTGGAATTGCTCTGTAAGAAATCAATATAGCCAGGTGATTCAAGCCATAAAGATGAAAATACAGGTGAAACTCGAAAAATTAGAATATCATGCAAAAGTTCATTTATTTCAGTAATGCAACTTAAAAGGTGAAACTAATATATGAGATAGACTCATTACATGCAAAGTGAGATAGTTCAAGCCTTGATTTATCATAATTTTGATGATTATGGCTTACAGCTCATGAAAACCCCAAATTCACAATCTCAGAAAATTAGAATATTACATGAAATCAATAAAACAAGGATTGTACATAGAACAGTATCGGACCTCTGAAAAGTATAAGCATGCATATGTACTCAGTACTTGGTTTGGGCCCCTTTTGCATCAATTACTGCCTCAATGCGGTGTGGCATGGATGCTATCAGCCTGTGGCACTGCTGAGGTGTTATGGAAGACCAGGATGCTTCAATAGCGGCCTTCAGCTCTTCTGCATTGTTCGGTCTCATGTCTCTCATCTTTCTCTTGGCAATGTCCCATAGATTCTCTATGGGGTTCAGGTCAGGCGAGTTTGCTGGCCAATCAAGCACAGTAATCCCATGGTCATTGAACCAGGTTTTGGTACTTTTGGCAGTGTGGGCAGGTGCCAAGTCCTGCTGGAAAATGAAGTCAGCATCCCCATAAAGCTCATCTGCGGAAGAGCATGAAGTGCTCCAAAATCTCCTGTAGACGGCTGCATTGTCAAGCACCGTGGACCAACACAGCAGATGACATGGCTCCCCAAATCAACACAGACTGTGGAAACTTCACACTGGACTTCAAGCATCTTGCAGTGTGTGCCTCTCCATTCTTCCTCCAGACTCTGGGTCCTTGGTTTCCAAATGAGATGCAAAAGTTGCTCTCATCAGAAAAGAGGACTTTGGACCACTGAGCAACAGACCAGTTCTTTTTTTCTTTAGCCCAGGTAAGGCGCTTCTGACGTTGTTTGTTGTTCAGGAGCGGCTTGACAAGAGGAATATGACATTTGAAGCCCACGTCCAGGATCCGTCTGTGTGTGGTGGCTCTTGATGCACTGACTCCAGCCTCAGTCCACTCCTTGTGAAAGTCCCCAACACTTTTGAGTGGCCTTTTCCTGACAATCTTCTCCAGGCTGCGGTCATCCCTGCTGCTTGTGCACCTTTTTCTTCCACACTTTCCCCTTCCACATAACTTTCTATTAATGTGCTTTGATACAGCACTTTGGGAACATCCAACTTCTTTTGCAATTACTTTTTGAGTCTTTCCCTCCTTATAGAGGATGTCAATGATGGTTTTCTGCACAACTGTCAGGTCAGCAATCTTTCCCGTGATTGTGATTCCTACTGAACCAGACTGAGAGACCACTTAAAGGCTCAGGAACCCTTTGCAGGTGTTGTGGCTTAATTAGCTGATTAGAGTGGGACACTTTGAGCCTAGAATATTGAACCTTTTCATAATATTCTAATTTTCTGAGATTGTGAATTTGGGGTTTTCATGAGCTGTAAGCCATAATCATCAAAAGTATGACAAATCAAGGCTTGAACTATCTCGCTTTGCATGTAATGAGTCTATCTCATATATTAGTTTCACCTTTTAAGTTGCATTACTGAAATAAATGAACTTTTGCACGATATTCTAATTTTTCAAGCTTCACCTGTATATTTGCCTAGCGGTTTATGAAGACCATTTGATGCGAATTTTGTAGCTGAAACAGTTTTAATTAACCTTTTTTACACATAAAAACATTTGCTAATGTGGAAAAAAGTTTGAGCTATCATTGTAATTCATTCATTTATTAGCTTCTGAATCAATCACAGAATCCTGTAGTTCACAATAATAAAATGTCATATATAAAAGCAAAATGAATTTTGAAATATAATAATATCAAATTATTTTATATCAGTCCATAAAAATCCAGGCTTCTCAGAGTTATTTTTGATTAGAGCAGCCCATAATCCCAATTAACAAACAAAGAAAACAAGCAAAGTAAAATAGACTAGAACAGTAATGGTTAACCTTTTTGGTGCTGAGTGACCAAAGTGCACGTGCGTGTGAATGCATGTGCCCGAAACCCCCAAATGCAAAATGCGCCCCCGCACACGCGCACCACCCCCACACATGCGTGCATGTTCCCCGTGCATGCGCTCACGTCTCATGCAAATGCGCCCTGCCCCCCTGCACATGTGCCCTGGCCCCTGTGCCCCGTTTTGGCTTCCAGGTTGGTGCAGGAGACCTTCCAGGCCCAAAACGGCAAGCAGGGGCGTGCGCGCAAACCCCCTAAGTGCAATGCGAGCATCCCCTGCTCACATGCCCCTCCGCCCCATGTATTCACATGTGCATCCATGCATGCGCCCCACCTTCCACACATGCGCGGCAGGGACCCAAAGACCAACTGGCTGGTGGGAGATGCACACACATGCGCAATGGAGCTGGGCTGGGGCAATGGCTGGTGTGCCTGCAGAGGGGGCTCTGCGTGCCCCCTGTGGCATGCGTGCCAAAAGTTCGCCATCACGGGACTAGAACAAAGAAATAAATATGAGATAGGTAGTTACAATATCAGATATGCACACTGTTGCATTTAAAACATTAAAGGAGCAAATGTATTTTAACATAATTATTTCCTCCCCTGGGGTTTTCCCATTATTTCCCCAATATATGTACTCATTTTATAATCTAATTGTCCTGTACAAAAACAAAAAATAGAACCCAAACACCATTGAACTATACATAGATTTTCCTGATCAAACTGATTTCATGTAACTCATAGGAATAATTTTTGATTTTTTTTTTACACATATATAAAAATCATTTCAAGTTTATAACTTGAAAATCATGAAATACTCAATGACAAGTATCTGCAAATAGCCTTATCAGCACTATATTGTAAGATCCTCGTAGTACACATTCAGAGGTGTCTTCATCAAATGGCAATCAACCTTTTTAAAAAACTTTTTGCTTAAATAAAAGTAAGAAAATCTTCCAATGTACAAGCATCCAGATTTACTAAATGTTAATTTCAGTGAATTTTGCTCAATTGATTGATGTGAATAACACAATTAAACTCACAAGGGTAGAAAATAAAGTCAACTTTGTGTAAATTTTATTCATATTGTTTACAAAATCTGGAGTAATTGTGACTTAATGGAAAAATAGTATTAGCGGCATTGCATACCTTTTCTCTCTTATCTTCATTTTCTATGAACTTCAGGCTCGTGAGATTGTCTTTCTTTTTCTCTCATATTATTCTGGCTGCTATTTTATACCACTATAAATCGTTAAGTTATATGATGCCATTTGGCTAAAGAAGCTTCTAGAATGGGAAGCCAAACATCTTCAAGGAAAAACAAAGACCAGCTGCCTTTTGAAAAAGCATCTTTCGGACAACCTTTGGATGTCTGAGTATCTCCATAGACATATCATGGGTTGGTGGACTATTTGAATTAGAGTATGATTTTCAAAAGCTAAATGCTAACTTTAAAGTGACAAAGTTCAAGTTGCTAAGAAGAAGAAAGTCACAAAAACTTCTGCCTTTTTCTTCCATGGTGCTCTAGAAGCAGGCATCGTGACCAAATTTGGATACAGGTAGTCCTCAACTTAAAATAGTACGTTTAGAGACAGTTTGAAATTACAACAGCACTGAAAAAGTGACTTATGACTGATCTTCACGCTTATGACCATCACAACATCCCCAAGGTTGCATGGTTAAAATTTGGGCACTTGGCAACCAGTATGCATTTTCGATGGTGGCAGCATCCCAGGGTCATGTGCCATTTGCAATCCCTCCCTGCCAACTTCTGGCAAATAAAGGCAATGGGAGAAGCCAGATTCATTTAATGAACATGTGATTCACTTAACAAGCAATAGAAATTCTGATCCTAATTATAGTCATAAGTCAAGGACTACCTGTACAATGGAAGCTCATGCAATGCATGTATCCATAGACTCTAAAACAGGAAACAGTTCTACTGTATTGTCAATGCTATCATGAAAATACGAAATATATTAATGTACTTTAGTATAGATTACAAATCCCAAAACAATAGCTACCCTGTTTTCCCCAAAATAAGACAACCCCTGATAATAAGCCCAATTGGGCTTTTGAGCGCATGGCAATAAGGCCAAGCGCTTATTTCAGGGTTCAAAAAAATATAAGACAGGTTCTTATTTTGGGGAAAACATAGTAGGTTTGGCTTTTTAAGGAAATGGTTACATTTTACAAAGCCCTGTTTAATTTGAATACCTGTTTGTTTTCTTGATTTTGTGTTTAAATTCTGGTTGAACTATTGAACACTTTCAACTGTGATGTTTCTTAACATTTATGTATTTTGGACAGGATTTTTGCTTTATTATGATCTAGCTATTTACTACCTTTATTGAATGTATAGTATCCTATGATTCTACTGGATTTTATTGGTTAAACTCAGTGGTGGGATTCAAATAATTTAACAACCGGTTCTCTGCCCTAATGATTTCTTCCAAGAACCAGTTTGCCAAACTGCTCAGAAAGTTAACAACTGGTTCTCCCGAAGTGCTGCAAACTGGCTGAATCCCACCACTGGTTAAACTACTTGACAGGTTAAAGGGGGTGAAAAAATAATAAATGTTCAAAATATTAGATTTGCTGATTGTCTGAATTTTTGAATAACTGTTCAAGGTTCTTATTTACCATGATTTACTTTTTCAAACGTACAATTTGTACACTTGTACAGTATCTGATCAACAGCTTTGTGAAATTTATTTTAAATTTATTTTAAAATCTTTAATCTTCTCCATAGAAATTATTAATCAATAAAAAGCATATGATGTTCTTATGCATACACTCACAGTTATACGAACGTATATCATATTGATACATGCATGTACAACATACAAACAGTTTCCATCTGCATAAATATTTTAAAATAACATTGACTTCATCTGCTTTTGATCTTTCAAATAATAACCCCAGGGTATTTGGCTATAAATGGAAAAATTATCTTCTAATTACACGTTATTACTAACATCTTATCCTAAATCTTGATAATCTACATTGTTAACATTGTTAAGTAATAATCCCATTAATGAACTTGGGAGACTAATTGCATCCAGTTGGTGGTAATAATGTCTATACTTAAGTATAAATACTTAGATATGAGACACTCATTAGCATTGATTAAACAGTGCTGATGAAAATAATTGCCAGAGCTGTTCAAAGCTCCTAAGGCAGCATTGTTGTTTTCAAATAGTGTTTAACATGAAAGACCTAACTTAAAAATAAAAAAAACTAATAAAAGCAGACTTCCTTTTGAGAGGAAGTCAAGAACAAATTGTTTCATTCTGTCCATCAACTTTTTAAGCCACTGTGGGAATCATAGTGTCCTTCCATTTTTGTGCATAAAGTTCCTTGTGAAGCAAGGAAAACTCTATTGCTACTTACTTTCCAGAAGTCACTGAAGACCTGGCTTTGTTATTACTCCTGGAGATGGATTGATCTATATCTATCTATCTATCTATCTATCTATCTATCTATCTATCTATCTATCTATCCATCTATCCATCCATCCATCCATCCATCCATCCATCCATCCATCCATCCATTTGTAGTTTTTCTGCTATAGGCTGCCCATGATCACTTGTAAGATGGGTGGCCAGATGAATTTGATAAATAAATAAATTAAAAAATAGTAAAAATGTGCTGAACACAAAACCTGTTATGTGTTTGGAGAAAATATATAGTAGATTATTATTTTTTCTCTGTGAAACATGAGTATCTTCATATGGTCTTCAATTAGCAATTCCCATTAGCAATTCATGGTTCAATTAAAAATACTGAAAAACAGATGTCAATGCACAACAGATACATTCTCAGAGGATATCCTGCTTTAGCACCACAGACTCTAAAGCATAAGATCTATTATATAGTGCCCCAAATATTTTGGGTGATGATTAGCTCTTAGAGTGAAGAAGCTAAGGTCAATTTCAGCATTTTAAGAAAACTCAGTCCACTGTGAAAAAAAAAACAAACATAGTGTCAAATATTGGGAAACATTGCAAAAGTAATACTGTGTGAGTTTTTCTGAGTATTTTGAGCACACATACACATACTTCAGTGTAGGGTGGTAAAATTAAACTTACTCTATATTATTATCATGATCTTCCAATTTCAGCGGAACATCATTAATACTTGACATCTATACCTGTTAGAATCAGAGTTGAACTTACTACTTGAAAGTGAAAATTAGATTACTTGGATGGATGTAATGAGTTCCAGAATATAAGTCAGTGGGGAAATCCTTCCTGATGTGGTATTTCAAATATTGGCACTGACTGCAGTATGTCTAAATGCTATCATTATTGAAATATAATATTTATTTGAAGTTTCATATTATGCTGTGAAATGTTGCAAGTTGTTGAAAAAATACTTCAGGTTCTCACCCAAAATGTTTTATAGGCTGGAGAAATGCAATTTTTTTAAAAAAAAAATCCTATTGTCTTGTTACTTTCCTCTTTCACCATCTTCTCTTTGATTGAATTCTTTATCTTTTATCATTCTAGGAATGATGCCTTCAGTGGAATAATAAGTATTTGGGATTTTTCAACTAAAATAGGCCAAAGTATTCTTCACATCCTTACTAAATCATCTCTTTATCTTGACAACGAAGAAAAATAAGAATGAACTAAAGGTAATTCTGATTGTCCTTGTTTTCTGGCTTTGTGGATTACAATTGTTGACAAACTGTTTGAACAAATGAAACATGACGTATGATAAGTTATAATTTTGATTCTCTTTAGCTTGGTCATGCAACTCAAAAAGCTTTACTTTTTTTTTTAAAAAAAGTTTTGTTTTAAAAGACTTTAAATAACCTATAACCTGTTTCAAAAGATGAAGAGTACTTTATTGGAATTTACATTAATATACCTTTTATTTAGTATATTTATATATGTAATAATATGTAAAGTATTATTATAAATATATAATATTGAGAATTCACAAGAGGCAATTAAACAAAATTATAACTATGTCTCATTAAAATTAATAGGACAGAAGTTTAATAAAGACCAATGGTCTTACTGATTTCAATCTGTCTTCTTACCAAATTACTTTATTCTTACAATCGAATAATGAATATTTTGAATCACAGTATAGGTAGTGCCCAAATTATGACTTTAATGGACATTACTCATTAAGTTGTAACTTGTAATGATCACAAATTGGGTCATCACCTGACCAGTTCTATATATGACTTTGTAGTGATAGTCAAATGCTGTGATTGCTAAGCAAATCCATAATTTGCTATCGGCCATTTTTTTCCCCCACAAAAGTAAATGCTGGTTTTTGGCAAAGACATTGTAAAAATCATGTAATGCAGAATGCTGCCAATAGTCATAAATGAGGCCTGGTTACTGAGCACCGAAAGCACATTTGGGGACCATTGGAATGTCAAATGCAGATTGTAAGTATCCCCAGTTAGATCCAATGTAACTTTGAACAGTTGCCAAGCTACTGGTCGTAAGCTGAGAAGTATCTGTATTAAATAAAACAGCATAGTTATTATAAGAATCATGTCTCAGACAATTGATAGATTGAACTGAGGGTCAGTTCATTTTTTGTTTTTCCCTTACTATTGCTGGTGACTGCATCATTGAGAAGAATCGTGTCAATTGTGATCACCATGTAAACATAGGAACATTACAAATGAAAATACATAACTCCTTGCTTTTCAGTTCTTTAGACTATCTACTGCTCTTCTAATTCCACTTGTTTTTCATTTGAAAAACATGAAACTCATTGAAGCAGGTGTGCATAAGGCAAATAAACAACATGACAGTAGCTGCACCGGACACTTAAAATATTTTTCTCCACTTTTGAACAACACTTTTCCTTTTACTGTTCTTAACATACCAAAATTGCTTTGAGTTCTCTCAACATATCATGCAGTAGTTAACTGTCACATATTCAGTAGATAAAGCTTTTCTACAAAATTTTCCATTTCCAAATAAAAGATCTGACTGGTACTTTGAAATGACCAATTTTCCTTTGAATTTCTCTAGTAATGCGATTGACCAGATTAGAAATGCTTAAAAATCTCTGTCGCTTTATCTAAAGAGAAGTCCTTTATTTTATTTACTTTCATTAAAATCAAAGATACAGTGGTTATATATGGTCAGATGGATAAGGTTACTCAGACCCATCTCCCAGAAGGAGATCAAAAGGGATTCATAATAAAATAAAATAAATGATATAATCGATTTAGAATGAACTCTTTTGACAATGAAACCAATATAATAAATTGTCCTTGATGCTTGTAGTGTGGTTGATTTGCAGATTTTATGTCTTATAGTCACATCTATCATGACAAGCATCGTGTCAAAGAGATTTTTATTAAGCATTATGTATTGGATAGTCTATTTGAGACAGCAAGAGTCATAGCATTCCATATTTTTATTGTTCTCATATATTACTGTAATAATATTTCCTCCTTGATCACAAAAGCTATCACTAACAAACATTATAATTTTGACAAATGTTTTCTATGTACACAGATACCTTAAAGGAACAGCTAATCATGCGAAAACCCCAAACATGTCATATTTATCAAATATTTGGTTTAGGGAATTGATTGGATTTATTTTCTTCAAAGCAATGATTTATGTTTTATTAATCTAATGAATCAGTGTTTTCCTAGCTTTAATACACTTGCTATTTAAAGAGAAATTGCTTTTTAAACCTTCCAAT
Source organism: Pantherophis guttatus (assembly GCF_059756535.1). NCBI lineage: Eukaryota > Metazoa > Chordata > Lepidosauria > Squamata > Colubridae > Pantherophis > Pantherophis guttatus. Next base: position 73,948,115 of record NC_142068.1, on the reverse strand, counting down.
TGGTCCTGTCCGCTGATACTAATGCAACAATAATATTTTTTAAAGTTAATATAGTTTTAGTGGATGGCAAGACATTGCATATAATCAAGGAAGAGGTTTCTCCAGGTTCATACATGCTATAATTCTTTACTATCTTTTCCATGCAAACATTTGCCCTAGAGGATATCAATAATTTTATAGTGCTTCTTCTGTAAAGATTCAACTAGTGCAAGTGAATTATGTCCTCATTTCTGTAAAGTAGGATGAACAACACTAATGTGATTTTGGACAGCAAATTCATTTGCAGAACACTAAATCCTTATCGTTTAGAAATACCTTCTGTGCAAACCTGGGGCAAATAAGAAAAGATGCAAATTGCATTTCTGATTTTAACTTTGACAGATAATATTTTTTCTTTGTAATATATACACATTTTAAGAAAATTGACATGGCCATTTCATAAAATAATGTAGGTTCTTTTTGGCATATAGTAAGGATTATACCTCTGCTTTGGAAATTACTTTTCTTGGTATCCCACTTCCATTTTCTAAACTAAAAATAACTACTATTGGAATATTATTAATCTTCTCTTTATAGCATGCAAAGATTTCTGACTTGTTTGAGTTAGTTTTCTGCCCTTGCCATAGATCTTAAAAAGGCCACTGGAGAAATAAAACTTTAATTTTAATGCAGATGCCTTTTCTCATTTTTTAAGGGAACATCTTTTTAGATGTTTAATACAATTTATGCATTCATTGTTTCTGTGTTTTCACATCATCTATGATATTCTGTGCTTGTACTTGAAGGCAGAGATAACCTGCTGGGGCTCTCAAACATGACTGACATATAGATAATTTATTTTGAACATTCATTAAACATGATATTACTGAAAAATCAAAGAAATCTTCAGAGCTGTGATGGACACATTTGCAGCATTCTGGAATCTTGGCAATTGAGCCAAATCGAAAAATCAAATAGTTTTTGATTTTACTATATGTTTAAACAGGAGGATCAGGACTGGGTATGTCAACAGTTCTATTTCTATGAAAAACATGATTCTTTTATTAATTATTTATGCTGAATTTAAGGTGTGAATGGAACACAAATAACATGAATGCTCTCACCACTTCAAATAATTTGGTGATGGTTCTGCAGGACTATGCAAATACATTATTCTCCCATAGATCCTGGCAGCTAAGAAAGATACTGCTTGGGTGGGGGGTTGGACTAGATGACCTACAAGGTCCCTCCCAACTCTTAATCTGTTAAACCATATGAAGAGAACTGTCCTTGTTGCAAATGGTGGCCTATCCTTGAATTAGATAAATTTTAACTATTTTTAAGAATGAGTTTTTGCTGAGAATAGAAAGAGTGGAAACATAATTGGAACCTTACTTGAAGCTTTTTAAAAAGAATATGTAAAACTTAATATAATTTTGAGTAAGTATGTTTTTTTCTTTCTTTCAGTAAATCTAGGAAAGTCAATGTGAAATCTTATCTGGCCCTATGCAGTACAGCTCATGATGATCATAGGCATTGAACAATTATGTACACAAAGCAAATTTGCCTGATTCTGCCCAACGTTAGATGAGAATTAATTAAAAAGTAACAGTATAGACATAGACATGGACACATAAAAAATTGGCACAAATAAAAGGATATAAATAGGCAAAACATAGCCATAAACACATAGAATGATTACATATAAATGGGGACAGTAATAAAAGGATTAGATGTGGATTAGAGAGACTAACAATAAGATCAGGTAGTGTTCCAGACATTTATTACTCTATTGCAGAAGTCATATTTCCTACAGTCAAGATTAGAGTGATTTACATTGAGTTTGAATTTATTGATAGCCCTTGTGTTATTACAGTTGAAATTAAAGTACTCATTTACAGGTAGAACGTTTTGCTAAATAATCTTATGAACTAAGCTTAGGTCGGAACGTAGATGGCATAATTCGAGGCTATCCAGATCTAAAATTTCAGAATGTTTGATTACTGGTTCTTCACCAGCCTGCGAAAAAAGAAATTCCCAGAGGGAATTCCCAGAAGTATAAAAATAATGATGTTATAAATATCCTATACAAATTGTCCTAAGCATAGTAGATATTTATTAGTAGAGGAATTACACAACTCAAAATATATGAGTACTACAAAAATAAAGTTTAGGCAGAGCTTTGGAATGGTGGACTTAGCCATTGATCAAGCTAACAGGATGATAGCATATAAGGAGTGTGCCAGGTGAAGGAGGAAGGAGCACCCAAATGCTTTGGCCCAAATTGTCACTCAAGATATTTATTATCATAGACCTTAGACTGGATGGATGACTCCTAAACATGTAAACCTATCTAAAAATAGACCAGCTAACAAATCGTAAATTGAGAATTGAGGGGCTGGAGATAAATCTCCTTAGCTGCCCTTGAACATCGAGAGTGACTCATAATGTGGTATCTAGGATTGATAAATGAAGTTAAATACATAATGTGTTTACAGAAATAATTATATATCTTTCTTACAAGAATATGGAGTATACAGTACCATGGCAACAAAACGAATTCTAATTCATTTGGGGAATATCTGTAGACAACATCCTTGGCAAATACAGGTCCTTGACTGACTGACTGACTGACTGACTGATTTATAAATAAAATGTATTGGCTGACCATCTAGGGTAACTCTGGGTGGCTTACAGTTACTTCTAAGCTAAAACGTAAAAAGTTAAAAAAAAACTTTAAAACCAAAGACACAGGGAGAGGGCAAAGCGGGGGGGGGGGGGGGAGAAGGAAGGTGAAATTGTTATTACTCAATCAACCACCTCCATTGCACTGTTCCCCTACTGGAGCCCCTAGCCGACTGTCAAAACCAGATCTTAAGGCCCTTAGGAAAAGATAGGAGGGTTTGGGACCAACTTCACATCGGGGGGCAAGATGTTCCATAGGGCAGGAGCAATAGCAGAGAAGGATCCCGCCAGCCAGAATAATCAGGTTGATGGGACCTGCAGCCTGCTTCCTCTGTCAGCACGAGTGGTATGGGCCAATCCCAGTGGGGTATCATGATACCTCAAGGAACCTGGACCCCTGCAATGAAGGACTTGAATTGCACCCAGAAGCAGACTGGTAACCAGTGAAGCTCACAGAGCAATGGTGTTACCGGGGCCATTCTGACTAGGGACTGAATGACTGAATGTCAGAGATTGACTTACAACCGTATGTTTAGTGATCATTTGAAGTTACAATGGCTTATAATTTCACATTTATGACCAGGGGTGCTATTCAGCAGGTTCTGACAGGTTCTGGAGAACCAGTAGCGGAAATTTTGAGTAGTTCGGAGAATACCACCACCGGCTGGCCCCAGAGTGGAGTGAGAATGAAGATTTTGCAGTATCCTTCCCCTGCCACGCCCACCAAGCCACACCACACCCACAGAACCAGTAGTAAAAAAAATTGAATTCCATCACTGCTTATGACCATTGCACATTTCATGTATCCACTGACTCACAGTAATGACCTCCCATATCTCCTACTTATAACGTTGGAAGAAGCTGATACAATACACTTGAGTCTGTTCCTATCCCTGGATTGATGAAACACAACTGTCTCTGTAATCAAAAAGCTAATATTTGTATTGTCTTTTTGCAGAGAGAGCCTTCAACCCTTTGACCTTTTCTGGAAACTCAGATTAAGGAAAAGTGATGTGAGCATATTTTCATGCCTCCCACTTCCAGTTTTAATAATAACTGAAACCTGGGAAAGTAAACCTTTAAAATAAAGCTGTTCTTATCAGTTGGCCTGAGTGTTTTCTGCACTGAAAATAGTAATTATGATTTGTTTGATTTTTGTGGATCATTTACACAAGTAATCCTTGACTAAAGTTTATTTAGTGAGAATTTGAAATAACAACAGCACTGAAAAAGTGACTTATAACTGGTTTTCACACTTATGACCATGGGTGAAATCTACTTACCCTTCTTATTGGTTCGGAAGCACACATATCACTTGCGTGCACAGACCTTCTGTGCATGCACAAAACCTTCTGCGCATGTACAGAAGGTAAAAAATACACTACTTCCTGGTTAAAATCAGGAAGTAATGACACCTGGGTAGGTGGGCAGAGCTTTGCTCTGCCATCGCTACCAGATCGCGAAACCACCGGCCAAGATGGCTACCGGACTCGGCGATCCAGCCCGATCCGGGAGCATTTCACCCCTGCTTATGACCATTGCAGCATCCCCAAGGTCATGTGATCAAAATTCAGATGCTGGGCAAGTGACTCATATTTATGATAGTTGCAGTGTCTCAAGGTCATGTGATCACCTTTTCTGACCTTCTGAGAAGCAAAGTCAACGGGGAAGCCATATTCATTTATCAACCCTGTTACTAACTTAACAAGCTGCAATGATTCACTTAACTGTGGCAAGAAAGGTAATACAATGGGGCAAAACTTACTTAACAAATGTCTCACTTTACAACTGAAATTTTGGGCTCAGTTGTGGTCATAAGTCAAGTACTATCCGTATTACAAGAAGCAACAGTTTCTCCACTGTTCTTATTGTTGAACAGAAAACTAAATAATTCCTACAATTATAATTCTTTTCTTAACTTGGCCTATAGTAGAAACTAAGCAATATTACCATTATTGCTTAGGATAGGAATTGGCAAATAGAGCTGCACAATTATGCTACTATACATTTCCTTTGGCTCACATACAGGAATGTGACACATTAACATGGCCATTGGAAAGAGTACTTTCCAACTCATGTAGCTTCATCATTATCCTTATAAATGACAACCTCTAACATACAGTAAATGTGTCAAGATAGAACTTAAGTTCTGAGATAAATCTTAGTATCTCTGTAAAAATAAATCATAGCATTTACTTAGAATTCTGATGTATGTATGTATGTACATATAAATCAGCCTATCTATCTATACCTATATTGTAAGCCATGGCAGCTCGGTGGTTAAAATGCAATATTGCAGGTTAATTCTGCCCACTGCCAGGGGTTCGATCTTGACTGGCTCAAAGTTGAGTCAGACTTCCATCCTTCCGATTTCAGTAAAATGAGGACCCAGATTCTTGGGGTCAATATGCTGACTTTGTAAACTGTTTAGAAAGGGCTGTAAAACATTGTGAAGCAATATATAAGTCTAAGTGTTACAGTATATCTCTTATCTCTATCTATATATCTACAACTATATATGTTCTGATACACACACATATACATACACTGTGTGTGTGTGTGTGTGTGTGTGTGTGTGTGTGTTATTTGGGCAAAGAAGAAAAATTATTGCTATGTTATTCCATCATTTCTTTTTGTAGCACCTCAGAATAATTGCATTTCCCCCGCCATTACAGGACATGAAGTTGCATTCCCAGTCTAATTTCAACCTAACATGTAATTGTTTTACTGAGTGATGTTCTAAGGTTATTTTAGAGTTCAGTTACTATTATAGCCATTTAGTTATTAATTAGCATTATAATAGAACAGAATAGAATTAATACTGAAATAAAGGTTTAAAAGTGTTACTACAATGAATAACTGCAAAATTTAATGGACTAATGTAAGTCTCAAAATAATGAGAAACGACAGTAATGCAAATGATTTGAAAAATGAAAAAAAAGTTATGTTTAAATTAATAAATAAAAAGCCTTGATAGTACTTTTTGTCCTTTTTTATGGAAGAGATTGTAATGATATGTAGGAATGACTTTGGGAGACAGAAGAAAGATCATGAAAAAGTTACCTCAGTCCACAGAAGGAAGGAAGGGGGGTGGGTTTCAGAAGGGACACTCCCTAGGTAAACAGAAACTAAAAGGAAGGGAGGGAGAAATACTTTCAGAATTGCAAGATTCTGTTAATGTAACTTTATGATAAATATTTTTATTGTTTTATATCACATATTCCATTTCTATGTTGAACAGTGTGTTTTCTAGGTGTCCAAGGTGTTAACATATAAACATCATCATCATCATCATTATAATCATATATTCATAAACATATATGCAATAATATCAATCATTTTTGAAAAGTATACTATCTTCCATTATAGTATCGATTATATAACCATCAAAATATTTACTCATCAGTTTTTCTTTCTCTTGTAGTCCGTATTTCAGATAAATCCACTCCTCTTACCTCAGTATCTGTCACTTAACTATTTATAGAATAGTGTCCATGTTATAAAATATTCCGAGTTTTCTTTTCCTTTGATTTTTAGGGTTAATGTTAATGTAACTTTAGATTAAAATAGAACTAGTATTCATTGTTGTGCTTCTTGTCTGGACTACCTTGAAGGGCTCAAAAAAAAAAATTGATCACCAAATTCACAGACTGGGTTCAGATATTGTGTTACGTAGTTGTTGGTTAACCAGGGTTCATTGATTTATTGGTCAGGGTGAGATTCAAACAATATGCTAATCGATAAAGTTACAGAGCCAGGTTCACATAACATGCCATGCTGCAGGCTGTATGTCTTGGTGGATATGTTAAAATTATCAATAATTTATTTATTTTAAAATCCCTTGATACAGAGTGTGATCAAACCATAAAAATAATCTGAAATGTTTAGTTTTATCATATAAATGGAAATATTGCAAGTGTGATTTTATATTTCCTTGTAATGTAATTTACTGTATCTGAAAAGTATGACAGAATAACATTTTTTTTCCTATTTAGAACAAAGATATATTAAGTATCAAATTTATTTGAAAGACGCCTGCGGGAACCTATTGTGAATGTTATGTTGATTTTTATTTGGAGGGAGTTTCTGGCTCTCTTCTACTTAAGCAAGTGTCACAAATATTGCTGGATTAGTATTGCATCCATAAAAAGGGAAACCCCTTTTTACGGGTTTCCCTTTTTATGGATGCAATACATAAAAAATTAGTGGCTATACTGACTTACACACCAGAATTTGAGAATTCAGCAGAATGTAGGAAGCCAGGAGTATTAACAGTGCTTCAGCCTTTGACTCCATCAATACATTTTTTAATCCAAGCTTTAGACTGAAGTTGTAAAAGACAAAGTGAAAAACTAAACACGTTGTCTGCCCTTAATGTCCTATTTAGCAACTGAAACTACAATTTGTGTTGAAAAAATAAGTTTGCGAATGATCCTTCAATATGTGATCCTTGTAGAATTCTCCCAATCCCAAAGATTGAGATTTGGGTGCCTCCAAACTAATAGGCATTTATGACTATCATTGTATTCCATAGCCATATGATCACCATTTGTGCAGTTAACAGCCAGCTTCTAACAAGCAGACTCCCTCGAGACGCCAGGAGTAAAATTGCAAGTTGCAGGCTTGTGATGCCTTGCTTAATTGACTGCATGGAAGTGTTTTCGTTGTGGTCATGTGATGCTTAATGACTGTGTCATTTAGCAACTAGATTACTTACATAAACACTTAACACCTGTGTTCTTTACACTTCTTAAAATACCTAAAGAAGTGTATATTATGTCATTGATTCAACTTTAAAATGCTGTCAGGATTGATCTGGGCCACTCTGAGACTTAACAGATCCTACCAACTTTTACCCAGGTGGAAGGAAATTGAAAGGCATAAATTGACAACAAATGTGTTTGTTTTCCCTTTCCTGTTTTGAAGGGAACTTCAGGGAAGTGTGCCAGACTTCTGAGATTAGAGTGAGAAATCACTCGATCCTGATGAAAATCTCCAGCTTTTAAAGTTTTAAAAGTGTTGTTTAAAGTAAAATTGCTGATTTCCTAGCAAGAATATTTAACATGCTTCAAATACAATTTACTGCTACAAAACTAAAAAAAAATAGTTAAGGCGACATCAGTTGTTTTAAAAATGAAAAACGAAACGGATTGTAATGCTTTTGTACAAATTTACAGTCTATCCACACCCAAAATTTACTGTTTGATATCATAAAGCTAGATATGGCAGCATACAAAATCAATACATGCCTAAATTTGAAACAGAATATATTAGGGCTGGAGAAAATGCTGAAGAGAGGAACTAAAATGAAAAGAGATCTCTTAAACATTTTTTTTTACAAGAAAAAGGCTAGAGCCGTTCTATATTCTTAGATTAGAATAAAGACAACTAGGAAGGGTCATGATCAAAATACATAAAATCAGGCATGATGGGAGGAAAGATATTAGGAAAAAAGTTTTTCCTCGGCTTCAATACATGAAGATTAGGAATTGTCCAATGATGCTTATTTGAAAGGAATAGAACAGACAACAAGAAAGTAAAGACCCAGCAATCCCAGGGGAAAAAAAAAATAAACCAGGAGGCACCTACAACACATAGTGTTGTAACTGCATCAACCACTATGTAGGACAAATAGGCACAAGACTTGCAGAACGCATCCAACTGGCAGTCAGAAGTCATGACAAATATTCTTTAATTTCACAGCATAGAGACAGATTTAACCATAGTTTCAGTTGGGAAAATGTGACCATCCTAGACCAGGCCAAGTCCAAAAATGCCAGGTTATTTCTAGAAGCCTGGCACTCTGACAAATCAGCCATCAATAGACACATAGACATTAACAACATCAATAGACTATGCAGAAAGACAATCAACCAGCCCAGGGGTGAAATCCAGCAGGTTCTGACAGGTTCTGGAGAACCGGTAGCGGAAATTTTGAGTAGTTCAGAAAACCAGCAAATGCCACCTCTGACAGGCCCCAGAGTGGGGAGGGAATGGAGATTTTGCAATATCCTTCCCTCAGGAGTGGGGAGGGAAGGGGGATTTTACAGTATTCTTCCTATCATGCCACCAAGCCATGCCCACCAAGCCACACCACGCCCAAGCCACACCCACAGAATCGGTAGTAAAAAAAATGGATTTCACCACTGAACCAGCCCCAAAGAGAAAAAGATTCCAGCACCTCTCAGATTAACTCCAAGGTCAACTTCAGACAAACAATCAAGTAAGCAATAGCCCAATCAAGAAACTGCCAAAGAGCCATCAGTAAACAGCCCAAACAAAGAATCTCTAAGGCCGCCTCCATCCACACAGGCAGGCAAGAAACCAGAATATAAACTGACAGCAAACAGCACTCCTTACTACCGTAGCACTGATGATGTTACCCACTTAGAGTAATGACATGTTTGCAAGAAAACAAGCAAGCTCAGAGAGCACCAAGGATCCCTCATTTCGACCCTGAGCTACAAATATTCTCTTTGTTGAAAAAAATAGTTTTTCTTAACTCAGTAGTTGTTAATTGGCTTTTGAAATTCATTGCATAAGAGGTGCATAATTTGGATGGCTTTAAAGCGGGTTTCAATAAATTCAGAGGGCAAGTCTATCATGCACTGTAGCATTATTCATAAAGACTTAATTTTATTGCAGGGTTGAAGACAGAATATCAGTTGATGCAGTTGATATTTAAGAATATCAATTGATATTTAAGAATATCAACCGATATTTAAGAATATCAACTGCAAACAAATAATTGTCATGTCTCCATTTCTGGCTGGCGAGGCATCTAGTTGGCCATGTTGTGAAACAAAATATTGGGTGTGATGAGCTTTGATCTGTTTCAGCGGTCTCCTTAAATTCCTTATGAATACTTCTTAAGTTATTAGGGTACCCCTCTGTTAAAAACAGCAGTAGCAGCAATCAGTCACCTCAGTGTTGCAAAGCTGTTAATTTTCTGTTCTTTATATTTGATTGCAAAGACGATAGTATTGCTTCTTTAAACAGTTGGTTATTTTTTAAAAATAGCAACAATTGAAATAAACTATCAATTTAACAAGCTGGAGTCTTACTATTTTAATCTTGTAAAATCAAGGAATATAACTTTATTTCAACAGTCCAGAATACATTTCAGGGGTGTTCTTCATATACCATCCTTGAAAAAAAATATAATTCACGATTGGGCCAAAATAAATTTTCTTTAAAACCACAGCAAATGTATAGTGGCTTTGTTATTGTTGAAATAAGATATACTTGAGCTAACTATGGCCAGACAGGTAAAGTTGCTCAAGAAATTCCATTGATTATGCCAAGTTCTAAATCATGTCCCTCAATAATACTTTCATTAAGTCTGGAAAATCTATATACAGTCCCACAGTTAGAAAATGTAATTCATAAGAATTATAATATATTTCTGTTTTTAGAGAATAAGGTCAAACTGAAAAACTGAGATGTCAAGAACACGTTAAGAAAAGTTTTGATCATGAAAATGTGAGATATCTGATAAAAAAGTAGTAATAGTTTGTCAAGAAATAAAATATGCAAATAAACAATCAGTTGTACTATGTAAGCAATTTTCATTTGGTAACTCAATATAGATCATTAAATACCTCTTAGGAAAACATCAATAGATACTAATCTACTTGTCAGCTGTCATGATTAATTCAATATTTTCAGTCTGTCAGTCTGTCTATCTATCTACCTACCTATCTATCTATCTATCTATCTATCTATCTATCTATCTATCTATCTATCTCTATCATAGATCTTAATGTTTGTGTAGATTTATCTTGAGAGCAGGGGTGAAATCCATTTACCTTTGCTACCGGTTCGCAAATGTGAGCATGTGTGCCTCCTCCACGCATGCGCAGAGCCTTCTGTGCATGTGCAGAGGGTAAAAACGGGATGTATTGACGTCCGGGAGGGTGATCAGAGCCTCTTGCCGCCGGTGCTACCGATTCACCCGAACCGGATAGAACCGGCTGAATTTCACCACTGCTTGAGAGATATATTCTTTGAAGTGGGAACATTTGCAGGCTTAAATGTCACAATTAAATCTTGATGTTTGACCAGCAATATGTTGATAGACAATGCAATTACCTTAGGCCTAGTATTATGTAAGCTTTTAAAGATGTTCCAGACGTTTGCATTCTTTTTTAGTAGTGATTTTTTAAATATATATTTTATTAAACAGCTTTTTTTTTTTAAAAAAAAAGAGATATTAACACTTTCTTCTTTTCAACAGTTTCGTGTCAGCAATCCATACTTACACATTTTCTCTCTGTTATCTTAATATATCTTTTATAACTATATTTCTAATATGTCATATATATACCATTATAATGTATTATATTATTCTAATTGTTTTATTTACATTTGACATAAATGTGTACCCAATTTCCTTTTTCAATTTTTATTTCTTCCCATTTCTTCCTATATTTCTCCACCTAATTCAACCATTATTTAGTCTTCCCTTGTCCTTCCCTTGTCCTTTTTTTTCCCTTTTCCTCCAACCATTTATACCATCACTCCCAGGCTAGGTAGTATTCTATATTTGCATTCTTAACAAGGCACAGTTTCTTAGTTTTCTTCAAGGGCAGTTTCTTGGTTTTCATAACCCTTTATCTGCAGGGTGTTCAGTATTCTACCACAGAGATTATATTGTGGCTATATCACTCATATCCAAGAATAGTATAGTATAGCCTTTATTGTCATTGTACATCATATATACAACGAAAGGTTGTAACTGGAGAAATACACACCAGACAATTAAGATCAACTGAATCTGGAGGAACTGCATGTTCAGCAGAAATACAATCCACCTATGGGAGACATAATTCCTAGACTCATGACCTTTTAGTCTCCATTTTATGAGGAATCACTTTCAGTTTATTAGCCCTCATCCATTCTACTGCATCAAACACTGGTCCAACACTACACTATCATTGTCAGACTCCATAGATCAAGGTTTACCTATACATCTTCAACCCTTAACTTTACAAAGCCTAACTAGAACCTAGACTCTTTTGGGTAATGTAATTTCTTCCAGACTACACATAGGGATAAAGAGACAATGAGGAAATAAGTCTCTGTGTTGGCCTCCTCAATCAGTACTACTGTCTTCCACAACACCACACAGTTCTCTTCCTTAGTTTCAGCACCATTTATTTTCAAGGAGTAAGGATTATCCCTTGATGTCAAGAGGCATTTGAAAATATAATTTTTTGTGAAGCCAAGCTCAAATGACTTCAAGTAAATTGATGTTTTAAAATCAAATCTTGTCTGACAGTATTTCTACCCCTGGTTCTTTTGAGAAGCTTTTTTTTTCAAACTTCACAGGTTTTTCAACCAAAGCTGTGGAGGTAAGCTATCTACTAATCAGGTTTGATACTGCTTATCTTCTGTGTATGGAAAATGTCAGGCAGATGCTTACAACTTCTAAGAGATCAGTCATTAAACCATCCTGTCAACCTCACTGTGTTTGATGTTGATACCTAAAATGGATAAAAATGGAATCAGTAGGTGATAGGCAAAACAAATGCATCTTATTCACATCCTTAGAAACTAAAGCTATTTAATATATCCTATTTTCCCCAAAATAAGGCATCCCCTGATAATAAGCCCAATCGGACTTTTGAGCACATGGCAATAAGGCCAAGTACTTATTTCAGGGTTCAAAAAAATATAAGACAGGCTCTTATTTTCGGGAAAACACGGTAACATTATATTAAATATATTGAAAATATATGTTTGAGAATGACTTTTGCTTTCTTGCATGTAAGCTTCCAATTAAGAAAAGTGAACATATAGCTAAGACTCTGATATTTTATTTTATTTTTCTTGCTATTTCAGTTACTTTTGATTTTTCCCTAGCACAGGCATGGAAAACAAGCTTCTTTTATAAAAAAAATATATATGCTACATTCTCTCTGTATGGAGAGGAAGGGAAAGAAAAAGAGAAAAAGCAAAAACTTCCCTACTTGCTAAAAAAAATAGTCCTATCATGATTATCAATGTGCTTTAGATTTCCTTGTGATTGTTACTTGAAACGTGGCTTGTGTCCTTTATATAAATAACTATTATTTTTGTAGCTTGAGAACTTATATTTCAAGGTTGTCACTTCAAATTCTGGAAAATATCTCAGGGCTGAAATAGGCATGACTTTAGGGAAGACCATTTCTCCATACATTTTCTGTTAGATTCCATCCAAGATGCTGAAACTAATATTTTATTACTTCTTCTGTCACTAGTATTGATGATATTGCAAAATCTGAAAGGGCCAACATGATGAAAATCTTGCTCCTATGATAAAATGAACAGCTACTAAAACACATTGCAAGTAGCTTTACGATTCTTAAGTAATAATAATAATTTATTAATTTAATAATACTTTAAAAACCTGAACCATATTATGTTTGAAATTTGGAGAATCAAATCATTCATCAGAATTCTCGCAAATGCTAATATAACGGCATTATCACTCTACTTGTTTTTCAGAAACTTTTGCTTCAATATTCTGTAAATAATATCACATTGTAATTTTATCCAAGTTACTTTACCCAAGTAAGTTAGTTACCATATATATTTTATGTTTATAAAAATTGTTTATTACTTTAGACAAATCTGAAATTTTCCTAATTGGATTGATTTCATTTAATTTATCTAGTATGTTTTTTGCAATCAGTGCAGAGTAAATAAATTACACAAAGTCTAGTTAAGATATCTTTATTGTGTTTATAGCTGGATTTTATCTATAGCTTGATTTTGTTGAATGGATTCAGTATTTCTGTTATTTTAAACTTGGTGATTATTTTGATTGTGTTTAATATTTTGCCAGTTCCAGCATGTTTTGCATAATAGGAAACTCCCACCTTGCAATCTGCAATTCATTCACTCACTCACTCACTCACTCACTCACTCACTCACTCACTCACTGACTGATATTTTTAGAAAGAGAAGGGTTAACTTTAGGTGAAGGACAAGTTGAAAATATTCAGTGTGTATTAGTTTCAAACTCTAAACGTGATACAAGTATATTCAAAAGACAGTATAATATTACAATATATTTTGGTTCCCAGAACTGAATTAGATTCATTAAATCTGCTTTGGATACCCTCTTCTACCCTACATTCATCTTTGCCTTTTGCATATCCACTCTAAAGACTTAGAGGTCCAAGTCTTAACAATGTAAGATGGGTTGATACTTATGTATAGTAAGCTGATAGGGTGGTGTTTAGCTGGATTGGTTTCATCCCTCTTCTATGGCCAGTAAGCCGGTCTCTATTCTGCAATATGCTAATGATGCTGTAATCATGTTTTTCAAGTACAGCTGTAATGCAACATTCATGCATTAGCACCCCACTGCCAATCTGCAACGCTAGAAATCAAGCATTTGAAAACCACGGTAGTTGTAATCAACTTGTGGTGTGCTAAATATTCCCATGTCTGAAAGAATCACGTTTTTCAGGTATATTGGCATCTTCTTGGAAGAAACAAATAATGTATGTCCAGGTTTATTTATTGTGAATTCATTCCCCAGTTTGTATCTTTCAAACCTTCAAGGTGGATCAGGTTAGGAAACCAAAGTTATGAATGTTAATACTTTCATTATAAGGTGACGCTGACAGAATCTTGAAAGTTTGAATATATTTCCTCCCTCCCTTCTTTTAACTTTGTGAGAACTAAGGAGGGTCATAGCTGAAACATTTTTTTTCCAAAATATATTTCTGCCTCAATTCAGATTTCTTTTATCTATCCATTGTCCTTCTGTTCCTCAAAGTTATTCTTTCTGCCCATTAGAGTATCCATGATATGCTTGGATGAAGCCTGCAAAGCAAAAAAAAAAAAAAAAGTATATATATACTGTACATAGGTAGTCCTTGCCTTACAACAGTTCATTTAGTTATAGTCCAAAGTTAAATTGGCACTGAAGAAAAGAGACTTATGACTATTTGTCATACTTATGATCAGTGGTGGGTTTCTACCGGTTCGCCCTGGTTTGGGTGAACCGGTAGCAGCAGTGGCAGGAGGCTCCACCCATCCGCCCAGACATCATCACGGACATTCTGTACATGCGAAGCAAGCACGCGCACATGCACGCTCACAGTTCCGAACTGGTAGTGAAGGTAACTGAAACCCACTACTGCTTATGACCATTGGAGCATCCTCAGAGTCATGTGATCAAAATTCAGATGCTTGGCAACTGATTAATATTTATGATGGTTGCAGTGTCCTGGAGTCATGTGATCCCATTTTGCAACCTTCTGGCAAGCAAAATCAATGGGGAAGTCAGATTCACTTAAGATTCACTTAATGTTACTAACTTAACAAGTACAGTTTTAACAATTATGGCAAGAAAAGTCAAAAAAATGGGGGAAAACTCACTTAGCAATAGAAATTTTGGGCTCAGTTGTGATTGTTGAGGACTACCTGTATAGACTTTATTAATACCTTTAAATAAGAGAATAAAAATTAACACAAGAATATAAAGGAAGGAAGAAAAAGAAAAAAAGAAAGAAATCAGGTCAAAAGCAAAAGGATACAACAAAAGAAGAAGCAGAGGAAAGAAATGAAGGTAAAACAAAAAAGCAACTTTTGATATTTTTCACTGCAGTTATAAGTACATTTTAATTTGTCTCACTAGAGTGATACCATATTACTCTCAGTTATCTAATTTAGCCAGTCTAATCATCAAAATCATAAATCAGAAGATCATTTTTTTTCATTTTTATGCAAAACTCCATGAGAGGTTTCAGTCATCAATAAATATAGATAATGTATTTTTCTAATTAAAGAAGTCAATTTATTTCATGCTACTTTGTCATCTTCAACCAATTTCTCCATAGTGAATCATAGTGTTGACTCTTTCCATCTGTTGCTACACTCAATATATATATCAAAATATATTGCCATGGCTTTTTTCCTAGCTGTTTATCCATTAAACCTAAAAGGAAAACTTCCGACATCAATTTTATTTATTTATTTATTTATTTATTTATTTATTTATTTATTTATTTATTATCAGATTTATTATCAGATTTATATACCGCCCTTCTCCTGGAAGACTTAGGGCGGTGCACAGCCAAAGTAAAAACATAAATACAAACATTAAAATATAGTTAAAAAGATATATATGCGTTTGGCCCCATAATTAAAAAACAATAACAAACCTATTAAAAACATTTAAAAATGTGTTAAGCCAGCCCGGCTTGCTGAAAAAGAAAGGTCTTCAGGGCATGGCAGAAGGCACCAAGGTCTTGGATTCTTCGTATCTCTGGGGGCAGCTGATTCCAGAGGGCAGGTGCCCCCACAGAAAAGGCCCTCCCCCTGGGGGCCACCAGTTTACATTGCTTGGCCGATGGCACCCTGAGGAGGCCCTCTCTGTGGGAGTGCACAGGTCGGTGGGAGGCCATTGGTAGCAGCAGGTGGTCTCGAAGATATTGAGGTCCTATGCCATGGAGCACTTTATGCACCAATAACTATAGATATCCATTTGCAAAACATTTTTCATGGTGAACAGTCTATATGCAAATAAATTATAAAATTTTAATATTTTTCAATACTTTCAGTGTTTTCATTGTACCAAATTTGAGTGCAATCCAAAAATTATAACTACACAGATATCAACGGATTACATTGGCTACTCTATCATTACATTATTTTTTACTTTTTTTGAGCAATTTCGTTATAGCTATCAGTTTTGCAATTCTTACTTATAACTGCAAAAAATAATGTTCATTTTTCCTTTTTGAGGGTGTCAAACTATAAATATTTCCAATTCCTCATATTTCAGTTTTTTTTTATATTGGTCATGTACTTGGTTTATTTCTACAATTTTTAAAATATTTTTCCAGCAGTTCATTTGTATAAGTTTTCTTGCTTCTACTACTTTCAGGATGTTTTCTTGCAAATTGCAACTGTTACTACTACTAGAATCACAACTACTGCTAATATCTTTTACTGTGGAGTCTTTGGTGCTCTCTGAGCTTGGGTGTTTGGAGATATTTCATTACCGGTCTAGTAACTTGTTCAGTGCTACTCTTCTATTGGCAATACCTTTTAAAATAATTGTTGTGGTCCGCTGGCGGCCTGCGGAGCTGGCAGCAAAGTCGGACAGTGAGGAGGCTGGGGAAGAATATAGGCCAGTCCTGGAGCCTGGGGAAGGCTCGGACAAGGGCTCTGAGTTGGAGGCAGAGATGGGGCCAGGGCCATTTGGGAGTTATGTGCTGACTCCAGAGCCTCCAGAGTCTGAAGTCAGTGAGGCAAAGGAACAGGGGGAGCCTGTTCTCAGTGCGTGCATGCACAGAGCTGCCAGAAGGCAAGAACAGTTAAGAAAAAAGGGGCAACTCAGGAGTAAGGCTTGGAGATGATAGGCCCCTCCTGTAAGACATAAAGGTGGAGTAAAGGGACATGAGCCTTTGCAGGAAGCAACTTTGTTTGTTCTGGTTGGTTTAAATTCTGAAGCTCCATTTCAACTCTGTACTCTGTGTGGCCTTGCAAAGCTAATTGCTAATTAGGTCTTTGGCAGCGTGTCAAGGGAAATAAAGGTGGGTGCCTATCAGCCTTATCCTGAAGGACTATGGCAGACTTCTGCTGAATTCTTTACAAACTATTTGTGACTCATTATGGCTGTGAATGAACAGAATTCACAGCTGTTGAAATAAAAAGAGGGTTTTTGGGACTAATTGTGTGCTTTTTACTGGCCCAGGAAGCCGAGGTCAGAACAATAACAAATGCATCCTTCCAATGAAAATGAAATTGGTACCAAATACTTCCCTGCTTGTTATATATTCTTTTGTTATTTTGATGTTCTGAAATCCTCTACCTGTATTAAATTATGAAAAATTGCACAGACAAAATGAGATTTGATTCACTTCATTCATGTTGTCAAAAGCTGTTTAGAAGCTTCCTAGGAATTTTAAATTTTACAAGGTTGCAGATACCTATATGTGGCTATGATGATTACTTTTGTGGCATAATGGAAGAAGAAGATAGATGACATTCTGTCTTTCTTTCCTCTTTGTAACTGAAAAATTGTTACGGTTTTTGGAAGAGTAAGAAAAGGAGAAAAATACAATCCTTGATTGTTATGAACAGAGGCATTGAATCAAGATCACGTGAAATATTAGCACCACTTTATAAATTCTTTAGTAAGACCACACCTAGAATACTGCATCCTGTTTTGGTCACCAATTACAAAAAAGATGTTGAGACTTTGGAAAAGTGCAAAGAGGAGCAATTAAAAGGCCTGGAGACAAAAATATATGAAGAACGGTTGCAAGAATTGGGTGTGGCTAGTCTAGAGAAAGGAAGGACTAGAGGTGACATGATAGTAGTATTCCAATATTTGAGGGGCTGCCACAAAGAAGAGGGGATCGACTTATTTTACAAAGCACCAGAAGGCAAGACAAGAAAAAATTGATGGAAACTAATCAAGGAGAGAAGCAACCTGGAGTGAAGGAGAAGCTTCCTAACAGTGAGAACAATTAACCAGTAGAAAAGCTTGCCATCAGAAGTTATAAGGTGCTTCATCATTTTAGAAAAGACTGGATAGCCACTTATCTGAAATGGTACAGGGTCTCTTGCTTGAGCAGGGAGTTGGACTAGAAGACCTCCAAGGTCCCTTCCAATTCTATTCTGATTGAGATAACACTTTCTTTCAGTAATGAGCATTACTAGAGCAACAGATTTGGTAGATGGGAGTGAGATATTTCTTTTCCATCACTGACTAAAAATTAAAGTGGGAGAAATTTTAGATGGCTGTTATGTTAACGTTGTGATTAGGATTTATATATTTATTTTTATAATATTTATTTTTAATATGGATTTTTAATTCTGTGTATTTATAATTGTTACATCTGTTGCTGTGTCCGATTTTTGTGCACCATCCAGAGTTGCCTTTGGTGAGATGGACAGCTATAAAATTTGATTAGATAGATAAATAAAGTTAGAATTTGAACTAAGAATCCTATTCTAAGCCCACTAGCCAGGCAATTTAGTGACATTTAATAACCTAACAATAATTGGATTTATACTGGCAATTAGAAGTCAGAGCTTTATAATATAATGCACAAAGAAGATAGACAAAGAAGCTTTTAATTTGGCTGAAAGGGAGTTGAACTGAAATTACACAAGAAACTTGGTAAGCCAGAAATAAACACTTTGGCCTATTTAAATAACTAAATGAGAAATAGAAAGAACCATCGAGATAAGTGTCATAAAGATTGAATATTTGCTGCCTTCAAATATAATATTATAATTCCCTGTCATCAACTAGCCTGAAAAGTCGAATCAGACTTGAATTCTACCAAAGTGGTTTTGACCCATAATAATAACAACAAAACGAGAAGAATATGGATCCTCCTTTGCAAATTTGCAATCTGGATTTTAATATAAAAAACATCATTGGAGAAATATAAATGTATAAATTGTAACTACAAGCACATTTTATTTTATGAGATTTATAGGAAAGTGAAAGCCCTGAAGGGCTAAAAGATTCTAAATGTTATTCTTATCATGTACATCTACATTAATCTTGCATTATTGTCTAGATTCTTAATTGACAAATATTTTCTTAAAATATGCAAACCCTGTGAAAGAATGCCTCAAGCTTCATAATTACTTGTTTTATTAAAGCATCCAAGATAAGAGCATAATATATCTGCTAAGAAATGTTTTACAGCTAATTATGCCCTTAAGAAGTGACATAGAGGTTTGCTGTAGTACACTGCAAGCAGTGGATTGTAATAAGCAGATGTATTATTATTATTATTTTTAATTTGTACATAAACATGTAAGCAAAAGACCTAGAATAAGTGGATTTGTGGTTTCAAGGCAACCACAGTAAATGCTGTGTAGGACACTGAGGAAATTCAAATAGAATTTGCTTTCAACAATATAACAAAACCCAGTTCCATTACATGGTTTCATTTCTTCCCAAAATATAAACAACTGTGCAATTTAAAGTTATAATTTAATATGGAAATTTATATGGAGTGCGTAGGAGGAAAGACGCATGCCAAAGAAAATGCCTGTGCTTTCTTCCTCTCCAAATTTCTTTTCAGGGCCCTGCTATTCCCTTATTTGGGATGCCAGGCCTTTAAAAAGAATCTGGCTGAAAGGCATAGGAAATACACTGTAGAAAATAATAGAAAATGTAGAGAGCTGAAGGAGATGCAGAAGAGAAACTTTGGTGGTGGTGGAGGAGGAGGAGGGGGAGGGGGAGGAAGATAGGAGAAACAAAAAGTTGAAGGGAGAGAGAGAGAGAAAGTAACTTGTTAAAACCATCCAGGAAACTGAAAGTTATTGCCACTGAAGAAGAATAGACCAAATTGCCTATAGTAGCCATTCCATTGATAAACAGTTACATAACCTAGAATCAAATCCTGTGTAAGATCCTTCTCATTGAGGAAAAAAATAACATAACTTCATTCATAATTCCAGTTGTTGGAAGACCCTGTTTTCTTTCATCGTTCTTCAGCCAACAACAAAGAATAAGACACTTCAGTGGATCAAAGATAATAGCCTAGTAACTTGATAAGGATGCTGATTACCAGAGTGGGGTCAGACTGCCATATTAGATACATACCCCCCTCCCCCCAAAAAAACTTCAGCACCAATAACTGAAGAACATTTATACAAATATGTACATTCATTTCATAAAAAGACAAGCTAATCTCCCACCCAAAAAAGGCAGTCAATTTATTATCCAGCTTTATAAGGGGTAGGAAGAATCTGAATCTGAACAGTTTTCATCCACAAAGTTAACAGGCATATAAAAACAAAAAGGCAGGATGCTAAAGAAAATAGAAAAGGCCTTTGAAGCTGGTAATAGAATCATTTCCATCAGTCTTAGGAAACAGGTAGTAAATAACACGGATTAATTAGAGCTTCCTGTGGCTGATACTTTTCTCCATACTTTTCCTCCTGAACTACTGCAATACCAATACTTAGAATATTGCATTCAGTTTGGTCGCCTCGATGTAAAAAAAGATGTGGAGATTCTAGATTCTAGAAAGAGTGCAGAGAAGAGCAACAAAGATTAGGGGACTGGAGGCTAAAACATATGAAGGAACTAGGTATGTCTAATTTAATGAAAAGGACTGGGGTGATATGATAGTAGTCTTCCAATATCTCAGGGGCTTCCACAAAGAAGAGGGAATCAAACTATTCTCCAAAGCACCTGAGAGTAGAACAAGAAGCAATGTATGGAAACTAATCAAGGAGAGAAGCAACTTAGAACTAAGGAGAAATTTCCTGACAGTTAGAACAATTAATCCGTGAAATAACTTGCCTGCAGAAGTTGTGAATGCTTCAACACCGAAAGTTTTTAAGATGTTGGATAACCATTTGTCTGAAGTGGTGTAGGGTTTCCTGCCTAAGCAGGAGGTTGGACTAGAAGACCTCCAAAGTCCCTTCCAACTCTGTTATTCTATTCTATTCTATTCTATTCTATTCTATTCTATTCTATTCTATTCTATTCTATTCTATTCCTAGAGCAACAGAAATCCCTTCTGCCATGTTCACTGTGGCAAAAGGAGGAAAAGGGGTTTTGAACCTTTCTCCCCACTTTCACTAAAAGGTGCAGATGTTTGTTGATTTTATACACATACACATATTTATATTCTGCCACAATATAAATTACTGTATAATTTCCCATTGAATAATAATGGCTTGACAATGTCATTTTGCATCCAGGTATTTTTTCCCCCCAATAGGTACATCCAAAGAAATATCAGCAAAAAATAAATTTGGTATAACATTGTTTGTCATGAATGTGACTGCTTGAGAGCTCCTGGATTGGAGCTGAAAGGCAAAAGGGATGCAGTATGCTCTCTCCCACATGCACCTTTGGGAGGGACTGAGAACTAACTTGAAGGAATAAGTTTAAAGGGACTGTCTGTGTTTTTATTGCATTGAGAGTAATAGGGAGAGACATTTAGTCTCCACTACAGTGATCCAGTGCAGACAAAATCTCATCAATTTTGCCTGCCTTTCTTAGGAAGGGAACTGCTGGCAAGAGGCATTCTCAACAACACTAAATTCAGGTGAAATCACTGAGGCTTGACTTGCATTCAAAGTGCTGGAAGACATTTGGTTATTTTACTTGTTTAGGGAGCACTGGGTGAGAATGTTTTACCTCTACTGAAATATGTATATGTTCTAATGCAAGATTCTAAAGTATTCTAAAACTATTTTAAAACTATTACCTTTGTTAAAAAGATTATTTGAAAGATTTGCAAGCAATCAGTAGAAAGAAAAGTGTTTCTCTGATCATTTATGCATCTATCTAAAGGTTAAAAAAATATAGAGAAGAAAGGGAGTGAGTGAGTGAGTGAGTGAGTGATGGACGAATAGCCAGATGGTAGATTTCTTGGTGCTCTCTGAGCTTGATTGTTTTCTTGCAGTCATTTTCTATTCTATCAGATATAGATAGATGATAGATAGATGAAAGACAGGCAGATAGACAATGTATGTGTGAGAGAGACAGAGAGAGAGAAAAAAAGAGAATGATAAGACTGTATATAATGCACACAGAAAATGAGATAAACAGATTTGGAATGCGGCGATTTGTTTAGCAGAAATGTTCACATTACACTAAATTCTTATATCTTCCAAATTAAAGCAAAAACAATAATAAGCCTATTGGTCTTATGAAGATAATGAAGCATTTTTAAAATATACATTTAAAAGTGTGCAATATAACAGTGCTGTATTAGGGAATGGCAAATTGATTTTATTCAAAAGTAAGATAGAAGTAATAACATATAGATGACTTTTTTTTTTTAATTTGATTTATATGCCGCCCTTCTCCGGAGACTCAGGGCGGCTTACAATGCATTAAGCAATAGCCTTCATACTTTTGTATATTTATACAAACTCAGCTTATTGCCCCCACAAACTGGGTCCTCAATTTACCTACCTTAGAAGGGATGAAAGGCTGAGTCAACCTTGAGCCTGGTGAGATTCGAACTTACAGTAATTGCAGACAGCTGGTGTTAATCACAATGCTATCAGTCTGCTGAGCCACCAAGCCCTTTATTAAGCAGATAATTACTCCAAAAGGCAAAGATCTAGGGCAGTACTTGCTATAAGTATCTATAAAAATACTACTGGCTCTGAATGGAAAACAGAATACAGAAAGTAAATCAAAAGATCTGGGATCCCATATCTATTATTAATATTACCATTAGCATGAAAGTTTACAATGCAGTATTGTTTGATACCGTTTGTGTGTGGGGGTGTGTAAGTATGTGTTGGGGCTGCAGGACAAGAATTATCAAGACTAGAAGTCAGTGCCTATTTTTCTCTCATTATCACCATAAAACACTTTCACAAGAAGATAAATATGAGATAAACACAACAGATCTTTTCTAAATGGGAGACAGCTTACTATACTAGCTATTGATGTTCGTCCATCGTGTTCAAAGAGAACCTTGACATCTAATGGGTTGTGGGCTATCCACAATGTGTCCACAGGTGGCTGGTAAGGTCTATACCTTTTTTTGGCCATGCCTCACCTAAGCATCTCAAAAATGCCCCCCCCCCAATGACATATAATTCTTATTATTCAAAAACTGAATTCCTACTTTCAGGAGGAAGCCTAAAAAGGCCATTAACTTGGTTTAAACAAGGTTCCAGTTGCCCACATTAAAAATCAAATTGCCCCCCGCCCCCGTGGGGCGTGGGTCCCATGTTGGGAACCACTGGTCTAACTGTTCCTAGAGCAGCACTAATGGAGAGAAATCAGCATGGACAACCAGCATAACTCAGTCTAACTAAGCCTGCCTTCTGCTTACCAAATCATGTTTAGGCTCCAGGTAGAAAATAGATAAGCAGCAGTCATCCAATTTATAAGTTCAGAAATATCTTAATTGATCAGATTTATCAAGCTGAAATGGAAAAAAGTATGATTTGTTTCTTATTTCCTTACAGTTAAGTTTTAGTTTAAAGGTCTAGTTTTCATTTAATAAAACAGAGGAAAAGACACTATGAGCTCTTCTGTAGTTATATATCTCAAGAGGACCAACCATATTAAAGCTATTTTACTGTTAAATATATTTAAAGAAAGGTTTTTGCTCCCGTTAGCCTCACTGCCTATACCTTAAGTACACTATTTAAAAAAATGTTATTGCATATTTACAGGCAATACTCCAGAGACAAGAAAAATATAATGGGTGTTAAAATTAAGGGAAAAAAGTAAAATAAATAAATGAAGAATCAGTACCGGTCTCAACAACTGTGAGATATGTGTTATTTTGTTTTCCAAAATAGTTATCTAACATTTTTGTGAGTAAGATAGATATTTCAGGGAGATGCAATCTTATACTGTAAATAGAAGTAGGTACAGAAAGTAAATTAAGAAAAGCAGACAAAGGAATCTAAAAATGTATATGTACCAGTATAGTGTAACGGTTAAGATGCTGGCCTAGAAACCAGGAGACTGTGAGTTCTAGTCCTGGTTTAGCCATAAAAGCCATCTGGGTGACTTTGGACCAATCATTTTCTCTCAGCCAACTCACCTCAGAGCAGGAGTGTCAAACTGTATTTCATTGAGGACCGCATCAGGGTTATGTTTGACCTCGGGGTAGGGGCAGGGGACATGGACAGTGCGACATCCTGCAGCCCTCTGCCAGTGAAAACGGAGTCCAGGAGGGCCCTCCTAGGCTCTGTTTTCTGCTGTGATGGCCTCCTGCAGCCCTTTGCTAGCGAAAATGGAGCTCGGGAGGGCAACATGAGGCCCTTCCAAGCTCTTCTTTTGCTCGCAGAGGCACTGCAGGCTGGTCCTTCGCTGTTTCGAGGACAGCTCCGTGGACCAGATCTAAGCACCCTATTCACCAGATCTGGTCAACAGGCCTTGAGTTTGTCACCCCTGCCTCAGAGGCTCATTCTTGTGGGGGGAAATAAAGGGAGAAAGGAGTAATATGTATGTTCTCCACCTTGAGCTATTTATAAAACACTAAAGGTGGGATACCAATCAAATCAATCAATAGATAAATATACTGAGGCTATTTTAAATAAACTACATTTATTTGCCATTCAATGGAAAGTCTCATTCGGAATCCATTACGCAATACTCCACTCATCATTAGCTCTGCCCCTATTTTTAACTTCACATCGTTTTCCGACATTCTTGGGAATAGCTTGGCTTCAGATTTACAATTGAAATACTTATGATCAGCCAAACATAAAAATTGATTCTCCAGCATGCAGAATATACCCATCGCTTATAACATCACAGTAGGAGATTCTTCTATTTGGCCTACTAAGTATGCATGTTATGTGGATATCTTTCGAAAGGAAAAAGCATATAGTACAGTATAACCCACTTCTAACCCATCTGTGACAATTACAAATCTCATCCCTGAAGCTCAAGTTATAAGTATTGAAGCTGGTGAGATGGGAATCTCCGATTCTCATTCAAATAAAATTGGTAAAATAAAGGAACTGATGACAGAACCTTTAAAGCTAAAAAAAAAAAAAATAGGTATATCAATGACTTGGAAAAGAGAAAGAGGAAGAAGTAAGAAAAAATTATTTCAAATAAGAGGGTGGAATTCTTGTGTTCATGAAAAAAGTATCTGCTTCCTAATTTGCTTAGGTAAATATGCAACAATATCAATATCTTGAGATCAAAATATAATAATTTCAAAAAGCCCTTTTTACTATACTATATTTATTCAGAATTTGTGGTACATCATTTCTAAGATGTGACATTTTGATCCTTATTCTCAGTCTAACTTGATGCTACGGTATAGGATAAACTGGAAATATTATAGATCAACATCATATGAAACAAAATAATCCAGAGCTACTTTCTCTTGTGATTTTAGGTCAATGCTAAAATTTACAGATTGAATGAATCAGTAGTTTAATATGATGAAATTTGATTATTTTTCATGTTAAAGGTTAAGTATTATTTGCCAACTATGGAACAATTGCAATATTTCCAATCTCTGTTGAGATCTGCAATATTTTCCTTACTAGGAACATGCAAATTATTACAACCTTCAAAGTATTCTTTACTATGACTTTTGCTACCTAGAATAACCAATATCATGCAATCAGATACCTTGATCCTTTATTGTCAAGGCCAACACAGGCACAATTAGGAAGGAAGACAAAAGACACATGTCATTAGTTCCTGAAAAATCCTCCCATTCACAGGAGCTTTCAGGAACAGGAATGGTGAGATCAAGGAGGACATTTGCTAAGAGACCCAAACTTTGAGACTGAATTAATTCCATCAGAAATGACAACACCTATAAATCCTACACTCACGTTGCTTTATTTCACCAAACCTATTATTGTATTTTTAAGGCAAGTGGCGCAAAGTGTGTACCTTAATAGAGATAAGTTGTATATAGATAATGGCATTTTATTTACTGTGACAGAATATTCCCCAGGTGCTATTACAACGCCATTATTCATTACCTCAGAGTTAAGAAATGGAACTTCTTGCTTTTTTTTTTTTTTTTTGGTTTGCTTATTATGGAGTGTGGATTACATGAGATTTATGTCTCAAAAGCAGGGAAATGCAATGAAATGTGATCATAATCAATGAATGAAAGGAGGCGGAACCAATATATTGTATGAAAAGAAAGAAGAAAAATGGGGGTTAGCCGGGGAATGCAGTTTTAACTAGGGAAAAAAAAAAAGATAAAAGCACTGGAAGCAAGGTAATTATTGTGAATAAATTAAATACCCTTTTTCTCCCAGAAAGTATCAGCCTATTTTATAATTAACAAGTGTTTACCAATCTAGAACTAAGGAGAAATTTTCTGTGAGTGAGAACAATTCATCAGTGGACCTGGTTGCCTTCAGAAGTTGTGGGTGCTCCAGTATAGGAGGTTTTAAGAAGAGATTGGGCAGTCATTGGTCTGAAATGACTGCTTGAGCAGAAGGTTGAACTAAAAACCTCCCAAGGTCTCTTCTGACTCTATTATTCTGTTGATCTGCTGTATATCCCCAACATTTTTAAATTCAGATACCTAGTTACTGCACATAGTTGTACAATGGAGTCCATCCCCCAAAGTAGACAGTTCATTTAGTAAATAAGGCTTGCTATATAGATTCTATATTTCACAGCCACATCTTGTGAAATAATCATAGATCAACATCATATGAAACAAAATAATTCAGAATTACTTTCTCCTGTAATTTTATATCAATGGCCACTTTTACTTAGATGAAATATTTAGAATAGTAGAATAGAATAACAATAAGCAGCGTGGCTATTATTAAGAATATGATTTTTTTTTTTCAAATAAACCTCTTCATAGTGAGTGGGTTTCACACAGTATGTTCACTCAGGATTTTTTTTTTTTAAAAAAAACATACACACTGCTTCCTATCTTCATATATTATGGTCATATCACTTACAAATTAGAAGAATATTCATTCACAAGGTTAGTTGAATGAAGATGATTCTGGTATAATTCCAATGGAAATCTTCCAAGAAAAGAGAGAGGGGACAGCCAAGATAAAAGAGCTCATTTAGGGAAAGAGAATGAGTTAAAAGCAGCAATCTTACAATTTTAGTCCTATTATCAAATTGTCCATGTTGTTTTGCAGATACTTTCTCTGCAGTGTTATATGCTATCAAGATAGCGGCATTGATTTTGTGTAACAGAGAGTGAACTACTGATACCATTAAACACTCGGAGGTTTTGTGAATTTACATCAAGAGAGGACAGCATCAGATTAGAAATCTGATTTGATCATTTTCCTTTAAAATGAAGATAATGGAAAGGCAAGTCTTGTTACCATTCCTTGAGTTAAATTGCAGTATCTGATTTAAGGGAAGGGGGAAACAGCATAGATGCTATTTGTCTATTCTTGACAAACACCAAGTAGTGTTGTTAATTAGAATAAAAGATTAATAGCAAGAACAGTGTGTTGTTTCAAGTCAGCATTTTCCCAAATGTGCTTGCTTAAATATGAGTATTCTCATTAACTTTTTGATGAAGATTATCGCCCTGTGAAAGCTGTCAGAGAGTTAGTGGTTACATATCAATTAAAAAAAAAAACTGGTTAGGCTGGTGCTCTATCAGCATGACCAAATAAAAACAAAAATATAACAGCTAGGGCCCTTCCTCCTGCTGTTGTTGTTATAGAGGAGGAAATGTAATCTCCATTCTAGATTATGCTTTGTGGCACTTATATTATTTCTTCTGGCTACAGCAATCCAGATTGTTTACTCCAATATACACTTGGAGTATATTCATTTTCCAAGTGTTATATGGTTTCATTGAGCAAACCTAAACATGTCTCTCTGCCTAAAGGTATAATGAGTTTGTTCTGTATCTCAGACACCATGTAAAATAATGTGATCTGATCTGAACTCAGAATAAACTTTCTTATAACAGAATAACAGCGTTGGGAAGGTACCTTGGAGGTCTTCTGGCCCAAACTCCTGTTCAAGCAGCAAACCTTATACCATTTCCAGTACGCTCCCACAGGGCGGGGCTCCTCAGGGTGCCGTCGGTCAGACAATGTCGACCAGTGACCCCCGGGGGAGAGCCTTCTCAGTGGGGGCTCCTGCCCTCTGGAACGAGCTGCCCCCGGAGGTATGGAGGATCCCGGACTTGCGCACCTTCCGCCGTGCCCTGAAGACTTTGTTATTCCAGCAAGCCAGGCTAGCCTAATTTTAACGATTTTAAATTTTAATTTGGATTTTAATGGGATGTTTTTAATTGTGGGCCAAAGTATTTAACTTGGTTTTAAACTGTTTTTTAACTTTTATATTTATGTATTTGATCTTGGCTGTTCACCGCCCTGAGTCCTTCGGGAGAAGGGCGGTATATAAATATAAATATAAATATAAATATAAATATAAATATAAATATAAATATAAATATAAATAAATAAATAAATAAATAAATAAATAAATTTCAGACAAATGATTGTCCAATCTTTTCTTAAAAACCTCCAGTGTTGTGAACACCCACAATTTCTGGAGGCAGTCCCAAAGATGCTTTTTCCAAGAGGCAACTGGACTTTTTTTTTTTCCTTGCACTTCTCATCCAAGAAACTTCTTCAGTTCTGCTTCTCATCCAAGAAGAGTCTTCAAGGAAAAACAAAGGAAGTCCACTTGCCTTTTGAAAAAGTACCTTTGGGACAACCATGACCTGGATGACTGAGAATGTCCATAGACATCTGAAGACAGATGTTCCATTGATTAATTGTTCTAATGGTACTTCGTACTTTTTATTAATTTTAACCAACCAATCAATTAATTTTGAGTAATGACTTGAATTAGTGAGACAACTCAGTACTTTGGATCTTCTCAGATTCTGAGCACTGTTGAGATACACTTGGGCAAGAGTTCAACTTCTTAAGCTTCAGTGTTTCTCATGGTCTCCAAACTTCTTTTCTGCAGTTCCCAAAACCTTCTATTTCTGTACTTGATGAATAACAGTAGCATGGAATGTATTTAAGTAAAATGTAAGCCATAGAATGGCTTTGTCTCCAACAGACAGAAAACTAGCAGAGCTGGCTACAGGAATTCTTCCCAGTTTTGGGAAAAATAATAATAATAAAAAATATAACTCCTATCCACCAAGTATGAAAAAAGAATAAAAAACATACCAGTATCTGCCTACCTAATGTAAATTTGCCTATTTTGAAGAATTGCTTGATCCACTTTTCAAAATGTTGTGTCCATTGCATTGTGCCTCCTTGACTTTAGGGTCTTTCAAAGTTGTTGAAAAGAAACAAGCAAATGCTTACTTAATCTCATAGGCTTTTCTCTAGTTTTTACCTTTGGCAAACTACTGTACTGTAATCATTATGCATTTTCCTCATCTTTGGCACAAAGTCTGCCGAGCCTATCTGAAATTTCCCATGGATATTCTTTACAATGTGAACTATTTTTAGTGCCAATTTCATTACTGCCAGGTATAGAAATGGAAAAGAAAGACCGTCATTTAAAAACTAAGCACTGATTTTAATGCATTTCATATTAAAAATTTCAACTATTCTGATGAAAAGCCAAAATCTCTGCACTGACTTTCAGAAATGTTTACATGGGGTAAAGATAAATGGTAACGGTTCCCCTCGCACATATGTGCTAGTCGTTCCCGACTCTAGGAGGCGTTGCTCATCTCCATTTCAAAGCCAAAGAGCCAGCACTGTCCGAAGATGTCTCTGTGGTCATGTGGCTGGCATGACTAAATGCCAAAGGTATACAGAGTGCTGTTACCTTCCCACCAAAGATAGTCCCTATTTTTCTACTTGCATTTTTTACGTGCTTTCGAACTGCTAGGTTGGCAGAAGCTGGGACAAGTAACGGGAGCTCACCCCATTATGCGGCACTAGGGATTCGAACTGCTGAACTGCCGACCTTTCGATCGATAAACTCAGCATCTTAGCCACTGAGCCACCACGTTCCTTAATTTATATGGGGTATTGCTACATAATATGCTAAATTTTCTGCAAGTTATATTCCTTTTTGAGTGCAAAAAGTTACATTGTTTTAGCCTTTTCTGTTTTGTTTTCCTAATGGGAGGGCATTTTCTGATTCATATTCCAGGATAAATAAACTTTAAAAAAATCAGAGAGACCCATTTTTGAATATTTTTGAAGCCTCAAATGCATTCCCAAAGTGGGTTAAGTAATATCTACCTTAGCTCTCAGTAAAGGAACACAAATTATAAATTAAGCTTCTGCAAAAACAAATGACAGAACAGCAAGGACAACCTTAAAATATCCATTCTGGATCGTGTGACATTTTTACATACATAAACCAAATTGGCGGATAAGCCAGTCTCAAAATTTCAACCAAAATATCATGAAACATGCATCACATGCAAATAAGTTGATTTTCAAGTTTTTAACTGCTGCAACAGGTAGGAAACTGCAAACTGCTACATTTATGAAACTGCAGAATATTAAGGTCATAAGAGGTTTTTAAAAAAATCTGTCCTGTGGTCAGCAAATAAGATGAATCTAATTTTTGAGTATATTTTAAAACCATGACTTTGTACTGTTATATTTAATTCTGAATCCTTTTCTTTTGAAATAATGATAATCTAGTAGATAAATCCTTCTCTCTTGGGAACTTTCCATTCCAAACTCATCCCTGCATGTTGGGCAGAGTAGCCTATGCTATGCATCCTGAGAAATAATGGGAAAATGTGATATTGTAGAGTCTTGTTAATTTGAAAGAAGAGAGTCAGAGAATGCCACTGTAGTGATTCTCCTAGATATCTCAGTAGCTTTTGAAACCACTGATCTTACTGCCTTTCTGAAGAGGTTGTTCAGGCTGAGAGTTGTAAACACAGATTAACAATTACTCCTCTTCTAGCTGCAGGGCTATGAACAGAAGATTTTATTGGATGATCATACCCAGCCTCTTGTTAGTTAAGTGGTAGTGTTTTACAGGGTGTATTGTTCTATCCTCTTCAAATCTATATCCACCTTTTGGCGGAAGTCATTAAGATATTTAGAATGAGGATGCATCCTAAGGTAAAAGTAAAGGTTCCCCTCACACATATGTGCTAGTCATTCCCGACTTGTTGTGGCCCGCCAGCGGCCTGCACGGATCGTGGCTGATCCCGACGATGAGGAGGCTGGTATGGTATCGCGCCAGCAGCCTGCACAGCTGATGCTCGCATCAGACAGTGAGGAGGCTAAAGAGGATGTGATGCCAGAGACAGAGACTCAGCCAGGGCCTTCAGAACCTCCAGAGGCTCCTTCAAGTGGAGAGAGTGAAGTGGAGGAGCTCTTCTCAATGCTCAAGCATGCAGGGCTGCCAAAAGGCAGGAGTGGCTACTCAGGAGGAGGAGGTCTCCTCAAGAGTAAGGCTTGAGGATAATTGGCCACTCCCTTAGCCTATTTAAGTCACACGCAGTTAGTAAGTTTCTTGCGGGAAACAACTTGTAATTATCATCAGAGCATTTTTGGAAAAGTCTTATCGTATTTTGTTTTCTGGGTTGGTTGCCAACCTTTGCCGGACTTTGGTTTATTCTTGCTACTTAATAAATTTGATAAGGACTGTTGGTATGTGTCAATATCCTTGGAAATCCGGAGCTGGGGCAGAACAGGACTCTAGGGGGCAGTGCTCATCTCCGTTTCAAAGCCGAAGAGCCAGCGCTCTCCAAAGACATCTCCATGGTCATGTGCCCAGCATGACTAAATGCCAAAGGCGCATGGAACGCTGTTATGTTCCCACCAAAGGTGGTCCCTATTTTTCTACTTGCATTTTTTACCTGCTTTCGAACTGCTAGGTTGGCAGAAGCTGGGACAAGTAACAGGAGCTCACCCCGTTATGCGGCACTAGGGATTCGAACTGTTGAACTGCCGACCTTTCGATCGACAAGGTCAGTGTCTTAGCCACTGAGTCACCACATCCCTTACTCTACTTCTCTGTATCATATGAGTCATTGTGGAAATCCCAGACCAATGACTGGCCATCATATTTGACTCAAAGAGGAACAATAAGGTGAACATTTATAGACTCTGTGGGTAGATGGTTCCCAACATAATTAACTGCTTTGGAGCAAGTGACTCACCTAGGCAATCTGATTTGGAATGTTGATTTATTTTAGAGTGTGATCAACTCAGGAATTAAACTTTTTCATGAATGTATAATAGATCTGTCCTTTATGTATCTGCTTATTAGTAAGGATAAAGCTGGCTTACTCTGTGGAAGGCATTGCATTTGGCAGAGATTTAGTGTGCATGGCTCAAGGAATAGCATTCTGAATATATACTTCAAATCTAAGATAGATTTGTATAAGTGTTTGAAAAACTTTTTTTCAACAAAATTAATCATGGAAGTGCCAAGTTATTTTGGGCTATTGCTGTCAGTGCTGTTACCTCAAGTAATCCCTTGTATGTTCTTTGCAGTTTAGTGGTGGTGGCAGATACCAAACCACTTGATTTCAGGTCATATGAAAAGGAAAGAAAGATGTTAATATAAAATCGTGGTAATTGTCCAAAAGAGGATGGAATGAAGAAGGCTGAGAATTCTTGCACTTTGTTCCAGTACTATAGCCTTTCTTCTATATTTCTTCTTTTTCTGAATCTACTCTGTGGAACCAAATTTATAGTCACAGCCAGGGGTGGGCTTCAAAAATTTTAGCAAGGGGTTCTCTGCCCGGGTGCGCGTGGGCATAGTGGGTGTGACCTAGTCAGCCTCCTGCACCACTGTGGGGGGGCATTTTTACCTTCCCCAGGCTCCGGAGGCTTTCCTCAAGCCTTTGGGAGGGCAAAAACAGCCTCCACAGGCTCCAGAGGTAGGCCCATTTTTCACCTTCCCTGAGCCTCCACGCACACTCTGCACTTACCCACATCCAAAATGGGCCATGTGAGGACTCCTGGGAGGGGCGGAGTGGGGTGGGCAGGGCCATCCAGGAGTGGGATTTGGGGGTTTCTGGACTGCACAGAATCTTAGGTAGAGGTTCTCCCAAATCCCTGCAAACCTCCAGCAGCCCACCCCTGGTTACTGCCAATTTAATATCTGCTTTGCTGAAAAGCATGCCAATAGTTGAACTGGAGATTCAGATCGGTGCCTGGACTACTTATAACTTCTAATTACCCAATTGACTAGAAACAGGGAGGTTTGCTTTTTACTTTGAGTTTCTTGCATGTACCAAGGAAACAGTAGACTTGAACAGGTCCTATAGTTGCTTTTCATTCTCCTAAACCACTGCTACTCTGCAGCTTGAAAAAGGACTTTAGAAATGGAGTAACATTTTTCACATTTATTAGATTTTGCTTAGATTTATTCAAAAAATTGGCGCAGAGTACGGCCACGTGGGTGGTAATGGGAGCGACATGGCACTCCAATGTAACACCCTCCTGCGTGAGCTGCACTGGCTCCTGGTGGTCTTCCGGTGCGCTTCAAGGTTTTGGTTACCACCTTTAAAGCGCTCCATGGCTCAGGACCTGGGTACTTGTGGGACCGCCTACTACCACCAATAGCCTCCCACCGGCCGGTACACTCTCATAGAGAGGGGCTCCTCCGGGTGCTGTCGGCCAAACAATGTCGACTGGCGGCCCCCAGGGGGAGAGCCTTCTCTGTGGGGGCACCTACTATCTGGAACGAGCTCCCCCCAGAGATACGGAGGATCCCAGATCTGCGCACCTTCTGCCGCGCTCTAAAGACCTTTTTATTTCACCAGACAGGCCTGGCCTAACTTTCTCCCTCTTTTTAAACAACTTTAATATTTTAATATTTTTAATCCTTAAAGTTTAAATTTGTTTTAAGTTGATTGGGGTTTTAATTTGTCTGGGCCAAACTATTTAATTCAATTTTATTTCTGCTTTTAAATTTTGTATGTATGTATTTTATTGTTGGCTGTTCACCGCCCTGAGTCCTTTGGGAGTAGGGCAGTATACAAATCAAATAAAAGTAAAAGTAAAGTAAAGAATTTATAAAGCAATATAATTTGTAGAACTTTTTACTTCATCCAGCCTGTTGTACAAACACAAATGTCCAATAAACCCTTTGTTAACTTTTGAAATATAGTCCCTGATACCTTATGTGTGCAGTATTTATGGAAATTCTTTCAAAGAATTTCAAAGGTAATGTGTCATGTAGCAAGTAAGACTTCTTTCTAGAAAAGCTAAATTCAAGGCTTTTGAGGCATGCTAGACAGAGGAGATTAAGAATTGGTAGAAGGGTTTAAAATTAATCTCTATAATTGATATTGACTTCTATTACTAAAAAAAGCTGCGTATCCTTTAAAAAAACCCCTAATGAAGAATTGCATATAACTATATAATTGACACTTTTAAAAAAATAACAAAAGATTTCTGATACAATCATATCCACTTTCCATAGAAGCTTACAATGTACATCATAATTAGCGTAGTAGAAGAGAACAAATTCAAAGGGGATTTATTTAGCTGTTCTTAAGCTTTATTTTAGCTTTAAGTATTTCTAATTTATAAAGAAAATTAAATTATATACCATGAAGGACTGATTAAAAATTCTATAAAAATGACTCTTATTTAAAACTGGATTTTGCATTCTTAAGAGGACAACAGAACATATAAATGGGGTAAGGAGAGAAATAAAATTAAAATAAATACATATAGTATCCCATTGGGAAGCCTACAATTAGTACGGCTCTGCACATAAACAATACTTGTTTCCTTATGCATTTCCACTCAGAATGATTGATTTAAGAGATCTTGCTTCTGAGCTTCTTGTCTTCAAATGTTGCATTAGTTATGGAGTTAATTGTTACTGTGTAAAATTACTCAAAAGGAAACAAATTTGTAGTTTTGGAATTTGAAAACAATTCCTTCCTTTTTTTGTTGAACAGTAAAAGTACGATGGGCAACTTCTTTGTGATCAAAATCTTTTTTGTGAAATACAGTCCAATTCTATGCCTAATAAAAAACAAATATACTCCTAGATTTATACAGATTTAAATTCTAGAATAGGGGAGTCTAGAATATTATTATGTGGGGGGTGGGGGTTTCTGTAACATAGTAACACAGAAAGGCAAGTTTCAATCCTACACGGTTCCCTTGCCCACTTCTTCATATAATCAATCAGAATATTTGATTCATTTGTAATATTCTGCATAAGCTATTAATTTTGCTATTGCAGGATATCCATGAAGTAAGAAAAACCTCTGAGAGTGTTAGGGAGATGACAGACACCAAGAGATCGCTCAATCGCAGAAGCAGATAATTTTAAGTTCATCTTGGGTGAAAAAGAGGGGTGGGTTCTACTTATCTTTACTACTGGTTCGCAATGGGACCGCACGTTTCTGCGCATGCGCAGAAGCTTCCTGATGACGTCTGAGTCGGTGGGCGGAGCCTCCCACTGGTTTGGTCTGAACCGGGGGCAACCCACCACTGGTGACAAAAAAATTTTTTTCCTCATTCCATGCAGTTGTTTTGTTTTTTAAAGATTTCTACGGTAATAACCTTTGACTTACACTAAGAAGTGGTTTTATAACAGAGGAAAAGATTGAACTGTGAGTAGCTTTAGAAGCCAC